>NC_140486.1:51134432-52438599 GCF_964271855.1 Acomys minous
GGTTGATCTTAAATGTTTTGATTATAAATCCATCTGTTAAGGAATTCTGTTTGCCAGCTTTCTTTAAATTACATTTTAATCCAGTAGCCTTTTTAGAATTTAAATGAATTCCTGATCAGAATAAATGGGCTGTGTGTGTGTGTGTGTGTGTGTGTGTGTGTGTGTGTGTGTGTGTGTGTGTTGATTGATTTCCTATGTTTCCAAGATGTTTGACTTGTTAGAAATTGATGATGACAACTTGATCTAATATTTATAGACTCCTAAAATTTGCAGTGTATGCCTTGGTTATGCTTTCTTTTGTGATAGAATTTTGTGGTCTTCTGTCCTATAATTTCCTTATATGTGTTGAATTATATGTCTGTACGTATTTTGTCAGTATTTTATATTTTTTTCAAGCATTATAAAAACTGACTTTAAAATATATTGTGATTTACATTACATAGGATGGTACTTAAATTAAGCAAGACTGAGAATAAATGTTGAATTTTGTCAGTTCACCCATGGATACAAAGACAATTAGCATATTGAGCAAAATAACTCCAAGAAAGAGGATAGCGACATAGGTTCTGAAATAGGAATGTACGTTTAATTATCAGTTGCTAATTATTGGTATCTTTTCTTTAATTTTTTTGTTTTTCAAGACAAGATTTTTCTGTGTAGCCTGGGCTGTCCTGGACTTCTTTGTAGACCAGGCTGGCCTCAAACTCAGAGTGATCCTCCTGCCTCTGCCTCCTGAGTGCTGAGATTAAGGTGTGTGTGGGTGGGGGGGCACCCCTGGTTAAAATTTTTTCTTTTTTTGTTTTTTTGGATCTTTTCTTTAAAGAATATTTAATTTTATGATTATGTATGTGTATGTGGATGTATATCTGTGCACCATGTGCATGCCTAGTACCCTCAGAGGACAGAAGAGGGTGTTAGGTCTCCTGAGAACTGGAGTTACATATGAATGTGAGCCTCCAAATGGGTGCTGGGAGGTACCTGGAGTCATACTTGGGTACTAGAAGAGCAGTCAGCACGCTTTTTTTTTTTAAAGTAATTTATTTATTCACTTTACATCCCAGTCGTAGCCACCCTCCCTCCCACAGTCAGTACTCTTAAAACCACAGAACCATCTCTCTAGTCCCTCGGGTCTATTTTCTTACTCATTTAAAAAAAAATACTTTATTAAAGTGGGTTACAAGTCACAGAAGTATAGATTTGTGGATCTTGTTTTTCTTTAAGCAGTTTTGATAAACTTCAGTTTGATTTGTTAGTAGGTATTTGAGTGAAAGTAAAATAATTGCAAATAGCGCAGTTGTGTTTAAATTGCTTTACTTTAAATACTTATGTCTCATTTGCATAGTTAAAGATACCTGTAAGCATTGTTATCTGGTAGTGCTTTGCTTTTTTATTTTAATTTTGATAATTGAAGGAAGTCAAGTTTGCTCAGCACTGTTTTGGAGTTTCATCCCATTACCCCAAGTATTTAGTTGTTAAACTCTTCTGAAGGTAATAGTTAGTCTTACTCCTTGTATGTGTTGAAATGATGAGTAGGGAATGTTTGAGAAATGACTTGACAAAGTCAGGTGGACTTTGAATGGGCTCTTTAAATAAATGAAAATCCAGTAGGGTGGTTTGAAGATGGAAATGATAATTATGTTTCTTTATACGTTTGAGAAGGCAGGTAGCAGCAGTCTCCACAGTTTGGAGCCTGGAGAGCAGGCATTTCACGAGGCCCTAGAGAAGGGAGTTACAGCAGCCAAAGAAAGAAGAGATGTAAGTATGGGTGAAGGCTTTCCTTAAGTGAAGTTGAGGCAGCTGTATAGATATCTTACGAATAAACAATTGTTGAGCAGAAGGGCAAGTGGATGAAGGAAAGATGAACTTAGGAGACTAATGTGGAGTGAGAAGACATTACTCTTTTCTTTATGGTCCTCTCTTGCTCTCAGTAATTGAGTCAGTTATTACTGGAGGAAGTTCCATTGATTGTACTAGGAATTGGAACTGAGAAGTGAATCCTACAGGCTATATTTTAGTTGACTATAATAATGTTGATGAAAGGATTGGAGATTGCCAGTTATGTAAGGTTTGTTGGCTTGAATATGATCCATTCAGTATAGGCTTTCAGAGTTCCCAAGACCTATTGTCTATAGACACAATGGCTGTTTAAAAATAATTTTTAAAATGTTTTATTTAAAAAAGTGTGTGTGTGTATGTGTATTATATGTGTTAGGGCTACAGGACAGTATTGTTTTCCACTGTTGCTGTCTACCTTATGAGACAGGGTCTCTCACTGAATGGGTGCTCACTGATTGCTTAGATTAGCTGTTCAGTGTGTGCTGGGGAAGGATCTTCCTGAGACTGTGTTCCCAGTGCTAATTTACAGATGTACATGACTGTGTCTGGCGTTTATGTGACATTCCTGGATCCAAATTGAGGTTCTAATACTTGTGGGGCATGTCATCTGAGCTAACTGAGGAATCCAACTGAGCCTTCACCCCATCTCCTAAAATTACTTTATCTTAGCTTGTATGTGAGTGTGGGTTTGTGTATGTGTATATGTATGTGCATATGTGTTCCTGTGTGTGTGGGCACACTTGTCAGAGGTGCATGCATATGTATATACTCATGTGTGGAGGCCAGAGGTTAATGTTGGTGTCTTGATTACTTTCCATTCTGCGTAGTGTGGTAGGGTCTCTCACATCCAGAGCTCACTGACAGGCTAATCAGCTAGCTAGCTTGCTTTGGGAATCCTGTCTCTGCATCTTGAGTCCTGGGATTATAGGCAGACCCTCATTTTTATCTGGGTTTTAGCAATCTGAACTTAATCTTCATACTTGCATGGGAAGCCCTTTACCCTTGGAGCCATCTCCTTAGTCACCAAAATGATTTATAAAAGTGACACATGTTAAACAGTGCCTCTTAACTAAAAAAATTTGTGGACTAAATGAGTGTTGCTTAAATAAAAAAGTAGTTGTAAATGTATTTATTGTGCCTGTGTGTCACATGGGTGTCAGGGTGCCTTGTGGAGGTCAGGACAAGTTGGGGAAGTTGGCTTTTTCCTTCAGCTATGTAGGTTTTGGGGAACAAACTGAAGGACATCTTGTCAGGCTTGATGGCAATTTCCTTGATCTGCTGAGCGATATGTCTAGCTTACTGCTCCCTCTGAAGTTTTTTTCATCACTGTTTTATGGGGGTAGATGAAGCATTACATTTATAAGCACAACAAATTAGATGGAGTCTATCATATATTTACAAATTGAAGCCATTGGCTTTTTTTTTTTTTCAAATATCGTAGGTTGTACCCAGAGTGTTGGGTGTGCTAGGGAATCAGCCTATCACTGTATCCTCCAGCCATTGTTGAATTTTCATCTGACAAATGATGCCAATTATTATTGAAAAGCTCCCACTTGGGTTTGTATAGTCATGTTTAGGTGGCCATGTTGATAAGACTTCTGGGTGTATTGTCTGACATTTCTAGGAGACACGGTCTCACAGCAAACTTTCTGTTCCTCTGGCTTTTACAGTCTCCTTGATGATCTCTGAGCTTTAGGTGCAGATCAGTTGGGGTTGGTACCACAGGTCACTTGTTCTCTGCATTTTGATCAGTTGTGGTTTTCTGTAAATATCTCTGTCTGGCTAGTTTGACTAGACTCTGGCACAGGATGTGCTGCTCAGTATTTAATGACTAGAATTAACTTATAAAAGCAATTAGCTTAGTTATAGATTCTTCTTTGGTATAATTGATTTTTGAGAAAGGGTCTTGCTGAGTAGTTCATGTTGGCTTGAGCTGCTACAGGCTTGTGCTTCCACACCTGACTGCTTCTTTTAGATAACCTTAAAATACATTCTTTAGTGTTTTAGTGGGTTTTGTTACTTGTTTTTGGTAGTGATTACTTAATGTAATCGGTTTGATGATGGAGACATTTTATAGATCCTACTAGAAAACTATAAGTATAACTTTTGCTTAATAGTTAAAATGTAAGTTCTTCTTTGCTTCAGGATTTTACTTTATTTTACTTCTGGACACTGATGGGGATTGAACTCAGTACCTTAAAAGTGCTAGTCAAGAGCTGCATCACTACCTAGGGTACTATTTCTGCATGAAAAAAATGTAATCAAAAGTTAGCTAACATTTTCTGAAACTAGCTAATACCTAAAGCATCTCACCTCTTTTTCTCCTCAGTAGGGTTTCACTGTGTGTCTCTGGCTTGCCTAAAATTTACTATGTAGACCAGGCTTGCCTGGAACTTCCAGAGATCTGCCTGCCTCTGCCTCTTGAGTGCTGTGACGAAAGCAAGTGTTCCAGCTCAGCAAAAAGCAACCCTTCAGTAACATTCTTCCCCCCCTCCCCCCATATCCTAAGTTGGCCTCTAACTTGCTGTGTAGGATGACCTTGAACTTTTAATGTTTTTGCCTCCTAATTCCTGATGTGTTTACAGATGTGCTTCACCAAGTCAGGATTTTTGTGCCCTTTCCTTTACACCTAATAATTAAATGGCCTGTTTAAGATACCTAGAAACTGGAGAGAGGAATTGGAAGTCTTTCATTTTAGATTTACCAGAGTTGTTGCAGTTGAGGATGACTGAAAACATCCCTGTGTAGCCTTAGCTGTTCTTAGACTAACTTTGTAGGCCAGGCTGGCCTCGAACTCAGAGTGATCCTCCTGCCTCTGCCTCTGCCTCCCTAGTGCTGGGATTAAAGGCATGTACCACCACACCCGGCCCTATTTATTTATTTTAAAAGACAGGTCTTAATGTGTAGTGATAGCCAACTGTAACTTGCAGTGATCCTCCTGTTGTTGCTGCCTCAGTGCTGGGATTGCCCAGCAAAAATGAGACATTGTTACTGTTACATGCAAGCCTTTTCATAGATAGTAAAACTATTGGTCTTTGTCCTGCATCAAAATTCTGTTTGACTTAAACAATGTTAAAATTAGAAAGTTACATTTGTCTTGTGTATATATACTTGTTTATATTTATTGTTACTCAGTTTTGCATTACTGGGGATTGAACCTGGGGCATTGCATGTTAGGTAAATGTTTTCCCTGTTCTATAATTTTATTTGATATAAAAACATTGGCATTTTATAGGAGAGTGGTATTAGGAAATGAAATCTAAAATGAGTTACTTGCATTTATACTATAGTTTTAGAGTGGTGATTTTAGATAAGCTTTATCAAATTAATTAATTAATTAATTAATTTATTTATTTAGGTTTTTCAAGACAGGGTTTTTCTGTGTAGCCATGGCTGTCCTGGACTTACTTTGTAGACTAGGCTGGCCTTGAACTCACAGAGATCCTCCTGCCTCTGCCTCCTGAGTGCTGGGATTAAAGATGTGTGCCACCATACCAGGCTGCTTTATTAAATTTAATCCTGAAATTTCTTTTTATGTAGGTTAATGAACTTTCTGAGGAAGAAGAGGACGATGAAAAGCTGGAACATATAGAAGAACTTCCAGAAGAAGCTGTAGAAAAGTCAGATTGCATGCCTGAGTTGTTGCAGTTGAGGATGACTGAAAACATCCTAGAATCAGACAGTGTTACAGCATCAACAAGGTAAAGATTTCAGTTGAGCCAAGCTTAGCTTCTGAGCACTCAGTCTCCAGCCCCAAGAGCTGTACTTGTGAGGCTGAGTTGGGGATACACTTTGTGTTGGGGAGTTGGCCTACCATGTATAGGGCAGGCCCTGAGAACTGAAAAGAAGAAAGAAAGGGAAAGAGTTTTAGCTGGGTATGGCGGCATGTTCCTGTTACCTGAGTATTTGGGAGGTAGAGAAAGGAGGGTCTGTTCAAGCAGGAGGCCAGGCATGCAGGCTGTGTGTGTGTGTGTTTTGTTTTTGTTTTTCGAGACAGGGTTTCTCTGTGTATCCTTGGCTGTCCTGGACTCACTTTGTAGACCAGGCTGGCCTCAAACTCACAGAGAACCACCTGCCTCTGCCTCTCAAGTGCTAGGATTAAAGGCTTGTGCCACTATACCCGGCTGTATATTTTTCTTAAAATTTGTTTCCATATTAGCTTGTTAGTTGGGTTGGGTAAGGCTTTTAGAACCTTTGAAATAAAATTTCTAGAAACAGTAGTACTGTCTTTTTGTTGCTGTGACAGAACACAATGACAAAGGTAGCTTTTAAAGGAACTCATCTAATTTGGCTTATGGTCCGAGAGTGTTAGAGTCCACGACTGTGGAGCAAAACATGGTGGCAGGAACAGCTGACAGCCATATCTGGATCCAAAAGCAGGAGTCAGAGAGAGGGGGTGGGGGCGGAGGAGTCAAGAGTGAACACACTCAAGAGGGAAACCAAGAGAGCATGAGCACACTGGGAATGGCTCGGGCATCCTCAATGCCACACCTCTTCCAACAAGGCCACACTTTAAATTTTTCCCAAAACAGTCTCACCAGTTGGGAGCACCAAGGATTCAAACATAGGAGCTTATGGGAACTATTGTCATTCAAATTACCCATTGACCTTTTAAAATATTTTGTTTTAAGTTATGTGTGTGGGTAAGTATACATGGATGGCATGTCCATGGAGGACAGAAGAGGGCACCAGATCCCCTTGCAGGAGTTTGAGGCTTCTGTAAACGGCCTCACTTGGGTGCTGGGGACTGAACTTGGGTCCCCTGGAAGAGCAGGACATGCTTTTAGCCTCTTAACTGCTGAGCCATCTCTTCAGCCTCCCGAATTGACTTAATTTGTAGCTTCTAGGTTAGGGTTGGGTTGTATATGGTTGCAAAGATAGAACTGCAAGCTTTATTTTACTGCTCATCAAATTTTGCCTTTTTATAAACCTTTTTTGTATAATGTGTGTTCCATTGTTCTCTTTTGTTTTTTGTGAATATAGTGTTTTGCATGCATGTATGTATATGCACTATGTTTGTTCATGCTTGGTGCCCATGGAGGTCAAAAGAGGACATCAGACTCTGGGATGGGAATTGCATCTGTGAGCTACCATGTGGGTGCTGGGAATGAAGCCAGTTCCTTTACAAGAGTGACCAGTGCTTTAAACTGCAGAGACAACTCTCAAGCTCTGAAAATAAATTTAAAGACAAAATCCTGGGCTGGAGAGATGGCTCAGAGGTTAAGAGCACCATCTGCTCTTCCAAAGGTCCTGAATTTAGTTCCCAGAAACCATGTGATGGCTTACAACCATCTATGATGAGATCTGGTGCTCCCTTTTGACATGCAGGCACCCATGTGGGCAGAGAACACTATATAGAAAATAAATAAATAAATCTTTTACAAATAAAAGTTGTTCCTTCAGCTCTCTTCAGTATCCTGTTTTATTTATAATAATAATCAGAATTACTATTATAGTAACTAATCTGCCCCACCTTACTGGCAATAGTGCCATCTCTTTTGAAGATTTACTTATTTATTTTTATGTATATAAGTGCTTTATCAGCATGTACACCTGCATGCCAGAAGAGGGCATCAGATCCCAGTATAGATGGTTGTGAGTCACCATGTAGTTGCTGGGAATTGAACGCAGGACCTCTGGACCAACAGACAGTGCTCTTAACTGCTAAGCCATCTCTCCAGTCCCGCCCCCACCCCCAACTTTTTTTTTTTTTTTGGTTTTTTGAGACAGGGTTTCTCTGTGTATATTGTAGCCCAGACTATCCTACAGCTCACTTTGGAGACCAGGCTTCAAACTCACAGAAAGAAATCTGCCGTTTTTTTCCTCCCCTCCCACAGTGCTGAGATTAAAGGTGTGCCCCACCGTGCCCAGCACCTTTCTTTCCTTTTGAGCTGGAATTGCAGGTTTGTTTGAGATACCTGGCTTCTTGTGTGCTTGCTGAAAGACTCTTAGTCTTTCACCCTTAACTACTGTCCAATATCTCCATGTATTTTTTCTTTTTTGGTAATCCTGCCTCAGTTTTTCATAAAGCCACCACAAATAACATGAATGCTTTTAAATTTCCTGTTAGTGATATGTTATGACAGATTGTTTTCTTTTAAAAATATATTGTTTGTATGTATGCATGTTTGTTTGCATACGTGCATGTACAGATGTATACATACCACAGTATACACATGGAAGTTAGAGGGCAACTTTTGGGAGCCAGTTCTTTACCTTGTTAGGCAAGGTTCTTGTGTAGTTTCTGCTGTGCAGTGTACTCTAGCTAGCTGGCCCACAGCCTTCCAAACATTGATCTGCCTTCTACCTCACAACAGGAGTCTAGTATTACATGTGAGCTAGTACATTTGACTTTACATGCATGTCAGGGATAATTGTCTGGTTTATGTGGCAAGCAGTTTTAGATACTGAGACGAGGGGTTGTAAATTTACTTTCTTTGTTAGTATTTGGAACTTTTATCAACAAAATTCAGAAAATACTTCCAACCTGATCTGTCTGAAATTTAGTGCATATAATTTTTAGCGCATATTGTAGTTATTTAGTCTTGAACATGTTTATAATTTGATTTCAGTGCTCATATATTTCCTACTAGCATCTTGCCAGCTCCTGTTGAGTAAGCAGTATACCTAAAGAAAATTATTTTTTTAAGATTTGAAAATATAGCCGGGCACGGTGGCACATGCCTTTAATCCCAGCACTCAGGAGGCAGAGGCAGGTGGATCTCTGTAAGTTCGAGGTCAGCCTGGCCTACCAAGAGTGTTTCAGGACAGCCAGGATATTACGCAGAGAAGCCCTGTTTCAAAAAAAGAAAGAAAGAGAGAGAAAAGAAAGAGAAAAAACAAAAAAAACCACCACCACCAATAAAGATATTTTCTTTCCTTTTTGTTTTGTTTTTTTTGTTTTTGTTTTTTGAGACAGGGTGTCTCTGTGTAGCCTTGGCTGTCCTGGACTCACTTTGTAGCCCAGTCCGGCCTCGAACTAACAGACCTGCCTGCCTGCCTCTGCCTCCTGGGTGCTGGGATTACACCGGCTCTAAATTGTTGTTCTTCTGTTTGTTTGTTTGTTTAATGGTATGGAGAAGTTTATTATAGTGGCAGAGGTACCCTAGAGAGGCAGGTGAGAGAAAGAGGAGAGCAAGAGATAAGAGAGGAACAGAGAAACAAAAGAGGAGAAAGGTAAAAGAGAGACACGGTGAGTTTGTCCTTTTATATAGATACAAAAAATAAGATTCCAGACAACAGATATGATTTGGAGAAGTTTATTATATGAACATGGGAGAGCATGGAAGTGGCAGGAACACCCCAGAGAGAAAGGGAGAGAGAGAATGCAAAAGAGGAACAAGAGAGAGACAGGAAGAGAGATAGAGACAGGTAAGAGGGCAAGAGGTAGGAAGGAACAGAGAAATGAGAAGAGAAAGGTCAGAGCCTTTTTCTGTTTTGTTTTGTTTTTTTAAGACAAGGTTTCTCTGTGTAGCCCTGGTTATCTCTGGAACTGGATCTGTAGACCAGGCTGGTCTTAAACTCAGAGATCCACCTGGCTCTGCCTCCCAAGCACTGAGATTAAAGATGTGTACCACCACACTACCACACCTGCCTAGTATGTTGTTGTTTATAGCAGCTTCTGTCCTCTTGTACAGGATGTTGTTAGGTTAGCTATTAGTAGTTGACTTTGTACAAATTAAAAATACCTGAAATGCAGGTTGTTAATCTAGTCTACCAATGACCTGTTAACCTTTAACTTGAGTGGAGGAATGATTGCTTCCTTTCCTGTTACTACAGCCCTGCATTTAGGATGGATATATATATATATATCCTAAGACCACAACAAAATGGTTTTCATATGTTCATATACTGGTTAGATTTTAAAGGCAGATGTGGAAGATGTACCCATATTTGGAAGAGTCAAAGCAGTTGATTGGTGTACAGATTTATTTTTAAAGACTTATAAAATAATTTATATGTATGTATGTATGAGTGTGTGTGCATGTGGAGGTCAGAGGGTGTTGAAACCCCTGGACTTAGAAGTGGTTGTGAATCACCCAATATAGGTGCTGGGAACTGAAGTCAGATCCTCTGCAGTATGTGCTTTTAACCACTGAGCTACCTCTCTAGCCCCTGAAGATTTCAAAAGAGCTAAACAAAAAAGCTATTAAATATGAAATGAAAACTATTGATAGACTTGAATGCTGGTGGCTGGAATGCTTGTTTTAGGATTCCACAGTATACAGATGCAGATGTGCCATGTATGTCTTGCCAACCTCTGAAGCTCTGTGTGATGGTGGCCCTGGTTTATATGCTTTGATGCTGTGATTAGAACTTAACTGACTGGGACTGAGGGTGGCCCTGTGGTGGAGTGCCTGCCTGCTGTGCACAAGGGCTGGTCCCAGGTGCAGCATTACAGCAGTAAGAAGGGCTTATAGAACCATACCTATAGGCAGGATGTGGGACAGCATTTGATCTTGAAACCTTGTGTTTCTTGTTCAGATATTGCTCTCATTTTCTCCAGTAGAAATGACTCCTCTTCCGTCATTGGAAGTACTAGCTTTATAACCAGAAGACTGGTATTTAGAACTATGCAAGATGGAAACTTTACCATAGAAAGCTACTGCCATTGTGCCTGATAAAGCATTTGTGACTTCATACAAACTCAGTATATAACTAGGACAAACAGTATTATATGTTGGAATGTGCATTTGTAAAGGAAATTGTTTGAACACAATAGTTTAATCTTAAGAGAATTCTTGCAAGGTCTGTTAATAATGTTCAAAGAAGAACTAAATAAATAAAGAATAAAAATAAATATAACAGTTTAACTTAGCAAGAGGAAGAATATTTTTATGAGGATGTGTTTTCTTTAATAAGTAAACATTTTATTAATGACATTGATGGCATATAGAAAGCTGAACTGGAAGTGTTCCCCAAGTCCTCAGGAGAGAGCCTGGTTACAGAACTTGCAGGCTCCTCACATAGATCCAGCATCCATACCATCTTCTGTCAGGCTGAGATTTTGGTGATGAACAGTGGCTCTGATGACAGCAGAGAGAGGAGCTGCCTCTAATCTCAGCATCCAGGAAGTTGAGGCAGGCAGGCAGGTTGCAAGTTTGAGGTCAGCTGGATTACATGGGAGGATCCTGCCTCAGACAAACAAATCCCCCAGCCTTAAATAAGTAAACATTTCTGAATTGTTTGTTTACGTTGAAATGTGGACTCATGTAGTCCAGGCTGGCCCCAAACTCTTGTGTAGACTAGGGATTACCTTGAACTCTCGAACTTCATCTCTCACGTGCCAGGATTACAGATTTGTGCTACTGCACCCAACTATGTCATGATCGATATTCTCTTGTTTCAAAGGCCTGATCTGATTTTTAAAAAATCTTATTAGGGTTGCTGCTGCTGCTGCTACTACTAATGCCAGTGATGGTAACATAAAGTGTTCAAAACCTGTGGCTGGTACTACTGCAGACAGTGAAGTCATGCAGCAAGATTTTGTATTTGAGGATCAGAAAAGTAATCAGGTAAGAAATTCTAGAAGCATCATTCTAATTGTTCCATGTGTTTGATAGTAAAGGCTAAAGTTACACTGGAGTAATTTTGCTGACATACTTGGCTCTGTTGTAAATCCCTAGGAATATACATTCTCTGTAGAATTTAGGATTCATGTTAGGTAGAGAGTTAAGTATTGAAGCACCTTACTTTTATTATTTTTTTGTGTGCGTGTTTGTGTGGGGTTATGAGTTTATGCATGCCATGGTACATGTGTGGAGGATGGAGGACAACCTTTGGAATCTTTGCATTCAGTATTGTTTGGACAGGATGTGTGTTGTTTTGCTGTTGCATATGCCAGGCTGTTTGGAGCCTCTGAGGGTCTACCTGTGCCCATAGCCCATACTGCTGTAGGCCTTGATATTGCAGATGTTATTGCTGTACTTTATGTGGGTTCAGGATTTAAACCCAGCTCCTCTTGCTTGCATATCCAGTTGTTCCCCATCCCAAGTGCCTTTTTGTTGTAGGATAGGGTCTTACTGTGTAGCCCTGGCTGACGACATGTAACTCTGTTCATAGCCCAGGTCACCTTCCTCTGCTTCCTGAGTACTGGGATTAAAGGCGTGTGCAACTACACCCTGAATCAAACACATTGTATAAGTATTTCTTGGGAAGGAAGTTTATGATGGCAGCTGAGGTATTAGTGGCATTGTGGTTGAGCTTTAGAACTTTCAAAGCTTTCTGTATTTAATACTTCTGAAGAGCATAGTATAATATTTTTTTTCTTATTTCTCTTTACAAGAGAAAATCTGTCTCTGTAACAAAAGACATATTTAAATACTTTTTTTTGTTTGTTAATGTCTTAAGTGTATGGGTGGTTTGCATGTACCACATGTATGCTTAGTGGAGGCCCAGAGGCCAAAAGAGGTGGGTGTTGGCTCCCCTGGGACTGGAATTACAATTGTGAGTTGCCAAGTGGAGTCTGGGGATTGAGCCCAGGCACTCTGAGAGAATAGCTAGGGCTCTTAACTGCTAAACCATTTCTTTAGCTCCTTCCCTTTTTGTTTTTTTAAAAAAACAGGAATCTCACTATATAACCCTGGCTGGCCTGGAGCTAATAGTGGTCAGCTTGCCTTTCTCTCCTGAATGCTGGGATTAAAGGAGTGGGCCACCATAACGGCAACAAAAGACACATTAAGTAGAAAAATAAGCTTAATAAATTATACCTCAAGTACAGGTGGGAGTTGGAGGAAACAATAAATCTCTTAACTCTCACTAGTATCCGGGAATGAAGGATAGGTGTATAGGAGATAACCAGGAAAAACATTTAGTTCTGTTACAGCAGTAATAGAAACCCTAGTGATAACAGCCATCTTTCTTTTTGGTAGAGGAGATCCCTGCAGAAGTGAGGATAGCTTATATATAACACTCTGATACAGAAAGGATGATGTTTGTTTTTCTTGTTTGTTGTTATCTAAAATAATCAGCTCAAAGTATGTCCAAGAGGTGCATGTTGGTAAGGAATGTTCAGAATGCTACACTACAGATCTTCTGCTATTACAGAAAACTAATATGAACATTAGTTTGAAAATGGCTGAATTGTTGGTAGTGCTGCTTAAGCTATTGGCATAATTGTTATTTAAGAAATAATAAAAATGCAAACATAGAAGCTGGATTAGTATGATAGTGGTACAGTACTTGACTGGATTGTGAGAGTTCCTGGACATCTTTCCTAAGACTGAAAGAAAAACAAATACAAATGTAGCATTTAAGACATTTTAAAAGACATACTTACATATCTCCACATTTATTTATTTGTTTAGTCTTTTTAAAGACTGGATCTCACTGTGTAGTTCTGGCTGGCCTGTAATTCACTATCTAAGCCTCTGCCTCTTGAGTGCTACAATTAAAGGTGTATACTTGGCTTTTTGTTTGTTTATTTGTGTTTTGTTTGGTTTTTTGAGACAGGGTTAGAGATAGAGTGCTGGGATTAAAGGCATGTGCCAAGACTGCTGCTCAAACCTGGCATAAAAAAAAAACCTTTTAAATACATGAATACATGACGTTTTCAATATGTTACCATGTAAACCATACAAAAAAGTAGTTGTAGTAATAAGCAGCTTAGAGTTGGCACACTTGTCTTTTTCCTTTTTTCTTTTTCATGTAGTCCCCAAACTTACCATCCCATGCTCTTTAGTATGTGCTGTCATGCTTTGGATGTTCTTATTTTTGTATGTAGGAATTGTCCTTAGCTACAGAACAGTCCTCCTCCTGTTCATTAGTGCTGGATTGCATGTGGTTTTGTCTGTATTTTGTGTTGAGATGTTTATTGCCCAGAGAAGCCAGAGGCATTATTAGATCTTTCTGGATCAGCACAGTTGGGAGAGAGTTGTGAGCTGCTTTTTACTTAACCTATAGGAAATAGATAAGTGTGATGCTCAGTGTGAGATCAAGATAAGGAGAAATAATGATGGTGTTGTGGAACTGTTTACTGAATTGTGCTAGGCGGACCTGTTTTACTTGTTCCATTGCTGGCTCATGTGCGTCTACTGCCAAATCATTCCTACCATGTTGGGGCCATTTTTACATAGCTGTGTTTGTTGCTCTTAGCTTCTTTCTTAACCCAGCTAACACTCAAATAATTGAGAGTCCTTTTTTTTTTTTGAGTCCGGGACAGCCAGGGTTGTTATACAGAGAAACCCTATTTCAAAAAACAAACAAGCAAACAAAAGTTTCACAACACAATCTTGAGCAGTTTAAGTCTGTTCTTAACCCTCTGTGTTATCCTGACTTAATCTTTGCCAAAATCCTCCAGCCACCTGCATTTTTGTTCTTTCTTTCCTCCAGCTGAATCTTCATCTCTTCTGTACCACTGCCTATGGATGAATCCTCTACTTTTTCTTCTAACTCCCCTTTCCCTGGCTGGCAGGAAGTCTAGCCCTGTTCTTTCCCCTGCCCAGTGATAAGCTGCTTTATTGACATACCAGGGGACAATTGGGGAGCATTGTTTACACAACACTGAGACAGGAGATTCTTAGAACAAGAATTGCAACCAGATATAGGGGGTACAGAAATCAGCACTTAAGTTACACAAAACCTTATACCCACACCACCAGGATGATAAAACTTTTTTTCCTCCTATTTTTACTTCATATATCTGGGTGTTTGTGTGGTACTCCTCGAGGCCAGAAGAGGGCATTGAGTCTCTTGGAGCTGGAGTTACAGGTGGCTGTGAGCTGTGCGTTGTGCTACAAATTGAATCCTGTTCGTTTGGAAGAATAGCTTGTGCTCTTAACCACTGAGCCATCTCTCCAGCTCCAGGATAAAACATTATCTGCTTCTCTTGATAATACCATTGATAGAGGAATTGTACCTGTTTTCTTTACTTTGCTCTCTCATCATTTCTTTCTTTCTTTGCTTTTTCTTTTTCTTCTAAACTTTTTTTTGAAAGATTTATTTATTTATTATTATGTATGCAGTGTTCTGCTGGCATGTACAGCCACAGGCCAGAAGAGGGCATATAGATGGTTGTGAGCCACCATGTGGTTTCTGGAATTGAACTCAGGATCTCTGGAAGAGCAGTAAGTGCTCTTAATCTCTGAGCCATCTCTCCAGGCCCTTCTTCTAAACTTTTGAGACAGGATTTTTCTGTGTAGCCCTGGCTGTCCTGGAACTGTAGACAAGGATGACCTTGAACTCACAGAGGTCCACCTGCATGCTTCTGCCCCAGGTGCCGTGATGAAAGGCATGCACCACTGCCCAGCCAGAGCTTCCCATCCTTTTCTTACACTCACTCCAGCCATCTTCTTACCCACATTCCTTCCTCTGAAACTCCTCTTGTAGTCACCACAGATACACATTTAGGATTTGGTCTGATAGAAAGAAATCAGTGTCATAGACTTGAGTGTATGTGTGTATACATGTGTATATGTGAGTACATATGTATACACACATTTTGCAGGCCAGAAGTCAACTTCAGGTATTTTTCAGGTGCTACTTTTTTTTCTAGACAGAGTTTCTTTGTATAGCTTTGGCTGTCCTAGAACTTGCTCTGTAGACGAGGTTGGCCTTGAACTTCTCCTGCCTCTGCCTCCTTGAGTGCTGGGATTAATAGCATGCTCCACCATTGCCTGGGTGCCATTTACTTTTTAAAAAATGTATTTCAGTCTATTTTGAGACATGATATCACTTTGCCTAGAGCTCACCATGTAGGCTACGCTGACTGGCCATCAGCCTCAGGGGTCCACTTGTATCTATTTCTCAGCACTGGAATTAAAATTATGTACCATTGTCGGACTTTTAAAATATGGATTTTGGGCATTGAACTCAGGTCTTTTTGTTGTTGTTGTTTGAGACAAGGTTTTTCTGAGTAGCCTTGACTACCCTGGACTGACTTTGTAGGCCAGGCTGGCCTTGATCTACAGCAATCCGCCTGTTTCTGCCTCCGCCTCCCAATTGCTGGGATTAAAGGCAGGTTTTTTTTTTTTTTTTTGGTTTTTTGAGACAGGGTTTCTCTGTGTAGCCTTGACTGTCCTGGACTCGCTTTGTAGACCAGGCTGGCCTATACCTGCATGACAAGCACTTTACCAGCTGAGCTCAGTTCTTTGTACATTTTTTTTTTCCCCTCCAAAGACAGGGTTTCTCTTGTACTCCTGGCTGTTCTGGACTAGCTTTGTAGACCAGGCTGGCTTCGAACTCACAGCGATCCGCCTGCCTTTGCCTCCCAAGTGCTGGAATTAAAGGTGTGTACCACCATACCCAGCTTCTTTGTAGATTCTTTTTTTTTTTTTTTCTTTTTCTTCCCCGAGACAAGGTTTCTCTATATAGCACTGGCTATCCTGGACTCGCTTTGTAGACCAGGCTGGCCTTGAACTCACAGCGATCCAATTGAAGGTGTATGCCACCACACCCAGCTTTCTTTGTAGATTCTTAATAAATACAAGCTATTTGGTAGTTCAGGGTAGAAATTGTTTAAATAGCTTGATTGGAATTCATGTCAAAATCCCTAGACTTAACATCAGTTAATGTTCCATAAAAACCATAATCTTCTGAGTACCTTAATTGATGATGTTCTATTAAAGTTAGAATTGTGTATATTTGCAAACACTGAGAACTTGTTAGAATATAGTTACCTCATTTCCAAAAAGAAGGCCAGAGTGTTAGGGAAACTGCCAGCCAAGAGGAAGAGCTGACTGTCACTTGAGGACTTGTATTTTTTCTTTTTCTTTCCCCCCCCCCTCCCCCCCCCCCCCCCCCCGAGACAGGGTTTGGCTGTCTGGACTCACTCTGTAGACCAGGCTGGCCTTGAACTCAGAGATCTGCCTGACTGGCTCCCTGAGTGCTGGGATTAAAGGCGTGTGCTACCAATGACTTGTATTTTTATGAGACTTTGTCAGGTTTTGTTGGAGACAGTCTTTCCTTGTATCCCTGCAGCATTGAGCTCAGAGATACTGCCTCTTCCTTGAGAGTGCTGGGATTAAAGGTGTGTGCCACCATACTAGCTGGACTTTATCAGTTTGCTAAATTATTCAGTGGAAGAGGACTCTTCCTAATATACAATTTAGAAAGCTTTTTGTTAAGCAGATGAAATTGTATAGAATGAAATTGGGGGTGTTTAGGATATTCAAAAGAAGTAACTATCCAGAATACTTAAACAGAAATAGAAAGGTGGCAGCGGGAAGATGTAGAACTAAGCAAGGTGGAAGCACTAATTGTAGAAGGCTGAGGAATGGGTGAAAAGTAGAGGAACGACTAGAAATGCCTCCCAAGCTTTATTTAGTTCTTGGTAGTCAGCCCTAACACCACTGCTATGATATTAACATACCAGCTATATAATGCAGAAGGTGAAACTGCAGTGCTGAGAATGAAGTTTATTTGGTAGAGTAAGCTTGCTTCACATGCCCAAAGCTCTGTGTTCATCCCCAGCACTACAAAAACTCTGTACATTGGTGTACACCTGTAATTTTAGCCCTTAGGAGGAGGAGGAAAGAGACTCAAAGTTCAAAGTCATAGCTACATAGGGAAATCTAGGATAGCTTAGAATATATGAGCCTCTGTCTCAGAGAAACAAAAGAAGGCTACTGTGGGAGTGCACTTGTAATCCCAGAATTTGAGAGGTGAATTTAGCCTGGGCTGTGTACTGAGTTCCAGAATAGCCTAGACTACAGAATAAGACTGTCTCAAAAATAACAACAGGGGCTGGTGAAATAGCTCAGTGGTAGAGAGCATTTGTGTCTTTGCAGAGAACAGAGGTCAGTCATAGCGCCAGCTGGTCACTGTCATTCATAAAACTCTAGCTCCAGGAGCCTAACATTGTCTTCAACCTGCAAGGGCACCAGGTACAAGTTAAACATACATACAAGCAGGCAAAGCATGTTTTTAAATTAGTAGCACGCCAATATGCATGTATGTATACATATGTGTGTGTAGTATGTACATGTCAGAGCATGAGGACCTGAGTTTTGATTTCAAAAAATCCACACTTTAAAAAAAAAAAAAAAGCCAGCACTAGGAAGGCAGTGTCTTGGTTCTCTCTTCCAACTCTGGTAGTCAGGCTTGGCTACAAGTGCCTTACAGAATGAGCCATCTTGCCATCCCTATGTACATGTTCTTAAAGAGGAAGAAGTTGGTTTATGATTTGAGAGACAGGAAGGTCTTTCTGCTGAGGGTGCTTCCTGCTATTATCTCCCTTTGCCACCACCAAGCTCTCTAGCTTAAGACCCTGAGTACCTTAGCTGTCCTGTGGAGAACCGCATGAAAGGGCACATGGGAAGGGAAGGAAGACAATAACTTCACAGGAAAAAGATCAAGCTCTTTCCCCATGTGTTAAAAAAAAAAGATGTTTTGAAGCATCTCAGATGTGTCCTCTCTCAGGGAAGAGGTGGAGCACACTCCCCTTGGTTCTAATATGAATTCAAGCTTGTTCTAAGAAGTGCTACAAACTTACCTTGCTATTTTTTTCCCTTTCAAACTGCTCCTCAAATTGTCTGATTTTTTTCTGAAGTTTCTTGACCAACTGATAAGGTGTTCTGTCTTCTCTTTTTTCATCTTTTGAACTAAAGGAAGACCTTCGAATTCTGAATTAAAACAAGCCAATATGGTGTGTTAACATTTCAAGAGTCAACCTAGTGTTACTTATTGTCCTGCTGTGTTCCTGTTACCAGTGAGGATATCTTAGAAGTAAAGGGAGGGCCAGCATGAAGGCATGAACATGATAATAATAGTAATATTAAATGAAACTAAATCTCTATCACCAAATTAGCTACCACACACCATAACACAGTCTCAAGTCTCAGGCTGGAGAGAGGAATCAGCAGTTAAAAACATTACTGCTTTTCCAAGAGGACCCAAGTTCAGTTCCCACATGGAGGCTTACAACCATCTGTAATTGCAATCCCAGGGGATCTGACACCTTCTTCTGCAGGGCCTCTGCAGGCACTGCACTCACATACACAAACCCACACACAGAAAACCACAAATACACATAATTAAAATGGGAGGGCAATATAAAATGTATTTTAAATGACCAAGATTTCTTACTGACACCCAGATTGTCACTTAGGCACCATGTGGTTGCTGGGGAATTGAACTCAGGACCTTTGGAAGAGCAGCCAGTGCTCTTAACCTCTGAACTATCTCTCCAGCCCATTCTTTTTTAAGTGTGGGTTTTAGAGATCAAAGCTTAGGTCCCTATGCCTGCAAGGCAAGTACTTCACCGATTATTCTTTCCAGCCCTTATTTTTCTTTTATATTGTCTCCAATAGTACTTTAGTAGTTGAAAAGCATATTTAAAAATTGGCCATCGTGGCTCATATAATCTCAGGGTGGTACTGAGGCAGGAAGATCAAGACTGTTTGGAGGAATATAGCCAGATCTCCAACTAAATAAACTTAGGGCTAGTATGTGATTTGAATGAGAATAGCTCTCATAGGCCCATGTATTTGAATACTTGGTCCTCACTTGGAAGAACTGTTTGGGAACGATTGGGAAGTGTGGCCTTGTTGGTGGAGGTGTGTCCCTGGCTAGATAGCCCACACCATTCCCAGGTAGCTCTGTGCCCGGAAGACTGTGTAGCTCTGGATGTTCTGGAACTCATTAGACCAGGCTAGCTTCAAATTCACAGAGATCTGCCTGCCTCTGCTCCCTGAATGATGGATTAAACATACACCACAACATGCTCAGTACAACCTATTTTTAAAATTCTTTCTTAAAAACTAAGGCATATGATATATTGTTTTTTGGTTTTTTGTTTTGTTTTTTCTTCATGTGCCTAATGGTGGGAGAGCAGAGAGAAAAGAGTAGCTTGTAGGAAAGATAAACATGTTTTTGTTTAGATTTCCAATGTGGGATGAGGAACAGACTTGTGAGAGAGCAGGTGATGTTCATCCCTTAGCTTAGTTGTTGCCTGTGTGTGTGCGTGTGCGTGCGTGAGAGAGAGAGAGAGAGAGAGAGAGAGAGAGAGAGAGAGAGAGAGAGAGAGAGAAAGAAAAGAGAGGAGAGAGGAGAGAGAGCCCAAAACAGGAGGTTGGGGAGAGAGGACTTGGGATTGTTTTGGCTGTTCATCTCTACACTTTGAGAGACGCTGCTAGAGAGAACTGCTCCAGGGACGGCTTCAAGGCTTTGGGCTCCAGCTAAGGCTCTGGCCCTCAGCTGCTGCTCCAGGTTCCAGCTGCAATCTTGGTTGAGCAGCAGGTTTGCTGAGGTCCTAATGACTATGCCAGGAAGGTCGTTCTCGGAACTGATTATTGTGTTCTTTAATCTCCTTTTCCTATTGTTTGGGTTAGTTGGGTTGTAACAGAGGTACACTTGTTTAGTAAGTTCATAATACCCAGCACTTGGGAGGCAGACGCAGATGGATCTCTTGGAGTTCAAGACCAGCCTGGTCTACAGTGTGAGTTCCAGGACAGCCAGGGCTACAGAGAGAAACCCTGTCTCAAAAAACCAAATAAATAAATCTCCTAGATTTTTCTGTTTATAGGGGTATATCAGTATTTATTATATTAGAAGTAAAGTTGATTAATTTTTAAATGATTTATTAAAATAAATTCATTCATAATTAATTTTTTTCACTTTATTTTAGTTTTCTGTGTTCTGCCTTCTTACCTGTGTATGTGCATCACATGTGTGTAGTGCCCTTGGAAGCCAAAGAGGGTGTAAAACCCCCTGGAACTGCAGTTATAGACATGCCATATGGATTCTAGGGACCAAACTCCAGCCCTTTGTTAGCAAGAGCATAAGAGCTCCTGACCACTGAGGCACCCCTCCAGTCTCCTATACATGATAATAGTAATAGGGTTGGTTTTCTCTCCTTCCTTTCTTCTCTCACTCCCTCTTTGAAGCAAAGTGGTATTCTGTTACTCAGTTTGCTGTGAATTTACTCCTATCTTTAGCCTGTTATAAACCTCTGAATAGTTGGGACTGTGGGTTCCATCATGTTTGGCTCCATCCAACTATCTGTCCAAGTTTGTGTGGGCGCACATGTGTGCATATGCACATGGAGGCTAAAGAGTCACATCAAATCTCCTTCTCATTACTTCCTGCCTTATTTTTTGAGACCGGTTCTCTCACTGAACCTAAAGCTTGCCACTTTGGTAGATTTGCTAGCCAGTAAACCCATGGATCTTCTTTTCTCAGCCTCCCCAGTGCTAGGATAACAGGTGTGCACTGCTGCCTTTCTTTATGTAGGTGCTTGGGTCTTCATGATTGCAGAGAAGCAGTCTGTTGGCTAAGCTGTTTGCCTAGATACCACTGTTTGTTGGTTTGTTTGTTTGTTTTTAATAAATAGCTGTTCACATAAAATATTTTTTATATGTTTATAAATATAATTAATGCCTGCCTAGAGGACAGCTAGAGTCCTACTTGTTTTTGTATTTAGTGCTGTTGTAGATTGGATTGGGTTGGAGAGTAGCAAACAGCTCAGCCTCATGGAGACATGTAGTTGGAAAGGTAAGGAGAGCTTATATTTCAGACAGGAGTTTCTAAAGAGTCTTAAGAAGGTTGGCAAGATGGATCTGTGGGTAAAAGTGCTTGCCACACAAGCCGGTCAAGTAGTGTTGAGTCCCCAAAATCCACAGTGGAGGGAGAGAACCAATTCCTGAAAGTTGTCCTCTGATCTGTGCACATGTGCTATAGCATGTGCACATGCAAGCACATACTAATAATTAATAAAACATTCAAGAATTGAAGTTTTTGTAATTTTTTAAAAGATTATCAAAAGCATGCAAATGTTTATACTTTGTAGTAATGTTGAAGGGATTGTTTTATATTTGAGAGGCTTTTTGTTCATTCATGTAGCCTAGGCTGGTCTATAGCCTAGGATGAGTTCAAACTTTGAGTCTTCTTTCCAGTGCCACCACACTTGGTTCTCTTATCAGGGAATTGGGACGAACTCTTAAATATACCGTAGTCCAGCACCATAATCTTCCTACCCTCCCCCCCAGCCCCCACCCCCCAGACAGGGTCTCTGTGTAGCCTTGGCTGTCCTGGACTTGATTTGTAGACTGGCCTTGAACTCACAGAGATCTGCCTGCCTCTGCATTCCATGTGCTTGGATTAAAGGTATTCACTACTACTCTCTGGCTGAAGGAGAAAATTCTAAGGAATTCTTTAATGATTATTGATTACATGGAGAGAGAAAAAACAAAGTCCCCGCAAATACTTAATATGTTTTATATTTTGAGGGAGAGTAAACTTTGTGCACAAAGAACTGCCAGTTCCTGCAGCCTGTTAAGAGTAGTCACTGAGGGGTGTTTGCTAATTTGTTATCTGATGTTCTAATCTAGATTGGCAACTTTGTCTAATGCATGAGTGTTGGGAGCTGATAAACAGTGGTGGTATTCTTTTATCAGTCTGTAGGTATACTGTTAGAGCCTTGTAGTGACCACGGTGATAGTGAAGATGGCTGTCTTGAGAGGTAAGCCTTTTTTGTTGTTGCTGATAACTGTTTTCAGTTGAAAACTTGGGGTGAATTTATTAGGTAATCTTAAAAAGAAAATTAGGCTTCTTATTTTAATGGTAGATATAGAGTATTTAGAGTTTCCTAGCCACAGACAAACATTAGTTATGAACATATTCAGAAAGAACACAGACTTTTTAGAGGTGGCATAAACTTTGATTTATAGAACAATTAGAATTTATTGATACTGTAAACAGACCTGTCAGTGAGCTAATTGATAGTCTGGGAACTGTGGACAGCCAACCAAAAATTTATAAAACACTTGCTTCAATGGATAAGTGTGGGGTATTTTTCATTACTGCTACTCATCCTTACTGTGTCCAAGGATAATCTTACCTATTTGGTGCTTGTGCACACCCCCATCTCTGTTAAGATGTCTGAGACAATGAGTTCTACCAAATGTAGAGTCTCCTCAGATACAGTCCCTTTGAGGAAAAGCTTCTGCAGAGTGTTTTAATCAATGGCTACAAGTTTCCCCCTCCCCAGTCACTTGGGTCTTGTTACCCTTTGCATCATTCTTTCAGAAGCTGCCAAGTTGTGTATATCCTAATATTCTTAGCAAAGGTGATTCGATACTCTGAAAGTGGTCAGTAGTGAGGGCTCTGATACTGCATTACTGATTTGATGTTGGTACTGATAGCCTGTTGGTCAGGTACATTTGTTAATGTTGTCTCTTAATTGAGCAGGAAACTGTTGTTGGAGGGTAAGTAAATTCTTTGGAGCCATGTCCCTGGAGTGTCCTCATACTCTGAAGGTCCACAGATTTCCTGCTTACAGCAGTTCCTGTGCTTCCTTTCAGGAGGCAGGACTGATCTTCTTCCAGCCCAGGGAGTTTTGGAGCTAGAGGCTGAAGGTATAAGGTTAACAGGCTTTCCCAGAATGATGACATTGGGATCTGGTAGACCAAGACGTATCCATTTAGTAAGGACCCAGTCTTTTTGGAAAGCTCTTTGCTCTTCAGCTGGTGTCTAGGTTAGAAGACTTGTAGATCCAGAGTACTTTGCTAGGTGGATTGCATTTTGCATGGTTAATACTCCTCTTCTAGATTTAGATAATTAGGTCTTTCAGAGTGAGTCTTTGAGAATGAATCTAACTTATCCTATCATTTGCTACCGCCCTAAATAAAGAAGGCCTTGAAGGTGGGAGGTGGTAGCAGTAGTGCACGCCTTACATACCAGCACTCGGGGCAGAGGCAGGTGGCTCTCTGTCAGTTCAAATCCACGTGGTCTATAGAACTAGTTCTAGAACAACCAGGGGTATACAGAGAAACCCTGCATTAATCCTCCCCCAATCCTCCACCCCAAAAAAGGCTTTGAACTTTTTGAGGAATTTAGTTTCTCAGGCCACCAAAGGTGAGATACTTATAAGGAGATAACGTTCTGAGTTTAAATCAAAGCTTATCTTCCAAGTGCTCAGCACTATTATGACCACTTAAAAGTGGCACGTATGTATGTGTATTATAAATTAACACAGAGCTGTTCTAAGGAGGATTTCCCACCGTGGGCATTAATAACACTTACTTTGTTGACTGGCCAAGGAGATATTTGTGACAACTTACAACATGGTTCTTACAACATAGTTCTTAAATAAATAGCAGTTCATTTTTCTGGGGAATAAAAAGTGAACAAATGTTACCTTTTTTTTTTTTTAAGTGTTACTGCTGTTAGGTTTTGAGGAAAGGGTTCAAGAAGCAGTAACCTTGGTATACAGTATACTCCTGTGATAGTGCACAGCCTTAAAGGACGGACCCAAACCTCTTTAAAGTCTTTGCATGGAGAGAATAAACCTGTTGTCTAAAACTAATACTTTATGGACTCTTTCCATATGGATCAGTTCTCATCGGCTTCTATAATAATGTGGTTTTTAATTTTCCTTTCATAAAGATATTTCTTTTGGGGGTGGTTTTATGTGGGGAGGGAGTGGTAGGAAATATTACTTAATTTTTTTAAACCTGAAGTGAGTCTGTGGATCTTTTCAGTATTGTGTGATTTTTCAGATACAGGGCTCCAAAGAATGGGCATATCCCCTATTGACACATTGTCCTCCCAGATTTTCAATGCTAGCTATATTGGGGGAAGAGAAGAATCTAGGTAAGAAGTAATAAAAATAACCTTTTTATTCTTTATATGCTAATAACTATACTTGTGTTTTTAGGAAGGAATATTTGTTATGTGACAGTGATAAATTGCCACACTTGATTCTGGTAAGAACTATGTTTATTTTATAGTTCTTAAAAATGTTGCTTAGATTAATGTACCAGTTATTATATCTGATGTTTAGCTCTTGCATTGGATAAGTTGAAAGGAGTCAAATATGTAATAATTAAGCAGCAGTTAACATGGTTAAAAGCTGTAGGTTATGAAAGTACTTTCCTACATTTGAGACCCAAGTTTGGTCTCCTAGTAAGACATTATAAAGTACAAATTTACATTTGAATATAGTTTGCTTAATGGGTTAGCCATTAAGAGCATTGGCTGCTCTGCTTTTCCAGAGGCCTGAGTTCAATTCCCAGCAACCACATGGTGGTGTACAGCCATCTATAATGTGATCTGATGCCATCTTCTGGTATGCAGACATACAAGCAAAGCATGTATACATAAAATACACAAATAAATAAATCTTTCTAAGCAAAAACATTATCCCCTCTTCCAGAGGACCTGGATTTGATTCCTAGTACCCATTTGGTGGTTCATAACCATTTATAACCAGTCTCAGAGGGTCTGATGTCCTTTATGGCCTCCTTGGGATCCAAACATGCACGTGATGCATATAACATGTGTACAAGCAAAACACCCATACACATACACACAGATAAGTAGAAATGGGACAGTTGGTTTGTTGGCACAGTAATGAAAAATACATATGTGTGCTGATTGTCTCTGAGCCAGTTGTGAAAAGTACTATGGTTACAAAATGCATTCTTTATTTTAAAATACAGGATTCTAGTAGCAAGATACGTGATTTGAATGCCAACACTGAATCAGAAGTAACCGAAGGTCAGAGTGTTGGTGTTCAAGGAGAAGCAGCATGTATACAAATTGCACATTTAGATCTGAAGAATGTTTCTGATGGTGATAAATGGGAAGGTAATTCTACCCAAACATGTTAATTTCCCAATACTGTTATTTGTAACTGAAATAACCCAAAGCAGCGATGAGACTCCCGCCCACTTCTGGCCAGGGATTGCCATCCTGATGTGCTCTCTCTTTGAAAAGGGGGGAAAAAAGTTTGTTGTTGTTTTGTTTCCTCAAGTAGACTAGTAGGACAGCTCTCTCATGAGTAGATCATAACTATATGATCATTAGCTTTGAGAATGGATGCCGCTGAAGAGCGTGGTGGTACATGCCTGCAATCTCAGCATTTGGGAGAAGGGAGGGTGGTCATGAATTTTAAGACCAGACTGGGCTACGTCACGAACCAATCTCAACTCCCCTCTCCGAGGCACCTCCCTCAAAGAAAAATCAAAATTGACTAAAAGTAAAAAACTACCCTAGAACAGACTTGGTTAATAGATATCATCTCTTGGTGTTTAAAAGTTCAGTGAATTAGAATTTTGATGATTTTACAGTTTCGGCAGGGTAGTTAGCTACTTTATAATCACTAGCAATAGGTTTTTAGTTTTTAATTCTTTAAGGATACTTTTAGCAAAGATTTTACTGTAAATCACAAAAGCATTTTGGGGAGACTCTAAAATTTGCACAAAGGAATGAAGTTAAATTTAACAAGTAATAAGCATATTCATTTCTTTAAACTTAGCAAATGTAAACTGAAAATTTTTGCTAAAGGTTTTACATTAAGAAAACCATAAGTTGTAAACAAATATTGGACTTAAGTGAAGATGGCTAAGGAAATGGATAGATAGGGTAAACAAGTGCAGTAAAGTGTCAGTGGTTAGAACCTCTGTCAGTGGTATGTAGGCATTTCTTTACCACTGCTGTATTATCATCAGCTGTAAAATAACATCTTGGAGAAAGGAAAACAAGTAACGAGTTTGGATCCATGAATCTTTGTGAGCCATCAACCTTTCTAATAAGAGAAAATAAGGCATCTCAGGAGTCCTAAGCCCAGTTTCTGTTCATATGACTAGAGTTTCCTGGGATTGTCTCTTGGCAAGTTACTTGATGACATACAGTGGCAATAACTGGAGAAATTGCAGTATTAATGCCCCGGCCACCTGACCATAGTTTTAATGTGTATTTTTGTTGATCTTGATTTTTAATCTAAAGCCCAGTCATTTTTTAAAAGTTCTTATCAAATCCTTGTGTGTGCCAGTCTTTATTGTGGTCCTTCCCAGGCTCCAGTTCCCAGTCTCTGTCTTTGCCATGTCTAGTGGCATATTGTGAACTTTAATTTCAGCTAAATCAGGAATTTGTTTTCTATTTAACTTATTCAGAACTCTTAGAACTAGTGCAGAAGCTCCCTTGAGTTAGGGGATGTTAGCATACTGGTGCCAGTGAAGATGACATGCCATGGATGTGCAAAGGGAAGGAAACAGTGGAAAAAAACATCAACTAAAAGAGCATTCCTAGGAACCTTGGTAGCAGAGGAGCCTCTGAACATGAGGATAGGATACCTTTGTCTCTTCTAGAGGGAGATGCAAATAAATAGACACTGACAGAGCCTCTCTGACTGGAGGCTCTGACTCTGTGTTAAACATGTTTGGAGAGATGGCTCTCTGTAGCTTGAGCTTTATGGAGGTCCTGCAAGGTGAACCTGATGCTGGATTCCCACTTGGTCAGGGTTCCTCTTATCACAGGAGAGGAGAGGGCCTCCTCTTCAGTGCCTGGGCTGCTTCCTTACCCCTTTGACTCATCAGTCATGGCAAGTCCACATAGGTCTCTCTCTTTCCAGAAGGGGTGGGGTCAGTGACCTTCAGAAAATCAGTGCTAGTGGACAGCTTCCTAGCCCTGTGAGAGAAAGGTGGTCATTAATCATGTTGTTCTAGCATTGCCACAAATGTAAACACTGATTTTCTATGCTTAGGTGATAGAATATTTTTTTATAAAATCTTAAGACAACAGGTTTCCTTAGAGTTTGTATACTTTGGGGGCTGGAGAGATGCCTCAGAGGTTAAGAGCACTGACCCGGCTCTTCCAGAGCTCCTGAGTTCAATCCCCAGCAACCACATGGTGGCTCACAACCATCTATAATGAGGTCTGGTGCCCTCTTCTGGCAGACAGGTGTACTTGCAGGCTATACATTGTATACATAATAAATAAATCTTAATATTAAAAAAAAAAAAGGAATGTGTATCCTTTGAAATCTATAGACATATTTTGTGTTTAATACAACTCCATTAGAGAAATGGGGATGGTTCTACAAATTGCAGTCCTCCTCACTATTCCCTAGTAAGTGGAGTTTTTTTTTTCCCCCAAAGGGTACTTAGCAGAACACAGTCAGCAAGCAGGTTGCTTATGGCCAACCCTAACCAGTATGAATTTGTAGTAGCTGCTCAAAAAGTGTTGATGGTTGTGGACATCATTTTTCCCTCAGCGTTTCTGCTGCTAACTCTGGGATGAAATATAATAGTAGTTGTTTTACCAAGTGTGAACAAAGGGGAGGGTTTTCTTGTTTCTTTTCTTTTTGGTCCTGGGATTGGACCTAGAGCCTTGAAGATGCTAACAAGCACTCCACCACTTAGCAGCACTGTCAGCCTTTGAGAGTTGGTTTTTTCTTTCTGTCAGTCATACTAAAAAGCTTCAAACTGTACCTGGGTAAGATGGTTTGGCTCTTCAACTTGGGTCTGAATTTTAGTAGCAGTCACGTTTGAGTTTGCCTTACTTGCTGAAAAAGAAATGCATGTTTGCTTAGTCATTTCTCTGAATCAAGTTTTTGAGTAGAATTTCTGACTGGTCTTAGGGAAATGTTTTTGGAATCCTTGGCTTTGTGTTATGTGTATGGTTTGTTCTGCCTGTTCTGTGTGTTCACTTTAGTATTTTTTGCCATTTTTTCCATTTTATTAGCATCATGCCTTATCACTTTCCCCCTCATTGATTTCAAAACAATGCATCTGCAGAGAGATGGGGAGGGTAAGTATGGTTCACCATAGTTTAGTGTTTTGTTTTGTTTTGTTTTTCCCTTCTTGTGGTTCACTTTTGTCTTTTCATTAGCCATTCTCCTGCTGTCCCCAAATCTTAGAAATACTTTAGTGTTAAAAACTCAGAAAAAAGTTTCTGTTATTTATTTTCTTAAAACATGGTAATTTCTCATAAAGTGTTTGTTATTAGTGTATTTGCTGGGACACAGGTACAGGAGTTGCTTTACAGTTACTGTATTGCTGAGTTTATTGTGGGATCAGACACTTATTATCACCAAATTGGTCTAGGCCTCAAAAGCAAACTTACTTTCTAAAACCTGTTAAAGGATAATGCTTAAATAGCTAACACATAGCATTAAACTAAAGTGCTGAAGTTAGACTGTCTTGATTGTTGTCTAAGGTAAAAGACACCTTTTTAAATTTTGATACTATTAATCCACGGTTCCATTATTTTTTGCTTTTGCAATAGCTATCTATTAAGATTTAAAATTTTAGTTTTAAGTCTGATATATAGCTAGGAAGTCCTTCCTCCCCCATCCTCCAGTGATGCTTAAAGTTAATGTTGTATTTGAAATATATTTGTAGATGGTGTGTATGAGCAGGGATGTAAATTATATTAAGATGGCTTCACATAAATACTGTTGTGGGGGAAGAGAGAGAGGGAGAGGGAGAGAGGGAGAGAGATTGCTTTCATGGGAACCCCATAACAGA
Source organism: Acomys minous (assembly GCF_964271855.1). Classification (NCBI taxonomy): domain Eukaryota; kingdom Metazoa; phylum Chordata; class Mammalia; order Rodentia; family Muridae; genus Acomys; species Acomys minous. Next base: position 51,163,454 of record NC_140486.1, read on the forward strand.
AAGTAACTACACTATTTTAATGTAAACAGTTAACATTATTTCTTATTATTTAACATATTGTGAACTGGCAAAGTTAGTTCCTTATTTGGAATATTTAGATTTTTTATGGCATTAGTTCCATGCTTAGTATTCTGTGGGGCAAAACTTTCATATTTTAACATGGCCAGCCACCATATGATAATGAGAGACAGTTTGTATACCCAGTGAGTGTTCACTGTTTCTAAGGAAAGACTTGTAAATTTTTATGTATAACATTTTAAAAATACTAAGTTAGAATTATGTTAACAGCTCTAGGATTAAATTTAAGAAACTTACTAGTGTTCTTTCTTGCTTTGTTACTGGGTTTAGGCATTTGAGGCATATTTCTTAAAGTGAGGATGTGAAGCATGAAACTTGGATAATTTGAAACCACAACAGGCATTACGAATATGCTAGTATTTCTTTAATGTTTTTCTTATATATATGAATGAGCCCAGTATACAATGATGCAGACTCAAGCCATCCATAATCCTGTCCTTGTGCTTGTTTCACAGAGCCGTTTCCTGCATTTAAGTCTTGGCAGGAGGACTCTGAGTCTGGAGAAGCTCAGCTGTCTCCACAGGCTGCGAGGATGACTCACCACCCTCTGGGGGAGGACTGCCCCCCAGTACTATCACATCGTAGTTTAGACTTTGGGCAAAGCCAGCGCTTCCTCCGTGACCCAGAAGCACTGGACTTCTCATCAAAGGCGCTTTCTTTCACTAGGTATGTAGTCACTTGTATCAACTGTCCCAGGCCTGTAGGTGGAAGCTGTCACCCTCATCCCTGAAGCGTGTTTTTGTAATTCCTGAGGTTTATGTATTACTTCAGGTTTACCGTTAGACTGTGGGCATTTCCTGTGGTTTAGTCCTAATTTGTTTGTAATTGGAATGCAGAACTCTTGAAAGGGAGGAGCTGACTGGTTTCTACTGTTCTTTTTTTTGTTTGTTTGTTTCTCTAGACAGGGTTTCTCTGTGTAGCCTTGTCTGTCCTGGACTCACTTTGTAGACCAGGCTGGCCTCGAACTCACAGCAATCCACCTGCCTCTCTTTCCTGAGTGCTGGGATTAAAGATGTGTGCCACCGTGCCCGGCTTAGTTTCTACTGTTCTAATTGAAACTTAATTTGAATTAATTGGTATAGTGGTCCTGCCATCTTCTTGCACCATAATAGAATACACGTACTTTCCAGAAGGAGGAAAAAGATGATGATGATTACAAAACAACAAAAATCCCAGAAATGTTGAAGCTGGCAGAGAGAGGTACAGGGAAAGTTGATGGAAGGGGGGGGTGTTGTCTTCTGTAGAGTCACACACCTTCACTCATTTGGTTCAGCAGTTCCAAGACAGCAGTGTCTGTCTTCCAGACCCAAGCTGTAATGTTTTTTCAGCTTACAGAGTTGGAACAGTATCAAGAAACCAGAGTTTGCTAAGAACTCCAACACATCATCTCATGAAATAATAGAGAGAAGAACAGGTTTTCTGTGCTTTAACTTGCGAGCAGGTGTTCCCTGAGAATCTGTCTTGTCATCCATGTCTAACAAATTAATTTTGCTATTGAAAATGGAAGCTATGGTTACTTTTATTCAGATAAGTTTAAAATATATTGTTACTATCTGTTTGATGTTGTGTTGAGGCCTGTGTGTGAGAGTGAGAGATCAGCTTTGTAGAGTCAGTTCTTTCCTTCCACCTTTACATGGGTTCTGGGCATCAAACCCAGATCTTCAGGCTTACACAGGAGACACCTCTGTCTGTTAACCATCTTACCGTTCTGGTAACTTTTTTGATGGTCAGAGAAGATGGACACTTGATGGTGCACATGAAGAACAGAGCTAATATGACTATTGTCTCTTGCAAAAAATGCCTCTAAGTCAGTGGAGGCTTGCGTCAGGTTGCTGCTGCATCTATAGAAAATTTAAGTAGCGATAGGTTGAGATTTTAAAACTGCAGACTGGATAGTGAGAGGGAAAATTGCATAGTTCATACATTCTCCTCAGTACAAGGAGGACATCCTCGGGATCGGAACATGTTGAGGCATCAGACTTTGGAGCCTGTTATGTATATTTCATAAGTAGAAAGAAAGGCTCATTCCAGGCCCCCCAGTGCGTCTGGGTGTGCCTCCATTCTGAGACGGGAGCTCCCCCAGCTGGCTGACCTGGATACATGCTGTAGTAGGGAATGCTAAAGACCTGGGACAGATGTTCAAAACACACAAAGCCCTCAGGGGCCTCTCCTCACTCATTGGCAGCAGCCCCAATAGGCTCAAGAAGTATGGCAAGATGCTTTTAGGTTAACCTTCTAAAAATAAAATTCAAGTTATAAAAGAGCTGCAGAAGAAGGTGTCAGATCCCCTGGGATTGCAATTACAGATGGTTGTAAGCCTCCATGTGGGAACTGAACTTGGGTCCTCTTGGAAAAGCAGCAATGCTTTTAACTGCTGATTAATCTCTCCAGCCTGAGACTTGAGACTGTGTTATGGTGTGTGGTAGCTAATTTGGTGATAGAGATTTAGTTTCATTTAATATTACTATTATTATCATGTTCATGCCTTCATGCTGGCCCTCCCTTTACTTCTAAGATATCCTCACTGGTAACAGGAACACAGCAGGACAATAAGTAACACTAGGTTGACTCTTGAAATGTTAACACACCATATTGGCTTGTTTTAATTCAGAATTCGAAGGTCTTCCTTTAGTTCAAAAGATGAAAAAAGAGAAGACAGAACACCTTATCAGTTGGTCAAGAAACTTCAGAAAAAAATCAGACAATTTGAGGAGCAGTTTGAAAGGGAAAAAAATAGCAAGGTAAGTTTGTAGCACTTCTTAGAACAAGCTTGAATTCATATTAGAACCAAGGGGAGTGTGCTCCACCTCTTCCCTGAGAGAGGACACGTCTGAGATGCTAGGGAAGTGCTGAGAATCAGCATGTCCTTAGATGATTTCTGTGCCATTATTCTTGGTATTGCACCAATGCGTTTGTTTTTGTTTACATTTGCAAACATTTTTTTTTTTTTTTAGAATTTGTAACCCAAATTTCTTTACATTTCCAAGTCAATGTTCTTTTCTGACACAAACCACATGTAACAAAAGGGGAGGAAGGGAATGAAGAAAGCACATGGTTCTAATAAAACCTGTATGTAAAAATAGTCTAATGCCTAGGAATAAAAGACCTGCCTTCACACCTAGTTGCTTCCAGTTGTATGACCCTGCATTAGATTAAAATAAAATGATAATTGAATGAGGTTTATGTTATAGGCGCTATAAAATAGTATGGGGAACAAATTAACATAACTGTTGCACATTACAAATGTCAGTGATCCTTCTCCATAACTTTACAGCCCTCCTACAGTGACATTGCAGCTAATCCGAAGGTATTAAAATGGATGACAGAGCTTACAAAGTTGCGGAAGCAAATTAAAGGTATAAGTGTGCATTTTGTGAAAAATACACATCTTTAAAACATAATTCTATGCAAAATATTGTTATACTTTAATCCCAGCACTATGGAGGCAGAGGCAAGCAGATCTCTTGAGTTTGAGGCCAGCCTGTTTACAAAGCATGTCCTAGAACAGCCTTGATTACACAGAGAAACCCTGTCTTCAAAACCAAAATTAAAGCCGGGCAGTGATGATGCACAGCTTTAATCTCAGTACTTGGGAGGCAGAGGCAAGCGGATCTCTGTGAGTTTGAGGCCAGCCTGGTCTACAAAGTGAGTCCAGGGCAGTCAAGGCTACACAGAAAAACCCTGTCTTTAAAAAAAAAAAGCCAAAACAAACCCAAAATGAATAATAATAACAGTAATAAAACCAATCTTGGTAAATTTTTGGGGAAAAAAAAGGTTTTCTTTTGTTGTATTGTTGAGGCAATAGTACATATTAAGAAATGGGAATCTCACATGGCATATACTCACGTATAATTGGACACTAGCTTCACTTACCAGGAGATTGGGATAGATGTGAAGACATCCCACTGAGACTCTAGGTAAGAGAAATTGAGGAGATAGGGAAATAGAAGGACCCAGAGAGTCCTAGAAACTTACAAGAAGAACATCGTGATGGGTGGATCAGGGCCCAGGGTGCTCTGCTCAAACTATTGCACTAACCAACGACAATACAAGTAGTAAATATTGAACACCTACTCTGATCTAGCCAATCGACAGGACATTCTCCACAGTTATGTGGAGAGCGGGGCCTGACTTTGACATAAACTCTGGTGCCCCATATTTGACCACCTCCCCTTGGTGGGGAGGCCTGGTGGCACTCAAAGAAAGAATAAGCAGGCTACCAAGATGAGACTTGATAGCCTGTGACCATATAGTGGGGGAAGAGGTCCCCCTAGGTCATAGACCTAGGGGAGGGGAATAGGGTGAAAACAGGAGGGAGGGAGGAACGGGAAGATACAAATGATGGGATAACAATTTAGTTGTAATCTGAATAAATAAAAAAAAAAGAAAGAAAAGAAAAGAAATGGGAATCTTAGACCTGTAGAGATGGCTAAGAGGTTATAACAACCACTGCCTGCTCTTCTAAAAGACCCTGGTACAAATCCCAATACCCACATGGCAGTTCACAACTGTGTAATTTCACTTCCAGGGGCTCTAAGGTACAGACATGCATGGGAGTAAAAAACAAATGTTTAAAAAAAAAAAAATCCTGTGATGAACAGGACATTAAAAAGAAAGAAAGAGAAAAGAAATGGGAGTACTTGTGCCATGTTCTTTCTAATGTCTTTATTCATATGAGTATTACTCCTTTGAAAGATAACCCTAGATTATATTTATAGGTGCATTGATCCTATACAGTTTATTTAAAGTACATTGTACATTAAGCTACTTGGGATTTGGTAGGTATTTCATTAAGATCTTTGTGCATGGGCTAAGAGTAAAATTTTATCTAAGACAATAAATATAGTTAGGAGCTGGGAGTATTGCTCAGTGGTAGAGTACTTGCCTACCACGTGGGGGGCCCTGTATTTTGATTTCCAGTCCCTAGGCTTAATGACTTCTTGACATATAAAAACTTAAATCTGTCAGCAGTGGTGGTGCACCCCTTTAGTCCCAGCACTAGGGAGGAAGAGGAAGGCGGATAGCTGAGTTTGAGGCTAGCCTGGTCTACAAAATGAGTTCCAGGACAGCCAGGGCTAAACAGAAACCTCGTCTTGAAAAACCAAACCAAATAAAAACTAACTGCTAGGTTATAAACTCTTTTTCTTTTTAATATATGTATATTTACATATGTTTACAGATTTTAAAAAATATAATTAATTTTATGACACCAGGAGGGTGTCAGATCTCCTGGAACTGTAATTACAGACAGTTATGAACTGCCATGTGGGTGCTGGGAGTGAATCTGGGTCCTCTGGAAGGGTAGCCAGTGCTTTTAAAGAGCTATCTCTTTAGCGCTCTGTAAATCCTTTCTGATCACAAATTATGCCATGTATAGGGTTAGTATTGTGAAGTTCTAGTTATACTGTTTACTGAGTATGCTTTAATAATTACAATACTTTAAAATCTACCTTTGTAACGAAAGGGTTTACAGTTTGCGTCATTGTTTCGATTTACTCATTTGAAATTTTACTCATTGTGGAAATTTTAGTGTCTCTCTCTCTCTCTCTCTCTCTCTCTCTCTCTCTCTCTCTCTCTCTCTCTCTCTCTCTCTCTTTCCTGAGACAGGGTTTCTCTGTGTAGCCTTGGCTGTCCTAGACTTGCTTTGTAGACCAGGCAGGCCTCGAATTCACAGCGATCCGTCTGCCTCTGCCTCCGAGTGCTAGGATTACAGGTGTGTTCCATCACAACTGGCAAATTTTAGTATCTCTTAAGTATTAAGTATTCAGATACTGTTCCTCCTGTTGTGGACTTCACAGTCTTGTGGTTAAGGTAATTTTGAAGTTTTTTGTTGTTTTTTTTGTGTGTTTTTTTGGTTTTTAAGGATTATTTCCCTTTATTGTTCTATTAAGCATTTCCTTATTTAAACCACTTACCAGCCATTAGTTGTTACCATTAAATTGACTAGTCTAGTATTTCAATTCTCTTCCACTCTTATTCTGCATCTTTTGCACAGCAACCAGAATTATCTTGTAAAGATGTCACGTCACTCTTGTTAAATCCTCTCAGTGGATCTCCTTTCTCAGAATTATTGTAAGCCCAGACTCTACGCCGCGGCTCTTCAGCACTTCTACGTACTACCCTGTGTAGGCTTTTATCATGTCTTTGTATCATCTTTTGCTCTCAAACCTGGAGAAATTTAGGATTGTTGCCTCAGTTGGACACAAATGCTTTTTCCCTAAGTCTTCAGTGCTAAGTTTAGTTGAATGTAAAATGTTCTATTCATTCCGTGTCCATTCAGAGAGGCTAAATCCCATCTAATATTGTTCCTCCTCCACAAAGCGCACTCCTACCATTCTGTGTGTGTGTTTGTGTGTATGTGCACGCATGCATGTGCATGCTAGAGTTCAGTGTCAAATACTACCTTCTTCAATCATCAAAGATTAAAAAAAAAATTTCCCCCCAAGATAGGGTTTCTCTGTGTAGCCCTGGCTGTCTTGGAACTTGTACTGTAGACCAGGCTGGCCTTGAACTCACAGAGATCTGCCTGCCTCTGTCTTCCTGAGGGCTGGGATTAAAGGTGTGTACCATTGCTCCCTGGCCATGCTCACATTGTTTTGAGACAGAGTCTTTCCTTGGACCTGGAGTGTTGTGCTTTACAGTGGGCTCCATATGATGGTGCTTATGTATGCTGTATGCCAAATGTGTGACCTTGAAGTATGTGGCCTGTATGTTACCATTATTATCCTCTTATTTATGAATGTAGATTCAAAACACAAAAACTCAGATGGAGAATTTGTGCCTCAGACACGTCCTCGGAGTAACACTCTTCCAAAAAGTTTTGGCTCTTCTCTAGACCATGAAGATGATGAGAATGAAGGTGAGCCCAGAGCCATTCAGAAAGAGAAGAAGCCATCTAAGGAAGCGACTCTTGAGCTGATTACAAAACGATTGAAGGAAAACCGTGCTGAGCGGCACCTTCCAGAGGATATCAAGGTAATGCTGAGCTTCTGTCTCTGCCTGGGGTGGCCTTTAGAACACCTGAAACAAACTAACATAGCAGGTGAAAGCTGGGTATCCCGACTTTCTTCCCTTCAGAGTTGCAATTTCAAACTATGCTTTTAAAAACCTAGAATGCTATGTATTACTCCATGTTGCAGACTGTCAGCAAGATGAATGTGTAGAGAGCATGAAACGGCTGAGTTTGAACAGTAGCTGTGTGTATTGAGTTGTTGGTATTATTACCCTGTTGGAATCTGGATTCTGCTCCCCCCCCAAGCAATCCTGTGAAAGATACAGATGTGATATTAGCTATTGAAAAAATAGTCTCTTGAAAGCCTGGCATGGTGGCACATATCTGTAATCCAATACTGGAGAATTGGAGGCAGGGCATCAGGAGTTCAGCTACATAGTGAGTTTGACCCCAGCCTGGGCCGCATGACACCTGTTTAAAAATAAAATAAACTTACAGAAAAGAGGGAGGGGGAGGCTGGAGAGTTGGCTCAAGCATATAAGAGCACAGGCTACTCTTCCAGGGGTCCTGAGTTCAATTTCCAGCACCCACTTGGTAGCTTATAACCATCTGTAATGGGATCTGATGCCCTCTTCTGTCATGGAGGCATACATGTAAATAAAACAATTACATACACTAATAAATATTAAAATAGAATTAAAAGAGGGGGTGTGTTGGCCTACACCTTTAATCCCAGCACTCAGAAGGCAAAGGCAGGTGGATCTCTGTGAGTTCAAGGCTAGCCTGGTCTACAGAGTGTGTTCCAGGCCAGCCAGGGCTACATGGAAAAAGCCTTTCTTCAAAAAAACAAAACAAAAAACCCCCAAAACCAGGTGATCTAATTGGTAGCAGGATTACATGAATTACAATATTTTAGGAGCAATATTTAGGAGTTACTCTTACCTATGATTTATGCACGTGTGGATTCATGTACCTCCATGTATAGGGACTCCAAACACAACTGCCCAATGTCCTGTTGTATTGTCTTTGCCTTACTCCCTTAAGACATGATTGCACTGCGCCTGGAAGTAGGCCTCATTATTCCAGAAAGCCCTCCATGATGCAGTCCAGGCCGGCACTCAGTAACCAAGTCATAGGTGAGAGGAGATTGCTGGGGAAATAGTCTTAGGTGAGTTTTCTTCTAGGTAGTCATGAACCAGACACACAGTCACTTTGGCAACAGAATGTACCTCCCTTATGATCTAGATGATTTTGGAGTCTTTGTCTCCCTAGGACAAGCTAAATTAGTCAGTCTCATCTGTCCTTCAGCGTTTTCTTTGTTCTCTTGCTTTTTGTTAGGACAACAGTCTCCTTCCTGCAAGTAATTTGATTGCATTACCCTGATTCAGATGTATAATCCTAGAGTTAAGGTTCAGACGTGAGGGAGATTGAACTGATTTGGGTATGAGTGCAGGTGTTCATGCACAACATACACAGGGAAGTCTGAGGACAACTTTCGGGAGTGAGTTCTCTCGTTCCACTATGGGCTGTGCAGATTGAACTTGGATTGAATAGAGTCTTCAAGCTTGTGAGTCAGCTTTCTGTCAGTATTTGTGACTGTTCTAACTAAAGACTTTGCAACATTATAAACTGTCAGGAAGTTATGAAAATGTTGTATGTAGTGCATAGGCAGTGTCACCGTGTTTTCATTTCACATTGGTGATTTTAATCCTGTGAGCCCTTTGAGGCAGAATGCAGTATAGATTTATAGATTAGGATATTGAACACAAGATGGCTAAGGTATCCAAACCAGCATTCATAATTCATACAAAATATAAATCAAGCCATAAAAAGGTATTCATTGACATATTAGGAGGTTTAGATTGTATAGGAGACTGAAAGTGTTGTTTCAAATTCATAAAGAATACATTTGCTATATATATATATATATATCTCTGACGGTCTGCCCTTTCACCTAATTAATTACACTGTGGGTATGAGGAGAATAATGACACCAGTGCTTTTCCCCCATTCTAGAAAATGACAAAAGATCATTTGATAGAAGAGAAAACGTCTCTGCAGAAAAGTCTGCTTTACTATGAAAGTCAACACGGAAGGCCGGTAATTCCTTTCTTACTCAGACATTTGATTTGTACCTTATAAAAGAGCACAAATCACTTCTGTGGTCTGTATTCTTCGGGGCTCTTTTTTTTTTTTTTTTAATCAAACATTGTTTCCTATAGTTGGGAAATTGCCTACTTACTTAAATTAAATTTGGGGTGAAGGAGTCATATGCTTATTGTTTTTGATATCTAGATTTCTGATAGTAAGGCTACTTTGCTTCACTTTTTGTTTTGTTTTGTTTTGTTTTTGTTTGTTTTGGCTTCAGGTGACCAGGGAAGAAAGGCACATTGTTAAGCCTCTCTATGATAGATACAGGCTTGTAAAACAGATGCTGACAAGAGCTAGCATTACTCCTGTCCTTGTAAGTAAAACAAATGTTTGGTTTTGTTTTTAAAGACAGGGTCTCACTTTGTAGCCAAACTGGCTTGGAGCTCAGTAGCCCAGTCAAGCAAGACTCCTAAGTTCTGTAGCTGTAGACGTGCATCTCCATGCCTGGCACAGGATTTCTTCAATTTGTATTGCCAAAGTGTATTTAAGAAAAGAAGGAAATGGTGGTTTGGAGATCTACATAGTCAAGGCTGAAAGTTGTTAGTTGAGATTAAGGATTTTAAAAGGATAGAACTTGCTAAGCAATTACAGGCACATGGCACTAAATCCTGACAAACAGCACATGAGTTAGAATATTGGTACTGAGATCCAGGCTGTGCTGTGTGCAAATTCACCTGCATAGATGGCAGAAGTAGTACTTGTTTGTGATACACCTCACCTAGTCTCTATTTCAGTTCTGTCTCTGGATAGTTTTGTAATGATTTTAAACATTTATTTAGGGGGCTGCATGTGTGTTGGAGGAAAGATTTTGGGGGAGTCACTTTTCTCTATTATGCGGGTTCTCAGTGATTGAACTCAACGTTGTCAAGCTTGTAAGTGAGGCTGACCCACCTTGCCGACCCTAAAATTTTTAAAAATTAATTTGTTTTTATTTTATGTGTTTGACTGTGTGTATGTCTATGTGAGGGTATCAGGTCCTCTGGAACAGGAGTTACAGGCAGTTGTGAGCAGCCATTGGGTGCTGGGAATTGAATCTAGGTCCTCTGGAAGAGCAGCTAGTGCTCTTAACTGCTGAGCCATCTCTCTAGTTCTAAAAATGAGTTTTTAAAGAAAGAACCTATTAAGATAATGACAAGCATTCTAAGGCACAGACAGGTGGATCTCTAAGTTTGAGGTCAGCCTGGTCTATGAGTGAGTTCCAGGACATCTGAGCTACACAGAGAAACCCTCTCTCAAAAAACAAACAAACTAAAAACTAAATTAATTAAATCAAACAATGCTAATTCATGGGGTCAGAGAGATAGCTTAGCAGGTAAAGGTGTTTGCCGTCAAGTCTGATGGCTTTGACCCTCACACACATGCTGTGGAATCCCTCACCCCACCCCCATACATATAACTACACACAAAATAAATGTAGTAAAACATTTTAAATAATGCTTATCCATATTTGTATACATTAAAAAAACAAGCAACGTATTTTAAAATGGGGTCTTGCTGTGTTATCCAAGGTATTTTTGACCTGTGAGGTCATGTGATCTTCCAGCCTCAGCCATCTGAGTAGCTGGGACAGTGAATAAGCCAACATGAACAAAAATGAAATCTCTAATATTTAGGTACAGATCACAGGGCCATATTTGTTTGATGCCACCTAGAGCAACTTAGCACCACCCTGTCTCAAAATTTTCTTAAACACGGGGGAGTGCTGGGATGTAGCTGAGAGGAGTAATGACTACTTAGCCTGCTTGGACAAACATTGTATCCTAGGTTTTGGTTTGGTTTATTTTGTTTCTAAAGAAAAATCTGATGGGGGTCCTTAGACTCCAGAAGAAAGATACTTGAGCTGGGTGTGGTGGCACTTGCCTGTAATCATAGCATGTGAGAGGGCTGGGGCAGGAGGATCTCATTCCACATAACCAGCCTGTGCTACATAGTGAAACCTTGTCTCAGACAGAGGGCTGAAGTGAAACAGTCAATGTTGTCACCACATTTTGTTTTCTTGAGTTTGAAAGATGTGCAGCACAGAATGGATTTCTGTAAGATTTTGCTGTATTATATAAAAATGAAAGACAAGTGAGTTTATTAAAGTACTTCTGATTGCTTTAAGATTATATTTATATATATGATGTTTTTATTGAAAAATTTTGTACAATATATTTTGATTGTATTCTTTCCCTCCCCAAACTTCCCAGATCCTCCTAACTGCCCCGCCCCCCATCTTCATGTTCTTGCTCTCTCAAAAAAGAAAACCAAAAAAAGTAGTTGGCCAACACAAAATGCATTCTTTGTTTTTGGGGCTTTTGTACTTTTTGTTTCATTTTGGTATTTATCTTAAAATTTTTTAAGGTTGTCTTGAGTTTTATTTGCTTGTTTTGTGGGGAGCTGCTGGAGACTGAACACTTCTGTCAGTTGAAAGTAACATCATATAGGAATGCGGAGCTGTACTAAGTACTTCAGGTCTGTGAAATACAAAATGTGGTGGTGTTGCTTGTTACAGGGGTCTCCCTCCATGAAGCGCCGGGGTCAGATGTTACAGCCAATCATAGAAGGAGAAACGGCACACTTTTTTGAAGAAATCAAGGTAATTGTGTAGAAAAGTCATTCTCTAGTTACATTCCTAACAGGAAAGTAGAAAGTCATGGCCTGTGTGGCTCTGCTTGGTTGTCTTTTTAGGAAGAAGAAGAAGATGGTGTCAGTCTGTCCTCTGAGTTAAGTGACATCTTGAAAACAGCTATGCACACACACTCATCATTGGAAAACTCAGAATCTGATGCTGAAGAAAATCAAGAAAAACTGGCTCGGGATCTCCGCTTATCAAGTACTCGGGCAGCTTCTATGTATGTGTGAGGGTTTGTGATTTTAGCTTATTTGTGTAATAAAACTTCCATAGCAAGATATCCAGTATACATCTGGAGAGATAGCTCTAGGTTAAGAGCACTGCCTGCTCTCTCAAAGGTCCTGATTTCGATTCCCAGCAACCACATGGCAGCTCACAACTGTCTATAATTCCAGTTCCAAGGGATATGACACCAATGCACATAAAATAAAGTTTAATAAATTATTTTTTAAAAAATTAACCAGGAAGAGGTATGTGTATGTATATATATATGTGTGTGTGAAGTCAGAAGACAAACTTGGATATTGTTTCTCAGTTGCCATCTCCCTCCCTCCTCTTTTGTTTTTATTTTTGTTTTTTGGGACAGGGTTTCTCTGTGTAGCCTTGCCTGTCCTGAACTCACTTTGTAGACCAGGCTGGTCTCAAACTCATAGTGTTTAATTATGTGTATATTTGTGTGGATTTGTACCCGTGTTGAGTACCTCTGGATGTCAGAGTGGTGCACTGTGATCCCCTTTATGTTGAGTGTGGAGTTATGAGCTATTTTGAGCTGTCTCATACATAGGTCCTGGAGACCAAACTGAGATCCTCCGCAAGAGTAAAATATGTTTGTATCTACTGAGCCATTTATCAAGCACCCATTCGTTTTTACTTATTTTATGTGTGTGGGTGCTTTGCCTATGTGTATGTCTATGCACTGTCTGTGCCTGGTGCCCCCTGAAGGCCAGGAGAGGGCTTCAGGTGACTGGGACTGGAATTACAGTTTTAAGCCACCATGTGGTGCTAGGAATTGAATCAGGGTTCCTTGGAAGAGCAGCCAGTGCTCTTAACCACTGAATTCTCTCTCTTCTCATACCCTCGCTTTTTTGAGACAGTGTCTTTCTCATTGACCTGGAGTTTGCTGGTTACTGGCTGGCAGGGATATTTCAAGACCTGAGTTATACGTGCACACCACTGCGCCAGGGTTTTTATGTGGGCTCTGAGCAAGCACTTCAACAACTGAGCCATCCCCATAGGACCAGAAAAAAAGTGAGACTAGAACCTTAATTTCGGCTGTTTTGCTTTGATTGGTTTGTAGTGGAGTGTGGGCATTGGTATGTTTCTAAAAGTTAATCAACTGCAGCCAGGGCTAGAACCACTGTTAATATAATGAAGAAACTGTACTATTTAGTAATGTTTTGCTTTTATTTTAATTTTAGGCCTGAATTACTGGAACAGCTTTGGAAAGCCAGAGCTGAGAAAAAGAAGCTTCGTAAAACATTACGGGAATTTGAAGAAGCATTTTATCAACAAAATGGAAGGTTTGTTAAGCACTGCAGATGTTGACATCTCTCTCCTTTAGTTCATAAAATGCATGCTAAGATAGTGGAATACATGGGATTAGAAACACAGGTACAGATGCTTGCTGCTGAGCCTGGCTGCCAGCTTTGTCTCCATGACCTACGTAAGGGAAGAAAAGAACCAGCTCCTAAGAGGCATCTTCTGATCTCCACACGTATGTCAGCATATGTGCCCTCACACTCCTCAACACTAAGAAGTTACAATTTTAATGCTAACATTTCAGGGCTGAGGCTATAGCTTGGTGTAAGAGCGTTTGCCTAGCACTGCAAAAGACAAAAAAAGAAAATTTTCTAACTTGTTTTTGAGACAGGGTTTGTCTTGAAACTCGCTCTGTGGACCAGGCTGCCCTCTGCCTCCCAAGTCCTGGGATTACAGGTGTGTGCCACCACGCCTGGCCAATTTTATAACATTCGTTTTTTAACAGGTCTTCAAAGAATAAAAGAATCAAAGGAAAGTTGTAACTGGAGTAAATGTCTCATAAATATTTGAAGGCTTTCCTGCAGCAGTTTCCTTGTTTGTTTGCAGTGCTGGAGCTCAAACCCTTGAACATATGAGCAAATACTCTGCCACTGACCTACATCTCTAGCCCACAGTGACTTTATATTGTTAAGAAGTGACTATAAACATATCTTTCTCTGACAGGATCTCATTTTGCAGCCATGGCTAGTGTGGAACTTGTTATGTAGACCAGGCTGGCCTAGAACTCAGATTTTTTGTTTGTTGTTTTGTTTTTCTGAGACAGGGCTCCTCTGTATAGCATTGGCTGTCCTGGACTCACTTAGTAGACCAGGCTGGCCTCGACCTCACAGCAATCCACCTGCCTCTGCTTTCCAGGTATGGAGTATGGAACTGAGATTTACCTGCAGGATAAAGTATTGGTATTAAAGATGTGAGCCAGCATGCCTGGTAAAAGATACCTCTTATTTTAGGAAAGATCCCACACACTCAGAATGAAATCCTTGACTAGGATTTTTTTTTTTTTGAGAGAGAGAGAGAGAGAGAGAGAGAGAGAGAGAGAGAGAGAGAGAGAGAGAGAGAGAGAGAGAGAGACACTCTACATAGCCCTGGCTGGCCGTAAACTCAGACTGGATTCTCTTGCCTCTGAGCTGAGTCTGCATTTCTGTTCTGAGATAAGCTCAAGTTGTCATTGTGCTTAGGTGGGTTGTCCAGGTGGCTCATCTTGGAGGCCTAGAGGTGTGCGGCTCCTGTAGACTTGTGTGCCCTGTACTTTATCTAACTGGTATGCATAGTGGACCTGGGGCTCACTGAACAGCCAGTCTGAGCAAAAACTAGCAAGCTCAGGCTCCTCACTGAAGGGCTGCTATGCCAAATGTCTTTTGGTGGCCTCTGCAGGTATCTGAGCACACACACTCTTTAAAAGAAATAGTTATGGGCAGAATTGAGATAAACTGGTAGCCCTACCAAACCAGTAGCTGTTACAAATTCCAAAGTATGTTGTTTTTGTTAAAATTATCTTCTGGCCTAGAGTTTCACACTTATATGGGTTAGTATATAGATAGGAAGTGGCTCAGTCAGTGAGGTGCATATTGTGCAAGTAGGTGGGACCTGAGTTTGATCCTGTGCCCAGATGTGGTGGTGTTCAAGTGCTTTATCACTGGGCTTCACGGCCAGCTAGCTTAGCTACTCAGCAAGCTTCAGACAATGAGAAACCCTGCCTCAAAAAACAAGGTAGACAAGACACCCGAGGCTTACCACTGGTTTTCTTTCACACATGTAAAGACATTTAGACATTTTCCATGCACCTTTTCTTTATATATTTTTTTAAAATATTATGTATAAAGTGTTCTGTTTGCATGTACACCTGCAGGCCAGAAGAGGGCACCATACCTCATTATAGATGGTTGTGAGCCATCATGTGGTTGCTGGGAATTGAACTCAGACCTTTGGAAGAGCAGACAGTGCTCTTAACCTCTGAGCCATCTCTCCAGCCCCACCTTTTCTTTATGTTAAAAGAAAATAAATTATACTTAAGGTTGTAATTAAACTGAAGTATTCATTAATGGAGTGGTTAACTAAATGTATAAAACGACTTCCCAGACTGCCCTGCCTTCTGCTCATTGACAAGTATATAACACTATTTAAGCAGTTAGTAGAGAGATGCACTAGTATTCTCTGTGTGTGAAGCAATCCAAGAAACTTAATGCCCTGCAGAGTTTTTATTTCTGCTTAAATTTGTAATATTAGCTTCATATTAGGACAAACTTTTGAATATTTTACAGACTCTTATCTTCCCTAGGAATGCCCAGAAAGAGGATCGTGTTCCAGTGCTTGAGGAATATAAGGAATACAAGAAAATTAAAGCCAAGCTTAGACTTCTTGAAGTTCTTATCAGCAAACAAGACTCTTCAAAATCCATATAAAACATGTTCCTTGAAAATTGACATCATAAAGTCGTTGTGTCCCTGAAGGTGCACCATTTGTCCTTGCTCTTACTTGTGTTCCCTTGTCAGGCACACAGTCACTCCCACCTTGTCCCTGTTTTGGTTCCAGTAGGGAAAGGGGAGCTGCTCCACATGACTGCAGGTCCTTCCACACTTAGCCAACATGCAGGTTCCCTTACTGTTTTACTACAGACACATCTGTCAGCAAATGACAAGAAGTTTATTCTTTTCAAGAACTTTGGAAATACAGAGCTTTTGTTGTTTACTTTCCCCCTTTCTCATTACTGAAGAAAATTGAAAGTCTTCACACTGAAATTCTTCGGTTGCCTTTTTCATACAGAATGACTGAAAATGTAAAAGAAAAGCCTCTAAATGTGACATATGCAACTGTATTCTGTTTTTCCTAGAAAACCAAACTGAATTTTCAAATCCTAGTTTGGAACACCTTTCTGTATAGTTCCCAAAGTGACACCTACATAGATAGTACTTAGGCAGAATTTGCAGTTCAGTGATGACAGCTTCTGAACGAAGAAAACAGTGGGTTGACCACAAAGCAGCCTTGCTTAGCCATTTGCAACATTACACACATGACATCACATGCTGCCTACAGGACTTGAGTTACTGTCACCAGCTGGCAGTGATGACTTGTCTGGATCAGACCCTGCGTTGTTCCCTACCCACTTCCAGATAATGTGAGAAAATAGCTGTGCCAGTGTGGGGGGACTTGGGTGGTGCTCAGATTTGTGTGTCATCACATGGGCCTCAGAAGAATGACTGACTACACCTAAGTCAGTCTGTTCTTTACAAGGGCTATGCCACTGCAGCTCACACGTCCACTCAGGGGCTGCATTCCCCTCTAATGACCACCCCCTTACAGGATGTGTACTGCTATGCCGCTTGTCATAGACTCTTAGCATCTTCTTTCCTTTGGCTTTGCATGACTTTCCTTCAGGTAATCTGCTAATCATTTTTATGGAATAGTAACTTACGTTAAATAAAACAGATGTGGGCCAGGCTTAATCTAAGGGGTTTGCCCCTCCTACCCCACCCCCACTCCCAGTGCTCTTCTGAGTGGATAAATGTCTCACTCTGCCCATGCTTTGCATGCAGTGACTCATGCATGATTTTCTTAATAGTTTGTTTCATACAAATGGAATTTTCCGACATCTTTAATAAGGTGAGGAAAGCATGAACCTCAGACTTCTGGCACTATTATTACACAGAAAGAACAGAAGGTGGTTTGATAGTAAATAGCGTGTCTAGTACTTCACATCTCACTTGTGTGTGCAATGCCTTTTTTTAGGGGGGAGGGAAAAAATCCAACAGTAGTGAATGTGTAGTTGGAAGGTTTTTTTGTTTTTGTTTTGTTTTTAAAAGCACTAAATCATCCTCCCTTGTTTGTGTGGTTTCCTTTTGACACTGCTTGGTCATTCATAATGTATTTTTAGAAACGTAATTAAGAATGCCAAAAAAGTTATCATTTGATTTGAACCCATCATGTGGTGTACTTTTTAGTTTGTTTTGGTCTCCAGACAGGATTACTATGTGTAATTTTATGTGCACTGTATATTTTTATGAATGTTTTATTTTGTATACCACATGCAAAAATGTCCATGTGCACTATTTAAATGTTTTAAATAATATATTCCTTCTCTGTAACGCTAAATCTATTTGAGCACAATATTTTTATAAGTCTGTAGCCGACTGGTTTCACTGAGTTACAGCTGCTTCATGATTTGGTTGTTCAGTGTTAGTTTTGGCTGAGTAGTGAAGTGACTGGGCACACTCCAGTGCTCATACTGGCTCACGGTTAGCAGTGGGGATAGAACTAGGCAGCTTGCAAGAGTTTTACTTTGGTACAAATAAAAATTATATCTATATATAAATACTATATAGATATATTTGTCCACCAGTATAATTACATTGCTATGTGTGTTTGGCATTTCATTGTACAGAATTTTGTAATAAAAGAACTTTACTGTTCTGAGTCATTGTAAGTGTATTTTTGTTTTTCTAGGCGGGTATTAATTGCTTTAGGCTTACTTAAATTACTCAGTGATAATGTCATGGGCCACACCCAGGTTGCTCAACAATTTGGCCAGCATAGTTCTAGGGAGAAGTCCACGTATTGTCTCTCAGAGCTATTTAGGCAGAAAGAACAGCCAGACTTCCTTCATTTTTATTTTCTAGACAAGTTTCATGTATCTTGGTCTTGAACTTGCTATGTAGGGTCTAAGGACCTTGAACTCCTGCTTCTCTCTGCCTCCCAAGGCCAGAGCTAGTCATTTAAAAAACAGAACAAGACTGGATGCTCCTTACTTTGAGGAAGGTGAGTAGTAATTTTTTAAACTCTTTATTTATTAGGCATGGTGTGATCCAACTACTCTGTAGAGGCCATGGCAGAAGGATCCCTTGAGCCTAGGAGTTCAAGGCCACCCTTGAACTTTTATTGCCTCAGAAAATTTTAAGTTTTAAAATATTTGCTTTATTCATGTTCTAAATATATACACTGAACATTTTTAATGTGCACATTGAGTAGGCTGAATGTGGTGTCGCGTGGGCCTACAGAACAGAGCATGGCTATTTTAGAGGGGCTTATTTATATAGCTTAGAAAAATGGCATTTCCCTCCGGTTTCTAAAATACCAGCAATATACAACTTTCCAAACACAGCCCTTAATATGTCAGCCTTTATTCTGTTTGAGATGGTGAGCCAAGTTTCTGTATTTAGCTGCAGACTTTGTTCAGCACTTGACTTTTTCTAGGAGTTTTGGATTTTGAAGATGGAGTTTATTTTATGCTGATAGTGTGTAATACTTTCCCAGAGCCTTATCACTTAACTGGCCGAAGGAAGTGGGGACATGATATGGTTAAAACCATCAACAGTTTTTATACTCTGTACCTGGGAGAGAACCATCTGAACCTCTCATGCAGCCATTAGAGATCTGCCCCGGGGAACGAGAAACGGTAACCTGCACTTTCCCTTTTCCACTCAGAACTTAATAATAAATCTTGTGATAAAAGTCCTGTGTATGCTCATGTAAACTTGTGGGTTGTACAGTGGGTGCTTTTCAGCTGCACTTGATCCTGGAAATCATCCTGTTAGAACTGACAGCTGCTCTGGTGCTCTTAGAGTGCTTCTCACCTGGAGATGTAGCTCAGTTCCTAGCATTTGCTGCCCTTTGCACTCAGTCCCCAGCACTGTGAAAGAACAATGAAGCATGCCAGAGGTGGGGCATGCTTAGGAGACAGTACAATAAATACTTAAGTCTGCACTAGGGCACCGGCTCACAACACAGATGCTTACCTCCACTTCTCTTCAGTATTGCTATTGTAGCTTTCTCATCATTTGGTTTAGTTTTAAGCTGATGTAGTGTAATTCCTTTTCAAGCTCCACAGCGTATAAAAAGAGTCTAGGAGAGAGTTTAGGAGTTAGATTTGCGTGAAGCTTCTGTGGTAGTTAGTGGCTTATTAATGTCTGCTGTGACGTGCTTTGAGGGGGATGTGGGTGAAGGCCCCTGAAGCACATTCCCACTGGACAGCTGCGGTGCTAATAGAAAGCTGTGAGGAACACTTTCGTCTAGAGATGGAACACTTCACTTCACTTTAAGGTGTATGTTTTGCTTGCAAGTATGTCTACACCACATGCATGCCTGGTGTTAGAGACGGCAGAGGAGGAAATTTGATCGCCTGGGGCTGGAATTAGAGGCTGGGTCTGCCATGTAGCTGAGAATCAAACCTGGGTCCTCAGGAAGAGCAGCCAGTGCCCTTAATCACTGACTGCCCCCCTCCCCCCACCTCACTTTCTAAGCAAATGGAGTTGTGTGCTTTTTAATTTTGAAGCTGTAGAAAAAAAGAATTAGGCATAGCACATACAATTCTGGCTCAAGAAGATAACACATAACTTTGTCCTTGGTCTGCATATCTTGGTGTCCTGTGTATCCTAGTTGGTACATACAACATGCTTACTCTCGAAATTCTTGCTGAGTGACAGGCTGGTAGTCATCTTGAATTTCTGTAGAATAATATTTTTTCTCAAGCCTTTCCTTCCATGCTTTCATATGCTCTGCTCCTTGGATCTCCTGTAAATTTAGAGGACAAGAGGTCGTAGTCTGCATGTGCCAATGACTTTAGTGGCCTACTACCCAGCACCTGGGAAGCAGAGGCAACCTGGTCTACCAAGTGAGTTTCGGGGTTCTGTTACACAGAGAAACCCTGTCTAGAAAAGCCTGTCTACTAAAGATCGCAGGCTTCCCACAGCCTGGCACTTGGGCGCAGTAGCTGCCAGCTGGAAGCCTGGGCTGTGGGAGCTGGGCAGCCTGAACGGGAGGGACTTGCGTCTTGTGTGCTAACGTTATTCACTGCCTCTTTTCCATCTCGGAGCCTTTTCCTGCTTTAGCTAATGCATCAAGGCTAATACTCTTTTTGCCCCTCTTTTTCAGTGCTGAGTATTAATCCCAGGGCCTCATACATGCTATGCAGTGCTTTGCCGTGAGCTATATACCCCAACCCCTTAAGTGTAACAAGTGTCCCTCAGAATGCTTCTGTGGTATTCTTTGCCCTCCAAGCAACTTTTCTGCCAGACCTGCATAGATGTGTCTCACTCCCTTTTAAATAATCCCAGCCTTGCTTAATGGCCTGTATGCAGTGTCAACGCACTGCAACACAAGACTCAGAAACGAGTATGACTTCCTTTTCCTGATCTGGAGTCCTTGCTGTGAACTGACCATCACCATCAGCTTGTCCTGTGTCCACGTATACGACTGCATTGTTTTATCTCGTGCATGTGTATGTGTGTCACAGTGCAGTGGTGCATGCTACAACAACTTGCAAGGCCGTGTGGCCTCGAGTGCATTCAATCTCAGGTCGTCGTCAGCCTGATAGCAGGTGCCTTTGACTGCTCAGCCATCTCCCCTGCCTCATTTTCCTCAAATTTAGGGTGGAAAAAAGGAGTATGTGTGGAAATTTGGAACAGGCCTAGGAAAGGAAAAAGGAGTGCACCCAGGTGTGGTTCAAAAGTATTTCAGAGAGCCTGGTGTGGTAGCATGCACTTGACTGCTGATATTATAAGAAGCTAAAGCAAGTTGGTTGAGAATTTGAGGTCACTCTGGGCTGCATAGCAACACTCTATCTAAGTTGGCTGGGTAAAGCACATGCCAGGAAGGCATGAGCACCGAGTTGAGATCTTCAGCAGACAGATCAAAGCCAACTGGCATCATGTAGCTGTTCTCTCAGCCCCGCGGAGGCTGGGGCTGGAGCTTGCTGGCCATCTAGTCTAGACAAATGGATGAGCTTTTCCACCAGGTTCAGTGAAACCCTGTCTCAGCTGAGGAAAAGATTGTCCAGTGCTGACTGTGCCCTCCATCCACACACAACATGTGCACCCAAATACACCCCACAAAATTAACTTAGAAAACACATTCTGGAGTAGGGCAGCTTCATATAAGTATATTTAGTCCAGAGATAGTGGCAGGCAGCCAAGGAGATCCCTGCCTCATGCTTCGGATCACCTTCAAGACTGTCCCTGACCCCACTGTTGTGTGAAGCCCCACTGTGCTGGCAGGGAGACTTGCTGGCTGCAGTGCCCCAGTTTTTACACTAAGACTGTTACTAAACGACCAGGCTGACTACTATGGGCACATTAGTATATGGGCTTAACTCATTTTCAAACATTTTCCTTGAGCCATCTCATTGACCCAGTTGGCAAGCTCTTAGGGTCTGCCTGTCCATCTCACCAATGTATAGGTTACGGCAGCATGTGCCCAGCTTTTCATATGGGTGCTGGGATTTGAACTCACGTTTGGGGAAGC
The DNA here is from genome assembly GCF_964271855.1 of Acomys minous. Taxonomy (NCBI): domain Eukaryota; kingdom Metazoa; phylum Chordata; class Mammalia; order Rodentia; family Muridae; genus Acomys; species Acomys minous. The sequence goes on from NC_140486.1 coordinate 51,185,020, forward strand.
AAGTGCTTTACCCACTGGGCTATCTCCTATTACTATGCAGCTGAAGCTAGGTTTGAACTCCTAATCTCTCTGCCACCATCTCCCAAATGCTGGGATTACAGGTGTGTAAGGCTGCACCTGTGTTCCAGTGAGCCTCTAACTAACTTCCAGCCCCATCCCTCCTTTCCCTGCTGTTTTCCCACCATCTCTCTGTTGGCTCACATTCATCCTGTAGTAGAATCTGCAGAAAGCATTATCATTCTCTTAAGTTCACATGGATTTGACCTTTATATTTGAAGTAGTTTTGTTATAAAAATTCTTGGCTAATATCTTTCCATGAACATATTCTAGCTGTTATCCTGGTGTAAAACTAACCTATTTTTTCCTTTTAAGTACATCCAACTTTTATTTGGATAAGTCTCATGTTGACAATGCTAGGTAAAGTCAAACATATCTATCTTTTAGTTGTCATCTATTTTATTTCAGGGGTGGTTCATTGAATTGCAGATTTATTTTTAGAGATACTCTTGAATTGTGGGAAATGTTACAAGAGGATACCCAACATTCTCTTCTGGCCTCCAAGTACATGCACAGGCACGCGCACGCATACACATGTATACATACACTCACAGGCAAATGTGCAAGTAGATCTCAGTGCTGGGAGGCAGACACAGAGGACCTTTGGAGCTCACTGGCAAGCCAGTCTAGTCTAATTGGTGAACCTGAGGCCAATGAGAGACCCTGTTTTAAAGGGAGTGGATGGCCTTCCTGAGATAACCCCTGTGTTCTGTGCACATACCCACACGTACATGCATTAAAAACACCCCCAGACTAGCTGAAATGGACTCAGGTCCTTTTCATATAAATTACTTAATTATATTAAACTATCCATGGATCTCCATTACTCTTTAAGCAGTTTACTGTGGTAAGTGGGAAAGACTCCCAACTTAGAGATATATTGGAGGTGACAACTGTTGTTATAAATTATTGCTATTAACCAGATTTTTTAAAAAGGCTATCACTTGTGTTTAGAAAAATGAATTAAAATCTTACGTTTTCACTAAAGCCTTCTTTTCTGGCTTGCTGGGCCAAGTCTTTGGTTGTTTTCCTACTGGAAATGCAAAATAGACATATGAGAGTAAAACCATGAGCAAGAGTCAGGTCTACAGCAAGGAGCTGGCTTGTGTCTTCTTTCTCATGGCAAGTGCTGCTCATTAAAATGTAAGAGGGCAGTAGATAAAAAAAAAAATCACTTTTCTTGCCATTAGCAGACACAAGCATCATGTTGAACACAAGTCCTGTTTCCAGAAGTTACTATAGAATGCTTTTATTTCCATAGCTGAATAAGCTGTGTACTGCATGTAGACCAAAGCTGCTTTATACTTGTGCAAGGGGCTTCACTCTTCTAACTTCCTGTTAGAGGTGCCAGTGGGATGCAGTGCCTCTGGCGTGCCCAGAGCCTCACAAGCAGGCATGTCTTCTACCGCTGGACCACTCATCAGATCCATGCTAATTTTAAATGAGAGTTCCACAATGGCTGCAGAGGCTAAAAGCCTTACTGGATGTTACAAAGATGAATCGTTTAGACTCTTTTGTCCCAACCTTTTTGTCAACCTTAGCTCTCATTGCTTCTCGTATAATACAGGTAGAGGTTCCCATTTTATTATCAGTTTACCTTACGATTTCCTGGCTTTATAATGATGCAAAAGCAGAAGCCATATTTTTTGTTTGTTTTTGTTTTTCGAGATAGGGTTTCTCTGTATAGCCTTGGCTGTCCTAGAACTCACTCTGTAAACTGGGCTGGCCTCGGACTCACAGAGATCCACTTGCCTCTGCTTCTTGAGTGCTGGGATTACAGGCATCTATCACTACCACTTGGTGCAGAAACCATACTTTAAATTTGAACTTTGATCTTTTTCCAGTATATGGTAAGATAATCCCAATATGCTGAGTTCCCTGTCATATGGTCATGGCAACAGCTTGCAGTGTTGCTAGTGGATTTTTAGATTTACAAAGTCAATAAATTACATGATGATCAACACATAACAAATAGGGATTCTGTTGACTGATAGTAGCCCCATCCTAAGTTGAACACTTACATGTGGTTTAAATGGAATGTCACCAATGGCGCCTACATTTGAGTGCTTGATGTCCAATTGGAGGAACTGTTCAGGAAGAATTAGGAGGTGTGTCCTTGGTGGTGGAAGTGTGTCACTTGACGTAGGCTTTAAGGTTTTTAAAAGCCCATACCAGGAACTGGAGAGATGGCTCAGAGGTTAAGAGCACTGTCTGCTCTTCCAGAGGACCTGAGTTCAATTCCCAGCAACCACATGGTGGCTCACAACCATCTATAATGTGATCTGATGCCCTCTTCTGGCCTGCAGGTGTATATACAGGCAGAACACTGTATGTGTAATTTTTTTTTTTTTTTTAAAGCCCACAGTTAGCTCTCTGCTTCATGCTTGTGGATCAAATGTAAGCTCTAGTCTACTGCCCCAGTGATCTGCTGCCTGCTGCCTGCCTCCTGCCTCCTGCTTGCTGCCTGCCTGCTGCCTGCCTGCTGCTTGACTGCTGCCTCTCTGTTGCCATGCTTCCTGCCATGATAGTCCTGGACACTCACCTCTGGAACTGAAGCCTCAAAGTCTTCTAAAAGTTGCCTTGATCATGGTTTCTCTTGGCAGCAAAAGAAAAGACACTAAAATGTTCTATATAGAATTTGAAAATGATAAAAAATTTTAATGTCTTACCTTTTCTTGTCTTCACTATCTTGAGCTTTCTTCAATCTGAGTTTCTCGAGAACATTAAAGTAACTCTGGTTTAATTAAAAAAAAGAGTTTGAAAATTCATCAAAAATTATTTTCTGAATTTACATTCAATCAAGATACACAGACTATGACATGTTTGCTGTAGGGATTCCTGCCTAAAAAGACATCTGGCACAGTGCTTCCACCTTGCACCCCACCTTTGTGAAAAAGTGGAGGGGCACTGTCAGGGGCATTGCTGGAATGTGAGGCAAAGGTCTCTTTAGAAATATTAACATGGGAGCCAGAGAGAGAGCTTAGCAGGTAAAAGTGACATGTTGTTCTTTCAGGGGACCTAAATTCTGTCCCACCATCTGTCAGGCAGCTCACCTGTAACTCCAGGCTCAGAAGACCTAGAGCCTCTGGCCTCTATGGCACCTGCACTGACATGCACACACCCATATACACAGAAATCCTTAACAAGGAAGTGTTAATGTGGACCTCCTTAAGTATGCTAACACTTTTATGTAACATTTTCTTATAGATAGACTGCATAATGGAATCTATGGGGGTTGTTTCCTGATTGATGATTGATGATTGATGAGAGAGGACCCAGTCCCCTGGGGGGCAATGCCACCTGCGGGCCCATGGTCCTGCACGGTATAAGAAAGCAGGCTGAGTGAGCCAATAAAAGCATCATTCCTCTATGGCCACTGCTTCAGTTCCTGCCTCCACATCCCGACTTCTCTGAATTACAGACTAAGCTGTCAGATGAAATAAACACATTCCTCCCTAAGATTATTTTAGTCATGGTGTTTTGTCACAGCAGTAGAATCCACAACTAAGGAGGTAAGGCAGGTACATAACAGAGTGAGGCGGACATCAAGAGCACCGGGCAGAGTCCACTCTGTCAAGCACAGAAAGCAAGAAAGGGAACAAGTTGTGACACTATTTCAGGGGTAGGGAATGGTGTGAGTAGAAGGCAGCGTGAGAATGTTGGTTGCACAGACAATACTCAGCTTAGCAGCACTCTGGGGGCACAGTTAGGGGGACTGCAGTTAATTCAAGGCCAGCCTGGTTCACAGCAAGTTCCAGCCAGGGCTGCATATAGAGAGGCCATGGCTCGGAGGAGCAAACCCAAACAACAAACAAGAACCCACCAAACTGATGAGCTGGGACTTACAGTATAATATCCATAGGTAGGAAAAGGAGACACTAGCTTGTGATAGTTGAAGGTGGGTTGGGACTGTGAGGTGTGCAAATGGCTTGGGATAATTGAGTGAAGAAATTGGGCTTAATTTAACAGTAAGACAAGGAATACAGATGTTGAGTTTGATTGTGGAGATTTGCTAGTATCTAACTTGGTTCTTTTGGGGAGCAATGAAATAGTTTAAATTTGTCACCTGACACTGCTTTATAGTTAGTATTTTACATATGGAACTCTACAATAATTTTGGATAAATTGTTAAAGCCAGAGCCAGCCACTCTCTACTCTCACATGCCCTTCCTCCTCTGAGAACCTGGGGCTGGGACCTGGGGCAAGACACTGAGTTCAGCTAGGGCATGGTGGCGCACGCCTTTAATCCCAGCACTTGGGGAGGCAGAGGCAGGCGGATCACTGTGAGTTCGAGGCCAGCCTGGTCTACAAAGTGAATCCATGACAGCCAAGGCTACACAGAGAAACCCTGTCTCAAACAAACAAACAAACAAGGCAGAGGGGCTGGGGGGTAGCCTAGTTGATAAAAGTGCTTACCCAGAATGCATGAAGCATTGGTTTCCAACCGAAGCACCACATAAACTGGGCATGATGGTGCATGCCTGTAATCCTAGTACCCAGGAGGTAGAGGCAAGAGGATCATATGATGATTCTCAGCTGCATAGTGAGTTTGAGGACAGCTTGTGAGACATAAAACCCTTTATCAAACAACAAAAAAGCCTGCAGGGCATGTGTCTTCCTGGAGGGTTTAAGTCATACAATTTTTTAAGAATTATATTTAGAAAAATAGGTTAACTTACCTTCTTAATTATGTTACCAAGTTCAAAATCTGGTCTTCTGCCTATAGAGTAATCAGCCTTCACTTCAGAATAGGTGTCATTAATTATTGCCAAGAACATGTTCTAGGGAGAAATACTCAAGTAATTATTTCAATAAAAATTTACTTAGGGGTGGGCATATAGCTCAGCGTTAGAGAGCTTGTCTAGAATGTTCAAGGTCCTGAGTTTGATCCCCAGCATCCCAACACACACACACACACACACACACACACACACACACACACACACACGTCCACTCACATACACAGAGTGACCTTTTAAAGCTGGGTACTGGGTCAAGGGCCTATAGTTCAGCTACTGGGGGAGCTGAGGAAGAGTCACTTGAGCCTTCCTCCATCAAGGCCACACCACCTAAACTGCTCCAACAGCACCACTAGCTGGGGACTAAGTGTGCAATGCCACAACTTTGTGACTAGTCTGCAAAGAAGAAAAAGTCATTCTTACCAGGAGTACAAAGAACACAAAGAAGATGAACGTGATGAAGTAGACGGGCCCCAAGATCCAGTTGGCCTGCTGGATGCCAGCAAAGTTAAAGTCCCCAAGGACAATTCGAAATTGCGCAAATCTTTTATGAGAAGAAAAGCATTAGAAAATGTTCTTCACACACCTCATTCACAACTTGTGGTTGCTAGTGATTCTGGCTGCATAAGGCATAATGCTCTTGACTTTCTTCAGTGTTGGGGACTGAACCCAAGACCTCATGCATGCTAGAGTTTGCTCTACACTGAGCCACGACCCAGCTCTTCCTCTCTGCTTTTAATTATGCTGTGGCAGACAGAGCATGGTAGAACATGCCTATAATCCCAGTACATGAGAGACCGAGGCAGGAGACCAGGAGCTCGGTGTCAGCCTTGATAACACTGCAAACTTAAGGTCTTTGTAGGCTACATGGCACCCCTCAAAAATAAAATTTTCTCTACAACCACTTGCAAATGCTCCCAAAGGTGGGGCTGTGGAGATGGCTCAGGTGGCATGAAAACATAAGAATTTGAGTTTGAGTCCCAGGCACCTCTGTCAAAGCTGAGCATGGAGGTGTGTGATCCCAGTGCTGGGGCAGGGCAGAAATGGGTGGATCCTAGTAGCTTGCTGGCTGCCAGTAAGTGAGCTCTGGGTTCAGTGGCAGACCCTGTCTGAAAACAAAACGAAACAAAATGGCGGGTGGAGAATACTTAGCAGGTAAAGATGCTTGCCACCAAGGCTGAGGAGAGAACTGCCTCCCACATGCTGTCCTCTGACCTCTACATGCGCCTTATCCCCTCAGTTAAAAAACAAAGTGGAGAGCCATCAAGGAAACACCAGATGTCAACCTCCGGCCTCTACCTGTATGTTTACCTACACATACACATGCCCGACCCTGCACAAATACATGCGTGCAACTTGTGTGGTACCCACATATAAGGGGGAAAAAGTCCCCTAAGGCAAGCTTAGGGGTACTTCAATAGCTGATCCAGAAGTTTAGGAAATGGTAACTGTCCTCTTCCTTTTCCTGTTCCCACACATACAGTGGTATTTCTGGGCCACAAGGGGGAGTGGAATCCTGTCATTTGCAGACAAATGACGGTTAAGCAGAGAATGTCATATTAGAAAAAAAAAAAAGCCACAATCAGAAAAGCAAGCATCAGGTGTGTCTTATGTATAAAAAACTACCTGAAAGTGGAAGAGAGCAACTGTGAAAGGTGGAGGCAAGTATTAGCTACTTTCTGTTGCTGTGATAAAACAGCAATGACAAAAGGAACTTACAGAGGAAAGGGTTTTTTAGGCTTCTGGTTCCAGAGCTGGGCTCGGCAGAAGGAAGGCAGGAGCAAGAAGCGGAGAGATTACATCCTCAACCTCATGAAACAGAGGTTGAACTGAAAGTAGGGTAAGACTGGGAAATCTCAAGGCCCAACCTGTTTTGCACTTCCTCTGGCAAGGCTGGACCACTTAAACCTTCCCACCCAGCATCCACCAGCTGGGGACCAAGTGTGCAGATGCACAAGCCTCTGGGTGAAACGTCTCATTGGCTAAAGGGCAGAAAGAGGGAGTGTGGTCCACATAAGGCGCATCCTTCTCGGCAGGTGTCACAGGGAATGCCATTTATCTGTACAGTAGCATGTGTCACTAGCTATGGTGAAAACGGGCCACCTTTGTGTTAGGCCTTCAGCGTTTTCTATTTCATTCTGTTTTTTGAAATGTCTTCCAGACAGGGTTGATCTGAATAACTCAGGGCAGGCATCCTCATTGACAACAAAACGTCCCTCTGTTAACTCTCTACGGTTCTGCCTGTCTGCCTTTCCCCTTCCCCAGGCTCTGTGGGTGAGTGATGAAGGTCAGTCGGGGCCTATCAACGCGTCTGGTTACAAAGTGACAGTGAAAGAATGAAGATAACAAAGTCAGCTGTTAGAAATTGGAAACACAGCTGGGCGGTGGTGGCACACGCCTTTAATCCCAGCACTCGGGAGGCAGAGGCAGGTGGATCTCTGTGAGTTCGAGGCCAGCCTGGTCTACAAAGGGAATCCAGGACAGCCAAGGCTACACAGAGAAACCCTGTCTCAAAAAACAAACAAACAAACAAACAAAAACCCCAAAACAAACAACAGCAACAAAAAAGCTGTGAGAATAAATCTTACAGAAACACTGGATCCCACGTACCTCATCTTGAGTAATATCTCACTTTCTAACTCAACCTACCAATGACAAAAAAAAAAAAAAAAAAAAAAAAAAAAAAAGATACCACCAGCTGTTTTAATTTTCTAGCGGCAGACCTCATTTTGAGTACGGTATTTAGCCTTAAGCGAAATATAGATCCAAGCTTCTACTCAACTATTTATCATGCGGCTTTGTGTGCTTTTCTGGTTAGAAAACAATTACGTTTGTATGAAAGGGCTTACATGGAATTTTGAAAAGTGGAGAAGTCATCAACCTGGGACCCAAACACAAGGAATCCTAGCTGTGCGTAGGCAGAGAATATGATGAAGAACATGATAGCGAAGCCCACTATGTCCTTCATGCAGCGGGAGAGGGTTGATGACAGCTGAGACATGGTCTCGTTGAAGCTTATGAACTTGAATATCTGAAAGAGACACAGGAGCCGATACATGCGTGCGGAGCTGTTTAGAATCAGGGAAATTAGTTTCAGAAGAATTTGTCAAATAAACGGAGACCATGATAACCAAGGGTGTTTGATGGTCTGTCAGCAACCATTTAAAGGTTAAATTAACTTTTAATTACTTTTTTTTGGTAGGGATTTGTATAGGTGGTGGGGGTTTGGGAGGCGAGTATACCACACAGTACCTGTAGAAATCCGAGGACAACTTGTGGGAGCTGGTTCGCTCTTTCCCAAGAACCAAACCCCAGGTTTGGGCAAGGACCTTACCCGGGGTGCCAGATTGCTTCTGACACTCACTTCTTAGTGGGAGAAATACCTCCCCGCCATAGCAGGTAACAGTTTTACTAATACACATATGCTAATGGATTATATAGGAGAGTGAAATATAAATACCTTTATCCACGCAAAGAAGATAGTGATAGCAAGTATATTGTTATAGTAAATGTGCCAGTATGCGAGAAAATAGAAGTCCGGATACTTTTCCGTGTTTTTCAACAGCCGTCCAAGCAAGATAAAATTCTGCATGTTACAGTATGCATAGAAAGAAACAGCCAGAAAACAAAGCTGAAGGGGAAAACAAAAAGGGTTAAACTGGAGACTATCTCTGTCTCTTAATTTCTCTCAGCCTTTGAAGAAAACACATGAAGAAAGCTCACTAAAGGAAAAAGGGAGGAAGAGACAGGAATAGGCTTTTGAAATAATTGTGTTGAGTGGCTTATCAAGTCTATTTCTCTACCAAACACAAGGGAGACACCTGCCAATCAACGCAATGCCTCTGACTTCTTGGGAAGAGACTTGATCAAACATTGTGTCCAAGAACATACAAAATGGCTCTTCTGTCAAGTCTATGCAATTATCTCTGCTTTTTCACTGAACTGCCTTTTAAAATTCCATGTACCTCCATTGTCTCTGGTCCCAACCACAGCACAGTGAAGGCAGCAGGCAGCCTGCTTGACTGCCCCACGATCCGATCCGTTTTCTGCTGGTCCTTTCCTTCTAACCCAAGCCTTGTGGGTGTGAGTGAGGAGGTCACACAGTCCCCAGCTACAGAGCCTTGAGCGTGAATCCACGTCAACACCACCATGGTTGCAAGCTGCAGTGACGTGCTAAACCTCACACGCATACATCTGGGGAGTGCGGACATCAAGACCTCTTATGTGCATTAAATCATAACACTGGCACACACTTCAAAGCCCAGAAGCCGGGAGGCAGAGGCAAGGCAGATCCCAGTGAGTTCAAGGGCAGCCTTAGTCTACATAGTGGGTCCAGGGACTGCCAGAGCTACAGTGATCCTGCCTCAAGGAAGGGAGTGAGAGGAAGGGAGGGAGGGAAGGCAGGGGAGGGAGGGAGGTAAGGAAGAGAATCACTCCTTATGCAATCCTCTATGCATTTGTTGGCCCTCTCAAGGACTAAATCACAGAAAATAGATTTCTCTTTTACGAGCATAGGATTAGATTGCGCTATAACAGTTCATTTTTATATTTGACACTTGTAGCTTTTGAAATAAGTCGTGGGTGAGTAGGAAATCCTGTGTAGGTTCAGAGGGGATCCCCTTAAATCGTGCCTGCGCTGTACACTCACTGCCAGGAGCAGCATCTCCAGCCAGTTCCAAATGCTTTTGAAATAGGCAGACTTGAACTCGTTCAGTTTTTTCAGTTCTTGCATTATGAAGACAAAAAGAAAAATGCAAAATATGACCTCACAGGACGCAATGAAGTAATCATAGTAGGTAACGTATCTGAGGAGCTTCACTGAGTAGATCTGCCACGAGGTGAGGAGCCCGCCGGTCGCTGGGAACTCTGCCACCAGCCTAGGAAACGAAGTTTGTGCTAATAAGTGTTCATGACCTAGTATTCAAGTTTCTGTCACATTTTGAAATCAACGGCGACATATGCTTCAATGCTAATCACTTATTTTGTACGAAACGTGTTTCCATTAGGGGCTGAGGAGATGGCTCAGTGGCTAAGAGCACTTTCTGCTCCTCTGGAGGACCTGAGTTCAGCTCCCTACATCCATGTGTAGGCTTAGAGGCCCTGACTCCAGGCGATCTGACATTCTCCTCTGCCCTGCAGGCTCTGCACATTCATATGGTGCCCACACACGTGGGCACATACCCACATACATAATATTTTAAATTATTCTTTAAAAAAAGGAACAAGTCTCAGAAACTCAGATGCTTAAGCGGGAGGACAGTCATCCTGGGCTATAGATGTAGAGTAAGACTTTTTGTTTGTTTGTTTGTTGACCAGGCTGGCCTCAAACTCACAGAGATCTGCCTGCCTTTGCCTCCCTAGTGCTGGGATTAAAGGTGTGCACCACTACGGCCCAGCTGACTTGTTTATTTTTTATTTTTTAATGTCCTTCCTTGCACTTGCAAGTTCAATTACAATCCTTCCATCTGGCATGGCTCCCAAGTGCACTGAAGATGCAAGGAGAAGTCAATGGGGAGGCCCCATGCCCCTGGGCTGCCCCTGCTGCCCTCAGGTCTGTTGCTTCAGGGAGAATGCGCTTAACAAACATACTGTGGCCTGGTTCTGCTCAAGCAAAACTTGCCTTTAGCACCAGTTCCTCAGCTCAGGGTCCTGTAGTCCCAGATGCGCACGCTGCTCTGAGGGCAGGGCACTGTGTCAGTGGACAGTTCCAAGAGCTGAGCTGAACTCCTGTCACATTTAAGGGGGAGCTACTTAGTGTTTTCTGTCATTGCTCTTAGTGACAAAGCCAGCGGACTTCTGATCTGTGAAGCGGCTAGGATTTTGCTGGATTCCCACTTCAGGCCCCGTGACCACCGACGAGCATATCACATGGGAAGAGGCAAACAACCTGGTTGCAAGGTTCTGGGCTTGGTCAGAGGTCTCCTAATTGACCAACAATGTCATCCAGCATCTGGGTGCCAGCAAGTATCCATTGGGCCACTGTGTGAAAGAGACCCTTTGCTGGTGATGGGTGTCCGGTCTGTGGAGACCCAGGAGGTCTGCCTGGCAAACTGATACCAGAGTCCTGGTACCAAGTCAGGACCTTCACAATGGCCCATGAGCAGGGCGATCCACGTCATGTACATCTATGGCTATCACTCCGGAAAAGATCCTCGGCTGGAACCTTCTAGTGTTTCAGAGACCATTCACAGAAGGCAAAACCCAATAGTTCTCGCATTTATAAAGCCTGTGTGTGTGTGTGTGTGTGTGTGTGTGTGTGTGTGTGTGTGTGTGTGTGCGCGCGTCTTAGTGCAAATGGAGGTCAGAGGACAACTTGCCAGACTCTTCCTTTCCACCACTCGGGTCTCAGGGACAGAACTCAGTTATCAGCCTTGGTGGCAGCGCCTTTACTCAGGGAGTCATCTGGCTGCCCTCTGTGCTGTTTTTGTAACACTTACAGAAGCTTGTTCAAGCTGGCTAGTGCTAACACAAGTGTCCTTACTGGCAACATCTTGATGGCAAGTGGCTTACAACAGAACTCCCGGTCCCCCATTTCTCAAGTCACATCTCCGGAGGGTAAAGGAAACGCCCTTTCCTTAGCTGTATCTCAGTCCTGGTCCACACCAAAGTAGCACAAAGTGTGGAGCGCTTCATCAGCCCCAAAGTTTCTTTTCAAAGTTCTCTCTTCTGTACTGAGTTTTCCTTTAAATGAACACTTTTATGACATTGGCAACACCAGCCTGAGTTAACTCTTCAATGGATATGTACTGGCTGGTTTTTATGTCAACCCAACACGAGCTATAGTCACCCTAGAGGAAGGAAACTCAACTCAGAAGTAAGACGGGGCTGAGGGGCATTTTCTTAATTAGTGATTGATGGGGAGGGCTGGGCCTATTGTGGGTGGGTCAGCCCTGGGCTAGTCCTCCTGGGTTCTATAAGAAAGCAGGCTGAGCAAGCCACTGAGTGTAAGTCAGTAAGCAGCACCCTCCTTCCCCAGGCCTCTGCATCAGCTCCTGCTCCGCCTCCCCCTTCATGGTCAGCTGTGGTTAGGACATGTCAGCTGAAATAAACCCTTTTTTCCCCTCAAGTTGCTTTTGGTCTCAGCCTTCTATCACAGCAGAAGAAACCCTAACTAGGATAGTAAAGTGCATATGCTGGAATATATAGGAAGAGTGTTTTTAAGAACACAGTGGTGATCTGTTCGTAAGATGGTGCAGGCTCTCCTCCAAGTCTGGCAATCAGTTCAATCCCTGGCCCATACATGAGAGAAGACAGCCAACTCCCACAAAGTGTCCTGGACACATGTGCCATGGCATGGAGCATGCCCTTCAATAAATGTAATAAACGTGGGGGCAAAGTGACTTAACGATCATGCAGGAGCTCATCCCTGACATTTGCAGTTCCCATGGTGACGTAGCTTACTCCTTAGCTGGCTCAGTCTCACTACCATCTGACACACTGAACAGGTGCACTCAGGCACGTCTAAGGGCTGCATCTTACGTCACTGTATAATTTTCTTCCTCCAAATGCTGGATGTAAAATATAATCACAGAACATTTTGAAATAAGATATTTATACATTAGCTTATTATCTGTTGGCGCCACCTTTTCTGTACCCCGACAAGTCACACAGCTCGGAGAACACGGTGGAAAGGCTACGTGGTACTAACTTGTCTCGGCCCAGCAGGTCCCTGCACTGTGGTTGCTGCAGCCATCAAGGGCTCCTCTCAGAAACCACAGCCCTCAATGTCAGAGGATGGAAATACGTCGCTCTCCCTAGCTGCTTTCTCAGACCTCTCTGGCCTTTAAAAGTCAAGATCACATAATCTGATAAGACAAATATTTCTTTAGGCACTGGGTGTTAGACACAAAGAGGTGTACAAACAGAGGTATAACAATCTATTTTTTTAAAAAAATCAATATATAAAAAAGCTTTTGAGGTTGTTCACTGCTGTTCCAGGGTCTCCACAAAGTTTGGTAACTAAGGACTGGCAGTGCTTTCGGGAGCCAGTGCTCTATCACAGTACTACAGCGTAACCCAGCTGTAAGCGCAACTGTGGTCCCACCTGAAGATATGAACATTTATGTCACCGAATAAAGTGCTGTCAAACAGGTACAAGCCAGCGACAGAACTTCTTCCTCCTGCACACAGTACATACTGACCACTGGATAAACATACGTGCAGGAGGAGACAGCAGAAATCTGCTTAGTTTCATTGACAGTGAATAGAAGGAGTAAATAGATACTATAGCATTGAGCATCACTTTCTTTTCTTTTCTTTTTTTTTTTGAGACACTATCTCGCTCCATAGTCCCAACTATCCTGGAACTCACTATGTAGACCAGGCTAGCCTCAAACTCACAGAGATAGACCTACCTCTGTTTTTGGAAGGTTGGAATTAAAGGCGTGTCACCATGCCCAGCTTGATCATCACTTCTTAAACTGATTTCAGGACACACACACACACACACACACACACACACACACACACACACACACACACACACACACACCAGTAACATGCTTCCAAATGCTCAATGACTAAATCTTAATCCAAATCAAATGCACAACAAATCAGATGTGTTTCTGGCTGTGCCAGTCAGCACTGCATGGCTTCACTGCAGCCTGTGTTCTGAACACACAGCTTTAGCATGTTCTGAATACATGGCTTTAGCATGTTCTGAACACACGGCTTTAGCAGGGCTGAGCATTGCTTCACAGCACACAACACCAGTGTAGACTGCCTCAGCCACCTGGTCAGATTTCCTGACTATGGCATAAATTAATGCTTTTACTGTGTACCCAGAGTTTTCTGCTCCCAGAGAAATGTAATGAAATGACATGGGAAACAAAGACTCAGTGTTACTCCTGAGCATGTAAGTATCTAAGCAATATATCTTTGCATTATACTGTGTTAGAACATTTGATTTTAAGACCTTCTGTTTGTATCCAGGTGTGGTGGCATATACTTTTAACTGAGCACATGGAAGGCAGAGGTAGGTGGGGTATCAGTGAGTTCAAGGCCAGCCTGGTCTCCACAAGTGAAACCCTGTCTCAAATGTTGGGGAGGTGGGAGAAAGAAAAGAAAACAAAAAACAACAACAACAACAAAAACGCTGTTTGAGTTGTGTACTTGAGTTTCATTTTAAAAAAATAGTGGATTTTGGCTTGGGATTAGGACAGAATTTTCATCAGTTTTTGTTGTGGCTCTGAACACACTTCTGCCGTCTGGCACGTCTACGTGAAGTGGTCCTTCTCAGCACAGACAACCCTAAAAACAAAATACCCATCAAATCTGAATTCAGTAATGTGTAATCTGTATATTTATTTTTATATACCCATGTACTTGGCGTCAGGTAAGATATCTTGGGCAAAAAGTGGTCGCAAAGGTAGAGAAAGTTAAAGGATCAATATGCTTTGATTCAATTAATGATGGGCATGGCAGTTAACAACAAACCCAGCAGACTAAGAAATGGTTATTTGTTATAATGAATAGTGATTTGTGTTGGATCATGATTCTGGGGTTTAAAGTTAAGGGGCTGAATCTAGTGAAGGCAAAGGTGTCATATCATGAAAGTGTGTGTGTGTGTGTGTGTGTGTGTGTGTGTGTGTGTAAACCTGCTGATTTCTCAAAGTTTAATGACATAAATATACCATTCTGTGACAAGAAACCTGGAAGCCTGACTGTGTTGTTATTCAGTCATCCCATGCCTCAGGGGGAGCACCCCTCAGGGGGAGCATCCCTCAGGGGGAGCACCCCTCAGGGGGAGCAGATTAACCTCCTGGTTACAGCGATGCTGTGTGTGTGATTCTAGAACCTCTCTAGTTCTGTCAGTGAGCCTGGCCTGCGCTTGGAGGCTGCTGAGGAACCGAATGATCTGTTTGCTGCTTATCTGAGCACGGCTACAGCTGTCCACAGCTGCTTCTGGTACAGTCATCCTGTGGAGCTTAAGATAAGGCTGACACCATGAATGACAAAACAGAAATCACCTAAGGGCTGGAGAGTTGGCTCAGAGGTTAAGAGCACTGGCTGCTCTCCCGGAGGTCTTGAGTTCAATTCCCAGCAACCATATGATGGCTCACAACCATCTATAAAGGGATCTGATGCCCTCTTCTGGTGTGCAAGTGTTATGTAGGCAGAACACTGTATACATAATAAATAAATAAATCTTAAAAAAAAAAAGAAAGAAAACAGAAATCACCTTTTAAAAAAATAGAGCTAGATCTTTGCAGTAACCATGAAAATAATTTTCCCTGATTCTGGAGCTGCTCCTACACAGCCGTAGAACGCCAGCAAATGATAATCTTCGGTGCTGCTTTTTCTTCAACAACAAAAGCCTCCAAACTGATTCAGAAGTCAACAAGTTAAGATCCAAGCTGGGCCTTGTATTAATTACTTTTTTAGATAACAAACCAGAGAAGCAATGGCTTACAATAGACATTTCCCTTCTGTCTGCAGAGCTGAGTTGGTCCAGCAGGCCAGACTGATCTCATCTTGGCTTGCCAACAGAGCCCGCGTTCGACTGGCTCTGCTCAGCATCTTGGACTTGGCTCTGTTCTACCTGTTCATCTTCCTCTGGCTTCCAGCAAGTCACACCCCTCCCATGGCAAATGCAGAGAGCAAACTGATACACACACTCATGACCTGGTTATTTCCAGTGTATCTGCTAACACCCCATTGGCCAAAGCAAGTCACATTGCTTGAGCTCAGCATCAGGGCCATAGTAAGCCACCTCAGCATTCCACAACAAGTTTAAGAAGAACAGAAGCTACTCTCACCTCTGTGTCAGCTCCTGCCTCCACGATCCCGCTTTGAGTTCCTGACCCGACTTCCCTCAGGGATGGACTACGCTCATGAAGTATAAACCAAATAAGCCTCTCCAAGCTGCCTTTGTCCAGTGTTTTATCACAGCAGTAGAAACCCTGACTAAGACATATGACCAGCATTTTTCCAACAGAGTTATCTCCCCAGCCCCTAAAACAAGAAATTTTAACATTCTGATTTTATGAAAAAATCATGACACGTCAGACCTGTACAATTCCAGGCCAGACAGAAATGGCAAGACTATGTATCCTCACACCATAAGACACTAAAGGGCAGGAGGACTCCGAAGGTAAAAGAACCTTGGTGCACAAGCTTGAGTTTCATTCCTGGAACCCACGGTCGGCGGAGAAAACTGACTCCCTAAAACTGTCTTCTGACCACTATACTTGGCACTATGGCACACACACACACACACACACACACACACACACACACACACACACACACACGACATTAAAGCCTAGCGTATTGTACGTGATTCTTCATGTGCCTGAACACGTCCTGAAATACCGAAACAGCAAGTGTGGTACTGCTATTGTCTTCTGCATTACTGTCAGCAGAACACCGTATTTATCCTAAAGCTACGACTTTAACCTCAGCACAGGTATGCGGAAACTGCAACACCAAGGGCGGCTTTGGATCCTTTGAAAATTCAGTTTGCCAAGACAAAACATCTGAGCCACTCACCTGATGGTGCAAAACAGATTGACGTTAGCATTGTATAACGAAAAGTCAATAAAAACAACTCTGGTCCCTCTGGTGATCCAGCTGTTGAGCCGCAGGTCAGCGAACTTGGTTTTGGTTTCAGACTTTGACTTTGATAACGTGACTATATATCCTCCATCTCGGTAAACGCCGACAAAACCCCAGTGCCAAGGGGCATTGGCGGGGGGAGCCGAGTACTTCCATCTGTGGGACAGCAAAGGAATACTGGAGATGGAAAAGCAGCCCCCCACGCATTTAAGCTAACCTTTGATTTAAATAGTTGAAAGGAAGTTCAAAAGTAGCAGAGACAATTGCAGTAGAGTTTGTAAAAGGACCAAGACCCGGCAAGATTTAGTAATTGTCGTGGGCAACCATAGCATAACGAGGAGAGCGGTTTTGTGGTACGATTGTGGTACATGCGTGTCCGCATTCACACACACAGACAGAGAGACACAGACACAGATAGACACATGTTATTTAACTTTTTTCAAAAGAATGTTTATAATTTTGTTTCTCCATCTTTCTGGTTTTTAACTTATAATGATTATAAGAAAACCAAAAGAAGAGCCCACTCACTCCCCAGTTTCACTCTCCCTATTCAGTTTCTCCCAAACATATCTGAAAGTTGTATCATTACACTTATAAATTTATAACATTTAGAAAATTTACACAAGCCCTCATGAATGCCCCAAACCCAGCAATCCTGGCCTATATGGCAATATCTTGAATAATAAAATAAAATTAAAGTAAGTCTCCAAACTCATACAAAAGAATAAGTCAACACACATAAAACAATTAATCTTGGAGATTGGGGGAGGCTGTTTACGAAAGAAAATTATAGACTAATGATTAAAGGCGATAAGGTAAAGCTAAGACTGGGAGGCTGAGGAGAACAGTCAGGTGATGGCAGGCGAGAGCTACGGGAGAGCAGCTCACTGGCCCTGGCAGGAAATACAGCACTATGGGATGTTATTTGGAAACAGTTAAGTGTAGCCTTGGCTGTCCTAAACTCTTTGTAGACCAGGCTGGCCTCGAATTCATGATGATCCGCCTGCCTCTGCCTCCCGAGTGCTGGGATTAAAGGCGTGCACCACCACGCCCGGCTCATTCTTACATTCTAAATGCTGCTGCTGCTGAGCTTCTTCCCAGGACACTAACAGGAAGAACCGGGAGTGGCAAACAGCAGCTCCCAGCTCCTATTAGTTGGAAGACAGACATATTTTGATAGAAAAAAAAAGTTACTAACTTCATATTGCTTACTCTGTATTACTTTTGAGGCCAAAATCAGACAGGTCTTCATTTTCAGCTGTGTATTTGCTGTAACAGTCACTGACGAGGGACTGAAACTCTGAGTAGACCTTGCAAGTGTTGTTGCGCACTCTCAGCTGCCGCACCCTGGCGACTCCCAGAAGGATGTTCTCGTAGTAGATTCGGCTGCTGTTCTTCAAATTGTACAACTGCTGGTTATTGTACCACGAGTCCCAGTACAAGCCATCCAGAAGGGGTCCTTCCATGAACTTCACAGAGAAAGGCAAGTGTCATGGGGGCGGGGTGGGGTGGGGGGGTGGGGGGGAGGTTACCTTTGAGTGTTAGTTATCTTTACATAACTATGTTTGTTTCTCTTAGTTTCTCTCTTAATCTGGCTATCACACAAATAATGGTGACTCTTATATTTGTTTATATTTGTGTTTACAACACAATCTTGAGCAGTTTTAGTCTGTTCTTAACCCTCTATGCTATCCTTAATCTATCTTTGCCAAAATCCTCAAGATTCTTGCTTTTTTAGTTCTTTGCCCCAGCTGAATCTCCATCTCTCCTGCACTTTGGCCATATCCTGGACTTGCTTTGTAGACCAGGCTGGCCTCGAACTCACAGTGATCCACCTGCCTCTGCCTCCCAAGTGCTGGGATCAAAGGTGTGCGCCACCAAGCCCGGCCCCACTTCTTTATTGTCCTTGCTTGTTAATGCTTTGTCCGAGGCTCTGGAAGGTCCAGGGTAGGGTCTCTGTGGCTGGATGCGGATTCCTCTCCAGTTCACTTCATCTCTTGGGTCGCCAGAGCTGATGGCTTAGGCAAGGGGTCAGGATTGAAAGAAGAAAAAGGAGCGGGAGCACAGGGTTCCTTCCCTAGAGGCTGGCGGTACTGTGGCCAGGGAGGAAAACTTAAACTGACCACAATTTTCCTACAGCCAGGGCTGTAAAAGTGGTTTCTAGCCAAAAACTGCAGGGGCGGGGTGTCGTGAAAGGAGAGAGAGAGAGAGAAAAAAAGCCACTCACACCCACAGGTGTGTGGATGAAGGTGGATGAAGTTAGGCATCTTTACCTCAACTGGATGAAGCTAAGCTTCCCAACTTCAATGCCAGTTAATGGTTGGTTACCATACTTATACTTCTAAGAAAGGGGATTTACCTCATAGTCAAAAAGGCAATTAATCACAAAAACAGATGAATCCTAAAATACAACAGGTTACAGGTTTTAAAACTAAACATTTCTTGGCAGCAGGCATGGGTCCAGTTGGTGGGCATGGGTCCTCAGGGTTAGAAAGATGAGCTCCTCAATGCATTCTGAGGAGGATGATTGTGTTCCAGAGCTACACAGAAATGTTCACCCCGGAGAGTGGCCTGATTGGAGGAAACGCTTAGCACAACGTATTAGAAATACCCAAGCCAAAGCTGGGCGTTGGTGGCACATGCCTTTAATCCCAGCACTGGGAAGGCAGAGGCGGGCAGATCACTGTGAGTTCGAGGCCAGCCTGGTCTACAGAGTGAGTTCCATAACAGCAAAGATACACAGAGAAACCCTCTCTCGAAAAAACAAAAAACAAACAAACAAAAAAGAAATACCCAAGCCGAGATCATCCAAGATGGCGTGGATTGCACACTGTGTCTGATCTGCTGAACAGCAGTGACTGCACAGCCACCAAAAGACCATACTGAGAGCTCCAAAACACAGTGCTTGTGTTTCCCAGAAAGAAGGAAATCCTGTCGTGTGGATCGTCCATGCCCTCCTACTGCAGGATCATGGGACCTGGTAAGCTCCCAGGGACCCCGGGGCTGCCACCGCTACTGCTGGTTTTAGGGTTACAGCCCAGTGCAGTGCTGGCCAAGGAGATGGCATTTGAGGAGGCGGTGATGTTCGAGTCGAGCCTGAGCAAGCACTGCACCACCCACACCACAGGCCTCATGGACTGCCTCTCATGGGCCGGGGACATGCTCAGTGCTGAGAGCTGGATCATGCAGAAGTGGATACTAGGGGCAGCACTGAGGTGGGGGCCCATGGTGAATGGGGCACTTGAGGGAACCAGAGATCAACAGAGCCACAAGTTCCCTGGTACAAGAAGCTGAGCTGGGCCAACATCAATGGTTTCTGCGAGCTACTCAACAAAGACTTTGAGGGGCCTCCACTTGCCACCTGCTTGATGGCCCACAAGATCTAGTATCCACAGGAGTAGGAAGCCATCCAGGCCTTGATGGCCATTGAGGACACAGGAGCTGGAGAGCTGGCACTGCCCTGAGGACATGCGAACGAGTGAGCCAGCCCTGACCTGAGGACATAGGAGCTGGAGAGCCAGCCCTGCCATGATGACACAGGAGTGGGAGAGTGGGCCCTGCCCTGAGGACGTGGGAACAGGAGAGCTGGCCCTGCCCGGAGGACACAGGAGCTGGAGAGCCAGCCCTGCTATGATGACACAGGAGTGGGAGAGTGGGCCCTGCCCTGAGGGCAAGGAAGCAGAAGAGCTGGCTCTACCCCAAGGACATGGGAGTGGAAGATCATGCCCTGTTATGATGACATGGGAGCGGAAAAGTAGGCGCTGCCCCGAGGACATGGGAGCAGGAAAGTGGGCCCTACCTCGAGAACATGGGAGTGGGTCCTGATCCAAGGCTCTGAGTGGACCTCACCCTAACATCTAACCCATGTATGACTGAAACACATGAAGGGGCTGGACCTGCAGATTCAAAGATTAAGAATCTCCTTGACACACAGCAACAACGGGTGAACAGACAGAAGTCCCAGTGAGGATCCAGTAATGATAGCCTAGGCCTCCAACCAGACCCATGACTCTTAGCAATGAACGTTTGAAAGTTAACATATGTGGACATGTCTGTTTGTTTTATTTTACTGGGGAGAGGAGAGGGATTTTGGTGCATGACATGTAAATCATAGACATTCAATAAAAGTAAAAAAAAATTTAAAAAGCTATACATTTCTTATCTATGTATTCATTACGTAAGTTCATAGTGAGTTCAGAGTGACAAAAGCTGACAAGGCATAAAGGTTAACAGGGTCTAAAAGTTACAAGAATATATGTCTTTTTAATTAGGACTGACCTGGCCACACATTTTCCAACTATCTTTTAGTTCAAAGTGGGTTCAGGACAATAATTTTATCTGTCTTTCATTCTAAGAAACAGAGTTAACTTAAGATGACAGCATATGATGCCATGAGAGTGACAAGGTGTAAGAAAGTACAACAGAACAGTTTGTATATTTAGACATTAAGATTTGTCCTTAATTTAGACATTTCTATGTAGCCCCATTATATCTTGGGTTCTGGGAACTTTAAATCAAGTTGCCTATATTTATGGTGTATACCAGCATTCATGGTGCCATCTGGCTTGGTGTGAAGCCATGGCGTGAAGGCTTATCTGAGGCCACAAATGTGCTTCAAGGCTCTGTCCCCTAGTGAGGCATCTGGAGATCCACCAAGGTATTTATTGCAGCCATGAACTTTCTAAAATTGTTTTAGAGATTCCCTAAAACAATTTAACTTTTAAAACTATTTGAATCAAACCAGGAATTCCATAATCAGGGATTAATTCATCTGAACAACAGTATATCCTCGACAAGATCCTGTAGGAAGTTTGCTCAATCAGAGCTGCTCAATACCCAGAAAGTGACAGTTCACACCAATGCCAGATGTTTCTTTTCTTTTTAGTTTTTCGAGACAGGGTCTCTTTGTGTAACCTTGGCTGTCCTGAATTCACTTTGTAGACCAGGCTGGCCTTGAACTCACAGCAATTCACCTGCCTCTGCCTCCCTGAGTGCTGGGATTAAAGGTGCGCACCACCACACCTAGCTCCAATGCCAAAATTTAAAGAGATGCAGCAGTGCACCATTGACTGGGTTGTCAGAAGTTGAAAGCAATTCTGGGGTACATCATGGTACAGGCCTTGCAAAATACTGGATCCTTTCCAGAGATCACTCATGCCTGCTGAACTCCCCCAAATCAATGGCTCTTGATATTGTGTCAGAGGCTAGAGGCAATTCTGGGGGTGCACCATGGTACAGACCCTACAAAATGCCGGATCACCTCCTAGAAAGCCCACATGCCTAATGAGCTCCTTTAACAGGCTGGCTCTTGGCACTTGCCATTGGCCACATAGCACAATTACAAGAGAAAGATGATGTCCACTTCTCCTTTCTTACTAGGCCAATGACTTATGACCACTTGGACCTTGTCTTACGTTTGTCCTCTTCCTTACTAAATTTTTCTTGTCGCTGTGACTGATGCCAGACTAACCACTTTAAGGGAGGAAAGATATCATTTAAGTTTCGGTCAGCCTTAGTCAGAGGGGTGTGGCCGTGGAACGGAGGGAATGCCTGAGTTCTACCTAATTTCCTCTTTCTCTCCTCTTACTCCATCCCACCGGATCTACAGATGGTGCTGCCACATTCAGGGTAGGTCTTCGCCAGCTAGTTAACTCTCTCAGAAAAAACAAACAAACAAACAAACAAAAAAACCAAACAACAACAACAACCCACTGTCACAGGCACAGACCTGAAGGTCTGTTCTGCCAATCCAACTGGTTCTCTATGCACCTAAGTTGGCCACCATATCTGCCTGGTGTGGCATTTGCGATGTGCGCTCTGTCCGGTCCTTTTCTGCTTCATCTTCTCTATGCTTACACTCCAAGTTCAGTTCCACATGAATTGAACCCAGCAACATGGCTCCCTGATCTTAGGATCTTTCTTTCTTTTTCTTCTTTTCTTTTTCTTTTTTTTTTTCTTTTTTTTTTTTTTTTTTTTTTTTTTTGATTTTTTGAGACAGGGTTTCTCTGTGTAACCTTGGCTGTCCTGGACTCGATTTGTGTGAGCTCACAGAGATCTGCCTGCCTCTGCCTCGCAAAAGCTGGGATTACAGGCGAATGCCAGCCCTGCCTGGTGGATACCTTTTTTTTTTTTTTTATGGACCTTTTAAAATGTATCCACATCGCTATCACTTCTGGAGAGCTTCCTTCACGGCCTCATCCTTTACATCAGAACATTTGTGATGTGGGAGCCCAGTTGCTGCTCCTCCTTCCTGATGACTTGTGCTACGTGCTGAAGAAACCTCTCTCTCTCTCTCCCCCTCTTTCCCTCTCTCTCTTTCTCATGGGATTAAGTTACTTTACACACTTTTTAAAAAAAAATATACTGCATATTACCGTAACACACTAGGTGACTACACACATAAATTGTGAATGTTATCTTTTCTGGGAAATGAAGAATTTGTAAGGCTGTC
Organism: Acomys minous; assembly: GCF_964271855.1. Taxonomy (NCBI): domain Eukaryota; kingdom Metazoa; phylum Chordata; class Mammalia; order Rodentia; family Muridae; genus Acomys; species Acomys minous. The sequence continues at coordinate 51,207,823 of NC_140486.1, forward strand.
ACGCATATGAACTGTATATATAAACGTTAGTACTCACATAACAAATCTTGTGTTTTCCAAGGGAAATGGGAATATTTGAAAAAACATCAAGAATTTGAAAGTTATAGAGAATAGTATCACATTGTGAACATAAAGATTCACAACAAACAATATTGGTTGGTTTTCTAATAAAGAATCCATACTCTTCTTTATCAGTTCCTTTAACAAATATTCCCCGGGGCAGTTTCTGTGTGGCCAGGGCTGTGGACTGTCTGTGAACTTGGTTTTCTTTTCTTTTTGCCCAGAGCTGTGGCTCAGACCCAGCACCTCTCACTTACTAGGCAAGCAGCACACCACTGAGCTAGCCCCCGACCCCTGGCTTATGGGCTATCTAAAGCTACTTCGTCAGGTCACACATCTTACCTTCCAGAAATCAGCTATGGTCCGGATGGACCTGAAGCTGCTTCTTTCGTCATTAGGGAGAGAGGTGTCCACGAACAGGGATGTCATGACTTTGTTTAAGTAGTACATATGTGGATTGACCGTCCCAAAAGTCACTGTGGAAAACAATTTCTTGTTTAAAATGTGTAACTCAAAATCCCACCTCAGCAGTGCTCAAAAATATTAATTTCCCTAGCTTTAAAAATTTTCAACATTGCTTGAGTTTTTTTTTTACATTTATTTACACACGTACACACGCATACACAAAAACACATATGTGCCATGGTACAAATGAAGTCAAAGGACAATCTGTGGGAGCGGTCCTCTCTTTTCATCATGTAGGCTCCAGGGATCAGGCTCAGGTCCCCAGGCTGGGCAGCAAGTGCCTCTATCCACTGAGCCATCTCGACAGCCCTGTGATGTCTAATTACCAAAGCCAGAAGTGTACAAAGTAGGTAGACGCTTCCTTTACCCTGTACTAAACAAGACGTTGGTTCTTCAGGTTTTATGCATATATATATACATATATATATATTTAATATTCTCTTTTAAAAAATGACATCAAATTAGGGCTGGTGAGCTGGCTTAACACGTAACTTGCCATGCAAAGCCAACAAGTGAAAGGGGAAGGAGAGGACCACCACACAGAGTTGTTCTCTGACTACACATGTATGTGGCTCTGTCCATCACACACAAATACACAGAGAATATATTTTTTTACATGAGGTCACATGATTTCCACGACTCTACAGTTGGCTTTTCCTCTAATGAAGAAGAGACACCATATAGTGAGTGGTTAAGGCTATGGACCTTGGATGCAGCCAAGAAGAGTTATATTCTCATCATAGGATGCTATCTCTTACTACATAGCTATCACACACACACACATACACACACACACATACACACACACACATACACACACACACACACATACACACACACACATACAGGCAAGATATCAGCAGCAGGAGGCAATCCTCCAGAGCCATCTGCCTTGGTTTTATCTTTTGAAACAGGACCCTTCTTTAGCCTGGGGCTTTCACAGTAGGCTAGGCTGGCTGGACAGCAAGCCCAGGGGCCCGCCTGCTCCCACCTCCCACCCCTGAGATTACAGGTACCACCACACTCTGCTTTTCCTGCATGGATTCTGGGATGAGAGCCAGGTTCTCCTGCTTGTGTGGCAAGTATTTTACAGTCTGGGTTCTCTTTCCAGATGAACATGTAACATTTAAACCCATGCTTTTGGAACATAGTAAGTTTGTTTTTAAAAATTACATTTTTCCTCTTTTTATAAACTTTTTGGTGTTTTGTTTTGTTTTGTTTTTTGCTAGAATGCCCCAATTAAAAACAGAACAAAAAACAAGACAAAATCATGTGGGACCAGCAAGATGGATCGGAGGGAAAAAGACTCAAATCAAGCCTGACATCCTGGATGCACGAGATGAATGTGGGTCCTCTGACTGCTAGCATGCACATGCGCATGCGCTGCGGCACTTGCGTACACACAGCATATAAATGAGTATATGTCAGTCTCTAACAGTGGCACTTATTTCACTGCATAATCTTTAAATTTTTTATTTTATGTGCATCGGTGTTTCACCTACACATGTGTGTCTGCGTGAAGATGTCAGATTCCCCTGGAACTGGAGTCACAGACAGTTGTGAGCTGCCACGTGGGTGCAGGGAATTGAACCCGGGTCCTCTGGAAGAGCACCCAGGGCTCTTAACCACTGAGCCATCTCTCCAGCCCCTTCACTGCATGTTTTACAGTGGTTAATGAATCGCCTTCTTAGCTAGTTTTCTGTATTGTAAGTGTTCAAAAATCTCTGAATGGTGGGATTGCAAAGCATCTTTTGGCTCACGCTGTCTACTTTCTAAATGCCTGGGAACGAGCAGGGGCCGGCGTCACCTCTGTCACGAAGCTTTGTGTAAACCAGCCTGAGATGCCGTATCAAGTGGGCTACAGCTGTCCTTTATCTCCAACGCCCTGCAACACCAACTAACCGTGACTGGTGCACAGCTGCCCTTCGGAGATGAGCGGCCCCCTGTGTGCTAGCTTCGAGCTACATACCTTGGGGAGTTAACACACAAAACATTAACGAGCTTTTCACACAGGAAGTTGATGCCGTGGACCCTCGGGGAGGGGTGGACAGCACAGACTGAGAGGGCGTGCCTGCTCTCCTTAAACTGTTGCATTTACTCAGCACAAACGTACATTAGTATCAATCGTGCAGCTTTGTGAAGAAGATGAAACTTATGGCCAGCCCCAAACCTTACGTCGGGTCCCATTTGTACTGTTTATTTATGGAACCAAACCAACATCTCTCCATGGCTCTAAAAGAAATTAAATCCAGTTGTCAAGCCAGGAGGGTTGCGTTTTAAATAGCTCTCTAAATGAAAAACAATAGTAATCATATTCAGTCAGGCTGACTTTGGAGGCGTTCCATCACATCTGTGGCCAAGTTTTGCCCCTTAAAAACTAGACACTGTGTGTGTTGTGGTGGCGCACGCCTTTAACCCCAGCACTTGGGAGGCAGAGGCAGGTGGATTTCTGTGAGTTCGAGGCCAGCCTGGTCTACAAAGTGCGTCCAGGACAGCCAGGGCTAACACAGAGAAACCCTGTTCTGAACCAATCCAACAACAAAACAAAAAGGCAAACAAACAAAACCTTGGAAATTGTGTCATTCATGGAATGATCTCTAAAAATAAATTGTCATAATGATCTCTGAAATCTGTCCGTTTTTTTTTTTTAAGTTTTTATTTTTCACCTCCACGTTTTAAGAACCAGTTCAGCAAGCATTTCTACCTCCACCTGGGTACTTACATATACATAGATTTATTAAAAAAATAAAGTAGAGTAACAGCTCTTCAAGAGTGGTGTTGACCTCGGCGTCCCTTCTGTAACGCAGGTCATGTTTCGAAGTCCCTGAGAGATGTAAAACAAGCTCTTTCTTCATATTGCTGGGTAACTATAATGCTTATAAGTAACAAAGATGGGGTGGGGGTGGGGAGGGAAACACGGCTGTTTCTAGTGGCTTCTGGTTCCTTTTAACTTCTCACTTGAGCCAGGAGTAACTGCTAAATTTTGCTATGGAGCGGGCAGTCATATTTTATGGGTATAAGCTGACAGATTTCATACCACAAGCATTTCTCCCAAGGTCCTGTTAAGATGAACAAGGGACTCCAGCTGCAGCGGTCAAGGGAGTGACTCCCTCTGTGACTAACACCCGCGGAGGTGACAAGAGCCTAGCAGGCCGCCATCTCTCACAAGAGTGGGGGGTATGAGGATCAGAGTTCTGGGTACGTGGAGTTGCCAATGGGTCCAGAGTTCCTACTCTCTGGGCGCCCCCACCCTCACCTCCTCGGTACCACCAAGTCGCCTCCGCCATCGCGGTCGGTTCCGCACTGTTGGTTCCACCCTACCCCTCGCCCCCGCGCCTGCGCAGTAGTGCTGCAGCGCGCAAACCTGGCAACTGCACCCGCACTACGTGCACGCTCCTGGGCAGAAGGCTGAGCTTGCTTTGCCTGTTCGCCTGTTGTCACTTCACCTCCCCCGGGGTGGTGTGGGACCGGCGGGTGTTAGTTGTGGCTGGAGGTTTATTTATAGCTCACTTTTCTGCCACCTACAGCATTAACGTGAGTGGCTAAAAAAGTGGTCGGCCCCTCCATTTTGTCTTGTTTACTTAATAGCAATAACTAAGTTAATAGTGTCACAAAAACAAACGCTGAGAATCATGGTGACCAGTTCTGTCATACAAGCGTTTAGGAGACGAAAGCCATAGCGGTCTGGAGATTGGGCCTCAAAAACCAAAGCCAGCTGCAAATTGTCAGTGTTCTCACAATTCACAAAACACATCCACTTGCGGATCCCAACGCCCGTCCACAGCTAGATGGCCCAGACCTGGCTTTGTTTGTGCATGATATGATCTGGCAGGTTAGAAAATAAGATTTTAACAGCATGCAATGAGATGACAAGTGATCAGGAGGTGAGGCATGGGTAGGCGAAACTCTCAGAGTCTGCACCACTTGTTATAAAAACGGAGAAATCTAAAGTATATATCATGTATTAAAGTATACATCATGTCTCTAGAGGAACATTACTGATAGAATTTATGTATACACACACACACACACACACACACACACACACACACACACACACGTAAGTTATTTTTAGAGTGGCTTACAGGCTGTGGTCCAGCTGCTCCAGCAATGGCTGTCTCCAGATGGAAAATCCAAGAATCAGCAGCTGTTCAGTCCACAAGGCTGGATGTCTCATTTGCTCTTCAGTATCTGTCAGAATCCCAAAGATGCAGACTCTAAAGCCAGCAAAGTAGAGGAAGGACAAGCAGCCACACAGCAGCTTTTCCTATGAGCCACGAGAAGGCGTGGGCCGGGTCTAAGGTGGGGTCAACCATGATCAAATGATCCAATTAACTAAAACCCCTCACCGGTGTGCCGAGCGAAGGGGTTTTTAGTTATTTCCAGAGGTTGCCAAGTTGGCAAGCAAGAATAACCACTACACATCACAAGCACCTTTTCTAATAACTACACGTACGTGACCCTTCTGTGTTGTGTAAAGGGGCATGCTGGAGATTTACCACAGAGCAGATGGGCTCACTTTAGTTTCATGCTGTGGCTGTTGGACCGTACCACAGAATTTAATTGTCTTCTTAAAGGCGTGTGAACTGGCTCCAAGTGTTTGGCATTTTGAGAAGTGTTGTTAGGAAACCCTTGTGAATGTTTTTGCACTTTCTTCAGCCCTGGGTATCACCAGTTCCACTATTTTCGTTTTTCTCCTGCCTCAAATAGTTTCTGGTGGTTTTAATCAGAGTTTCTTTTTTCCTTATTCAAATGAGACAGGACACACACACACACACACACACACACACACACACACACACACACACGAGGGTGGAAGTGAAAGGGGTGTGAGAGGAGAAGGAGTCCCTCAGGTTGGAATTCTGTGCATCCTCCTTGACAAACTTCGACATAGTTAAAAAAGCCAGTGTTAACTGGGCATGGTGGCACATGCCTTTAATCTCAGCACTCGGGAGGCAGAGGCAGGCAGAACTCTGTGAGTTCAAGGCCAGCCTGGTCTACAATGCTAGTCCAGGACAGCCAAGGCTACACAGAGAGACCTTGTCTCAAAAAAAAACAAAACAAAACAAAACAAACCAGCAACAGCAACAGCCAAACAAACAAAAACCCATAAATAATGGATGGGCCAAGTGTTGTGATTCACTTCTGTAATTTCAGTGGAGGTGGGGGGTGAGGTGGGGGGTCAGTACTTCAAAGTTGTTCTTAGTTGTGTAGCACATTCAAAGGCAGCCAGAGCTACACGAGACGTTTGTCACTTAAAACAACAACAACAACAACAACAAAAGGATTGGGCAGATAGTTCTAATCAAGTATGATGTTTAATCTCAATTGTTAACTTCATACATTTGGGGAGCAAGATCCTCATTTGAGGAATCGACTCCACCAAATTGGCCTGTGCGGCATTTTCTAAATTGCTAATCGATGGAGGATGACCTACCCCACTGTTGGCAGCACCATCCCCCGGCAGGTGGTCCTAGAAAGCAGGGAAGGAAGCAAGCAACATTCTGTCTGTGGTCTTTGCAGTGTCTGCCACCAAGCTCCTGCCTTGACTTCCCTCAGGGATGGACCCTGTCCTGGGAGTTGTAAAATGAAATAAACCCCTTTCTTTCTAATTTGGGTTTGATCATTGTTTTATCACAACAACACAAACCAAATTAGGAGACCCAGAGCTTGCTGCACAAGTACCAGCACCTGAGTTTGATCCTTAGAACCTGATTTTGATCCTCAGAACCCAGAGCCCAAAACAGAAACTCTGGAAAGGTGGCACATGCTCATAAGCCCAGTGCTGAAACCGTAGGTCCCTGCCATTCAATGGCCAGCCAGCCTAGCATGCTAGGTGAACTCCAGACCAATAGGAGACTCAGCAAACAAGATAGATAGCTCATGAGGACTTGCACCTGATGTTGCCCTCTGGCCTCCTCGTGCACTGGCACACACATTTTGTGTCCTCTCTCACATACATGTGCACCCACATGAACACACACACTCATCTATACATATATACACAAAAGAAACAACAAAACAAATACATTCTGATTACTTTAGCCCCTAGAGTTTTACCGTATTAGCACTCATCCCTAAATCTGTCTTTCAGAACTGTCAAGCATACTGCCTAATCTGACCCTAAAATTGTCTAGAAACCATAGATAAATCAACTCAAAAGGGTGTGTGTGTGTATGCTTGTGTGTGTGTGTGTGTGTATGTGTGTGTGTGTGTGTGTGTGTGTGTGAATGGCGTGTAGATCTGGGTGTTGTAGCACATGACTATATATCTCAGCACTTGGGAAGGTGAGGCAGGAGGATTGTGAGTTTGAGGCTGGCCTGAGCTACACTGTGAGAGCAAGCTGAAGAAGAGGAAGAGGAGGAAGGAGAGAAGACAGAAGAACTATTCTAGAATTCTGGAACTTAGAGGCTGAAGGTGCATGTGAGCATTCAAGGGCGGCCACTGACTTACACGCATCTTTGATCACTAAAAATCTCAACGACGTGACAAACACTCTCTGGAGAGATCTCCTCCTTCCGAGGGAGCTCATTTAAAAGCCTTTCTAGGATCCATGCTTATTTGGCCAAGGTGATATCTGCATAAGACAGGCTAGGACCTCTGGAAAGTCTGGGACAAACTGTGGCAGGCCCTTCCTTGCTACTTCACATCCTGTGGCCAGCCATTGGTCACCTGGGAAAAGAAGCAAGATACATGGTCCCTGATGACCCTGGAGCCACCACACCAGCCCTGGACTACTTCTCTTTCACAGGGAGAGAATCCCCTCTAGGGCTAGGTCATGATAGTCTTTGCTTGTTCTATCTGACAGAAGCAGTTTTCTCTGTATGTAAACATGGAAGTCATTCTCAGGCAAGGCTTGAGGTTGCCTGTTTGGTTCGGGAAATAAAATATGTCCCCCCAAACTATTGCAAATGCAATATGCTGTTAGAGGATAACAGCTTCCGGGCGTGGTGGCGCACGCCTTTAATCCCAGCACTCCGGGAGGCAGAGGCAAGTGGATCTCTGTGAGTTCGAGGCCAGCCCGGTCTACAAAGTGAGTCCAGGACAGCTGAGGCTACATAGAGAAACCTTGTCTCAAAAAACCAAAGAAGAAGAAGGGGGAGGAGGAGGAGGAGGAGGAGGAAGAGGAGGAGGAAGACAATGAGGAGGAGGAAGAGGAGGAAGAAAAAGAGGACCTTCTAACTTTGAGCCCCACCCAGAGTTCGTGCCTCATTCACTTTCTACCCAGAAAGGAAACCCTCCTTCTTCAATTATCTGTTCTCTCAAAAATGCTGCCAGCTGGGACTGGAGGAGAGCGACAGTCAGAAGAGCAGCCTTGTGCCGAGGTGGACAGAAAGGCCAGGGTCAGGCAGGCTACGGTGGCGGGCATCACTCCAGCCACAGATGCGGGAGCAGGAGAAGTGGGGCCGCGCAATAGCCCTGACTCAAAAACTGAGGACAGGATGTTAGATTAAATACTCTGCAACTTTAAGGCAGTTTAAACGTCTTTCTCTACAGTAATTTCTCTGCTGCCAAGTGCGACGCGCGCCTGTCTTGTCTTTTCTCTCTCACTCTTCCGTGTTTGTTTCCCCTGCTGACGTGAAGCCCGTCATCCTTCTGTGGTCCCTCTGCCAGTCTTGTGCTTGTGTTGTTGTTGGGTTTGATTCCTCACACCCAGCCCCCGCCCCCCATCTTAGTTCCCTGCCCCCAAGATCAGCTAGATGTCGAAGCCAGGCTGTAAAAGACTTACTGTTGGGTTGTTTTCTGGCTTTACAGGGATAGGAATGATTCTTCTTTTTGCCAGGCTTGTTCGAGAGCTAGGAGCACGGGCCCAGGGATTCTGGTACCTTCTCTGTTACCATCCAAAACAGCCTTCAGGAGTACAAAGCCAAACACAGTGAAGCGAGAGAAATAAATAAGAGAAGCCATTTTAATTTTTTATGTGCATGTGTGTGTGTGTGAGTGTGTGTACGTGCATGTGTGTATATGTCTGAGTGTGTGATTGTTCACATGTGTGTGCACATGCATGAAGAGGTCAGAGGGCAATCTTGGGTGTCATCCTCTGGAATGGCATCTACCCTCTTTGAGACAGAATCTCTCCTCTGGTTGGAGCTCACCAATTCAGCTAGACTGGCTTGGCAGCAAACCCCAGGAATCTCCCTGTCTTAGCCTTCCTAGCTCAGGGATTAAGAGCATGCACCCCCATGTCTTACATGGGCTTGGGGATTAAACTGAGGCCCTCTTTTTCCCAAGGCAATTGCTTTTACTTTACTGAGGGAGCCATCTCTCCAACACAAAGAAACCAATTTCTGATCAATTTGTTTGATCCCTGGAATTTTGCTGAGGTCTGGCCTATGTACAACCCTTGAATTTTTAGTTATTTCAGCCATTTCTCTTTGCTGTCACCTTTGGCATTCTTCAGTGGAGAGTCAAGCGAGAGTGCTACATAAGAATTTGAGGCTGGTTCTGGCGAGATGGCTCGGAGGTTAAGAGCACTGGCTGCTCTTCCAGAGGTCCTGAGTTCAGTTCCCAGCAACCATACGGTGGCTCACAGCTATCTATTATGAGATCTGATCTGGTGCTCTCTTCTGGCATGCAAGTGTACATGAGGATGCAACACTGTATACATAATAAATAAATACATCTTAAAAAAGAAAATAAAATGTGAGGCTGAATCCCAGAACTTGGGAAACAGGCCGTCGGGTCTCTGGGAATTTGAGGCCAGAATGAGTTCAGGACAGGCAGGGCTGTTACACAGAGAACCCTGTCTCAAACAAACAAACAAACAAACAAACAAACAAAACCCATCTGAGGGGATGCCACTGCTGTGGTTGGATGTGGCTTGCCTCTGTGGGGTCCATGGGTTGGAAACTAGGTCCTTGAGGGGGTGGGAGATAGTAGGGAGCCTTTAGTGGGCAGGGCCTAGTGGGAGGTTCATGACTAGCTTGGGACATGCCCTCAAAGGGGATTAAAATAGTCTTTGTAACTTCTGATATTCTTCCAAGAATTGTTATAAGCCCCAAGCCTGCCCCAACCCAGTTCTGTGATGTGCCACTTGCTCCCGACTCCTGGTTATATTTTTAATCTTATTTATTTATTTATGTGTGTACATGTGTGCAGGCGCACATGCACTGGCCCTGTATGTTTTGGCATGCATGCCAAGGCACACATGTAGCCCACAGGAGTTGGCTTTCCCCCTCCACTATGTGGGTTCTGGCTGTTTGGCCTGTAAGCATCCTGACCCACTGAGCTATCTTGGTGATCCCTTCACTCCAACTTTTGCCATCCTTCAAGATGTGATGTTAGCAAAAGAGCCCTCACCAGAGCTGAGCCAAGGCCAGTGTTATGCTGCACTCTTGAGCTTTCAAAACTATGAACCAAGTAATCTCATTTGTTTACACAGAACTTGCATTGGTGTTTTGTTAATAGTAGCAAAGAAGCATAGCTGTGTAATTTTTTAAAAAGCTCAGACATGATTGGCAGGTGCACAGCAACCGTATAACGCAGAGGACAGCCTTGAATAGAAACCAAAACTTAAACCATTTTTGGCACTGTACCAGACAAGGGTGACATTCCAAACTTGGAGAGCTTATAAATACTTGTAGTAGCTGCAGAGATCCGTCTCATAGATCCAAGCAGAAAGAGCTCAACTGGCTAACCACGAGTCAATAAGAAGGACGAGTCGACAAAGTGCGGAGAAGGTGGCCTGAGAGTCCTAAGACGCAGGAGGTGGCGCTGCCGTACGTCACACAGACTGGAGACGCCCTGAGCAGTCAACTTGACCATCTATCCGCTTGGCAGTACGTCAATGCACTGACCTTTATACTTTCAAACATCTCAGGCTAGCACTGTTTCGACTCAATACTCTTCAAGCATCCTGGAGGTTGAAATTTTACAACTCTGTTAGCACAACTAAGTCATGGCCCTGGAACAACAGAGTCCAGACCAAAGCTTGCCAGGTGCAAACACCAGGTCTACATGGTCCTATGTAGGTTGAGAATTTAGGGAACAGGTTACGGAATAGAAGGGACAGGGTTGGGTGAGGAGACTACACTTTCCAAGCCAGGGACAGGAAGGGCAGATGGGGTTGGAAGTGAGGAAAAAGCTTTGGACAACTGTTCTGATCAAACTGGGAAGGCCTATGGATACCGGGAGGGAAGCCGGCGTGCAGGCAGGGAGCCAGGGGATAGGGACAGGGCCCAGCTTTCTTGGTTCTATTTATTTGTATGGCAGAAGGTTCTCTCTTGACTGGGGTTCAAATGCTTATTTTAATTAATCTTGCCTATGCCCTAAGGCTTTGTTTCACTTCTAAAGGGCAAATATCCACAAAGAAAGCAAATACATTAAACGTTCTCTCCCATATAGCAGCCTAACCAAAAACTTCTTTTTAAAGCAGAAAGAAATGGCCTCTAGTTTAACACTTGAAAGAGTCTCCTTGTTCTTAGACGTGGATGACTTTCTAGAAGTCAATTTTCCTAACTTTGCATATGTAAATGAGTACGAATCAATGAAAGACTCTACCCAGAACAAAATAACGCAGGCAAAATGTATGCATAGTCCAAGCCACAATTATTACTATGCAAAAGTGGGTGGTTATAATTTCAAAAATTTGCTCACAAATCCCCTTATAGCCGTGGCATTTAGGGTTATGTCAGCCATAAGGACACAGCTTCTAAAATTCTATGAATCTTAAAGCTTTTGTCTAGCTTTTGTATTTAACGTCTTCATACATATTTGCTCGGGAAGGAGGGACCGATAAAGAGCAAGAGGCAGGCTGCCAGCTCTGAAAAGAGATGTTGGTTTGGCCTTGTTTCAGTACGTACATTAAAATAGGTCCACATTTTCTGCAGAGGAGGACTCGCGGTACTTGGAGAAGATGGCAGGCATCTCCTACTCTAGAGACTCTGTCCCCTCAGCCAGAACCCTAAAATTAGACGCACATGCAGGCTTTCACAGACTCACAGCTTCTGGTGCAAAGCTGTTCATTTAAAAGGCGATTTCATCTTTTTTTTTTTAATGTAATAAAAGGTTATAATTTTCCTCTGTATTTCCTTTGCTTGGAAAACTGTGGCTGACGGCGGTTTGAGTAAGAACGGCCCCCATAGGCTCACAGATTTGAATGTTTTGTTATCAGGAAGTGGCGCTATCCGAGAAAATTAGGAGGCGTGGCCTTAGTTGGAGGAAGTATTACTGAGGCTTCAGAAGCCCTCGTCAGGCCCAGCCTTTCTGTCTCAGACTACTGATCACAATGCAGCTCTCAGCTACTCTGCTTCCTTGTTCCCTGCCAGTGACGATAAAGGCCTGAGCTCCTGAAACTGTAGGGGATCCCCCAATTAAATGCCTCCCTTTATAAACGCTGCCTTGGTCATGTGTCTTTTTGAAACAATAAAATAGTGATTAAGACACTGTGTCGTTTAATATTCTATTGGGTGGATATACCCCAAATTATATGCAGCTTGATCTTTGTTTGTTTGTATCCCCACAAAATGGCGGCAATGAAAGCCCTTGTATGCTCGTTTTTAAGTGCCTGTGTGCTTATTCCTGAGGACGAGCAGGAGTGAGGCAAAGGTATACAGATTTTGAACCATAATGGGCACTGACAGACAGATGGCATTCCTCATGGGCTATATTGGATTCGTAACTTCAAATGTCATAGAAGAGCATGTTTGCTGCTAGTCACCATTACCACCAACTGTAGGGGCTAATAGTCTTTTTTTTTTTTTAACTATTAGCTTTTGATAAAGAGATTGCTGGGCTTTTCATCACTATCATTTCATTTTTATAATTTCACTTTGAATATGCACACAAGGAGTTATGAGTAGGGGAGATTAGGAGAAGCAGGATTCATTGTATAGCTCAGGCTGGCCTGGGTGCTGGGCAAAGACAGATTTGTTATTACCTAACAGCAAATAAGTGTGTTGCTCCTAAGTTTGGGCCTCAGAAGCCACATGTCGGAAGGAGAAAATGGATTCCTACACGCTGTCCTCCGCCTTCCACATGTACACTTTCATTGCACAAATACATGTTTGTGGTTTTTTTTTTTAATGGCTTTTTTTTTTCTCCTGAGACAGGGTTTTTCTGTGTAGCCCTGACTGTCCTGGAACTCACTCTGTAGATCAAGTTGGCCTCGAACTCAGAGACTCGCCTGTCTCTGTCTCTCGAGTGCTGGGATTAAAGGTGTGTACCACCATCACTCAACTTCACAAATAATTTTTTTTTCTAGTAAAAAAGATAATCTTTTTCCAGTTGAGACATTGTTCACCTGTTGGGGAAAAGGGAAGACCTGTGTGGATCCATAAAGATTCTGAGAATGTATCACAGATACGTCCTAAGGTAACACAGGCAGGAACTGCGTCAAAGCTGGAATCAAAGGGGTTCTCTGAAGTGGTTCTTTTTCTCCATCACTGTGTAGGTTCCTGGGACTGAATTCTGGTAGTCGGCATGGCAGCAAGCCTGACAACTTGAGCTCCCTGTGCGGAACCCGCGTGATAGAAGGAAAGAAAGAGCCGCCTTCTGCAAGCTGTCTTCTGACTTCCATACAAATGCACGCCATTGCATGGGCACCCTGCGTTTTTATATGCACACATAAAACATGCATCTAAAATATCGCTTGGTAATAGTTGATATTTATGGGCCATGTGCAAGGTGAATAAGCAGAGGAAGCCAACACACACAAGAAGCGGAGAAAGACACGAGAGGCAGACAGAACAGTTGTCAAGCCTGGCTTCCGAGTTCACAGGCTCTTTGAACCCTGTCTCCCTGTCACCGCATCTCAGGGTGTATTCAGTAAGCGATTCTTCTCACTGTGGCACGTTTGAGTGAGTTTGGGGGTTTTGTTCCTTCTGAGACACACGGCAGCGGTGGGACAGGAAGAGGGGCAGCATGATCCTCACCCAATTTCAGGTTTCCTGATAGAAAGCTGATGCAGGCAAGGGTTGGGATATGGAGATACGCAACCCAAAGGTTTCTACCGGCCACCGCATCATAGTGTGTGTGTGTGTGTGTGTGTGTGTGTGTGTGTGTGTGTGTATGAGCCAGGCATGGTGGTATAAACCTTTAATCCCTGCACTTGGGAAGCAGAAGTAGGCAGAGTTCTCTAAGTTTGAGGTCACCCTGGTCTACATAGTGAGCTCCAGGACAGCCAGGGCTGCATAGAGAGACTCTATCTCAAACCAAACCAATCAACCAACCAACAAAAAAGAAGTTTCTTTTTTAGAAAGTGGAGACCATTACAGAAAACCACAGCTGCTCACAGTGCAGAGGACAAGTGAATGTGGGGCTCCCAGCCCCAGCTGACGTATCTACAACACAACACTTACATCTAAGGCTAGGCGAACATCAAGGAAGAGGAGCTGGAAACATTGTAAGAGCAAGAGGACCAGAAAGTCTGCTGTAAGATGGACAGGAAAGGTACACTCATGAAAACTCAATGATATGGCTGCTTCAGCAAGACCAGACAATGACACCAACAGTCGGGGGAATTGCGCAGGGGCCCACCCTTACATGGCGAGCTACAATCTACAGAAAGAAGGAGGGCTAGTCTTTCCCAACCCAAATGGTTATCCAGTCCCAAGTGGTCAGCTCTTTAAAAAAAAAAAATCATGCGTACAAGCAACACTAAGCAGACTTAGCAATTTGCATTCATATATTTACTTGTTTATATACATGTAACAATAATAATTAAGGAATAAGTGGCTATAAAATGAAAAGGGATGAGATAGGTGTGGAAAGTACTAGAGAGAGGAGGGGAGGAAGTTATATAATAATTTATTTTAAAAATATCAATTATTTTCCAACAAATTTTTAGACAGTAAAAAAAAAACTCAGATTTTATTTACTTCGTGCAGCTTTACCAACAGCCGTGAGAACCCAGCTTAATTATTAAGTTCCTTTTCTAAAGTCCTATAATATGTGGCAAGTTGTCACACCCTGGGCTTTACTCCCTGTGGGTCTTATCGTCAGAGTTAATATTTGTATAAGGCCTTTGACAACAGATGAGAGCGTTCATATACATTTTTGAATGTCCTGCAGTTGCCTTGCAGAGACGACCTTCAATAAAGGTGCGAGTGGACTAACGCTACGTAAGCCAGACAAGCCTGCTTCTGACTGGATGTAGTTACACATTACTAAATGAAGGCCAATTCACTAGAACAAACATGTAGTCTCCGATTGTCAGATTTCCCAAGGGACAGACGATGGCGGTAATTCTGGAGACCGACAGCAAACATCTGAGTGTGCCAGTCTAGGGTCAACAAGTCATTTTCTTAGACTTGCACACCCTTGGCTTATTAAAGGTGCTCCTATCCTGTGAGTATGTTCATAGAATATGGTAGTCACTCCACAAGTGCACTCCACAAGTCACTCCACAAGTGTGTACACGTGTGTACACACACACACACTCTGATGCCCTGGCTGGCCTGGAGCTCTATGTAGACCAGGCTGGCCTCAAACTCACAGAGTTCTGCCTGCCTCTTCTGTGACTAAAGTGCACATCAGCTCACTTAGCCATATTTATTTTGTAAAGTGTTAGGAGCCTTTCTCTCTGGCCAATCATACTCTAAATGCTGTGGTATATCATTCTCATGCATTTTTTTCATAATTTTGCTGCATCTGTATGTACCAATAATTAACATATATTACCACTGTGATTGTTTAAAAAATTAAATGCTATCTTTTCTCTTTATCGTTTGTAATCTCTTCACAATACATTTATAATATTTGTGAATTATTTAATTTATACTATACTCTAGAACATCTTTCTTTCTTTTGGGGGGGGTTGAGACAGGGTCTCTCTGTGTATCCTTGGCTGTCCTGGAAGTCACTTTGTAGACCAGGCTGGCCTCAAACTCACAGTGATCTGCCTGCCTCTGCCTCCTGAGTGCTGGGATTAAAGGCATGTGCCACCGCGCCTCGCCCAGAACATCTTTCTTAATACCTAAAATTTAGTTTTGGCAAATTCATTTCTAACTGATGCACATTTAAATAACTTTGAACCTTTTCCAAGGTTCACAACTCACTGCAAAGAATCTTTCCTGTATCTGTGTTGCGTATCTACAAAGACAGTATCTACAAAGACAGCGTCTACAAAGTCCACATGTCTTCAGCTTTCCTATTTGATAATTCCAACCAGCTCTCCAAAATGGCTATCATAGGTGGGTGGTGGCGGCACGCACTTTTAATTTCAGCACTCAGGAGGCAGAGGGATGTGGGTCTGTGAGATGGAGGCCAGCCTACTTTACAGAGGGATGTGGGTCTGTGAGATGGAGGCCGGCCTACTTTACAGAGCCTGGTTAAGGACAGCTAAGGCTACCCAGAGAAACCCTGTCTCATCCCTCTCTACCCCCCAAAAACTCCAACAATGACAACAACAAAAACTAATAAGACAAAGTGGCCATCTTAACCTAATGCACAAGAGCTCTCCTTTTCTCATTTCTCTCGCTCCCTTGTTGATTGATGCCAACTTTGCCAGTCCTCCTTGAGGGCTTTGTTACTCACAGCCTGCACTGCCCACTGTATGGCTCACAAGGCTCGACCCGTCAGCTCTTCTCTATGCCCTTACAATTCAGCACTTCTCAGCCTTCCTAATGCTACAACCCTTTAATACAGTTCCTCATGTTGTGGTGACCCCAAACCATAAAGTTACTTTCATTACTACTTCAAAACTGTAACTTAGCTACTGTTGTGAACTGTAATGTAATTACCTGTGTTTTCCAATGGTCTTAGGGGACCCCTTGTGGAAAGGGTTATCTGGCTTCCAAGAGTTGTGCTGCACAGGCAGATGAACCACTGGGTTATATTAATGCCAGCAAGCTTCTTACTTTATTCGGCCAGTTGACTTACCAGCCAAAGGAGATCTTCCCCCTCAACTGAGTTTTGGGTTATCTGCCCAATTGTACCATTTTGTCCTGCCATCTTGAACCAGTTACCATTTGCTATTCATTTTATTTTATTGTAATACTGAAGACTGAACCAGGGTCCAATGTGCTAGGCACATGCTCTACCACTAAACTGTCTCTCAAAGTTTTTTGTTTTTGTTGAGATGGGAGCTCCATATGTAACATTCATGAGCCTCAAATTCAAAATTCTCCTGCTGCAGCTTCTGGGCAGCCAGCGCTACCCACACATGCCCTCATACCCAGGCAAAACTACAATTCCTAGTTACAATCTTTCCTAGGGGTTGTTTTTTTTTTTAAACTCATTAAATTTAAAAGTTTTTGGGGTCATCAGTTAAGGGTGCTTGCTACAGAAGCCTGTTGACCAGAGGTCAGTGCCTGGAACTCATGTCACGTGTTGTCCTGTGACCTCCATATGTGTATCATGGCACATGTGAACACATGTACACACGTCATGCACAATACAATAATTGTAAAATAAAAATATTTTTAAAGTTTGCTTTTATCCCAAACAATGCTTCTTATTTTATGTATGTGTATCATGTGTGTGCCTGGTATAAGAAGAAGGCATCTGATCACCTAGAACTGGAATTATCAATAGTTATAAGCAACCATGTGGGTGCTGGGAATTGAACCCAGGTCCTCTGCAAGAGCAACGAGTGCTCTTAACTGCTGAGCCATCTCTCCAGCCTTGCTTTTCATTTTAACTTCCACTTATCTGCTATAAAACCCACCAAACACTGTAAACGGTCCCACATGCTCTTTATTTTACATTTGTATTTATATTTATATATTTACATTTGACTGCTTTGTTTTCCATTTTCCGGATGGTGTTGCACATGCTTTCTTGGGCCATAGTTTTATTGTTTGGTTATGAGGTAAATGGTTTTGATCTTTGAGTAAATGAATGTTATCCAGTGCATGCATAGTGATCCAGGTCCAATGGGCTCTGGATTTACTATTCTTTTATTATTGTAATTATTTCTTTCCTCTCTTCCTTAGGACATATCAGATTGTCCTCCAAGATCTATGACTCTACTTTCCCTGTGTTTGGCTAGGTTTCAGTGTCAGGTACGCTTCCCTCTTGCTGAGTGGACCTTAAACCAATCAGACAGCTGTTGGTTACCGACACGGCATGTGTGTTGGCACTAGTTTTTGAAATCTATGTTGTTGGGTTCTTGTGCCTCTACCTCCCTTCTCCATCCCGATGCCTTTCAACACCCAACATCAGGTAGGAGAGAAAGGACAGGAAGTGGGGAGAGGAGGTGTAGTTCTCTTTAGGCTACTTCCTGCTGGTCAGGGTCGTTGGGTTCTTTGGAGCAAGTCCAGTCTTCGTTGTCAGGCTATTTCCAACTTCTTCTCACCAAACTACAGCAGCACCAGCCAGGAGCAGCACGGGGGAGCAGTGGCTGCCCTTTTCCTTCAAGTGCGCGCTCTTTCTCTCTCTCTTTCTCTCCCTCCCTCCCTCCCTCCCTCCCTCCCTCCCTCTCTCTCTCTCTCTCTCTCTCTCTCTCTCTCTCTCTCTCTCTCTCTCTCAGCTCTGGCATTTATACCATCTCAGAGTTCCCCAGAATTAAATTATCTGCAGCTGGTAAAGATCATGCCCCTCTCAGAGAGAGCTGGAAGCAAATAGTCTGCTGCTGCGGACGGTTTGTGGGAGTCAACTCTCTCTTTCTACCTTGTATGTCCTGAGGACTCATGTCAAGCTGTCAGGCTTTGTGGGCAAGCACCCTTGCCTACTCAGCCATCTTGCTAGCTTGATGCATACTTTTTTTTAGAAGACGCCTTAAGCTGCAGGGCTTAGGAATAAATAGTAGATGATGGAGCTCTGAGGAGAGCAAGTAACTGTGGACAGCAAAAGTCAAGTTATGGCTGCTTTGATGGGAAAAGAACTGGAATGGGAGCATGGTTAAGCGGAGGACCCGTGGCGCAGTGTGTCGGAGGCGCCCAAGTGAATTATGGGAGAGAATGACACCCAGGTCTATCCTCAGAGAATTTGCATCCTACTGAGGCATAAACCAGTAAGTGAGTAATACAGCCTCTCTATCTTGGTTTTCTACTGTTATAACTGAGTGTACCACAGACTGCGACATTTATGAAGAAAAGACGCTGGGCGGAAAGGTGCCAACTGGCCACACACACGAGTGTACTTAGCTCGCGGTTCTGGAGAGAAGTAGTCCAAGAGCACGGCAATGACTTCTGTGGGAGGTCGCGTCACTGCAGTGTAGCAAGAGAAGCAGAGCGAGCGTGCTGGAGCACAACCTTCCACAGTAAGATCGCTCCCACAACAGCCCGGCAACCCAGCAGTCTCCCCACGAGGACACAGACCTCATTCCAACGACCTCCCAAAGATGCCACTGTTGGGGGTTGGTCTGGCGCTATGCATTCAGTTGTTAGATACCGGCCATCGCCCCCAAGATCTGGTTATAGCCCAGACACATTCTCGTGTACACCAATGTTGTGTAAAGCTTGCTCCCCAGTTTAAAGTTGGTTGGTTAATAAAAACAGCTAGGAGCGGGGTTGGGAATTTAGGTCAGTGGTGGAGTGCTTGCCTAGCAAGTGCAAGGCCCTGGGTTCGGTCCTCAGCTCTGGAAAAGATAAAAATAAAAATAACTAGAAGTCTGTAACTGGGCAGAAGAGAAGAAGGCGGAGCTTAGGTTCACAGGCTTGGGGTCAGGTGGGGCAGAGTAGGAGGAGAAGATGCCGGAGAGAAGGAGGACACCATGGGACAGTATGGATCATGAGCACTTGGCCATGAGAGCTGGCCTGATGGGACAGAAGCAGCCCAGGCAGGAGCAATTATGGCAAGTAACTTGGGGTGTGTAGCTGCGAAATAGCAAAATAGTTTAGAGGGTTGATATCTACCCAGTTATTGTGCCTTGAAGCTTTTATTAATCTAAAAGGTCTCTGTCTCAGTGATCTGGGAGGAAGCTGGGGTAGAGAAACCCTCTGGAGTCTAATACTCCTTCCAGAACATTCCACCTGTCAGTGCAGCTGCACGGAGACCAGCCATCCTGCCAACAGTTTTGGGAACGTACACACACCACAGCAATCAATCAGTAACAAATGCTATAAGGAAATATAAAATACAATTAGCCCCTAATTAAGCAACACTCAATATAAAAATCCACAAAATATAACTATTTGAAAGCAGCTTGTAAGAGTTTCTTTTTAATACATTATTTTTACTTCAGCTTCTGTTTTTAAATACTCATTTGTTTTTTTTTTATGCGTATGAGTGTTTTCCTTGCATGTGTGTATGTGAACCACATGCATACCTGGTACCCACAGAGGTCAGAAGAAGCAGTCAGAGTCTCTGCAACTAAAGTTACACATGGTTCTGAGCCACCGGTGCTGGGAATTGAACTCAGGACCTCTGGAAGAGCAGCCAGCACTCTTAACCCCTGAGCCATCTCTCCAGCCCCCTTACTTCTTTATTATATTTCTCTCTTTTAAATGTATTTATTTATTTAATATGTATGGGTGTTTGTACATCACATGTGTGCCTGATGCCCTCAGAGGCCCTGGAGCTGTAGTTATAAATGATTGTGAGCTGCCATGTGAGTGCTAAGACTTGAACCCAGGTCCTGTAAAGAGCATGCAGTGCTCTCAACCACTGCACCATCTTTCCAGCCTCCACACTCTCTTCAAAAACCCCTTACCTATTCCCAGTAGCCTCTTAAGTGGGAAAAAAAGAAAAGAAAAAGAAGGAAGAAAAAAAAAAGAGTCACAAAAGCAAGGCTGTGTGCAGAGGAGCGATGGGCCCACAGGCTGAAAGAAAACCATATCCACGCGGCTAGAATTCAGTGACATGACATCCCTTACTGCAGTTACACATAAGCTCTATATAGATACTGGTGTGTATATGGACCAGATATATATGGTCAACATCTGGAAACATGTGGCGACTGTCTCACATGCAGTCACTCTGGCTGCTTTGCCTCAAACTTTCTTCTGTATGCACAGATATCTTTGGCAGAAGTGATACTGAATGATTAAAGACTATATTTTTCTGAAAACAGATTTTTAATTTTATGATGAAATGTTTTTGAATCATTTGTTTCTTCCTATTTTATGTGCATTGGTGTTTTGCCTGCATGTTTTTCTGGAGTCACAGACAGCTGTGAGCTGCCATGTGGGTCCTGGGAATTGAACTCGGGCCCTTTGAAAGAGAAGTCAGTGCTCTTAACCGCTGAGCCATCTCTCCAGCCCCATATTGTGAGAATTTTATTTCTGTGTCTGTGGGTGTCTGAACGCATTGGCACGAGCCTGAGGTTCAGAGAACTTTGCAGGAGGGTGCTTTCGCCTGGGGATTGGACTCACGTCACCGGGTTTGGCGGCAGATGCCTTTATCCGCTGGACCATCTTGCAGGCTGACTTACAAAGAAAATGCAGGCTAGAGCAGAAGAGTATTCACTTATCTCTGGAGAAGAAAAAAGTGTAGCGTTGCCTGGGCAAGCGCTTCACTTCAGCCAGGGGCACGAGTCTGCAGGCCAGAAGCTTCTTCTTCCAGCGCCACAGAGGACGGGCAGCAGTGACAGCAGCTGGTGAAGAGCACCAAAGAGATGCTCTCACTCCGTTCACCTTGGAAGGTTTATTTATAGCTTCGTGCTCTGGATGCAAAGAGGAAATCAATTCAAAGATGAGAGAAAACAAGAGGTTCTGGTTCTTGGCTTCCTCTTCTGGAAGCTTCCATTTGTCCTGAGATTGCTGGATTTATTAGACATTACTAAGTGAATAAACTACAAAACAGGCTTCATCGCATCTAGAAATCCTATATGTACCTAAAATTAACTTCATTCTTTTTTTTTTTTTTTTTGGGACAGGGTTTGTCTGTGTGTCCTGGGCTGTCCTAGACTCACTCACTTTGTAGACCTGGCTGGCCTCGAACTCACAGAGATCTGCCTTTCTTTGTCTCCTTGAATGCTGGAATTTACAGGCATGTGGCACCACACCTGGCAACTTTAAACATTTTTATTTCAATTTTATTTTATGTGTATGGGTGTTTTGCCTGAATGTATGCCGCTTGTGTGCCCAGTACACACTGCTCTCACATGCACACTTATTCTTACCAGTGAAATTTAGAACTTAGATTTTGTAAATTTCTTAAATGTTGAGCCGTTGCTAAGACATAAATACACTTATAGAGAACTAATAAATTTCTAAATTTCCTGGGTTTATTGTTTCTCAGCTATGTTTTATAGTTTTCTTGAAACATATTTACTACATATCTTATCAGTTTGTATTTATCTACTTTAAGTTTTTATGAGCCGGACAACATGCAGTGCTCAGGAGGCCGAGGCAGGAAAGCTGTGAGTTCAAAGTCAGCCTGGGTCACATAGGAAGATACCATCTTCTAAATATTAAATCAATGTTGACATTTCTTAACATTTTGATTAAAATCAAGTGTATTTTATGTTCGGTTGTCAATAGCTATAGAAAAGAATTTCTGTGTGTGTGTGTGTGTGTGTGTGTGTGTGTGTGTGTGTATGTACACATTGCTTGAGGTCGGAGAACAACTTGGGTGTCATCCTCAGCCACGCCATCTACTTCCTTTGAGGCACAGTCTCTCATTACCCTGGGGATTACAACGAGACTATCCTGGCTGCCCAGGGAGCTGAGGGAGGCTGGGATCACAAGTATACACCATCAATCCCGGGTACCAAGGATCAAACTTAAGTCCCGTTGCTTGCAAGGCAAGCAGTTTACCAGTGTGTGTGTGTGTGTGTGTGTGTGTGTGTGTTATTTAATAGTGTGACTGATAACTTGCAAGCACTCAGTACATACTAAATGAATATGCAGCAGAGTAAAGGTTGAAAGCCATAGAAACTTTTCTTTAATTACAGACTTAAAAAAAAAATTAAGACATGTTCCCTAAGGCTTGAAAATTTTCGGTCTAATTATACTAAGACCAAAAAAAAAAAGTGTGTGTAATTGGGTTGGTTTTCTGAGTTTCATATCTACAAGTAAGCTGCGTTCAGGACACAATCTCAAGCCTGGCCTCAGCCTGGCCTGGTGTCACCTGATAAGTCAGCCGGACTGCAAGGGAAATGCCTCCACTATGGCCTCAGTCGTACCTCGAGTTCTGTCACTAGGTCCTTTGCTTCAGACTGAGGGAGTCCCTTCTCTAAAATCCAAACAGTGCTGAGAAAGCAGACTGCTGGCACAGGGAGCAGAGGCACACGCCTTTCATACCAGCCATGGGGGCAGAGGCAAGTGGGTCTCTATGGGTTCAGGGCCAGCCAGATCAACATAGTCAACATAGCAAGCTCCAGATTAGCCAGGGCTACACAGTGAGATTCCGTCAAAACAAAACAAAACAAAACAAAAAACCTGAACAAACAAAAAATTACTATGTTTAAGCTATTGTCTTCTGTACATTAATATGAATCAATCATCATTTTCTTCCCAGTTTACAGATAATTAAAAAGTTTTTAGTAAGCCAGGTACAGTGGTGCACGCCTGTATTCCCAGTACTCAGGTGGGTTGGGGAGCAGGCAGAGGCAGGTGGATCTCTGTGAGTTATTCTGGAGTAGCCACTAAGCCACATTCTGACTTTCTTTCCTCAGAGTTACTCATGGGAGTGCATGCCGGAGTCTTACAGCTAACAGATGTTAGGCCGCGCCATAACAGCTGCTAACACTTTGGGCACTAAAATAGAACAATCGAGTGGCTATTTATACAATGCTAAGTGTTTCCCTGTAAGATAAGAGTTCACTGTCGTCAGGTGCTGGGTCAGGTCCCTGATGAGCTCTGTCACCTA
The DNA here is from genome assembly GCF_964271855.1 of Acomys minous. Lineage (NCBI taxonomy): Eukaryota > Metazoa > Chordata > Mammalia > Rodentia > Muridae > Acomys > Acomys minous. Next base: position 51,230,983 of record NC_140486.1, read on the forward strand.
GTCCTCAGGGGTCTGACAAGTTCATCAGTGGGGCCCCCAGAGGAGTCCCGGGAGAGCCAGGCCTGCATCCTGGATTCCCCACAGTGGGTGCAGTTTTCCCACTCGGTATTTATGAGTTCATTAGATGCAGAAAAACAATAACTCAACCAAAGGTCTCTGCTTTCTCAACTCCTTATGGGACTTGGGGAACGAGAAAGAAGAAAGTTGATGGAGTAGGAAAGAATTTGCTGCTGATAGAGCTCAGAGCCCCTGAGAAAGACAACAAATATTACCTGACAGTTAAAAAAAGAGTCGAACTGGGGCCCTGGGAGATGGCTCTGTTGGTAAAGTGCTTGTGGACCTGAGTTTGATTCCCAGCCCTGTGTGAAGAAACTGGGCATGGTTGTGTGTGCTCGTAGCCCCAGTGCCAGGGAGGTGGAGACAGCCGGTTCCTAGCGGCTCACTGGCTAGGCAGCCTGCCAGGTTTGGTGAGTCACTGTTCTATTGCTGTGAAGGGACACCATGACCAAGGCAGCGCTTATGAAAGAACGCATTTCACTTGGGGCTTGCTCACTGTTTCAGGTGGGGGAACATGTGGTGCTATAGGAGTAGCTGAGAGCTACATCCTGGCCTGCAGGGTGAGGGAGGGAGGGGCTCTGGGGCTTGGCATGGGCTTTTCAAATACACTTCCTTCAAGGGGGCCACACCTCTTAATCCTTCTAATCCTTTCAAATAATGCCACTCCCTGATGACTAAGTATGCAAATATATGGGGTCCCCTATGGGGGTCCACTCTTTCTTTCTTTCTTTTTAAAAATAATTTATTTATTTTTATTGTATGTGCATTGGTGTTTTGACTGCATGTATGTCTGTGTGAGGGTGTCAGATCTTGGAGTTACAGACAGTTGTGAGCTGCCATGTGGGTGCTGGGAATTGAACCCAGGTCCTTTGGAAGAGCAGGCAGTGCTCTTAACCGCTGAGCCATCTCTCCAGCCCCCTGGGGGTCCATTCTTATTCAAACCACCACAAGCTTAAAACCAAAGAGAGACCTTGTCTTCGAAAAAAGCAAAGCAAACAAACAAGGCCCACGAGGAATGCCACTCAAGGTTGGCCTCTGGCTCGTATTTGCACACATACACCCAACCCCTCTCCCCATGAAAGAGTTAAATTGAAGGATTTTATTGATAATTTTTTTTCCTTAGAAAAAAAATTTAAATGCTAAGTGACTAAAATTTCTTTGAACCCTTCAGTAGTAGATATCAAATGCTGCTATGGTTATTATTTTTATTGTGAGAGCCATGGAGCTCTCTTGATTCCTGTGTCTCTTCGGTGCCTGGCAGCAGGTAGGTTCTTGGCAAACAGCTGGGAAATGAGTGAGCAGCAAACAATCCACACTCATTGCTTTCAACTGTGTCTCGTCTCAGCCTTGGCTGAGGTCAAGTGTGACTCATTAGTTTTCTAAAAATACTGTAGAACCTTTAGCAGGTATTTCTAAGTAACTGGGCCCTTCATGGGTGGAGGGGTGCTTGCTGGGATCGATTTTCCATGTGACAGACCTGGCCTTGCCTGTTCTTTGGTTTCACAGTAAGCTGTTCTAAAAAAATATCCACCATGTCCGGTTGTCCTCTGGAGGTCATAACCTGGACCGTCTAAACTAAATGATTATTGATACTTTTACTAGTCAAGTCCCAAGATGGATTCTTAACTCCACACCCCTCTGCAAGGGTAGATGCGCTTTGGTCTTCAATCCAAGGTGATTTTAAAAGCTTTCTTCTGGATTAGAACAAATTGAGAAATTGATTTGAGGTAACTCTAAATGATTTATTTCAGAAAAATATTCCTCTGAACCAGATGTGGCTTGTAGCGCTGTACGGCGAGGGTCTATGGATTGAAAAGACGACACAACAATGGGTCATTCCTGCTAAGAGAATGCAGTTTATTGGGAGTAACAGAGCTGCTTATATAGGGGAGGAACCAGCAATTGAACAGCACTGTGGAAAGTCCCCAAGAGGGAGCAAACCGAAGGCCAAATCATGAGACTCGAAACAAGGAAAATGAAGGCAACCAGTGGAGCACAATGTTTCAACTGCAGACAAAAACAAGTAATGGTCAGTACCAGCACAGCTGCGGGCACATAATCAGTCCCAGCACTTAGAGGGGTAGAGAAGGAAGATTACCACAGGATCAAGACCAGCCTGGGCTCCATGGTGAGTTCTAGGTCAGCCTGAACAATGAGAGCTTGTCTCAAAGAACAAACAGGGAGTTACCCTAAAGCTCAGTCAATGCTGGTTTCTGTTTTATTTGATCAAGATGACTGAGATCCCTCCACTTACTGTAATTCTTCTGAGACAGGAGTAGTGGGGCACACCTTTAATCCCAGGACTCAGGAGGCAAAGGCAGGGGCACCCCTGTGAGTTCAAAGGAGCTCCAGGATAGTCAGAGCTACTTAGTGTGATGCTGTCTCAAAAAAAAAAAATTAAATAAACAAACATAAATCTTTTGTGGCTTATTGACTATATTTGCAACTAAGACTAATGCCATTTACTTCTTCCTGGATCTTCTTTTGGGGGGAGTGTTCTTTTGAGACAAGGTTTTTTTTGTGTAGCCCTGGGTATCCTGGAAATAGCTCTGTAGACCAAGCTGCTGGCCTCAAACTCACAAGAGATCCACCAGCCTCTGCCTCCTGAGTGCTGAGATTAAAGATGTGTGTGTCACCACGCACAGCTCATGACATTTAAAAAAATATTTATTTATTTATTTATTTATTATGTATATAGTGCAGGCCAGAAGAGGGCATCAGATCACATTATAGATGGTTGTGAGCCACTATGTGGTTGCTGGGAATTGAACTCAGGACCTCTGGAAGAGCAGCCAGTGCTCTTAACCTCTGAGCCATCTCTCCAGCCCCGACATTTCTTAATATGAAATAAAAGCTGTGAACTTGATATCAAGTAACTTAAGTATTAATGTCTTCCTATATGTTAAAGACATGAGTTGTAACTAACCCAATCTCTCTCTCTCTCTCTTACACACACACATACACCAGAATTGGAGGGCTCCCTACCACACCACATTGCTCTATTTCATGTGCCAGTGTCTTGAGTCATGTGCCTATCTGTTATACAAGTGATATAAACTTAGTATCTTAAATATCAATATTCACTTACTACCATAAGCAATTATAAGTTGCCAGTAGAACTACTGATGTTTTTCATTCCAAACTATATGTATAAGAATGACCATCAAGCTAGAGAATCACTTGTAACCTTTGGAAGATTTTATAAAGGGTTTCATAACAAATACAACACTGGCTGTGGTTTAGAGACAGCATACACATGGTGAAATAAGAGAAGTGGCCGGTAGGTTGGTTTGGGAAAGGATCTGACACAAAATTATTCTTCAGAGAGAAGGTCTTCTGACTGTGAGCACCATGATCTGGCCTTGAGGTAGGAAAGCATGAAACAAGACAGTATACTGTGCCAGAGACAGCATGGATGGGATGCTTCGCAGTAACACCCGAAAAGGAGCTTTATTAAGAGGTATAGCCGAATAAGAGCAAGAGATCTAGGGCTGGAGAAATGCCCCTACGGTTAAGAGTGGCAGCTGCTCTTCCAGAGGACCAGGTTCAATTCCTAGCACCCACATGGCAGCTCACAACTATCTGTAGCTCTAGTCCCAGGGAATATGACACCTTTGCAGGGACATACATGCAGACAAAACACCAGTGCACATAAAATAAAAGTAAATTATATATCCAAAAAAAATTAAGAGATAGCTGTCATAGGCAGGATGGTAGGGAGTGAGGAGACCCAGGGGAGAGCCTTTAGAGAGATCCCCCAAACAAAGGAAAGCATCTGACTTTTACATCATCTCAGGGGGTGGTAGGGAATTCCACACCATGTGACTTAGTCTGAGATAGCTGACATGATGAAGACCATGGAGGAGGCAAGTTACTGTGTAGGACCAAAAAATTATGGGCTGCAATACAGCTCATTTCTTAATTCTGTGTGTGTGGGTGGGTGGGTGGTGGTGGCAGGGGGAGAGAGAGAGAGAGAGAGAGAGAGAGAGAGAGAGAGAGAGAGAGAGAGAGAGAGAGAGTCTGGTTTTTTGTTTACTATGAACTTACACTTGAGTTTAGCCTAATGAAGTCTTATGTTTAGGGTGTTGTTGTTGAAAGACAGCTCACTTTGCAGCCCAGGCTGGTCCGTGTTAGTTTTATATACATGACAATCCTCCTGCATCAGCTTCCCTGGAGCTGGAATTACAAGTTTGAACACTATGTCCAGCTAAGCACAATTTTTTTCTTGTTTGTTTTGTACAGGTTAAAGAGTTACTAGGAGAAAAAAGATGTCGGGTGGGGGTGGGGGGAGTGGGGGAGTGGGGGGGGCAGGGGGCAGGGGGAAGTTCATCTGAACAAAGCTTATTCTAAATCCCTCCAGTTCTAGCTAGCTATAAATCTGCTTGGTTGTGGAGAGGCCATCAAGGGGGAGAGGGGAGGCTGTGTGGTGTGTTCGCATTCTTGTGGAATCGCATGGCAGATCTCGTCACAGAGCAAATGGTATTTCTGCATTGAAAAGAAGCAGCAAGCCCTTGAGTCAACTGTCAAGGTCAGGTGCTGACTTGCTGAGGGACTGTGAGCCAAAACACCTCCCCAAATGGCTGAAAGGCAGAGGGCAAAGAAGCAGGAAGTGAGGAGACAGCTCAGTGATAAAGAGCCACACCACTCAGCTTGCTGAGTGCCAGAGAACAGCCAGAACACAACCAGCAAACAATGGTAGGTTAGTTCCTTGGCACATCTGGCAAGCCTGGATGGTCCATTTTCCCTCTGGTTAGGCCAAGGGGTTAAATGTGAGATCAACAATTTGATTTTACTTCTTTCTGGAACACTTCATAGTGTGACAGCTAATCTTGCTTGTCAACTTGAGCTCCTGCTTGGCTTTTCTTGGTGATGGACCGTCATTTGGGAGACGAAATAAACTGCTTCCTCCTAAGGTTGCTTTTGCTCATGGTGTTTATTGAATGAATGGAAACCAGACTAGATGCATAGATATCAAACCCACAGATAAACAAACAAGCAATTAAAAGGTTAGGGATGTAGCTCAGTTGCCGGTGTGTGTAAAGCCCTGGATTTGCTTCTTAGCACAGTATAAATGGAGTGTGATGCTACATGCCCATGAGCCTAGCATTTGGAGGGCTACATAGTCAGTTCAAGGCCAGCCTGGAATTCATGGGACCCTGTGAGGAAAAACAAACAAACAACCACCTCCCCCCCCCCAAAACAAACCATTAGACAAGGTGTTGGTGTTTTAGATATTAACTCTTGTGATGCATTTATGTGTGAGTCTTTTGGACATAGCTCACACTTCTTTGGCACTTCTGGAGGCCAGGTGTTCTAGAAGCCCTTTTTAATGAATGTAGTATCTTGTTTATTCCAGCAATCCATGAAGTGAGTGCTAACATTATTCTCATTTTAAATACTGAGAAATGCTGGGTTCTTGGAGGTCATGAACCTTCCCAAGAACGCCTGCCTAGTCAATGAGGGAGCCGGGCTGTCATTCCTAGGACCTGCACCACAAGCTGGTGTGTGCCCAGCGCTGGCTCCACCAGCGGCCAGGTCTCAACGTGTTCATTCCTTCCAGAGAGCCGGAGGCTGCGTATGGTGCCTCAGGGAAGGTCTTTGTGTAGGCAGCATAGTGAACCTCTTCCCAGAAGGTCCTAGTAGTCAGAACCCAGGAGTCTATTTCCTTATGCAACCTGTGAGCTTTCTGTTAGTGTAACAAATACCAGAGATAAGTCTTAAAAAGAGTTTAAAAAAAAAAAAGGACTTAAAAGGAGGCAGGGTAGTGCTGGAGAAACAGAGCAGCAGTTGAGAACACTTGCTCTGTTCCCAGCAACCACGCGGTGGCTCACAACCATCTGTTAACTCCAGTTCCAGGGCATCAGATATCTCCTGGTCTCCTGGAGGCACCAGATACAGTTCACGTGTGGTGCCCATACATACACGCAGGCAGAACACTCATAAACATAAAAAAAATTAATCTTTTTTAAAAACTGTAAGTAGAAAAGGGAAGAGAGACTTTAAGTATGAGAAGAGTCCATCCCACTGCTGCTGGCCCCGAAAAAGAGGAAGGAAATGGGGATTTCAGTCTTAAAGCCCTAGGAACTGAATTCTGTCACTCACTCCAAGGAGCAAAGAAATGGGATTTCTCTGGGTGTCCAGGAGGGGAACCAAGCCCTGAACATTAGACCTTGATTTTAGCCCAGTTTGGGTCAGACTTCTAACAAATTCTAAGATAATATAATATGCCATATTATGTTATATTATATATAAGTATATATGTATGCACGTATATAATATACTTGTGTTAAGTTACCACATTTTTGATGGTTTGGTCCTGCAGCAATAGAAAAGGAAAGTGTTAATCAGTTTCTTTGGTCATGTTAACCAAATTTCGTTGATGCCTAGGCATAAACAGAACTGCGCAAAATCAACTCCTTCTGGTTCTCCTCTTCAGTGAAAAGAGATTCGAGCGGCCGGCTGGTGGTTGCAGGTGGCTGAGTGGCTGTGAACACTTGCCCTGCAAGCACTGGACCCTCAGTTCAAATGCTCAGCACCTACATAAAAAAAAAAAAAAAGTTTGGCATGGTGCCATGAGTGCTTATCACCATACTGCTGCGGACAGAGACAGGAAATTCCCCAGGCTTGCTGGCCACCAACGGAGTTCCAGGTTAAGTATGCGATCCTGCCTCAGATGAATAAGAGGCAGGGTTAGGGTTAGTGACAGACTAAGGACAGCTGAGGCTCCCCTCTGCCTTCTGTCACAGGTGCTGCACCACATGTACACATGAACATATACCACACACCCCAGGGGCGTGGCGGATGGCAGTCAAAACGGCATGCCACCTAGTGCACTAGTAGGCAAATCTAGACTATTTTCTGGGGTGGGACTCATAGCCCAGGGCCAGTGAACAGTTGCGGCCAAGTATGAATTCTAAATGCAGGATTTGTCAAGAACTTGACTGACAAGTCATGGTCACAGAGAAGCAACCTTCCAGTGGCTTGTTTTTCCTGGATGTCCCTGTGCAGGTGTAACTAAAAAAATGAAAGGAGGAAGTAAAAGACATTTTCATGCCTACTGAAAATGAAAAAACAAAACAAAACAAAACAAAACAAAAAACCCCTATGAATTTGTAAGCAACAACCACAACATTTGGCAGTTCATTTAGAATAAAAATGGTTCGTTGAACTAGAGGGTGGGTATTCTCATGTTGGTTTGTTCTCAACTGTGAGTACCGACTTTCTAAAATCGAATTCCCTATTCAATAAATGGAAAATATAATTTAAAAAACCCTGTGGCTTATATTTTCAGTAGAAAATGTTTAAACTCAGATAAATGAAAAGACAATTTTATTCAAATGTATTCAATAAAGCATGGTAATTTTTACTTTTAATTTTTTTTAAATAAGAGTTTTTCTTATTACTCGTGCTATGTGTATGATTGATGGGGGTGTACAGGCCATAATACCTGGGTGGAGGTCAGAGGGCAAATTAATGGACTTGGCTTTCTCTTCCCACCATTATGAGGGCCCCAGGGATCCAGCTCTCGTTGTCAGGCCTGGTAGTGAGATCTTTACCACCTGAGCTGTCAGCTGTCTTGTAGCCCTATCTTGTCTTTTTGAGATAGCCTCACGTAGCCCAGGCTAGCCTCGAATTCATGTAGCCAAGGAGAATGACCTTAAACTCTGGTTCCTCCCGCTTCTCCCTTCTGAATGTGGGGTTTGTAAGTGTGCCACCGTGCCCAGGTACATTTTATTTCTCTTAATACAGGTTTAAATTTTTTATGGGGCTGGAAAGATGGCTCAGTAGTTAGGAGTGCTGACTGTTTTTCCAGAGAACCTGGGTTCAGTTCCCAGCACCCACAATGGCAGTTTACAACTGTCTGTAACTCCAACTGATACCTTCACACAGACATATAAGCAGGCAAAACACCAATGTACATAAAATAAAAATAAATGATAAATTTTAAAAAATTTATTCTTTTACAGTTTCATATATGTAACATGTACATATAAAACATATATATATTCTTTGAACAGCGTGTCCCCCATTATCTTCTCTTATCTCCCCCCACCAAACCCCTTTTTCTCAAGTCCTCCTTTCACCATCAAGTCTTTTTTAATTTTTTATTATTTTTTATTATTTTTATCAAGTCTTTATTTTATTTTATTTTATTTTATTTGGAGACAGGGTTTCTCTTGTAGTCCTGGCTGTCCTGGACTCACTTTGTAGACCAGGCTGGCCTCGAACTCACAGCGATCCGCCTGCCTCTGCCTCCCGAGTGCTGGGATTAAAGGTGTGCACCACCACTGCCCGGCTCACCTTCAAGTCTTTTTGTGTGTGCTTGTGACCCACTGGATAGCACAGTTTCCTACATTACATCCCACCTTTCTATTTTCCTCCAGCCAGTCTAGCATGCTGCACCTCAGACGTTGCTTACTTTGCCCCTCTTTCCTTTAGATGTGTGGCGTTGTAAGGCTCCTCCAGCAGACGATGCAATACCAAGCATCTCTGTGGGCTGAGGGGTCTCCTGAGGCTGGTTGTCTCATGGATGCTGGGGGCGGGGGCGGGGGCGGGGGTGGGGGTGAGGGGAGGGGTCTCCTGAGGCTGGTTGTCTCATGGATGCCGGGGGCGGGGGGAGGGGGGACAATAAAGGACCTACAGATCACAGCAAGTGAGTGCTCAGTAAAGATTATCCAGCGTGGTGGCGCACGCCTTTAATCCCAGCACCCCGGAGGCAGAGGCAGGTAGATCTCTGTGAGTCCAAGGCCAGCCTGGTCTACAAAGAGAGTTCCAGAACAGCAAAGGCTACACAGAGAAACTCTGTCTCAAAAAAAAAAAAAAATTCCAGCAAATTATGCTTGCCTCTCCTGACACAGAACAAAATGACTTCGACTCTTTCACTATGCAAAAACCAACCAAGCCATATCGCAGATCCCCAGGAGAAACCTCTCCGCCTCGAAGAAAGTGTAACAACACTGGACTCACCCGGTGTAGAGTCTACTTCCATCTTATGAGCTGCCATAGTCAACCTGCTCCCGCCTGGACCGAGCCTTCTCCCTGGCTTTCTAGACAGCACTGTGGCCTGTGGGTCCTCGGCCTAACAGCGAGCGGCACCAGAACACATAGCACTGGACAAATAGAAGTCGGAGGCTGGTTTAAGACCTAAGCCAGGGCGCTTCTATTTTAGATCCTTTCTCATCTATGAAAGGTCTGTGATGAGTGCATAAACTAAGGAAGAGTCCCGGGCTTCTCTGGTCCTACTGTGGTCATCTAAAGGAAAAAAAATTAGGTAATATTCCTCTCATTTGATTTTAGCCCCAAATGGGAACCAAGTGTTCAAATACATGAGCCCAAACCACCATATTACACACAGCAGCCATGTGTGTGCAATGGCGTGTGGAGGAGGTGGTCAGTGTCTACTCTTTGTTTGTTTGTTTGGTTTTTTGAGACAGGGTTTTAAGGCGTGCACCACCACGCTCAGCCAATGTCTACTCTTGATATGCCGTGACTTTCTCCACTGTTTTCTGTTTTATTTTGAGGGTCTGTCTCTCACCGAACCTGGAACTCACCAGTTTAGTTACGCTGGGCTGGTCACCAAGCTCCAGCAATCTACCTCCCCAGCGGTGGAATACAGATGCTGTCACACATGGCTTCTTTTCCCCTCGTGCTTGCCTGGCTAGGCACTTTACTGATTGGGCCACCTGACCAGTGTGAGGCCATTCTTTAGAAAACAAAAAGTCACCGGAGGCTGAAGAACAGACACAGCACAATTTGACTCACTTTTGTTTGTTTGTTTGTTTGCTTGCTTGCTTGCTTTGTTGTTGTTTTCAAATTTTCACTCTGAAAACGAGATTTGCTTTTAGATCTACTTTTAATTTTAAATCATGTGTGCCTGTGTGGTCATGTGAGTGCAGGTGTGCACAGAGTCCAGAAGAAGGCCTGGGTCCCCTGGAGCTATAAGCTGCAGGCTAGGCACCGCAATCTCATTCTCTGCGAGAGCAGTAGGCGCTCCTAACCACTGAGCCATTTCTGCAGCTCCGCTCCGCTGGCCTCAAACTCCCCTTGCAGCTGAGACTATCTCTGAACTCCTGATCCCCCTGCCTCATCTTCCAAGCGCTGGAATTACAGGTATGCAACCCCATGGCTTCTGGCTTTGACTCACACTTTGTTCCTTTGACGGGCAACGCTGAGAGTGAATTGTAGGCTAATGGGTGCCTGGGTGTGTGTGCAATTATAACAATGCTGTTAACAGTATGGTTCAATTTCTTCAGTGATTAACTGGGTATTGGTGGGGGCAGCTGGGCGAGTTGATTTAAGACCGTAGGGAAAAAAGAGACGAAGAAAATGGAGTGACAATATGGGAACTAAAGCTGGAGGGCGTAAGGAAAAAGAAAAGAATGGTAGGGGCCAGTTCGTGCACGGGACCTCACATTCTCTACCGAGAAATGGCATTCTACCTTGCCTCGAGAGGCCTTCTGAGTCTTACGCAATGAGGAAAACGTGGCAGAAGTGGGAGAAAGGGCCCTTTCAGGAGCGTTTTGAAGAAATATGGGTGAAAGACCACTGGAACCTAGGGTTACGTGGAGGAAGAACCTGGGACACCACGGCACGCTGGAGGAACTTAAAGAGAGGTCTTGGCTTGGCTTAAACTCTGGGCATCCTATTTTCAGGGTAACTGTGCCATTAGGGAAGTGAAGACTACCACTGCCACAGCAGGGCTAGGAAACATTTGCCTTTCCTTAGACCTCAAGGCAACACTAGTCCACCAGGAAGCTTACTGCCTTGCTTGAAAACAGTGTGCCCCAGAGGAGGGCGTGTGAGCGTTCTCCGGGGAAAATTTCAAAACTATGCTGAGTCCTGGCACGCGAGGGGAGCAGGCCTGCACCCAGACTTCGCTCAGGACCGTCACACATTTCCATTTTTAGGTTGAAAATGCCTTCGTAGGTTTGGCACAGCAGTGCGTCCTTCAAACAAGTCTTCTCCGTTGCAGACATCAGTGTCACCCGCCCCTTTCTGTCTTTTTGCACGGGTTGGATTTTAAGAAGTCAGGCGGGCACCAGGCACGACCAGCTGTTTACAGCAGGGGGCGCGTGGGGGGGGGGCAGGGCAGCGCTGTAAGCCGGGTCGGGCGTGGCAGCTGCGGTGAGCGCAAGGCGGGGGCGCGCCCGGGAACCTCGTGCACGCGCCGCGGAGCCGCCCGCCCCCGCCCCGCCCCGCCCCGGTCAGCTGGGTTCCGTGTCCAGCCCGCTGCGGAGCATCCCGGGCGGCGCGAACGGCCCAGCCATGTCCGCAGCCATGAGGGAGAGGTTCGACCGGTTCCTGCACGAGAAGAACTGCATGACCGACCTCCTGGCCAAGCTCGAGGCCAAGACCGGAGTGAACCGGAGCTTCATCGCGCTCGGTGGGCGGCGGGTCCCCCGGGAGCGGCGCGGGGCACGGACGGAGGGGCGGGTGGGAGGCTCGTCGCGCTCGCGGAGCCGGGCCTCGGAGCCGCAGGCTGCGGGACGCGCGGGCGCTGACGTGTCGCCTCTGCAGACCGCGAGTGTCGGAGGACCCACACAGCTTTTGGGCACGGTGTCTAGAAGGGTGGGATTCACCCCTGGGACCCCTGGGCAGCCGGGCCCCGCGTGGACGTCCATACCCGCGCGTGGAAGCCGCGGCTAGCCGAACGGGCTTTGCTGGCGGCGGGTGCACCGCGGGCCAGCCGGGAGGAAGGAGAGGCAGGGGACTGCCCGGTTTGCCCAGCCCAGGCAGGCCCTCCCCAGGGAGTTGAGGCAGGGGATTGCTTAGAATACCCAGTTTAGGAGAGCCCTGCCCAGGGAGAAGAGGCAGTGTCCCCAACCCAAAAGGGCAGGCCCAACCGCCTGGTGTTTTGGTTTCTCTCCTGTATTCGAGGCAGGAAGAAACCGCCTAGGAAAGGCCTAACCTCATAGTGTGGGTGTGGGTGGGGATTGTCTCTTCAGAATGTCTGCCCTGCCACCTAACCTGCTTCTCCTTCGTCTCCCAGGTGTCATCGGACTGGTGGCTTTGTATTTGGTGTTCGGTTATGGAGCCTCTCTCCTCTGCAACCTGATAGGTTTCGGATACCCAGCCTACATCTCGTAAGTGGCTGGTGTTGCTTTTCCCCTCCACAGCCCTCTCTCCCCATTCACGTCTTGTTTGGAGCTCTTAAACCTTGGTTCCTGAGAAAGAAGTACATTAAGGTTAATGTACCTACTGCTTTAGATTACACATTGGGAGCCTTAACTTGTTCTCTGATCTCCTGTCAGCTAGCCAAAGGTATATATATATTTTATCAGATTATACTGACATGGAGTCGACCTTATCCAGGCAACACAAATTGCAGAGCTTAGTCCTGTTTCTGGACCTCAGCAGCTATTGGGAGTGAATTGCATCCCATTGATGACTGATGGTTATTTCCACCATATGTTTTTGTACACAGTAAAACCCAATTAGTTAGAACTTTCTTAGCCCAGAGTTACATCCCGGGTTTTTTTTTTGATTACATTTATTTGATCACGGGTCTCACACTGTAGCTCTGACTGACCCGCAACTTATTTTGTAGCAAAACACCTTAGCCTTAGCTTTTCTAGTGTTAAGATTGCAGACATGAATCACCAGGCTGGCTTAAATTTTTTTTTTTTTAAATTTTAAAAAGGCTAATGATTGGGCCAGTGAGATGGCTCAATGGTTTGATGTTTGCCACTAAGTCTGACACTCTGAGTTCAGTTCCTGGCCACCCACATGGTAGGCGAGAGAACAGATTCTGACAGGTTGACTTCTGAACTAACTCTAAATGCCTCCTTCCCACTGGCTTCGCTGCTTCCTACGACAGATCAGTAAAGGTAGTGACAAAAATTCAAGTTTTTTTTTTTTTTTAAATTTTAAAAGTTTTATTTTTTGTGCATGGGTGTTGTGCCTATGTCTGGACACCATATGTGTGCCTGGGGCTGGAGGAGGCCAGAAGAGGGTGTTGGATCTGCTGGAACTGGAGTTAAATGCAGTTGTGAGTCAGTCAGCATGTGGCTTCTGGGAATCAACCCTCGGTCCTCTGGAAGAGCAGCCAACCCTCTTAAGTGCTGAGCCATCTCCCTGGCCCCAAGGCCAAATACCAAAAGCAAATTTGGAAGCACCTTAGTATATTTGCAACAGAGCCCCTTGGTCATATAAATTATTCATGTAATTACATTTTAAAATGTATCATATGATTAGGATCTAATGAGTATTTATTTTATAACTTAACGTTTATTTTTGAAGATATTTTGTAATGTATCATTTCTCTGTTCAAATCAGAATTGTTCCTCTGAATTTTGTTTTATATTATAACAAAGTTGATGGGTTTCATCCGTTTGATTTCTGAAACTTCTTAACCATAGTGATAAAAATTAAAAGGGTAAGAAACATTTCATTTGGAGGCCAAGACACAGGTAATATGTGACTGTCACTGGGCAGATTGGAATTTAACATGTGCTGGAAGAGAGAAAATGTTTTGTTGCTGTTTTTTTGTGTTCATTTTTGAGACTGTCTCAAGTAACCCAGGCTGGCCTCAAACGTGCTGTGTAGCCAAGGATGGCTTTAAACTTCTGATGCCCCTGCCTCTGTCTCCTCATTGCTAGGCTCATCGGCAGTGTTACCCTGGCTAGTTTTGCAGATTTGTTTTTAGAAGTTAGTTGTTCTGGCCAGTGGCCAGCTACTGATGTGCCAGGCTTGTTTGTGAAGTTGGAAAGACCTCGGACTACAGGGCTTTTACTCTCCCAGCATTACCAGCTAACCAGCCCACCATCTGGGCTTTGTGATTGGACCAAGGATCACTAAGGCAGACTAGGAAAACTGGTTTGACTTTCACTGCAGCTAAAGGGACAGAGAGAGAGAGAGAGAGAGAGAGAGAGAGAGAGAGAGAGAGAGAGAGAGAGAGAGAGAGAGAGAGAGAAGCCCTTTTGGTGATATGTAATGTTAATGCAATAACAACCTTGATTCAAAGTAGCTAGCACATCACTGTGTGTGGTAACAAAGTTACCCTGCCAGGTACCCCTCTGCTTGGTTCTTCCTGTGTGTGTGTTGTGCTTGTAATTCTTTTAAAAGACAAGACGTTCTGAAGTGTTTTTAGGTGTGTGGTTTAGAATTGTTCCTCTTCCACTATGTGGGCTCTGGGGACTGCACTGGGCTTACCAGGTTTGGCAGCAAGACTTTTGCCACATCGAGTCTTCCCCAAGAATATGGATTTTTAAAAACACTGTATGACATAATACACATAACACAGTGCTATTTGATATATAATTGTATGAGAAACATAACTCCTTTGTTGGCATGAATACGGTCTATGTGAGCTGTAGAGAGTTGAGTGTGTTTCTTGTCTAAACAGATGGCTCAACATTATAAAGAGCACTTGTTCCTGTTAGGATCCGGGCTTGGTTCTCAGCACCCCGATGCAGCTCATAACTTCCTGTAACACCAGTTCCAGGGGATCAGTTGCTCTCTTCTGACTGCCACAGGCACCAAATGGACATGGTGCACATCAATACATACATGCAGGCAAAATATTTAAACATAGAAAATAAAAATTTAAAAATTAATTTTACAAAATTGTTTCTAAGCTGGGTGTGGCTCCTCCCTTTCGTCCCAGCACTTGGAAGGCAGAAGCAGGAGGGTCAAGACCATGCTAGTCTACATAGTGAGCCACCCTGTCCTGGACGGAACACGTAGTCCATGTACATGTGCAAGCGTGTGTGTGTCTGACTAAAAGTGGGGACAGAGCTAGGCTGTGTTTTCCCTTGGCTAGAAATGATCTTAGGCTGGACTAGTTCCAGGCGTACTTGTTTTTCTTTTTTTTGGTTTTTCAAGACAGAGTTTCTCTGTTTGTAGCTTTGACTGTCTTGGAACTTACTCTGACGACCAGGCTGGCCTTGAACTCACAGAGACCCACCTGCCTCTGCCTCCCAAGTGCTGGGATTAAGGGCATGTACCACCACTGCCCTGCTCAGTCATCCATCCATCTTTCTTTCTTTCTTTCTTTTTCTTCCTTCCTTCCTTCCTTCTTTTCGTTTGTTCTTTTGGCTCAGTCATATTTCAAAGTGATTTTTTTTTTAAGTTGCCAATTTCAACCTTGTTATTTCTTTGTTCCTTCATTGTCTACATAATCAACTGCATATCATTGGCTCTTTTTACTTACAAGATATTAACTGTCTGTTGCTAGAAGTTCAAACAGTTAGGCTGGTTATTTCTAAGTAGTAGAGGGAGGTGGATTTTCCAGGTATTAGAATTTAGTCAAAGAATGACTGTGCTTTATTTTCTTTTCAGTTTGGGTACTCTGAGAAAGAGTGATATTTGTTCTACATTCTAGTAAGGGTTAGAAAAACACTAAAGGAAATTTAATGATTTGAGCAAAATTCAGAAAGTAATATTCAGTGAGTGTTCACTGGTGTTTGTTTGTGTGATGTTGCCACCTTTCTCTGGGTCCAGCTTTTTCACCTTCAAAGTCAGCATAGGGTTTTGTGGCTTGTGTAACCACTGGAGTCATTTAAGAGGCTTAGAAATACTGAAGGCTGACGGGGTCTTTCCCCCTTAAGTTCTGATCTAAGTGGTCTGGGATATGGCCTGGCCTTCGGGGTTTCGAAAGGCTTATCAGTCTTTTATATATATTTTTTAAGGATTCTAATGTACAGAAAATGTTGAGAGCCTCTGGTATAGAGAGGCAACAATAAACACTACACAAGTGCCCTGTCAGTGTGAAGATTGGGCGAGAGGGAGGAAAATAGCCTTCTGTTCCCAAGAATAGTTAGAGACCTCCTCAGTGCTCTGCTTTGTGTAGGAGGTTCGAGAAAAAAAGTGGGATTTGTACACACAGTAGAAAGCATACAGACCCCCCAGTCATTAATCATTCAAGAAGCCAATATTAATTTAATCAAGTCTGTTCATTGTATAGCTGTTTTTATTGTGATTGTATAGTTTTTTCAAGAGAAAGAGCATTCTTAACAATGGTGGTTTTTGAGCAGTGCTCAGGCCGTTGTTTCTGGGGAGGAGGGGGGAGGGGGCGACAGCTCAGTGGGTTAGAGTGTTTGCTGTGTGAGCAGGAGTGCCCAGCACCCACGGAAAAAGCTGGGTGTATGTGTATGTGCCTGTATCCCCAGCGTTTCAGGGTTGAGATAGGAGATCTCAGGAGCTCACTGGCCAGTTGGTCTAGCAGACACGGCAAGTTCAGTCAGAGGCTTTGTCTGGAGGAAGTAGCAAGGAGGAAGACATTGGGAGGCCTTCCCTGGCCTCTGTATGGGACACACAGAGGCACAAACCCACACACCCATGAGCGTACACCTCACACCCAGACATACCACCACCAGGACTCTGCATGCCTCAGCCTGGTTGGGCTAGCAGGTGATTTGTGAGTGAGGACGTCTCTTCTGACTTCCGAAGGCTGAGGATTCCTAGACCGCAAGCCATCAGCTGATTTGGTGATCTGGTAACTGTCACCTGCTTCGGAAGTGGCACCAGCCTGTGCTGTAGTCACACGGAAGATGAGGGGAACGGGCTCAAATTCAGACTGCAGTGTTTATCTTCAGTTGCTCAGTTTTCTTGCTGGTCCCTTCTTCTCCCTAGATATTTAGTCTTCAAAAACTGAGATTCATCTGCTTAGCAAACGTCAGTGCCACCCGTACACCACATGCTGGTGTATGAAGCCCTTTAGGTACGGCAAGGAATAAGATGAGGCACCCCCTTTGGCATCAGCAGTCTGCCAGTGAGCAGGCAAGAAATGGGTAAAGTAGTGAAAAGAGCTGCGAACTCTCAAGAACAAAAAGTCAGGAAGCCATGTGGTAGGGAGGACAGGAGTGGCTCTTTGGAGATTTATCTGCAGTGCTGTTTAAGACCTGCGGGATGAGCTAGACCTAGCCCGGCAGAAGAAGCCAGGTGGGCCATGGCCTGAGGCGGCGGCAGCCTGGCTCTGTGACGGGAAGGCTGAGGGAGGCCCCTAAGGGGTTTAGGTCTGCGGAGGGCAAGGCTGACTGACTGGAGTGCACCCTTCACTCCAGAGGGCTGTACGCTTTCTGATTGCACTAGAGAGGGTTTAAGTAAGGCGTCACATGATAGAATTTCCCAGATAAAATGCAAATGGCTGCTCAGACCTCTGGAAGGGATCAGTGATCTTCCTGAAAGTCTGCTAGAATTTATTTCCTCCTTTCCCCTTTGCCCCATCATATAGGAAGGAGCATACAGATTGCATGTAAAGGTCAGTATTGAGCCTAGAGATTACAGGGTGTGGAAATGAAAATTGGAAAAGCTTATTTGGCCTCTTGCCTTTTTCCATTACTCACCCCCTTGAGAAATTCATGGGTGAGGCTCAGGTGCATTTGGCCCCAGGTCAGGACTCTCTGGATGCTGGAGCTTGGAACCTGTGATGAGTGGGGGAAGGCAGTGCCTTCCCACAGGCCTCCTCCTCAGTGGTCATTCTTTTCTTTTTTCTTTTTCCTGTGTACATGTTGCTTTGAGCTCTTAATTAACCTCTATGCTTCTAGGCATTTTGGCTGCCCTGTATAGGCAATCTGAAAGCTAAATCCAGCCTTTTTGTTACCAAGAACTATTGACAGGTTTGCCTTCATCTCCCTGATAAGAAAAGCCTGGATAACAGTAGACCCTGTTGTAAAGGGAGGCCCACCTATCCCCCCCAGAGCCCAGGGGCCAGCATGTTTGCAAACCTGTGCAAACATCTCCACTGTCTAATTCGAAACAGTTTTGTCACCTCCAATAGGAAACCAGTAACAGTTACTCCCATTCCTGCCCCCTCAGCTCCAGGGAACCCTTAGCTAACACTGTCTGGGTGACTCTGCCGGAGCTTTTCCCACAGGTGGAATCATGCACTTTGGGCTTTGGGACTCTGTGCAGTCCTGCTTTTAATGGCAGCCCTGAGACCAGCAGAGAATGTGACTCTACCTCCCTACACAAAGCCTGTTGCCTGAGACTGATGGGGAGCACTCCGCAGCGTGGCCGGTGTCGTGCTAGTTCAGGCAGGGGCAGCACGAGTCCCGTCCCTGCGTCTTTGTACAAGTGGAATCATGGTGCAAAGTCTAATGACTGCATTTTCTGTTTTTATTAATGCCCTGCAGTGAGAAGAAGGCAGGCTTGTTGGTTTTCTGTCCTACTCAGAAAGCTTTTAGTTTAAATATCCTGCACAGACATCTTTGCCTTTCTCTCTTTTTATTTTAGATGTGCTTAGAAAAATCAGGCCGCCACCTCCCTGGAGTTGCCAGATTTTGGCCTTCGAGGTCAGACACATACCAAGTCCCTTTAGTGCTAAGTGTGTTTTAGTTTTCTGTAGTGTAGGGGTTGAACACGGGGCCTCGCAGGTCCTACTAAAGCACTTTACCACTGAGCCAATCCACAGCCCCTTCTGGTTTGAAATGGTTTTCCATGGTCAGGCGTGGTGAACGCACACCTGTGATCCTAGCACTCAGAAAATGGAGGCGCAACAGCAGGAGGTCAGGGTTATGCTTAGCTGCACAGCAAGTGTGAGGCCAGCCTGAGACTCTGCGTTGCCCCCGGGGCCCCAAGGGAAAAAAGAAGGGAGCTGAAGAGGAAGAAATGATAGTCCAGGGAGACCACGCACACACGCATGCACGCGGAAGGAAGGGCAGGGGACAAGGAGATGGTCATACAGAGGCCAGGCTTCATCCGGAGCCCTCGGTCACTACACAGGAGCATGGCAGCATCTTAGGCCTGTAAGTGCTGACCTTGCAGACTAGAAATGTATAGAGTTCATCTCTGTGCCATCTGTATCGAAACCTCACATCCACCTCGGGGACTTGTTATTTCGTTTTCTTGACGTTCTCCAGCCAAGTTTAAACTTGAGGCATCAGTATAAAGAATTTTATTTTCTCTGGGCATGATGGCGTATGCCTTTCCTCTAGCAGGTAAAGCTCCGAGAGCCGGAGGCCATCCTGACCCACATAGCAAAGTCTAGGGCAGCCATGGGGAGACCTTTTCTTTAAAAAAAAAAAAGGATTTAATTTTTTTCTGAAAAGATTTATTTTTATTATTTTAAATTCTGTGTCTGTGTGTGGGGTATGTGGACTTGGTGTGGGTGCCCGAAGAGGCCGGAAGAGGCGTCAGACCACCTGAGCTGGCATTACCGGTGGTTGTGAGCCACCTTGAGGGTGCCACAAATTGAACTCTGGTCCTTTTCAACCATCTCTCCAGCCCCAAGAATTTAATTTTACATGGCTGCTGGCTGCGTGGGCTGCATTTTATTTAGCTACATTACATATATCTCTGCCTAAGGCCTCCACAGATAGAGCTCATTTAGTGTTTGAAACAGTCCTGTTAGGAAATGCTATGGAAATCCCCACTTTCACACACAGGGAGCAGAAGGAGCCACCGCCTGATCCAGGCTGTGCAGTCAGTGGGCGGGAACTGGTATGTGAGCTCAAGGAGCCTGGTCCCTCCCCGGCCTGGATTTCAGTTAGATGCTTCCTGTGTGGCCTTCTGTGTGGCCTGCAGATTTGTGCAGTAACCTCAGAGTGAAGAAAATCTGGTGTTAACTTTTTCTTTTGTTAAGTCAGTTCTGTGGACACATTAGCTTTGTTCAGAGTGTCCCTTCTCTCTCAGATGAGGTCCCCCCGTGCCCCATACACCTCTGTTCGGAGGCATTTGCTGTGCTTTGTGAGCATGAGCTAGAGCTGTTATCGCTTTCTCTTGGTTTCCTGTCACGCAGCTTTAACTCACCACAGCGCTGGGATGATGAGCTCAGGGCCTTGCGCCACGCATGCACTCCATTAGTGACAGGCAGCCCAGCCCCTGGCTCACTGAGACCCGTCTCAAAAAGTAACTTGGGCTGCTCTGGCACTCACTTCCCCTGCCTCAGTTCTCCTGCCCTGGGAATTTTAGGCCTGTGCCATCACACGTGGCGGAAGTTAAACTTTATGATACCACACGTAACATAGATGGCATACTGATGAAGCCTTTGGTTTTATTGTGAATGGTCGCCCTGGGAGGGTTTTCCTGCGGACTTGCTGCACATGATGTGCTGGCCACTAAGTTGGCTCTTTAGGGAAAAATTTGAAGTGTAGGAGGAATATTATCAAGGAGGACAGGTGTGGTGGTTCCGCAGATAGAGGCGCCTGCCACCAAGCCCACGTGGTAGGAAGAGATTGCACATGATGTCACATGTGCTGCAGCGCCAACAACACCCACCCCAACAAGCAAACCAGCAACAAGAGTTTTAAAAATAAAGAGGAAAGGAACAAGTTACGTTCTTCATTTTTTTTTTTTTTTTTGGTTAACTGAGAAGGTAGTTTTTACACAGGCAAGAAACTTACTAAATACTGCCTGCCTATCTCATTTGTGTTGTATTGTTTGGTGTGTGGCGCGTAGTATAAATAGCAAATAAATAAATTAATTGTGTTGTATGACTCATTCTGTCATTAGCCTTTCTTGCTCTCTTGGTCATATCTCTTTTTTTGAAAACACATATAGTCGTCACTGAAAGCAAAGCAACAAAAACCAAACAAACAAAATACAATAACAACAACAACAACAACAACAACAACAACAACAACAACAACAAAAGGAGACCTAGGCATGGTGGCTCACACCTTTAGTCCCAGCACCAGGGAGGCAGAGGCAGGCAGAGGCCAGCCTGGTCGACATAGTTCGTTCCTAGCCCGTCAGGACAGGACTACATAGGGACCCTGTGAAAAAATAAAGAAAAGAAAGAAACCTGTGGCCACCCATAGTCTTTTACCTTGCTATTCTAGGAAGAAGGAAAACATTTTTTTCTTATTTGCATAGGAACAAAATAGTTCAAATGCTTTAAAATGTCTTTTAGAAAATTATTTCTATTTTATGTATATAAGTGTTTGCCTGTGTGTGAGTATGTATAACAGTGTGTGTGCTTGATGCCCACAAAAACCAGAAGAGGGTGCCAGGTCCCCCCAACACTGGGGTTACAGATTGTCTTGAGCCCCCATATAGGTGCTGGGAGTCGAACCTGGGTCCTCTGCAGTAGCAGCCAGTGCTCTTAACCACTGAGCCACCTCTCCAGACCCCTGAAACGCCGCCTGATGTGAAGCACTGGTCCTAGGAAAACAGCTGCTGTGTTAGGGATTCTCGAGTCTGCCAGAAACATGACAGACACTGTGACTGAGACCTCTGAACTCAGGCATGTAAGCGCTGCCTTGAGCACCCTTGATGTTCGCTGCGATGGGTTGCTCGCCCCGCGCAGAGGCAGGTTCCCATGGTTACCCACCAGTTCTCCATCCTTACTTTGTTTTTGTTTAATAGATGTGCTTGTGAGTTTGTTAGTATAATTGCCTTGTTAAGATCTTTATGATGGGTGTGACTGATGTTAATAGTAAAGTCTGTGCTTTGAAGATAGACTCTGTCCCATTTTACGTGAGTTGTACGTGAGTGGCACATGGGTCATGTAATGCAGTATGTGTCTAGTGTTTCCTGTGGGAGACTTCAGAGGCTTGCTAATATGGGGTTGTTAATTACCAGGTGTGTTACTCCGGGGCAAAGAGCTCAACTTAAAAAAATTGGTATTTGGTGACGGTGTGGAGAAAGCAAATGAACATATGTGGGGGTCAGAGGACATTTCTGTCATCTATTTGTTGTTTTTTTAAAAGTATATTTTTATTCTTTTAAATTGTGTATGTGTGCATGTGTACACATGAGAGAGTGTGTGTAAGTGCAAGTGCTGAGGACTCCAGCAGTGTCGGAGCTGGACTTACAAGCAGTTGTGAGTCACGTGATGTCTGTGCTGGGAACTGAATCGGGGTCCTCGGCGAGAGCAGCAAGAGCTCTTAGCCACCGAGCCGGCTGTCCAGCCCCTGTCCTCACACCTTATTTTGTGGCAATTTTTCTTGCTTCAGACAGGGGGCTGTGTGTGAGTGGCCACCTCATTGTTTGTGGTAGGTGTGCCAGGGCTGCACCCTACTTCACATGACAAAGGGACGGGACTCAAGTTGTCCGGCTTCACCAGCTGAGCCATCTGGCCCGACCCTGGCTTATGTTTATAAAAGTCAGCGTCCTTATGTGTGGAGAATCACAGAAGCAGCGTTCTGTAAGGGCTGAGGTAAAGGTTGTTCTTTTTATACTACACAAAGGAAAACCTGAGCTAGTCATACTTGGAGTTTCCTGCCTTTACCTCATGGACCTTTCATACTATTTAAGAATTACAAGTATTCCCAAGTACTATTTTCTTTCATTAATTTTCCCCTTACTCATTTTTATTTCCTGTTAGTTTTTCCTGTGCTTAACCCTCCTGCTAAAAACATCATTATTCAGAGATGAGAAGAACTGTGGCGTTTAGTCTTCAGCATTGTGAGTTTGTGTGTTTTGTATTTTTTGTTTGTTTGTTTGCTTGTTTTTGTTTTCCCTGCTTTGGTTCAGTGCAACCGGTTGTTCCTAAGCAGAGTGTAACTCACCGAGACTGGCAAGGTTTGAATTTTAAACCCACTTTGTTTTTCTGTTTTGCCGGTGGGAGCCCGGAATCCGGTTATTTATTTGCTTCTGGTAAAGTCTTACTTTTGACTGGACACAGGCTCAGGTGTGGGAGCTCTGCGAGGGCAGCTTGCGTCGTTTGATGGTCTGTCCCCGGTGTTCTTCTTTGGTTTCCTTCATTCTCTTGGCCGAAAGAAAGTTGAGCATGTTCTGCGGCTGCCTCCCTGTTTTCCTCGGCGCATTGTTTCTTCAGAGCAGCTCATCCACGGACGCTGAGTCTTCGGTGCTCTGGTCTTGGGCTTCTTACCCTTTAAGTACTGCCTGACGCCATATTGTCAGACATTATCTTCTTCAGAGAGATTGAAAGTTTGCAGGCCCTGCTAGCTCTTTGGGGTCCCAACCCCCGAAGCACTGACATCTGTCAGTCCAGGAATGCCCCCATCCTGCCTCTCTCTTTTGTTACAACCACGCTGAGAACACTCCAATTGGAGCCTGCAATGTACCCTTGAACAGACTTGGGCTTCCTCTCCCCAGTTGTCCTTGGCCTGTTAAGGAGAATGCCCTGACTCCAGCAGGCGCGTCTGTTAACAGCAGGCCGGGATGCTTGTCTGTCATGCCCGCCACTGATTGGGACCATGTATCACTTCCACTCTAAACCACGAGCATCTGCAGCTTCTCCGTTGCCATGGCTTCTCATGGGAAGCATGGTTTGCAGCCCGTAGGAAGGAGACTCAGCTTCACTCGATGCAGCCTACCACGTAGGAAGCATAACAACAAAGAATGTAAATCTATCTTTTATTTTACTTAGTTCTTATTTCCATTGAGACTTGTTTTCCTGTCTGTGGTAGACCCCTCTCCCACACGCACACGTGCAGGCTAGTCAGGAAGAGCTTTGTCTTTGTTTGGTTGTCGCTACATACTCTAGACTGGCTTTGAATTCAGGATCTCTTCAGCCCAGTCTCCTGAGTGCTGCATGCCTGAAACACCACACCAGCTCTGAACCTTTTCTAAAAGTTTGACTGTAGATCGCTGAGAGTCATTTAGGGCCTTGGCCGGTGTCTGGTGCACTTAGGTGCACCCGTGCTGTAAGTGACACTCTGTGGGGTGTGGGGGCCACCCAGTTCACGTTATCCACACCAATACACATTTAATGGAGGGGGAAAACCAAACAAACTGGAAATCTTATTTGCTTTATTTATTTCTACAATATTCTAAGAAAAATTATGTCAAAGGAAGGAAAATGAAGTTAGGAAATTGCCTGTTGATAAATACTTCTCAAGTATATTATTTGGCATATAGGACACAGAAACAGACAGCACTAAAGTACATGAGTTTTTAGAGTCATCTTCTGTTATGTTGACTTTCATTGTGTACAATGATACACATTCCATTGGTAGAACACACTTGGTCATACGTACTCTGCTGAATATAGGGAGCCGACAGATTTCAACGTAATGACATGAGAGAATGTTGAGGCACGCATTGGGCAAGAAGAACCTGTAAGTGTGAAAGAATTTACAAATTGTTAGCAGTGTTTAATTAGGGCACATGGGGGAGACTTAGGGGGTAGAGGCATATGCTCCAAGCCCAATGACCTGAATTCAGTCCCCAGCACCAAAGTGAGAGGAGAGAGCCGACTCCTCCAAATTGTCCTATGACTTTCACACACACACACACACACACACACACAAGATTTAAACATTAAAGTGCAAAATTGATAGCTATATTTAAGTAAGAGACTGTTATGTCTGTCCCAAGGAGACTGAATTAGAAGTGGTAGGTGAGGGGGCTGGAGAGATGGCTCAGAGGTTAAGAGCACTGACTGCTCTTCCTGAGGTTCCGAGTTCAATTCCCAGCAGCCACATGGTGGCTCACAACCATCTACAATGTGATCTGATGCCCCCTTCTGGTAGATATACATCCAGGCAGAGCACTGTATAATAAATAAGATTAAAAAAAAAAGTGGTAGGTGAGGAAAGTTTCCTTCCCATAACTTCTTTTCCTGTTTGCTAGTTTTGTGAATGATGTAAATACCATATTTTTCCGCACTATAAGACACACCCAGTTTTTAGAGCAGTAAAACAAGAAAAACAGTAAAAACAGCAATCAGACCATAAGGTGCACCCTAATCCCCCTCATACACTGTTGAGGGGAAAAAGTGCATCTTATGGTCTGAAAAATACATTAGTAGCATATTTGTGGTCCAAGATACTGGGTGAAAGTTGAGTAGCGTTAATTCATATATTATTTATTTTATTTTTTAATTGCTTAAATGTCTGCTTTTGTGGTACTGAGAATTGACCCAGGGCCTGGGTGTGCAAGTGTGATCACCACTAACCTACACCCCTGGCTCTTGCTAATACTTCCAAGTGCCATTGTACTGCTCTCAAGAGAGACTCTGTCCAGAAGAGAAGAACTCCTCACGGAGGAAATGAATAGGCTGAACAGTATCTATTGTGCACACTGAGAACAAAATGGCTCTGTGTTGAGAGCGCACGGGAGGCGGGTGCAGGCCTTCCTCCTCCTCATTGCTTCCATTGGTGTTTGTGGCTGTGGGGTTGAATGCAGAGCCTTGCACATGCTAGGCAAAGGCTGCACCCCCGAGCAGCATCTGCTCTCGAAGCTGGAAGGGGAAGAGAAAGAGGCGGGTTTTAGTTGTGAGCGCTCTAGTCCTTAAGCTGCCAGGCATGTTTCCCTCCCTCACTGGTCACAGCTGGGAGTCACTGGGATTACCACAGTGGGCTGAGCCCCTGCTTCTTCTCCCGGGACCTGGCTCCCCCTACTGAAGGCACCTCTGCTGGTCAGTCTACACAGACCCTGCTGTGAGCGTGTAAAGGAGGTGTGGTTGCCGGGTAGGAAGGAGCAGGGTCTGCGCTGCCTGAGCAGTGAGTCTCTTCTGGGCAGCGAGGGGGCCTGAGCTCTGTTAGAGCTTCTGATGTGGCAGTGGATTGCTGTGCATGTTTAATGGTGGCGGTGACCACCATTCCACAGACTTGGCTCCCTCATGCCAGTTATAGATATGGCTGCAGTGGATATTAACCTGGATGCTATTAGCTCATATGCAGTATGCAGGTAGGAAAGGATGTTCTCTCCCTTCATCAAGACAGAAAAAATGAAAAAAAAAAAGACAGCAAAAATGAAGCCCGTTGTGACAGCACACACCCACAATCACCCACCCACAATCACAGTACCTAAGAGATGGGGCTTGGCAGGAGGATTTGTTCTGAGAGAGCCTTGGTTACACGTCCCATTCGAGGACAGCCTGGGTTACATGACGCCCATCTTTTTTTAAAAAAAATTATTTATTTATTTTTTGTTTTTCAAGACAGGGTTTCTCTGTGTAGCCTTGGCTGTCCTGGACTCGCTTTGTAGACCAGGCTGGCCTCGAACTCACAGCGATCCGCCTGACTCTGCTCCCTGAGCGCTGGGATTAAAGGCGTGTGTCACCATGCCCGGCATGGGAGACCCAATCTTTAAAAAAAAAAGTTTCTGGGACAGCGGTGGTGCCTTTAAGCCAGCAGGAGGTTCTTTCAGTTCCAGGCCAGCCTGGTCTACACAGCAAATTCCAGGACAGCCAGGGCTATACAGAGAAACCCTGTCTCAAACAAACAACTCACACCCCCAAACCCCAAACAAAACCAGCATAATGGTAATACAGGAATTAGAATTATGACATAATAAAATGTCTAGTTGTAAGCAGGGTTTTCTTTTTAAAGTAGCCTGTTTCTGAGAGTGATTGTAGATCCACAGTTGAGGGGACCAGGAGTTCCCATATGCGCCTGCCCCCTCCACAGAGCCGGGTCTCCTGTCAGCATCCCGGCCAGAGAGAGGAGCATGTCACAGCTGAGTGCAGAGGGACACATCTTTATCCCCAGACTCCTGAGCGTGGCATCGCTGATCAGGGAGTGTTTCCTGCTCTTTCGTGACATGTAGTCTGGGAGAGAGAAGACCGGATCTTCTCGGCTTTGGTTTTCTCCATAGGAGTGTGATGTGTGATGCTATCTTTTAACACCCCCAGTTTTCGGCTTGGTTTCAACCAACGCACAGAGCTGCAGAGGTGTGAACAAGTGGGTAGGCCAACAAGGATCGAGTTGGCCAGCGCCATTGTTGAGCCCAGTGGGCTGGGAGAGACTCATTAGTGCCCTCTGTGGTTATCAGGGCCAGTTCAATACCAAAGAAAATAATTTTTCCCAACCTTCCCAAGGTTGGCCCAAAGAGTGTTTCACCAGTATATAAAAATTCACTAACTTGCAAATAGGACTTTGGGGAGTTCAGCTGACTCTTCCATCTTGCAGCATGTAGGATTTGGGGTATGACTAAGGTGGCGCATGCCTTTAATCCCAGCACTCGGGAGGCAGAGGCAGGTGGATTGCTGTGAGTTCAAGGCCAGCCTAGTCTACAAAGTGAGTCCAGGACAGCCAAGGCTAATATGGAGAGACCTTGTCTCAAAAACAACAACAACAAAAATCTGCAATTCTCTATTCTCCTGTAAGTTCACTCCTTATGAGTGCTAATACAAATTACCATACTAGGGGTCTGGAGAGGAGGCTCAGTGGTTAAGAGCACTGGCTGCTCTTCCAGAGGTCCTGAGTTCAATTCCTAGTACCCACGTGGTGGCTCATAACCAGTCTGTAATGGAATCTGATTCTCTTTTCTCCTGTGCATGAAAATAGCCCTCATATACATAAAATAAATAAATAAATAAATTACCATACTAACTTGGGAGGCAAAGGTAGGCAGATTGCTATGAGTTCAAGGCCAGCCTAGTCTACAAAAGGGAGTCCAGGACAGTCAAGGCTACACAGTGGAAACCCTGTCTTGAAAAACCAAAATAACCTAAAAAAATTACCATGCTATAATAATTATCTACTATGGACATATTTATTCTGTGCCATTCAGTGTTTATAAATACATTATATATACTAACTACTGTCATCGTCACAGCAGCACAGTAAGATTTATCATGTCACTTGGTAGATGAGCAAGCTAAAGCCCAGGGAGAGTGAATACCTCCCCACCTAGGTTAGTATGAGTGTGTAGGGGAGGGGCAGGGTGCCTGGTCAGCCTGACTTGGAGTAGTTAGTTTTTAATAGTTTATTTTGGTTAAGTAGAAAGTTCAACTGAGTTAATTTCATCTGATGGGCTATATACACACTCTCTTCTCTGTGTCCCTATATGTCTACGTCAAAGGCCTTTTACTCCCTAAAGCACAGGCCGTGACACTGCTAGAAAAGACTGTTTATCAGGAAATCTATTAGCTATTCCCTCAAGAGAGAACGGAAATGAGTATGTTCACTTTAGTGTTTGTTTCTAACAAAGCCCCAGAGAGGACTAGCCTCAGAGGTAGCACTGGTTAGAGCCTGGAGTTCCATGTCTCCCAAATAGAACCTTTTCTGCGCCCTTCATTATTAAAAAACACCATGCTAAGTCGGGCATGGTGGTGCATGCCTTCAACCCCAGCACTCAGGAGGCAGAGGCATGCAGAGCTCTGGGTTTAAGGCCAGCCTGGTCTACAGAGTGAGTTCCAGGACAGCCAGGGCTATACAGAGAAGCCCTGTCTCTGAACACCTTCCCCTAAAAAACCCACTATGCTCATTACAGAGAACTTAAAGAAGTAAAATTCTGTTATCCCAGTGCTCAGGACTGGTTTTATTATACTCCCTGAAATCTTTCCGGACACCTGTCTTGTTCCGTCAGCACACGCAAACTCATCTTTTGTTTGTTCCGTTTTAACACACAATTAGAATATGTCTTGATACTCAGCAATGGATCTGGGACGTCTTTGTTGTCCTTTATAAAGGCTCCAGAATATTTCAAAGGTCTTTTAATAGCCATTTCCACTTTTAAAATGTGTTAAGTGCGGAGCTTCTAGAATCTTTTACTTTAATGAAGTAGAATTCATTTTGATGCCACTCTGGCCTCTTGGGCCTTCATTTTCACACGCATGTGCAGGCAGGCATGCATATTAGCCTGGCCAGATGTGCGAGTGCATGCTTATTATCCCAACACTCGGGAGGTGGAGCAGGAGGATGAGCGGCTGATAGGGAAAAAATTTTTTTCAGGTAGTCCATCACCGAGATGCCTCCAATTCAACATTTTGTGGTTCCTTCTTTTGCCCTATGAATTTGTAGGATTGCTGGATCCCCCAGAGCTTGGAACCATCTTTTCCACCTTAGCCTTGTCTGTCACTCACCCAGCCCATCAGCTCTAGGGTAGTGAGGCTCCATTCCTAGAACATGGTCAGTGGCTCGGGGCAGAGAGGAAGGAGGCCACAGTGCTGAGCATCAGTGCTTAGGCCTGCAAAGAGCGATGAGCTTAAAGACCATGCTGTGTCCATGTTCAGAGAGGCTGTGAGCATTTACCCCAGGAGTTCAGAGCTCAGATCAGTGTCTGCTACTTACGGCGAAGCCAGGCCTGTGCAGCGCGCAAGCCACTGGCATTGCCGGCTCCTGCCGGGATCACTCCAAAAAGCCTCTGCGGTACCTTCCAAAACTCAGATTGCAACCCTCCTATTGTACTTACGTTAATTAGGACATATTAAACGCCCACTTTGTACCAGTCATTTTGTTAGGTGCTCTTCAGGATGGTGGCGAATGTTTCTAATTAAGAAAACAACATGCTACAGTGAAGTAAACACGGGCTTTGGAGGTGGTCCTAGGTATAAACCCATCTCCGCTACTTGTAGCACAACTGTTTCTCTTCTGGGCTTCAGTTTCTTCTTCTGAAAACAAAACAAAACAAAAAACCCCACAAACTCGACAAACCCCACAGGCTATTATGAAGGTTTTTTTTTTCTTTCTTCCTTTTTTTTTTTTTTTTTTTTTTTTTGGTCAGGGTCTCATTCTGGCTGGCTTAGAATTCACCGAGCTCCTTCAGCCTCTGCCTCCTGGGATTGGAGTTAAAGTGCTCCACAGTCCGTACATTTGCCAGAGTTCGGTGCTGGAGATCGGGCTGTGAAGGGTAATAGGTCTCACTAATGGACGACGCGTTTCTTTTGCCTTTCAGAATGAAAGCCATCGAGAGTCCCAACAAAGATGATGA
This sequence comes from Acomys minous, assembly GCF_964271855.1. Taxonomy (NCBI): domain Eukaryota; kingdom Metazoa; phylum Chordata; class Mammalia; order Rodentia; family Muridae; genus Acomys; species Acomys minous. The sequence continues at coordinate 51,260,488 of NC_140486.1, forward strand.
CACCCAGTGGCTGACGTACTGGGTGGTGTATGGCGTGTTCAGCATTGCCGAGTTCTTTTCCGACCTCTTCCTGTCCTGGTTCCCCTTCTACTACATGCTGAAGGTACAGTGGCTTCTACACAGCCTTTCCCTTCACGGTGCCCTCTGCCTCAGACTCGCAAGGGCTTGGATGCTGACACCAGTGGTTCTTAGAGTACAGCCAAGAAGGCAGGACTCCTGCCCGCCTCCTCGTTTAAAGCCTTGGAAAAGCCAGGGCAGCGTGTGTCAAAGGCGTTTGATAATGTCAGGGAACGGAAGAGCTGTGACGTGTGGTAAGAAACCAGTGTGTTTTCAGCATTCACAGTTCCGAAGAGGAATCATTTTGGAGAGAAAAGCCACGTAATACCCATAATAGATTTGGAGAAAGGAAATATGCAGTTGGTTGAGAAAGTCATCTTGGTAACTTTGGCAGGTGTGGTAGTCAGAGCTCAGCCCTCCAAACCCTGTTTTGGCACAGGACTAGCCAAAGCTGCCGACATCTGGGGAAAAGGACAGGAAACTGAAATTGCTTTTCAGCTGGATCTCTGTGAGCTTCCGGCTTGCCCCAGAGGGGAGTGAGCGGGAGAAAGCTGTGCGTTTCAGGGGCATGGTGGCTCTTTCTCACTGAACAGGGATGCTGTCCTCAGACAGTCACCCAGGTGTCTCCCCGAGAAGAGGCCAGTGGCTGTGACACAACCACTGCCTCCGCTTCTCAGACTGCAGACTTCACAGGCAAGATAGGGTGGTGTGTCCCCCACGAGGGGCTCTGGGTACCCCCCTTTCCTTCTTGTTAGTTACTTTAATACAAAGTGCATATGACGTAGTTTAAAGATTTAAGTCACTCTGAGGGATTTTTTTGGGGGAAATCCATTTTATGCTTTCCTTAAAAATAACCATTATTGGCTGCGCTTAGTGGTGCATGCCTGTAGTCCCAGCACTCAGGAGGCAGAGGCAGGTGAATCACTGTGAGTTCAAGGCCAGCCTGGTCTACAGGACAGCCAGGGCTACACAGAGAAACTCTGTCTCGAGAAACAAAAACAAAACAAAACAAAAATAACCATTGTTAGCTAGCCATGATGGCACATACCTTTAATCCCAATACTGGGGAGACAGAGGCAGGCAGATTTCTGTGAGTTTGAGGCTAGCCTGTCTACAAATGGAGTCCAGGACAGCCAGGGCTACACACAGGGAAGTCTTGTCTCAAAAAACCAAAAATACAAATCAACAACAACAAAAACCCAAACCATTGTTGGGGCTGGAGAGATGGCTCAGTGGTTGAGAGCACGTGCTGCCATTGAAAAAGATCCAGATTCGATTCCCAGCACCTGAATGGCCATTGTCTGTAACTGTCTGTAACTCCAGTTTCAGGGAATCTGTTGCCTTCTGACCTCCTTGGGCACCAGGCACACATAAGCTGAACTCTCACATACATAAAATAAGAATGAATCTTTAAAGAAACAGAAACGCTCACTTTCACTTCATTTATGGCAATTTAGTTTAGTCATTTATGTCTAGGTCATAAATAATGCTTGCCTTAGTTGCTTTTTTCTTTTTTCTTCTTTCCTTTTTTTTTTTTTTTTTTTTTTTTGGTTTTTGGAGACAGGGTCGGTCTTTGTTAGCCTTGCCTGTCCTGGACTCACTTTGTAGATCAGGCTGGCTTCATATTCACAGCAATCCACCTGCCTCTGCCTCCCGAGTGCTGGGATTAAATGCATGTGCCACCACACCTGGCTCTTTTTTCTATTTTGTGCACTACTTTGAAAGATGATTTGGCTCTCTCCTTCCCACATCCTACCTGGTACTTCAGCCTTTTCATGTCCCCATCATCCCCACTTACAAAATTGTGACTTTGCAGATGCTGTTCCGACTTATCACAGTTGTCATGCATATAGCACACCAGGGTTTTTTTTTTTAACACCTGGTAATTGTTACTTATATAACTTATGACCCATTTACAGTTATTTGCATTTTAATTTCTACACATTTGTATACTTATATGGTTTTTGATCTGAGGAAGATTGGGTGCAGGAGAATAGATAATCGCATGCTATCTCATTCTTTAGTTTCTTTCTTCCGTTTTTTTTTTTTTTTTTTTTTTTTTGCTGCCCCGAGAGTTGGGAGTTGAACCATGCTAGGCAAGTGCCTGGCCATGGATCTGCTTTAGCAGCTCCTTTATCTTGATTTTTAATTCTGAGCTATACTAGATGTAGTTTCTTTAGCTATTTGATTAGTCTTTATTTTAAAACATCCGTCCACATGTTCCTCTTTCCTTTAAGTCTGACTGCCGAATTCTTACACTTGCTCATAGTTAAAAACCATTCGGCAGCAATGCTGTGTGCTGTGATTTTTATTTCAACCATAATTTTCAAGCCTATTTTTGATAGGCTCTTATTTCTATTTTATTTTGTGTGTGTGTGTGTGTGTGTGTGTGTGTGTGTGTGTGTGTGTGTGTGTGTGTACACTCGAGGGAGTACACACACAGAAAGTCAGGACCCTCCCAGGAGTTGGTTCTCCTTGTATTATGGTTTCCAGCAATCAGCAGCTGAGCTCTGGCCACTAGGCTCGCACAGCCATCACCCTTCTGTGAGCATGGAAACAATCTGTTGTGAAATTCTGTGTGATTCAGTTGTGGGTTTGCTCCTGACGGAGTCTGTAGCTGATTATGTTTTTGTTTTGTTTTGTTTTGTTTTTTTTAAGAAACAGTGGCTCGTCAAGTATCTCGTTATTCTGGTCTGCAAACCAATTTTCTTCCAAGGGATTCATAAACTCTGTCAGGCTGGGAAATAAATGACACACCCTTTTATGTCCTAGGTAGCTTTAAACTGTGGACTTGGCCCAACCTAGAGTGACCAGAGATGTGGGTCTCATTTGAAGGATCAATTCCCAGATCAGATTGGCCTGTGAGCATATTTTTGAGGGATTACCTCTTTTTGTTGTTGTTTTTTGTTTTTGTTTTGGTGTAATAGCCTTGGCTGTCCTGAAACAGTCTTTGTAGACCAGGCTGGCCTTGAACTCACAGAGCTGTACCTGCCTCTACCTCCCAAGTACTGGGATTAAAGGTGTGCACCACAACTACCTGGCTTAAACAATTGATTTTATTTTATTTAGTTTTGAACAGTTGATTTTAAATTTAGCCTGTTGCCTCTCTATGGCTATATTGCAAAGGCTTTCCAAGATCTAGATTTATTTATTTCCCCTTTTCCTTAATTCTAAAGTTTACATAAGGCTATTTTATACAGGAACATATTGTAATTTGAGCATATCCCTTGTTTTCCAGGCAGCTTTTCTTTTACTTTCCATCATCAGAACATAAATGATATTGTGTATCTAACACTTAGGTTTTTGACTACTGTAGCCATAGTAGGAAAAGTCGATACATAAAGTCAATCTTGCCAGTGGTGGCGCACACCTTTAATCTCACTCAGGAGGCAGAAGCAGGCAGATCTCTGTGAGTTGAGGCCACCCTGGTCTACAGACAGAGTTCCAGGACAGCCAGGGCTACACACAGAAATCCTGTCTCGAAAAACCAACCAACCAACCAACAAACCAACCAACCAAAAAAATGTGTCTGTGTCCGTGTCCGTGTCCGTGTGTGTCTGTCCCTGTCCGTGTGTGTCCGTGTGTCTGTCTGTCTCTGTCTCTCCCCCTCCCCCTTCTCTGCTTCTCTCCCCCCTCCCCCTCTCCCTCCCCTCTTCCCCTACTCCTCCCTCTCCTCTCTCCCCCTTCCCTTCTCCCAGTCTCCCCCCTCTGTGTGTGTGTGTGTGTGTGTGTGTGTGTGTGTGTGTGTGTGTGTGCAGGGATTGACCATTTTAGGCAAGCCCTGTATCACTGAGCTACATTTCCAGCCCTTAAAGTACATTTTCTCTGGCATTAGCTTTAAGTTCTGGCCAGGCTAGTCCCTGACTGTCCGATGTATCCCCACTCTTGACTGGTGATCGCACTGGAGCGCAGATAGTTGTCTGGCTTGTTGTCATGTGTGGATTCATTGTGTCTGTGCTGATGTCACAGCAGTGAGTTGATGAGTATGTGCCCTTCGTCTGAATTGTCTTGTGTGGTTGGTTGTCTCTGGGAGAGCTACCAGCTGGCACTTGGAAAAGCTTGATGAAAACCGTGGTCATATCTGCGTGACAGGCAGTTCTATAGGTTGAGGTGGAGTTTAGAAAGCTGATGGATGGGTGTCGCCTGGAGAGTGGAACAGTAATTAACCTCATTTCAACATGAGAACTGGAAAATGCTGCGGATATAGATAGAGAGAAGTAATTGTTTTCCTGTCCCAAGGCAGTAGCTGGAGGGCAACAGGACGTACAGAGTGGACAGTAGGCTGGATAGTCACACAGGGGACAGGACAGGGGGACACTTAACTCTGGTGTCAGCTGTTAGCCGTGCCTTCAGCCATCCAGAAAAGAGAGTCAGCCTGGCTGGGTTTCTCAAAGGCGGCGTCTCTGTAGGTGGATGGCATTGAGGGGTCCACCAGTAGTGAGGACTTTGGATGATATGGCTGTCCTGATGTTAGCTGGTAAAAGACGTCATGGGGCTGGAGGGATGGCTCAGCGGCCAAGAGCAGTGGCTGCTCTCGCAGAGGACCCAGGTTCGATTCCCAGCACCCACATGGCGGCCCACAACCACCCAGAGGGATCTGATGTCCTTTCCTGACCTCCGTGAGCACTGCATGAACATATGGTGCAATGCATGTTTGCAGGCAAAGCATTTGTGCACATAAAGTAAATAAATATAACCCCCCCCCCCCAAATTCCCAAACCTTACAGAACAGAAAAAGGACTCAGACATGATGACATGCCTAACCTCATGAAACAGACAGATCCCTTTTGATTTTTAATTTGATGAGTCATTTACATTTCACCTTGAGGCCTTCTCTTGAAGTGAACATCTGTTTCTCCATGAATAATTTGCTTCTGAAAAGGAGACATTCTGTGTAAAAATACTAGCCAGAAACACACCCCTCTCTGTTCTTTTTAAAGTTCTGGTATTTTGCCCATGCTGGCCTCGAAGCGTGTTTAGTGTTCCTCGGCCTGCTGCTGAGTGCTGCGCTGATAAGTACAGCTATACTTGGCTATATCTTAATTTATTTGTGTGTAGGGGGTGTGTGCTTACTTGCATGTGTTCATAGCCCAGCATTTGACATGGTGCACAGCCTCATGCCTGTACAGCAAGCTCTCTCCCAGCACCCTATTCGTTATTTTTTGTTAGTAGGTCAGGCAGGCAGGATGGTGCAGTGGGGAACAGTGATCACTGTGCAGGTCTGCCAGCCTGAACTTGATCCCCACAGCCCACAGTGGAGGGAGAGAACTGATGCCTGAGCGTTAGCCTCTGACCTTGACATGTGCACCTGCACTCACACATGCACCGTATTTCAAGTCACGCACAACAGACACGCAGAAAAAATTTAAAACACCATAGGTTTCATTACGTCATATTTATATTCCCTGTATTTTCTTGTCTTTCTCCTTGTCTCCCATTATTATTTGTTTTATTTATCTATTTATGTTTTAGACACGGTCTCGCATATCCCAGGTTGGCCTCAGTTTCCCTGTGTTGGGGAAGGATGACCTTGAACGTCTTACACAGAGTGCTGGAATTATGGGGTGGTACCACCATGCCCAGGTTTTGTGGTGCTGTGAGAGGCCATCACTGTAACAACTGAGCTATGGTACCAGCCTCTCCTCCTTCTTCCTTCTCTTTCTTTTGAAACCCTGTCTCTTTGTATAGCTCAGGCAGGTTTTTTTGTTTTTTAATCTCGGGAAGCCTCTCACCAGCCTGCAGCAAACACTGGGCATGCTGGCGGAGCTGTCAGTAACAACAGCTATCTATGCCCTGAGTGGTGGAGGGCATGAGTGTAGTCCCGATGCCCAAGGCTCCTTCTCACCAGCCTTCTCTTCCCGCAGTGTGGCTTCCTGTTGTGGTGCATGGCCCCCAGCCCGTCTAACGGGGCTGAGCTGCTCTACAGACGCATCATTCGTCCTGTCTTCCTGAAGCACGAGTCCCAGGTAGACAGCGTGGTGAAGGACGTGAAAGACAAAGCCAAAGAGACTGCAGACGCCATCACTAAAGAAGGTAAGGGTTAGAGACCACGTGGTGCACAATGTGCAGGGGATGTGATGTCCTAGGCTCCAATCGCCGGCTTATCGGCCACCTCAGCCTCCCCGACCATTTCCACTGCTGTTTCCGCAGGGACAGATTCAGCGCAGCCTTCAGTCACCGTGTTAGAAAGGCTCGACTTCCCCACTGCAGGCGCGGAGTTTAGAGTACCGTTTCCACTGCAGTTCGGGTCACCTGTGGTGTGGCATTCTAATTGTTTTGTTGCTGGGTGTGGTGGTACGTGCCTATAGTCTCAGCATTTGGGAGGCAGCATGCTAGATGAGCCATGTTTTAAAATTGAGAGACGTCAGGAAACTCTCACCAAGAAGCCTGTGCTAGTTTGCCTTTCTGTTGCTGTGATAAAACCCATTCGCCAAAAAAAAAAAAAAAACATCTTGGGGAAGAAAGGAGGGATGCAGCTTGCCAGCTCGATTCCAGGCTTGTGTTCAGCCCCACCTTTCTTACACAATCTAGCCCCCCCCCCACACACACTCACACATCAATTAGCAATCAAGACAATGCCTCAGAGACAGACATGCCCACCAGCCAGGCCGATGGACTCAGCTCTACAACTGGGGCTCCGTCTTCTCAGAGGTGTCAGATTGAAAATCAAGATCAGCTGTCCGTGAAAGTGAGCCTGAATCACACTTACAAACTGAGCAGCTGGACTCTAAGGGTAGATTGTTCAGGAATGGCTTGTGAAAAGGCTTGGAGTAGAAGCAATAACAGAAACAGGAGGATGGCAGGAGACTGGGTCAGAGAGTGGGCAGGGAGGGTCAGATGAGGGGCTGCCCATGGGCCATGGGAAGGGAGCTGGCTTAGACTGTGGGAAAGGTGCCGCTGGAGCAGCGTTTGGGGATTTAGCTCAGCAGTAGAACATTTGCCTAGCAAGTGCAAAGCCCCGGGTGGGTTGGGTCCTCAGCTGGGCGCGGGTGTTGGGAGGATATGGACTGAAGAGGGAAGGACACATCGTCCAGTGTAGATGCTGTCATCTGGCTAGAGATCATGGCTTCATGATCTGTAGTCATGACAATAAAGTAGCAATAATTAAGTATGAGATAACTGATTTTTTTTTTTAAAGACGAGGATGGTAGGATTTGCGTATGAATTAGGCTAGGAGTGTGTGAGAGAAAGAAGCCAAGGCCGGCCTTCACAGCCTGAGCAGATAAAAGGGTAGACTTGCCATTGAGGTGGGAAGACTGGGTAGCAAGCAGGAAGTTCAAAATCCAGGCCTGGGCAGATATCTGAAGTGTCTGTTAGAGAGATACCTGCATGGAGCAGCCACTCGGTACAGACCGTAAGGGCCCCAGGAAACAGGGTGTAAGAGATGCAGGCGCAGCGCACAAGCAGGGAGGAGCCGAGGAGGAAAGCCAGAGTACAGGCCCGGTGAAGTGTCCACTGTGCCACTTGCCATGAGGGTTGGATAAGGTGACAAAGACCAAGGGACAGCCATCAGAGTAAGCAACGAGGAAGGATCAGTAACCGGAAGAAAACAAACTTTATGGGTACTGGGAACAAACATCTGACTGGAGAGATGTGAGAGAATGGGACAGTATCTGTGGGAGGGGAACAGGGTCTTGAGGCTTGAGAGCGCCCCTTTTTTTTGTTTTAAAGATTTTATTTATTATGTATACAATGTTGTGCCTGCATGTACACCTTAACACCAGAAGAGGGCACCAGATCTCATAATAGATGGTTGTGAGCCACCATGTGGTTGCTGGGAATTGAACTCAGGACCTCTGGAAGAGCAGCCAGTGCTCTTAACTGCTGAGCCATCTCTCCAGCCCGAGAGACCCCTTTCTTAAGGCAGGAGAAACAAAGCATGTTTGAAAGTGAATGTAAAGATCAGTAGAGAACACAAGGTGATTTCACAGTAAGCAGAAGAAAAGAGAGATGGTGTGGGGGGGGGGGGGGAGGGCTGGATGGACCGGGAAGAGACGTGGACAGCTGCCTAGAAAGAGGCTGGCGTGTAGGCGACATACAATGAATATATCAGGTGCCATGGGCCACCACATCTGTCTCACGTGCCCAGTTCTAGCTTTGGATCATGAAAGCAGACCCCAAATAGGACTGTAAAAACTGGAGGAAAAGTGGGGCTGCAGAGATGGCTCAGCTGTTCACTAGGTGGCTCAGACTGACTAGGGATTTCTCCCACAGCTGGCCGGGAAAGGAAGACTGTATTCCTCATTGTCAGCTTTGCCTGGTGATTTTCCCTGAGTGAAGGGAAAGCGGCTGTCAGGAAGCTTGTGGACAAAGGGACACTTTGACTCTCAGGAGGAGACTATGGGCGCCATAAAAAACAGCGGCCGTCTGTGGAGCCTCGCTGGAGGCTTCCAGAAGGCTGCCCCACCATCCATGGTGGCACAGTGAGCAAGCCGAGGTGTTTATAGTGCTGGCATGGGTTCTTTTCTCTGACTCTGGTCACCATGACAATCTGTTGCTTTTGATGATTTAAGGAGAGAGGACAGGTAGCTCAGGTGATGGGGGTCATACAAGCTTTGAGCCTAGATGACCATCAAGAATTAATTCTGCTGACATCTTGAGGATTTGTGCTCCAAAGAGGCACTCTGGCCATTTCCTGGAAGCCCTCTTAGCCTTGACCACATGCTCCATCCTGAGTCACACACTTTATCTCGTGGCCAGGAGCTTGCATGATAAAAGCTTTTGATACAATTTTCTTTTCCTTCAACAGTCAAGAAAGCGACAGTGAACTTGCTGGGTGATGAAAAGAAGAGCACCTGAGCCCCTGCTGGATGGCCCCACCTCCACCCTCGCTCCCTTAGAGCGCCATGTCATGCTAGGGACAGTGGCACAGTCGTTGAATTATGTTGCCTTGGAAACTTCCCGATGTATTAAAAGTGGAATGTGTTGTAAGCTGTTTTGCTTTTATTGTCGTATATGTAGAGAGCATTTTCATTTAAATCTAACCCAGTGGCAGTATCTAAAAATGTTAAAGTATTTTGCTGTGTAGGTAGACATGTCACTGTAGTTCAGAAATTACAAACCAAGATTGGAAATTCATGTCCGCAGGCCTGTGCTCTGCGGGGCTCACCTTGCATGCATTTTATTGTACCTCCAGTTAGGAAACCTTTATGGCTCTGCTTCATGTGGTGTATCATTTTATATAGTTCTGTGTTTTAATGTATTTGTGTGTGTGTGTGCATATATATGTATGTATATATATACACACACACATATACATACATGGGAGATGTAATTGTTCAGCAGGAAGATGCGTTGTGTTTGCGAGGAAGAGGTCAAGAGAAGATTGTAGATGGCCACCTGTGACCTGTGAAACGAGACCAGCCGCTGAGGCTGAGAGTGCTGTGCTGACGGAGTGGAGCGAGCTTCCAAATAGCATTTCAGAAAAATCACAGCAAGTGAGTGATACACGATCGAACCCAGGAGGAAGCGATGCTGAGTTAGCTGTGTTAGCTGTGTTCTGTCCTTAACTCAATGCTGAATGCCAGGACAGTTGGTAGAGCAGGTCGCCAAACAAGCAATAAACAGGAAACTGTACGCATACACCCATGATGCCCTCCGGTTCCCTGCAGGAACAGTAATACCGTCTCACCTGCTCTATGTGACTCTGGTTTTGAGATGCTGAAAGGTCAACCGTTCCTGTTTTGACTTCACTGCTGGTAACAAGTTGCTTTAGTCCCTCCCCTCCCCATACTCTTCAAAACCAATTCAAGGCACCCCCCAAGTAAGACACGCCACCTCCCGTTACATACGTGACTTCCCAAGTAGCCCAGGATAGTCAAGTAGCCTCTGAAGTCCTGATCTTCCTGCTGCCCCACCTCCAGTCTCTGGCTACTTCAGGCTCACGCCCCATGCCTGGCTTACGTGTGCGCGTTCCTGTTGCTGTTGGTAGCACATCGTGCACTGGGAACACCCGGCTCTCACAGCAGTCCTGGGCAAGTGAAAGGGGCTGGGTAACACCTATAGTCGTTGCTGCAGTGGCCGGGTTAAACTTTCCACTCCTCTCTGTCTGGGTGGCCAACCTCAAGAGGTCTCCTTACTTTGCAATTTATAATTATTACCATTTCCTTAAAAACACTTCATTTTTAGGTTTTATTTTTGATGGAGTAAAGTTTAAATGACTGCTGTCTCATGGTTCAAAGAGGTTTGGATCTGAAAATCTGCACTTTCCCCTACACACCAGCTTCCCAGCCTTTGAATTAGGCTGAAGTGGACTAAAACAGTTGCCTGCCAAAGTTAACAGGAGATACTTTCAACACAACAGACAATAATCAGCTCCCTTTCAGATGATTAAGATCATAATAATACAAACTATTTAAAATACAAAATATGAGCCGGTGTGGTGGCACACACCTTTCATCCCAGCACTCGGGAGGCAGAGGCAGGCGGATCGCTGTGAGTTCGAGGCCAGCCTGGTCTACAAAGTGAGTCTAGGACAGTCAAGGCTACACAGAGAAACCCTGCCTCAAAAACCCAAAACAAACAAACAAACAAAAAGCAACAAAATTTGGGTTTGTCATCATAATATGGATCACAGAATTGTTTTTCCTGGAACTAGCAGTCATTAGGCATCATGTGACTTACGGGAGGTGTCAGAAATCAGCCTTTTAGAAAATAAAAACTGTTATTTGGAGGAAACCAATTGTTGGGTTTAAAAAAAAATAAAAACATCTAGGTCCTTTTCCCATAAGTAAAAGCACGCTTTTCTTGTTGGCAGAATGAAAACTAACAGCATCTACTGTACAGAATATAGGGGCAGATTGTTAGGTATGCAACATATGTTACGTGACATGGTGGGTAGGCAGGAAATGTTGCTCACAGTTAGAGATCCATGTCGGTGGAGATGCTGCTAGAGTGAAATAAACTCAGGAGCAACTCTGTTGTCATGTCAACACCGCAGCTGTCTTCACAGCGCATTCTGCAGGGCACTCGTTACTGCCTCCTGCAGTCATTAGTGGGGGAAGTTCTGGATTGACGTCTGCCTGCCTGTCCTTCTCAAATAAAGTAATGCCGTGACTTTAAAAAGAGTGCCCATAATGAATTGAGCTTGTGTCTGTCTGGAAGCAAAGCATTTATTTGTATCTGCGTGGTATCTCAAAGGCATATAAAGCTGCAGAATCCCTAGTAAACTTTGACTGTTCCTGAGTCTGCGCAGCAGTTGTTCCCCCACGTCAGGGTTGCTGCTGTTGGGGGAAGAGCCCTCCGTCTACACCTGCAGAAACCGGTCATAGCCTGTAGGTAACTTATCGCCTGGCCGCAGATGGGATCTACAGATGTGGCCATGCCGCAGCCCCTCTTTATCATACGTTCCCAGCCACCGTGGCTCCTGACCCTGGAGGAAGTAGAACTCTGTGTGGACTGTTCTTTCCTAAGCACGCACATCTGTGACAAAGCTTATGGATTAGACAAAGAATTAGAGCAAGACAGAAGAGTTACAACAGTACACGCTAATAAAGATTATGTGGTCTCTCAAAATAGCTCTAAAATATTTTTAACAGTATTTTTAAATTTTTTATTTATGGAAGTTTTGTTTTGTTTTTGTTTTTCAAGACAGGGTTTCTCTGTGTAGCCTTGGCTGTCCTGGACTTGCTTTGTAGACCAGGCTGGATTCAGACTCACAGAGATCAGCCTGCCTCTGCTGGGATGTGTGCCACAGCACCCAGCTCTATTTCTTTTTTTTTTTTTAAAGATGTATTTATGTATTTTATGAATGAGTGCTCTATCTGTATGTACACCTACACGCTAGAAGAGGGCACCAGATCTCATAATAGATGGTTATGAGCCACCATGTGGTTGCTGGGAATTGAACTCAGGACCTCTGGAAGAGCAGCCAGTGCTCTTAACCTCTGAGCCATCTCTCCAGTTCCTAAAATTTTTTTTAATTGCATCTAGTGTGTTGCATGTGTGGGCATACACACCACCGTGCACTTGTGGAGGTCAGAGGATAATCTGGTTCTCCCCTTCAACCAAAGGGGACGGAACTCAGACTTGGTGGCCAGCCCCTTTGCCCACAGAGCTCTCTGGCCTCAGGATGCCTTGCAGTGGGCTGTGCTGTGTTTCAGAGTGGCTGACCTCTCATAACTGGAGGCACAGATGGGGATGCCTGGAAGGAGCTAGCCAAATTCAGTGTGTGTTGATTGCATTTACTTGAAATGTTTCTAAAATCTGGGTTAGGAAAATAAAGTTCCCACATAGTGTGTGTGTGTGTGTGTGTGTGTGTGTGTGTGTGTGTGTGTGTGTGTATGCTTGCCACATGCATCATGTGTGGAGGTCTGGGTATAACATAATGGGAGTCAGTTTTCCCCTTCCAACCTGTGGGTTTTAGGAACCGAATTCACATCGTCAGGCCTACACAACAAGCACTGAGTCCCTTCTTTGGCCCTGTAAGAATATTCTGACAGCTGATAATTTGTAGTCAAACTTGTGACATATTTTTAAAACTTACTTAGTACATTTTAAAGTACAAACTTAGAAATTTTAAAGTACAAAATTTCAAATTTCAAAGAAAACAGTGATTTTCCACTTAAATAATAGTGTTATTACCGCTTGAGGACAAGGAATTACTACTCTAGCAGGTGAAGCCTGCGAGTGCACCCACAAGATAGGCCCGGTCTGCCAAAAAACTCCAGTAGGAGCATGGGCTGTGCAGAATATCAATAGCAATAATGGTTGGTTATAATCTATATAATTAACATGGACCTGAGATAGGGCCTTTTGCAGAAGTTCTATGCAAGCACGACCCTCCGGTGTTAAATGTTGGGCAGAAGTAGGATTGGGATCTCCTTGCAAAATATCAAACAGCGGCTTTAGCTGACCAGAAGTAATTCTTAAGCTGGGACGAATCCAATTAATATCTCTCAGAAGCTTTTGAAAATCATTGAGTGGAAAGGGAATCCAATCTTAAAGTAATCTTTTGAGGTTTAACACTATTCTGCAACAACTGATGACCTAAATATTGATAAGGAAATTGCTTTTGAATTTTCTCAGGTGAGATCTGTAAATTAGCTCGTTTCAGCATCTCCCGCAAGTCAGCTAAAGCAGATAACACCTCCTCCTCTGTCTCTGCAGCCAGCAAAATATCATCCATATAATGAATAATATATACAGCAGGGAAATGCATCCTGACAGGCTCTATGGCAGATGCCACATAGTTCTGACAAATGGTAGGACTATTAGCCATACCCTAGGGCAATACTACCCATTGATATCTTTTATAAGGTTCTCGCAAATTAACAGAGGGAACACTAAAGGCAAACTGTTGTGAATCGTTGGGATGTAGGGGAATAGTAAAGAAACAATCTTTCAAGTCAATTACAATCATATGCCAATGCTTAGGAATGGCTACTGGAACAGGGAGGCCAGGTTGAGTGGCCCCCATAACTACCATCGTAGCATTGACAGCTCTAAGGTCCTCTAACAATCTACATTTTCCTGATTTCTTTTTGATAACAAAAATAGGAGTGTTCCAAGGGGATGTAGAAGGTATAATATGACCTAGAGCAAGCTGCTTTTGTACAAGCATATTGGCAGCCTCCAACTTCTCTTTAGACAGGGGCCATTGTTCAAGCCAAATTGGGGTATCATTTTTCCAGTTAATAGGAATAGCGGGAATTGGAGGCTGTTCAACAATGGCCCCTATGGGAAATACCCTAGCCCCTGTTTATCAGAAGGGTGGCGGAGAGTTATCTCTTGGTCTGAGACAGGACGGTTATTGCCCTGTAGGTTTTTGCCTAAACCTTGTCCTGGTCAATATCCTTGTTGATTTAACATTCTTTGCACTGGCTGTGTGGTCAATACAGCCCCCATTCCTTCCAGTATATCCCTTCCCCATAAATTAATAGGAATATGAGGGAGGACATATGGCTGAAATATTCCCTGATGTCCCTCCTCATCCTTCCAAGTCAACATCTTAGTACTGCAAAAAGGAGTGTGGCTGTTCCCACTCCTTGCAATTGGGTTTTTGTTTGTTGCAGTGACCAGGCCACAGGCCAATAGGAGAGAGAAAGGACAGAGGTGTCCGCTCTCGTGTCCAGTAGGCCTTTAAAGTCTCTGCTATCAATTTTCAGTGTAAGCATAGGGCGGTCATTAAGGGTTGCACTTCAATAAGCCACTGGCCCAGTAGAGCCGAACCCTCCCTCGTCTTTTTTCCTTTAAAAATGGGTTGGTTGTTCGGAATTGAGGTACTAGGATTATTTGAGCTATACAGGCTCCCTGGGGAATCACCAGGATACCCTTAGTAGTTTCCACCATAATTTCTATTCCTCCCCTTGTATCAGCATCAATGACTCCAGGAATAACTAAGACCTCTCATAAGGGCACTACTTCGACCCAGCAACAGTCCCAATGAGCCATCAGGTAACGGACCAAAAATTCCTGTCCCAATGTCGTGGTGGCCCATCTGAGGTGTTAATATGACTCTGGACGAGGTACAGAGGTCCAATCCTGCGCTGCCTGCTGTCCCCCGGGTGAGATCTCAGATAAAAATGGGTTTCTTTGGGGGATAGAATGCACAGGTTGAATCATTTGAAGGGCAGGTGTCTGCAATGTTCCGCACACCTGTCTTGACGGGGTGGGGCCCGTTTCCCTGCAATGGCTTCCCTTGCCTATTTGTCTTAGAGTGGTGCTCATTCCCACAATGATACCCTCGTTGGCAACAAGGACACAAACCTGGCTTAGTATGATCAACTTTATCTCGAGCTTGTCCAGTCTCCCTTCGAGTACATTCTCTCTTAAGGTGTCCTATCTGGCCACATCTAAAACATGTTTTCGGCTGGACTCCCCCAGAAGGTGACCATCCCCGAACAGCAGAAGCTAATACTTGTCCCATTATGTGAGTAGTATCTATACTTCGGCAAATTTTCAGATAGTCATTCACACTTTTATATTTATAAGGCCAAAGGGCTTCCTGACAATACTTATTAGCATTTTCAAAGGCCAATTGTTTAGTAATAGGCATGACTCCTTCCACATCTCCAAAAATCCTTCCTGCCAATTGCATGAGGTGATCAACAAATTCCTGGAAGGGCTCCGAGGGTCCCTGGACCACTTTAGACAGCTGTTCTTCTGTCCCCTTATTAGGCAAGGACTTCCAAGCCCTCGTGGCGCAAGTTGCAATCTGCGCATACACAGCTGGGTCATATTGTATCTGGGCACTAAGCTCAGTACACAAACCCATGCCTGCTAGCATATCCACGTTTCTCTGTGAAACCCCAGCTGCTGCATTACGTGCGGCGGTCTGAATACACTGTTCTTGATGATCACTGCGCCAAAGCAAATAATCACCCCCACTGAGGACTGCTCTACACATCTGTTACCAATCACTAGGTGTTAAGAATTGTCCTGTGAAGGATTCAAAATTGGCAATCGTAAAAGGGGCATGTGAACCATAGGCCGTAACTGCCTCCTTAAGCTGTTTTATGTCTTTAAACTGGAGGGCTTCATGCTGTCTCTGCGTTTGCCCTGGGTTAGTTGGGTGAGGCACTTCAACTACTGGAAAGACTACTCCCCGAGAGAGAGCAGAAGGCTCTGCCAAAGATAATTGACTTTGATAATCTGGGTTATACGCCTGGGGCCGCTCTCCTCTAGTTTCTTTTCCTTCAATCTTACACTCCTTCAACTTCTTCTTTAGCGCCCGTATCTCAGAGGTTAAAGTTGCCTCTTCCTCCTCAGAGTTAGAAGAAGATATATCAGAGGCAATCTCAGACGGGGCCAAAGATTTTACAGATTGCTCCTCCTGCACTTCATTTAGGGCAAGTTCCAAACTTCCTAGCTGCTCTCTTATTTTCTCCTCCTCGCTCCTAAGCGCATCTCTAACAAGACGCCATAACGAAAAGGTAGCGACAGGAACACTGTTGGACCCTTCATTTCGTAAAGTCCTCTGGAGATCAGACTTCACCTGATCCCAATCTTGGATATTTAGCTCTCCCGATACCATAAACCAAGGGCTACTCAATTCTGTTGTTTTTATAAAATCTTTAACATCTCATGCTTAATCCCGGTGCCTTGATCCTCTAACAATCTCAGTACTTGATCCACCAGAACGGTGGACGAACCTGCGGCACCCATTTTCCCGGCGCCTTAATCACTAGCCCACCAGAACGGTGGACGAACCTGCGGCACCCATTTTCCCGGCGCCTTAATCACTAGCCCACCAGAACCGTGGACGAACCTGCGGCACCCATTTTCCCGGCGCCTTAATCACTAGCCCACCAGAACGGTGGACGAACCTGTGGCACCTATTTTCCTAGCCCACCAGAACTGTGAACAAACCTGCGGCACCTATTTTCCGCACCTTAATCACTAGTCCACCAACACCATGGACGAACCTGCGGCACCTATTTCCAATACGCCCGTTTCCTACCTCCCTGAGGCGTTGGCCAGCTTCCCTGGGCGATCCGATCCATCATCTTCCTCCCTTCTTCCCCTGATCTCGGTTGAACCTCCACTTGTGGCGCCCGTGCCACCGCGGTACCGAGTCGAGGGCGAGGGACTGTGGATTTAACACGCACAGGCACAGGCACAGGCACAGGCACAGGCACAGGCACAGGCACAGGCACAGGCACAGGCACAGGCACAGGCACACGCACACGCACAGGCACAGGCACAGGCACACGCACACGCACACGCACACGCACACGCACACGCACACGCACACGCACACAATAACACAGTGGGTCCTTCGTGCTAAGAGCCTTCTTATAGGCAGCAAAACAGGAATCCTCCCAGGTGAAATCCCTCAAGAGGTGATTGCACACAGGAGGACAAGTCTCGAGGAAGGGAGGGGCGCGTTCTCAGAGCAGTAAACATGATTAGCTAACCAAGATAAACACAGATGTGGAAGCTGCTAGAAACAGGACATGAAACAGCAAGACAGGCAGGCAGCCCAGTAGGATCT
The DNA here is from genome assembly GCF_964271855.1 of Acomys minous. Taxonomy (NCBI): domain Eukaryota; kingdom Metazoa; phylum Chordata; class Mammalia; order Rodentia; family Muridae; genus Acomys; species Acomys minous. Next base: position 51,277,478 of record NC_140486.1, read on the forward strand.
GGTTCCTACACCTGCAGGTATGCCTGTGTACCACATGTGTCCCTGGTGCTTGAGGATGCCACAAGAGGGCAACAGGATCCTTGGCAACCAGAGTTAAGGTGGCTGTGAGCTGCCATGTGTGAGTGGCCAGTGCTCTTAACTGCCATCTCTTGAGCCCACCAAACTCTTTGTTGCTCCTGTAAACAGTCCTATCTAGCCCAGTGAGCTGTGTGTCAAATACTGTCCCTCACATGCCTGTCCTTTCAGTGCTGTTGGTTCTTTCTCTACTGTCCTCCAGTCCCTGGTGTTGATAGGGGTCTCCTGGTTAAAACCAACTGTCTCTAATGGCTCCTATAAGTCAACCCCTCAGGGTCTGGTTTTCCTCGTTTATGCACGTTGTCTTAACGTTGTCATCTTGAGAGGATGTAGAGTGACCAAGGAGACGAGCCTTTGGGCATGCCTATGAGGGGTTGTCTAGGTTAACTGAACGTGGGAAGATCCACCCTAACTGTGGGCAGCAGCAACCCATGGGCTGGGTTTCTGGGCTAAAGAAAAGGAAGAAGGCACAGGAACTGAACACAAGTGGTCAACACTTCCTGACTGTGGGTGTAATGTGACAAGATGCCTCGAGCTCAGGCTGCCAGGACTTCCATACCAGGATGGGCTGTATGTATCCTCCAACTGTGGGCTAAAATAAACCCTCCTCGCCCTCCCTTTCTCCTCCTTCCCTCCCTCCCTCCCTTTCCTCCCCTCTCCTGTAGTCTCTATCACTCTTTTTCCCTCTCCCTCCCTCCCTCCTTTCCCTCCCCTCCTTTCCCTCCCTCCCTCCTCCCTCCCTCCTTCCCTTTCCTTCCCTCCTTCCCCCCTCCCTCCTCCCTCCCTCCTTTTCCTCCCCTCTCCCTCAGTCTCTATCACTTTCTCCCTCTCCATCACTCCCTTCGCCTCCCCCCTCCTTTCCTTCCTTGTGTAGCTTTGTGAGATATTCTGCAGCAACAAGACAACCGGCACAGATGGGTAGTACGGCATTTACTTTCTTTGCTCCCGTAGCACTCAGCGGACTGCTCTCATCTGCACCGCGTCCCCCAGTCTTGAGAGCCATGCTGTGCCAGGCTTTCTCTTTTCTATTTATATCTTAGGCTAGTGAGATGGCTCAGTGGGTAAAGGCACTTGTCGTCAAGCTGATGACCTGAGTTTGCTTCCTGGGACCTACATAGTAGAAGCAGAGACCCAATCTCTGCAAGTTTCCCCCTGACTTCTACATGTGTGCTATGACACAGGTATACAACAAATAGACACAATAAAACAATTAAAGGTCTGAGTAGAGATACTTGCTACCAACCCTGATAACCTGAGTTTGACTCCCAGGACCCACAAGGTAGAAGGAGAGCAATGGTTCTTGCAAGTCATTCTTGGAGTTCAGTATATGTCCTGCGTGCATGTGAGCATAGTAATTAAAAGCATTTCTTTTAGCTGGGTGTGGTGGTACACGCCTGTAATCTCAGTACTCGGGAAGCAGGGGCAATGAATCTCTAAGTTCGAGGCCAGCCTGGTCTACAAAGTGAGTCCAGAACAGCCAGGGCTACACAAAACCCTGTCTTGAAAAAGCAAATCAATCAACCAACCAACCAACCCATTCTTTTTAGTCTTTCTGCTAGGGACGTGGCTCAGTTGGTACAACGCGGGCTAGTGTGCATTAGGCCCGGCCCCAGGCTCCAGCACAACACCCACCAGGCTGATGGCACTCGGGCCTGTAATCCCAGCTCCAGAGGTGGGAGAAGGGGGGCGGTCAGTTCATGAGCATCCTCAGCCACAGTTTGCTTCTGGCCAATGTGGGCTACATGAGACCTTGTCCCAAGCAGTCTTTCCCATATCAATCAGTTCAAAGGCAAATTATTCTGATTATCGTATGGTCCTCCATGAATCATGGATTGTCCCTTCCTCTGCATGTAAGGTCAGACAGGGGCTGTCTTCTGTCCTTTTGCTCCTCTTTGCTGCCTGATTCCCAGAAAGTGGTACAGCACAGATGTAATTTGTACTTTCCCTTAGCATCCCAACCGGAAGGAAGTGCATGTCAGTGTCTCCACCTCATTTCCCCCTTTTACTTTCCTGGTCAATTCAGAGGCTAGAGTGGATGATAACATCTACGTGTCTGTCTCATTGCAATCCCTCCTGTACACAGGCAATTTTTCCCCGTAGGAATACCTCAGCCTCAGTTGCATGCCTTTTTGCCCAGAGCAAAGGTGACACTACTGACAGAAACCACAGCTGCTTAAAATCCTATCCTACATACACTACTTTCAAGCAGTGTAATTATATTTTTTTCTTTAAAAATTTGTGTGAATGTCTGCGTGTGTGTCTATGCACCACGTGTGTGCCTGATGTCCAGACGAGAGAAGAGGGTGTTGGATTACCATGGAACTGGAATTAAGATGCTTGTGAACTGCCATGTGGTTGTTGTTCGGATCAGAACCTGGACCTTCTGCAATGGTAGCAAGTGCTCTTAACTGAGGAGCCTGCTCTCCTGCTTCCGTAATATATCTTTAGCCCATCAGCCATTGGGGAGGGAGGGGCATCTCTGTGCTCACAGGTGGACCCCATTCATCAGGGAGGTGTTCTCCTTTACACAACAAAGAGGAAAATGACAGCCTTGAGATTCTTCCCGGGGACACTTCACCTTCATGAGGGCTGCTTAGTTGCATGCCTTACCCATGCTCCGGGCAATGCCACTGCTAATTCCAAAAGGATGACAGGTATCCTCGAAGGCACCCTGTCTTCAGCTGTGTGACTTTACACTAACAGCGGAGACAGTCTAACTCCCAAACTCATCCTTAGCTCTGTTGTGCTCCACGTTCAGGCAACAAGAGTTAGGTGAACTTTTCTTGTGGCGATGAGCAAACATCTATTCACCCTAGACAGAACTCTTAACAAAGAAATGATTCCACTTGTCTTGTTTGATGAACCGATGAGTTTGATTAGTGTCGTAGTCAGTGATCTATTGCTGTGAGGAGACGTGATCTTGGGGCTGGCTTACAATTTCGGAGGTTTAGTTTGTTATCATGGTGGGAAGCATGGCGGCATGCAGACTCAGAGTTCTCTATCTGGACTCACAGGCATCAGGGAGACACTGGGCCTGGCTTGGGCTTTTGAAAACTTAAAGCCCAGCCCCAGTGACACACTTCTTCCAACAAGGCCACACCTCCTAATCCTTATCAAGTAGTGCCACTTCCTGATGACTAAGCACTCAAATATGTCAATCTGCGCACCTTCCCTGTCAGCTGCTCCCTGTAGGTCTTCAGGAAGGGTGGGGCATGATGGCTAAGTTAATTGGCTTTTAGTGGGCACCTCCTGCTGGGACTCACTGGTACTCAAGAGTTCAAGAGGGCCACACAACAGTCATTCTGTGCCCTAGGACAGATGCCACAGCTGCTCAAAGCCACTATTCCAGGAAGTGCTTATTCAGAAGAACCTTCCCATGTTAGTTTCTTCAGAGAAAGTAGACTTCCAGGTGCTAAAAAACCCAGGTCATTTTTCAAACTCTGGTGGAAACAATGCCTGTTTTGTTTTGAGCTTCTCATGTAGTCCACGCTGGCCTGGAACTGGATGTAGCTGAGGCCAGCTTTCAATTTCTGATCCTCCTGCCTCCACCTCCAGGATGCTAGATTGATTATAGGTGTGTGACACCACACTGGCTTGGAAACGTTTTCTGTGTATGGTATGTGTTCATGCACGTGTGTGGCAGTCAGAGATTGGCACTGCCCTCTCCTATCACTCTCCATGTTACCTTATGAGGCAGGGTCCCTCTGAACTTGGAGCTTGGTGCTGGGCTCTGCCTGTCTCCCACACTCCTGCACCTGGCTCTTGTGTGGGCCTAGGAGTCTAACCCAGGTCTTTACACTGAACATCTCTCCAGCCCAGAAACAATGGCTGTAAGACTAGCACAGAAGCAAGTGTAAGGCTTGCAACTGCACTGCTGATGGCCACAGCAGGTTAACAGGTAGAGATCTCGCTGCCCCTCCCACTTTCCTTCTGCTTTATACACTGACCACACCTCAACTACATTTAGTCATTAATCGTTTCTACTGGCATTAACTGCTTCATAAGTGAAAGCTACAAAAGTCAGCTTAAATGTTTTATTTCATTAACTTAAAAGGTGAACAAAATGTGTATTTCAAATTTTAGTAAACTTATTTATCTGAAATATATGTTTACGTAGAAGACAGATAAAGGATTTCAAGTAACTTATGGGACCGTCATTATCTGTTAAAAAATATTCTTCTTTCTTCCACACACACAGTCTTTCCTTTTTACAGTATAAAAGCTAGATGCACACTTTTGATGTAAACTCATTTCATTGTTAACTCTGCTGATGAAGATGGGAGACACACCTGTTCACAGTTCAGTTAAGTGACAAACAAAATGCTGTTCCCTCAGATGCAAGACGCCCACATCTCTCACAGTAGGGCTGTGTGCTTCACGTTCACACATCATTTCTTCTTCTTTCCTTTCCCTTTTTTACTCCCCTCTCCTTGCTGAGGACCCGGGTCAGCACCGCCTGTCTTCTGTGTCCTTGTTTTCAGCTTGGGAATCATTTCTGCTACATACAGCATCACTGCTTTACCTAGAGATCACAAGGTGGTTACTGTAACAACCATAGAAACAAGACATAACACGTTACTGACTTGAACATCATTAGGAAAGACTGGACAGTGGTTTTAAGAATCAAGGGACTATGGACTGTAATCTGCTCAACAGATTATAGGTTCCTGAACAGAGTGTAAGCAGGAACCATGCTGAAATGCTTAAAGGAGCCAAACGGAAATATAAAACACTAAGTTTGAAAGAAGAGTTCTGGTCTTGGTCCTGCAACCAACACAAACCTCAACAAAGACTTACCACAGCAAATGAGAAATAGAGCAACATAGGCAAAAGGTTACTGTGTAACTTAAATGCTGATTTCTGCTACACCCCCCCACCCCATATCTGGTTGCCATCCTTAGTCTAAGAATCTCCTGTCTCAATGTTGTGTAAACAATGCTCCCCAATTTTCCTCTTATATGCCAATAAAGCAGCTTATAGCCAATCACTGAGCAGAGGAGAGAATAGGGCTGGACTTCCTGTTACCCAGGGGAGGAGGAGTGAGATGTAGTAGGGAATTCAGGCAGGGATAGATACCAGGAAGGACCAGGAGAGAGAGCTCAGCAAAGAAAGCTACAAAGTGCAAGTATCTCTGGGATATATGCTTGAAGGAAACCAAATTAGCTCAGAGGGTTAAGAATAGACTAATAGGGCTGGAGAGATGGCTCAGCGGTTAAGAGTACTGGCTGCTCTTCCAGAGGTCCTGAGCTCAATTCCCAGCAACCACATGGTGGCTCACAACCATCTACAATCCAATCTGATGTTCTCTTCTGTCCTGCAGCTGTACATGCAGGCAGAGCACTGTATACTAATAAATACATCTTACAAAAAAAGAATAGAATAACAACTGCTCAGTTATTGTGTTGTGAAGCTTATTATAAACAAATATAAGAGTCTCAATTATTTGTGTGATAGCTGGGTTAAGAGAGAAACTGGAAAACAAGTTATTTAAAAATAACTTTAACAGAGCATCATTGTTCCTTACACTGAAACATGGGGCTCTTAGCCTGGAAACCCTAACGTCATTAAGCAACAGTGACCCTCACTCCTATACACAGATCTCCCACCCCCCAACACACACACACACACACACACACACACACACGAAGAAGAGAAGGGGAGAGGGAGGGAAGGAAGGAGGGAGGGAGAGAGAGGGCGAGGGGGAGGGAGATCATTAAACAACAAACAGTGGGCCTCACTCCTAAACCCAGACACACAAACTCCTCACTCCTGCTCTAACTACCAGCCACCATTTTTGCTTCAACATACCAATCTCCACAGCTTTGATATGTTTAGAAAGAGGAATTATTTTTCAACAATTTTTAGCTGCTTTTCAGATCATAAGCTTTCCTTGTGTGTCTATTTTGAGTCCTTTGAGGTGGTAAGGGAAAATGCTAAGAGAAAACACACACTAGAAAACACTTTCACGTGGGCTGCTAGGCAAGCGTCCACCAGCTAGCCACTTTCCCAGGCCTAGCTATCATTCTTAAGTCAGGATCTTAAGTTTCTGACAATAATTGATGTACAAAAACCAAGTCTTTGTATTTGACTAAAACCAAAGAATGACACTGTCAATTAGCCTGACAGTGTAATTAATTTTACTTTAATGAAATCAAAGAGGTTAAACTAAAGGGGGAAAATTAAGTGAACAGCTGTAAATTAGATACAGTAAAAAGTTAAAAACAAAAAAGAAATAAGATATTAAAGATGGTGGGACACTTTGTTTTTGAAGAAAAGCCATCAGTCTGTGTATTCATGCACATACGGTGTGTATGTGTAGGCATGCATGTCAAAGTGCACACGTGACGGTCAGAAAGTACCTTTGTGGAGTCCATTCTTCCTACCTTTATGAGCTTCTTCAGGACTGAATGAAGGTTACCAAGCACCTTTACCCTCCGAGCCATCACTCTGGTTCGCCATGTCCCTCATCTCCACTCCCCACCCTACTTTACTACTTATCATCAGGGAATTACTGTCTTAAAAACGGGTATTTTAGCTGGGTGTGGTGGCGCACGCCTTGGGAGGCAGAGGTGGGCGATCACTGTGAGTTCAAGGCTAGCCTGGTCTATAAAGCAAGTTCAGGGCAGCCAAGATAAAGCAGAGAAACCATGTTCCAAAAAAAAAAAAAAAAACAAACAAACAAAAATCAAATAGGATACTTTACCTTCTAGTTCATTTTAAAAAAACATTCTGTTAATAACAAATATGTTCATAAATAAACAACAGTATGAATATTTATGTTTACATCAGTGGCACCACTCTGCATAGTCTGCTTTTTTTCATTCAATATTGCTCCTTATTTATCTATCTGTGCTGAACCCTGTGCTTGCTAGGTGGAGCCTACCACTGAGCTACATCTCTAGATTTCCTGAGTTTTCTATTTTGAGACAAGGCTTTAAACAGTTGCTCAGGTTGGTCTTTCAGCTCGTTCTGTGGCCTACACAGGTATTGAACTTACAACAATCCTCCTGCCTCAGCTTCCTGAGTGCTGGGGCCACAAATGTGTGGTGTTTATACCTTTGTACAAGATAACCTGCCCAGACCCCTCGGCACGCATTCTCAAAGGCTTACGTGATGGGAACTGTACAAGGCAGAGGCTGCCATCTTCCTGCTTGAGCTGCACGCGGACTCTGCCTCTGTATTGAACGTCACGGTTCCACTCTCTGGAGTACATTTTGTTTTTCTAACACAAATAAACGAGACAAAAACAGGCCTTCAGCGAGCTGCTGCACGAGCAGGGTGGGTGTAAAGCAGTGATTGAGACTCACAGCGTACCTCCAGAAATGCATTCAGTCCAACTGCTGAGCATACATCTTGAATCTCAGTAGCAGTGGGGTTTTCTACAGCCTGAACAGTTAGAAACAGAAACACTCAACAGCTGAGTTTTAGCTAGTTAGTATTCTATTGTTGTGTAAATAATTTATAATATTATGACCAAAATAGACTAAACCCTAGTGTCCTTTATTACTATTAAATCTTAACACACCCTTAAGAATAACACAGTTGTACGTCTCTCCCCCACCGTAACTGCATGAGGAAGGACTTCATCAGTACATTCGCAGCACCTAGAGTGATTACTATACACCACTCCACAATGCTGACTCAGCTGCTAAAGCCGATGATTCCCCACGGCCTGCCATCTAAGTACATATTCAACAGAAGTGCAAGAGACCAGCTCAGGCGTGTGCACACTAGCACTGGCTCTGTCTTAATTCTATTTATTCTAAAACACTTATTTTATGTGTGTTTTGGCACCACTTTTGTGCAGTGTGCATAGAAGTCAGAGAGGCTTTAGATGCCCTGGAACTGGAGTTACAGATGGCATGTGGGTGCTGGGAACAGGTGTTTTGCAAAAGCAGTAAGTGTTCTTGCCTGCTGAGGCATCTCTCTAGCCCAACAAGGCTATTTATTACAGCCTCATGCTAGCAGCCACCAAATTTATCTTCTAACTAGAAGAAAGCTGTGTGGGATTCACACAGCGCAGTTCTGCACAGTCGTACTTTGTGGCAGGGGAGGTTTGCACACTCTCTATCCCAGGAATACTTGGGATGTTGGTAGACAGATTTGCTTCAAGACAATTAAAGAAGAAAAGGAACTGTTACCCAGCAGGTAGAGGCCGGGGAAGTTAAAATGCATCTCAAAATGCACGGGACATCACCTCCAACAATCAATCTGGCTCAGAACCGTCAGCAGGGGCTGGAGAGACGGCTCAGCAGCTGAGGGCTCATGCTGCTTTTGCAGGGGACCCAAGTTCAGGCCATATCACCTGTATCAGGCAGCCCAGCTCACAGGATCTGACACCTTCTGGCCTCCATAGTGCCTGCAGTCACATGTGCACATCCCCCCACGCAACAATAAAAATAGAATAACTCTTTAAAACAGAAGCTGTCAGTGCTGCTGCTGCTAAGACACTCTTGCTTGGAACAATTACAGTTAAACTATACTCCAGGGGCTGCGGGTGCTGCTTAGTGACAGAGAACTTGCTTGGCCTATTTAAGAACCTGCATTCATTCCCAAGCATTGCAATATACAAAAATTCCAGTAAGAATAAGAATACGTCTTGTAGTTCTATAGATCAGTGAAAGAGAGAAATACACAATGAATAACCCCATACATATAAAGTGAAGAGCCAGCCCAAGGTAACCTGTGGTGCTGGGGTGTGAGTGAACAGGGCGAGGAGACAGAGGAGGACACAGGAAGAATCTCCCTTCACGCTGCCTGGGGATGTTTCTTAAATCTGGGTGCTGTATCCAGATCTACTCCACATATGAAAAGCATTCAATCCACCGAAAGACTTTTCTAAGTTTCTTAGCTATGCATGCCTTTAATCCCAGCACTCATGAGGCAGATGCAGGGGGACTGCTGTGAGTTTTAGCCATGTATGAATGAACTTTTTTTTTTAAATAAAAATTTCAGGGTGTCTCGGTGCCTTGGTGTTGGGCACTATTTTGAACAGCGCTAGAAAGTGACAAGGTGGATTGTACTCTTTGAAGTAACAGCCAGATGGAAGAAATTAATATAAAAATAGCTAATTCTTTGTTTCTGACCTCCTTTGATTATAAAACCTAATACTGATTTAAAAAGAGAATACGACATAAAGTTCTGTGAGATCTCTTATTTACCACTGGGCATTTTCTAAGTCTAAGTCACTAGACCAGCCCCAAACGAGGGCTCTCCTATCCAAAGACCACATCTTTCAGAACGTAAATCCCTTAGGGCCTTGCACATGTTATGCTAAGAGCTCTTCCATGGAGCACTCCCCACCAAACCCTACATCTACTTTGCAAAGTAGTAAAGTACTAACTTTAAAGTGATTTTATACACCTCTTTAAAAAAAAGCTGCACTTTGTACAAACTTTTATTCCTATACTTTAAAAAATCGAGCCTGCATCCTGCACACGTTGTGCTATATGATGCTATCAGTTTGCTTTTATTGAGACAACTGTCATAATCATGGTTTTTAAGACGTGACAACCCTACAGAGACCTCTTCTTTTCTTTACAAGCAGGCCATTAAGAATTCTCTTTCATGCCGGGCAGTGGTGGCACACGCCTTTAATCCCAGCACTCGGGAGACAGAGGCAGGCGAATCTCTGTAAGTTCGAGGCCAGCCTGGTCTACAAAGTGAGTCCAGAACAGCCAAGGCTACACAGAAAATTCTCTTTCATTTTGCAGGGGTTGTCTCCAATCTCAAAGAAAGACAGTAAAAACGAAGCAGTCGTCGCCATAACAAACCAACCTGCCCCAAGCCTTCAATGGCCTAGGTATCAGACACTCACCTTATTTACGGGAATCCGCCTCCCCTCTGCTATGGTCTTCTTATTATTTAAATAAGCAGGGTAGATACAAATAAACCTGTCACAAACACACACAAAGCACAGCTAAGTAACGTATGTGCTAAGTTAAAAGGGAGAATTTCATCGCCATAGCGGAGACATCTTATATCATAATTTTACACACACACACACACACACACACACGATTGATTGAAGTAAAACAATGCGCGCCACTGTTACTTTGACACAACGACACAACAGCCTGTCAGGAGTCCCTGAGGCTGGAGCACGTTCTTTTACACCAAAAGGAAAACCTCACAAGACACGAGGCGAGCCTCTCTGAAAGACACACTAATGCAGAAGGCGCTTCTCGCGGCGCCACTGGCCTCTTAACGTCAGGTCCTGCCGCACCGCAAATCTCGCCACAGCTACGGGGGAACTGGGGGCTGCTACCCGGGCTCGGGAGCTGCGGATGCCGGGGTTCCGGTGGGAAGGAAGCCCCGAGCCCAGGGACGCCGCGGCCAGCCTGCCCGAGGACTCACCTGTCCTGGTCGGCGGGAGACCGCGCGGCCGCGCAAGCCATTTCCACGGGAGCTCAGACAGCCGCGCCAGCCCGGCAGGCCAACCACCAGCTGGAAGTCGACTCGGGGCTCGGAGACCGCCCTCCAACCCTTCCGGCGGAAGTCCTACCCAAGCGTCCGGCTGGCAGGTTTTCCCTCACAAGTTGGTTCCGGCGTGGAGTGACGTGGCTTGTAAAGCGGTCTTCTCGCGAGAAGAGGTTGTGCAGGTGCGGGTCCCCTCTCAGCTCTCAGAAGTTACCCCGGTTTGCTCCGCACCCATCCCTGTGCGTTCACTTGATATGGCGGGGCTGTTCACCAAGAGGAGCCTCAGTAGTTTGGAACAAGATACCGGTTAGATCTGGCAGGAAAAAGCCCTTCTAAGCTCATTTATATATTCCCGGTTCCCTCAGCTTGCTTTCGACTTAATAAGGTAAATTTTAAGAGAAGTGCACTTAGCAGTATTTGTGGCACTGTGCTGTATAAATAGGAACGTTCGACATTTAACTATACACATCTTTAAACTTTTAAAGCGCCACACCCTAAAATTCATGTTTTTGCAATCACTGTTCAGTTGCTGTGTAGGTGAAGGGAAACACCACCAAGAGGTGGTCACAGTTCAAGTTCATAAAGCAGAGAAACAGAAGGTGATATAACTTCCACACAGTACCGGGGCCCTTGGTTTTTTAAAAAGCTGGAGGGGTGGGGGAGAGATAATTATAATAATAATAAATAACAGTAAATTGAGAAATTATTCGAGAAAGCTTAAAAGATGAGTTATACTAGCAAATGTAAATAATTTTCTTGGTTTCAGTTTAACTCTCTCTCTTTTTCAGTTTAAGTCTTAAAGAACAGTGATGCCTTTCCCTTTAGTATGTCTTCTACCTGAAAATCTTTATCTCTCTTTTACCCCTGTAGGGCTCATGACCAAGTTCTCAGCACAAAGGAGATTTATTTGCCCCAGAGGGCAGGGAATAAGAGCCAAAGACAGGAGATAGAGGTCAAGCGGCAAAGGGGAGGGAACAAGGGAGAGGAGGGGTATTTGTCCCTTGGGGGGCAAAGGATTGCCTCTGGAGGAAACAGACACATAGGCAAATGGCGATTTATAAGGGTACCAAGGGGAACCCAGTGTTAGGATGAGGTGTTTAATTTTGATTGGGCATGTTAATTAGATGAGCCAAAGCGGGGTTTGATGGCTGGACTTCAATACTTGGATAGCTGGACCTTGGTAGTCAGCCTCAGGAGGAGGAATTGGCCAAATAAAGGAATAGATCTGGGTGGCAAAACTGCCTTTAACTCCAACTTCAGGGGCTCTGTCACCACCAAGCTACACTCATTTTTACACAGATCTACATGCAAGTGAAACACTCATAACAGTGATAAAACAATACAAAGGTGGGAGTGATCCTCCTGAGTCTGTTTTTCAAGAATGTTAGCTTAAATGTTTTCAGGATTAAAGAATATGTTTTTGGGTTTTTTGTTGTTGTTGTTGTTGTTTTGGTTTTTTTGGTTTGATTTTTGAGATGAGGTGTTACTATGCTTTCCTATTGTTCAGACTGGTCTTGGAACTTTTGCTTTGAGTCTTCTGGGCTCAGTCTCCCAAGTAGCTTGGATTACAGGGCATAACGAGAAATCAAACTTAGAAGTTGGTTTTGCTGAAGGGTGTTGATTCACTTAGGCTTATGAGGGGGCTAAAAGCCTGAGGCTGTGAGATGGCTCAGGAGGTAAAGGCAGAAGGAAGGGCAGGAGGAACTGAGGCACCTTCCCTGTCACCTTCTATAGTGTTGTTCCCACCCCCTCCCCAGTGGATCTGAAAGCCTCCAGCCAATGTCCTAAATCTTCAGTCACCTTGGATCCCAAGAATAGTATAGTGTTATAGTCAAGTCCCCGAATCATGAGGTGGTGAGGGTAGTCATCTTAGGGGAACTGGCTTGTCCCCTCAGGCAATGAATACTTCTTTGAAGAACCTGTTGGACTTCTGAACATGACTGAATTAATTAACCCTTTACCACTAATCTATTTTATTGAGATGCTGGATAGCCTAGCCTGATCTTTCACACTCCTGCTGGGTTCAGTCTTTGAAACCTACATCGTGGAAGGAAAAGAACCAATTTCTTCACTGTCCTCAGATCATACATGTGCCATGGCACAACTTCATCCAAATACATACATACGTGATACGTGTAAAAATAAATCAGTGAACAGGATCCATCTATTTGTTTTCTCCAAGCATCCCTCTCTTTCTCTCTCTGGAAGTTCTTCTGTTAATTCCTTCCCAGATATTGACAGCTCTTTCTTAGAACCAATAGGCAAGTGAGGAAGGATGAATATTTAGAAAATATAAGACCAGCGATGGGGGGCTGGAGAGATTGCTCAGCAGTTAAGAGCACTGACTGCTCTTCCAGAGGTCCTGAGTTCAATTCCCAGCAACCACATGGTGGCTCACAACCATCTTTGATGTGATCTGATGCCCTCTTCTGGCCTGCAGGTACACATGCAGGCAGAGCATTGTGTACATAATAATAAATAATTAAAAAAAAAAAAAGACCAGCGATGGATCATAGACATAACAACACTAAGATCAGGCCAGTACTTAGTTATCTGTCAGTTTACCAATCAACAATTGAATATACAGAGAGACACCTTCATACAGTGTACCCCAACAGAGACAGCCTATTGAGTGGGAGAAAAATATCAGCTAGTTGTACATCCGACAGGGTTAATATCTACAATACACAACTCAAAAAACTGAAAAAGAAATTAAAAAATAATAAATAGGCTAATGAAATGGATGGTTCTCAGAAGATGAACTGCAAATGGCAATACATCTATGAATCCGTAAACAAGCAAGCAGAGACATGTAAGACACAATGGGAGGAGAGAACTAGCTCCCACAAATTGTTCTGAGCTCTACACACATGCAGTGGCACATGGACACCCATACAATAAGCATATATATCCATAATAAAACAAATTAACAGATGATGCCTGTAAAGCTACAGGTAGCATAAAACCCACTATGAAATGTGAACTTATCAATAGAAAATGCTAGAAATAAGAACTCTGAGGAAGAAGAGCAATATGACCAAAATTGTTATCTAAATTACACTTGTGTGAGGGCACTTTTAAACCTGTTGAGAGACTATCTTGGGTATTGTATGGACACAACACCTACCAATAATAACTCTGATGGCCTATAGCTTAGGTAGGAAATAGGAGGTGGGACATCCGGCAGGCAGAAAGGATTCTGGGACAGAGGGAGGGTGAGAGATTCAGTCAGCAATATGTGAGGAGGCAGACATATCACACCTGAGTACAGGTAACAAGCCACCTGGGAGAATGTAGATTGGTAAAATGGGTTATTCTGAGTTGTGGACTGGTCAGGGAAGAGCCTAGCTTTATGGGCTAGGTATTTGTGGATAGTATTTAGAGTCTCTTGAGTTGTTCTGGGAGCTTGGGGTTGAGAGGAAAGGCCCCCCATCCGCGCCCTACTACATAACTGTGTCCCACAACGTAAACCAAGTGTAGATTTAGAAAGGATATTCATAATTTAGCTTTCCTAAGAAAACAATTACTTGAGGAAATTCCCCAACCACACCAAATTAATGTAAAAAAGGAAGAAAACCAAGGGCATGTGCTGAAGAGAAAACAACGATGAATACTGAAATCTAATGTACACTTACAATTAATAGCTATTATTGGCAATATGAAAAGCTATATTACTAGTTAAGAACATAGCCTGAAAATTAAGAACAAGAGAATAAAGTGGGAGGGATGTATACCTTTAATCTCTGTACAAGTGAGACTGAGGCAGGAGAATTGGGAGAGTTCAAGGCCCGCCTCAGCTAGTTACTATTTGTCTCAAAAACAGCAACAGAAAACCTCCATGAAATAAATCCACCCAAAACAACACAAAACAATCAACAGTGACAAAACCCACAAGTGATAAATCAATGCAGAGACAGATTAAAAAAAAATCTGTGGTGAGTTAAACAGTGTATATTGTTTCCCACACTTTGGCTGCCCTGTCCTGCCTGGGGCTCTGGGTCATCACAAATGCACGACCTCTCATTTCCTTTCTCTTCTCCCATTTGCAGGAACTCATTCCTGGACTACTCCAAGAATGCCGAATTCTGTTTATCATAAGCAACACTAGAAACTTGTCTCTAATCTCCACATCCAAATTTCAGGGTTAGCTGTACGGATCTCAACTCTGTCAAGTTCATCACGAACAAACCTACTGAGGACGCTTCATTTAACAGGACCTGTTCTTTAAAATCAAGTTGTAGGCAACTTTGTTTTTCTTTCAAAGACTGAGCCCTTCCTCAGACAAGCTTAATGACTGACTTTTTCTAAGACAGGGTCTCACTGTGTAGCCCTGGCTGGCAGGCAACTAACTCACTTTGTAGACCAAGCTGCTAGCCTCTGCCTTCTGAGCTTTTTTTTTTTTTTTTTTTTTTTTTAAGGACAAGGTCTCCACTATCCAGGGCAGACTGGCTGTGAATTTGTGACTCTCCTGCCTCATTTGGTCTCTTAAATGCTGGGGTTATAGGTGTGTACAATCCTGTCCAAATTGGTTTCTCTTTGAGTGTCATTTGGCACATATGGAGTGCTTCATAACTAATATCCATCTGGTTTTATTCATGTTTAGTGCCTTTCCTCCAGAAGCATACATAGGTTTGCAAACATAGGCCAGTGCTGCTATCTCTGCAGTTCTGCATCATTTAGTGTCGTTTGTTTGTTTGTTTGTTTGTTTTTTGAGACAGGGTTTCTTCTAGCTGTCCTGGAACTAACTCTCTTTGTAGACTAGGTTGGTCTTAGACTCACAGAGATCCACTTGCCTCTGCCTCCTGAGTGCTGGGATTAAAGGTGTGCACCACCATGCCCTGCTCTTAGTGTCTTTTGTTAATGGAAGATTTTACTTTATTCAGTTTGATAATGGTTAACCATATGCTTAATAATTATATATTACTGTACCCTTTTATGCCCTGTAATTAATTCTGTCATCTGCTCTTACTTATCTAAAAGATGAAATAATTATTTTAGAATGTTTTATTCGCATATCTATCAGTAAAACCCATTGTTTTGTATAACTAATACAATTTCATGTGTATGTGTAATGTAGCTAAGATACTAACCCTCCACTACTCTCTGGTCCTCCTCCCACTCTTGCTAAGGCCCTTCCTCTTCCCAGCTAGCCCCCTTCTGCTTCATGTCTTTTTGTCTTGATGCAGTGAGTTTCACTAGGGCTGTGCACAGGTGCTGGGTGGGAGAGTGCTTACAGGAGCACAAGCATCTTACTAGTGTTTTCCTCCCCACCTGTTACATGTGGAGGAATCCTCGGGAATTTCAACACTTTTATACTTCACTTCAAACCTTTGTTTCCCAGTTTGGGCTTGGAATACTCTAAAGTGTTTAATCTAAAGATTAAAGTTACTATGCATGTCCTCGTTTCTGTTTTGAGTTATTTGGCTTGAGATTCACTATCATTTACCTACTGGTTTGCTTTTTTTTACCTCAGTCCCAGTCATCTCCATGTGCCCTCATACCCTTCCTCTATCCTTGCAACTTCCCCCCAAAAGGAAGAAAAAAATCACTGTGGAAGCAGTCGTGTGTCAATGTGTCTCACAGTGCATCCTTTTGTTCACGTTTCTTTGCTTGCAAATGTTCAATGAAATTAGTCATTTGCCTGGTTGGAAGCTTCTAGCATCTGCTACATTATCAATAGTGGATCTTCACCAGGACTCCTCTCAGATATCCTGTTGCTGCCCTGTGCCGTGGAGATCCTGCAGCTTTGGATCTATAGGACTGGCCTCTGCATGTGCTCCAGCAGCTCGTTGATGGGGTAGATGTTGAGGTGGACCAACTCAGAGCCGGGCCTGAGAGGTATCTGAGTGGAGGTGGTCTGCCCACACCACGGTAAGCTCTCCAGCACCGCCCCATCCAATGTCAAAGCTGGCAAGAGCCAGCTCCTGCTCTGACACCCTCGGAGTGGCTCACCTGTGCCCATACCAGTAGAACCAGCTCTGTTGTGGTGCCAGGGTGAGGTGCAAGGTCCTACCTCCAGCAGGCAAGGGGTTGGGCCAGCTCTCCCACTCTTGCACCCTGCCCTGCTGGCTGGCTCACCTACATCCTCCCAACCCCCAACCAGGGCCAGTTGTACAGAGTTGTACAGGACTGAAGTACCGGACCAGCTCTCTTGCCTGTTCTGTGGGGGTGATGGGGCATCTTTCCCTTGCCCACACCACGCCAGGCAGGGCAGACAAGTCAGTTCTCCCACGCCCACGCCCTCTTATTTGCTTTTAAGAGTTCTAATTGTTTCAACCTCTCTATTTACTGTAACTGATGCTGCGTTGCAGCTGTGTCATGGTCTCTGGTTTCCCAGTGCTTTTAAAATGCTCCCAGGAGATTCAGACATTGTAAGTATCTGATATACTTAAGGGATCCTAAGTATGCCACCTACCCTCACTGAAGCCAGCAGCATGAAGTGAGCACCACACCCGCTTTCTACTGGTGTGAGGAGCAGCAGCCAGGTCTTCACTGTGTCTGTTCTGGAAACTTTGTTGTACTTCTCAAGACTCACTTTTTTAGTCCTCAGATTCTGGTAGCTATCTGGTATTCTAAACATACACCTTGTATGCTGGATCATTTTGTCAGTTGACACAAGCTAAAGTCATCCAAGAAGAGAGAGAATCCCAAGTGAGAAAACGCCTCCATAAAAGATGGGGCTGTAGGCAAGACTATGTAGCATTTTCTTAATTAGTGATTGATGAGGGAGGACCCAGCCCATTGTGGGTGGGGCCATCCCTAGGCTGGTGGTCCTGGGTTCCATGAAGCAGGCTGAACAAGCCATGGGGAGCAAGGCAGTAAGCAGCACCCACCATGGCCTCTGCATCAGCTCCAGCCCTCAGGCTCTGGCCTGGTGTGAGTTCCTGCCCTCACTCCTTTTGATGATGAACTGTTATATAGAATTGTGAGTGAAATAAACTCCCCCTCCCCAAGTTGCTTTTGGTCATGGTGTTTTACCACACCAATAGGAACCCTAATTTTAAACAGCTTGTCATTTAGAGGATTAAAAAAAAAAAGCTTTAAAGAATCCCAGAATGATAAAAGTACTTTAGACAAACGGAATGTTTTTTCTTCCAAGGGCTGCACATATTGCTTTGCTGCCTTGTGGTAATCTCATCATTTAGTACCGTGGAAACCTGATGGCAGTCCCTTCTTTTGGAGATGACCCATTCCTTTCTTCTAGTTTTGAGATTAAGAAACAGTTCAGCGAGCCGGGCAGTGGTGGTGCACACCTTTAATCCCAGCACTCGGGAGGCAGAGACAGGTGGATCGCTGTTAGTTCGAGGCCAGCCTGGTCTACAAAGTGAGTTCTAGGACAGCCAAGGCTACACAGAGAAACCCTGTCTTGAAAAAACAAACCAACAACCAACCAACCAACCAAAAAAAAAAAAAAAAAACCAACACAACAATAAAACAAAACCCAGTTTATGCTGGGAGTGTGGCTCACTGGTGAAGTGGTTCCCCAGCACTACCAAAACCCAACTATGATGTGTCTAAGTGGGGCTTTGTTGGCCTCAAGTTACTTCAGGAATTCTTCACAAATGCCAAGCCAGGAAAAGCCAAAGCAGGAATAAGTGGAGCGGCTGGTGCTGGTCTCTTAATTGCTCCTGACACCCCTCCTTCCCCAATCTGCTCCCTCCCTTCTCCCCGGCTTGTTACGCCGTCATAAGCCAGTCACAGCAGTCTGCTTTTAGTCTACAGACATTCCGTTACCGCTCTCACCAGCCAAAACCTGGGTGTGGTGTATGTGACGTGTGGTCAGGCCTTGCACGCACTGAGGGCAGAGGAAGAGGTCAATGTCCTACTTTATCAGTCAGCATTATCCCTTTGAGAGTAGGGCCTCTCACTGAACCTGGAGGTGGGCTGGGAGCCAGCATAGATCCCAGACTGGCCTCCACCCCTCTAAAGATGACCTTCAACTCCTGACCCCCCTACCCCACCCTCCAAAATGCTAGGACCACAAGTGTTTGTACCTCTCACCAGGCCAAGAATGTGTGACTTTTACCTCAATTTGACTAGCCTAGTCAGTTTAGCTTTTATCTAAGCCAGGTCGGTCATACAGGTCTTCAGTGGTTCATCAGTGGAGTAGCACTTAGGTCCTAAAAGAATGTGTACATGGGCAGGTCATGCTGGTTAGATGTTTCTTACTAGTGTTGCTTACATTCAATGGCAACCTTCACTAGTATACATTAAGTATTTTTAATTAAAAATAACAATCAGATAACTTCAAGAAAACAAGTGAACAGAAATATAGAGAAAAATTATCCTGAATATCAGAGGAAAGAAAATCTAGTTAGCACCAAGAACAGTATTACAGATAGAGAACGTATAGTCTGAAAGATGCACCGATGGCCTAACAATAAGCAGAACATATTTTTATAGACCAGAGTTAGAACAGAAGGAAAATGAGCTGGGTTTACAGAAGTCACAGTTCAGAGAGTTCCACATTACAAGCAGCGTTCTCAGGTCAGCACGCAAGGGAAACAGGCTTACTAGAAAATGAGAAAGAATACACACTCTATTCCAGCTTCCTCGCCTTCTGAAAAGTTGTGTGGTAAATTTTAATTATCGGGCCATACAAACCCTTCTTCAGCTTTGAGCAGTTTAACTTTTGCATTTGTGATACTCTGTTCTTTTCTTAGCTGCAAAGAAACCCTGGCAACTGTCTCCCATTTTCAGCAACAAACTCATTTTTCAACTAACTTTGTGGTAACAAGATCTACATTTTACACGGCAGTACTTTCAGGGCTGGTTGATACCTACAGGGCCTATCTTTTAGTTCATTATTTACCCAGCTAGTGCCCTGGTAACTTGGAAAGGTTCATCAATTAATCCTTTTTGTGTACTAACAAATTTTTGTGTACTAACAAATTTTGTGTACTAACAAATTTGTGTACTAACAAATTGACTACTTTCCTCTCACTTAAAGCCAACCTTCCCTTTTCATAGTCTCTTAGCACAAATATTGTGAAGGCTCTTTTTTTTTTCTTTAAGTTTTACAGTAGCTGTTTCAAAGGGGACAAGAGCTGGTTCTCAGACGTAGTGGACATCTTCAGACTTTTGTGTTCATTGGTCAAGCAGTTTACTTCCTGCGTGAGGTGGCAGAGGCTACGGGATTGGACAACTCAGTGTCAAGTCTTTTATGCCAAGAAAGAGAACGTACTTGGTAGAGTAAAAGTCCAGTGTTAACTGTTAAGAGCTCTGCTGTGCCTTAGGACAGTATTTCTCCAAGTAAAGTCCCCTCACCATAAGCCCACATACCACCCACCTCTAAATTAATTAGAGATGCAAAATCTCGTAGACCTCAGCAGATCAACTCTAGCAAAGCGGGAGCATGCGGCCCAACTGTGACTTAATAAACACGCCTGGCGATCTAAGCACACCTGTCTTAAATGGCTACCTTAGGTTTCTTTGCTGCAGTCCAAAGCTAAGTAGGCTCCTGCACTTTTAATAGCATTCTAACTAGTAACGGACCCTCAGCACTGGGCTGTGTGCTGCTGTCTGAAGCAAGCAGAAGCTGGGAGTACTTGGCTTGCTATCAGCTGGGGCACCCTCTAGTGAAAGCAGTCTCAAGGCAGAACAGATTCGCTTTCACAGTCATTATCCCCAGGCAACAACCTTATTTCAGGGCCAGCACAGACAGACCTCTCTCTCTCTCTTCTTTCACCTCAAACACTAAGTTCTTAAAACATGAACGAAAAGGCATTTCATTCTAATACCTCACCTTTGACAAAAATACTCGAAGTGGCTTAAAAAATTGACGTGCAGGATTTCTAACGGAAAACTAGGAATGAAAGAAAACCAGGTACAACCTATATTCTGGCCTCCTGTTGCTTATGACAGCCTTGGAGAACAATATGGAATACCGCTAAGAAACAATTCAGATGGCCTGACAAAACCTGAAGCTCTTGGCTAATTAAGTGTTTTGGTGCATTCTCATTCATGACGAGTTTCCTCTGCCAAATGGGAAGTGGACAGCACTTGATAACATCCCACCTCTGTGCCCATTAAAAATCAAGTTGTCCTTAGCAGGCAGGAATTAAAAACAAACAAAAACCAAAACTCTTTGAATTTCTGTTTTACTAATTCTGGTGCATGTGTGCAGGTGAGAGGGTAGCTTCCACTTTTACGTGGCTTCAGGGGCCAGACGTCAGGTCACTAGGCTTTCCCTGCTGAACCATCTCGATAGCCTTAAATATTCCTGATAGCTTACAAAAGATGTGCGCGCACACAAATGCACCAAGACAGGCAGGGGGTGACTTTACTGAGTTGGTTCTTCGCTTTCAGCATGTGTGTCCTGGGAATTGAACCGGGTCTTCAGGCTTGGAGGCAGTAATCCTTACCCACAGAGCCATCTCACTGGCCCTCTTTTGAATATCTTCTTAAAAATCATCATAACAGCATTAAGTTTATCTCTGAAATTTTACTGACTTGTATTTTTTGAGCATGAGAAAATACTGACTGTACCGGTTGCAAAAACTCTGCCTTAGGTGGTAGTAGGTGCTAATTTCAGACCCAGGGTCAACACGGAGAGGAGGATAGGGCAAGACAGTTGCATGGCAAAGCCTGAGAGACACAACTGGTACCTGTCAAGGATCAAGTGTTTTTCAAGTATGAAGTCTATTAAGGAAAAGGAGATCTCCTATGTGGGCCTATGTGTCCAGTGCCTAGTCTTGTGCTATTAGAGGCATTTGTTTTAATTAAACTCCAAAGCAGTAAGAAAAAAAAGTGGGAAAATACCAAACATTGAGAGATGCTAATTACACAAAAATAAATTTTAGGAATGGTTAAGTGTCAACAATCTTCTTCAATTGTCTTTATTACAGTAAGAGGAAATTTTACTCTTAATGCATAGAATCTGAAGAAAAAAATTTACATTTAGCTTTTAAAAGAGGCCCTTTCGACAATTATTAATACAAATGTGAAATAAGACCCTTCAAACAAATACCGATTTCAGGAATAGTTTACATACATCAATAATTTATTCTGAAATGTTCATTTAGTCTGAGACACAGTTCCTGTCTCATTAGTAAAGGAGCAGCCATCTCACCTCACATACCAGAGTGTACAACAGTTACAGCATAGCAAAAATTCTACCTACTTTCCATAAAATCTAGTTCAGTTAAAATAGTTTCATTCAATGTTTACAGTTACACAGATCTGAGCACAAAAAAAAATTGTGTGAATTGTTACACTGTAGCTATCTCTATGCACACCATGTGACCACAGAATCATTAGTCGTTACTTCTGAAATTGAACCATCAGTTTCACTCATGCAGTAAAGCAAAGCAGGCTGAGTAAACATACTCATTGGGAACCATATTACTGTGAATTTCACAGCCACATGATTAATTATGACATTAGATGGATTCACAAGGACTAATTTTTTTTTGCATAAATACCAATTCTCCCTGATGTAAGTTTATTTTATAATCTAGAAATGATTGATAACAGCAATATATCATATAGTTTCTATCTGTAGTGTTATTTTAAGACAAGCGATAATTAAAGGACAGTGGGATGGATGCTACTTAAATATATGTAAAACATACTGTACAAATATACTTGGCTTTACCATTTTTTCTTACCTAACAAGTGTGCCTCCCAAAATGACCAGTGAGGACAAAGTGTACTATCAAATATGGTTTCCAGAACAAAACCCCTCTAACAAGAATCAAACCTATTTACAAAAATCTTCAACCTTTAAAGTTTTCTTTGAAATAAAGTCTCTTTACAGCAGTTGTGATTAACACCAGCTTTTCCTACGTCTGTCCTTCCATCTCTTTTAAACAGATGTCACGAGGTAAGACCCGGAATGGCGCTTAGGACTTTGGGCTCCACTGGATTCCGTGCTGTCGGTCTTTGAATCGCGCTTCTTCGTGTTGTTACTCACTGGCGTTGGGATCTGAGATGGCCGGGCTGAAGTACCGTCCGCGCTGCTTTTCCTAGGGCTTGGGTTGTAATTAAAAGGGGTCACTCTGGCAGCGACAGTCCCACTAGGTGAACTGTGTTTGCTGGAGCTACTTGAGCTGAAAGGGGTACGCTCCGCTAGAGGGGGCTCCCCAGGCTCGGCCGCAGGGGCAGGGTTGCTCTGTCCTGCTTTAGTCTCAGGTCCCTTCTGCTCTGGGGCATCGACCTGAACGAAGGAGTTCAGGCGGGTTTCCAGACCCGCGGGCTGCACAGGACTGCTGCTGCCCACATTCTGTTTTCCCTGCGTATCTTTTGAATCTTTACTGCTTGGATTTCCCTTTTCCGAAACACTGTCGATCACTGGGGGGGTGTTACCTGTGGGAGATCTTCCAGATCTAGGGTTGTTAATGGGGCAGTCCTCAATTCTCACCCAAACATCCTCTGTTTTAGAAACAGCAGGTGCCATCTGATAAATCAGAGTCTTTGATTCAGCACCATTGGCAGCACCTGAGGAAGTGGGAGAAATGTCACTTTCTTTGATTTTCCTCCATGTCCCTTTTGTGGGAACTTGGTTTTCTTTCATCTGTCTGGGCGCTGGCATGGAACTCACGTGCTTCTCATCCTCACTTTTGGCTTTTTCACTGGACTCTGACGAAGCGGAAAGAATGGAAGAGGAGCTTCCAGTTCTCCTCCAAGTGCTGACTCGAGGAAGGGACGAGGAGTGTTTGCTGTGCTCGCGCTTCCAGGTTCCCGCGCGATTGATGGGGAGTCTGGAAGGGCTTTCGGAATGGGAGCGTGCGATGTCATGCCGCTTCGCCGGTCTTCCGTCGTTATACTCTATGGTGGGGCTGAGACTAGGTGGGAGCTTTCGCCACCCGCCCGGCTGAACGGCTGGGTGTGCGGACAGAGACATATCAGGAAGGGAAGGGCTTAAAACTGGGGTCTGTGCCTGCGACCTGGTGGGAGAATCGGGTCTAGAAGACGGAGAGAGGGATTCAAAGGAGGCCGATTCCTCCAGCTTCCTCCTGAGGGTAGGGCTTGGGGCTTCTTTGATGAAAGTAGACTGGCGTACTAATGCAGGCCTTTCTGATCTGTCGGATTCACTTCCACTTGACTTAGTTGAAGACATTCTAGAGAGTTCTACCTTTTTATTAGACCCACTGCCATTACTCATCTGATTCAGTCCCTTAGATGCAGACTCACTTCTGGGGATGCTACTGGCGTTCTTGGGTAAGCCTGGTTGTTTGGTAAGGTTTTGTTGGCTCAGCTGCCTGCCTGGGGACGTATAGGACATTTTCCCGGAACCCGAGGACTTGGTTGAAGCGGTGCTGGGGGATGACGTCCTGGGCAGCTGAGACAGTTTGTTAGGAGGGCTTATTCCGTTTCTGCCAGGGGAAATTGAGTTCCGCCCTGGAGACTGCATCGGCCTACTTAAAGGCTGCTGTGTGGGTCTTGAGGGGGTGGAGTCTCTAGATCCTGACCTAGAAGGGCCCTTGTTGGACCCACTAATTTGGGAAGTTTGCCTGGTAATGGGGCTCAGCTCTGATTTCACTGATGGCTTGGTTCCTCTAGGAGAAGTAGTGGCTACGGGACCCTCACCCGGGCTTTTGGAGGCTGGGGTCTTGAGGGGCGGGCCTTTTTTAGAGACGGGACTTGTACTGGAGGAGCTGTTGCGGAGCCCTGGGATGTGGATCATCGTCCTGCCCCTGGAGATCGAAGGCATGCTTGTCTGAAGGGGTTGCTTCATTTGGCTGGAAATTTCTGAGTTGGATCGAATCTTTCCAGTAATCAAACTTTTATAAACCTTTTTCCCACCTTTGATTCCTTTATTTTCAGACTCTATTTTTTTTGCTTCTAATGTGCTTTTCTCCCCAGGCTTGAGAATTCTTGGGCCTTTATTACTTGTGAATGGCTTTTCCTCTTGATCAGGCGTAAGATGAAAAGGCGACCCCAGGGAGATGCCGGATTTCAGTGACAGAATGGAATCCGAATCAGATGAAGCCTGTCGGGACAGACAAGCGGCCGCGGCGGCTTGGTGCAAGCTGCTTACGATGGAATTGGCCCCTTCCTGAATAGCTTTCCAGTCAAAGTTTTCTGAGTCGGGAGATAAGCCATGTTCTGAATCTGGTCTCTGTATGTCTTTCAAATCAAGCGTCAGATCTTCAGCTAATATGCCACCCATATTTCTGGGACTCTGCTTTTCACTGTCACCCTTGAGTCTTGAAGGCCTTTTCTTTTTTGGCATTGCAGAGCTTATGCACTCCTGCAGCAGGTCATCCTCAGAGTCAATGCTGAGAGAGCTGAGAGAGCTGTTTCTTGAGAAACAGACAGGGGTGTCTTCAACATGAAATGACTTGGGCGCATACCCAGATGCCTGGGGCTTGCGTGGTTCTCCCGGCGGGTCAGCAGGCTCCGCTTCTTTGATTGGTTCATTTTCTTTGTTATTGTTTTCTTGGTCGATGTCACTAAGGGAACTCAGAGAGGAATTTCGAGAAAAGCAAACTGGAGTATTTTCAATAGCAAAATTCTGCAGCTTTTCGTCAGTTGCTGCCCCTCTATCTGGCACGTCTTTGGAGGCCTGGGGGAAGGTGGGTTGCTTCTGCAGCCCTGGCTTAGCCTGTCCTCTAGTTCCTGGGTGCTTTGTACTAGCTTGTGGCTTACTAGCTGAATGTTGGCTTGAGGTTGGTTCTGTGTGGCAGGTAACTTTGGCTTCTGAATCTTTACTTTCTTTCCCCTTTCTTAACTCAGCCTTTTCCCTAGAAAGGTCAACATCATCATCATCAAAATCCAGAGAACTCAAAGAATCATTTCGTGAAAAACAGTAAGGAGTTCCTTCAATCGGGGTGTAATGGTGCGGCGAATCGAAAGCAAAGCCCCCTCGGACTCTGTCTTCGTTGTTTGGTAGCTTATCACCGAAGTCCTTGGGGTTGTTTTTCAAGTTTTGTTTCTTTGAGTCTTTGTTGTCTGAGAAAGTTTCTTCAGTATTTACATTAACTTTTGAGTCCGTATTCTTTCTCACACGTGATCTGTATTCAGTACTTTGTGGCATGGGCTTTACTGGGGAAGTAGGCTTCTTTTTCTTAGTTTCTACTTGATTTTTGCTAGTTCCAGATGAAGTTATGGATGCTTGCTGGACCTGGTCCATTATCTTTTTCACTCGGAAGGGCTTGTGGCTTTTTCCTTTGGGCATGGCAGAACTGATACACTCTGCGAGAATGTCTCCTTCCTCTGCTTTACTATCACCCAGGTCTGGTGCAGCCGCAGACGAGAGTTTTCCTCTCTGAGCCTCATCTGTACTTCTGCCTTCTGTAGGAATGGTGTCTCGCTTTTCAAATTCGCCTGACGGGACACCTACTCTCAGCCCATCTCCAGCAGCCAACTCATTTGGAGGGGACTCTATTGTCAGGTCACTCAGAGACGTCGCCGTGGAAAAGTTTATAGGTGTCCCTTCCACGCAGTACACCCGGGGCACATCATCCCCTGGTGTAAAGCTAACATGCTTCTGGGGCTGCAGTCTGTTCTGTGGCGGCAGAGGCTTGTGCACAGGCAGCTGCCGTGGCTTCCTTGCCACAGGTGGAGGTGATTTTGAAGCAGTCTGGGCTGGCTTTTTGGCTCTGCGTGATGACTTGGTGGGCATGGCTGAAATGATGCATTCTTCTAATATGTCAATATCATCATCATCAGAACCCTCTAGTAAGCCTTTTTCAGAATCGGGCTTTTCTCCCTCTTTTTCCTGGCTGTCATTTGGTTCTTCAGGCTGCTCTGCTTCAGTTTCATTCCCATTATCATGTTCCTGAACTGGAGGCATTATTCTTAATTCCACATCTTTCTGTATAAACGGCTCATCCAGGCTCAGAGCACTCAGGCTAGAAGAACAGGAAAACCCGTCTGGAGTACTTTCTGTGGCAAAGTGTAAGAGCGTATCAGCATCCGGCAGGACCTGAACCCTCCGAACTGCGGCATTCACGGCAGTCTGCTTAGGCCCGCTCTCTCTCTTCTCAGCAGCAGGGACTTTACTTTTTGGCACCTCTCTCTTGGTCTGGACTGCTTGTGGAGGAGGCGGAGGGGTTTTGCTTCTGCTCGGTGGCATGGTCTGCCCAGGGCTATCGGGAAGGTCGCTGGGGCTTATGATGCCGCTCACCATTCCACTGCATGGCTCACTCTGAACAGAGCTGGCAATGGAACGACTTTCAAAGCTGTCAAGTGAGCTCACAGAAGTGCACCTGCTGAACACAAGTGGAGTCTCCTGGACATAGTGCTCTGGGGGACTTTTGGGTGTCTGAGCACCACTTTTGGAGGGAGACTTGGCCCCTGATGAAAACTCAACAGCTTTGTGCCTGGCTGACTCTGAGGACAAGCCAGAGGCCTGGAGTCTGCTGGGTTTGGCTCTAGCATTCTGGGATGCTGCTGGAACCTCGCTTGCGGGATCTTCAGTTGATCGGGTTCCATCACTCTCCTTTACTTCGGCCATCTGCAGAGTATTAGCAGAATCTGCTTCCTGAGTTGTCTGATCACATCCTATCTCATCCTCCGCTGATGACAGCGATGATAACGAACTGCACCTGGAGAAACATATGGGGGTGTCTTCTACACAGTACGTCTGTATTGTTTCTTGGTTGATGGAGGGGACTTTGCAAGTGGTCCCTTTTTGAGTCTGACCGTTTCTCTGTGCTGAACTTGGATGCAGCTGGTTTTGCCTTTTGGCACTAGATGAAGCTGTGGACGTATTCTCACCGCTTGGAGAGGTATGTTCAGACTTAGTGCTCTGTGCTGATGAACTCTTTGAGAATGAAAATGATGGTTTCTGTGAGGAAGCAATATCAGAGGCATATTTTAAACTATAGTCAATAGGCTGATCCACGTGGTGTTTTTCTTCATTATATTTCACACTGTAATTTGTTGGTCTCTCCTCTTCTTCATGCTGTTCTTCCTCAGAGTAACGCTCACTGTAGTTGGTAGGCTTGTCATCTTCATAGTCGTCTTCCTGACACAAGGACTGGCTGACATTTTGGTTAATTGCATGACTAGAACCCATTCGATTTGTTTCTGAACCACTGGTTCCCCTAGACCTATATGGGGAAACACACTCCTGCTGCCCAAAATGTGGCTGGAACTTGAGGTGTTTGTCGTCAGTGTTCTCAGAGTAAACAGGGTAGTTGGCGTTTTGGGGTCTTGATTGTCTTTGCTCATTTTGCTTTATTTCATCTTCGAGTACATGCTTGGGTCTTGCCCATCTTTCATTCTGCGAGGGGCTCTGCCTTCCGGAGTTCAACTGCTCATCTGAGTACTTAAGACTGTAATTGATTGGTGTATCCAGTTCTCCATCATTGTCATCCATATGATTTGCACTGTGTATCTTATGGGCTAGGTCAGCTGGATATTGACCATAACTGCAAAACTTACTTTCATCATCTTCAGAGTAGGATTCAACCGATGGCTTCATCTGGCCCCTTTTACCATACCCATCACTACTGTTGACGCTATTTAAGCTATCGTTTGAAGACCTCTTGTATTCCACCTTGGCGTAAGGCATAGAGCATGTCCTATTTGAATTTTCTGACTTAGTAAAGTTGTACGTGCTGGAGTGTGCGTGGGAAGCAGAGCTTCTCCGTGCTGCACTTCGCTCATCCGCCACACAGTGGAAGTCGGTGGTAGAACCAGAGCCTCTGTCTTCCTGGGAGGTGTGAATGGCAGATACTTCTTCCATAACTTTGGCGATCTGGGCTGCAGTGGTAGAGATCTGCAAGCCACGTTTTGAAGAGGTCCCTGGATTTTCTGTGGCTGACTGGTACGTGCTGAGGCCAATACCTCGTTCTCTTTCCAAACTTCTGTCTTTTTCAGAACGAGAACTGTCTAGGCTTCCCCTTGATGAGGAAGAGCTGGGCAATACTGTAGTGTTTAAATATGGGGAAAGAACAGTCATGTTCCCAGCGTTGAAACTGTCTGGCCTACTGTCATCATGCCGATTGGTGTCGAAAACATAGTCACCATAGAGACTCGGCTTGTGCCTCGGCTTACTCCGATGAGATGCCTTGGGACTTAAGTTGTCAATATTGTCAAAGGTTTCGGATAGATGCTGAGCGTCTAACTCTGCCTCCAGGGCCTTCTGTTTCCTGACGTGAAGAGACGGCAAGCTTGAGCCAGGAGACATGATATTGGCATCCTTGTACTTTGCAGGTCTGTTTGCCATGAGGTTCCTTAGAGCGGCTGCACTCCCCATAGCGATCATTTTGTGCTTGGAATGAATGAGGTTCTTGAGCATGCTCACGGCCCCCATGTCCCACAGGGCTTCCTGGTCTTTAGGGTTTCTTGCTGAGAGATTCCACAGAGTTCCACATGCATTACTCACTATGGTCAAACTGTGAGATTTCAAGTGCTGTAATAAAGTTTGTAGGCAATTGTTCTCTCTTAGGATTTGCCTGAATTAAAACAAAAACACATAAGGTTAAGGGGAAAATGTGATTAGTGACAAAAAAAAAAAAAAGAGACTGAAAACAAGTTTAAACACAAGGAAGACTAGTAAACACAATAGGCATACTATAAGTGCATCAACTGTCTTGTGAGCTGCAAGTGCCGCCTCTCCTTTTGTTTTCTTGGCTCATTTAATGTTTACTATTTCACAGTATCATCTGTCAGACCAAAAGCAGTGACAGAGTTGCTGTGTTCCATTTATTCTCTGTCCTATTCTGGTCCATTAGAAGAAAAGGATTTTTTTTTAGCTGATATATTTTCTTTTTACTTAAAAAAACCCCAACAACAATTTATTTATTTATTTAGTATATAATGTTCTATTTGCATGTGTGCCTGCCTGCCAGAGGAGGGCACTAGATCCCATTCTAGATGGCTGTGAGCCACCATGTGGTTGCTGGGACCTCTGGAAGAACAGACACTGCTCTTAACTTCTGAGCCATCTCTCCAGCCTGACTTTTTTTTTCTTCTTTTTTGTTTTTTCAAGACAGAGTTTCTCTGTGTATAGCCTTGGCTGTCCTGGAATTCACTTTGTAGACCAGGCTGACCTCTAACTCACAGAGCTCCACCTGCCTCTGTCTCCCAATGCTGGGATTACTGGAGTGCGCCACCATGCTTGGCTGAGCAGATATGTTTTCTATATTCACATAATAATAGTTTTCTAATTTAAGGACTATAAAAATATCATGAAATCATAAACAGGGACTGTGGTAATTTAATATACAGTGAAGCAACAGTGTTGAGTACTGGGATGTCTTGGAAGCAGAAGACAAGTGACTGACAGATTGTTATGTAGTCAGAGAGCACACTGTATGCATCTAGACCAGCAAACATCCTTTCTAGAGTAAGTAATCTCTGTTTTGGTGATAGTGCCAAGTCCTTTGTCTGCTTTTTGGCAGACTGTATATATAAGCATTATTTAAAAAAAACAAAACAAAAACATCAAGAAACATGAAGCATAGATTTTAAAATATAAAAAGCAGGGCTGGGCATGGTGGTACACACCTTTAATCCCATTACTTGGGGATGAGTGTTGGATGGGGTGGGGGTGGGTGTGAGGCAAGAGGAGCTCCATGAGTTCAGGGCCAGCCTAGTCTACAAAGCAAGTCCAGGACAGTCAGGGCTCTATTACAGAAAGAAACGCTGTCTCGAAAAACCAAAAGGAAAAAGAGAGAGAGAGAGAGAGAGAGAGAGAGAGAGAGAGAGGAAAAAAAAGTGCGTATAAATATAAGGGCTAAAACAAGCCCCCTCAAATTCTGGGTCTTTGAGAGATATGCATTCTTTCAAAACCCAATGTTTGTATAATAATACATACTGACAAAAACCATGGTGGACATTTCTCGGTAGTTCAATATCAACAAAGGACTTAGTGAACGTAAGTGTTTCTTGCATAGCAGAAACTGACATGAAGCTTCCACTTTATGCATCAAAAACTTAAATTATAAGTTGTGAACGACACCTATATTTTGTCGCATATGCATATCTTTAAAGATGAGAATATGCAGCGAATTGATATGCATTATAAAAACATAATGTTTACAGGATTAACAACAGTATATGCCCTAATCTGAAGTGCATTCTGAAGCCTCACAGTTTAGCAGACTGGGTGAATAACGGATGATTAAGCACGCTGGTCACTGATGTTAAAACACCGTTAGAAAAATGCTGAGGCTTTACACTTCCTAGGTGAGTCTCAGTCTTTCCTTTGTTTAGCTTTATATTCCTCTATGCTATCTAAAAAGGGAAGAATTAAAAGTGTTTTGACTTTTATTCTGTTTTCTACAGATAACCTAATCTCTCAACTACCATTTACTTATTGTAGATTCCTCTAAGATACTCTGAACTTTATTAAGACACTTGGAACTTTACTAGCAACAAAATGCAAATGAGTTATTATAGGAGTTGAGCGTTATCTTTGCATTACAATAATGACTCTTTGTATAGAGCTTTCATAATGACACAGAACAGTTTAGAATTAGGTCTTTGTAAAGAAACAGACTCTATAATAATCCACTTAAAAGTAATATTCAACTTGGTATATACCTGTGGTCCTCATTTGTCGCTATCAGGCTGGACACATTCCGTAAAATCCCACCTCCGCTTTCAATGATGGCTAAAGTATTTGTCTGGCTCCGGTAAGTGAGAGTGCCAACCAGAAACGCAAGTGCTCCGTCCACAGCACATATGTCAGCTTTATTCTCAGTGCAGTGTGCAGACAGATTCCATAAGGCACTCAAGACACTTTTCAGGGTTGATTCCTATTAATGATGGAAACAGAGTATGCGTCATTTAGTTAGAGTCTTGTTTTCTTTTTGTCTCCCTTCTGACATGCCTCACTAGTAAATCAGAAACTTTTCATTTACCAACACTTTCACTCAAAATAAAATTTAGGTCAGTGCTGTTTCTATAAATCAACATAATATTAAACTAATGACCCTTTATCTTTAATGAACCAGAACATAAAGCAGAATTGATAATATTATCAGGATAACAGAAACTCAGTTAAAACACCTTCACATACTACCTGTGGATAGGAAAAGGCATTTAAGTACTTATTCCATGACTGCACACTGCAGAGTAGTTATATAATGTCCTATTTGTATTAAAAACAAATATATGTATTCATGTGCTGATGATTAAAAAATAACCGAACATCTGAAAAGTACTAGAAAACATTCAAATTCTTAGAACTCCTAAAAAATTAGGAGTAATTACAAAGTAATTATAAAAAGACTCCCTAACATGCAAAAATTGTAATTGCCACAGAAACACTCTGATATACAATGAATGATATTTGGTTACATTTTATCATACTCCAAATGTCAGTGTTTCTTTTTATGATACCCCCAAGGAATCTTTATTAGAAACGTATTGTTCCTATCAGAACAAGAGGCACTCCAGACAATACAGATGTAAAACAGTACTCTAAAAAGAAGGCTACTGCAGTGTGAGTTGAAGGTAAGTAGCTCACAAGGGTGACAGCACTGTAGGAGGAGGAGGATGATGGGGATGATGGATATGGGGCGGGAACAGCAGGAACAAAAGCTAAACTGCCAACTGGACAATGGCCACTTGGAGCCTGGAGCCCAGTGTTGTATGCAGACACACAGTGCCTAACGCTCCGTCACTCAGGTGCCCTGCACAGACGGCCAGGCTCCTGTAAGTGTCAGCCAGGTGTGGCAGCTCACACCTGCAATCCAGCACTGGGGAAGCTAAGGTAGGAGGGACTGGGACAAAATCAAGGCCAGCTTCTCTGTATGAGACCCAGTCTCAAAACAACAGGAACAAACGGAACAACAAACCCCTCAAACATACGCACACAGGCACTGAGCTCAATTTCAATTACAACGTGACTGGAGTGTAAAGACGGGATGAGCAGCAGGGAAAGGGCAAAAACTGAGTGAGAAAAACAGCAGCTGACTCAAAAGTGGGAGGCGGAGGTACACAAACACAAGATGCTGCAGAGACTTAAGCCAAGGCCAAGGACCTGGTTTAAAGAAGTTCGGGGCTGGGGGGCTGGGGGCTGGGGGTGTGGCTCAGGAGTACAACTATGTACACACTGTACACGGGACGGCATGCGTGAGGGACGTGAAGGGCTGCAGGAGGAGAAGAAATGAGCAGAGATTAGAAATAAGGAAAGGAGCTTTGGTACAGTGACTGGTCACAAAGTGACGTGCAGGGAGAGGGGAGAGGAAACCTAGTTAAATAAACCTAAGTGGACTCCGGGACAAGGAAAGGGACGAGGAATCTTAAGGATGGAGGCGAGCGGCTCATCCAAGACTTTTCATCATTATAGTAAAATAATCGCTCTAGTGGTTAGAAACAAAGGAAAAATTTTCATTTTTAAAATACGTTGATTTTTATAGACAGCTGAAAACATAAGGAAGATCTAAAGATAAAGCACACAGAGGGAAGGACTAACAGATCTAAGCAAACAGCAAAGTGTGAAGCACTGCACTGATTTTTTGTTACAATTATATTGAGTTATTGCAGAAAACAAACCAAACACCTTTCACATATACATTCTTATCACTTTTAATGTAGATATACATCCACGAATCCCCCACTCCAATCAAGTGACAAACATTTACACCTCCCAAGGTTTCTGCCCGGGCCTCTCCTTCTACCCCAGGCCCTCGACAGCCACTGACCTGCTTACCAGCCTCCTCCTCAATGAGCACAGCAACTACCACCTCTCCCTCTCTAGACTTCTACCTGGTGCTGCTGACTGGATTTCAGAAAGTACACGCTAAAGAGAACTCCAGGAACCAGAGAAATCACACGCAGGGCTGCAGATAACTGTTGAGCCCTTTCGAATGATAACTGGTGGGCTGGCGAGATAGTTCAACAAAAAAACCACCTGCCACATAAGCCTGATGCCTGGAGTTTAAGCCCACGGTGGGAAGAAAACTAACTCCTGAGATTGTTCTTTGACCTGCTCATGTGCCCACACAGGCGGGCACATATGTACAGACATGCATGCATCTACACAAACAAAAACAAAAGCCAACTGGAGAAGTCTTTTAAAATATATCTTATTATTTGTTTTTTTAATAATTTGTTCTTTGGGCTGGGAGATGGTTCATCTGCTAAAATGCTTGCCACACAAACATGAGTATCTGAGTTTGATTTTCCCAAAACCCATGTAAAAGGCTGCGTGTGGCAGTGTGCATTGGGAAGGCAAAGACAGGTCGATGTCTGTAGCGAGAATTTTGGTGTCTTTAAAATCCTGTTATGTAAACATGTTTTTTTATTTAATCCCAGGTGTGGGATATGGGGCTGCTTCAGATTGTCCACAGCAGCACACTATTTGCCGCCAATGTGCTCTGGCAGGCGTGTGATTCTGACAGCTGAAGACAGATTCTGGGGATTTGAGAGAGGGTACAAGAATACCACAGCCCTACCAGAGGGGCGAGGCTCTGCTGGTCCTGCTCCTGGTTTGTCAAGTAGTCGAGAGAAAAGAGGCAAGAAGTTGGACGAAGACTAAGACTGGACGGGTCGCAAGGAACTCAACGCCCCTAACCAGCAGGAAGTAGGCTAAGAATATCTCAACGCCCCCTCTCCTCGTTAACACTGTCTCTCCTGCTTCATGTTGAGGTGTTGGAAGGGATCGGGGTGGAGAAGGGTGGCTCATAGAAGAACCCAAATAAAGTCGCATACAAAAATATGCCAAGAGTGCAGCCAGTCTTGAACAGATGAGCTCCAGGCTCATTCAGAGCACCCTACCAAAAACGGGGGCAGGAGAGACGGCTCAGCAATTAGGAGCGCTTGGCTGTTCTTCCAGAGGGCTGACCACCTTCTTTCTGGGCTCTGAGGACACCAGGCACGCATCTAATACACAGGCATACATGCAGACAAAAACCCCACACATAGAAAATCAACTAAAAAAGTAAGGTAGAGGGCTACAGACATGCTTCAGCAGGTAAGATGCCTGCTTGGCATGCACAAAACCCTGGGCTTGAACTCCACGACCATGTAAAACAAAGGAGGGGCATGTGCGTGTGATCCCAGCACTTGGGAGGTGGAGGCCTGAGGGTCAAAAGTTCCAGGTTATCTTTGGCTGCATGGTGAGTTCCAGCCTGGGCTGCATGAGACCTGGCCTTGAAAACAAACAAAAAACCAGGTGAAGGGGACTGAGGAAGACATAGCATGAAAACACACACACACACACACACACACACACACACACACACACACACACACACACTCATTTTTTAAGCCAGCACTCTGTTGCCCAGGATGGTCTAGAACTCCCAGGCTTGAGTAATCCTCCCACCACACCCTACTAGGTAGGCTGGGGCTATAGACATGTAATACTTTTAAGACCAGTTTGTTCTTTTTATAGCTGTGAATTTCTGTTTACCTAACAACAGTCATTACAGTTACTACTGACTTTTGGATATTACAAAATCATGAAGAACATTTATGTGTAAATCTGTGTGAGAACAGTGGTTTTGTTGCTGTGGGTAAATTCTTAAGAGCGGAACGGCTGTGTAGTGTGGCCAGTGGATGTTTAACATAAAAATCCCTTCCAACTATTTTCCCAAGTGCTATGGAATTTCACATTCCCAGCAACATTACAGAAGGCTTCCAGCTGCTCAGCAGCCTTGACGTGTGGTTCGTCTCTTCACTTCAAGCCACTATGGTATGAATAATAGCACCCCACGGTAGCTTTTATAGCAAACACTACCCTGTATCCTCTTCAGCACTTGGTGGCTGTTCATATCTTCCCTGAGTGTCAGCCCGAGCCACTTCTTAGCAGCTGCAAAGGTATCTTTATAGAGAACCTATGCACATTTACACATGGCTCTGTGTAGAGGCGGAAGGTAAGTGTGCAAGTGATTGTATAGGTGTGTGCGTGCCACTGCTGCACATCTACAAGGACAACCTCTGACACTGGCCCCTGCCTCCACTTTGTTTTTTTTTTTTTAAAGATTATTTATTTATTATGTATACAGTGTTCTCTCTGCAAATACACCTGCATGCCAAAGGAGGGCACGAAATCTTATTATAGATGGTTCTTAGCCACCATGTGGTTGCTGGGAATTGAACTCAGGACCTCTGGAAGAGCAGCCAGTGCTCTTAACCTCTGAACCATCTCTCCAGCCCCCTCCTCCACCTTGTTTTAGACAGGATCTCTTTGGTGGAATACACTTTCAACCCCAGCACTAGGAAGGCTGCTGACTTCTTATTACAGTACCAAGCATTTTGTTTTGAATTGTTTGAATTGTTTTTATAAGCGAACATTTTTCAAGTTACCTTTTTAACTTCCAAAGCACACTCCATCAATGCTTTCACACTTCCAACTTCTCTCAATGTCTTTTTGCTATTTACATCTGCTCGCCAAGACAAATTCCTCAAAACACTTGCAATAACCTGTAAATAATCAAGTTTAGAATAACTTGCATATAAAAATGATTTGTACTAGTTTCACTTTTGTTTCTAATGCTAGAGGTAAAAGTAGGAATCTCCTTCAGGTTAAGTACATCTTATCTAAATGCTTGGCATCCTAAGGGATTTGATCTTAAATTTAGCTTTCTGAATATCTGTATACGTGTGAGATCTCTGGGTATGAGATTATGTTCCACAGATACACCTTACATGTATAAACTGAAGGTAACTTTATATAGTATATTAATAACTCAGTGTGTAAACAGCTTCACAACACAGATTTTCCACATGTGGTGTCTTACTAGCAGAATACAAAGTTTCAGGTTTTGGGTTTTGAGTTAGGAATGCTTCACCTACAAGAGCAAAGCACGGTATTTGCATGCACCAAAAGGTCAAAAGCAGAACATACTCATTTTTACAATAAATATGATTGACAGTAATAATAAATGTTCTGCTTATAGTAAATTTCTCACACATGTTACCAGAGTGCCAAAAGGAATTACTGAAGTATAATGCTTCTCCTGTAGTGTTGATGGAACCATACTTTAACATAAACCACTAAGTACTGAGCCAAAACTTGACAGAACTCCGATGTTATCCTGTTAATATCCAAGAAACATTAGAGAGTCTAAGCAGTACCTGTTGTAAGTCTTCACTTTCGGATTTTAGCTGGGCCACAAGCGCTCTCATGCAGCCCTTCATAGAACACAGCGTAGCCTGCAACGGGAGATGCGGAGCAGCGTCAGCAGTGAGCCAGCCTGAACCTGCTTCTTTCTAGCTACTGAATTTAGACCTGCTTTCTACTTCAACCACAGATGTTATTTTACCTGTATGAGACCCAGAACAAGGTTACCTAAATGAAAGACAGATGATGCTATTTCTGTTGCCTATTTCCTTTACCTAACTGGAAAAACCAAGCAAAATCCTGAGGAAGGGTAAGCAAAGGACAGCGCACCGTGTCCTGTCTGACAGGCTCAGTATGCGTATTGTCACAGGACTCTGCTCTTCTTCCTGGGAATGGTATTTTATGAGTTATTACTTTCTACAGTGCTGGTGACCTGCACTTGCTGGCTACACCCCTACTATGAGGAGCAATGCTGTTGGTGCAGCGATGTAATTTCAGGTCAGTGTTTCATCTTCAGGTGTGCTTTTGCTTTCTTTAGGCAGAAGACAGCCCACTAAGTAGGCATATGCAGTGGTGAGAAAGGTGCTTTTATTAGTCACTGTTCAACTGGGGTGGGGTGGGAGACACCAAAAACCAGTCGTAAGTGTTTGTTTCTTTAGTTAGAAAAGTCATTTGTATGAAAATAACTCCTAACTGAGCTAACTTAAGACGTAAATCTATAAACGCCATACCTTGTTGGCAACATCTCCAAAGGTCAAGTTTGTCAAAGCCATGCCAGCATAGCGCCGTAAAGTGACACTGTAGTGGTCGTTGGTCAGCCCGTACATCTCACAGTCCACCTGCAGTAGCTCTGCAATGGCCTGCAGGCCCCCTAATTTAACAAGGGCGAAAGGAAACACAACAGTCTAGAATCAAGTAAACTGCTGTATTTGGTTAACTTAAAAACCAGGGGGATAAATCTCAAAGGATGAGAATATACAGTTTAAATTTGCCTTTGGAATTAAAAAACCACCGAAACGGCTGAAAATAACTTGTGTCCTGTGAAGTACAAGTGCCCCGAGCCCACTGCCTGCCAGGCTCCACCCGCCGCTCTCGGTTCCAGTCACTGACACGCACTGCACCTTGCCAACAATGAAGGCGATTTGTCAGCCCTAGTCTTTCTAAACCTAAACAGAAAAATTAACTTATTACTATTATAAGGTTTTAAAAACTACTCTCCATTGTCATATACTATGGCCTAATACTTTTTTAATGTGTCGAATAATATTCCTCAGGTGGAACTGTGCTTGAAGCAAAACTTATTTCATGAGAAGAATCTGTTCAACCTACTACAAAGTTCTAAAAGTTTCTTTAAAAATATTCTTACTTTCCCTTGATACTATAAAATGTCAACCGTACTAGGACTTGGCATTTCCCTTCTAGTGCGTGACTGGCAGGTGTGCTCAGTGAGGGCGCAACACTAGGAAGGGAAGGAGAAGGCGAGATGGGAAAGGAAAAGGGAAGACAACAAAGGAAAGCGTTAAAAAAGTGAGGCAAACGGTGGGGATGAGAATAAAAGAAAGATGACAGCCCACAGAGCTGGTGTAGGGTTATTCATCATCAACATCAGCCCCACGGGACTTGGGATGTTGGCTTCTTAGACTACAGGGGTGGCTCAGGCATTTAAAAAAGATGTGTGTAAGTCTCAGCAGGCCACTCACTAACCTGAAAGACCAGTGCACTAACATTTTGTGAACATCAATAAAAGATTATCAGGAGGCTCTGCACATTTACAAATGGAGTTCTATGTTGCGCTAAGAACTATAGACAGGGTGTCTTGACTGTAGGAACATTCGCACAGACCTTTATGACAGACAATTCTCTGGACACAGGCAAGAAATTAATCCAAACCATATTGAAGAACATTTTCCATCTATTTGCACTAATGGATAAGAGCAGCCAGTGAACCAAACCTAGTCCCTGTCTTCATGAAACGTGAGTGTGAGGC
Source organism: Acomys minous (assembly GCF_964271855.1). Taxonomy (NCBI): domain Eukaryota; kingdom Metazoa; phylum Chordata; class Mammalia; order Rodentia; family Muridae; genus Acomys; species Acomys minous. Next base: position 51,315,874 of record NC_140486.1, read on the forward strand.
ACCCACACTGGAGTGGGGAAGGCCCCAAGGAAAAGGCCTGCAAGACACGAGACACGTTTATGGTGAGATCTAATGGATGACTGATACCTAACAAGGGCAGGGCAAGGAGGAGAAAGAATTAGTCTAGGCAGAAATATCAGTCTGTGTAAGGGCCCAACACGGAGTGGGGTGCCCAGTGAAGCGGCAAGAGCAGGCAGGTACCAGATCACACGAGGCTTTCCACGTCACACTAAGGACGTTAGACAGAGGGGAGGCCAATGGAGGTACATTGTAAGCGAGCAAGATGGGGCAATACGCAGAAGGGCTTAGGGCTGAAAGCAGGATAAAATACGCAGAACCAGAGAGACAACAGTGCCTTGCGGCAGGATGAGAAATAACAATTATACACGTATGTATGTACACACATACAGCTGATTTTGAGACAGGCTCTCACTATGCAGCCCCGACTGACTTGGAACTCTGTATGTAGACCAGACCGGGCTTGAACTCAGAGATCAAGCCCCATCTACCTGCCAAGTCCTGGGGTTACAGGTGTGTGCCACCATGCCTGGCGACACATATACTCAAGAAGCAGGATTAAAATGCTCAGTTACTAAATGTAAGAGATACAAATGGAGTCACGGATGATTTTTCTAAGATTCTGATTTGAGCAGCTGGGCTATTAGAATCATAAAAGGAACCCTGGAAGAGACAGATTTAGGTATGGAGGCAACAAATTCTGTTTGTGAGAGTTCAGTTAGAAGTGTCTAGAATCCCACAGAAAGGAAGATGTCAGTTGAGTATGAACACATCCAAGGGGTTGGTGACAGAGTGACTGTCACCAAAACATGAAACTTAGGAGGGAGACGTTAGACCGAGATGTAAATCTGAGTAGTGACTGACACGGTAAGTGAAGCCCTGGGGACAGCTGCTGTAGCCCCGGGGCAGAGGAGGAGAGCTTCCGGCTGAGCTTCTCCGAGTGCTAGGATTTTGTATACTTGAGTAAAGGAGAAACCGATGCTTCTGACCCAGGACACTGACTGGGGAGTCACCGAAGACCTGAAGGCGGTGGCCCAGGATAGCCACGTGTGCTCACGATGTAGAGCATTGTGAAGAAGGGCCTCGATGCCAAGCAAAACACACGATGCTTTGTTTTTGCATGAAATCCTGCCTAGTAGAGTATCTGGAGTACTTCCTAAGAAAGGTAAAGTGGTCTAAAGCAGGTGCTAAGGCAGCATTAAGTTGTCAGACAACTCTTCTATCCAAAAATATCAACTTTAGAATTTAATTTTAAACAAAGAGTAAAGCAAGAATATACCAGATGTCAACAATACTAGGAAGGCTATGACTGATGAAAAAAGTAGTAAAATTTGGGAGTGTTAGATAAGAGATCCCTTTATAATCTTAGGCAAGTAAAAAACAAACAAACCTCTGAATTCTGAGGCAGAGGATATAATTCACAGGTTAAAACTGCAAAAGGAGTCACTGAAATATGATGCAAATTCATGGCTGACAGTATAAAAAACGGATAACCCTAAGAAAAATGAGTATGTTCCAATGCAAAGGTGAGTATATCCTTCAGTGTTTTTGTTGCTGTCTGTTTGGAAGTAGCGGTCTCAATGGGCTTCTTACTGGTAAGGTGCTCCATTACCTTACTGGTAGGGCGCTCCATTACCTTACTGGTAAGGCGCTCCATTACCTTACTGGTAAGGCGCTCCATTACCTTACTGGTAAGGCGCCCCATTACCTTACTGGTAAGGCGCTCCATTACCTTACTGGTAAGGCGCTCCATTACCTTACTGGTAAGGCGCTCCATTACCTTACTGATAAGGCGCTCCATTACCTTACTGGTAAGGAAGGTTCAAGTGCTTCAAATGGTATTAAACAGAACCCATAATTTAGACTCTTAGTTAAGACAAGAGATTTAAGTTTTAACAGTATATAATTTTTATCATATGGCTTGGATAGCCATCACTAGCATGATATGTCCTATTCTAAAGTAAGTTTTAGGGGTCCACATCAATATTCTGTAGCCCACTCTTTCATTTCACAATCATAAGCATCATCTGGACTGATTACTTAGTGGGATTTCTGGGCTGCTCCTTTGGGGCTCTGTTTGCTACAGCTGGGCAATCTCTCTGGCCTCCAAGCGCCTCTGCCGACTTCTATGATCTAGAAATGTTGTAAAAGATGCATGTCAATAGATTATGTTTTCCCATCTTGATCGTTTGAGAACTCCAGTGCCTAGGAAACCTTCTGGGACAGGCCTGGGAACTAACATATACCCATTGCTAATGTCACGGTCGGGAACTTCTGATGCTAACAGGTGCGAACATCGAGTCCTGAGTGTGGGAGGTCCTCACATGTGCACAAGCAGCAATGCTCACTGCCGAGGCTCATGAACGCTTCCTCACTTAATCGGCCTGTACTTCCTTACTCCTCACTGCCGGATCTGCCTGAGACTCTCTCCCCTGACTCACGAACCTGAAGTCTCCTTTTGCCCCTGTGAGAATTTGACGGCGAGGAGTGAGAGGAAGATAACCCCTGTGGCTACGTCCCCACAGTCACACCCCCAGAGGCCCCGTCCTGCTCCTCACCTGAAAGCCCCTGACCTAGCTCCTGTGATGAAATGCCCCGGGGAGCCTTCCTACCTGAAGAAGAAGAGGAACAAATACTGAGTCTAGGTTTTATTCTGAAATTCAGATAATTAATGTGTCAGTCCTAGTCTATAGTCCAGTGGAACATATGAACATTTATAGAAAAATCTTTGCAATATCTTAAAACTGAGTTTTCCTGGTTGTTAGTTTTATCCCTTTTCATAATTAGGGGAGGAATTAGGGGAGGAAAATCCACAAATGCTGAGATTGTACTGAAACGGGGAAACTCCGTAAGATTAAGTGAGCTGTCACAGGACCTGGCCAGAGGATCAGGTGGGCCTGTGGGAAGAAGGCACGGCTGCAGGGCAGGCCTGAGTCTCACGCTCCGCACTTTGCCACTTTTACAGTGAACGATGAATAACAACAAGGGTAGGAATACAAGGTGGGGGCTGGGATGTAGTGTGACACAAACAGCACACAAGCACGGCACTGCTGTCCTGCGGCAGGAGTCAGTGGGCAGTGCTTGTGTGACTAGAGGAACCCAGTTTACATGAGATGGCTCAGCATGATGCAATTTATAAACACATGTATAAAATAAAACAAGAAATTAAAGAAAAACCATTACATGAAAAAAAAAAACAAAACGGGTGCTCAATCATTACATAGGGCTTAGAGGATGTGGTATGTGCCTAGAAGAGTATTTTATATAAAATTAATGAAATATCTCTAACTTCAATTAGAACATGTCTTTCTACATACGCCAGTGTCAACCACAGTGAAAATCCAATAAAATGTTGATCACCATTAAGATAAATTATAATCTTAGTAACTGTTCTTCCTGGTGTTCGTCTAAAGTGACTGACAGACTACACGAACAATGACGCCTTAACAAATCATTCCCACTGTCCCCTTCATCAGAGGTGACACAGGGTCTACTTGGGCAGCAGGGACAGGGGGCTCCACTGGTAATTTTTTTCCATCTCTGGTTAAGATAAGACATTTCTGTAATTCAGGAGTCCTCTTGCCATGGAGACAAAGGTAAGGACCCGTGCTCCCATTAAGACCAGAGTACAGTACTTTTTCTTTTTTCCTATATGGGTGGAAAGAAACAGCTGATCAAAGTTAGTAACCTTACATTATCTCAACGTATCCACCTAAATTTATAATAATGAATTTCTCTTGTGTTTTATTTGTGGCACTAAGGAACCGTTTCCTCTTACCAAGTTCATTCATTGCATGTCTGTGCTCTTCATCAAAGGAAAGTTTCATTAGGACACACACAGCAGGGCAGATCTGGTGCTCAACAGGAGCTGGCACTGAAAAACAGAATTCCCTACGCCGTGACACTTTGTTATCTTAAAAGAGATGCTACTGCACTGTTAAAGCATGCAGAGGCTGTTGGTATGGCCCTAGTGTACACCCACAGATGTTTACTGGATGAATGACTACACATCCCAGCTGTAGAAGAGCAACTGCATCAAGGGGGTTTCTTGGCTCCGTAAGCTTGTTTGCCACTTGTCAGTGTTAACCAAGACTGTCAGACTAGGTCTCTCATAGGCTTTGCTGCAGCTCATATGCGTAATCATTTTAAATGACTACTACCTCATGAAAGAATAGACACATTTTGACGTAATACTGTTATATTTTGTTTCTAATTTCAGTGTAAACAACCATTATGATCATTAATTAAGAGTATATGGCTGCACACATATGTGATATCCAGCAGAAAAGGGTATCCAAGAAAACATGCACTCATCTTTAATATTATATGCAAGGTTTCAAAGTCATTATTTGACACAAAGTATTTTTTCAGAAGCAATAATGTGAATTATTAGATGACTGTGGCTACCAGCCCCCTCACGAGAAAGGACTGCTCTCTAGACAAGCTGTCTATCAGCTCTCACGCCAAGGCTCCCTGAGTGGATTAACAAAATCACCCCTGCTCTTTTTCTTACACATTTCTTACATATTTAAAATAATCTTTATATTAAGGTTAGCAAAACTACTGCTATATAGATTCAAGGACATGAAAGTGTTTTTAGCGGAAGCCTCAGTTTTATTTATAAATGGAGGCAAAAACAATTTCCTTTTTCTACTTCATAAGGCTATTTGAGTATCAAAAACACAAGATGTAGAGTGTGCCCAGTGAACGCTGATATGAAAATAGAAAAGATTATGGTTTGGTTGCTAGTAGCTCAAGAAACTTCAGTGAAATTACTTTCCTGAGCTGAATTAGTCCAAAATGCAACTTAACTGTTACACTGATTTTAGCTCTTCTAAATAGTTTTTTTTTTTTCCTTTTTGTAGTTCTTTGCAACAGGGTCTCATACAGAGGCTGGCCCTGAACTCTGCAGTTCAAGATTACCTTGAACTTTTCTTGATCCTCATGTCTGCATCTCCCAAATGCAGAGATTACATACATGGACCACCAAACCAAATCTCTATGTTGTAGCTTCAACTTTCCTTTGGTCTGTTCTTCTCAAACGCTTTCCTGGAGGGTCTAGCGGGGACTGCTGTTACTCATATATGGCCCTGCCTGGATGGTTCCCCTTCTGGGGAAAGCAACGGGGCAGCGAGGGAGGAAGGGAAGGCCTGCTCAGCCAAGTCACCTTTGTTCTGTTTTGATTGCACAGTAGTACACATACCATTTTCTTTTGCTAAAGAGTTTTAAAGAAATCCAAATTTAAGCCTTAGAAATGGGTTAGCAGCACTAGCTAGCTAATATGAATTCCTTCTATTCTAAAGACAGCACATGCTTTGAAACACACATTGTGATGTGCACTAGAGAGAACATACTTGGATTCTTGTCCTGGTCCATGCCTTGCTCATGGGCTTCCTGCCACTCCCAACAGGTTTCACAGTAAGCGCGTATCTGTTCCAAAAGATGAAGGACTCGGATTTCACGCCTGCCTCTCTTGTCATCGGGCTGTGAGTGGATGATGTTGTGGAGTGCTGCACTGGCCCTGGCCCGAGCCTCCTTACTGCCCCGGGAATTTCCCAACAATACAGAGTCTTTGTCATTGCCATGTAAAAGCTGGATGAGGAGAGGAAGACATCCAGACTGCCGCATGGATATACAGCTGTCTTGGGAGCTAGACATAGCTAGCAAAGTTCGTGACATATCGTCCTTATCATGGGTACCAAGCATTGACAACAATGAGTACACCATTTCCACCTGTGGGCCAAACGGGTTTAGAAACAAAATTATGACTTTAGTACCCCAAAGCCAGATCTAATGACGTGATGAATGGGATTACTTACTATACTCATTAAAAACTAAAACAAACAAACAACAACAACCAAAAACCCCTTTTCATCAAAGTGATGAGAGCTATTTCAAAATAACATCCACAGATGGTTTATGTAAATAAAAAAGCAGGTTTTTACAGTACTGAAATTGGTATTCACTTGTATCAGCTAAAGCTAACTAATTAATATGAATAAAAATAATTATTTTTTCTTTCTCTCACACACTCATTCATTCACATTCTCATTCTTTCCCTCTCTCTGGAATGTGCTTAATTTAAATTCTTTATGTAATTTAAAACTGTATTTTATTTCTAAACAACATAAAACATTTGCAACAATTATAATCTACTAAATTCTAATCTCTGCATGCATTACACTTCACCAGATTATAATGAAAACATTTAAATTGATATGATTTCCATTATTATATAAAATTATTTTGCCATAAGAAGAAAAATGCCACAATCACACACAAATTGGCAAAGCTGTGTCATCGTTTTCTTTTGAAAAGCGACTGGTTTTAGTTACTTTGAGAAATTGGAAGGATTAACTTAGAAGCAAATTAGAAGAAGAAAAACAGTGTCTGGTTAGCACGGGGTGTTCCCAGTTTCCCTTCACAGCTAGACAGTACGCCACAGAAGGAGAGGGCACGATGTGAAGAATGCATCATCTGTGTAAGTCAGAGGCCCACAGGGACACAGCTGGCTGTTTCTGCCCCCGAGACAGGGTCTCTCTGTGTAGCCTTGGCTGTACTGAACTCACTGTGTAGACCAGGCTGGCCTCGAACTCACAGCGATCCACCTGCCTCTGCCTCCCGAGTGCTGGGACTAAAGGCCTGCGCCACCATGCCCGGCTGCAGCTGGCTGTATCTTGAGATGTATTTTTGGTTGTAACAGTGGTGTGTGAACGTTAGGGGCATTCTGTAGGTAAAGTCCAGGGGCACTGCTTAATGTCCTACAGAGTAACAGGATGACTTAGCCTGTGTTGCTGAGGTTACGAAGTGCTGCTCTGAATGTGTAAACACCCACTTTCCCGTGATGCTCCTTCTATTACAGCAGCGACAGGACTGTGGATAAATGCGTTTTCAGCAGACCTAGGTTCAAAGTTTGGCTCCATCACATCTAAGCAGGCTGACTTTTCCTGAATATCAGGGAACTATATAAAACAGGAGTCTGCACTCAAATTGCATAACAAAGCTGGCATATTATTTTGCAGTTATTTTGCCGCAGCTAAAGGAAATACACTGTGAGTGCCAAGGTCCATGTGCCGAGAGTCAGTGCTGCGTTGATGTTGGATGCTAACCCTGAGGCAGCGTCTTCCTTCTCCCTCTCTTCTTGGAGGGCTAAGAGCACAATGCAGAGACAACTCCTTCCTGGTTCACCCCAGAGAGGCCCCATAGAAACTACTTGAATTCATTTCCTTAACCCCCTCCAAACCTGCCAAATGAGGTGTAGCCTTGGCTGTCCTAGAACTCGCTCTACAGACCAAGCTGGCCTCAAACTCAGAGAGATCCGCCTGCCTCTGTCTACTGAGTGCTGGGATTAAAGGAGTGCGCCACCCCGACTGGCCATTTCTTTTCATTTTTAATTGAGAGCCTTGGACGTGCTAGGCAAGCACTCTACCAATGGTTTATATCTCTTAAATCTCTTAATGTTAGTTATTTTAGTGCTTCCTAGCACTTGCCACCCTGGTTAAAGAACACCGTATACTATGAAGACATGTAGTTCTTCTTCAGTTCTGACTGAAAGCACACCACTTAGAATTCCGGTACAGTAAAATACTAAAGTGATTTTCTTCTCAGACATTTCCCATAACCTAAGATATTTGCTGCACTGGTTAATGTTCAATTTCACTGATGCTTCCATCCATTTCAATAAATGTCCATTAACACTCATTTGCAGCTACTGTGAGATGCTGAAGACGGAGGAAAACAATCTAAGAAGGAGTTTCACACCAGCTGTTACTGAGAAAGCCAAAGGTGGAGATTGGCTAAGAAGCCTCTAGGAGTTAAGAAATTGTCTTCTGGAGATACAGAGCTCAGAGTCCTGAGCTGTGGACAGACTGTGACAGCCCTTCATGGTGGGGCGGAGTGCTGTGTGCTGCTGCAGGCATGGCATGGCATAAGCGGAAAGCACAGGGTGTGGGCATGTCACGCTGGCTGGAGCTTAGGATGCTCGCAGCGAAATGGAGAGTGAGCTGGAAAAGAAACTAGCAGACACCCAATTTGGAAGTTTTTATAATTTTCATTTCCTCTTATTAGTGCTGCTTTGTATAAAATTTCACACCCCCCGCCCGCCTGAGGCTGAGTGAGAATTCTTTAGAGAATGTTCATGAATGACCATCTTAGCAAAGTGTCCCTAGCACTGGCAAGAGGGTTTGTAACCTGCTGTTACCTTGGTCCCCAGATGACTCGTCAGCCTTCGAGGAGCAGAGTGTGTACTGCTGGAACTCAAAACACTGGCTGTTTCATGATCCACCCGTGTAGCTGAATTCTAGAAATTAAGCAGATTGTAGAAGTGTAATTTAGATTACAAACATAGGCAGCTCCGAAGCTCTACAGTTTAGAGAAGGCTCACGGAGATCCTACTAGGGGAAGATAAGAAGGTAAGTAACCGCAGCATGACACAGCACACACCACAGCAGCCTGCGCACAACACCAAAGGAAAACCGAGCAGCACTGGCCTGCTGTGCACCACAAAGAGCTGCATTAAATAAGGCGGAGAGCATGGTGCAGTCTAGTGTGGCCATAGGTTGGATTGAATAATAAGCACCTGACGGGGCTTTAAAAGGTGTTATATTCAAGCTGTGGAGTCACTGGACTTTAGGTGGCAGACTGGCAAAATCAGAATAATAATAACAACAACAACAACAATAATAAAACAGAAGAGAGGATGGAAATATTATAGGTGGCAAAGAGATGAAAACATTTTAGATATAAACCGACAAATTCTCATTTATAGGCCTAAAGTCAAATAAAGTATATAAACACATTTGTGAAACAATAGCAAATGAATCATGATAGGTTTCCCCCATCCCACGAAAGAATCATGTTTCTTTGGGGGATGCAGTAATGACATTAGGTATGCACTTTGAAAAGCATTTTTTTTTTTTTGAGACAGAGTTTCTTTCTCTGTGTAGCCCTAGCTGTCCTGGACTCGCTTTGTAGACCAGGCTGGCCTTGAACTCACAGAGATCCGCCTGCCTCTGCCTCCCGAGTGCTGGGTGAAAAGTATTCTCATCTTGTAAATGCAGAGTGAACTACTATGCCCTGTGCATCTGTAACTTCATTAAAGGCCTTCAGACAGAAAAACCAAGGCCCATTGAGGAAGGAGTTATTATACCCAGACAAGCAGGGATTCACCTGAGTAAGTTACTTCGGGCCTTTCCTCCAACTTAACTTCCTGAGGAAATGAACCACAGATGGAGAAATTCTTTTCCTAGCAAGGATATCGGGTCTCCTTCGCAACCACTAGTCATTTGCTCGGTTATTTAACCATTAATTATTTATCAGAGACTAGACAGACAGGATTCTTTCTGTTGTTTTTGAGACAGGGTCTTGGTATATAGCCGAGGCTGTCCTTAAACTCAGACTTCCTGGCTCAATCTTCCCAGGCTGTGATTAGAGCTGTCCACCACCACTCCTGGCATGACAGAATTCTTAATTTCTGGAGCTTGCAGTCTATTGGGGGAAAATACATCTATCAACCAAAGAAAGAAAGAAAGAAAGAAATGTAAAATTGAAAGTGTGGGCATTTTCCAAGGAGAGGAAATGTTACGACGGCCTACCTGTAACTGAGTGTTGTTCTGAGTTTCCTGAGACACACCTGAGCTGGGGTTACTAGAGCACTATGGGACAACCGCAGCACGACCTGGAGCAGACGGAAGGGTGCACAGACTGCAGGGGAGGATGCCCCGTAAATATGAGGGATTCAAAGAAGGGCACCGGCAGGCCGCGTGAGCAAAGTGAGATGTTCCCTGTAGCTGATGACGGTCATGGTAAAGACGGTAAAGGATGGCTTTCTTCTGAGGACTGAGGGGAGCAGTAAAGAGGCTATTTACAAAGAGTAGATTATTTGTGAAGGTCATTCTCACCGAGCAGACGGAAGGCAGAACAGGGCGAGAGAACGGGTAAAAGAAAGGGCAGACTGAACGTGCTCGTGGTAAGTGTACGAGCAATGCGTAAGTGCTTGGTAGACTAATCTGTGATCTTGAGGAAACCAATAAGGTTTTCATTTTTAATGGGTGCCAATGTTTTTTGTTTATGTAGCAAATAATAAAACAAAGTAAGTTAATAAGTCTCAAGATGTTATATCACCACGAAATCAAGTAAGCAGGGCTCACGGGGCTCAGAGACTGAAGTGGCATCACGGAGCCTGTATGGGTCTGAGCTAGGCTCTCTGTGGTTTGGTGGCCTTGTGGACTCCTTACAGTGGAAGCAGGGTTGTCTCTGATTCTTTTGCCTTGAGTGGGAGGGTCAGTCTTCTCAGGGTTGGGTGCTTTCACTGCTGATGCAACCCAGTGGTCAGCCCTGAAGTCATGTACTTTAAAACACTCAGCAGGTTGTTTACATATACACATATGTACATACATGTACTAAGAATAATTTGAAAGGTAATGAGTTTGAGGGAAGGGCACAGACAGATGGACACAGCAGAGACAGAAAGGGAAGAGGAAAAATGATGTAATTATATTTAATTTAAAAAATATAAAAGTAAAATAATACTTTCACTTGTACAAAAAATTGATAAATAATTAACTTTACATGTATGGGTGTTTTGTCTGCTTGTATGTCTATGTTCTATGTGAATGCCTGGTAGCCTTGGAAGCCAGAAAAGGACACTGGATCCCCTGGGACTGGAGTGAGCTGTCATGTGGGTGGTGGACTCGAACCTGGGTCCTAGGGAGACTGAGCAGTGCTAATAACCGCTGAGCCATCTCTCCAGCACCTGCTCTTGACTTCTGTTCTCTAACAATCTTGTTCGACTTCCTCCGACACTCAGTGCTCATTCTTCTGAAACCTCCTGATCCTTCTCTTGTTTCCTGCCCATTTCTTCATTAAAAATTTCCTTCTAATCTTTTACATTTGCAACAGTCTCAATTTCTGATATTGAGCATAACTGACATAAAGTTGGTCTCCATGTAGCATCGCAGAGACCTAACGGGTACAGACAGCGTCTACCAGATGAGGAAGACTTTCAAGGCGCACAGTGATTAGAATATGATCTGAAGCCCGAAGAACTGACGTCAAATGAAACTGAGCTCTTGTTCCTTCCACACTGTAGGATACACAGTTCTCAAGGGATTTCCTGAACAGTGACACAGAGAAAGAACTCAAACCTTCTATTTAAATTTCATTATTTTATCCTAATTCATCATTAGATAATTTCCTCTATAATACTAACCAGTTATGTGGAATGAAGTATCTTCTCTCTCTCTCTCTCTCTCTCTCTCTCTCTCTCTCTCTCTTTTTGTTATTGTTGTTTTTTGAGACAGGGTCTCTCTGTGTAGCCTTGGCTGTCCTGGACTCATTTTGTAGACCAGGCTGGCCTCGGAACTCACAGCGATCCGCCTGCCTCTGCCTCCTGAGTGCTGGGATTAAAGGCGTGCGCCACCACGCCTGGCCTGAAGTATCTTCTTTAGCTCAATCAAAGAAGGTTTTTGTTTTTTTGTTTTTTTAAATAGGAAGTTTTAAAAACTTTACAAATTAATGACTTAATAGAACATTCACTTTTTAGGTGTAGAAACAGCACTATCAAAAGTAACCTAGAAATATTAAACTGATCTTTTGTGTTGATAGTAGGAAAATTATCTGAAAGACAATTTAGTGAAATTGTATTTTAAAATTATCATTCATTTACAACATAAAAATGTCTGAAGAAAATTTGAAAAATATAGGACACATGAATGAAAAGTTGCCATAAACCACTAATTGAAAATTGGTGGCAAGCTGGGCATGGTGGTGCACACCTTTAATCCCAGAACTAGGGGAGGCAGAGGCAGGCTCTCTGAGAGTTTGAGGCCAGCCTGGTCTACAAAGCAAGTCCAGGACAGACAAGGATAACACAGAGAAACCCTGTCTTGGAAAACTGAAAAGAAAGAAAAACAAACAAACAAACAAACAAAACCAAAAGAAGAAAATTGGTGGCAACTTGTACAGATGGTAAAAAAATAACAGTTCCAGCTAAACATGATGCAATATATATAGCTTTTCCTTTATAAGTCCCAGAATAACCTTTTCCAGTTAAAATTTATTTCTAGATCTGTGTCATTTGAGGCACATCAGAGAAAGAACTGTTGGAGCCCTTGTGATAGTAAAAACCCAGAAACAAGTCTCTGTGCTGAGGCCTTAGAGGAAAACAGTGCTGCTGTGGCAACCCAGCAGCAACGTGGCCAAGCACTCGGAAATAAATGCCTTCCAAAACCATGCACAGCAGTCACTGCAGACCAACCAACAGACACATGATCAGAACACAGACATAGTCCAGCCAATTCAGAAAGTGCAGCTCAATGAAATGAGGAGGCATGACAGTACTCTGACACTGAGTGTTCTAGAGATGCACATTCTAAGGAAGTAAGTAGGATTTGTTCATCTCCATGCTCCTTTTTAATACTGAGTCAGTTTGAGAATATGAGAGAACGAGTCCTACCTGACCACTACCAGAAGGTGCCATGTTACCTTCTGCCACTCCTGGACCTTCGTGCTGCCGTTCAGCTTCCTGGGGGGCAGCTTCCTGCTTGCTCTGAGATGACCTCTGTTAACATGGAGTTGGCATCATTATGTACAAACCGTGTGTGCTTTTAGAGCTCTCTAAATGAATCAATTACACAGGCTGACAAAGGCATAGAAGTGCACGCTCCACTTCCAGTCTCTAGCACGGCTGGGGAAGAGGAAAGCTGAAGTGCTCCTCTGAGCACTCGAGCTGCACAGACAAAGGATTCTGAGAGGTCCACAGACACACCATCCTCCACCAGATGTGTTCCCCTCACTATCAGAACACAACCCACCTAGAGCAAACAACCATCCTTTGCTGCAAGGTCACATGGCGTTGGCATTTAACGGAGCTGCAAATAAAGCAATTACACTAACACCTAAGCTTACAAATAGCTCCCGTGTGGGCACATTTTTATAAAGAATATGTGCATGTCTTCTGCTAATGTCACATGAAATCAAATGACAAGCTCTTCAAAACCGAAAACTCTAATACACCCCCCATCTGTTATGTGAATTAAAGTTACATATTATACCCAGTAAAAGTAGTAATTTCAAAATAGACAGTACAAAGTGGCCACTCTGTAAAACACCCTCATCATCATAATCTAATATAAAGATTGTATTTTAACAATTTGACATAAAAGTGTATCATTATATTTTAAAATGCTTTCCCTCGATTTTTAACCCTCAAGTCTTTCTAGACCATTTAAAATGCAACTTAAAAAAAAAAAACCTTACACGTACCATTTTCACCCAAAGCCAGTAGCAGCTGTAGCTAAGCAGAAAGGGTAGTGAGTCTTAGAAATTCAGAAGCAACAGAGACTAAAACTAACCAGAGTAGAAATACAGTCACCGATGACAAACTAGTCAAAGGTTATGAAACCACAAAGACACGACAGTAGCGCAAGTGAAGATGCCAACGCATTCACAGAAAAATCATTACTATCTCTTGTCCTAGGCGCTAGGGAACACAGCGTCACTGAAACTAGCTGCTATTCTGTCTTCTCTCTGGCTTAGTTTAGTCGGACACACTGTCAAATAACGAAAGCAGCGATGATAAGGTCACAACTTTGCCAAGTGTGATGGAGGGAGCTGTGAGGCGCATGGAGGATGGCACAGAAGCACTTTTTCAGCAACTGCCCCTGGGAAGAAGCGCTGACGAGCAGGACACTGATGACTGACCGGTGTAGGTAAGCAAGAGGAGCGGGGGCAGGAGGGACCCTGACTTCTTGTGATTATCGAAGTTCACAGTACGTCTGAAGCACCACAAATAAAAAGGTGAGCAGAACTGAAGTGGGTAAGGGCGCTGGCTGTTCTAGAGGACCCAGGTTAGAGTCCCAGCATCCTAGGGGATCTGGTGACTTCTTTTGGCTTCCATTAACACCAAGCACATATGTGGTGCACAGACATATACAGGCAAAGCACTCATACATACAGAATAAAAATAATTTTAAAAGTAGTTTTTGGGGGCTCCCCTTCTCAGAAGAAAAGGGAAGGGAAGTGGGGGTGGGGGCATGAGGGTGGGCCTGGGAGGAGAGGACAGAGGGGCTGCACTCAGGCTGTAAAGTGATTAAATCAATTAATTAATTAAAAAAGGTAGTTCTGAAGATGTACCTATTTTGTTAGATTTGTTGGATTCTCATGTAGCCCAGGCTGGCCCCCAACTTGCTATGTAGCTGAGGATATCTTGAACTCTTGATTCTCATAACTCTACCTCTGTAGTGCTGGGATAAGGGGTGTGTGCCACTATCCCTCGCTTTATGTGGTGCTAGGTTAGTACCCCACCAACTGGACATACGCCTGGCTGCTGCCTCACATGGCTAGCACTAACACAGCCAAGTCACAAGTAGGAAGCTATTACGTAGCGTTAGTGAAGAAGAGGTTGATGTATCACAAAAGGCAAGTCGTACTTGAGATGTAGGTGGAGCCACAGGGGTAACTCTGACTAGACTAGTGTGGCAGTTAACCTTGGCTAACTTGGCATGTGTGAGAGGGCGTTCCCACAGACATTTCACAAGGAAGGCCGCCCTGAATAGGTTCCGGACACTGAACGCAGAGGGCAGGCGAAAGCGGCTGACACTAGCATCACCTGTTTTCTGACTGCAGAGGTAGCGTGATTCCCCACCTCACAATCCTACCGTAAGTCTTCGCAGCCTTCAACTTTGTGAGGTAATTTTTCACAGCGATGAGAAAAGTACCTTATACATGAAGTGGCATGCGGAGCAGGGCTGCTGCTGTCACGACCCTGATCACATGGTCGCTAGGCTTTGGGGCTGGTCTGTGAACTACACAAGGCCTGGACCGCTGTCAGCCAGGGGGTCTCAATCTTCCTAACACTGTGCCTCTTTAATACAGTTCCTTATGCTGTGCTGACCACAACCATAAGCTTATTTTGTTGCTACTTCATAACTGTAATTTCCTACTTTTAGGAATCTTATGTAAATCTCTGTGTTTTGATGGTCGTAGGTGACCCTTGTGACCCCCCTCCCTCAAGGAGATTGTGACCTACAGGTTAAGACCCACTCTAAGCAGAGCTTAGTGAAGCATCTTGCTGGGAGTGACAGCAGAGCGGCAGACAGTAGCAACTGCTCTTTGGCTTCCCCGGGGAACAAAGACTACAGGAACTGGGCTGGAGGCCAGCTGCGTTACATCCGGCAAAAAACCACGCCTGCTTTCACCACATCCTGAAAAACTGAGGCTTAAGACAAAATTGTTTGATAGAGGAAAATTTAAGACAGCATTAACATACAGGCTGTGGTATGGTTTCACATGTTGCTCTTAGATTGACAGTAAAAGAGAGAATAGATACATGAAAAATGTGAAATATGGCAAACAAGAAAGCAGGAGTGTGAAGTTAGATTAAGGAGTAGTGCAGACAGACCGGCAGTTAACTACCTTCCACTCTTCAGGTGACTCCACCACCAAGGGCTCCAGGCTGTACAAACGTACACTCATAGGCAAGGGGGGAAACTGAAATGAGGCTGTCAGCTTGCCCAACAACTACACGGGAAGGCGTTTCCCAGGTTTTGTGCCACGGCGCACAACGGCCACCACAGACAGCAACAATGACTGGCCAGACTGCCCTTCACGCTGGCAGCACTACCGCAGGGAGTTGCCCACATAGGTTGGCAGGCGTGCAAATTTCAGGGTTTTATAGCTCATGGAAACTTGCACCAAGAGCCCAGGAAGCTGCTGGGGTCTGTGGCAGAGCGAGAGGCCCTGAGAGACCACGTCAAGAGGCTGCAAAGGTGAAGCCTAAGCTGCAATGAGGAGATGGCAAACCGTGAGGAGGTCCTGAAGATGTGAGCAGATGTGTGCGCATGTGAGCAGAAACAGCCTACTGGGAGAGAGGCTGCGCGTGCTGCAGGAGGCAGAGCTGGAGAGGCGGCGGCACGGGGCGCGGCCATGCTGGTTCCCCACTTACTTGTCTGCTCTGTCCTCTATACCCCCAGCCTTCATGTTGGAATGGGAGTGTTTGCTATGTAGCTGAGGCTGGGCCTTGAGCTACTGATCCCCCTGCCTCTGCCTTCTCAGTGCTGGGTAACAGGAGTGCACTAATGGCTTGGCTAAAAAAAAAATAAATACATAAAAAATTAAAAGCGATTCTGCTTAAGCAGTCAAATGCCACAAAATGTACCCATTATGTAATCAATCAAGTTATTTTCAATAAATTTACCAGCATCACCTTAATCTAGCTTTACAGTTTTTTAAAAAATCATTACAATAAGCTCTCTCTGGTCCAATCAGTATTACTGCCGCCACTGTATGTCACCTTTTAAAAATGGTACAGGTGCCATTACGTTGCACGCAGTTAGAACTGATGAGACCACGAAATGTGTATTGATGATGGCCATGGCTATTTGAGGGTTGGGTAGGTTTATGACTTCAGGGTGACGTGTCTGGGTGCCAGGCTGACTGGGGTGGCCCCTGGTGTGTCTGAAGAGATGGCATGACTAAGGAGGGAAAATTTGCCCTGAGTGTGGGCAGTGCCACTTAGGACCCGGGGTCCTGGACGGAATAAAAAGGGGAGGAAGGGGAAAGCACAGAGCACCAGCACCATCTCTCCTTTCCTGCCAGTGGCGCAGTGAGAAGAGCTAGCTCCTGCCCCTGCCGCGCGCCCTGCCCAGCGAGACGGACCGCAACCGCTAACCTCCTTCTCTCTCACTTCGCTTAGGTCTGGCACTTTGCTACGGCAATGTAAAAAATAAAGTGGTTCCAGGGCATGACACATTGCTGTAATGATCCCTAGAGCGCCCACAATTTACAGAGACCGACGAGAAGAATGGAGACTGAAAAGGAGAAGGAAGATGGCTGGTAAAACGGTGGGATTTTTGTTTGTTTTTGAGACAGGTCTCACTATGCCGCCGTGACTGGACTGGAACTCACTCTGTAGACCAGGCTGGACTGGAACTCACTCTGTAGACCAGGCTGGCTTCAAACTGAGTCAGATTCAAAAGAGATTTGCCAGACTCTGCCTCCCGAGCGCCGGGATTAAAAGTGTGCATCACCACACTCAACTGTTAATCAGGCTTTTGGTACATTGAAGTGAAACTCCTTGACAAGTCCTAAGTGGTGCTGCAGGGCAGGAACACAGGGTGAAGCATCTGGGGCTCAGGACAAGAAAAGTGACTTCAAGAGCGAGCAGCACATAGATGGTACCCAAAGCCCTAAACCGTTAGTGAGGGGAAACAGAAAGAGAAATAGACCTTAAGACTGCCTGTAACTAAGCCAGGCTTGGCTGTGGCGCACGCCTATAATCCCAGCACTTGGGGAGGCAGAGGCAGGCGGATCTCTGTGAGTTTGAAGCCAGCCTGGTCTACAAAGTGAGTGCAGGACAGCTAGGGCTACACAGAGAAACCCTGACTTGAAAAACCAAAACCAAAACCAACACAAACAAAAAGGCTACCTGTAACGGATGCTCGGGTAAAGAAAGCCAAGTCTCTAAAGGTCACAGAGCAATAGCCAAGCGCAACCTACCAGTTCCTGACAGCACCCTCCTTCCCTGTCCCTGTCCTTGTCCCGCTACTCTCCACCTGCACTCTCGGGTCACTGACCTCCATGACCGCTCTTCAGACAAGAGAGGCTGCTGTGCCTTCTAGTGGACAGCCATCCTGAGGAGCCTCACTCCTGGGCCTACTGTGAAGCAAACAGTTTTCTGCCCTAGTGACAGGACCGAGAAGACGAGGAAGTGGCTCAAGTAGTTCATGCTGGATCTCAGCTTGCTAAGTAGCTGAGGTTGGGCCTTGCGCACTGATGCCCCGGCCTCTGCCTCCTGCATGCTGGGTAACAGGAGTGCATTACTGGCTTGGCTTAAGAACAATTAATTAAGTAATTTAAAGTAGTTTTGTTTAAGCAGTATATACCACAATATATACCCACTGAATGTCCAATTCAATGATTTTCAGTAAATGTACCAAGCATCACTGTAATCCAGATTTAGAATATTTTTATCATTACAGTCAGCTCTCGCCCACCTATGTATAGTCAGTCTGTATTCCCACTCACAGCACCAGGTCACAGCTCATCTATTTTGTTTTGTTTTGAGGTTTTTGTTTTTTGGGAGAGATAGTCTCACTATGTTGCCTAGGCTGGCCTTGAAACTTGCAATTCTGCCTCTACCCCCAAGTGCTGAGAGTACTCACACCCGTGCTACCGTAGCTAAGTTGTACTGTTACAGCAATGTTTTTTTGGGGGGGGGGCATTAAATTAAAAACTCTGTGTGTGTGTGTGTGTGTGCGCGCGCGCGCGCGCGCGCGCGCAGGTGTGGAGGCCCAAAGCTGACACTGGGTGTCTTCTGTGAGGTCAACCCCTACTTACACACTGAGGGAAGGGAGCGCTAGCTTGCTCTGGTGATGCCGTGCACCTGTGGCTTTTTGTGCCACAGGCTCTGGGTGTCCTAACTCAGGGCCTCACACTTGCACAGCAGGTGCTTTAGCCACTAAGCCATCCCCCCAGTCTTCTGGGGTCCTATAAATAGATTTATGTCCTTTATTTTACTTAAGTATAATGCAGATGACTTCTGAAAACTTAAGTTTAAGTGGTCTGTGAGTATGTTCATGTGGTCAGGCCTCTGGAGCCCGGAGACAAGTGCAGAAGTCGGTGCTCTCCTTTGACCACTTGGGCCCTTGGCTGGGGCAGTGAACTCAGGTTAGCAAGCTCTATGGTGGGGCCTTCATTAGCTGAGCCATCTTACCTGCCTATCACTCTATTTTGTATTTCATTGTCTTGTTCTACTTTATTTTAAAAAAATTAAATTTTTGACTGTGGTTTTTAACTCTCATGAGATCTTTAAAAAAAAATTCTGTTGAGTGAAATGATTGGAACAGGATCTCGTGTATCCCAGGCTGGCCTTGAACTCCTAACCCTCTTGTCTCCACCTCCCAATACTGGGATTACAAATGTGCAAGGTCACACCCTGCTCCTGCTTCGAATATTAAGGTCAGCTGTAGTTCTGAACTTTCCCTCTCCCTAAAGGAAACTAGTTCTGTGATCGTTCTTACCAGAACCTTCCCAGAATGCCCACAAGTTGTTAGTGTCTACTCATACTGAAGAGTGGGCTAACTACAAAGCATCAGACGGAGTTTGCTGGCTCCAGTGCGCGCAGACTGGACACGCTGGTGTGTTTTGCTGATGACTCCTGAGCCCTTTTCTTGGGTTTGCTGCATTTCTTGGAGAAGCTTGCTGACAGAAGGCTGGAGGATGGCAGGAGTTTCACCATTAACTACATTTCCAAGTAATGCAGCTTTCATGCACTATCTCAGCCTCAGTTAACTATACTAGGCCTACTGCAATCTAGTCAAAGATCCTTATCCTTTGTGGGTAGGGGGTGGGGACAACTTGTTTTCTGTTAGGATTGAAAAGAGGAACAGCAAGCAGTTGTGTTGAAAATGTGGAAAGGGGCTGGAGAGATGGCTCAGAGGAAAAGGGCACTGTCTGTTCCCCCAGAGGCCCTGAGTTCAATTCCCAGCAACCACGTGGTGGCTCACACCATCTATACTGGAATCTGATGCCCTCTTCTGGCCTGCAGGCGCACTTGCAGATAGAGTACTTATACATAAAATAAATAAAATCTTAAAGAAAGAAAAGAAGGAAGGAAGAACGGAAGAAACTGTGGAGTGGTTTCGGGGGCTCATTTGCTTCTTTTTAAGATTTATTTTTATTTGAACAGGTGTTGCCTTCATGTACATATGTGCACCACGTGCAAAACTGCAACCAACGGACACCAGAAGAAGGCACCAGATCCCTTAGAAATGGAGTTACAGATGGTTGCCAGCCACCATGCTGGTGCTGGAAATCTGACCTAACATGGCTCCACCCCCATCACCAGCTTCAGCCCTGTTTAATACTTAGTCACAGGTGACCTGACTAGCCAGTCAGGAACCTTTTAGGACCAGGATGTAGCAGGCTGTGTCACTGCTTTCCCTATTCCCTGTGGTGTGCTATAATAGATAGGTCTGGTGAACTCCCTTCCAGAGCCTCTATTTAAATTCCTGACCATGTCCCTGGTGTTTGTACCTTTCTCATTTAATGCTTTTACTACCATTCCAATAAGGACTGTGGGATAAATAGGGCTGATCAGTTTTCTTACTATGGATTACATACAAGAAAAAACCCACTTATAGGGTAACGATTGCTTAAGTTGGTGACTTGATTATACAGAGTGACAGCGGATGCTGAAGACTGAAATTTTACTGCTGAAAAAGTAGGAAATGTTTTAGGGTCGGAGAGAAGACCCACATATGAGCATGTGAGCACCACACGGCAGCTCACGACTGTTTGTAACTCTAGTTCAAGGGGATCTGGCACCGTCACATGAACATAATGTGTGCATGCAAAACAGCAATGCACGTAAAAATCAATCTAAAAACAAAAATGTTTCTTTCTAGAAGGTCCATCTCTCAGTGATGCCACATTACCTACACACATTTCCCCCCCAGGAAGAGCTACACACATGACGCATAACAAGCTGGCAGTTTACTAACCTCTGCTTCAGCTGCTTGGGACTGTAAAAGCTGTCGCACACGAAGTATGTCCTTTTCTATTTGCTGAATCCTGGCTATTCTTCGCTAAAATAAAATAAAACAACAAGTTAGATATTCATTTACTTTCATGTGTGTTGTATGCACATGCATGTGTGGGTACCCATAGAGCTTCCTGACATGGGTGCTCTACGAAGAGCGGCAAGCTCCTTTAACAACTGAGTCATTTCTCTAGCCCTAAGACTTCATTTTAAATAAGAGTACAAAGAAGCCAGGTGTGGCGCACGCCTTTAATCCCAGCACTCGGAGGCAGAGGCAGGTGGATTGCTGTGAGTTCAAGGCCAGCCTGGTCCTCAAAGTGGGTCCAGGACAGCCAAGGCTACACAGAGAAACCCTGTCTTGAAAAACAAAACAAAACAAAAACCAAAAAGGATTTCAAGGAACAAAAACATCATTCTTTTTGTTTGTTTGTTTTTTGAGATAGGATTTCTCTGTGTAGCCCTGGCTGTCCTGGCCTTGCTCTGTAAACCAGGCTGGCCTTGAACTCACAGCGATCTGCCTGCCTCTGTCTCTGGAGTGCTGGGATTACAGGCCTGTGCCACCATGCCCAGTTTTAAAAAAAATTATTCTTGAATTTAATCTTTGAAATAAATTTTTTTGAAGTTAGGGTCTTTTACTCTGTAGCTGAGGCTGATCTTGAACTCACTGTAATTTTCGTGCTTTCAACTGCCAAGTACAAGGATTATGTTCTCAGCTACCATTCCTGGCTGTTGTTTAAGCCATTATACTAATTTTAAATTTATATACTGTACTGGCTAGCCCTCTGTAAACTCGACACAAGATAGTCATCTGAGGAGGAAACCTCAAATTGAAAAAATGCTTCCACAAGATGGGCTGCAGGCAAGGCTGTGGGGTGTTTTCTTAATTACTGATTGGTAGGGAGTGGGTAGCGGTGGAGCGGGCAAATCCACTGTGAGTGGTGCCAGCCCTGGCTGGCGGCCCTGGGTTTTATAAGAAACAAGCTGAGCATGCCTGTCAACACTCCTCCACAGCCTCTGCATTGGGTTCCCAGCTGAGGTCCTGCCTTGGCTTTCCTCATGGACTGTGACTTGGGATGTATATATAAGGCAAAGAAACCCTTTCCTCTCCAAGCTGCTTCTGGGCAAGGTGTTCCATCCCAGCAGTCACAACCGTGACTAAAATACACAGTGTTAACAGGTAAAACACAGCATAGCTGTGAAGAAAAAAAAAATCTCGTTTGTTTTACTGAACATCAGGGTTTATTTAAACAGTAGAACTTACCCATCTTAAAGTTACTGTTAAAAGTTAGTATTTTTAGGACTTTCCCAGTTCCTACTGCACCTGACCAATCCTTCTGTTCAGGCAAAAGGTCTTCTTACTTAGCCCGCTTTGCCTAGAATTTGCTGTGCGGTGCACAGTGGCCTTGTGTTCCTTTGACATCTGCTTTCCAAGTGAACACTACTTTTATTTGCAATACAAGAACCACAAAGATGGTACAGTTTTGCATTCACACTGTGGAAAAAACCCACTGAAACACGGTATGCTGAAACACGTGTCATCTGTGATAGCTTTCTGCATTCTGATTTTTTTTTTAAGATGATCTTAATGCAGTCCTGGCTGGCCTCCCCAGCGCTGGGATTAATGGTACGCACACCACACTGGCCCAGAAGTCGGCTCTGTCACAAGCCGATGGGCATTTCCCCAGCCTTTACTAACAGCCTGAAAAAGTAAGAGAACAGAGATGACAACTTCACAGAGGCAGGACCAGGAATGGATCTTGCTTTGAATTTCCTTGAAGTATTTACCAGTTATTTCTACACTTGTGCTGGACATCTCCGGCCTTTCAGCACACTGCTGGCCAGTCCTCTGGCCATTTGAAAACAAGGGCTGTCTTTAAGAATCGATCCTCAGGAAGGCTTTTATTTTAGAGATATTGACTATTTTTATTTAAATTGTTAAAAATATTTTCCCTTTTTATTTTCTGAAGGACAGGTGCTCTAACTTTTTTTTTAATGTTTGCTTTTTAAATGATTTATTTATTTTTATGTGCACTGGTGTGTGGCCTGACTGTGTGTCTGTGAGAGGATGCCAGACCACAGACAGCTGTGAGCTGCTGGGAACTGAACCTGGGTCCTCCAGAAGAGCAGCCAGTGCTCTTAACCAATGAGCCACCTTGCCAGCCCCATGCTCTAACATTTTATGAGAACGATTTTTTATTGCCTTCCTTCCCCCCCCCCCCCAGAGGCAGGGTTTCTCTGTGTAGCCTTGACTGTCCTAGACTCGCTTTGTAGACCAGGTTGGCCTTAAATTCAGAGATCCTCCTGCCTCTGCCTCTCTGAGCTCCAGGATTATAGGCATGCACCTGGCTTTTCTTTTTTTAAAAATTATGTTTATTTTGTATACATTGGTGTTTGGCCTGCCTGTGCATCTGTGTGAGTGTGTAAGATGCCCTGGACTTGGAGCTACTGGCAGTTGTGAGCTGTGGGTGCTGGGAACTGATCTCAGGTCCTCTGGAAGAGCAGCCAGTGCTCTTACCCACTGAGCCACTGCGCCTGGCTTTTCATTCCCTCTTAAGGCCTCAAATATTTTAACAATTTTAGCTCTTTAATGTTAGACCTAAGTGCCAGCATTTTTCATAACTACTAACCAACCAACTTTGTCTAAAGGTGGAACAATCCACATGTGAGCTCCTCTTGTTAGCGAGGAATTAATATGTAGCTCAGGTTGGCCTGCAACTCCACCTTCCTGCTCCAGACGCCCCAGTGCTAGGTTAAAGGTGTGTGTGTGCCAAAGAGC
This sequence comes from Acomys minous, assembly GCF_964271855.1. Classification (NCBI taxonomy): domain Eukaryota; kingdom Metazoa; phylum Chordata; class Mammalia; order Rodentia; family Muridae; genus Acomys; species Acomys minous. The sequence continues at coordinate 51,339,207 of NC_140486.1, forward strand.
CTGGACTACATCTGACTACTTGGTGTTTGCTGTCTTGTTTCCAACTCATTTGTAGGTATTCACTATGTAGAAAGAAAACAATTCTCAGGCTTGTTACAAACATTTCCATACTCATCTTTTTACTCCCATTATATAATACAACTTACATACTTTAAATAGACAAAAAGTTAGGACCTTGTGTAGTATTTGAGGTCTAAGATATGAATCCAGAACATTTGCTACTAGAGAAAAAGCCCACTTAGATCCAGCCAGGCTGGGGAGGAGGGCTGTAGCATCCTTCCAGCCGCTGAGAGTTCTGCATCCTTTGTAAACCTCATCAAGCGTGGAAGCTTTTGAGGAATAACGGCTTCTTTGTGTCCTGCACTGTGCTAGCTGTGATACACTCTTTGGGCCACCACTCCGTCACAGCTACTAACACCAGTCACTGTGATTTTTGTTCAGCTCTTATGAAGGAGCTTTTGGGCATTTAGTGCACATTCTCTTTTATGACTATACACTTTCAAAACCTGTGCACACCTGAGACACCATCCTGCACTGCTGTCACTTGAAGCCAGCCTTTCTATTAGCTGTCTTTTCATCCTGTTTGTAACATTTTCATATGGTTATTCAACGGGAAAATTCGTGTTACTAGAGATACAAAATTAATTTCCTAAAATGTTAACAACCAAAATGAAATACACCATATGCAGAAAGAACAACAGCCAGCACATATCTTAACAGAATGGCTTAGAAGGAAGTCACACTAAGGTCTCTTATGGGATACAGATTAGAAACCCTGGAATATATCTATCTGCATTGTGTATAACAAGAATTTTCATGCCTATTATCTCATCAGGCTCTCAAGGATCTCTAAAAACAAGGACATTAGCAGGAAAGAAAGTAACTCATGGTTACAGTTTTAGAATGCAAATCTACCTAAAGCCAATGAATAGTTTTTGGGGGGGGGGGGGGGGAATCCAGTCTGTTTGACATTAAAAAAAACAACTATGAAAAGCTCAACTTTAAATCTAATTGTAAATAGCATTTATTTCTGGAAACTCACTACAGGTTCCAGTTGATGACATCACTGTCACTATCCTGATTGGTAGGTCTTATGAAGATAAATTCTTAGTTTATTTATAGTAAAATTCATCAGCCTTGTACTTTATAATTTCATCTTGCTTAAGAAATTCTTTTCTACTTAGTATCAGAAATATGTTTATGTATATTTTCAACCAAAAGGTGAAAGTTTGACTTTGACACTTACGTCACTAATCTACCTGAATGTCATGTGGGCAGGAAGGCAAGAACTATATATACTAATTGTAATTTGATAACAGATACACTTGCATGATACATGTATGTGCACATAAACTGTATCATAACTAATTCCAAACTGACTATGAGATGTGCCATGTTACAGGTATTAACTGGCCATGATCATTTTCTAACATAAATCCCACTCCTAACCAAGAAGCTAATGAACCACACCCCAGGCAGGCCACACGCTCAGGAGTAACTAGGTGGGCCACACAAAGCAGGCTCCATGGTTTTCTTTTTCCCTTTTTGGTTTTGTTTTGGCTTTAAGAGAGGGAATATGAAGTGGACCTTGAAGGTGAAGGAGGAGAAGAATATGACCAAAATGTGTTGTATGAAAAATAACTTAACACTTCATACTCATCAAAGGGAAAGTCAACCAAGATGACATCACAATTCTGAACATCTATGCTCCAAATAAAAGGGCACCCACGTTTGTAAAAGAGCTATTAACAAAGCTTAAACCACACATCAATCCACATACATTAATAGTGGGAGACTTCAACACCCCACTTTCACAGAAGGATAGGTCATTGAAACAGAAACTAAGCTGAGAAATAACATCATTAACCAACGTCATGAATCAAATGGATCTAACAGATATCTACAGAAATTTTCACCCAAACACAAAGGATTATACCTTCTGCTCAGCACTGCATGGAACCTCCTCCAAAATTGATCACATAGTAGGCCACAAAGCAAGCCTCAACAGATACAAGAAGACTGAAACAATACCTTGTTTCCTATCAGATCACCATGGTCTTAGGCTGGACTTCAACAACAACAGAAATAACAAAAAGCCTTCACACACATGGAAACTAAACAACTCTCTACTTAAAAATACCTGGGTCAGGGAAGAATTAAAGGAAGAAATTAAGGACTTCCTGAAATTCAATGAAAATGAAGGAACAACATACCCAAATTTGTGGGACACACTGAAAGTGATGCTATGAAGAAAATTCATAGCACTAAGTGCCTTTAAAAAGAAATTGGAAACATCCCACATAAGCAACTTAATGACACAGCTGGAAGCCCTAGGAAAAAAAAGAAGCAGAAACACCCAGGAGGAGTAGACATCTGGAAATAATCAAACTCAGGGCTGAAATCAATAAATTAGAAAAAAAGAGAACAATACAAAGAACCAACAAAACCTGGTTCTTTGAGAAAATCAACAAGATAGACAAACCTTTAGCCAAATCAACTAAAAGGCAAAGAGACACTATCCAAATCAACAAAATCAGAAATTAAAAGGGAGACATAACAACAGACACTGAAGAAATACAAAAAATTGTAAGATCCTACTTTAAAGGTATATATGCCACAAAATTTGAAAATGTTAGGGAAATAGACAATTTTCTTGATCGATTCAACTTGCCAAATTGAATCAAGATCAGATAAACAAATTAAATAGTCCTATTTCTCCTATAGAAACAGAAGCAATCATTCAGTCTCCCCCCCCCCCCCCCAAAAAGCCCAGGGCCAGATGGTTTCAGCACAGAATTCTACCAGACCTTCAAAGAAGAGCTAATACCAATACTCTTCAAGCTACTCCAAAAGATAGAAAGGAACATTACCAAATTCATTCTATGAGGCCACACTCATGTAGATACCTAAATCCCACAAAGACCCAACAAAAAAAGAGAACTTCAGATCAATTTCTCTTATGAACATTGACGTAAAAATACTTAATAATTGCAAAACGAATACAAGAACATATCAAAGATATCATTCACCACGACCAGGTAGGCTTCATTCCAGGCATGCAGGGATGGTTTAATGTACGGAAATCCATCAATGTAATCCACCATATAAACAAACTGAAAGAAAAAAACCACATAATCATCTCCTTAGATGCAGAAAAAACATTTGACAAAATCCAACACCCACTCATGTTTAAAGTTTTGGAGAGATCCGGAATACAAGGCACATACCTCAACATAATAAAGGCTATATACAGCAAGCCAATAGCCAACATCAAATTAAATGGAGAGATAATCAAGGAAATTCCTCTAAAATCGGGGACCAGACAAGGTTGCCCACTTTCTCCATATCTCTTCAATATAGTTCTTGAAGTTCTAGCCAGAGCAATAAGACAACAAAGGAGATCAAGGGGATCCAAATGGGAAAGGAGGAAGTCAAGTTATCCCTATTTGCAGATGATATGATAGTATACATAAGTGACCCCCAAAATTCCACCAGAGAACTCCTACAGCTGATAAACACCTTCAGCAAATTGGCTGGATAAAAAATTAACTCAAAAAAGTCAGTAGCCTTCCTATATACAAATGACAATCATGCAGAGGAAGAAATTAGGAAAACTACACCCTTCACGATAGCCACAAGCAATATAAAAAAATCTAGGAATAACTCTAACCAAGCAAGTGAAGGACTTGTTTGAAACAATCTTCAAATCTCTGAAGAAAGAGATTGAAGATGACATCAGAAGATGGAAGGATCTCCCTTGTTCGTGGATTGGGAGAATTAACATAGTAAAAATGGCCATCTTACCAAAAGCAATTTACAGATTCAATGCAATCCCTATCAAAATACCAACACAAGTTTTTAAAGACATTGAAAGATCAATTCTCAACTTCATATGGAAAAACAAAAAACCCAGAATAGCTAAAACAATCCTATACAATAAAAGATCCTCTGGAGGAATCTCCATACCTGATCTCAAGCTGTACTATAGAGCAACAGTAATTAAAACAGCATAGTATTGGCACAGCAATAGGCTGGTTGATAAATGGAATCGAATCGAAGATCCAGAAATGAATCCACACACATATGGTCACTTGATTTTTGACAAAGAAGCCAAATCTATTCAATGGAAAAAGGATAGCATACTCAACAAATGGTGCTGGTCTAACTGGATGTCTACATGTAGAAAAATGCAATTAGACCCATTTTTGTCACCATGCACAAAACTCAAGTCCAAGTGGATTAAAGACCTCAACATAAAACCAGAGACACTAAATCAGTTAGAAGAAAAAGGGGGAAGAGCCTGGAACACATTGGCACAGGAGACAACTTCCTGAACAGAACACCAACAGCCAAGGCCTTAAGGTCAACAATTAATAAATGGGACCTCATGAGGCTGAGAAGCTTTGGTAAGGCAGGAGACACTGTCAACAGAACAAAGTGACAGCCCACAGACTGGGAAAAGATCTTCACCAACCCTACATCTGACAAAGGTCTAATATCCAAAATATATAAGGAACTCAAAAAATTAAACACCACCAAACCAAATAACTCAATCGAGAAATGGGGCTCAGAACTAAACAGAGAATTCTCAACAGAGGAATATCAAATGGCTGAGAAACACTTAAAAAAATGCTCAACATCTTTAGTCATCAGAGAAATGCAAATCAAAATTACTCTGAGATTCCATCTTATACCCATCAGAATGGCTAAGATCAAAAATTCAAGCGACACCACACGCTGGCGAGGATGTGGAGAAAGAGGAACACTCCTTCATTGCTGTTGGGAATGCAAACTAGTACAACCACTCTGGAAATCTATCTGGCGCTTTCTCAGAAAACTGGGAATAGGGTTTCCTCAAGACCCAGCTATTCCACTCCTTAGAATATACCCAGAAAATGCTCCACCACACAACAAAGACATATGCTCAACCATGTTATAGCAGCCTTATTCCTAATAGCCAGAACCTGGAAACAGCCTAAATGTTCCTCAGTTGATGAATGGATAAAGAAACTGTGGTACATTTACACTATGGAATACTACTCAGCTATTAAAAACAAGGAAATCCCGAAATTTGTGGACAAATGGATGGGACTAGAAATGATCATACTGAGTGAGTTAACCCAGAAGCAGAAAGACTCACACAGTATATACTCACTTATAATTGGGCACTAGCCCAAAAGGCATGTCCCATTAAAGTCTTTACTTACCAGTAGATTGGGATAGATGTGAGGAAATCTTACTGGGACTCTAGGTAAGAGAAATATAGGAGATGGGGAAATAGAAGGACCTAGAGGGTCCTAGAAACCTACAAGAAGAACATCATGACAGGTGGATCAGGGCCCAGGGGGGTCTGCTCAAACTATTGCACTAACCAAGCACAATGCAAGTAGTAAACATCGAACCCCTACTCTGATCTAGCCAACCAGTGGACAAGACATTCTCCACAGTTATATGGAGAGTGGGGACTGACTCGGATATGAACTCTGGTGCCCCATATTTGACCACCTCCCCTTGGTGGGGAGGCCTGGTGGCACTCAAAGAAAGAATAAGCAGGCTACCAAGATGAGACTTGATAGCCTATGACCATATAGTGAAGGAGGAGGTCCCCTCAGTCATAGACCTAGGGGAGGGGATAGGGTGAAAGCGGGAGAGAGAGAGGAACGGGAGGATACAAGTGATGGGATAACAACTGAGTTGTAATATGATTAAATAAAATAAATAAATAAATAAATAAATAAATAAAAGAAAAAAACCCTTAAAATTAGAAAAAAGAAAACAAAATCACTTTACAGAATATAAGTATGTATTTATACCCCCATACAAATAATAGTTTGTCCTATAAGTTGCTATTTAAATGATTTCTTTGACTATTCTTCAGTATGTCTTAAAAGTTTTTTTTAGAAAAGTAAAACTAAAAAATTCCCCCTGCTCACTGTAAAGCAAGACAAGGCAGTAATTATACCTGTCCTCTACAGGGCCATCACACCAGCCAGCCACACACCTGTCCTCTACAGGGCCATCACACTAGCCACACACCTGTCCTCTACAGGGCCATCACACCAGCCAGCCACACACCTGTCCTCTACAGGGCCATCACACTAGCCACACACCTGTCCTCTACAGGGCCATCACACCAGCCAGCCACACACCTGTCCTCTACAGGGCCATCACACCAGCCAGCCACACACCTGTCCTCTACAGGGTCATCACACCAGCCAGCCACACACCTGTCCTCTACAGGGCCATCACACCAGCCAGCCACACACCTGTCCTCTACAGGGCCATCACACCAGCCAGCCACACACCTGTCCTCTACAGGGCCATCACACCAGCCAGCCACACACCTGTCCTCTACAGGGCCATCACACTAGCCACACACCTGTCCTCTACAGGGCCATCACACCAGCCAGCCACACACCTGTCCTCTACAGGGTCATCACACCAGCCAGCCACACACCTGTCCTCTACAGGGCCATCACACCAGCCAGCCACACACCTGTCCTCTACAGGGCCATCACACCAGCCAGCCACACACCTGTCCTCTACAGGGCCATCACACCAGCCAGCCACACACCTGTCCTCTACAGGGCCATCACACTAGCCACACACCTGTCCTCTACAGGGCCATCACACCAGCCAGCCACACACCTGTCCTCTACAGGGCCATCACACCAGCCAGCCACACACCTGTCCTCTACAGGGCCATCACACCAGCCACACACCTGTCCTCTACAGGGCCATCACACCAGCCACACACCTGTCCTCTACAGGGCTATCACACCAGCCACACACCTGTCCTCTACAGGGCTATCACACCAGCCACACACCTGTCCTCTACAGGGCTAGCACACCAGCCAGCCACACACCTGTCCTCTACAGGGCCATCACACCAGTCAGGCACACACATCTGTGTCCAGAGGGGTGCTCCACAGAAAAACCAGTTGATGTTCTTTCTTGATCTTAGTGTGATTTATTCTCATCTTCATGCCTCATGTCATCTTCGCTTAGGTTCTCCTCATACCTCCTTTGTTTGTTTCTCAAACAAGGACTGCTGCTGCTGCTTCTATTTTTATTTTTTGGAAAACTTCTGAATGCTGCTACATAAACTTAGATGATAAAATCCCAGCACTAGGGAGGCAGAGGCAGGCGGATTGATGTGAGTTCGAGGCCAGCCTGGTCTACAAAGCAAGTCCAAAACAGTCACGGTTACACAAAGAAACCCTGTGTCGAATCCCACCCACTCCAAACAAAAAACTACTTAGATGATAAGAAATAGCAACCTCTAAGGAGCTGAAGCTTCTGGAAAGCCAGCACTTTCCCCCCTGTAATTCAAAGCAGAAGTAATAGCTGAGTGAACTAGCAGAGGCACAATTATGTCAACACTGGTGATAATGCTCAACAGCCATGAGGGACTGTTATCCTGAAGTGGGGCCAACATAAGACAGACTTCCAGGTTTTTCCCTTCATGGTGCCAGAGGCTGGAGCAATGGCCTTGTGTACATAAGGCAAGTGCTCCATTAATGATCCACACCCTGGCTACAGATAGTGGAATAACAGAGTTTAAGAAACACGAGCAGAGCTGTAGTGTGTGCAGTGCGGGAGTCCGCCAGTCACCTGTGCGCGCTTCTCCATGTCCTGGCAGGTGCCAAGTTGCTCCTCCATGGCAGCCCTGATCTGCCTTGCTTCATATTCCAGTTGCCTCCTGGTCATATCTGTTTGTAAGGAAAACTAAAACCACAAACAACACATTAATTCCTCACTGTTTAATAGTGAAACCAAAAGCACACAAGTGTCAGATTAAAAACTGAGTAAATAACTACGTAAGTCACCATACTTGAGAGATCTATTTTTTTTTTCTCCAAGGAACCCTAAAACCCAAGTATGGGCACCAGGCCTCGCTGGGGTCCCTGAGGAGATATGGAGCTGCCCCAAAGTAAAAATGGCTTTACTTTAGACTGTTTTGTTGAAAATATGTAATTGGCTAATAGGGTGGCCCTAACTTATGCCCCCTTATGATTTTTATCTGTTAAAGGGGCACCCAATTAATTGTTGTAGTGCTAGAGGTCAATGCTAGACCCTAGTACACACTAGGCAAGTGCAGTGCCCTGAACAACACCCCACAGCCTTGGGGAACTATTAAAACTAGCATTTGGGACAGCAGATGCAGCTCAGCTGGTACTCAGCTAACTTGGGCCACACAGAACAAGGAAGGCATGGTGGCACATGCCTGTAATCCCAGCACTCAGGAAGTAGAGGCAGAAGGATCAGAAATCCAAGGTCATCTTTGGCTACACCAGGAGTTCAGGAAAACTGGACTGTATTAGATGCTACCTCAAACTAAACTAGCATATTAACATGGACAACATAAGGAGAAATAAAACAAAAAGCCCCCACAGAACAGCTGTTCATCACCCGAAACCTTAGGATTTAAAAAGTAAGGATTCATAGCCTCATGTGTACAGGGTAAATAGAGAAAAAAATTCCACTTGGAGAATGAAGAAAATGGAATAAGAAAAAAGCATATATACTATATAAACATTAGGGCGGGAGAGATGGCTCAGTGGTTAAGAGCACTGGCTGCTCTTTCAGAGGGACCAAGGCTCGATTCCCAGCACCTACACGGCAGCTCACAGCTGTCTGTAACTATACCTTCCAGGGGATCTGGCACCCTCACAGACCTACATAAAAATAAAGAAGTCTTTTAAAAAAGAAAAAAACATAAAAAATATTTTAAAAATTAATAAACCAGACAAAATCAACACTGACTCTGGTAAAAAATCAAAACGTAAGGCAAAAGTGGGGGGAAAAAGTAGGTGACAAAGTGGGTGTTAACTCGTCATGGCTCCTCGTCCTGAGGTAACTGCCTGGCATCCAGGTAGCAGCGACGGCCGGAGCGTGGAGAGGATGAGGCAGCGCTGTAGACTGTTCACTCTCCTCATGCTCTCTGTAGGAGTGTGATCTTGGCATGTTTGGCCCAAGCAATCCAAACTGTTGTCATTTTAAGCTGCCCTCAAACAAAGCACTCCTATGCAGAGTGCACTCTTGTTGGCACACCGAAGTTAGGAACGCAGGACAGGTGGAGGGGCCTGCACGCCATTCATTTATTAGAGCCAAGGCTTCACTATGTGGCCTTGGCTGGCCAGGAGCTCACTGCTTGGCTGAGCTCAACTCACAGAAACCTGCCTTCCTGTCTTCTAGGTACTGGGCTTTTGGGACTAAAGACAAGACATGCCCCACTGAATGTCATTTTTTTCTCTTTGAATCTATAGTGTTATTTCTCATTTGTCCTCTAGTTCCCAACCACCCCCACAATAAAAATGCTAAGTGTGACATAGCATGTTGTAATTATGTGGGTTGGAGTTGCTAATTGGTATGATATTTTGATAAGCAGATAAATGTATCTATATGGACATGCTTATTAACTTGTTTTCCCAATAAGAAAGCGAAGTACAGTACATGACTGTAGGACTCCAGTAGGCTTAAATGTACTAATGCTACAAATGGCCCATAACGATTGTGCATTCTATCAAGCGGTCACGTAATGAACAGTGAGTAGTGAATTTATTTGGCAACTTTCAATCTTCTGACAGTAACCCAGTGCTCTTGAGATATAATACACACCAAAGCCCTTTCTTGACCCTTACTTCCTAGAAACAAGGGGGCTCTAGATTTTGAATATTCTCCAAAGTCAATGGTAACAAAACCATGCTGTGCTTTTTTTATTCATAAAATTTAAAATCTCACCAAATGCTTCTGGGTCCCTTGTTCTTCACTTATCTTAGAAGCTCTGCAGTAACTGTTTCTCTTTTATGACAGCCAGGGAGAGCCTAAAGGGCGCTGTCAGAAAAGGGCCTTTCTCTTCCTCTTAAGCCCCCTGACTGCTCAAGGAAAGCAAGCACTTTAAGCTCCTGCACTCAGGAGACCCACTTAACTATGTTTTGGAAGGCTTTACTTCCTTCTGTTTCCACTTTCTGTGTTCTCTCATAACTACTACGAGAAAGTGAAAACCGAAGCTAAGAATGAGGCTTATCCTGAGGCAGCGGCTTACGGCAGCCCAGGCTGGCCTGTGACTCACGAGCACCCTCGCGGTCAGCCTCCTGGAGTCTATGGCTAAGAGCATGAGCCTCACCCCTGACTTATTTCCCCCTTTTAAATATTACATAGAATATTGATGAAACATACAGCCTTGAGAGTATTAACACATTTTAGAAGCTTTTCCTTTTCCTTTTATTTTTAGACAGGACCTCATGTATCCCACACTGGCCTCAAGTTACTATATAGCTCAGGATGACCTTCAATTTATTTTTTAAAAACTTATTTATTTTTATTTTACGTGTACAGGTGCTGTGTGTGTGTGTGTGCCATGTGTGCCAGTGTCCACAGAGGTCAGAAGAGGGCACTGGATCCCCTGAAACTGGAGTTACAGATGACTGAATTTCCATGTGGGTGCTGGGAACCAAATCCAGATCCTCTAGAGAGCAGTGAGGACCCCTGACTGTTGAGCCATCTCTCTAGCTATGAGACTTTGAATTTCTGATACCCCTGCCTCAAATTCCTGAGTGCTAAGATTATGTGTGGGAAGCAGAGGAAGGCCTGAGTGTGTGAAGTCCTGAGGGAATGTGTGCTGTTAGCATGGCCATGGCTACGTCAAGGACCCCACAGCCTAAGGCCCATGGGAAAGGGCAAAGCCTCTCCCTGGTCTGAGTGTGAACTCTTGACAGTGTGAATAGGTAATGTCCACCACATCCGTCTCCCTCTGGATGTTGATGTCTTGAAGACGGCTCCCCTACAGAGTCTGCTCCTACTGAGACTAGCTGGCCTGCTTCCCTGTTATCTGTGTGCCTTGTTTAACACTATAATAAACTTGCTGAGTTTGCAGGGTGCTGGTTCTCCATCAGAGAGCCCTGTCTATGGTTCTTGTGTGCCCATGTAAATTTCTCTTTTCTTCTGTCCCCATTGTCTCAGGCTTATCTCTGGAGCTGTGCTGGCACAGCCATTACAGACATGTACCATCGTATCCAGCTTATGAGGGGCTTGGGATCGACTCAGAGCTACGTGCATGGCACAGCATGAATGTGGAAGTCAGGGACAACTTGTCAAAGTTAGTTTTCTCCTACTCCCAGGTATGTTCCTGAGCCTGAGCCTGGGTCACCAGCTAGACATAAACCCTTTTACCTGTGAGCCACCTCACTGCCTCCATTTACAAATGTTTAAACATAAGTGCATTTACTAAAGGATTGCAGAATTCACAAACACAGTAAGATCCATGACTATAGATCTTGGCATTTATACCTAGATAGAGTAAGATTCAAATTATCTTACAACTAAAAACTATCTGGCATGATTCCTGTATTGTACAGAAAACCCAAGCAGATGGCATAATGTTTCTACCAATTAAAAATATAGTTGTCCAAGTAGAATCTGGATTCAAACTCATGTGGGATTAAAATAAATATCTGTTGGCGCACAATTAATTTTTATCTTCTATTAAAAATTAATTAGCAAGCTGGTATGATGAAGCAGGCCTGTAATCCCAGGACTTGGGAGGATCAGGTCTTCTTCAGCTATATAACAAGTCTGAAGTCAGCCCAGGTTACGTGAGACTCTGTGTCAAAAACAGAAACAAAGTCGCACAAAAACAAAGCAAGAACTACAACAAAAAATACTCATTAAGCATTATATATGTAGGCTGGAAGCTGACTAAGACACATTACATTTTATAAGTGATGCCAAACTCAGTTGTCTTGAATTCTTCATAGATAAGCTGAGTCCTGTCAAAGACCAAGTCACTAAATGTAAAGGCTGTGGTGCCAGTTACTTACATTCTCAGTTAAAGGCAGGCTGTCTATTCTTTTTGTGAGGTTCTGAAGTTGAGCATAATACCAGTCTTTTTCCTTTTCTTCCTTGTCAAGATCAGCAAGGAGTAATGATCTGTTTAAAAGAAAGGTAAGTTTACAGAAGCTAATACACACTGCCCAAGAGTACCTCGCCAGCTGTTGCTGTAAAACAGTGGTAACTAGGGAAAGCGCACTGACGTGGGTTTTGCAGAAGGACTTAGGGTTACAGTCACTGACATCTGAGCACTGTCAAATGTGCTCCTTCCCTGAATAAGACGGTTCGCATCCTGACCAGTCACCTGCTTCACCCAAGGGCTGTCTGTCATAGAGTCTAAGAGGTCAGTGAAAGGGGCAGACTGGACAGAACTCAGAGCCAGCGGAGAACAGACACCACACTAAAGCAGTTAAGACCAGCTGCAATGAAATGGGGGCTGCAGCGGTGGGCACTGCAGTCAGCTGCTGTGCAACAACACTGCAGAAAGCCATCAGGCTCACAGCCGCAGGGAGCTACTCTGAGACATGCTGGGACTCTCAAGATGAATTTATGTAATGCCCAGCCCCACTATACACCTGACCACTACAAATATAAAAACACAACAAAAGGCTGTGGCTGAGAGAGAACTCAATAGGACTGCAAAGTACAAGCTCCTATTGTTTTGTGTGCCTCTTTTCCTCAAGCAATGCATGCTATATTTTTTTTTTGTGTTGTGGTCAGAGGTTTTCTATAAAAATGCAAAGACTAATATATAATTATATGTACATTTAAAAACATAAACACCAGATTATTAGTATATATATTGTCCTATACATTTTTTTTCATTTAAAAAACCAAGCCTATCTGGCGGGGGTGGGGGATGGCATTCCATATGAGAACAAAAGGCCTCTTGAGAGCTGCCTAATACCCTATGTATCTCACAATATTGATGAACCCATAAAGGAGCTATACTATGGCCAGTTCTTTGCTCAGGAGCACTTAGGGCGTCTTAAATATTTTGTAATATAAATATTACATCATATTACATAAATTACATAAATGTTATATCATGTAATATTAAGTATTTCATGAATGTCTATATAATTAATTCCATACATGTTCAAGCACACACACGATAAATTCTTAGGGTGCATGCATTTTTAACTTACTGTCCTGGTAAGGTGTTATGCCAACTGTATAACCTACACTTTTCATGAATGTAAGTGTAAGACAAAATTTCTGGAGTCTTAGGTATCTGGATTTAAAAACTCCCCAAGATACCATCATGACTTTAATTGATTTAACTTAGTTTGCTTACTGTGTATGAGACTAGGCAGTTTTCCGAATCTGCAAACCACCCTGTTCTGTAACCCTGCTTCTCATTTAGAGGGATCTACTCTGAGCATGGCAGAACTTGGTCACTAGGTTGCATATGCATTTTTTGTTTTCCAATTCATCACTTATATTAATTTTGTTATTTGGAAAATCGGGATTTTTCACATAGTCAGACTTGTGACTATTTTCTATTATGGGACCTGGAATTGGGCCACACACAATGATGCTCCCCACTCTGATGATGCCATATTTTTAAGGCTGCTTGGTATTTCCCTGGGAAACATTTGGAACAAGTACAAATGTATGCAGAAGGCTTTGCTCTTGCTAAGATTGCCTTTCCTGAGGAACAGTTTCAAAGATAAGCACCCTCAACCATGAGGAAGTAAGTGGGTAGGAACTGGCAAGACATGAAGATGCCAGAGCAGGAGCCAAGAGCATCCCCCTAAAGTAGCAGGGGAGCGTGGTAAAAGCAACACTTTTGTCAAGTTCTCGTTACTGATAGCTGTTAGGCTTACTAGCACTTACAGTAAGACCCATTTTAAAAATCACTTCCTCTGAAATTCTCTACTACTAATATCATCACCAAAGCACGTTCCTAGCGAGCCTGTATGCTCACGTGCCCTTTGCCTCTTCGTGGAATGCAAGGGCAGAAGGAGGTGGAGGCTCATGGAGCCCAGTCCTCTCCTTCGGGATCAGGGCAGTGTTTGGCAGCCCAGGTTCAGGGCAAAAATAAAGACGGGGGCAGGTAAGAGATGAAAAGGAGCTCCCCTCCCCTCCTAGTCCACATGGCTATGTGACTTTTACTGGGGGGGGGGGGGTCACACCCCAAGCCAAAAATAATGCCTTTGTCTCTCAGTGAAACACGCTGCATTACTTCCTCTACATATTACACATATATGTATATATATGTATTTTTATGCATATGTGATTGCACCACACATGTGCAGCCTGTGGAAGTTAGAAGAGGGGTTGGGTTGGAGCCCCTGGTGACAGCCAGCTGTAAGCCACCGTGTGAGTGCTGGGAACTGAACCTGTGTCCTTAGAGAGCACTAACTGTTCTTAACAGTTGGGCCATCTCTCCAGGCCCCGTTTGCTATATATATCTTAGTATTCTGCTTTCACAAGCACTGTACCAGTGTTTTACAGAAGAACAATACAGAACGTGCTGCCTTGCCCAAGCTAATAGCAAGTCTGGCCTAACTTCTAGGTATAAGGCACTACCTGGCACTGAGTCCTACAACACTTGGAAATGTCTTGATGATTCTACCATGTGTAATGACAGAACTCAAACTTAAGGAAAATTAATACTTCATTGCAGGAAATCTCAGCTCACTCCACAGGCTAAGCAATGCTTTGCCTATGTGGAAAATGCTAAGCAGAGAACCATTTCATTTGGTTAATTCTGCCTTCTATAGTGCAGTTCCTTACACAGGATCTAGTAGTTACTGAATTTATTAGTTCAAGAGAAATTCTATTGTAAGTCACTCATATATTTAACTAGACACAAACACTGTGATTTAGAGTATTACTCAAGGCACAGATTATTTAGAAGATAGCCATGCCCACTACTATACCAAGGTGTCACCATGTGTACAATGTTTGAATACTTAAGTAATCAAATATGTCTTTAGAATTTCAAGAAAAGTCCTTTCCACTTTCAGGATTATTGTAAACATAATCATTAACATGTTTAAAACAAGCTAAGCATGGTAGCACACCTTTAATTCCAGCGCTCGGGAGGCAGAGGTAGGTGGATCTCTGAGTTCCAGACCAGCCTGGTCTACAGAGTGAGTTCCAGGCCAGCCTGCCTGGTCTACAGAGTGAGTTCCAGGCCAGCCTGGTCTACAGAGTGAGCCCCAGGCCAGCCTGGTCTACAGAGTGAGCTCCAGGCCAGCCTGGTCTACAGAGTGAGCTCCAGGACAGCCTGGTCTACAGAGTGAGTTCCAGGCCAGCCTGGTCTACAGAGTGAGCTCCAGGACAGCCTGGTCTACAGAGTGAGCTCCAGGCCAGCCTGGTCTACAGAGTGAGCTCCAGGCCAGCCTGGTCTACAGAGTGAGTTCCAGGCCAGCCTGGTCTACAGAGTGAGCTCCAGGCCAGCCTGGTCTACAGAGTGAGTTTCAGGACAGCCTGGGCTAGATAATGTGAGAGATAGACGGAGACAGCGACAGAGAGAGAGAGAGGAGGGGGGATGGGGGGGGGAGAAGGGAGGAGAGGAGAGGAGGAGAGAGGAAAGGGAGCTGTTTAAAACAGAAAATGCTCTATAGGCACAGGCTGTCGCCTGTCATCCAACCCTCCTCTATAGCTTACATTATAAAACAGCTAAGGAGGAGCACACATGCACACACAGTACTTACTGCATAAGGAACAAATGTTACCTTTCTTTTTCAAGCTCTTCTAAATATCCAGTACTTTCTCTGCTTCCATTTACAAATGCTCTTCTTGGGAATGACCCCATGGGGACAGGACTGCACTCTCCTGAACGGCTGGATACAGATCCTTCCCGACTTCCGTAGGAGCGAAGGGACATTTTTGAGCGTAGTTTCACTCCAGGGAAATTGCTATCTAAGTTAAATTCTAAACAGAGACAAATTCTTATGTAGTTAACTACTGTATGTAAAATATTCCTAAAGCTATTACATTACTGTGAAACTGAACCCTCAGGTTTATATACCCAACTGAATAAGTAATTATTTAGAACAGTTGAAATTTTCCCTGCAAGGTCAGCTTGAGTCATAAAGAAAACAAGTGTATAAAGGGAAAATTGCATAAAATGTCATCCTCAGATTCCCTGTAGATAATATTAGGAACTCAAGAGGTAATTTGTCTAGTTGCAGTATTACTAAGCAGGGTCCCTGTTTGGCACTGGAATTTCTAGGCAGCAAAGTGAGAAAGACATTTTAAATAGACTCTATTGGAAACGACATAGGAAAGGACAGGCAAAAAGGACAATACCCCTGCGAACCTACCTGCACGGGAGCCTGTGGTATGTGGCATGGGGCATACTGAAGCATATTTAGTGATTGGGAGGGTGCAATAAATCTTAAAAATAGATCAGAGTTTTTGAGGAGAAAACTTAAAGCCAATGATATGAAGCAGAAACAACGAGCAAGCAGCCTGTTATCTATTAGCATCCAACAGCCAAGGCCTCGTGAGGAGGAGGGGAAGGTGGGTGCGAGAGCTGAGCCCAGCATCCACACCGAGTTAGCTGAACCTCGAGTCAAGCTGAGTCTCAAACAGTGCTTTAAAATACTTAAAACGCGTGCGTACCTTTAAGACGCTCTAGTAAGTCAATCTGTCCAGAAGTCATAGTCTCATCTTCAATACTTCCCTGCAGCTGCTTAAGTACTTCCTATTGAAAAGAGCACAGTGTGTTAGCATGAAATGCTAAAGAACCTTTTGAAGACATGATCTGTATTCCTTGGCATTTAGATATGATGGGGAGAAAGCTATTTCGGTTCACACTGACAACATGCCATAAGCTATAATGGATATCAAATATATTGCCTATTATTCATTGTTACATCCCAATAACAATAATAGTGGTATTTGTTACAGTGGTGATTTGAGGAGTCTTCATGCAAGACACTCCATAGCACACTTAAGACACACTTAAGACACACTTAAGACACAGGCCTGCACCTGCACGACCAGGAGACGAAGTCTGCAGTTTAGTAACTTAACACTCAAGTGCCATGCCACACCTGAGCAGACCTTACATAACTGCATGCTAGCCACCCCCTGCCCTTGATGCCACTGTCTTTTTTTCTCACATAAAATGTTCCAAAAAACCAAGTGGACAAATAATGTTTGAATAATTTTCTACACAAGGCTTTTGTGTCCGGCTGCCTATAGACCTTTATCAGTGCTCCTTGGTAACTTACTTAAGCTTCCATGTACTGAAGCGTGCCACCGAAGCTTCCAGCATGTCCTCGGATTTGCCATTTGATTCTGAAAATGCACTGACTGCAGCCCTGGAGCTAAAGGCAGAGCTGCTGTATGGGAAAGGGACCTGCTGAGAAGAGAGCCAACACTGGAGGGGCAGCTTGCTCTGCCTTGTCCTGTCACTGTGATTGCTAGGCTCGGGTAGGAAGGTGTGGGGACATGAAGGCGAATGCTACTCTTGTTGAACACCATCTCATGTGGTCACTACCTTGGGAAGGGGCTGTACTCCTACGGGGACACTTCTCTTCAGTGAGCACAGAACATGCCATGGTTAACTGTGAACCTGCGGTCACTTCACCTCTTCAGTAGGCCGAGGCCACCACTGCAGACACCTGTGGCTTCCAGTACCCTAGTTCTCCTCCTATGATGGCGACCACTTGCAGCAATCTTTGAAGACCACAGTGTACCATGCAGCAAAACAGAGCATGCAAAAAAGGATCCCATTAAACACATCTGTATAGAATGGGCAAAGAGAAAGCTTCTCTCCTCCTCTGGTGATAGAATTACAAATTTAAATCAGTGGGCAAGCTGCAGTAAAGCTCATCAGCAGAGTGCTTATGTAGGACACACAAGTCCTAGTCTGAGAGCATTAGTCCCCCTCCAAATACCTATAAAAATGGAGTAATTCTGATAATGTGTTCACATTTTTTAATCTTAAAACTAGTTAACATTCACAACTTGTGCCACGTGTGGTGGTGCACGTCCTTAATCACAGCACTTGAGAGGTAGAGACAGGTGGATCCCTGAGTTTGAGCCAGCCTGGTCTACAGAGTGAGTTCCAGGACAGCCAGGGCTACACAGAGAAACCCTGTCTAAAGGAAAGAAGGAAGGAAGGAAGGAAGGAAGGAAGGAAGGAAGGAAGGAAGGACGGAAGGAAGGAAGGAAGGAAGGACGGAAGGAAGGAAGGAAGGACTCACAACTTGTAATAAAATCAATGTTTTCTGAACCGTGGTAGAAAGAACTGACTCCCACACATTGTCCTCTGACTTCACGTCTCTCTCTCTCTCTCTCTCTCTCTCTCTCTCTCTCTCTCTCTCTCTCTCTCTCTCACACACACACACACACACACACACACACACACGCAGAGAGACACACATGTACTTCATGTACATAGCAAGTAACTGGAACGTAAGTCTCTGTGCTGGGTTTTCTGCTGAGAATGTGTGTCACCTTAGGCTTAATTCTCAGGGCCAACACCAAAGCCTCTGTACATGTCAGAAGTGTATTGATAAAAGCAGCAATGTAAACAAAACTAGTGAAATTTAATGCTATAGTTTTAAGCTCCCCCCTCCCCAAGACAGGGTCTCTCTGTCTGGGATTAAAGGCATGTGCCACCGCGCCCCGCTTGTAAGTGTTTTAAGAGCAGCAAATCTCCAAAATATCAACTTATTCCAATGTGTCTGTTGTTAAGTGATTATTCATCACTTAAGAGCAGCTGGACACGCCAACTCACTCACATCCGGCTACCTTGCCTTGAGATGATACCTCCCCTGACTTACACTACTCACAGCTTGCAATGACTAGTCTATGGCGACTCTAACAAAAATAACCCCAGCTGCATTTCTGTTTCGAGGCTCAATGTGCACAGGTACAAATCTTCAGTCCTTGACGGCTTACCCTTCCAGCCTGGGTCCCCTCAAGCTCTCGCAAATACATCTTCAGCCCCCAGGAACTACCATTCTACTGGAACTAGACAGGACACAGTCCTTTGAGTCTCTGTGTTTCTACTTTAACACAATTATCTGTAAGGTGCCTCCATGTTTCTGCATGTATCTGTTGACTATTTTTCGGTGGAGCAGGGTAGTCTACCATGTGCACACACACCTGGTTTACTCTTTCCTCTCCTGGCCGGGCACTTAGACGGTACAGTCTGAAGGCTGCTGTGCAGAGTGCTGGCATGAGCATTCTGTGCAAGTGGCTAGTGGGCATGCACTTCTCTTGGGGGTGAGTTCTCAGAGTTCAAACACTAAATCACAGGTTTGCCTTGAAAAGAAACTGCGGTGGTGGTGGTGGTGGTGGTGGTGGTGGTGGTGGTGGTGGTGTGTGTGTGTGTGTGTAAAGTAGGCCCACAAGCGGTGTAAGCATCTCAATATTCCAATCTGTGTGAACTGTCTTTTAAATCTTAATTATCTGAGCAGGAGTAACACTATCTTTGTATTCCCTGGTGACAGGCTGTCTTGAACTACTCTCCATTAGTGTACCTGACCATTTATCTTCCTTTTGAATTCTTATTTCTGAGGCCATGCTACAAAAAACTGGCTATTTAAACCTACCTGTCTGCCTGCTCAGTGTGTGTTCAGTACACTCTTCGGGGCAGAAGACTTTTGGGAGTCAGTTCTCTTCCATCTCTTTGAGGCTGCTGAGCCAGATGCACCAGGCTATTGGGGCCTTGGGCTTCTGGGAAATGGCACTCCTGCCTCTTCTTACTGCAGATACCAGCAGCACACCTGCTGATCAGTTCCTCAAATTCAGTATCTTATTGTTGTTTATAATAGAAGATCTTTATACATTTTGAAATAAGTTCTTTTGTCAAATATATATGTAGTGTGTAAATTATTTTCCTCAGTCAAAGATGGCCTGTTTTATGCTTTTTTATTGTAGCCTTCTAGAAGATACATGCTTTTTATTTTGATGAAGCCAGTAATGGCTAATTTTAGGTCAGCTTGACACAATCCAGTGTCATCAGAGAAGAGGGAGCCTCAACTGAGAAAACACCTCCCTACGATCAGGCTGTGGGCAGGCTTGTGGTACAATTTCCTCATTAGTGACTGATGGGTGGGGCCATCCCTGGGTTGGTGGTCCTAGGTTCTGTAAGAAAGCAGTCTGAAGCCGGTGGTGGTGGTGCACGCCTTTAGTCCCAGCACTCGGGAAGCAGAGGCAGGTGGATTGCTGTGAGTTCGAGGCCAGCCTGGTCTACAATGTGAGTCTTAGGATAGTCAAAGGCTACACAGAGAAACCCTGTCTCGAAAAACCAAAAAGAAAGAAAGAAAGAAAGAAAGAAAGAAGAGAGAGAAAGAGAGAAAGAAAGCAGTCTGAGCAAACTAGGAGGAGCAAGTCAGTAGGCAGCACCCCTTCATGGCAGCTGCACCAGCTGCTGCCCTGACTTCAATGGTGACCTATGACGTCAGATGTCAGCCTGATAACCCTTTCCTCCCCAAGTGGCTTTGGTCATGGTGTTCACCACAGGAATGTAACCTGACTGACAAGTTGGTGCCAGGATAGTAGGCTACTGCTGTAACGGACCTGACCATGTTTTAGGGGAGACTGTGGAGGACTGTGGAACTTTGGGGTAAAAAAAAGCCACTGAGTGTTAAAAGCTTTGTGAGCAGCTCTGTAGGAGCTCGGAAGATAAGAATGTTGAGAGCAGCACAGAAGAGAGAGGCCTGGCCTGTGACGTTTCCACTGGGGTCATTCGTTACTTTGATTAACAAGACACCAGAACTACTGAAGTGCACGCTTTGCTCTGCTGTGGTACTCGATGCTGGTCAGCCAGAGCTGAGAAACTATTGGTGATTAAGAAGAGACCAGCACTGCTGAGGTGAAATCTTCTGGGAGTGTTTCCTGAGTCAGAGAGCCTGATTTGTTTTATGGTAGATACAATTTCCTGTTAAACATTTATTTCTGGCATTTTGTCAATTCTCTCTCTTTTTTCAAGACATTGTTATATTTATGTAAAGAATCCTTGACTAACTCCAACTTCTGGATTCCTTCTGAATTACCTATGTTGTTTTCTTGATTACCGATTTATTTCTGGGAACATGATGGCATGCCAATGGTGTGTACATAAACAAGACAGCCTTAGGGTAAGTGCACTCTTCTTGCAGAACTTGCTCTTCCACTGTTGCGGCTGCACTCTCCCATGTACTAGACACAGTGAATACTTCGGACCTAATTTAGTTTTCAGGTAGTTCAAATCTGACTTGGTTTCTTGAGCATGTCTTTTTTTTTACTTAGATTGAAAATATGGCAAGTCTGCTTCTTCTGCCTTACGTAACCTCGACACGTAATACGACATCGGCCTCAAGCAGCAGCCACGCCTGGCACAGCAGATGCAGCCCCTGTGCAGCTCACCATGGTTCTCCACTGCTGCTTGTGTTCTGGGGCCACTTACCTTTTTAGCACCAAAAATCTGGCCCTTGGAGCTGAGGCTTTTAATCTGGTCTTAAAAGTTCAAAATCTAGCAAATTCCTTGTGAAACTAAAGTTTCTCTGCCTGTAAGGGCAGCCATGACCTGGAGCTCTCCTCTCCTGCCTCAGGTGTGCTTCCTCCCAGCAAAGCTGTCTGCTGGTGCCAAGATAAAGCTCAGCTTGTACTTAGTCAACATCCCCAGAGAGAAAGCCACCAATAATCTCAGGCTTGGGGACTTGGCATATCATTTCTTTTACAATGTTTTAGTAGGTATATTTACACAGGGATTCCTTGTAAGCACAGCCACAGTACTAAGCTTATACCTAAAGGAAATATTTCCTCACTACACTGAAAGCTGTGGTCTTCTTATAGCTCCCTAACTCTTTATATATACAATCTCCTGGCTGTTACCCCACGGCTTTTATGTTTGTATAGTGATGTCGTGTAAACCAGCAGAGGACAGTACCCTCTTCTGCCAGCAGGTGGCACTACTGCTTACACTTTAGGTTTCTCTAGTTTAATCTGAAGATGTGTCTTGCCTTCTTTGTGGTTAGAAAGAAGGTTAAAAGTCAGGAAACATGCTTTGTGAGACTGTATGTGTCCTAAAGTCTACGAACTGCTTTTTAGGGGTAATAACTACTGTACTGCGTTAACCCTACCCAATCATGGAAAGCACCAATGGTTCAAAAGCATCTTTCACAAATTAAAGTAACACAAAACAGGCCACAGCTCTGCTCTTTAACAGCAGAGCGCGTTAAGGAAGTGATATATAAACAACTTCACTGAAGGTTGTAACTGCTGAAGCCATAAGCCCAATCCTAATGAAATACATGAAATGCAAGGATGTGTGCAGAAACACAGTTGAGTAATCACTGAATCCAGGCGCACCTTAAATTCCGTTACTCCTCATACAGACTGGGCCAAGTTTAATAAACACACAGCCTGATAGCCCAGGTAGGTGCTTGTGTATCTCATATGATCACTCTGAAAGACACTCTACTTCAGCATGGAGATCAAGTGTCAATTAAAATGTCTCCTCCAAAGTGTTTTTTAGAAACATCTTTTGGATTTGATTAAGAAATTAAACAAAAACTTAAAGCTAGATCTGAATTCTGCGCTACAAATCAGATCTTTACTGTCTAATCAGGTCCTCCAGGAGGAGGTCTGCCGAGTATACCACTTAAACAGTTCATCCTTGAACTCTCAGACCCACGCGCTTGTGGAGCAGTTTAGAGTGCACTGTGTTGGTGAGCACTAAGATAACAAGTGGACTTTTTAACCTATTAGGTAACTGACTCAGGGGTTCCCGGTCACTGATACGGAGCTGGTGGTAGGAAAACCAGTGCTTTGTTTACAGTTTACCCACTTCCAAAAGGGTATGAAAGGAGTATTTTGGAGATGTTATTGCCAGTGAGTTCTATGGCAATTAGAATGGGGAAAAGATCAAAGGAAAGACAGGCGACAAAGGACGGAAGGGCAAAAGTCTGAAGTGTTAGGACGCAGGGGCTAAAGATGGAGCAGGAAGGAGAAGAGCTTCTTCAGTGACACACAGCCGTCTAGACAAGGAGACCGAAATGCTAGAGAAAGCAGTAGGCAGACTAGGAAACGTGTACAGCTGAGGGATGGAGAGTGTTCAGAGGAAAAGCCAGGCTTAAGATGTTAAAACAGCCAAGCAACAGAAACAACACAAAGTAGATTTCTTTAAGGGAAGGAAGTAAAACATTGCTATTGACAATCCCCAGTTTTATGAAGTTACCAAATCTGGTGGGAAGCTGCCTAAGTAGAAGTTAAAGTAAGTGAAGTTTTAATCAATTACCTTGAAGATGGAAGGTTTTCCCCTCTACACAGTAAATGCTCCCTGACTTTCCCTGCTCTCTGGCAAGCTGACTGGGCCTGAAGTGCCATGGAAATCCTCACCTCGGCTTCATACCTGTGCTTTCTAAATACAACAATGTCACTTTTGAGATACACTGCAAAACAACGCTAATACTACGACCTATACAGAAAACCTTTCCACTATACCTAATAGAATGGTGAAGTTGGGGTCTTATTTTTAAACTTAAAAACTAAGAATGAACTAGTCACCAAGGCTAATTTGCTTTCTTTCTATGGTTCGGTAGATTAACTCCTTTACTAAGAACTTTTCTAAGAGCTTATACATATAGTTTTGAGTAAGTAAAGCATCTTAGCCATCCCAAGTTTACAAGAGGGAATAATAAAAGTGGACAAGCTACAATGAAAAGTTGCGGTCTTGATACCTTCATATTAGATGCCTCAGTTTCCAGTTTTGTAAGGTGATTGGAATTATCTTCTAGCTCTTGTCGAAGATTTGAGTTCTCCATCTTCAGTGCCTCAACTTGCTTTAACAACTGATCATATGAGGCTGCAGCCATCCTTGGCTACCCTTGGACCTATAAGGTTAAAAAGGATTTTGAGATTCACTGCTGAAAATGGAGTAGCTGCTTGTTTTGAAGAAAGAGACAAAGAAAGCAGAACTCTCTGGACAGGAGGAATGGCGCTCAAGTTGTGGGCTTGGTCTCCAGGCGATGTCATCCAAGCAGCAGTAGTTTCCTAAGCGGACGGAACATGGGGTCTGGGCTGAAGAGAAACAGGGTTAAAGCGAAGGCAGTGCCCTGGTCCTATTTGAAGATCCTTGCATTTCCACAGGTAAAAATGCTCTACCTGGTCCTATATGTCAAACTTACAGAATACAGGCATGGATGAAGAATTTGTCTAGGGGATGTTGTACTTTAGTCTCTCATTTGGACATAACTTATAAGTTTTCAGAGCCAGAATATTAGTGAGACCAGAGTCCTTTCTACCACTTTTATTTAATGGAAGGGTTATCTTTAAACATCATCCATACTGAAGTAGGCCTAAAGATTTAAGATGGCACACAACTGCAGCCATTCTATTGCAAAAATGTTCTGTATTCAAAGTGATGCTAAAAGACACATGAAAAAGGAAAGTGGAGGACCTTGTAGAAGTCAGGCTTCAAAGAAAGAAGAGAGAATAGTGGAGACAAGAGAAGGAACAGCTCAGGAAGAAGAGGTCCCTGGCAGGACACGTTATAGACACATACAAGGGATACTAGGATTAATTAAGAAAGATTTGGGAAGCCCAGCTTTTCTTTTTAGTTTAATGCTAAGTCACTTTGGAGTAAAAATTAAGAATAAACAATTCTGAATTAGCCAGGTGTGGTGGTGTGCACCTTTAATCTTAGCAGCCAAGGCAGATGAATTGCTGCTGTGAGTTCGAGGCCAGCCTGGTCTACAAAGTGAGTCCAGGACAGGCAAGGCTACACAGAGAAACCCTGTCTCGAAAAACCAAACAAAGATCTGAATTGTTTAACGCAAAAATAGTATATATATTTAAAGATCTTGATGTAAAATGCTTCTATAAAAGGAAAGGAATCTATTTAGAACACTGCAGGCTGCCTACTGCCCTGGCTAGTCATGGCAATACGGCAGTGGGACAGCTCGGGGACCCTAACAACAAATCAAGGGACTTGGATCTAGTCAGTTCTACAAGGCCAGTCGCTGTTGAACCTGGGACAAGCCAGTGATGCCTGAGAAGGGGAGGCCTGCCTGGAGACCACCGATAGGAAAGCAATGAGCACTTGCATTTGGAAGCCCAGGTCAAAGGCTTGGGTGTTGCCATCTATCAGCTAACTTTTGCCCCTTCATTACTTCAACCTGTAGGTGGGTATTTACCAACTGCTTTATAGAACAGATGCTTTATAGAACGTTGTTAGGAGTCAATAACAAAATATAGACTGAAAAACAAAAATCCTAGTAAACAGGCTATAAAGGCACAGGTGTAGCGTAACGTCTTAGTAAGACCTTTGGTGAAGCCGCCCTTCCCTTACACCAGGGGTGAAAAGTGCAGAAGCAAACCACGCCTGTAGGACCAAGGAGAACTCTTAAAGACGAAGGAGAAATGCACAGGGCTAATTATTTCTCTGCTTTATACATGCCAATAATAAACAGGTGCAGAAATAAGCAGCACATTGAAATCACCTGACAAGTGGGGGGTCTGACAAGGTAACCTACTGTAACTATTCCATGACCTCGCCTTTCCTGAGGAACCTGTGAGCGTGCAGCTGGCTCATGGAGGAACACTCCACCTTACACCTGGCTAGGAGGCTGAAAGTGCTCACTCCCTAACACAAAATTTGTGAACTCATGCATTTATTTGAGAATGCATTTCCCACTATTTCATACCAAATAGTGTAACTGGAAAGTCATTCAACAACTTTTTTGAATGTGGGAGCTGCAGGTGATGCTCCAGCCCTAGAATGTGCAAGGTTCTGGGTTCGATCCCCAGCCCCCACACAAGCACAGGAAAGAAGCTTATTTGGCCATATACCAGCAGCATGCCTTGTGAATGGGGAAACCCTGACTTTACTGAAAGCATGCAAACACCTCCACTTGTTTTTCTATAGTTAAGATGCTAATTAAATCTCTGCTCATGCCTAAATATGAGGTAGGGCAAAAGCAAGCACACAGGGACTGTTATCTAGACTCTTAGCCAAATGCAAGAAGTGAGGCAAGGAACGAAACAGACGCTCACGATCAGGACTAAATGTGGGGGATTCATTATTACTAATTTAAGTCTGGGGTTGCTGGTTTTGCTTGTTTTTGTTTTTGTTAGTAATAGAACTCCTTATTTTGGTTTTTTAGAAAAGACTGGTATCCATCAATACTTTTAGATGATAATGTAATAAATACCAGTGGAAAACCAGGTAAACATAAAAGTCCACCTAAATCATCAGATGATAAGAGACTGTTAGTCAAACAAATCTGAGAATATTTCAAGGAAGTAGACAACATACCAGAATATATAAATTACCAAATTGACCCCCATAAAGAGACAGGACACTTATCTAAGCAGATTTACAATACGGCTGGGCACGGTGGTGCACACCTGCTGTCAATCTCAGCACTGGAGAGGGGTGGGGGTGAGGGGATGGGGAGGTGTGTGTGTGTGGGGGGAGGTGGCCACAAACTCAGGGCCAGCAAAGTCTGCACAGAGACTTGGTTCGAGGGTTCACAGGGCAAAGCTGTTACTACTAGTTTTTATCACTTGGCATAGAGTAGATCCACATAGACAGATGAGCTAGGAAGGAAGAGGAGGAGAGGCTCTTCTCAATTCCACGCTTACTGAAAATAATAGAAGAGAAGAGCTGCTCTGGGCCGGGGCTGCAGCTCAGTGTGGCGCGCACGCTTGGTAGGGGAGGAGCCCTGGGTGCAACCCCAACAGCAAACCACCACCAGACACTGCACTCCTTTAATATGGGCCCTACCAGTCCTACTTATGCAGCAACATTAGATTAAGGCAATATTAGCACAAATTAATACGTGAACTAGTAAGACAAACCTTAGGTGATCACAGAACTGAGATGGGGGGAATGAGACATGAACACACTGTACTACTAACATTAGAAATGTTTCCTTTGTGTTCAAGCAGAAAGTGAAATAAAAGAAACTAATCCCATTTATAAGAACTGTTATATATGCTTCCATATATAAATTTATAGCTTCTTTAATTTTTATAGAAGTAATCCACTGGAAAAATATAGATGACTTGTAAATTTATACCAGATCTTCAACAAATGGAGAGGCGTGCCCGTTTATGAAGATTCAGCATCAAAAACATGCTATCTCTCCCTAAATTAACATATAAATATTATAATTTCATTAAGAACTCTACATAAGGTTTGAGCTGAGTTTTGCTTTCTGTAGCTACACGTTTGGAAGACTTAAATTTCTATGACACTAAATCATACTGTGTCTCAGAACTCTTCATTCAGCCCCTTAAGTGAAGCTTCCTAAATTCCCTCACAAGAAAGGACATACGCTTTCCAGAGCAATTTATTCTCTTTTCCCAATTTGAGTTTCTATGAAAAAAAAAAATGTCACATCAAATCATGTATGTCCTATACGCAGCTAACCTTTTCGGATCATCAATACTACAACTTGTAAGTTTTTCTAGCAGACCTATTGCATATACAATTGTATAAACTGTAAGACACATTTCACCTCCTTTCTTTTTGTCATATTATTAGCATGAAACTACAAAATGTTACAATATTATCTTATTCCTGATTTTAACAAGAAGCACTTACAATTTCAGCATTTAAAATTCTTTTTCTTAGATTTCATAACAAATATTTAAGCATATTTAGGGACTTTTCTTCCCTATAAAAGTGGCTGAATTTTTTTTTCCTCTTTGAAAGTGTATGTTTTCAGTCGAGCACGGTGGCACATGTCTTTAATTGTAGCACTCTGGAGGCGAGGCAGGGAGCTATCTGTGAGTTCAAGGCCACCTGATATACAAAGAAAGTCCCACCAGGACAGCCAGAGCTATCACACAGAGAAACCTTGTCTCAAAAAAAAAAAAAAAAAAAAAAAAAAAAGTGTATGCTTTCCTAACGTTGGGCCATCCTCCATTCCTGAAATAAACCTCACTTGCTCAGGCTTAATTCATTTGAATTTTCAGTATTTCAGTATGTTTTTTAAAAAATAAGAAACCAGTATGTATGTGTATGTGTGTGTGTGTGTGTGTGTGTGTGTGTGTGTGTGTGTGTGTGTGAGATGTCCTTTTGAGACTATACTATGTAGCTATAGCCACCCTGGCACTAGCTATGTCGACCAGGCTGGCCTTGAACTCACAGATATCTTCCTGACTCTGCTTCCTAAGTGCTGGATAAAAAGTCACATGGCACCACACCTGGCAATTTTCACAGTGCTTTAAGATAGGATTTTGAATAAAGATTATGCTACATCCATAAAACGAAGGGATGTGTGTCTCCTCTTTTACTGTGCTCTGGAATAGTTTGAATACTAACCTGTGAAAACCGGCTAGGATTCACATCAGAAAGTTAGTTCCCTCTGGGAAGAAAGACCCTTTAAGCTGCTTACAGATGTCTTCAACAGCTCAGTCCTCGTGCTAATTTTTACCCGTTTGTTTCCTCTAGCCGGCGAAGTGCACTGTAGCATTGTACTTATTCTTTCATTTTAAAGTTCTTGGTCTTCTGTTCTCATTCATGTTTGTCTAGCCTTTTGTTCCTTTAAACTTGGTAGGATTTCATATATTTCATTGACTTTTACCATTGGTGTCAAATATCTTTTACTAATACATAGCCTTGTGCTTTCTATTGGTTTTTTTCCTTCTTATAGTTAAAGTCAACATTCATTTCCTTTTATTAATGTATTTCTATATTGGCTTCCTTAATAGTTTTACTGTTAAGAACACCAACTTTTCTTTGTCTATATAGCCTTGATGTTTTACAGGTCTTAGATGTAAGTGCCCTCTTTATTTCCAGAACACTCATGGTTTCCTCTTTCACCTAGATCAGTGGTTTTTAGCCTTCCTGATGCTGTGGATCTTTAATACCGTTCTTCATGTTGTGGTGACCCCCAGCCATAAAATTATCTTAGTTGCTATTTCATAACTAATTTTGCTGTTATAAACCATAATGTAAACGTTTTCTGACAGTCTTAGGCAGCTCCTGTGAAAGGGTCGTTTGACCCACAGGCTGAGACCCGCTGATCTGGAGGCCACCTCAAGGATGTTCTCAGCTCCAGCTCCGTTGCTTATCATCTCTGATATGCTGCCTATGAGACTGGCTGGAGGCAATGGAAACAACTAGCATTAGCTTTTTAAAGCTTTGCTTAGTACTCAGGAACATGACTAATTTTCATGAATATCTACCTAGAACATTTTTTGAGAGTGCATAAAATTCTAAAAATTCTATGGCTTGTTTACTAGCTATGGCATATTATCTAAATTCTCTACCCATGTCCGATACCAGTCACATACCATGTCTGATATGTGAAATCCATATAGTATGTGTTATGTTCTGTGAATGTGCTGTGTTAAGTCCATTATCCTCTTTGATCCTTCCAACTACCCATGAAGTAGGCATCACTCTTCTTTTAGAGCTAAGAAGAAAGGGATGTCCTGATGGCAAGTAACTCCCAAGAACTCAGACCAAAAGGCTAGGACAGATGTCAAACCCACACTAATGTTGAATGCTTATGTTCTTAATGAGCAAGCAGGCTCTACCTTCTGTCTCTTTCACCTGGTGACACCTCCCAGACTTACCTTTTAATAGGTTCCAATATAACTCTCTCCCTTGCGTCTTTCTTCAATATTTACTGCATACGGTTTTGTATCTCTGTAGTGTGTGTGCACTTCCTCTCTCTGAACGACACACTGTTTTAGTTTCTGCTTTGTTATAACATATCTTATTCTTGTTTAGCTTTCCTGATGCCTTTACTCAACCATGCGCACTCCTGTCAAAGGAACAGTAAACATGATAAACCTTGGCCTAACTATGCTCTGTTTTACTTTGATATGTTTTGTCTCCCCAGCTAACGTGTGTACACACACACACACACACACAAACACACACCGTAAGGAGAAGTCTGTATATAATATGTAGCTTCTGTAATTTCATAAATTGTTCCTAATAATAGTCATATAGAAGGTAAATGCATGAGAAAAAGAATAGAAATTATATGCACTATCAGTTACAGAAGCAAAAAAACAGAAAAGACCAATTCAGAGAAAAACGAAGAGAATTTTCTACTAAAGAATAAAATACTAGATTCCTCTCCGTGGCTACATAATGGAGTCAACAAATACTTGATAACTTCTTATCCATACACTCCCACACCGGTATAAGGGGTTAATGGCGTAAGAAACTCTTTTCTCTATCAAAGGTAGTTAGCCCCAGCTGGGTCCCCCTTCCACTTTGGGCTGACAGTGCCAATCCCCCTATCAGTGGGATGAGATGCAGTTTCCATCTAAGTCAGGGAAAGCTCAGGGCCAGTTTTCACTTTGAGAGGATGCTGGCTAGCAGCGTTCTAGCCCTAACATTTTTGCAAAAAGAGAAATCACCTTGCAGAACTATTTATGCTTTGTTCCTGTGTTCTTTTGTATGTTGCTGACTTTCATTTCCAACAATGGGTTGGACTGTGTTTGAATCACAAGAACCTATAAATATGAACCTTTTGCAGATAATGTCTCTGCATTAGCAACAGAGCTAAGATACT
Source organism: Acomys minous (assembly GCF_964271855.1). Lineage (NCBI taxonomy): Eukaryota > Metazoa > Chordata > Mammalia > Rodentia > Muridae > Acomys > Acomys minous. The sequence continues at coordinate 51,369,485 of NC_140486.1, forward strand.
GTATGAAAGTGGGACCTAAATCAATGATTGGTGCAAATCAAGGCCATGTGAACAAACAAACACAAAGACACATAGGAGGAAAACTACATGACAATGAAAACAGACTGGAGAGGTAACTGCCAGTTAATATATACAGCAAGCATCAAAAACTAAGAAAGAGACAAGGTCACCAGGTGAGGTGGCGCACGCCTTTAATCCCAGCACTCAGGAGGCAGAGGCAGGTGGATCTCTGTGAGTTCGAGGCCAGCCTGGTCCACAAAGCTAGTCCAGGACAGCCAGAGAAACCCTGTCTGTCTTGAAACACACACACACACACACACACACACACACACACACACACACACACAGAGGGAAGGAGGGAGGGAGGGAGGGAGGGAGGGAGGGAGGGAGGGAGGGAGGGAAGTTCTTTCTTCCTTAGAGTCTTCAGAAAGAATTAATCTTGCCAACACCTTGGCTTTGGACTTCTAGTCTCCGGAATAGGAAAATCACAGATTTCTAATGTTCTAAACCACCAGTCTGTGACACTTTGTTACAACAGCTCTGGGCAAATAAAAGATAAGCTAGTATGTCCCTTGTTATGAAATCACTTGGGATTCGGGGGTCAGGAGGCTCCTCCTGGAAAAGGGTAAACAAGGTCACTACACAAACCTATTAGGCGTACGTGTGCCGTGCGCTGTTCTCTTGCTCACAACTCTGTGCACTGCTTCATCTGTCAGCCCACTGCAGACGTCAACATAAATATGAGAGGGCGGTATTCTAGGAAAGGAGGCAACAGGCCTGGCAGAACTGAAGACAGATATTCTGAAGATACCTGTGCCTTTCAACTTGCCTATCATACTACTGAAACAGGACTGTCAAAGAAACAGCAAACTTCCCAAGAATCTCATGGGGGGGGGGGGAAGAAAAGGCCTCAGCCAGAGGGGAACTTGTTTCCTGGCAAAAGATTTCACAGTTGTAAAAGCCTTTCAAATTACAGAATGAGACTGAAGTCCAGACGAGGATGAGTCAGCCGTGATGGTGGTGGTCACACACCCTGACCTGGGCTGTTTACACGCACACCCCTTAGGTCCTCTATTTGAACTTTAATTTTACTTCAGGACAGGAAGATGGGACTGGGGGCCTGGTCACTATATATTTGTCTCTCTTGCCAATGTGGCTACCCAGAATAAATCTGCTTCTCGCTTTTAATTGCTGAGGCTGGGTGACCAGACCTGACCTGGGGCATAGGTTATGACCCCCAGAGTTCAATAACAAGAATGCCATAATCAAAGTTTAGAAGTTGAAATATGTATGAGAACACATGGTTAGCTAAAAGATAGTATGGAGGAACCAAGGAAACCATGGAGGTAGAGACATAAACCCCACTGCGGCTTGCTGATTAGACAGGATGAGGAGGCTGGGGTTGATTGGAGAGTCCATAAAAGGTGCTGCAGCATGACTTAAGAGACATGGAAGAGTAACGTCATTTCTCAGGTTCCATCATAGACTAAGTCTTAAGTAGCTAATATAGAGATAAACATTCAACTGATGATAAAGCCAGTATTCTAAAAATAGATAATAGAAAACCTATTACAATACTCTCCAATTATACTTTAAATGAAAATGTGAATTTAGTCTCACCTCAAAAATAACATCCATTCACAAAAGACTTATTTTCAAAGTGCTTCAGGAAAAAAGCTGTGTTAGTACACCTGGGGTAAACAAAATGGTGACCCAGGAAGCTGTCTGTGCTATAATCTCCCAAGCCCATACGTGCACGGCTTTCCTTGGCCACAGAGACTTTGTAGAATGATTAGTAAGGCATCTGAAGCACATTTTCCTGAATTATGTAGCAGAACTAATGTTATCATATATGTTCTCAGAGGGATGACAAAGGGTCAGTCAGAAGAAGGTAAGTGACAATGGAACCAAAATGTCACATTCAGAGTGAAATGAATTATGTCGCCAAGAGCGAAGGTGAGGAAAGGGAATGAAGGAGGCACCAGAAGCTAGAAAAAATAAAAACGGCAAAGAAATGAATACTTGTCTATAGCTTTTAGGGAATGCAGAGTTTCCGAAGTGCTGTTTCACTTTGGTCCAGTGAAAAACATGTCAACTTCTGACCTCCAAAATGGGCAAGAATACATTTTTGTTTTAGACCATGAAGTGGGCTCAGCTGGCAAAGCGCCCGCCCGGCACACACAAAGCCCTGGACTTGAACCCAGCACCACACAGATCCAGGCAGGCACCTAAAACGGCAGCAGAGGCAGAAGATCAGTAACAGCTCAGGGCCATCCTCGGCTGCATAAGGAGTTCAAGGCTAACCTGAGCTACACAAAAACCAACCAACCAACCAACCAACCTCACAAACATAACTAACCCACTCCACCGACCAAGGATGTGGTCATTTTTTACAACAGTGACAGAAAGCAATGCCAGTATGGTAACCACTTCTCTTAGTGCTGGTCCATACAATGACCTTCAAATGTTTATTCAAATCCTCTGACTCTACTCCTTTAAGAGGCCTAATTCATCTTTTTTTTTTGTAGGGAGACTTAACATCTCTTAATAAAGGGAAGACAGCAGAAGTGATGGTGTACAGACTCTGAGACCAGGTTTTGATTTTCTCCTCCTTCCTGCTGTGTCCACTGGGGGAAAGCCAGCGGCCACGGCAGGAAGACATTCAAGCAGCCCAAGGAACAGCACAAAACAAGCAACTGGGGCTGCTTGCCAACAGCCACTGGGAAACCGAGGCTTCGTGAGTGAGCCATCTTGGAATCAGCCTCAGTTCTCGTCAAGACCTGATGACTGGCAAGGTGACCAAAATCTTGATCGTTAGCTTTCTGAGAAATTGGAGTGTTCTCACACAAACAAGATGCTCCCGAATTCCTGCTTCACGGAAACAATAAATGCTTACAAGCTAAGCTGCAATGTCATGTCAGCTGTTAAGTTCCAGCCTGACTGTTATATAGTAGCATATCAATAAGACAACCCGTGAGGAGTCTTCAACAAGTGTATACCACTGTAGAGTTGTGTAAGAAGAATCCAGAAAGAAGAATGTCACAGCTTCCACTAGAGCAATAATGAATATGGGGTGCTAAGCACCACAAAAGTCAATGGACAAAAAAGAAAATGGGCAATTCTTAAAAACGGCAGCGAGTCAAAACATTTGGGTAACACACAAAGGACGTGAAAACAGAGCTAACAGTTCTCAGCACACGCACGTTCACAACAGCATTGCACATGACGAAATGGAAGCATACTTTGAGAGGTGTGTGAATAATAAAATGCAGTATGCATGTAACAGAATATTGCTTGGCCTTCAAAAGGGAAGAAACTGAAACAAGAAACTAAAATATGGTATAACTTAAACAATACATGACGACGTTATGCTGAAATTAAGTCATGCACAAAAGGACAAATATATGAGTCTTTTTAAATGAAGTCCTTCAAAGGTAAATTCACAGAGGTATAAAGTAGTGTGCTGGCTGCTAGGTGTCAAGGGACCAGGGAAATAGGGCTTGAATGTTCTCAAAGTTTCCACAAGGGACGATGCAAAAGTTCTGGAGATGATGGTAGTTATGGGTGCACAATGCAGTCAACACTACAGCACTACAAACCCAAGGCACACAGGGAAGGAAGAACAGAAGGAGGTGGAAATCAAGAGGAGGAAGCCCCTACACAACATGTCACGACTAGGCTCCCTTCCTTGTCTGAAAGCACAACTAGGTGTGCAACTGTCTGCCGGGACTAACTGACCTAGCCTACTCTGCTCAGCCTTGGAGATGATCAAAGGTGTCCGTGACTTCAGGCAGGCCTTACAAAGGGCACAGGACCTCAAGGGCCAACCCACCCCTTTCCTGCCAGTCAGAAAGCATGTCAGATTATAAAACCCCTTTAAAAGGTGCCCAGGACCAGCCAAAGCAGTCAGTGTTCAACCTGCATTCAAACTGCACAGTTTACTGAGACTCATAGAGGTTAGTTCCCAGGTTTTCTCTGGTTCTTCAGCACCTTTCTGAGGTTTGGCGTGTGGCTGGCACACTAATAAATATGTACCGAGCACATTTCTAAATCAAGTGCTATCACATTGCAGGTGCTGTGTAGATAGGTTTCACTTGGACTCATCCGCCCAATAGGAAGTGAGATTTACAGTTGCAAAGCCGTTAAATGTGTAAAACTGTAATATTAGTTACATTGTGTAAAATCAGTAAAAGAGAAAAATAGTAAAACAAAAATCTGTATCATAATTCATGCAAACAAAACCATCAATAGCCTTCATTTAGTTTATAAAATATACTTTTGAATATTTAATTTATGAATTTCTAAATAGGTCACGTAATTCTAGATATAGCAATCAGCAGATAATTTTAAAGACCACAAAAGCTCAGTGAAGCACTGAACGTTATTCTATAAAGAGTGATCTTTTCTTAATTAGTCTTCTATTTCTTATTTAACTTGGAAGATACTGCAGTCTAATATAGTAGAAGTGTTTATAAGAGTAATTAATAAATATGCTAATTGATGGGGCTCAGTGGGTAAAGGTACTTGCCATCAAGTCTGGTGACCGAGTCGAACCTCTGGAAACCACATGGTAGGAAGAGAGAACCAAGTTCAGGAAACTGTCATGAAGTTATCAAATCTTTTATAAATCACTCATACACTTAAAAACTCACCAGGGGGTGGGTGTGGTGACACACACCTTTAACACTGCACCTTTAATCACAGCACTCGGGAGGCAGAGGCAGGAGAGTCAATGTGAGTTCGAGGCCAGCCTAGACAGCCAAGGCTACAGAGAGAAACCCTGTCTCAAAAAACAAAACAAAACAACAACAAAAAAACCAAAAAACACACAAACAAACAAAAAACCTCACCAGGCAGTGGCAGCGCACACCTTTAATTCCAGCACTTGGGAGGCAGAGGCATGCGGATCTCTATGAGTTCAAAGCCAGCCTGGTCTACAGAGTGAGTTCCAGGACAGCCAGGGCTACATAGAGAAACCCTGTACTGAAAATCAAAACGAAATATTCAGTCATGTATGTAGGGGTTCTTGTCCACTTGAATGATACTGCTTTTCAAATCACTTGTTATATACTATTTTGTATGATGTACATTGAGACATTGATCGTAACTTTATAGAAATAAAATGAAATAAGATTTAAGTGCTTATCCTTATACAATAGATGACCTTGGATAATGTCACATACCCAAATAAGACGCATATAAAATGAAAATAATGCTACATTCACTAGTTGATTAAATGAGAACATATCTGTAAAAATTCTATAAACTCAAGAACTGGACAGAGACTAAAGAGACTGATAGAGTTAGCTATTAAATCTCACTTGTCAGTTCAGTGCGACATCTTTAACCCTCACTAAGGTTCTATCAGGTTTAAAAGCTATCCCACGTATGTTTAATCTTGACATCTACAATCATTTAACATGGGAACATTTAAAAATATTTTTTAGGAATGAAGTCCGGCCTGGCATACTGGCATAGTCTTATAATTCCAACACTTGGAAGGCTGAGGCTGAAGGCTCCCGAGCTTGCATGCACTCTGCGGCACACGGTAAGCTGGAAGCCAGCCTGGACTACACAATGAGACTGGCTCAAAACAGCAACAAAGAGCAAAGCAAAAAAGAATAAAACTGTTCTAGTTTGCCGAGAAGATTTTTCTGCTGTATTATTTACTCAAGTATAATTTTTTTTTATTATTTTGAAAGCTACTGAGACAAAACAGAAAATTCTCTTAAGACAACCACATATACAATATTGTATAGGGACTGCCTTGGAAGGACACTTATCCTGGACGGCCCTACAAAGCTGCTGCTAGTGTAGTTCAGGGAGCCGGGAAATATGAGAGGTTGCTGGAGAAACTCACAGAAATAAGGCGAAGACTCAATCTGCAGATGGACACTTTTAGACACCCAAGTAAAGGTATAAGTAAATGTCACGTAAATTCTTTATACTGAGTATATCTTATGGACACTAACTTAATAGAGGTACACAAAAATATTTACCTGTAGATTTTATTAAGTTACATTTTAAAATGACAGAAGAGAAATAGATATTTACTTAATATAAGTCTTAAGTATCAGGCCTATAAAAATTTATTGTCCACAATTTTTTCACAAAGTAATTTACACTCTAAAGTGATTTGCTCTTGCATGATCTAATTAATGGCAGAAAAGCTAGACTAACAAAGGGAAAGATCCAGTTCCATACATAATGCACTAATATTTCCTATAGGATTTATGTTAAATCAAAGCATCTGGCATCTCTCGTGACATTTAAAAAAAAAAACAAACTGTTTGATACATTCCACTCCTAAATTCATAATCTGATATAGCTTCTACTTTAAAAAGCAAAATATGTGTTTTCTCCTATGCGGGGTGTAGTTCTGAGCTGGCGTCTTGTAATGGGCTGCTATCAAGCATTTACTTGCTCAGGGGCGCTTACTCCTCTGCAGTTGCCCACAGCAAAGCCCTGCGCAGTCACCACAGAAAGCCATCAGCACCGCATTCTGTAGCTAACAAAGACACTGCTATCTCTCTGCCACCCTACTCTCAGCGAGTTCGCTTACATGTTGTACAAAGCAGGCACGTTCCTAGTGAACAGTCAGCCAAAAGATCACCTGGGCTCCGCAGTACATGCCTTTTTCCCTCCCATCCTTGGTAGCCCCTTCCACTAGACTCCACATCAGCCATCAGCTGCAGCTCTGTATGCCCACTCTTGGCTACCACTGCCCGTGTCCTTGTGGCCAGGGAGGAAAAGCCGCCTTTCAAAGGGCCAGGGCTTTCACTCCTCGCCATGAATATGCTCCATTCTTTGTTGTCCTCTACTGGTTTCCTTAGATACTGTTATTCCACTCCACTGTCAACAGGCATTATAAAAAACAAAACGCCTTTCTCCCCAGCCTCCCCTTCCCACTTCTACCCCTCCCCCTTTCTTCCTCTTCTGTCAAAATCCCAGCATCAGAAGCACAGGAAATCCATCTCTTGTGCTGCAGTGGGGGGAAGGGGGAGAGGAGTGGGACGACGCCCCTGCCTCCTAGGCTTGGCATGAGGCAGCAGACCCTGTGCCAAGGAAAGGTCACCGGTTTAAGGCAGTGCATGGGAAAACCACCTCCTCCCTCTCCCCCGCATCAAGCCTGGCCATCACAGCGCGGCACCTACCCCATTTTCGAGCCAGGCAGCACCTCCATTCTGTCTCCAGTGACACCCCGGCAGGCTGCGCCAATACAGCCACATGTCGGTCACGTGTGCCTGCGCCCAGCCAATCCGCGGGTTCCTGACTGGAATGGGGAGCGCCCTGGTCAGCATCCAGCGGATTACACAGCTGCTTCACGCTTCTGACCGCTCTTCACGGCAGGGCAGAGACCCACCCCACCCCACCGCCCCGCACCACACAGTCAGTGGGACCCCAAGCCTCCAGGGGCCCTCACACGCCTACAGGCAGCAACCCGGGGAGCCTGACGTTAGCTGACACCCATAACCAGGAGGTCCGCAGGGCGGGCAGCCTCGCACGGGATGCGGGATACTGACGGTGGGAGGGGCGGTAATTAGATTTCGTTCCCTTGATTCACAAGCAGCAGAGAAACAATTCTAGTCCGTGAATTACAATGAGTAACTTGACATTACAAACCATTAACTTATTCGGTAAATTAACTCTAATTACGCCGTATTTAAGACAGCTACCAGAAAAGCCATGATGACAGAACACAGTGACTTGTGTCTGACCTCAGAGTTCTAAGCCTAGACTAAGTGTTTTTGCTCCTCCCACCCTCTAGTCACTTGACCTCTCAGTAATTACATTTCTTCTTTTATAAAACAAGAACAAGCATAAACGAGGAGTTAGTATATGCAGAGCACATTTAAAACACCCCCAGGCATAGAGTGCATACTGAGCCTACAACATACTCTACATTTCATTTACTGATTTGCGAGTTAGAAGGACAAGAATCATATTAAGTTCTTGTTTACAAGTTTGATTTAAGCTTTGACTTAAAAGAAAATTTACACACACACACACACACACACACACTCTCTCTCTCTCTCTCTCTCTCTCTCTCTCTCTCTCTCTCTCTCTCTCTCTCACTCACTTCTGAGACAGAATCTCATGTATCCCAGGGTGCCCTCACACTAAGAAAGCCAAGGATGACCTTGGATTTCTGCCTCCATGAGTTGGGATTAAGGATATACGCCACCACCCATGAGGAGCTAGACACTGAGCCCAGGGCCAGGCAAGCACTTTACCAACTAAGCCACATCCCTTCCCGAGGCCCTATCTACTTCAGTTTTAAAAATAAGCTAAGCTTTAGAGTTCTAAATGAAGCATATTTAATATAACTTTTGTATGTTTTCAAATAGTATGTATGACAAGAAGCTGCTAAGCAGCATTTTTGAGGCAATTCCACTTTATAAAACATTATATATAGCAGTAGAAAATTAGGAGCTGCAGAGAGTGTGGTGGTTAAGAACGGCATTTGTCTTCTCATCCACCTGCACCTCCAGCTCCAGGGCAACCTGACTCCCTCTCCTGGTCTCAACTGGCGATGCACTCATGTGCACAGAACCACACAAAAATACACAAATAAAATAAAAATGAAATCTTAACAATAACAACAAAAATAGGGTTATTCTTTTGAAGGTAAGATTATAGGGGAGGATTTCTGTTTTTCTTTTGTGCTATGAGTCTTTTCTCTTTCTTAGTCTTTATATATACCTACTATGTTGTACATATTTGTTGCATGGAAGTCAAGACTTCCACAATGACCACATTTAACTGTAATTAGAATTAGATACTAAAATCTTAACATATTTAGAATAACAGTCATAATGGACAAAGGAAACATGTGAATCAACTTGACTCTACCCCAACCGTCTGTCATGAGCTGGCTTGGTTTCACTGAGACCTCTAAGATCCTATTACTGGAAGTGCCCACTCAGTCTGTAGGACTCATTATGTAGTCATCATCTATGACAAATTTGGAATTTCTCACACAGGACTGACTTCCAGAGAGAAGAAATATCTTTCAAAACCAACAATGTATGTCAAAAGTTCCTCAAAATAATTTCCCAAAAGTCCTCTTGCCTCTGGCTATGAGTTAAGAGTAACTTAAGCTATTTAAAAATCAGTTGGTAGCCAACACTTTACCACATGCATTAGGACTAGTCAGTGACACAGTGACAAGGGCGTGAGAGAATGAGCCCGAGGCCTCCACACACACGGCCCATCATATGACTAAGTTTCAAAGAAGCTATGACCATTATACACTCATGAGCTGCTTTAGTTCTAGGATAAAAAGCCCAAAGACTTGGATTATTCAATAAAACTCAATTATCCAATAAAGTCCTTTTTAATAAGCCAGTTTCCTCAAAACTGAATTCTATCTTTAAAAATTACTATCTTAAAAACTCTAGGTGCACGCCTATAATCCCAGCACCCAGGGAGGCAGAGGCAGGTGGATTCCTGTGAGTTTGGAAGCCATCCTGGTCTATAAAGCAAGTTCAAGATAGCCAAAGTTACACAGAGAAACTCTCTCTCAAAAACAAAAACAAAACCCCAATATATTTATTGGGTATTTCTTACATATATATTTAAAACATCCACCCACCCACCCACCCTAGTAAGATTAATAGGATTCTTAAGTCTTCAACTGTATGCTCCATATTTTATATATTCATCAAGCCTTATTTAAGGTTTACAGTTTATGGGCTAGAGAGATGGCTTAGTGGTTAAAGAATGCTTTTCCACAGGACCCAAGTTCAGTTCCCACATAAGGAGGCTCCCTCTGTCTCTAAGTCCGTCTCTGGGTGATCCTATACCCTCTTACAGCTTCAAAGGGCACCCATTCATACATGGGGTGTGCGCGCATGCACACACACACACACACAGACAGACAGACACAAATACATCTTTTTAAAAAATGGATGGTTTAAGGAGCTGACAACAATATTAGAATTAACACTTAATTTTTTGAGGTGAGATAAAATTAGTGCTTCTCTTGACAGCCTTAGTTGACTCTTGCTTTAATTGATAAGCTCCTCTCTCTCTTCCCTGAGGAATTCAAACAGCAGATTCTTGCCTACAAAGAGACGCAATTCCAGAGTATATGCTGCCTTTTCCTGGCCTCTAGCAGGCACCAAGCATGCCCATGATACAAACACATCTGTAGGGAAAATACCCATACGCATAAAATAAAAAAAATTTGAAAACAAACAGAAAACAAGAGGAAGGGACATTGTTCAGTGATAGTGCTTATTCCTACGTTCAATCCTAGTTCCACCAAAACCAAATGAGACCCAAACAACTCATATTGTACAAACTACTCAACATCATGTATATTACTAAAATGTTAAAAGACCTCATGACTGCTACCTGTACCTTTGATACCTTTATAAAATGATTAAAATAATACAGACAATAACATAATTACATAACTCATGTGACATAAAAATACATTATGCATTTTGTGTACAACATGAACTAACTTTGGCGATTGGGGGCTGGGGAGTGAACCAGCCTTGTGCATGCACGCATCGCTGAGCTACAGCCTGGGCGCTGCGTTTTCTCCTAACATTTTAACAAACATCTTTATTTTTAATTATGTGTATGTGTGCAAGTCTGTGTGTGGATATGTGTATGTGTGTGGAAAAAAAGACCGTGCGTACAGCCTGGTGGAAGAGTACTTGCCAACCATGAGTAAGGCCCCCCAGTAATCAACAGACAGCTCTGCTCCCAAATCTTAATGCCTGCTCCTTTATACCCTCCATGTTTAAAGACGCTCTCCTTGATAACCTCAAACTTTCTATCACTCGCCATGGTGTTCTGTAGGTACTCACAGCATCTGAAACAGAAAAGGCTCCATCTACACATTTATTAAGCTGACTTCTCATTGTTTCTCAAACTGGAAGGTAAACTCCATGAGGACAGAAGCCGAGATTTTCCTGCCTTTGCGTTTCGCTCAGATGTGGCACAGTTATTGTTTCATGTATTTTGTTCAATGTATCAATGTAAATGACATAAGGAGGAACACAACATCAATTAATAAACTTAGACAAGACTGAGACCCGTGAAATGCAGTCTTAATACACAAGCTAACGCAAGTTGTTTACGGTTAAAAGATGACAGGTTAGCCCGTCCCTAGCTTAGCAAGGAAAGGCTTTGGAGGGAACGCAGCGACAGAACCAGCCCTGAAGGTGCCACGGGCAGAGCCTGGTCTTACCTATTAGGTCAAACTTTTAAGCTTCATTCTACAGGCAATGGAATAAGTATTTTTAAATAAGGAAGAATGTACAGTTAGAGTAAAAATGTACAAAATGCAACAGGACTGGTGTTTCTTCCTATTCAAAATGAAAAATAATCAGAAAGTATATCCATGAAATTTACAGTTAAGTGTAATGGTCGAAAGTATTTTTCAGTTGGAAAAATGTGTTTATAAGAAAAAGAATATACTATAGACTGTAGTAGGAATTTTATTTATCAACCTTTAAATCTGTGTATAAGCAAGTAATTTTCGTCTAAATTCTTATTATATTAAATTGTTAAAGCTCCAGTATCAAGCACGCAATAACCTGTTCTTTCTTAGCAACAAAACTTGTTACTAAATCTAAAGTATGTTTTTATTTTGGTATTATGATTCCTCTACCACTGCACTTTCTGCTGAGGAATGGTTTAGCTATGTGGGGTCTTTTGTACTTTTGTATGGCTTTTATAGTTGTTCTCTATTTCTGCCAATAATTTCATTGATATTTAGAGGATTTAATGAAATTATTAGTAGAAAGAGAAAAACTACTCTTAAAAATGATAAAATATACTTCATACAATAGTGACAAAATCAGAACTGTACAGTTACAAAGACAGACAGTGTGTCAATGGGACAGAATAGAGGACAGAAAATAAACATCTTGATTTTGACAAAGGTGTTTAAAAAAGTGCCCTTAAAAAAATGACATTCTCAAATGATTCTGGGAAAATTATGCAGCCACCTGTACAGACAAAACTAGATCCCTATCTCTCACCTTGCACAAAAATAAATTCAAAATGGATCAAAGACTTTAATGTAGGACTTGGAACTTAAAAAACAGCTAGAGGGGAAAAAACTAAAGAAAACTCTTCAAGCTAGAAGCAGAGGCAAGGACGTTCTGAAAAGGAGAAAGTAGCTCAAGAAATAAAGCAGAGGTTGACTGATGGATTTCATAAAATTAAAGAGCTTCCATACAATAAAGAAAACAGCTTACAGAAGAGGAAAACATCTGCCTATTATATACTGGGCAGGGGCTGAATATCTAAAATGTATTTTTTAAGAAGACTCTAAAAATCAAACAAAAATACCCAGTAATCCAACAAACAGTTCTCAAAAGGAGAAATACAAGTAGCCAAAAAGATACATTAAAAATCAACATCCTTAGCCATCTCGTGCAGGTAAGAATTCCACTGAGGCTGAGGAGATGAGTGTTCCTGCTCAAGCACCGGGCCCTGGGTTTGGAGGCTGAGTGTGGTGGTCAGGGCCTCAGACCCCAGTGTCGGGAAGCAGACAGGGGGACCCCAGGGCGCCCTTAGCTGGGGCAGCTGCCTTGGCAAGCTCCAGAAGTTCAAAAAAAGGCAGGGAGTGGGCTTAGGGAAGAAAGCATAGAAGATGTTGAGCGCTGACCTCTGACCTCCCCAGCCCGACACACACACACACACACACACACACACACACACACACACACACCAGCAAGATGACATCTCGCTCTAGTCAGAATGCCAAAATATCAGCCACAAATGCCAGTGAAGAGGTGGGGATGCAATGGACGCCACACACAGATCCTTACACACTGCTGGTGCACTGTAAATTAAATGACTGCGGTCATTACAGAACTTAGCATGGAAGTTTCTCAAAAAATTAACACTAGTGTCACCAAAAGGACTTAGCTATACCACTCCTAGGTACATGCCCAAAGTAACCGGAGTCAACATATCACCAAGATGCTTGAACATGTGTGTTTACTGTGGCAATATTCACAATAGATATGGAATCCGGCTAGCTGTCCGTTGGTGGAGGAATGTTAATTCACAGCATAGCTGTTCTGACAAGAGATAACATCCAAAGATCTTCTAGGTCTGTGTGATCCAGCTGGAATACAAACACGCCTTTAATCCAGGAGACAGAGGCAAACAGATCTAGTTCAGGGACAGCCTGATATAGAAAAGGTAAAGAAAAGCTTAGGTCCAGGCGTAGTGGTACATGCCTTTAATCCTAATTGAAGGTAAAGTTAGTTTGTAGAAGGAAGCATCCATGTTTGAAAGTGACGTCTAATGAGTGGCAGAAAAGATGACGAATCAGAGAAGATCTGACAGAACACGATATGCTCAGCTCTCACAAGGAGAGGAAAAGGAAGCTACTTCTGAAGGCAGTTTTACAGAGAGGAGGCAGTTGTTTGTTTGTTTGTTTGTTTGTTTTAAACCAGGATAGTAATAGAGAAATTGGTTGCAGAGAGAGAACTCTGAAGTCGGAACAAGCCAAAAATCGAAAAGAAGCCAGAAGATTAGAGCAGATTGCTAAATTAATCTGAAGCCAAGCAGAGCACTTCTGGGCCGAGAGAGAAACCAGATTAAATAAGTCAGCTGGGAGAAGAGTTTGAGCCAGAACAGCTGAGTTGAACCAGGCAGCCCAGAGCTCAGAAAGAACAAGTAAGGGTGAGCTTATTAAGCAGTAAATCTCAGAGGCTGAAAACATTCTAGGCCTAGGTTAGACTGTACAGAGGCTAGAAGCTTCCAGGACTAGGCCTAGGTTAGCAGGAGGCAAGAAGCCTCCCAGACAACAACTGAGCCAGGAGAATAAAAGCTAACGTTAACAGTCCACTACAGATAAATGTGGTAAAAATACAAGGGAGGGGTTTATTTAGCCATAGAAAAAAACAAAAATTGTACCATTTTGCAGGGAAATGGGTAGAACTCAAGATCACCACGTGAAGTGAAATAAGCCAGGCTTAGACAAATACTTTGTTTTCACTCATATTTAAAGTACAAATTGAGTGTGTGTATGTGTGCGCACGCACGCTTGTGTGTATATGTGTTCACATGACATAAGAAGGCAGATTATTTGGGATGGAAGGACAATGGGGGAAGACAAATATGTTTCCTCTCATGCAAAATCAACCTATCTATCTGTTTATCTATCTGACATGAATACAAAGGGAGGGCTATTTGAGAATGAAGAGCACAGAGTTCTGCTTCTGAGAAATTATTTATCCTGGTAAAACAGGATTAAAATTTCTCATTAATATTTCATTTACCATAAAATGCCTAGGTTATTTGATGAAATATTTCAGCTTATAATACAAATTAGCATTTAAAATATATCAGAACTAGCAAGGAAAATTTTTATTTATATTTAACTTTAAATTCTAAACTTGGATTATAAAAGAATCAAGATAGTGCCTAATAAATACTATGATTAGAATTTTAAAGCAAATTCTTGGGTCAAAATATTAATTTTCATATCAATATCTCACAATTCCACTTGTCTGTATCCTCTCTGGTTTTTTGTTTGTTTGTTTGTTTGTTTGTTTTTGTTTTGCTTTGCTTTGTTTTTTTGAGACCAGGTCTCCTGAGGCACAGACTGGAGCCCTGAACTGAGTGAGCCATGGATCGCAGGATGTGCCCAACACCTGGCACCCGGCACATGCCTGCACTCCCTAAGCTTGTCCTCACAAAGAAAATGCAAATTCTGCCCCACTGCCTTGTAACCATCAGCAGCACCTATGGACAAGCCGTTTCCTTCCTGTTTTCAGTACCCTCCCTTCCTCTCGCTTTCTGCTCAACTTTCAACATTAACGCCTGTATATCTGAGGATAAGTGCCTGTTATTATAGGCCAAACAACCCAAGTTCGCTAAATGGAGAACAAGTCTAACCCTTCCCTGATGTAACAGGATGCTGCCGCTCAGAACAGGAGACGCTGGTGTGTCGGCTACTACAGGTAATACTTCACAGGCAGATGTCATCCATTCCCATAAGAGAACAGGTCGCTAATCAATGGATTCCTAGAGATGAGACTGAATTCAACGCGCCCATGTGAACCCTCCTCAAATAGCATGCTGATGGCTTCTCCTGGTGCGGGGACCGGGTGCTTCTGAACGCTAAGCATTGTCTTCTACCACTAAATACACTCCCGGTCCAACTAATGTTTTAAACTGAAACATCATATAATTTTACAATCCTTTTAAAATGTTTTTTGTAAAGGTATCCAAGATCAGGTAGAATTTACTGAAACGCCAAAAGTAAGATTCAAATTTTGGACTAAATTTCATCTCACAATCTCAACTGATACCTTACTCAACCGATTTTCGAAAAGTTTCTTGACCTTAAATCATCCTATACCCCATACAATATAAAAGGGGCCTTTTCTTAATCTTTCTCCAAAGTTCTGCTATTTAATTAAAAAAACAGACTGGTCCAATAAAGCAAGTGGGGCAGAAAAGGAACACTTTTCTAAGTGTTCTTTCATGACTAAGAATACAAAGTTCTTTTTACGAGCACAACACACACACACACACACACACACACACACACACACGAGACAACACACATGCACATGCACACACACACACACACGGACAAAACACACATGGACAACACACACACACACACACACACACGAAACAACACACATGCACACACGCACACACATGGACAAAACACACACAGACAACACACACGCACACGCCATCTGCTGGGACTCTGTGTGGCTTGAGCTTGTGCAGGCCTTGTGCGTGCTGTCACAGTCACTGTGAGTGCGTATGTGCTTCTGCCCCGCTGTGCCTGGAAATCCAGTTGCTTTTATTATCTCAGTGAAGCTGCCCTTTAACTGAGCATCTCCTAGGTAGTAAAAATAGATTTGTTAAAGGTTTGAGGAAACATGAAAAACTCACAGTAGGAAAGCAAGCTGTCTAGGAAATAGAGTAGTCCTGCTGGGCAGTGCTGAACACCCTCTCATGTCTGTAGTTATAAGTGTAAAGTGAGGTAGCCTGCTCTGTTCCACTTTTTATTGTTCATTTCCCAGAGCTAAAGAGGAGCCTACTTCCTTTGTGCATTCGGAATTTTGCAAGCGACAGACTGTTATTAGGGCCAGAATAGTGCTGTTTGTTTGTTTATTCGTTTCCTCTATTTTAGAAGGTAGAGGGGAAATGCCAACCCTCCCGGTGCGTGTGTGCATGTGTGCATGTGTGTGTGTGTGGCAGCTGGGAGGAAAAAAGTCAGTTGTTTGCTTTTTAATGATGTCACTCATTAGGCTGACCACACCACAGCAGGCCCCAGTCCTTCAACTAGCCGACAACACAGCTGAACTTGATGGAGAAAGAAGAAAAAGGAGCAATCTCAAAGTTGGATGGAAAGGGATTGGAGGCTGAGAGAGACAAGTATGTTCAACATCTCTTGCATGAAAATTTCAAAGAATACAATTATTTTAAAAATGTATTTCTTTTATGTCTATGAGAGTTCTATGATCTCATTATGATGGTTTTGAGCCACCATGTGGGTGCTGGGAATTGAACTCAGGACCTCTGGAAGAGCAGCCAGTGCTCTTAACCACTGAGCCATCTCTCCAGCCCTAATACAGTTATTTAACAATAAAAAAGCTGTGAAAATTACTTAATCTGCCAGATGTTACACACTTTTTAAAACTGTGTGTAGCATGTCTTTTCCTGAGGAGACATAAGTGGCTAATTTACCCAGATTCAGAGGGCACTGAGGACCAAAGAAAAGATTCCATCCAAGAGCAGCTGAGGTACCAGTAAGTTTGCCGGGTTGCTTACAGGAGAATGATAAACAAGAAAGAGCCCGAGTCCCAGCTGCTGACGGACACTACGGAAAAGGTGTGGCTGAAAATGAACTTCCAACACGGAACTGCCACCCTACAAATCCAGTCCCTGACTTGAGTCAAACCTACCAACCAATTATATGTTAGGAACAGCAAATGAACAAAACAGGCCATTAGCACATACACACAGCCAACTTCCTTCCCATGGCGGCAGCGGCCCCCCTTGCAGAGTTCTCAGGAAACCTGCCTTTCCCACTCTGCTCTGACTTGGTGAGTTTTCTCACCGCCAATAACATCCTGCATACTCAGGACATTGCAGCTGGGCGGTGGGGGTGGAGCCTCATGCGCAAAACGTCACTATGGCCACCACGGACCCAGCTGCCTGTACCACTGTGGTTGGGTTTTTTGGTTCCAATTCTTTTCCCCAGGCTGGTTTGTTCTTACAGAAATCCCCCTGCCTCGGCCTATCAAGTGCTGCTAATCCCAGGCCTGAGCCACCACACTCAACCATCTGTTCCATTCCACTGCCGTGAGTGTGGGCGACCTTACCCGTCTGCGTCCCCTTGCTCCTATCAAAGTCCAGCACCTGGGCAACAGAGTCGCCTTCTCTTCAGCTTCTTAATTGGTCTTCTCTCCTCTCTTACTTCCTTTCATTCCCTCACACACCAGCATTAATCATTTTTACAAATCCCTCCTTGATCTTAGATTGCTGTCAAAGGCATGGCCAGAGTCCATCTTTTTTATGATATTCGACAAATCTGGCCACTCTCTTCCTTCTTAGACGCCTTTAGGTCCTGGCTCCTGGGCCATGTTCTAACGGTTTCCCCTCATCTCACTCACTAGCCCTGCCTCCTCACTAGCTATCTCAGGGATGGAGGATCTCGGAGTTTAACCTTTTCCCCTGAATATTCAACTCCCCAGCTGATATTCAATGTGGATGCACGAAACAATAAACTAAATAACCACGGGATCCACAGGCTTTGCTGTCGTCATACTCTCTTGCAACTAATTATTTCAAGTTCTTTTCTAAAAATGCCTCTGGCTGTTTTTATTGCTTTGGCTGTGCCTGAAGGCCAAGGCTAACGCTCAATACCTTCTTCACTGCTCCTCACCCACTGAACCTGGAGCTTACCAACTTGACCAGACTGGTGGGTCGGCAGGCCCAAGGATTCCCCCTGTGTGTGTGCCTCGCTTGTGTGGGGATCACAGGAGCATGCTGCCGTGTGTGGCTTTTTATATGGGTGCTGGGGATCTCTTATGTGGCAAGCAAGCTAACTGACAGTCATCTCCTCAGCCTGTCAACAGCTCTCTTTGAACAATGGATAATTTTCCAATTCCATCTTATACTGTGGCAGTCGCATTCTTCCATACTATCCTAGCAGCATACTTAATTCTACATCTTAAGTTTATACAGAATAGAGTTAGAATTTGTACGTTTATGAATGAAAGATGCCCTGTGCCCACTGAGATCTGCATGACAATCCATTGGCTAGATTAAAGGAGTAACAGCTATAGTGATGGTTAATTTTATGTGTTGTCTTGACTGTTAATGGTACCCAACTATCTGGTACAGTTTCTGAGTGTTTGTACCTATGAGAATACTTCTAGAAGAGACGAGCATCTCAGTCGGCAAACAGTAGAGCTCTGGCCTCACGCATGTGGGCAGGCATCGTGTAGCCTGTTGAGATGCAGACAGAGCAAAGACAGAAGGGTGGCGTCTGTCTCCTGAGCTAAGGCAGCAGCACTCCTGCTCCCTGTGTCTGTGACTCTGGAGTATCTGCCGCCCTTCCTAGCCTTCCTCTCCCACGCGCAGGCCTTCTTGCTCGGAGCGAACTGCACCGGCCTCGGTCCTTTGTCTCCACCTTTCAGATTCCCATCTTTTTCCTCCTGGCCCCAGCACACCGCTCTGTCTAGGTTCCCTTCCTCTGAAGAACCATACCTAATATTATGTCAGAGATTGTGTCCTACAATATCTAAGAGAAAATCAGCAAGAGCTACTCCATCTTTGTTTTCTTCTTCTCCTCCTCCTCCTTCTTCTCATCCTCATCCTCATCCCAAGCCAGGCATGGTGGGGCATGCTGTAATGGCAATCCCAACATGAGGAAGTGAAGGGGAGAGCAGCCTGGGTTACTCAGGGAATTCAATGGGGGCCTGTGCTACCAAGAGACCTTTGTCTCAGGAAAGCAGGAGCCGGGGATACAGCTCAGCGGTGAAGGGCAAGGCTCTGGGTTTGACCAACAAGCACTATTCTAACCAGTAAGTAATGCACAAATAATAGAAGTATCCTCAATGTCTTATCCTTGAGGCGCCTACAGACTCTGAACCAAGAACGCTACTCTAATCCTTATGTGTACGGTTATGTTGAGGGATAACAACCACTTTCCAAGATGATCCCCAGTGACTTTAAAACTGGAGCCAAGGCTTTTCTCTCTGTGTGCTCTCCTATCCTGCGTAAAGCTGACCTGTGTGGTGAAGGAGATGCTATTAGCAAAAGACTCAGATTCTCTCGCCTTGCCCTGGTAATTCCCAATCAAATTCCTTGAAATCCCCTGTCCATATAGCTAGCAACTGAACTGCTCCAGCTGCATTACTCTGTCATCTCTGGAGTCACTTTTTTGTTTGTTTGTTTTGAGCTTTTCAAGACAGGGTTTCTCTGTGTAGCCTTGGCTGTCATGAACTCTCTTGGTAGACCAGGCTGACCTCAAACTCACAGCAATCTGCCTGCCTCTGCCTCCCGAGTGCTGGGATACAGGTGTGTGCCATCATGCCTGGCATGGAGTCACTTTTAAACTCCAAACAGTAAGATTTCCAAACAGAAGTGGGAAGTGAGCAGAGGCTGTTTATTGTCTTCTAATATCCCCTTTACAGTGTTTGAAATAAAAAGTTTGTTGTAGAGTGAACAAGGTATCAATGAAAAATCTTAAGTACATCAAATTCCTGAATGCTAATACTCCAATTATATAAATTTCTGTCCTCCAAAAGAATATCCATAGCAGTTTTTTGAAATCTGTGTTTCTGTGGGATAGAACTTGAAAAGACAGGAAACTGGTAACTGACTGTCTTTGTTTTGTTGGATGGCTGGGAGGCAAGTATACAAGATTTACTCTCATTTTCTATACACACACTTGCAGTTTTGAAATGCATGCTGCATGCAAGCAATGCCCACTAAAAGATAAAACATTTTAAAATCTGTTTCTTGATATAGCTGAACTCTTTTATGTTTAAAATGGGAGTGGTAGCCTGTTGGTAGTTGTACACACCTTTAATCCAAGCACTTGGAAGGCAAAGGCAGATTGATCTCTGTGAGTTCAAGGCCAGCCTGGTCTACAGAATGGGTTCCAGGACAGCCAGGGCTACACGGAAAAAAACCTGCTCCGAAAAACTACAACATGGAGTAAAGCTAATTGGGGAGACGGCTCAACTCGTAGAGCACTAATCTTGTAAGCAACAAGGACTTAAGTTCAGCTCCAGAACACACTTCCGGGATATGGTGATGCACTTACAACCCCAGCTGTTGGAGAGACAGGACAAATACATCTCTGAAACTCACTGGCCAGCCAACCCAGCCTGTTTAGCAAGCTACAACTCATCGCTGGCACCTAAGAAATGACACCTGAGGCTGTCAAGTTTATGTAAGTTACGAGGATCTAAGAAAGCCTAAGGTATGAGGATATAAGAAAGTTTTTGAGGAGTTAAGAAAGTGTTTGAGGGTCTAAGAAAGTGTTTTAAGGTTGGCAAATGCAAGTTATGAAGGTTAGAGGCATTACAAGGATATAAAAAATGTTTTAGGGTGTAAGGAAGTGATTTAAAGTGTATAAAAGGAATAAAAAAATGCCTCAGATTTCTTTCCCTCACTGTGCTACTGTTGTTTTAAGACTGCAAAGCTCAGAGCTTTAATATTAATCAGATATTAAATTGTCTTCCCAGGCCAATTTGTTTCTTTTGTAAACTTAAAAAATTTTTTTGTAAATTTCAGGGAATCCACCTGAATCCAAGTCTCTCAGGTTGGATGGACTCCACATAAGCAACTGTCGATCAGCTGCCTGCTTCCCTCCAGACCTGCCTATTCCTGAGGTGGGATCTAGTCCCCTTTTCTTGGTCCTGGGATTCGCCTCCCACCCCACCCCCCACCCCCGGCTCAAACTACCAAGACCATGGGCCTAAAAGTTTCAAATGCACACCCAAGGAAAAAACCTTCTCTCCCTAAAACCCTTAAAACTTCATCTTCTGTCTCTATCCTATGTCTGTTCCAACACCCTGCCAGGTCCAGGTGTTTCCTCAAGGGCTGCATCCAGAACACAGGGGCTCTGGCCTAACCTCACAGGTGGCTTCAGCTGGGCCTGCAGGTTCCTAGGTGCAGATGGTCCCACAAAGCCTGGACAGCAAGCAAACCAGCCTGCTCTTCCCAGAGTTGGCCAGCATTCCAGCTTTTGGATCCCTCTCCTCCCAATAATTACACCCAATGTCAAATACACTGTCCCTTATTTATTTATGATCAATAAAACGCTGGGATGTTGGGCTTTAGACCAGGGACAAGCAGTTGAGGCACCTTTTCAACCAAGGCGGACCTGACCTCTAGGTTTTCCCAGCATCTCTTGGTCCCTACTGCTGCAGGGTGTGGTTGCATACCTGCCCTCTACCCCAACTCTCCTGCCATGATGTGAACGGACTGGTCCTCTGAGTCTGTAAGCAAGCCTGATTAAATGCTTTCTTTCTTTCTTTCTTTGTTTCTTTTTTTTTTTTTCTTTTCTTTTTAACAAGAGTTGCTGTGGTCACGGGGTCTCTTTACAGTAACAAAACACTAAGACAGCAGCCAAATTTAAATCCAGGTTTTCTTTCTCTAAGAACCAAAGGTAATTAATTCTTATATAGATACAAGAATATATTTATTTATATTCAACAGATTTTTTAATACCAATGGTGAGTGTTTAATTTCAATAAAATGACAATGAGTATACATCTACTAGGTAAGAATTAAATTGTATCAAATACTTAAAGTAAATGGTAACTACAGATCAAATAATAAACTGGAAGGTTCTAGTTCCAGAATCATTGGGCCTTTAATGGCCAGTATACGTCAAATAAAACATTTTAATTTGAAATTCAATAAAAATGAAACAGACTAGGAGAAAAACAATAGCATACAGCAATACACTTTTCCAGGCACAGAATGCCGAATGTTGAACGCTGGTTACAGATGGTAAAAAGCCACTCTTTTCATGGTTAAAGTTCAGTCCTCAACGCCCTTACATTTAATGAACAAGTTGTTGACTACAGTAGGATATAATTCTGTCAACGATCTAATTCTATTCTAAACCAAAAAACTCATTAGCTCAATAGACACTAATGGGAAATCATAACATGGCAACTCCTGATAAAATATCACTAAGTTGTGACAAAAGTTCTACCAATACATAAAGTGCATACATTTTTTATGAAAGTAATTTTAATGTGGGTATAAATGTTATATTGCTGTTACAGACTTGATTTCCCTATAACATGACTTGTTTTTTAAGTGAGTATTAAATTTCTATGAAAATCATAACTTAGTTTCAACCCAAAATGACATATGATTAGAACATACATGCGAGTGGGACGTAGTACAGTACTAAGTAGAGTAATTAGAATACCTTTAGGGGCTGGAGGGGTCAGTGGTTAAGTGCCGCTCTGACCGAGAACATGGGTTTGGTTCCTAGCGCCCACAGAACTCCTCACAACTGTCTGTAATCCCATTTCTGGGGGCCAGATGGCCCCTCTGACCACCTCAGGCTCCTGAAGACTTATAGACACTTGGACACATACATATAAAGTGAAATAAATTATTTAAACAATAATATTTTTTTAAGATTTCTGTCCACAGTAACACTTTTCAAACACAGAAACACTGCGTCAGTGGATAACCGATATATTCTTAAATGCTAGCAATACGTAAACTGATGTTAGAGAAGGCATAGGAGAAATGCGTTTGGAGAAATAAACTACTGAAAGGCCACCGGAATATTATAAAATATATCAAAGATTTTCTGAAATGAAACTACAGCAAAGAGAAATAATTAAATGAGGTGCGTAGAATGTCATAGGGTTCATTAAATAAAGGTACTAAAACCATATCAATGTATACAAAAGAACATAACAGGAAAATTGAGCATTATACGTGTCAGTCAAGCAGTCAAGACTTTGAAAATAAGATAAAAGGATTGCTAAGTAAATATGTTAGTGCTATGAGAGTGGATAGTACCATTTGCTCCTGGTCTGGGTACGTAATTAACATAACTGCTGCTTTGCTGAGGTTGCTATTTAAGGACAAATTTTCAGAAAAAAGTAGGTTGAGCATTCCTAATCTGAAAACCACTAATCTAACTTTCCATAGTCCAGTACTTTGTAAGTGCCAACAGGATTGGAAATTTTACACTTAGTCTCATGTAACAGTCTATAGTCAAAATATAAACTGACGTATAAAATACATAGCAAGACAGTATGTGCTTACCATGGGGCATCAGGCCATAGGGCTGACCCGGGCCCAACCAAAAGAATATATGTATATATACACAGCTTGAGGTATATGATGAGAAATACGAACTAATTCATGTTTGGACTTGGGCCCCATCCCCAAATTATGCATATATAAATACTGTAAAATCCAGGAAGGAAAGATACAAATCCAGAGCACTTCTAGTCTCAAGCATTTTGGGTAAGAAATCCTCAGACAGGCCAGGCTAAGGACTGGCATGGAAATTAACAGCTTCAAAGGCAGACAGAAGGCTGAGACTGACTCAAACCTGAATATATCAGGTAGTAAAAATACGCTGGGCATGGTGTTACTTACACGCCTCTAATCCCAGCACTCGGGAGGCAGAGGCAGGAGTATCAGCATGAGTTCGAGGCCACCCTGGTCCACAAAGCTAGTCCAGGACAGCTAGGGCTATACAGAGAAACCCTGTCTCAAAAAACCAAAAACCAAAAACCAAAACCAAAAAACCAAGAAGTTAAAATACACCCATGAATGCATGAAGTCTAGTTAGCTGCACTGGCAACAAATACATAAATAATCAAGGTGCATTAACCATTCAACACACCTGAAAAGACACTGATAAGTCATCATCCTGGCCTTGCTGCGGGAGTGGCATAGGGCAGAGAGCCCCCAGGAGACGACGGCACACAGTTCAACAGGCTGAAGATGGGAGCACACAGGAGAGTCCCACTGCGGGGGACTCTGACTCTACAGTTCTTTCTTACTTTATCATCCAGTGTTTTGAAGGCAGGTGAACAAACTTGTAGCAAAGCCGGAAGCCGAGGGGACGTAATCAGCGTGGAGCTTCAATTTAGTACATTCGTTTGGCAGAGAAAAAAAGAATCAGGCAAAGTTCAAAAATTCTAGGTTTCCTTCCCAAGAGGGCTAGTTTTGTTTTTGTTTTGTTGTTGTTGTTTTTTCAAGACAGGGTTTCTCTGTGTAGCCTCGACTGTCCTGGACTCGCTTTTGTAGACCAGGCTAGCCTCAAACTCACAGCGATCCGCCTGCCTCTGCCTCCTAAATGCTGGGATTAAAGGGGTGCCCTGCCACCACACCCAGCTTGTGTTTTTTTTGATGCATCGATTTAATTACAAATATAGATGGTATCTCATGCTATCAGTTATGAATATCAAGTCGAATAACTATTAAATATGGATGTTATTCTAAATTTCCAACATCACCTTTCAAACAAGGAAGACCATCCGCCAATGTAAAGCCAGAATTTCTAAATTAAAAGTTTGACTTCTTTTTTTAATTAAATTCAGAATTCAAGTAAAATTATGCATTTTTATAGATGTGTAAGATTTAAAATTCCTATTTTGTCTCTAAAAGAATAAAATTTACAACACCCTGGGCTGGCAAGGTGCCTTAGAGCATAAAGGTGCTGACCTGAGTTTGATCCCAGGGACACACATGATGCCCCAAATAGTCCTTGAACTTCCATAAGCATGTTGTGACACAGATGTACACCCACAGCCCAAAATAAATATGTAACATATTAAACATCAAAATTCAAATATTAAACATCAGAACATCTAAATAGCACAGGAGTTCTAACATTAATTATTAAAAACAAACCCAACTACAAGCAAAAATATTAAAGGACAATTTGTTGGCAGGCCTTGTAAACTCGGTGCTTGTCCTCTCCGTCCGTGTAGCATCCCACTCTGCAGCGTTCACATTATGTCCTGCCAGGGTAGATGGATACCTCCTTCACAAGAAATGCCTAATGAAGAATGTTTTAGTGTTCTTTGCATAAGGTGTCAAATGTCTGGACTTCTACTTGTAGAAACAGTACATCAGGCAATTGAGACTAACTATCCCTCTGAAAATGATTTTAAGTTAGATATTAAAATAATCTTAAGGGTATTAAATAGCTATTTACACAATGAGAAATAATCAGTTCAAACCCATCAGAAGTTGGAGCTCAGAAAAGGGATCTCCACTTTTGCTTTTTTTGAGTTATTAAAAACAAGCAAACATTTACTGCTGACTGCACTGCAAGACTGGGAGCGAAGTAAGAATCCCAGACAAGAACGGCACTGTAGTGAAAACATCTCTGGCTTTAGGCTGAGGTTCTCAAAGTCCCCTCTGGGTTAAGATAGGAAAGAACTAGGAGACCATACTACGCGTTGTCACCAACAAAACACCTGAGTAATTAACAAAGAGAAGACTCCACGTAACTGACTGGGCCCACTGCTCTGGGACTCTGGTGAGCAGCACAAGATGAAGCTGTCCAGTCAGAGCAAGCAGCTCATCTCAGGAGGCCCAAAAGCAGAGTGACCCAATACTAAACATCTCACAGTAGAGCTCCCAGCAGCGCCACCTTCCCACATCCAATTCATAAAAAGAAATCATGAACTCTGGCCATACATAAATACATACATAAATAAGGCATGCAGGTAGTCAAACAGAGCTCACAATGTAAAATTTGATTAAGGTGGGTTTATAGCCTAAACTCTTGGCAATACCAAATAAATATCTTCACAAAAAGATTAACACCATATTCTATGTCAAATTATTCTTCCAACAGATCCACAGAGATTTGTAAACATTGGAATTAACAGAGTATAATTTCATAATTATCATTCAAGAGGATAATGGTCAAACTTACACATATATGTGTATATACACACATATGTATATGGCATGGAATTGCAAGCTATAAAAAGTTGCACAGATTTGAAAAATATTTGGACTATAAAATAATCTAAATTAAACACTTACTGGGTGAGTAATCAAATAGTAGATATAGGTTTAAAAAAAAATGGGTACTTTGAGGATAAAACTGTCCAAAATAAAGCCTGTAAGACAAAACAGGAGCACACAAAGGCAGGAAGATCTTCACATATTAAAGCAGAATCCTATTAAGGACAAAAGAGAACACTGGAGCAAAGGTGATATTTGAAGGCCCTTTGGCTGACAAATGTGTGGGACTGATAACTGATCCATACCCAACCTGAGACGCAGCCCATAGGAGAGAGCCAGGCCTGCCACTATCAATGGTACTCTGCTATGCTTGTAGATAGGGGCCTAGCACAGCGATCCTCTGAGAGGCTCCGCCCAGCAGTGGATTGAAAGAGATGCTGAGACTCACAACCAAACACTGGGTGATGTGTAGGGAGTCTTGTGGCAAAGTGGGGGTGGGGGAAAGAAAAGTAAGGGAAGAGAATAAAAGGACCTAGAGGTGACAGGAGCTCCACAAAAAAGACCAACAGAGGCAACTAAGCAGAGCCCAGAGGGGCCTGCTGAGACTGCAGCACCAACCAAGGACCATTCATGGACTGGACCTAGGCCCCCTACACAGATGTAGCAGGTGGGCAGCTTGGTCTCCATGTTAGTCCCCTAGTAAGGGGAGCAGTGGCTGTCTCTGACATGGACTCTGTTGCCTGCTGTCTGATCACTTCCCCCTGGCAGGGTTGCCTCGACACGACACAGGGAAAGAGGATGTGCTCAGTCACCATGTGACGAGATGTCCTAGGGTGGGTTGGTAGGGTGGGACTTCCTTTTTCTGAGAAGTAGGAGAGGGGGGCTAGGAGGAAGAGGGAGGGAAGGAGGGCACTATGATTGGGATGTAAAGTGAATTAATTAATTAATTAATTAAAAAGAGAGCTGATCCATACATTTATGAAGCCCAAAACTTGCCTAATCACAGAACAGTAAAGCAGAAGACAAAGTTAAAAAGTCCTCCTTCCTTAAAAGGAACATGACAAGATTATTTTAAAAGGAAATACTAAGAGCCATGGTGTCGGCCAGGTGTGGTGGCACATTCCTTTAATCCCAGCACTTGGGAGGCCGAGGCAGGCAGATCTCTGAGTTTGAGGCCAGCCTGGTCTACAAAGTGAGTCCCAGGACAGCCAGGCAACACAGTAAGACCCTGTCTCAGAAAGAAAAAAGAAAGAGCAAAGAGCCACGGTGTCGCTAAGAAGTGAGCGAGCTGACACGAAGCAGCACTCAACCTGGACTGCACTCCACAGGAAGCTGCCAAGCCAGAGTCCTCTGCAAACGCACCTTTAAGAGTGGAAAACGGAGACTTCTCCAGCAGAGAAAAGGACATTCTACAGGTTGAGCTTCCGGGTCTTTAAGATCACAAAGTAAATACATGCGGTGCTCTAAGCAATATTGATGGTACATAGCTATACAATTAGGCTAGCCAGCCTAGCCTAACTAGGAAGCCCCCTGGGGTTCCTGTCCAGGTGAGCTCCTGACTCAAGCAAGGCAGATGGCTCCAGACAGGACGCCAGAGGCCATCTCCTGACCTTCCACACTCACCTGCGCACACAGATGAGCAATCAAGTACTGCAGGCATCGCTCAGTGGTGGAGAGCTTACCTAGTCTGTGTGAGGCACTGGGTTCAATTCCCAGTAAAGGAGGGGAAAGAGGGTAAGAGAAGGAGAAATTTAATTTGTAAAACCTTTAGTTAAAACTGTTCCACAAAGAAAAAACTCCCAGCTGTATGACTACATATGACAAAGTGATGTTTTCTCTGCTGGATTATAACAAACATTCAAAGAAGTAATTCCAACTCGGTGTGTACAAAGTATTTCTGAGCAGAAATAGGGGTCGATTCATTTTACAAAGTTAGTGTAATGTTGATTTCAAATCCTGACAAGGACAATCCGGACCCGCACTCAGTAGACCCTTCCATGACTTCCACTCCGTCTGTTCGGGTCCTTGACTGACTTAGCCATCTGACTCACTTCAATGCCTAAGCGTGACCTGTGTGTAGATGTACTGTTGGCTACTAACAGTAAGCTCAGAGTCCACGGGCTTTTTGACTCTCTATTCCTGCTGCCCTGGTTGCACAGTTCGCCTCAAATGTAGTTGGGTTTTGTTTGCTTTGTTTTGTGAGGTGCTGGGAATCAACCCAGGGCCCTGCACATCTAGACAGGACCTCTACCTAAAATATTTGTTAAATGAGTGGCATTTATATTTAGATTTGCTGACTGAGAAAACATAATGAACTGTACATTTCACAACTTCTGAATCTTTGGATTTAACTGATAGTGGATTAGAAACAATTAGGAGGAGTCTTTCCATTGCACTGAACATGTATGGCCTCTTCTGTCATTACTCTCTAAACAAAGTTTAATTACCATTTACACCGCATTGGATACATAGTTTCTTATTTAAAATGCTTTAGATTAAAAATTTAGGATTTTAGATATGCATGAGCTATCCTAGGCATGATCTGTAAGCCTAAACATAAAATTCATTTATGCTGCATACAGATGTACTCGTTAGTCATCTAACTTGAAGTATTGTATATATATTTAATGTGCTCACATTTTGACTGTGACTTGTCACATGAGGTCATAAGTAGAATTTTCCACTTGTGTCATGTTGATGCTAAAAAATAAAAAAAAAAAAAAATCATGGTTTGGAGCTTTTCAGGTTTCAGGTGTTTGTATTTAGGAATGTTCAACCTGTATTATAAATAATCCAGAGATGACAAAGTATTTCAAGGATATACAGAAATTATATGTGAACACTATGTTATTTACGTAAGAGTCTTGGCAATCCATAGGAGTTCCAAAACCAAATCTCCCTTGGATGCCAAGGGATGGCTAAAATGACAAAGCTGGAACTCAGAGAGGATTCCGAATAAATTTTTATTTTATGGGTTACAGAGTCATCATACACATGCCTTAGTGGCATGAACTATGCACATAAGCAGGGCTCTTTTACCCGACTCCATGAGGGCTGCAGTCTTTTATTTGTATAGAGTATGATATAAATTAAAAATTGTCTAGAGAAACCAAAAATGACACAGAACTGCCATTAGGTTTAGTGCTTAATATTCTCTAGTCATTTTTAAAAATTACATTTATTTATCGTGTATCTGTGTGTAATGTAGGGCACAGAACAACGTTCAAGAGTTGTCTATCTCCTTCCACCAAGTGAGGTCTTGGGGATCCAACTGGGACGGACTGTAAGGCTCCAAGGCAAGCACGTTTACCTGCTGGCCCATCCCGAAGGCCCCGCAGCATAGTGAGTTGGCAAGGAACTTCCATTTCAATGACTTCATTGTGAAAATGAAAGATGAAGATAAGGATGAGTCAAAACACATGGCCATTTAGCACATATTAACTCCCTCTATGTGCACCGCGCAAGGTAACTATTACATCCCGCTTTATAGATACAGAATAGTCTAAGTGGTACTGTGACCACAGCCACTAATAAACAGCTTTAACACGAGTCAAAACC
Source organism: Acomys minous (assembly GCF_964271855.1). Lineage (NCBI taxonomy): Eukaryota > Metazoa > Chordata > Mammalia > Rodentia > Muridae > Acomys > Acomys minous. The sequence continues at coordinate 51,398,987 of NC_140486.1, forward strand.
AAGACTGAAAGAGTTACCCGACTACATCAGAGAGTCCTTGGATGAAAGAAGCCTGAAGGGAGAATTTGGAATTCGGGATGGCCTAGTAGAGCTGTACCCGCAGCTCAGGGGGAAACATAAACATACATATAGGATAGAGAGGGAGAGACTGAGGAGGCTTCCAAGTAGTAATAATGGATAGTTCTGAGTAAACATGATGGGCAGGGGTAGCTCTTGCAAAGACAAGACATTTCCTCCTCTGAAATATGAACAAATAAGGAGATAACCGCGGGGGGGGGGGGGGCGCGCGCTGGGAAACAGACGAAGTATAACCTTAGACAGCTGAGAATTTCTCAGCCCCTGGAGTTCAGAAGGCCCCACTTCCCTCTTGAATTAAAAGCACAGCACAGGGGTGACAGACTAGACCTGAGGGCGCGTGGTCTTCAGTGGTGGAAGAGTGAAGGCTACCAACAAACAAATGAGATTAAAGGTGGCGCACGCCTTTAAGCCCGGCACTCGGGAGGCAGAGGCAGGCGGGTCTCGGTGATGAGTTCAAGGCCAACCTGGTCTACAGAGCAAGTTTCAGGACAGCCAGATTTCTTCTTTGTAAGTGGGCAGTTCTATTTCTAAACCTTTAATTCACTCTACCACTGAGCTGAGGGCCCAGCCTTCTGAACTAGCTTTCAAAACCCCACTCATCTGCAACCTCAAAGCCTAAGTATTTGTAAACCCGCTTTGGGACTCTTGACACATCCAAGTAATGGGACAGAGACTAACTACTGGACCACGTCCTCCACTCTGACGGGCAGTTTGCACTTGCAAACTTTGGCAAGGACGGTTTTTTTTTGTATCACTAATCACCATTATCCTTGAGGGGAAGCTGAGATTAGCACAAACCCACGTTATAGAGGCTATCAAGAGCTATACGTGCTGTTAAGCATAAGTAAGGTTGAGAATAAAAGAAATTTGAGTAGTTTTTAATTTAAAATTCTTTTCCCCATCAGCTCTCTCTCTCTCTCTCTCCCTCCCCCCTCCTCTCTCCCCCTCTCTCTCTCTCTCTCTCTCTCTCTCTCTCTCTCACACACACACACACACACACACACACACACACGGATTGCACATTGGGAACTCTAAAGCTTCCATGCCCACTTAAGGCTGATACCTAAAGAGTATAAATCACTTACTCTTTCTTGTGACATTGTGTGTTATCTTACGTTTATACACTCCCCAGTTCTTTCAGTGGATCTACAAAACCTAACGCCCCACAAAACTCATGCCTCCTCCTCAAAAGCTGAGACCAAAGACTGATATGCGGGAAGAGATTAATGTTTCAGAAGCGAACAATCACTTTGCCATCCATCGCTGACCCCACTAGGCAGGGGTCAGACTCTTAACCCATGCCAGTCTACCGGGGCTCTAACTCAACGAGAACGGATCCCACCGGCCTCTGAACAACAAGCCTTTCCTCCGTTAACACCACAAGCCAGGCTCAGATAGCCTGCCTTCCCAGCTCCCAAAAGTTTAAAAAGGAAGCAAGAAGAAGGTTGAAAGGCGAATGAAACGGGCTGGACGACCCGACCCACGCACCTAGAGCGGGACAGAAGACTGCTGCTAGCAGGGGCGAGGCTGCCTGCGAAGCAAGGAGAGGTGCGAGCGAGGGCGGCGGGGTCCACGACCCCAGCCCGAGGTGCGGGAAGGAGAACCTGCGAACCGGCAGGCAGCCAGCAAGCAGAAGGCCGGGGAGGGGCAGGCCAGGAACGTGCAGACCCGAGAGCGGCGGAACCGGGCCGCGGGGGGCGGGGGAGGGGTGTCGGCTACCGGGGAGCAGCCGTCCGGGTGGGAGTCGCCGGCGTGCGCAGCCGCACTCACCTGCCAGACGCTCGCTCCGCGGCCGCAAGCACGGGCGCCGCCCGGGCGCCTCCCCTCCCGCGGGACTCGGCCCCGGTCGCCGCCGGAGCTCGGGGCCCCGAGAGTCACGGGTGGTACCGAGGCGGGCAAAGCGGCGACCGGCCCCGAGCGCAGGGAGGCGTACATAGGGGGCGCTGGAAAGGCGACTCGTCGCTCCACCTTCCTCAGCGGTAGCCGACTGCGCTTCCCGGGGACAGCATCGCGCCACCCTCGGCCCGCTGCTCCCGGGCCTTCGCCCGTAGCTCCCCCAAGGCAGCGGCCGGGTTTCCGGCAGCCACACTCCGCCCCCTCAGTGCAGGGCCTTCGCCATCTTGCTGGAGGCGGGAAACGTACAGTGCGCACGCGCGGTGGGAGCGGCGGGGCGGGCGTCCCGCTGGTTCGGGAGCGAGGGCCTGGACTGCGCAGCCGCAGCGGCCGAAGCCCTGCCTCTGCGGTATTTGGCTAGCCTCTTGTGTTCTTTGCGCCGGGGGTCCTAAGTCTCCGACCTGCTCACCTTTCCCACCTGAGCTGAACACAAATTAGTAGACGTTTCCTGTGTATGCCACGGTTAGTCTGTGAGCATCCGCTCGTATCAAGCATCTACCGAATGCCAGGTCCTGGGCTAGGCACTGATTATAGAAAAATGATTGAAAATGGGCCCTAGAGCAAAGGGAGTTCCTGCCTAATGGAAAAGACAAACGAGTTTTGGCCCCTTGGTGCCCCTCCGGCCCTCATCTCCGGTTTTAATTCCAAACCTACCTGTTCTGGACGCCATCCCAGTTTGTCTCAAGCAGCGATCAGCTCTTTACCTTGTGTTAAGTGTCCAGCATAATTTTCTTTGGGTGTTAAAAAAAAAAGTATCCTTTAGGTATCTCGCTTATAGATAATGATCCCGAGTCTAGGGTTACAGCAATGGGGGGAATATAAACTTGTGGAGCCCACACTCCAGTGGGAAGAAATAGACAAAAATAAAAAACCTGAAAATAATGGCAGTGATAAGGAATTGGAAAAGAGCAAACCGGGAAAGAGACCAGACACTAATCAACAGCGTCTGAGCAGTCTCCCCTCCCCACAGGTAACATATGACCCTAAGACTGACTGACCAGATGCCATGGGACAGAGCCTTTCAAGAGGACAGAAAAACAGGACCTTCAGGTGGACTGAGTTTGGAGGGAAGGAGGGACCGAAAAAAGTAGTCTGCGTGGAAAGCGCTGGAAGGTGTCTTAAGTTCTTGTTATCTGTCAGGTTAGGGTTTAATTGCCACCCCAGAAAGGCCACTCAGTCACCTTTCCTAACTAAATCTGTCTCCTGTCCTGTGCATGATTCATCATCGTCACAGCTTGTCATTTCTTCCACGGCACAAAGGATGTTTTTGAACATCATGTTTGTTTTGAGACAGGGTATCACTATAACCCAGACTGACCTCCAACTGGTGATCTTCCTGCCTTAGCGTCCCCATTATTATAGGTAGGTGCCACTGTAATTGGCCCTCCAGTTTTTGTTTTATTTTGGAGAGAGAGCAAGTCTGTCCCAGTCTGTCCTCAGATGCACTGTGATCATCTTGCCTCTGCTCCCCAAGTGTTAGGATTACAGACATGTGCCGCTGTGTCTGGCTATGTTTTTAAATTATGGATTCATTGTTTGCTCACCATCTCCTCATTAAACAGTAACCTCCCTAAGAGAGGAGAGATGTTTATTTTTAACACCATGACTGGCAAGAGTGGCTACCCAATTGTCTGTTGAATTGATGAATGTGGAAATCCGAATCTGAGTAGTTAGAGGCTTATTATATTGTTTTTCACCTACTGGCTTTTACAACAATGCAAATCACTCTTTATATGTTGGGGGAGTGGATCGAGAGGCAGATATTTTATTGAATATATTTGTAGGGGTGGACAAAGGAAAGATTTAAATTAATGAGCTGTCTATTGTGTGTCTGTTGTCCTATGGTAGATCTTAATCTTTACTATAGCCCAGCTAGGTAAGCCATCCTCACTTCGCACTGGGGCAAAACCAAAGAGTTTAAGTCACTTGACCAAGAAAACTTTTAGAGACGGTGCTGACCCAGAGCCTAGGCATGCCCTTCCGGTTTAGGGGGATTGGATGTAGAGACAGACAGCTTCTTTGGCAATTGACTCTGTCATCAGCTTCCATTGAGTGCCAAAGCTGCTGCCCATCCCATGCTGCTCTTGCATGGATTACCACTGAGGTCCTGACTGAAGCGCACTGGGGTTCTTTTCTCTTAGACTAGAGCAGCGCCCATTTTACCTTTTTCATTTCTAAATGTTTGTATTTTTATTTTAAAACGGGTGTGTATTTTCAGTGTGGGGAAGGAAGAAATACCTGGAAACCAGAGCAGTTCCTAAGTGCTAGTTCTACGTCGTTGTTAGGCTTCCCCGATGCGTTTGACCAGCTCTCCCGTCCAATCTCCCATCAGCTCCTTACACCCCAAAGGAACCTTCTGGAGGAGTTACAGGATCAATGCACCAACCTCTTTTTCACTTGCTTTCTCACAATCCTATATCTTTGTTTGAGATGACTAGAGAGAGCCGTGCTAGTTAGAATAGAGCTGCCATTTTATTTCTGGGGACCATTCAGTCCTGCTATGAGGTAGGAGATACACTAAATTCGTGATGACACATGCTGCCCAAACTCTGTCAGTCCATATATAAACCGAGCAGTAGATGGGACGATTTCCGACTCACCTCTGGTTTCTTTCTCACTATAGTGTAAGCCTTGGGGCGGATCACGGAACCACAGCAGCGCTTCCTTATGTTGAAGTGTGCTCATCCCCAAGTAGGTACAGCTTCTGACCCCCAGAGAATGGGATCATAGTTGAAAGAAGGCTCGTTAGTGACACAACCAAGTGCAAACCAAGTGCAAACCGAGCCACGGCACAGTGGGAAAAGTAACCTAGTGAGTGTGTCTGTGTGAGATTGGAGAAGTGCAACCACAAGCCAAGGAGAGCCTGACGTCATCAGCAAACCAGAGAAGGCCAGCAGCACGCTCTGGCGACACCTCAGTTGCCCTTGTCCACCCTTCAGCAGCCTGAGTGTACACACTGTTTCATGCTGCCCAGCCTGTGATATCTATCTATTTTGGGGTTCCTAGGAAATTAACAAGCCATTTATGTGTGTGGCCGAGCCTGGAATGAAGGGCAGAGAGGCGGCTGTGGGGCTTCTGTTCCCACTTGACAGCAAACCGGCTTCCAAAGGCGTCACTAAAGCACTAGTTTCTTTTATCTACCAACACAGATAGCGAGCCCCCTTGCCTACTTCAGAGGTCTGTAGTGATAACAAGTATTTTGTTCAGTCACATCACCGAGAGGGTCTGACAGATACTAAGAACAATGATGTGAAACACAGGCCTTGTCTTAGGGTTTGTATCCATGTGAAGAGACACCATGGCCATTTCATTGGGGCTGGCTTGCAGGTCGGAGGTTCAGTTCGTCACTGTCACAGCAGGGGTGCATGGCTGCAGGCAGGCAGTCATGGTGCTAGAAACGGAGCTTAGCGCTCCACAACCAGATGTTCAGGCAGCAGGGAGAGGGAGTGACAGTGGACCTGACTTGAGCATCTGAAACCTCAAAGCCCCCCCCCCACACACACCCTCAGTGACACACTTCTTCCAACAAGACCACACCCCCTAATAGTGCCACTCCCTGTGGGCCTGTGGCGGCCATTTTCATCCAAACCATCACGGAGTCCTTGCCACAGAGAATTCTACAGTGTGGATGAGACGACAGGACACTTCACTGCAAGAGTATCACTAGCGGATCACAAGTGTGTGTCTTGCATCTTACTCACTGTTGATGCTGAAAGGAGGAAATATCCTGTGAACTAGGCCAGAGAAGGGAATGTCATGAAGAGCCTTCACAGGAAAAGAATTTCTTTGAAGGGTCTTAGGTACCTGTAGGCTCTTCATGTGCGATGGTCATTGTAACGCTCACTGTGGGTCCAGGAAGCCTCGACTGTAGCCCTGCTGGATGTAGGAACCTACGCTGAGAGTGTAATGCCTCTTAACTTAGACATTAAATATTGTTTCTGATGCCCCCCAAGACTAGATACAGAAATAGGCACTGCCACTATTCCCAGTGGGATGGTATAGAGGGTCACAGTGTCTCACGGCACTAGCTTTCAGCTTCAGTGGGGACACATAATTGACACAACTCGGGCCTGCATTATTAGCCTTGGAGTGTCATGCTGTCCAGCAGAAATACAATGTAAGCCGCTTGTGGTTTTTAAGAGACACATTAAGAAAGGTTTTTTGTTTTGTTTTTTTAAACTACAAGTGAACCCTCAAGTTGAGGCTCAGGGAACACTGCAGAAGAGAGGGCAGAGAGATTTTAGAAGTCAAAGTTTGGAGAGGACCAGAGTAAAACAGTGTGCTCTGGGCATGACAGGACCCCTGCCCTCAGGAACTCACAAAGGCTGTGGCTACCTGCTCAAGATCAAGCCAGCCAATATTCCAGGTTGAAGTAAGGTGGAGCTCATGACCCTTGACCCCTAGCTGAGAGGTTGCTGACAATAGTTTCTAGGGAAGAACAGATAGGGTTTTTTTTTTTTTGTCTGTTTGTTTGCTTTGTTTTTGTTTTTGTTTGGTTTTTTGAGACAGGTTTCTCTGTGTAGTCTTGGCTATCCAGGACTTTGTAGACAAGGCTGGCCTTGAACTCGCAATCTAGATCAATATTTTTTTTTTTTAGGGTATGACCTCTGGTAGGTTAACTAGGATCTGGTGAATGGTCTTATGTCCTTGAATATAAAGGCAGCACAAATTGGACTTGATGTCTTATTTAAAAACTAAAAAACAAAAACTACTGGGTGTGGTGGCACACATCTTTAATCACAGCACTCCAGAGGGAGAGGCAAGTGGGGATCTGTGAGTTCGAGGCCAGCCTGGTCCACAGAGTGAGTTCCAGGTCAGCTAAGGCTACACAGAGAAACCCTGTGTCAAAAAATGAAAAACAAAAGAAAACAAAAAACAAGTTCAGGATGGGGTTGGAGATAGGGAGTGGATCTGGGATGAATCTGAGCAGAGTTGGGGTGAATATAATAAAAATACATTATATATATATGTATATGTATATATGAAATTCTCAAGAAATTAATAAAAATATATTTTAAAGTAACATACTTTATTGTATTTTTTGTGTTTTCAAGACAGGATTCCTCCGTGCAGCCCTGGCTGTCCTGGAACTCACTCCATAGACCAGGCTAGCCTTGAACTCAGAGATCTGCCTGGCTCTGCCTTTTGCATGGGATTAAAGGCGTGTGCCACCACTGCCTAGCCCTGGTCGTATGTTTAAAAGATTTTAATCATGTGTGTATGTGGAGAAGGACTGTGCACATGAGTTCAGTGCTCCCTGAGGCTGGAAGAAGTCACGGGGTCCCCTGGAGCTAGAGGAGGTCCAGGTGGCTGGCTGCTGCCCAGCAAGGGTGCTGCGAACCTCAGAAACATCTCTCCAGCTACCTAACAGTGTATTCTGTTTAACTCAGTATGTCCAAATATCATTTCAGCGTGCACACTAGCCCCATTCTAAGTGCTTAGTGCTCATGTGTTGGTGAGCGGCCACACATGCTCTAAACTGATCCACCAGGAACGTCAGTACAGTACATAGACTTCTAAACAGAGGAAGAGAGTTAAGATAGAGTTCTGCAGATGGAAGATAAATTAAATTAGATTAAGGACTTTTCCCACAAATTTTATCCATTTTGTAGACTGGAGAAGTACTTTGAAACTTAAAAGAGAAATGCAAATGAAGAGGATGATGAGAAGAATATTTGAAGTAGAGATTCTGTCTTCTCTGTGCAGCCTCGGCCACGTTACCCCTCTGAACTTCTCTTTTCCCCTTCAGAAATGGGGATGGTAACATCCACCTCAGGCTGGTTCCAAAGAGTCCATGAAATAGTGTATGTGAAAGTGCCTAGCACCTGCTATGTTATACAAAGGTCTCTAGGGAACCATAACCAATAGTGTGTGTGTGTGTGTGTGTGTGTGTGTGTGTGTGTGTGTGTGTGTGTTGTATGTGTGGAGTGCATGGGTATGGGTGTCTATGTGTGGCGTATGTATGTATATATGTATGGTGTGTGCGTTGTATGTGTGGGGTTTGTGTGTGTGGATGGTGTGTGTGTATGTGTGTGTAGACATAGTGTGTGTATGTGTGTAGGAATTGGCCTATGAAGGCCTAAGAATCTCATAATCTGTTGTCTGCAAGCCAAAAGGAAATCCAGTGATATAGTTCAGTGAGTCCAAAGGTCTGTGACTTGAGTGTCTCGTGAGTATAAGTCCTGGTTGGAATCTGAAAACTCCTAACAAGACTACCTGTGTGTAAGGGCTGGAGCAGGAAGACAGCTACACTGCTGAGGAACGCTTCATTCAGCCTACCAAATGCACAACGCCTCAGGAGACATGGGGGGAGTGGGGGGAGCTTGCCTCCGTCACCCCCCCACATCCCCACCCCCAGCATTCCATAATCTAGTTAAGTTGATATATACCATTAACTACCATATTAACAGTCAAGAAATGTTACCTAAATATGACTATATATGAGTATACGGTTAGCGAAACTGATAAATGGCAAAGAGCCTAGCCACCAAGAGAAACTCTAGGATACAAATCCAGAAATGTGTATTTTAGGTATTTCTATTCTATCTCAACTTGGACAAGTTAGTACGTGTGTTTATTTTTTTAAGTGGCCCATTCCTTCTGTGAGTCTATTGATGGCCATCCATGTCTAGAGGACACATCTTTTTTCATAGCCTATAATTTTCCTTTGGTTTAAAAATATTATCGTTAGCTGGGTTCACATCTTGTTTTATTTTGTTTGTTTTTTTGAGACATGTTTCTCTGTGTAGCCCTGGCTGTCCTAGACTTGCTTTGTAGACCAGGCTGGCCTCGAACTCATGGCAATCCACCTGCCTCTGCCTCCTGAGTGCTAGGATTAAAGGCGTGTGTCACAATGCCCTCCTCCTCCTCTTCCTCCTCCTCCTCCCCCCCCCTTCTTCTTCTTTTTTCATTAGATACATACACAAGGAAATAAATGAGGTCTGGTCTCTGTGTGTGTGTGTGTGTGTGTGTGTGTGTGTGTGCGTGTGTGTGTGTATCTGTCTGTCTGTCTCTGTGTGTGTGTGTGTGTGTGTGTGTGTGTGTGCGTGTGTGTGTGTATCTGTCTGTCTGTCTCTCTGTGTGTGTGTGTGTGTGTGTGTGTGTGCGTGTGTGTGTGTATCTGTCTGTCTGTCTCTCTCTGTGTGTGTGTGTGTGTGTGTGTGTGTGTGTGTGTCTGTTGAACTGAAAGCACTCAACCAAAAACAAGAAAATTAATAATTTTAGAAGCTGAACGAGGAACATGACAATTATTCATGCTGTTGTCTTTACTACTCTTGTATATGCTAGGGAATTTTAATAATAAGGTTTTAAAGACAGCTCAGAAGCTGCTACTTCAAAATGACAAGCTAGGTACAAATGTTTACTTCCTTTCTCTCTGTTCAACTAAAGTCTCAGCAGCAGGGTTTACTTTTTGATGAAACTAATGAATGCTAAGTATCATAGAACATCAGTACATGGGCCCTAAGTTGATGGAAGGTATCTTAGTGATCCGTTCATAAACTTCTGTGAAACCTATACAAGTAACATTCTGGAACCCCAATTGGTTAAAGGCATTATCTCTTTTTAGTATGACTTGCTGCCTGTCACAGTTATTTTTGTGTCTGGTGTCCTTAGAGTGGCTGCGGTGACTTCCCTGTGACTTCCATGAGGAAGTTGAGCTTGAAATGAGAATGTTTATTCACAGTCTCTGCTATGTGTAGTGTCTTACTGCTAAGCATTATGGTGGAGGAAGTGCTTCCAGGACATGCTAACAGTGTAGCTCTTCTAGCCTGATAACACAAAGGTTCCAAGCCAGAGGCCATTGTTACATGTGGAAGTTAAACAACACACTTCTAAAAAAATACTGTCAAAGAGGAGGTATCAAGGGAAATCAAAAAACAAAAACAAAATAAAACATAAACTGGGTGATATGTAAATAAAATGCATCAAAATTTGTGAAACAAAGCTAAGGTGTTGCTCTTTAAGGAAAATGCATAGCACATCAGAAAAGAGGGAGACAGGGCCAGCAAGATGGCTCAGCAGGCCTCTGGGACAGCCAGGGCTACACAGAGAAACCCTGTCTGTGGGTAGGGAGAGGTAGGGATGAGGAGAGGGTGGCTCAGTTGGCGAAAGTGTCTACTGGGAAGCCTGGGTGTCAGAGTGTGAACGCTAGGACCTACATGGTAGAAGGAGTCATTGATTCTTGCAAGTTGTCCTCTGCCCTCCATTGCTGTGGCATGCTTGCACTTGTACATTTATATGTTTATATAAATACATTAGTCTTCTAAAAAAGAAGAGAAGAAAAGATCACATTAAATAGATTCAAGATATCATCTATACTACTGTCTTCAGGAGCTAGAGGACTTAAAAAAAAAGAATAAAATAACTCAAAACAAGCATAAAGAAGTAATAGAGATGAAAGCGGAAATCAACGTACTTGAAAGAAAAAACTACAGGGAAAATTAATGACACAAAAGCCTGGCTCCTCACAAGCCTGACAAAATAAAATGGAAAAGACAAAAATCACCCATGTCAGTCCTGAAGCAGGATATTACCACCGTTCCAGCAGCCACTGGGGGAATAAGAGAACATTGCCCACGCAGCTGTACTGACACATTCGACAACTTTAGAAGAAAATGGACCAATTTATGAAAACCGCAAACTACTGAGACTCAAACAAGATGAAACAGGATAGTCTTATATCCATTAAAGGAATTGAACTTGTCATTAAAATGCCCTGGAAGAAGACACAGATGGTTTCAACTGGAGAACTCCAACAAATATCTACAGAATTATTACTAACTTTCTGCAATCCCTCCCAGAAAAAACTGAAAAGGAAGGAATACTTCTACGCTCACTTGCAGAGGCCAGTGCTACTCTGACACCAAAACCATACAGAGTGCAATAAAAGACACTACAGGCCAACTTTTCTCATAAACTTAGATGCAGAAAATCTCAACAAAGTGCTAGCACATCAAATAAAAACGCATTTAAAAAGTACACAATATGGCCAAGTAGATAGCTACTATCTATCCTAACTATACACGATCCATCAAAATAACTACAACAGGCTAAAGGAGAAAATTCACACAGCATCGCTATCAATTGATGCGGAAAATGAATTTGATAAGAGCCAACACTCATTCACAACAAAATCTGGATCTCCTTCTGGGACAGTAGGTGTACATAATGGAAATAAATCTATGGCTACTGAGGATGAGAGTATGTCTTATCAGTTAATAAGAGAATTTGACAAACGAAGACAGAAAGTGATGGGTAAGCCAAGGCCAGATCATGCCCTGGATCTGTCTCTACAACTGACTGCCCTGGAGAAGCAGCCTCGGTCGCCCCGAGTCTCTCCTCTTGTCTCCACTTCTGCAGTGCCCTTTACTGTTCACCCCTCCCAACCATGTGACTCATTACCCAGCATGCCACACGAGCAATCATTTAACCTGAACCAACGCCCCTAGTCCCTCTGTGCTGCTTAGCTTTTTGTCAATTTGACATAAAATGGAGACATCTGGAAGCGGGAACCTCAACTGAGTGACTTCCTGTTGGACCGGACAGTGGGCACATCTGCGGGGGCGTTTTCTTAAATGGATGATTGACGTAGGAGGTCTCAGCCACCCCTGGGCAGGTGGTCTTGAGCTGTGTAAGAAAGCAAGCTACGAAAGCCATCGGGAGCGAGCCAGTAAGCTGTGTTCCTCTGTGCTCTCTGCTTCACTTCCCGGCTCCAGGTCCCCTGCCTCTGCACTGTCAACGGTACGATGCTAGGACCTGCAAGCCAAATAAATCTCTTCTTTCCTCAAGTTGCTTTGGGTCAGTGTTTTATCCCAGCAACAGAGAAGCAAACTAGGGCACCATTTTATCAAGACACTCTCTTGTAGGTTTTTACTGGGTTCTAAAAATATGAGAAAACCTAAAGGTCTCGGATGCATATTTTCTCCAGTCTAACCTTCAGATACATACATAGCTCCTGCTGGCAGCTCTGTGACAGACCTTGAGGCAGACATACATACCCAGCAAAACCAGGCTCATGTTCCATCGAAACTATGAAGTAATACATATTTCTTGTAAGTGGCTGTGTCTTTGCAAAATGTTATATGGCAGTAAATTAGTCTAGCAACATCTGAACTCCATTTCCAGCCAAGATGATTATAGAACAGACTTGCAGTCTTTCATCATGAAACCATTACTATTTTTATTCTTTTATTCTCTCTCTCTCTCTCTCTCTCTCTCTCTCTCTCTCTCTCTCTCTGTGTGTGTGTGTAGTGTACATTCACACATGAATGTGCTGCGGATTGAACTAAGCTGGCCCCACCGAGCCTGTATCAGCTTCTCACTTGTTATACAATATGCCACCTTCTGAAACCCACCGATTGCTGAATGTTTTCCAGCATCATCAACTGGCTGGAATGAAGCAGCCAGAGATGCTGTGCCTTTCCATCTGATGATAGAAAGAAGGGAAACACTCCATCTGAAGAGGAGTTGATAATTACCCATATCCAATTCCTGGATATCTGGTTCGTACGTGAAACTGAGCACAGTAATGTTTATTTCCCTTGGATTTTATTGAAAATGCTATTTAATCCTTCTAGCCTTTAAAGAGAAAACACCAGAGCAGCTCAATTACTAAGTTACTAGAAATGTGTCTATTTTATATTACCAGTGTAATGTATTTATTGAAAACAAAAATTGGAAGCTCAGAAAAGCACCAGGAAGAAAAAAAAACCTTATCTTACTTTTAACATTAATGACAGCTCAAAGTAATAATTTCTCCATCAGATGTAAATATGCTTAAAAAAAAAAAAACTGGAGACCTGGCAAGATGATTCCGTGGGTAAAGCCACTTGTCACCAAGCCTGAAGACCTGATTTGGACTTGTAGGGCCCCCATGGAAAAAGGAGAAAACCAACTGCTACAAGCCATCCTTTGACTTCCACATGAGTGCCATAGCATATGTAAATACATAAATAAATAAATGTTTAAAATGCAAAATTCATTTTTAAAAATTCAAGGTCACCTTTGGCTGCATAGCAAGTTCTAAGGCAGATTAGCTATGTGAAATTCTGTCTCAAAAAACCAAAACAACCAATCCTCAAAATAGAATCTTTTTTTTTTTCTCTTAAGGAGTGTATAACTTCAAGGTTAATTTTTTTATGTACATTTTAGATCCGTCTCACCATAAAAATATGGAATGTTTTCATTTTTACTTTTTGGTTTTTTTTTGTTTTTGTTTTTGTTTTTTGAGACAGGGTTCCTCTGTATAGCCTTGGCTGTCCTGAACTCCCTTTGTAGACCAAGCTGGCCTCGAACTCACAGCGATCTGCCTGCCTCTGCCTCCTAAGTGCTGGGATTACAGGTGTATGCCACCATGCCTGGCAAAAAAAAAAAAAAAAAAAAAAAAAAAAAAAAAAAAAAAGGAATCTTTTAATGAATGGAGTTTAACAAAGAAAATGAAACTATTGATGTCACTGAAGCCCATAACCATGCTCCTACACAGCTCATAGCTTGAGCAATGCCTCAGCTCTAGCAGCCAGTCTGGATTATTCGGGGGACATCTGTAAGGCTGAAGCAGGGGACATCATCTGTAAGGCTGAATCAGGGGACATCATCTGTAAGGCTGAAGCAGGGGACATCATCTGTAAGGCTGAAGCAGGGGACATCATCTGTAAGGCAGAAGCAGGGGACATCATCTGTAAGGCTGAAGCAGGGGACATCATCTGTAAGGCTGAAGCAGGGGACATCTGTAAGGCTGAAGCAGGGGACATCTGTAAGGCTGAAGCAGGGGACAGCTGTAAGGCTGAAGCAGGGGACAGCTGTAAGGCTGAAGCAGGGGACATCATCTGTAAGGCTGAAGCAGGGGACATCATCTGTAAGGCTGAAGCAGGGGACATCTGTAAGGCTGAAGCAGGGGACATCTGTAAGGCTGAAGCAGGGGACAGCTGTAAGGCTGAAGCAGGGGACAGCTGTAAGGCTGAAGCAGGGGACATCATCTGTAAGGCTGAAGCAGGGGACATCATCTGTAAGGCTGAAGCAGGGGACATCATCTGTAAGGCTGAAGCAGGGGACATCATCTGTAAGGCTGAAGCAGGGGACAGCTGTAAGGCAGCAGCTGTGATTAGTGAGGCTCAAGGGAAAGGACTGCGCTTCCCCTCTCCCTTCATGGTGGTGCTGCTGCTGCGCTAGGGTGTGGGATGAGGAAGGGGTCCTCAGAGTTGCGTGAGGACCTTCAGTAGGCTGGAGCTGGCTCGAAGAGGAGAGTTGATTGTAAAATTTTACAGGTTTTATGAGCTGGCTATTAAAGATAGCATCATGAAAGATTAAATGATATAAAATTATTAATTTGATAATTATATTGAAAACAAAACTAGGGATTATGTGAGCTCGTCACTTTTAGGTCGATTTAGTGCATTTTCTATGCCCTCACTCCTGCTGCTCTTTCATCTACTGCGTTTGTGTGGTGGAGCTCTGTGTGATGTGCCAGGGCACATCTTCTCATAACCGTGCTCAGCGATGCCACATTGGTATTTGAAAACTGGAGTATTTGCATTATGGATGTCAACAAATGGCCCAAACCTGAGCATATGTGTTGCTTTGCAAATTGTCTGGTGGTGGAGAATATGTTACTATTGTAAATTAAACTTAGAATTAGTCCTGTCAATAACTGTTACACTACGAATGACACAGAAGATGAGAGCAGCGCTGACAGATGAGTCGCGTTCCAACCCCTGTCTTCTGTTTGCCCAGCTTGCCCTAGCGTTCTAGGCCAGGCTGTACTACAAAACAAAACAAACAAACAAACAAAAAAGTAAATAAATAAACCTGGCAAGATGACAAGAAGAGGGGGAAAAGCAAGAGAGTTTAGCTGAGAGTATTTGTGTTGCTCCCGGGTCCATCTATGGGTGCAGCTCCAGGCACTTCCCTTTCTTCTCTGGAGCAGATAAACTTCTAGAAAAGGTTAGACAAGCTGGACCAAGGGGCACTTCTGATTCTTCTTGCTGGAGTGCAGAAGAAGCTACCCATCAGGGTGGTGTTCGCCTTCACCAGGAAGAAAGGCGGGATAAATACAGAGACGTATGGAAATGGCCACAGCCTCAACAGGAGCGAGGGACTCAGGGTTGAGGGGTGGAGCATCATAGGGCTTGTTTTGCCCTGGGACACAATGACTGCAGCTCAGGTTCTAGGGTGGGCAGCCCAAAGGATGGACACGAGGTTGAATCTCCAAGCTTCATTTGACCTAGGGGTAGAGGGCTGGGCCTTTATCACCATCAGATGAAGAGCTACGCATCCTTCGCTCATGAAATGTTAGGCTGCAGCAAGAACAGAAGCATCTGAGGCCGCAGCCAGATGTGACCATCTGTTCTTCTCTCTTCCATCCAGGTACATCCTGATGGGGAGAGGGGAAGAGAGACCTCAAGCCTGGTGAACAGCAATTACGTTGAACTTAGCGCCAAGAAGACCCAGTTAAAGTCGTTAACCGAACTCAATATTTACTCCAAGAGACTGATTTTGAAAGTGCAAATACCTAGTTATCTTGAGAATGGTAAGATGTGGTAAGACAGAGTTTCCTCCCATCGGTGAAAATGGGAACTTTAGGGATAAGTTGAATTCCATGATAGAGAAATAAACTATTTCCACCTGAGTTTAAAGCCCACTATGCTATCATACCCTCACTCTCTCTGAAGCCTTCGGTTTTGCACGTGGTGTGGACAGATCATTGTTCAGATGAATGTGAGCTCATTGCTTTAGCATCTGCAGTGTTTGTGGGTTCTTGGGGGTACACTCAGTACCTTGGGAGGCATTTCCCTTTCTGGGCAGCTTCCTTGGAGACTGCAGCACTTTCCAGCTTCTTCCAGCAGCCTCGGTGATGACACAGCTTCTTCGGAGGCTAGGACGCATTATCCATCCATTCATCACCTTAACATGACCTCCAAGGGGCAGAAGCATTTATCAGGCATGTATGGTTCGCTAATGCCGGCCTGTAAATAACACGCTACAAAGATGGTACTTAATTCAAGGAGCTCACCAACTGCAACAAGGAGAGAAGCAGACTGACAAACGCCTCCTCAGAAGAGCGCTTGATATGTAACCCAGGTCAAATCTCTCAGATAATAGTCTGCTTTTCCTCCTCCCTTGATGACAAAGGGCAGCAAAGAGGCAGTGTACAAGGCCAGGGGCAGGGGTGAGCCCGTGAGTGAATGAGGTGGCACTGAGGCAGGAAGGACGTGGTTGTGATGAGGGAAAAGAAGCTGTGGAAACATCAGCTCATTCGTTGTCTGAAGGAAACACTGGGCTTGAGTCTTCCCCTCTCAACCCCACTCTTTCCCTTCCCACCAGCTAACGTTCATGTTGTTCCCACAGAGAAGTCTCCTCTGACCCAAGGCCTTCTCCTTCAGCCTATGGGAACGTGCCGTGGGATGAAGGCAAGTGGGCCTACTCTGGAGGAGGGTGGCTGGCTGGGGTAGTGGCATGGTGTGGCCAGGGTCATCTATGGCAGAAGAGTGAGAGCTGGGAGCCTAGGGACCCAGAAGTCAGGGAGGTGGGAGGCTCTCCATTTCCTTTCTCTCTAGTAGTGGGACACAAGGTTTAAAGAGAATTAGTATTTGCAGCAGAAGAGTGTTTCCCACCTCCCTTTGGGGAGCTCCTTTCTTCCATATCAGTTCAGTTCTCTGCCTCAGTACACACAAACACACATACATGCACACACACACAACACACACATACACACATATACACACACAACACATACACATGCAACACACACATACACATGCAACACACATACACACATATGCACACACAACACACACACATACACACATACACATGCAACACACACATATACACACATACACACATACACATACATATACACATGCAAACACACACACAAACACACACACACACATTGTTTTATCCATCTATTATTCCAAGGAAGGAGGGGTCAGCTAACTTTATGCTGGGACAGGCAATGAAGGATTGCTTTAAAATACAAAAGTCTTGAGGCTATAGAGATGGGTGGGTACTTAAATCACTGGCTATTCTTCCAGAGGATCTGAGTTTGATTCCCACCTGGGACGCCACCTGGTAGCTCACAACCATCTGTAACTCCAGTTTTAAGGTATCCAATACCACCTTCTGGCATCCTTGGGCACCAAGCACATATGTGGTACCCAGATATACACGCAATCAAAACACTCATATAGACAAAACAAAAATAAGTAAATCATTTAGAAAAAATACATAATAGTTAAATCTCTTCATTGGTCTCTCCTTTCATTTTCTAAGCAGTAAGTGTTTTCAAATATATTTTGCTTTGGCCTAATCCTTTAAAATACACCTTCAACTAAGCAATAGGCATTGCTTCTAAAATCGATTCTGTTTCATAGATTGTTTACTCTTTAAAAAATGCTTATTGTAGCTTACTATTCATGGTCCAAACCTCTTTACTTACCCATGCCATCTCAGCAAGCGCTGCCAACACCGCAGTACATTAATTAACACAGTAACTAACTTCAGAACAACATATTATGGCTTTGTTACAAAACCTAGCAGATGGGAAAAAGAGATGAGAAGAACAAAGCTCACTTCACAACAAGCTATTTTAAAAGCAGGTGTTAAAACTGACAGGGATAGAGTAGAACGCAGCAGTTTCAATTTCTTATGTACTTCTACGAAATTTGCATAGAGCCCAAAGGTTATGTCACACATTAAGTCCTAGAGATTACAGAAGAACAGATCAGAACTTTTGTCAAAATCTACTGACACATTGTTTCTAGGTATGTTGTGAAGAATGTTTTCTGTGTTGGAGTTAAATAACCAAAGACTACCATGTCCTCCAGGCCCCCAAAGAACCACTTATGTGGAGCCCACGGCACTATGTATCCAACGCTGGGCTAGCTACAGCTAATAGAACATTTAGATGGAGCAAAGTGGTCCTGAAAATTGAGGCAAATATTCTAAGCACTTCTACCAAGATGTGCTTTTGTTCAAAGACACATATGACTGATACAAATTTATCTTTTCAGCTGATTGCAGATAATAATGAAAGTTATTTGTGTCACGTTGTAGGTATTGAGAACAAAATATAGCTTTATGGAAAGGTACATTAATGGAGATAAAGTTGTTGGAATACATTTACACATAGAATTTTCCAGGAACAGGTGACAGTGTTTAAAAGGCTTTGTTGTCAAAATTGCACAATCAAGTATGAAATCTTCGTGTTCGCCACCTCATAGACAACCTCATAATAATGACTTTTTCCACTGGACTTTTAGGAAATGTGTAATATTCTGGATAACAAAGGGCTCTTTGTACAAATAGGTGTGCCCGACCTTCTTCAAATCCACAATATCTTTGTTTTTTTTTTCTTGGTTTATTTAGTTGAAATTAAATATTGAAACAAGATAATAGCTCTCTGTACCCATGGACTCAAATTGAAAACATTTGGGTAAATATTATCCGTACTTACTATGTGCCTTCTTTTTCCTTGTTATTATTTCCTGAACAGGACAACATAACAATTATTAGTAGACCACTTGTGACTTAAAGTACACAGGAAGATGTCTGTGGGTTTTATGCAAACACAAAGCCATTTTATATACCACAGTTGAGTATCTGCAGTGTCTGGTGTCTGTAGGGCTCTTGTCCCTTACAGCTCCTGGGGGGACTATGTCAACATTAGACTTAAGACTGTGCTCTAACCTGTAGCAAAAGAGTCTAAACGCATGAGCTTCAACTCCACACCAAAACAAATGACTTCCACGCCTCTTCTATCATGAAGAGCACAGCCAGAACTTCAAATAGTTGGCAAGGGAATGAAGACCTTGTCCCCAAGAATGCTCTGCTTTAGGCTCCATCAGTGACCAGCTCTTCAGTGGAGCACATCAGTTGTCATAGGGAGGCAGGAGGAAGACTCTGACAGGGAATCTAGACCCCAGAGCCCCTACATGAAGGCTTATTTGTATGCCTAGAGCTGGGTCTGGTCTCATTCTAATGCTAATAGGAAAAATTTTTTACCAAAAAATAAATATTCATAATAAATACAGCAATTTTATTTGTTTGCTTGTTTGTTTGTTTTGTCTTTTTTTTTTTTAAGAGACAGGGTTTCTCTGCATAACAGAGCCCTGGCTGTCCTGGACTCTCTTTGTAGATCAGGCTGGCCCCGAACTCACAGAGATCCTCCTGCCTCTGCCTCCCAAGTGCTGGGATTACAGGCGTGTGCCACCACCGCCTGGCAATAATTTTATTTCTGTCTTGTTTTGCTTTGCTTTTCAAGACAGCATTTCTCTGTGTAGTCCTGGATGTCCTGGAACTTACTCTGTAGACCAGTGCGACCTTAAATTCTGAGATCCACCTGCCTCTGCCTCTGCCTCTGCCCCTACCTCTGTTGGGATTAAAGGCCTGCATACCCCCACCTGGCAAATACATTTTAAATTAGACCTTCTCATGCAAAATCGACGTTTGAAAGCTTTAGTATTACATGACAGCAATGTATGCACCTTCCACACGAATGCCCTGACTTGCACATTTGATGACTTGAGCTGATTTTCCCAGAATACATCACAGAGTCAAATATTCTCACCAGGCTAAGAATAGGAACAAGCTGTTAGTAAGAGGACTGCTGGGTGAGCAGTAGACCTGCCAAGGCTGAATGATTAAAAATGGGGCTGTAGAGAACAACAGCAGAGATTTCTAGTCCCCCATATGGTACGGCATCTTCCAACAGCACTGCAGATATCCTCTGTGATTTACAACAGCAGCAGGATTCCTCGGCCTAGAGACTTAAAGCATACATTCTCCTCTCCCTTCTCATACAGGGCTGAGATGGAGGTAGATACAGCTCTCTTGTGCATGGATTTTGATTTAGAAGAAGAAGAAGAAGAAGAAGAAGAAGAAGAGGAGGAGGAGGAGGAGGAGGAGGAAGAGGAGGAAGAAGAGGAGGAGAGAAGAAGAAGAAGAAGAAGAAGAAGAAGAAGAAGAAGAAGAAGAAGAAGAAGAAGAAGAAAACCCAATTCATTTTTTATTGCCATTCTTTTCTTGTTCCTAATAAAACTAAAGAAAAGTATATTGCTAAAAAAAAAATGCTGCGCGGCTAGTCCCGTTTCTGGTGAGGATGGAGATCTAGGAACAGGACTCAGCCTCATTAGAGCTTAGTGTGGACTCAGGAAGAATTCTCCGCATGCAGGAATTATGAGGCTTAGAACCTACACTGACGAGTGTGTGCTTTTCCTGACCCTTAGGAACTTACAGGTGATGGGATGTGGCGTATATTTGAGGCTGGGGTGATGTGAGTTGAGAGACGACACCAGGAGTGCAAAACATCAGTTATGGAATTACAGGCTTCTGGCTTATTACGGAGTCCTAAAATCAGAGTAAGAATGACCAGAGGGGAAGTTGGGTGGGTAGTTCCGGGGGTTCATTGAGTGGTGCCAACCTGACAAAGGCAGTGCGGAGTTGCTCTCTGTGGCTCCGGTCTGGGCAATGGGTCTGAATCCCCGCCATCTTGCAGAGCAGCAAAGCCAACACACACAGCACTCTGCCTCATGATAAAGACTCAAAAGTCTGGCTAGAACTTTGTGGGTCCCCTGTGTCTTCAGCAAATGTGCTGCCCACGTGTCAATCTCCGGTCCCCCCCTTCCATGGCCTTTCAGAATAGGTTGGATGGAAACTTACTGGCTGGCGCTTAAGTACCAGACCCCTACCCATTGTGCTGAGACGCAAAGTCAACTCTTCCCAGCCTGTGGTGGGAGGAACCGATCTAGTAAGGAAAGGATGAGTGATCTTACTTTACAGCAAAGTTGCTTTTATTTTCACCCTGGACAAGTGGCTGTCTTTAGAACATTTTAGTATGATGATTCCCTAAAAATATTTGAAGGGTTCACTGCTTATCAAATAAATAGACAAACTCCTTGTGGATTACTGTTGTAGGAACTTGCCCACATGCTCACACTGATAACCTATCAATGCTACATCATTTGCTTCCTCTGAAATAAGTTCCACCAGGGATGGTGGCTTCTGTCTGTTATTTCTGGCTTGGTGGGGTGTTTTTTGTTTTTTACCTTCTGGTGTTGATATAACAAGAGGCTTTGCTCACTTGTTTACTTTTCTTTTGGTTGGTGATAAAACATGGTAGAAATAATATTTGGTTGCTGCATGGACACTGGGCAGGAAACTAGAGTGCAGAAGAAGGTATAGGCGGGGCATGGCTTGAGGAGTGGAACCCTTCCTCCCCTCCCCTGAGAAGCTGTGCTGCCAGGGCCACAGCAGGCTGGGTTTGTGTTTTCTGGGCAGTTTTGATGCCTTTGTTCATTTTCTTTAAAAGCTGCAATGCATGGATTTGTGTTTCCTCTAAACTTCAAAGCTGAACCCTGAATGCTGCCTTTGCATAGGGCCTAGAGGAACGAGAAGGTTGCGTGAGGTCCTGAGGGAGGGACCCTAATCCGAGAGGTTGAAGCCTTTTTGAAAGAAGGAAGAAATTGTAGAAAATTCTTTCTCCAAACCCATGCGCTAAGGGAAGCCAGGAAGAGTGGCCTCACAGAAGTTGAGTTAGCCTCAACCTTTGGCTTCTGGCTTCCAGACCACGAGAAAATAAATTTCTGTGGTTTAAGCCACTCACTCTGTGGCATTTTGTTATAACATCTCAAGCAGCCCAGTAGCCAAAAGGGGGGAAAAAGACTGAAAATAATGAGAGCAACCAGAGCTCCATCATGATTGGTTACTAGGAAAGAACGGTCCATCCCTTAAACAGTTGCCATGGTGGGTGAAAACTCACCGTAAGACTGGAGCACCAGGCTTCACTTCATTTTTGGGGAAAACTAAAAAAAGGAAAAACAATCAGAGCAAATGAGACAGCTGAGTTATGACTGTGTCACTACAGACAAAGCAATGTTACTAAGTGGGCTTTTTTTTTTTTTTACAAGTTTCTGCCTACATTTATTAGGATAAGCGCTCCTTCCTTCCTTCCATTAAGGAGAGGAAGAGAATTCTGTCTTCCTAAGGGGGATTTTGAACATATTTTTTTACACATAGGATGGCAGAGAAAGGGGCTATTTCCTGCTATTTCTTGTAGCTATTTTGCTACCAGGGAGGTTCCCAGGCCCTCTGTGTAAGGATCGTCCATTTTTCTCAGTCAGGTTAACTCTGATATAGATAGCTCTAAAGTCTCTTTTCACACACACACACAGAGACATATGCATAAAGACAAACAAAGAAAAGAACAAAACAACAAGGTTGTTTAGGTGTCCTGGAGAATGACACATGTGTGGATGTGTGAACTCCGCTCCCCCATTCTCCACCCCTGAGAAATGCACTGTGGCTTAGATTCAGCCCCTGACTCTCAGAAAGATATACACATACCAAGTATGGTGTATTTGTATGTATATCAAACATACAGACATAGATGTATGTCTTTCCTGGATCCATTAGTGTCTATACATAAAACCCTTCAGTCAAATCCTAAATGATGTGTAACCTTTCACACCTTTTAGTGTGTTGAACACAGGAGGAAAGTTCCTGTGGCCATCACCGCAGGGTATCAGAGAGGGACAGCTGTTCCTGGCTGCTGGTCAACAATCTGCCATGACAAAAAAAAATGTTTCAGTAGTTTTGAATAGTCTGCTTAATAATTGAGAAAGCAGAATATGGCTCTTTGATGCTCACTAAGCATTTTTGGCAACTAATTTGGGCACATTTATCTTCTGTGACATCAACTAATGGCGCTGTCTACCTCCCTGGAGCATGTTAAAAGTGAGTGTCTAAACGAGCCTGTTCTGTTCTTTGCAACGAGGTGGGTGTGTCTCACGGGTAGAGGCAGTCCACCGTGGGCACCCTGCCTGAGAAGTTAAACCGACTAGGTCTTCAATGGCTCAGCTGCTGATGTGTGCTGTCTTAACCTCTGGGATTTGCGGAAGGTCTCAGATTTCTTAGAGTTGGACTCTGGGAGCTAAAACAATTTTAATCACTCCTGTCAGATGTATTCCAGTTTTAAAAATGTTTCCATTTCGCACAGAGTGGGAAAGCAAACAGAGGTTAATTAAAAGGAATATTGGGGAGCACTTCTTATGTTTCGGTTTCTGAACCCTAGGAAAATGAGAGCAGTAGAGAAATGTGCCTCGCTGAGACCGTGTGCCAACTAGCTTTAATACAGAACGGGGTCAAGATCTCGGTGATGAAGGAGGAAGAGAAGTGGGAGAGTTGGGATTTTGTGTGGAAAATCTCAAGAATGTCTGATTGATGGGGCGGGAGAGATGGCTCAGCCGTTCTTCCAGACTCCCAGGTTCCATTGCCAGCACCCACTTGGTGGCTCACAACTGTCTGTAACTCCAGCCCCAGGGAACCTGACACCCACTTCTGACCTCCTGAGGTACCACACCCACTTTATACACAGACATATATGCAGGCAAAATACCCATACCCGTGCACGTTAATGATGGTGATGATGATACATTTCTGACCAGAAAAATATGGTCTCCAATTTAAGGAAATAACAGGGAGGGGCTAGAGAAAGAAAGAACAAATCTAAGACCGGCCGGCGCTTACCTCTCACAAGGTTCTAATTTCATATGAAAAGCAGCACAGATCTTAGGAAGAAAGCTGAGGTTTTCCTCGGTGGAGTCAAGTCTATACAGGCTCCTTTTACCTGCTGGAGGAGAGCGAGTTCTAGGAGGCCGACCTCTTCGGCGGAGGGGCACACTCCCTGTTTTGATTATAAGCCTTGGCGTGGCGATGCCCCATGCCAGTCTCCAGGTCATACATCTCAGTTCAGCCTCTATCACCGTCAACTTGACTTTCCATTCTGAGAAAGAGGACAAAATTAAATATTGCTAAAGTGATTCTTTATATAAAATTCTATCTGCATTTGATCAAACTCTGTAGAATTTCAGAACAGCCATTGAAGTCTTGGGGTAACTGCATTACAGGATGGGCAGAAAAAAATGAGTCACTGATCATGAGAAGTGTCACAAATACATGTTCTTGATGCTGTGGGACTCTTACTTTTTAAGTCAGATTCCAAAACTTTTATGCTGCATTTTGGAGTAAGAGATAAGATTCAAAGGAGGCACAATTAATCCGTCATTCTTGTTTTTATCTGAGTTTAACAATTTTTATCTGAGCACTGAAGCAAACTCTTTAGAGCAATCTCCACATTTCTTTCTTTTCATTTCATTTCTTTTCTTTTCTTTTTTATTCCTTGGGTGAGTGTTTATACACACACATATGTGGACATATGTGTGGAAGTCAAAGGTCAAATTCAGCTGTTGCTCCTCAGGAGCTGTTCACCTTGTTTTTTTGAAGCAGGGTCTCTCTCTGCTCTGGGGATAATCAATTAGGCTAGGCTGACCAGGGAGCCCAGGGATCCTCCTGTGTCTACCCCTGCCCCACCCCTGAGATTACAGAATGTACCACCACACCTGCCTTTTCCATGTGGGTTCTGGGCATTGAACTCAGGTCTTCATGCTTGCAAGGCAAGAACTTTGCCAACTGAGCCATCCCACATGGCCATTTTTTACAAGTGCCATGATTCTTCAGTAATGATAGGTCAATAGAAACAATATAATATATTATATATAAGTTGGATTTACCAAAACTTCAAAATTTTGTGCACTAAAAGGCATTATCAACAAGCAAATAGACAACTCATAGACTGGGGGAAAATGTCTGAAAATCTTCTAACAGATAAGGAATTGTTGTCTACAACTTGTAAGGAGTTCAAAACCCAAATGGTGAAAAATTAAGCAAAGGAAAAACTGATGTGAGGGCGTACTCTTATACTCTGAGAGTTGAGACAGGCTCACTGGGCAGCCAGCCTAGGCTGCTTGGCAACTTTTAGGCTAGTAAGAGAATTTGACTCAAAAGGAAAAAAAAGGTGGGTGGTGCCTGAAAAAAAAAAACACTTAAGATTGTCTTCTGGTCTTGACATGCACCCACACATGTGTGCAGTATCACATACACAAACATGTACACATGCATAGGCACACTTAGGCAAATAAAGAGAAATCTGAATAGATATTTTCCAAATAAGATATACAAATGCAAATATTATTGTTAATCAATAGGGAAATGCCAATCAACTCCACAATGAATATTACATTGTACCAATTAAGGTGGCTATTACTCTATAAAACACCCTCCAGAAAAATAGCAAGTGTTAGTGACGGTAATGGAGAAACTAGAAGGTGTGGGCATTGCAGATGCTATGGAAAGTAACGCAGAGACTCTTCAAAACCTTAGCAACAGAATCACTGGGCCAATGAGGTGGCTGCTCAGTGGGTAAAGGGACAGGCAAGCTTAGCAATCTGAGTTTGATCCAAGGAAGGTGACAAGTGACATCACAAAGTTGTCCTCCCTCCTACCTACACATGCATGCAGTGGGCTGCACACCCATGACACTAGTAATAATGATAATAATAAATAAACAATTTAAATACATTACGAGAAATTACTATAGAGTAATTCAGGAGTTCAAGGCCATACTTAGTTATGAGTGTGAATTCAGCCTGTGCTACCTGAGATTCCTTCCTGCTAGGTTGTGGTGGCATAAGATTTTTACCTCCAACAGTCAGGAGACAGAGGCAGGCAGATTGCTGTGGGTTCGAGGCCAGCCTGGTCTAATGATTCCACACATACAGGTTTTCTGGAATAACCAGGTTCAGGTTCATAGGAATGCAGTAGGTTAATGGTTGTTATAGGTGCAGGGGGAGGAGAAAGAGGTGGGGCCTCCCTCCAAGTTCCCGAGATGTGTTTGTCCTGTGCCACTCACAGTGGGGATAGCAAGTATAAAGGTTCGTCTTCATTGTCAGTTGGAACGCATTTAGAATCACCCAAAAGACACATTCCTGGGAGTGCCTGGGAGTGTTTCTACAGAGATCCAAACTAAGGAAGAGGCAGCCACCCTGAACATGCGTAGCAAGTTCCATGCGCCAGGACCCCTGACTTACTAGAAAGAGGGAAATGAGAACTGTGGTGAGCAGCAGAGCTCACCTCTGCTTCCTAACCGAGGAAGCCACGTGACCAGCTGCCTTATGCCACTCTTTCTACGATGGGCCTTAGCTCCTCAAATAGTGAGCAAAAATGGTCCCACCCCTTTCCTAAGTTACCTTTGTGGAGTGTTGTGCTATAGTGTTGTCATTGCTGGAGACCAGAAACACAGAGAACGTGTTTGTCCTTCCACAGTGTCAGGATTACTGAATAACAATACACCCACAGCTTTGTTAGCTTCATCTGTAGTTTGCTATTGCTCTTGGTATATGGGCATTGGCAAACGTAGGCTCGTCCCATCTTAGTTACTAATATTAACTCTTAGATTACACATCAAGTATCACACAGTAATTATGTACCTCTCTGTTGTGTGTATGATATATTTTTACTAAATGGCTATAAAAAGGTTAAAGAAGTTTACAGAAGACAGAGAATAGAGCAGATATGGATATGAAGAAAGTCAGTGTGGTGGTCAGATGGATTATGTAAGAGCTACTGAGATGCCAAGTTAAGCAGCAGAGGTGAGGCCCAGGACCGTGGAGGTAAACTGCCGGACCATGGGGACCAGAGAGACGAGGCACATGAGGAGGCCCAGAGGGATGAATGGATGGCAATTGGTTTTGTTTTGTTGGGTTTTGAGACAGGATTTCTCCGTGTAGTTGTGGCTCTCCTCGATTCGATTTGTAGACCAAGCTGGGCTTGAACTCACAGTGATCTGCCTTGTCTCTGCCTCCCCAAGTGGTGGGATTACAGGTGTGCGACCAGCAGGGCAGGTGGCAATTGTTAATAGTCCATGTCAACAATCGAGGTGAGCTGAAGGCCCTGGGACATTTGGGAGTTCTGACTGTTTGTTTTCTTGACTTGCACAATTGCTCAGATTGTCAAAATACGAGGGTTAGGATGCCAGTTGTTGTAGACCCCGGCACGGGTAGGCACTCTTTTTCAGTCTGGTGAATTTTGTAAGTTCCCGGGCCTGGTTTTTCTCATATAGTTTTGGTACGCCAGTACACTTATGTGGTCCCAATCACGTTCAATAAGTTTATAGGGTAGTTGCGTTTCCTTCTCATTTACCCGTCTGTACCCATGGATGGGCTTGTGTAAGACATGGCATCTATGCACACAACAAGGTCTCATCCTCTTTCTAGGCTTGTACTCATAGTAGGACCACACGCTGCTTGTAAAATGGGGGCACCAGAGCTGGGCTTGGTGGCGCACACCTTTAATCCCAGCACTTAGAGAGGCAGAGGCAGGCAGATTGCTGTGAGTTTGATGCCAGCCTGCTCTACAAAGTGAATCCAGGATGAGGACGGAGAAACCCTATCTGCAAAAACCAAAATAAATAAAAATGGAGGCACCCAGGTTGAGGACCAGCCTGCACGCCACTCCTGTACTTGTGTATGGAGTAACTTGGGCCAGACTACAGCCTCATCACAACACACAGAGATGAGGAAATGAATACAACATCTAGGGTCATCCTAGAAATGTTGCCCTGTCTCCCGTACATCCAAGAACCATTGTCTTTACCATGTAGAGACTTTCAGTTGCGGGAGATGATCTGGGGAGAGATGGAAGTGATGATTGCACAGTGGTGCGTATGTCCTCAATGCCATAGAACAGTGTGCGAAAAGCAGTTAAGATGATACCTTTCATGTTTTGTATATAAATAAAAGGGAATCTAGCCAGGTAGTGGTGGTGCACGCCTTTAAACCCAGCACTCCGGGGTGTGGGGGGGCAGGGGGGTGGGCTGGAGAGATGGCTCAGAGGTTAAGAGCACTAACTGTTCTTCCAAAAAAGGTCCTGAGTTCAATTCCCAGCAACCACATGCTGGCTCACAACCGTCTGTAATGAGATCTAGTGCTCTCTTCTGGTGTGTAGGCACATGCAGGTAGAATACAGGCAGAATACTGTATAAATAATAAATAAATCTTGAAAAAAAAAAAGAAAAACCAAAGGAAAAAACAAACAAAAAACAAACTAACCAACCAAACAAACAAAAACCCCAGCACTTGGGAGGCAGAGGCAGGTGGATCTCTTTAATTTGAGGCCAGCCTGGTCTACAGAGTAAGCTCCAAGACAGCCACGGCTGTACCAAAAAAACACAAAAAAACAAAACAGAAGACAAAAGAGGAATCTAGTGAAGACTCGTTCTTTCTCATCACAAAGACTATACCTGGATTGCTGCCCCGCCTGCTTCACATTTCCTTTAGTTCTGCATTGATTGAGATCAGTCGCTGAAGCCTCAATCTGCATCTTTCTTTTCCCTCTACTGCATCAATTTTGAGTGTCTATGCTGATGGATTCATCATCTGAATTTAGAAACATTTACTAATTGTGTAGTGTGTGCAGGGCCCTGTGTTCAGTGCCATGGACATACCAGCATAGTATGGGCCCAGTGGCACTGACAAGATGGGGTCACAGGTCCTAGGGCACAGGGAAGGCAGGACATTACTTCTAGACAGAATGGTGGTTGGCATATTCACTGAGAAGTGGAGAGCAAAAACAGCCTTGGGAGCGATGGGTTGGAGCAAGCTTTAAATATTGTGTAATGAGTTGATAACAGGGACGGTGGTACTGAACTCCAGAGGCAATTCGTTGCCTGTAGAGATAGCTAACCAACCTTAGCTTTTACTATTTGTTGTCAGGGACTTGATGCCAGTTAATTCCACACCAGTCATGACAATCAGATCTCCAAACATTTCAAATGCCACCTCACAGGCAACATAGCACCTCTGCTCTCTTCAATAACAACAGATCTAGGGAGCCCATCTCTGGGACATGGAAGGTTTAAGTTGGTCCAGGGCAAAAAGTCCTCTCATGATTTTGGCCTCTGTCACATATGGATTTTTAAAAAAAAAATCTTTTGTTCATTTTGTTTTTTAATGAGAAAGTTGATCTGGAATCTTTACTCAAACAAGCAACGCCCTAACATGGTCACGACACTGAACTGAGTAGAGATGCAGACACAAACAGTTGAACTTGGAAGTAGCAGTCTTGGCAGGTGTGACCAGGGAAGTATTGTTTAATTTAAAGGAATAGTGTGCAAGGGAGGCCCTGCACGTGCGCTTTCCCAGTGATTCGGAAGAGCCGTGTGGAAAGACTCCAAGCGAGGGTGTAACACAGGGGACGACGGAAAGGAGTGGGTGAGGGAACGGTGTGCCAGAAGGATGAGGGCTCGGAGGCAAAGACAGCACATCTGGACCAGCCGCCTAGGAAGAAGGTGTTTCTGAGCAGCTGAGAAGTCAGTGAGGATGGAAGCATCCGCATGGGCAGCAGAGGGCTGAGCTGGGCCCTGGTTATTTCAGATCACGGGGACAATGTGTGTTGTGAGTAACCAAGCTGAGCATGGAGTCACTTGTAGGTAACGAAGTCGAGAACATGTAGACATTTCATTAATCTCCTCCCGAGGGAGAAAATACAGCAAGGGGGAAATCGGTGCCCCACTTGGCTTCCCAGGCTTCTGTGACATCTCTTTGAGGGGGTGTAGGGGGATAATCTCTGATTTGAGATTCTTTTTATTTTCTTTTATTTTTAAAAAATATTTTATTAATTTATTCATATTATATCTCAATTGTTAGGCCATCCCTTGTATCCTCCCATTCCTCCCTCCCTCCCACTTTCCCCCTACTCCCCTCCCCAGATTCGTAAATTCAGTGGGTCCCCCTAAAAAGCTCCAAGAGAATAAGTGGCTCCCTTCCTCCTAAGCTCTAAGCCATCTCCCCCCTTTTGAGGGAGGAAACACAGACAAAGCGAGGACAAATTTCAGCCTGAGGGCCTCTTCCCAGCTGACAGCCTGGGATGTCGCTAAGCTGGTGAACATCCCATTGTCATTTGAGAGAGCCAGCTGCAGTGCTAGATAGAGTGAGCTTGTCTCTTCCGCCCCAAGACTGTAATTATGCTAAAATGGGATCTTGCCGCAGTGAGTATAAAGAGAAGCCTTGCAAGATCTCTCCCACACTAAACAACTTTATGGTTGAAAGGAAGCAATTGCTGAGGACAAGATGAGGCTAAGTAAAAACAGCATGACTTTCCAACTTTCCTAACTTAGTATTGACAGAGAGTGTGCCCCCCACTCATCCCAAAGCAATAATAACTTCCGTTTTCTCTCTTCTAGATTGACTGGAAATAATTTTAAAAAATTAACTCCTCCCAGGACAGCTGCAAAGATAGCTCAGCTCGTAAGTGCCTGCTGTGGAACCATGGGGACCTGCGCACCCCTTTAACCCCAGCGCTCGGGAGGCAGAGGCAGGCAGATCTCTGAGTTCGAGGCCAACCTGGTCTACACAGCGAGTTCCAAGACAGCCAGGGCTACACAGAGAAACCCAAAAATAAATAAATGACTAGATAAAAACAAGTATAAACACCTGCCTTTGATCCCCACCACCTGGTTATGTACTTGGAATTTCAGTGCTGTGAAGGCAGAGACAGGCCAGTTGATTCTGGGACTTTCTGACCAGCTAACATGGTCCCAGATCCCAACAAGAGACCCTGTCTCAAAAACTAAGGTGGATGGTGTCAAAGGAGGAATGATATCCGAGGACACACACACACACACACACACACACACACACACACACACACACACCCCTCCTCCTCCTCTTCCCTACTCAACTCCCTTGAGTGACGTAACAGTATCATTAGTTTTGTTTAAGTTTTTGTGTACAGTTCTGCCTGCCACCAAGACTTGGACAAGAATTAACTAGCCAAGAAAGTTCTCAGTACTTAGTGAATTGGCGCTATCTTCTTTTAAAACTTAATTTTAAAAATATTTTAGGGAAGTGGGTGAAGTAAAAAAAAAATGTATACTGCTCAAGATGGAACCAAGGGCATTGTGCACACCAGGCTAAATGTCAGCTCTGCCTACTTAGTTTGCCACTATGCAGCTGGTATTAGGGCTCTGCAAAGAGAGAGCAGGTGTGAAAACAGCAGAACTCAGGGATTCCCAACTCTGGCAGAAAGTGGCAGAATCATCTGGAAACTGGAGACAGGATGATGCCTGATATGAGAAACTGCAAATTAGAACCGCCTACGGCAGCCCACCACCTCCTCATCCTGACTTTGCTGCCTGCAATTAAAACTGTGCACCCTGCAGGAGGCAACTTCCTGAACAGAACACCAATCGTACAGGCACTAAGATCAACAATTAATAAATGGGACCTCATGAAACTAAAAAGCTTCTGTAAGGCAAAGGACGCCATGGAAAGGACAAAATGGCAGCCCACAGAATGGGAAAAGATCTTCACCAACCCCACGTCTGACAGAGGGCTGATATCCAAAATATATCAAGAACTCAAGAAATTAGACATCAACAAACCAAATAATCCAATGGCTCTAAACAGAATCTTCAACAGGAATCTCTAATGACTGAGAAGCACTTAAAGAAATGTTCAACATCCCGATTCATCAGGGGAATACAAATCAAGATGTCTCTGAGATTCCATCTTACAGCTGTCAGAATGGCTAAGGTAAAAAACTGAAGTGACAGCACACGCCGGTGAGGATGTGGAGCAAGGGGACCACTCCTCCATTGCTGGTGGGAGTGCAAACTTGTACAATTACTTTGGAAATCAATCTGGTGGTTTCTGAGAAAACTGGGAATAGATCTACCTCAAGACCCAGCTATCCCACTCTGGGGCATATACCCAAAAGATATTCCACCACACAACAAGGAGATTTGCTCAACTATGTTCTTAGCAGCCTTATTCATAATAGCCAGAGCCTGGAAACAGCCTAGATGTCCCTCAGCTGAAGAATGGATGAGCTGTGGTACATTTACACAATGAAATACTACTCGGCTATTACAAACACTGACATCGTGAAATTTGCTGCCAAATGGATGGAACTAGAAAAAAAAAAATCATCCTGAGTGAGGTAACCCAGGCCCAGGAAAACAAACATGGTATATATTCACTCATAAGTGGATCTTAGCTGTAAAGGATAACCATGCTGCAATCTGCAGACCCAAAGAAGCTAAGTAGCAAGGAGGGCTGGGGGTGGGGGCAGATGCATGGGTCTCACTGGGAACAGGAAATAGAATAGACATTGTGAGTGGATGGGGGAGGGGACTAGGCTGGGGTAGGTCGTAGGTTTGAGGACAGGAGGGAGTATATAGGGGGAAAATTGAGGGAGAGAGTACTGGGAGAACCAACTGGATTGGGGTCTGGGCATCTCTGGGATGAACTAGAAACCTAGTGCAATGGAAACGTCCATGAATCTCTGAGGGAGATCCTAGCCAAAACTCCTAGCAATTGGGGTGTGGAGCCTGAACTGGCTGTCTCCTGTCACCGGGAAAGACTTCCAGTGGAGGCATTGGGACACCAACTCAGCCACAAACCCTTTGCCCTACATTTTGTCCTGCCTCCACAGGTGTGCTGGGGTACAGATGGTGCAGAAATTCAGGGAATGGCCAACCAATGACTGGTCCAACTTGAGACCCATACCACGAGAGGGAGCCGACCCCTGACACTGCTAATAAAATTCTGCTATACTTGCAGTCAGGACACCAGCATAACTAATCTGCGAGGCTTTACCCAGCTTCGGATGGAAATAGATACAGAGACTCACAGCCCAACAGCAGGCAAAGCTTGGGGAATCCTGTAGAAGGAGGGGAGGAAGGGTTGTAGGAACCAGAGGGGTCAAGGACACTATAAGAAAACCCACAGAATCAACTAACCTGGGCCCATAGGGGTTCACAGAGACTGAAGCAACAACCAGGGAGC
Source organism: Acomys minous (assembly GCF_964271855.1). Lineage (NCBI taxonomy): Eukaryota > Metazoa > Chordata > Mammalia > Rodentia > Muridae > Acomys > Acomys minous. The sequence continues at coordinate 51,431,635 of NC_140486.1, forward strand.
CTGCATGGGTCTGACCGAGGCCCTCTGTATATACGTTACAATTGTGTAGCTTGATCATCATGTGGGACTCCTAACAGTGGGAGCAGGGGCATTCTCTGACTCTGTTGCCTGCCTTTGGGACCCTTACTTCCTGCTGGGTTATTGTAACTTAATATGCCAGGCATGGCTGATATCCAGGAGAGCCCTGCCTTTTCTGAAGAGAAATAGTGGTGGTGGTGTGTGTGTGTGTGGGGGGGGGCGGGCAGAGGGGGACTGAGAGGAGAGAAGGGAGGGGAAGCTGTGGTTGGAATGTAAAATAAATAAATTAGTTTAAAAAACAAATAAATTTTAATCTCAAGAATAAATAGCAAAGGGCTGTTAAGATGGCTCAGAGGTTAAGAGCACTGTCTGTTCTTCCAAAGGTCCTGAATTTAATTTTCAGCAACCACATGTTGGCTCACAGCCATCTATAATAAGATCTGGTGCCTTCTTCTGGTGTGCAGGCACATATGCAACCAGAAAACAGTATAAATAATAGATAAATAAAAATTTTTTTAAAACAGCAAAAACCCCAACAAAACACAGAAACAAACAAACAAAAAAAAAGTGCTCCCTGAAGGCACCATTGCTGTGATGTAAGGTTAAGGCAAGAAAGGATTTTAGAACAAGTAGTGGTTCTATATTGGCCCAAAACTAAGTAGATAACTTGGTTTGCTAATCATTTTCATTTCTGGACAAAATATCCGAAGGAAACCATTTGAGCAGAGAAAACATTTATTGTGGCTCGCAGCTTCAGATTTTCAGTCTGTGTCTGGCTGGCTGCATCCTTCCTGGGCCGTGCTGTGGCAGAGCAAAGACACTTACCTTATGGAAGACAGACAGCAAGGGGCAGGGGCCAGAGGAAGGGTGTAGGGGTAAGATCCGCACTTCCAAAGGTCATAGCTCCACTGTGAGGCCCCCTCTCCTACCGTTCCAGCCATCTCTGAACTCACTAATGGATAAATCTATCGATGATATGAGCTCCTTTATGACCCAGTTAGCTCTCAAAAGCCCATCAACTGTTGACCAATCCATTAGCACACAAATGTTCAGGGCACATTTCTAGATTGAAATCCTATCAAATGACCATTCTCAGAGCGGTTGGAAACTATCCTGTGGGTCTTAGGGAAGGCTTAGCCAGCATAATTAACAGGACAGGAAATACTGAGAATAAAGAATAAAAAATGTTATGATGAAGTTAAAATCACTTGCTGCTATTGCAGAGAATCAGAGTTCAGCTCCCAACTCCCACACACATAACTGTCTATGGATCCTGAGGAGCCGATGTCGTCTTCTGACCTTTTTGGCACCAGGTATTCCTGTGTTACACAGACATACATGCAGGCAAAACACTCATGCACAGAAAATAAAAATAAATAAATAATCAAATGATCTCTTGATAAGAAAAAAGGAATCTGGTGGCTGGAGAAATGACTCAGTGGTTAAGAGCATTTACTGCTTTTCCAGAGGACCTGAGTTCAAATCCTGGCACTCACATGACAGCTCATACCTGTCTGTAACTCCATGATTTGACATCCTCACACAGACATACATGCAAGCAAACCACAAAGGACATAAAATAAAAATAAATGAATGTTAAAAAAAGAAAAAGAAAAAAGAATCCTAGAAGATTTAAGACACGGAAAGGACAGACGGGAGCTGTCAGGAAGGAAGTCAGAGCGGGTTATAGACATAGCTGAGCCATAGGTTCCCACACAGCAACGGCAGCCTTAGAAAATACGATGAGTAAACCAGAGGAAGGCTTGTTTTTTTTTAACTTAACAAAGTAATTTCCATGCATGTAATATGCAGTTATCTCCAAGATCATCGCTCTGCACGAGAGGACATGGAAGGTTGTCTAAGGTAGTTCGTAAGAAAGAGATAGCAAGGTGCAAAGTAGTGTAGAAAGTGTTAAAATGAATAAAACAATACATATATGGTTTCTCTGTGTGTAATGGAAAAGCTGGAATTATGGCTATTTCAAGTTTCTATATTTCTCTAATATTTCATATGACAGTTATGTTTTGTATTCTAAGCTCATAAAAAGTATAGCAAAATCTGATAAAAATCTTAGGGCTAAAATACGTTAAGAGTCATCTTGACCTCATAAAAAATATGAAAGCTTACTTCCTTTAGACTGAAATTAAAAATAGCTACAAAAATGAAGTAGAAAGCCCTCAGGTTTAGACAGGGAAGAATGTAGCCATTTGCTAATTCTGCTAAATCAAAGTGCTAATTAAAAGGTGGATATAACATGGAAGGCAATTTCCCATTTCCCTTGGTACTTGGGTCAATCTTTTTTATTTTAACTTTTGATTGATTCTTTGTGAGTTTCACATCATGCATCTCAGTCCCACTCATCTTGTCGTCCCGTCATATCCTCGCTTTACTCTTGCAATTCTCCCCCCCCAAGTAAAACACACACACACACACACACACACACACACACACACAGTATACCCCTCTGTCCACACATCTTCACTTGCAAATGTACATTGCCATGAGTCATTGGTCTGGTTCAAGGTCTCTGGCTTCTGTGATGCCATCAATGTTGGCTCCTCACCAGGACTCCTCCCAGTTATCCTGTTGTTGCCCTGTGCCGTGGAGATCCTGCAGCTTTGGATCAGCAGGCCTGGCCCTTTCAAGAGTCCCAACTGTTTGCAGATGATACAGCTTTTGAAGTAGGCCAACTCAGAGCCTGGAGTGGTGGCCGAGCTGGTCAGCCGCCTGCCTCTCCCGCATCTGCACCACCACGGAGAGCTCTCCAACACTCCAGCATTGCTCAGGCTAGGCCACCCACGGCAGGGGCAGCTCTCCTGCTCTCACGCCCTCAGGGCAGGCTCACCTGCACTCAAGCCTCCAGATCCAACTCCACTGTGCTGCCCAGTCAAGGTTCAGGGCCCACTTTCCCAGGTGCTGCAGCCTGTGAGGGGAGGGGACGGCTCTCCTGCTCTCACACCCTCAGGGCTGGTCCACCCATGCCTTTGCCATCTGGCCAGCTCCACTGTGTTGGTCCGGTGAGGTGCAGGGACTGCTCTCCCGAGTGCTATAGCCAGTGAGGGAGCAGGGCTAGCTCTCCCCGCTCCCAGACACCTCTCTAGACGACCTCAGGAGGTGAGGGGGAAATGGGGGTGAGCAAAGCTACTGCACCCAGGCCTTACCATACTTCGCCTGGCAGAGTGGGCGGGCAGGCGGGCGAATGATGGCCAGCTCTCCGATGCTCTCCCCCTCAGGACCAGGCACTCCCTCCCCCAGGTCCAGCTCTACCGTGATGCTCAGGTAAGGTGCACAGCCTGGTCTCCCAAACACTGCAGCCTGTGAGGGGCGGGGCTAGCTTACGACCCTGTGGGCAGCTTTCCCGACTGCCATAGTCAGCTCTCCCACACTCACACTCTCAGCCTGGCTCAGGCACACCCCTGCACCACTACACTGTGGGTCTGTTCTGGGTGCTGCCTCCGATGAGAGGTGGGGCCAGCTCTCATGAGGGTCAGGGCCAGTTCTGCACAGCCCCTGGACACCCACGTGTTCCCCACAGCCGCCCCAAACAGGGATGGTCCACGTGCTCTAGCGGTAACATGAACCACAGACATCAACACCAACCCCTGCAGCTCCATAGCCATGGCGCCAGATATGGCCCTCAGCGGCAGCTCGGGCTGGGAGCTCACCATGGCCCCACCCTCAAGTCTGCAGCTCTGTCTCTCTTCATAAAGCGGAAGCTGCTCCACTTCTGTCCTATCTGTCCACCATGATACATGGTGGTGGCTCCTACTGCAGGCTGGACACACAGCTGGCGAGCCCTTGGAAGACATTTTCTGTCTGTGCTGCGTGGTGTGGCGGCAAACGGCTATCTAAGGCCTGCCTGTGCCGTGCACGGGAGGGCAGGTCTGTGAGTGGCATGGCAGTCCGGTCCACGGGTCTCTGTCTGTCTTCCTCTTTCTCTTCCTTGGCTCTGTTGAGTGGTGGTGGTGGTGGTGGTGCGGGGGGGTCGGGAAGGCGGGGGGTGGGGGTGGGGCGCGGGCTCTGGGGTTGTGGGCACCTTTCCCCAGCCTGCACTGCATGGCATGTTAGAGTGCAAATCTGTCTTCCTTCTCCCTCTTTGTACTGTCCGGATTTGATTTGACTTGAGTGTGTGGTGTGTGTGTATGTGTGTGTGTGTGTGTGTGTGTGTGTGTGTGTGTGTGTGTGTGTGTGTGTGTCCGTCCTAGGCATAAAACAGCTTTGGCCACCAAGCCAGACATCAAGCTAGGATGAACAAAGGACTGCCATCTGTTCTGTCCCTGACTAATATAAGAACACCACCACCACCAAGGTGTCTCTTTGTCCATTGCCAGGGGACTGGATCAAGCTTAAACATTGTATTTTTCTTTTGGTTTTGTCAGTAGTTCATGCTTGGTCTAGTTAAAACAAACAAACAAGGATGCAAAAGAAAATAGAAATAATCTATAATCACGTTTTCTGAGAGAATGGAAGTTGTCCTCAGTATTTTTTGTGTATGTTTATTTTCCATTTAGTCTTTTAACCAACGCACACATATGTATTAATGGATCATAGCTGCTTTTACCTGACAGCACAGGTGAGCAGCACCCTTGTCGTTCATCAAAAGATCGCCGAATCTTTCCATTATATCCTAATGTTATCATAAACCATATGTCAGTAAGCTTGATTATATAGAATGTCTGAATTAAATAATAATAATAAAAACCCTTCATGACCACAGAGACCATTTTTGGTGCTACTAATGGATGTTCCCAATTTGGGCAGGAGAGCCTGATCCTTGCTAAGAAATCAGCACTAATGAGGGCTCTTCCCTGGGCCTATAGAGTGTAAACTTGAGTGTACAAAAGACTTTATCAGGAGAACTTGTTCATGTCCCATTCCCAGCTGTTAGGCCCAAAGATACTGACTCAGGCATCTTTGGATGGCCCAGGTGGTTCTCACGCTGGGTTTTTGTTTGTTTGTTTATTTGTTTAAAAAACAAGCCTTGGGCTAAATACATAGAAACAGAGCAAACACAAAGGTTTCGAAGGTCTCTGATTTATATTATTTTTTGTTTGTTTTATTTTTCCTTCCAGGTGGGATTTCTCTGTGTAGTCTCTGCTGTCCTGAACTTGCTTTGTAGACCAGGCTGGCCTGGAACCCACAGGGATCTGCCTGCCTCTGCCTCCCCTAGTGCTGGGATTAAATGTGTGTGCCACCAGGCCAGGACCTCTGATTTATATTGTTAATTTATCTTTCACAGAGGTTTTGCCAACTTATTGTTTTAAAGCACCCTCTTCCCTACCTTGTATTATTTAAAACTGTCTGTCCATTTTGCTGTCTTCCATCAGTATTATGTATTATCAACTTTAAAAATAGTTGCTTTAAAAAAAAATTATTCACTTTTCATCCTGGTCATAGCCCCCTCCCTCCTTTCTCCCTGGTCCCACCCTCCCTCTTTGTTTCCATTACCCCCTCTTCCCTACTCCTCAGCGAAGGGGGACCCTCCACGCCTTCCTCTGTGGCCTGGTGATAGGCCTGCCAGGGAAAAGTGATCAAAAAAGCAGGCAACAGAGTCCATGTCAGAGTCAGGCCCCATTTCCCTCACTAACAGACCTATATGAGGGCTGAGCTGCTGTCAGTTACATCTGTGTAGACGGCCTAGGACCAGTCAATGCATGGTCCTTGGTTGGAGCTTCAGTCGCCACGAGCCCACCCTGTTTTTGTTTTGTTTCATTTTTGTTTTTTTGTTTGTTTGATTATTTGATTGTTTGTTTGCTTGCTTTGGTTTTTTTTTTTTGTTGTTGGTTGTTTTTTGTTTTGGCTAGGAATGTGTTTTCTTATCTTTTTACTTTTCATTTGCTTGTTTATTCACATGTATAATTGGCAAAATCATATATATATATATGTATGCATATATATACATATATACATACACACAGCTTTTTCCCCTTAACAAAAATACTTAAGCACTCCATTTAGTCAGTCTCAAAAAATTCAACACAATGTCATTAGTGTGGTCGCCATGTTACACACAGGTCTTTGGAATGTATTCATCAAATGGCTGCAGGGAGGCCTGGAGGCAGAAAAGCTTTGGCCAATACCCACCCCCCCAATCTTACAGAACCTTTGCTTTTTAAGGGAAAAAAAATACAGTTGTTTGCATAAAAATCACACATGCTTACTACAAGGAATATGCACATCAGAAAAATGTATAGGCTAAAACCACCTAAACTATACCATGCAGAAATAATTGGGCCTAATGTTGAAATGACTTTTAGATTAATAGTTTCTGAATATCTGCAGTCTGGTAAGTAAGGCCAGATGGACAGATGGCTGGCTGTACAGAAAGAGAGGACTGCTCTGAGAAGATCGATGCCACGCCACAGATAATGGAGAAAGCAGGAAGCGGACCGTGAACAGCAGACAGGCCCCGGCCATGAGAGAAGCAGGAACAGCAGAGTGTCAAGGGGCAGAGCGCAGGTGAGCAGAGAGAAGGTGCTAGGATTAGGCAGAGGTACCTTGACAGGTCCACGTCAGGCTTTGCTGCATAGATACACCACGCAGCAGATCGAAGGCAAGAGGTTTATTGGGGGAGAGGAGAGCCAAAGACTGTCTCAGAGTAGAGAATGTGTGTGTGTGTGTGTGTGTGTGTGTGTGTGTGTGTGTGTGTGAGAGAGAGAGGGGGGGGGGCTCAGAGGCAGAAAGAATGAGAGAGAGGGGGCTGTGATGTCTAGAGGGACCTTTTAAAGGGTGTGCGCACTACACAGGAAAATACACAGCACACAGTCACAGTGAAAGTGCGCTGTACCTGGTGGCAGGGGGTGATGACATAAGCTGTCTTCTCTCCTTCTGGCTGAAGGGAGGCTTCTGAGCTAAGATTTCTCCTGTGTTGGTTGAAGAGCTTTCCGGGACTACTATATGTTCTTTTCTTCTTTCTTAATAAAAAGTTTTAAACATGGTTTTATGGTTGATTATGTTGTCTGAGAAAAAGAATGATTAAAAAACATGTAGAATTTGAAGGGTACTAAGTTCTAATTTTAAAATCATACCAATTAGGTGGCGTTTCAGGTGTAGTGCTGTCTGCTTTGGCTCCTGCTAAGGGAGCACCTGCCTCAGCCACCTGTGTTTGAGGCTCTCTGAGTGTAGAGGTGAACTAAGGGTTAATGGCAAAGGTTATGGAACAGAGCTATATGTTGCTTTTCCTCCCTGCCCTAAACTCCTGAAATAATGACTGATGAGACACAAAATATATGTTTACAAATACCTATGTCATATAGCTAGGCTCTTCTGACTAGCTCATAACTTAAAATAACCCATTTACTCTAATCTAAGTTCTGCTGTGTGGCTGGTTACCTCTGCTCAGGTACTACGCACCTGTCCTCCTCACATCTTGCCAGACCAATCTCCTGCGCCTGGCTCTATCCCAGAATCCTTTCTGACTTCCCGATGTCCCACCTATTATTTCCTGCTTCAGCTACAGGCCACAGGTTTTTTGTTTTTGTTTTGTTTTGTTTTTCACCGTTGTTGCATCCATACAACACAACTGCCTCTGCCTCCCAAGTGCTGGGAGTAAAGGCGTGTGCCACCACCGCCCAGACATTTATGATTCTTATGCACCGTTCCTTTAGTAACATAATAAGGACCAGGTCACATTACAGATGTACCTGTGGTTAACTTTTAAATGTGCCATCCTCTCCAGAAGGAATTGTGCTTGGAGCAGGGCCAGCTGTACTGCAATGGCAAACTGTTTCCATCTGCCTTGTGGCTGGCTAAACAGCCATCACTTGCCACCGGGCTTGCCAATGTCTTTTCCCTCCTTTCCTTATCAGAGAGGGAAGTGGAAGTAACCTCGGAGCAGCGCAGTAGATCCCTACAGAGAGAGCCCCAGTCCTGGCCTTCATGGCTGGGTAGAGGTGACCTTGCAGAAGGCAGGAAAGTGTGCTGGGGAACTTATGTTTGTTTGTTTGTTTTAAATGAAAACTCCAACTGTTGGATTTTACCAATAAAGACTCAGGAGCCCAATGCTGGGGTATAAATCTGCTACCTTAGAGAAGTAGAGAAAGCACCCAGCTGACTTTCCTACTCAGCTCGTGTCTTAGAGGAAAAAGCCCCAAAAGTTCACTAGCTCAGCTGACAGCCCAGGAGGAAAAGGCAAAAAACCCAAAACCAAACCAAACCAAACAAAGACAAACAAAACAAAACAAAACAAAAAACAAAAACCCAAGGCCACAGGCTTGCTAGTTCAAAGCCCAAAAAGCCCCTTCTTATCCATGCTGTCTTAGATACCCTTCAACTCAAAGACCTCCCTACTCTTTAGTCTCTGTCAGCGGGATTCTTGCTCCACCTCCTGACCTAGGGTTAACTTTATTAAGTCCTGTGTACAGATAACTCTTGGATTAAAGGTGTGTGCTAGGGCTGGCTGAACCACACCATAATCACCTGTTTACTTTTTATTTATTTATTTATTTTTGGTTTTGGTTTTTCGAGACAGGGTTTCTCTATGTATCCTTGGCTGTCCTGGACTCGCTTTGTAGACCAGGCTGGCCTCTAACTCACAGCTATCCACCTGCCTCTGCCTCCTGAGTGCTGGGATTAAAGGCATGCGCCACCACGCCTGGCACAATCACCTGTTTACAATAAACAGAAAGTCATTGGTTAAAGGTGTATGTTTGGGCTCAAACACACCAAACAAGAAACAGGCTTTTACAGTTCACAATATCTGGGTTCATAATGGATCAAATATATTGCAACATATGTTCATGCTAAATAACTACATAGAAAAATGGCCGAGGTCTGCAATTGCAGCAGGCAGTGGACAGACTTTCTATGTCATTGTAAATTCCTGGCCTAAACATTTTTGTGAAAGTTAAGCTCTTTCTTGTTTGTAAAAATGTCTCATTTGGTGTTGGAGAAATGGTTCCAGTTAAGAGCTCTGACTTTCTAGAAGGCCTGGGTTAGACTCCCAGCACACTCAAGTATGGAGGTCAGAACACAACTCGTGGGAGTTGATTTTTCTCCGTCTACCATGTGGGTTCTGGGATTGAATTCATGTGTCAGACCTGGCAGCAAGACCTTTATCTGCTAAGCCGTCTTGCTAACTCGGTATATCACTTACCATTTGGGATGACCTGGTTTTTGAAAGTACTAGGGATTGAACCTAGGTCTTCATGCATGCAAGGCAAACAATGTAGCACTGAGTGACAGCCGCAGTCCTTATTTATTATTTATTATGTATCTTGATCATATCCCAGCTCTCTCCTTCCGCTCTCCCACCATGTCTTCCTTGGTGTCCCTCTTTTCTTCTTTTTAACCCACTGGGTTCAGTTAGTGGTGTCTACATGCTCGTGGGTATGGAGCCATCCACTAGAGCACAGGCAACCTGCCAGCAGCCTTGTTCCTGGGGGGAGGGGAATGGCTGCTTCTCTCCCAGCACCCATCAACTGCCAGTAGCTATTCAGGTAGAGGTGGGGCCTTGTGCATGCTGGACCGTTGACTGGCTTGATCTTATACAGGTAACTATAACTGCTGTGAGGGCACTAGGGAAGTGGCCATGTCCAGTCCAGCAGACAGCATTCCAAGGCATCGTCTTCCTTCCCAGCCCTCTGGCTCTTACCCTTAAGGAGGTGGGTTGATACTGATATGCCACTGAGGCGCGAACACTTACTTATTCTCAGCCCTTTGATTGGACTCATCTCTTGGAGTCTCTGCGTTAACCACCACCCAGGGCAAAAAGAAGCTGCTCCGGTCAGTGTCGAGAACAGTGCCAATATATGTGTGTGAGTGTGACTATTTAGCGGGCAGTTTGATGTGTGGTCCTTTGAGCAAAAATAACTGTGGTATATTTGTCCCCAGAGCCTTACTTAGGGCTTTGTTTCTTATAGTTTTAGAGGCTGCCAAGTTAATGTCTGATGCTGTGATCAAGACAAAGAGTGAATATGAAAATCATGGCACCCGTCTCTGGCAATGACCTCCTTGCTGCCTCAGTCCAAGGTGGAGGGAAGCTCAAGTGAGGAGGTGCATAGCAGGGACGGAGGGAAATGCAGACTTCATCCTTTTCTCAGGAGGTCTCTCGGAATAACCCACTTCCATAGTGATGACCTTACTCACGGCCACCCTCATGAGCTAAGCTCCTGTCACAAGACTCATTTCTAACACTGGTACTGTGACAGCTTCCCAGACTTCACCACTCAACTCTCAAGGGTGGATCGAAACACTTATCTTCTAAATGCTCATGATTTCTTCAAGTGGCTATAGTGTCAAAACTTCTAGGACTTGCCTACAACATGAATTCACACGTTTTTATCTTTCATTAATTTTTTTCAATTCTTCCAAGTATTCGTATTTTTGTTTTCATATTGCTCAGCTCTAAATTTTAAGGTCTTATGACCCTTGTTATCTCTGGATATACTGTTATCTCAAATTCTTCTCACTCCTATGTCTGTTCTCTGCTCCTTCTGAGAAATTCTCTAGGGATATTCTGTTAAGTCAGACCTTGCTACTGGACAAATTTCCACATGTATTCACTTAGGGTGGAGGAGACTGACTGCTTATCACATGTCAACTTCAGGAGATGAGGGACTCAAGAGTACGATTATGGTCAATGGCATGTTTGTTTGTTTGCTTGTTTGTTTATATTCTAATTTTTTCAAATGTTCAATGACTATTGCTTTTACTTATAACTCAAAAGATGAGCTATTTATAATAGATAAGAACTGATATCTTTCATAAATTACTATGGATCTATTGTTTTATGGAAATTTTCAGACTATAGACTATAGGGATTGTTTCTATATTTCAATGAAGTTGTACATTTTGTTTTACTGTGAGTTAAAACTACTGTAACTTCATTACCTATGATGAGATAATAAAGATTTTGATTTATTAAAGGTATATGCCTAGATTGCCATTATTTTATTTTCTATGTCCCAGTCTGTTCTGGAACTTGTTATGTAGCCAAGGATGACCTTGAACTTCTGATACTTCCACTTTAACTCCTCAGGAGCTTGGATTGCAGGTGTACAGCACCTGGATTGCAGGTGTGCAGTGCTTGGATTGCAGGTGTGCAGCACTATTGCTGGTTTACATGATGCTTGATCAAACCCAGGGCTTTATGTGTGCTAGGCAAGCACATTGCCAACTCTAAGTCTGTCATTTTACAAAATTATTCATGCTACACTTCTTTAGTCAAATGTTGAATACTAGTTATAACCTTCACAAAATTTGTAACATAAAACATCTGTTTTCATTTTTGTTATCATTTACGGAGGCACATCTATACTTTTTTTTTTTTTTTAAAGACAGGGTCTCACTACATAGCCCTGTATGGCCAGGAACTCAGAGATCCTCTTGTGTCTGCCTCTGGAATGCTGGGATTAGAGGAAGTGTTTGCCACCATGTCTGGTTCTATTTGGTGTTTTGGTCATTTGGTTTGATTTTTTGAGGCAGGAGTAGAGGCTCTCTACATTGCCTTGACTGTTCTGGAATGCATTGTATAGAGCAGACTGGCCTTGAATTTACAGAAGCCTGCCTGCCTCTGCCTCAGGAGTGCTAGGATTAAAGGCATGCCCTGCAATAACATTACCAGGACCTGTGTTAAACCCTCCTTTCAAAGTTTCTATACCCATCACCCCATAATGATTGGTCCCTAGGTTTATCTTTATGAGCCTGAAGAACTTGCTTTATATCTGGAAGGGGACTGAAAGAAAAGGGAGATCTTCATCCCTCTGGTCATCAGACTGGGCCTCACGGTCCTGCTGGGCACCATGGCAGCCACAGGAACAGCCCTTGTCCAAACACACCATCTGGTCTTTGACTTCTAGGATAAGCTTGACCAGGCCATGGCTTCCATAGACAATCTTGAGTGCCTCCCTCCAGTGATAGGTCACCTCCCCAGCGTGAATTGTTCTACAAATCCGGAGAGCTCTGACAGATGGACGGGGAGGGGCTTATGCTGTGCTTGTTAATCAATCTGGGATAGTAGAACAAAGCACACAGGCTCTTGAGGATCTCCAGTGAGATCTCTGAGTTCACTATGCCCCGGGGACCTCCACACCTTGGTACTTAAAACCTCCGGTTGCTTGGCTTTTTCCTCTCCTTGGCCCTGCACTGGCCATTGGGGCCCTCCTCCATCTGGGGCCCCCTGCTTCATCCCATTTTGAAAGCAACATTGCAAACGTCACTACCAGCCAAGTTCTGGTTCAATACCAAACCATTCCCAACATAGATGTTGATGATACTGCTCCTTGATAAAACAAAAGGGAGGAGCTGTGGGACTGGCATGGACCACGGTTACAGAGGAAGGGTTGAGGGAGCATCAACCCTGGATACCTCAAACGTGACGACAGTAATAGTTGACTACCTCCTCTTCCCAACCTGGTACCATAAAGCCAGCTCCCTCACCATCAACCCTAGTAAGAAGTTATTACCCTGGCATTTATCAGGCTTCACGCCTTGTTTGACCTTATAAGGTTTTTTTCCCCAGACACTATGGGCCCTGAGTATACCTCTTCCTATACCCCTACCCTAGCCAATGGTACATGACCACACAAACCTTGCTGCAGAGACCCTGGCCACCTCCCCAGGGCCATAAATATCCCCCCACCCCCACCAATAAACCAAACCAGCTCTTGGAAACTGTTCTCAGGTATGTTGTTTGCCCATCCACTGACTGCCAACCGAGGCTCTGCACTGCCTTCACCCATGCCTGCCCAAGCTTCTCTCCACCCAGTCCAGTTCAGTGTGCAACAGGCCTGGCTACCTCCAGGGGGAAGCGGACTTGGCGTGGCAGTGCACCACCACAGCCAGCTTTCTATTGGAATGTTTATGTCTCTGTGTAAAAGTTAAAATGAATTATAACAGAATGCTGGATATGTGACTGAGTGTGTATCTACAAGAGGATGCCTGCTCTGTAGTTAGGGCCTTGGAGGCAGTGATAGCTGGGTTGATGCCTTCTGGACTCTACGTCACCCTCGAGCAAAATTTTCGCCATTCTGAGACACACTTTTGTGATCCACACCATGGGGTAATAATGGAATCTGCCTCGTAAATTAATCATGGAGATCAACAAAATCCAGTGTGGAGGAAACTCCTTAGCGATGACCCAGTTTTGTTGAATAAACTGAAAGAAAAATTAGGTTTTTCACTGGAGGAAGGCAAGGAAACACTGAACATCCAACGCTTTTTGTAGGATACTTAAAGTGAAAGCTGTAGCTATCATTTTCTGTGCACCTTCTGAATCAGACTACATTTACTTAAATCAAACTCGAGTTTACAACCTTCCACGCGGTGCATTCTGGGTCTTTTTTGTCGTTCAGAGAATGTTATACGGTTCCTGCTGGATCGGTGAGGGGTTTTAGAAAAGGCTAACGACAAACCCCGTCTGTCCTGGCTTAGCTGTAGATGTGGCATCTTGAGCAAACAATTTCTCCGCTTTTCCCCTTCCTCAGCTACAAAACTTGGATGCCTATCACCGTAGCTGCTGCTGTAAAGACTGTTACACCATCAGACCAAAAGTGCTTAGCATCCAGTAAGTGCTCAATAAACACCGCTTCCTGATATTTCTATTATAACAGTAAACATTTCTCCTCCCCTAAGTAACTCAACAGAAGACGCAGAAACACGTGCCATGAACGTAGAGAACTGTAGCACAAGGCTCAAGTTTAAGAATGTGGCAATACACATAAAGGGGCTTAGCATCGGAGAGGAGGAGGCTGAAAGGAGAAGTTGCCAAGGCAAACGTGTGTGGACCACACAGGACACTTTCAGGAGCCTCCTGCCTCTCACACAGGTCTCTGGGTACTGAGTCTACGCAGAGGGCACCAGAGGAAGCTGCTGCTAGTGGTTCTGACTCCAGTTAACACTACTCCCCGCTGAGCACTCTCCGACATATTGTCACTCTGCAGATGGGAGCTTTGTTAGAGGGGAGGAACCTCGCTGACAGATACAGCCCACATAGGCCCAGAGACACACCATGTGCAGGGAAAGGGGCTGAAGAACAGCTTGGAGGAGAGAGACTTGAAGCTGCACACATGTTCTCTGCATGCATGTTTTCGTAGGCAGCCTCGTATGCCACGCACAACGCTCAGGGTGGCTGGCTGAAAGGCAGCGAGCTGAGTGGGAGGAGCCCGAGCCCTGGGTCCATCGCTTAGACACGATGAACTCAACTGCAATTTTCCTAACCAAAAAGTAGAATTAGTAATACCTGCCCCAAATGTCTGGTGGGAGGACCGAGTGAATTTAGTGTGTATGAAACCTGGCCCATTACTGTCGGTGGCATGGCCCTCCTTTGCTCTTGATTTTGGATGTGCCTTGAACATCTCACTTAGGGAAGTGTTTTTGCTACTAGCCTTGACCAAGAAGATAAATGTGAGTCTGTTCACATTGTGGTATGCTTTAAACACGTCCTGCATTTATTTCTTCTCATAGGGAACCCCCTGCTCTGTGCATGGCAGAACCCTTTCATCTTTCCATCACAAATACTGTGATCACTTGAAGGCCACTGCTAGGAAAAACAGTGCAACACCATTTAGTAGAAAGGGTCAAAGATGACTGTGTCTGCATACAGGCTGTAATTATTTCCCAGTCTGACAAAAGGCTTTTTTCTCTGCTCGGACCAACTGTGTCTTTTGTTTGCTTGGTTCTCTTAAAAAAAAGAAAAAAAAGAAAAAAGAAAAAATATCAAACGCTAGCAAGAACACTACAAAAATAGAAATGCCAATCCATAAGGTTTTAAAGAAATTTTCAAAATGATAACTTATTTATTTTTAAGCATCCCTAATATGATTGATTTTGTTTTAGATACAGGACATTAAAGAACCTGCCCAAGTTATATATATATATATATATATATATATATATAGTGTGTGTGTGTGTGTGTGTGTGTGTATGTTTTGTTTATATGTGACATTTATTTAGTGTGTATGTGTGAATGTGTGTGAGTATGTGTGGGCATCTTGTAAAAGTTGGTTCTCTCCTTCTGCTATGCAAATTCCTGGGATTAAATTTAGGTCATCAGGCTCTGCTTTTATGTGCTGAGCCATCTATCTCATCAGTCTCTTCTTTTAACAAACGAGTCTTGGTTTACTGCATTGACTGAATCTAAACTACCTATGAGCGGTGGAAAGCTTACCCTCTTACCATCTTACCATCTTACCATCTTACCATCTCCGCCCTTCCCCCCTGTGCACAGACGCATTTCCCTGATACAAAGCGAACAGCATGCCGGGCCGCGGTGGTGCATACTTTTAATCCCAGCAAAAGCAGGTGGATCTCTGTGAGTTCGAGGCCAGCCTGGTCTACAAAGAGAGTGCCAGGACAGCCAAGGCTACACAGAGAAACCCTGTCTTGAAAAACCAAACCAAGCCAAACCAAAACAAAGCAAACAGCAATGAGCAACATGAGATATTAAAATATCACAAAGACAGACAAGGGGGTAGATAGATCATGACTCAGGCCGAGGGGAGTGCCTGAGAATATTTTATGGAGGGGAAGGGTTTTGAGCTGAAGTCGGGAGAGGCTTGGCTGTTGCTAGGAGTAATAGGGACCAAAGAAACCTCCTCGGCTAGTGTTCTGGCTAAAGTCAGTAAGCACACAGGATGGATAAAACAGCCAGTAGATCTGAGTGTGCACAGACTAAGGTTCAGCTTGCCAAAGATTTCGAATTCTGAACTGGGGCTAGGCTTTATCAGGCGTTGCCATCAGCAACGGCTTTCAGTGGAAATGATACAAGATAGGTGTTCTCGGAGGATGTTACTGTGGCAGCAGTTTAGAAGGGGAGACAGTAGGCAGGAAGTCAGCAACTTGCTCACTCTACCCTTTAATAAGCAGGTATGTGTAAGTGGCCCTCAGGCCTTAGCACAACTGACTCCATAATGGAAGCACCATTCAGGCCATAAAACTCAGCTGCCAAGATGAAAACAAAGGCCTACTCCATCAAAGCCCACAGTTCTGGGAAAGTCTCTCACTGTACCAACCTTGTTTTTTTTTGGCTTCTGTAATTCCACTTCTGGCTCACTGTTCTTGTTAACTGATGTATGCCAAGCCAGAAAATGGTTTTTGTGTTTAAAAACTCACCCCGAGAAAGGCTTGGGGCTACTCTGAGATCCCGAACATGCAGTGGAGTCACCAGATGGCTACTTTCTATTGGCTTAAACCCATGTCTGAGCAGTCTTCTCTGGTGACTACCTCACGACAGTATGGGTAGTTTCTTCTTACTAGATAATAGTCACAACATTGGGTACTGAGTAGACCAACACAAAAAAGGCAAAACTCCTGCCCCTGAGGGAACCAGCACTTACCAAATGGCAAGAGGCAGTAGGATAGTATGTTCGGAGATACCAACCAGGGTCTTCTAAACCAGGACGCAGTTTCATTCTACTTAAACATAGAAGGTGACTAGGGCTGCGCCCTGTGGCTCATGTCTGTAATCCCAGCTCTTGGGAGGCCAAGGCAGGAGGACGGAGAGTTCAAGGCCAGCCGAACTCTGTTTGCATGAGACCCTGGCCTGAAGGACTTTAAAAAAGAGATCAGCCAGGAAAACAAGGCAGAAGAATTCATTCTAGGAATGGCATGACAGAGGTACGAACTCACACAATATGTTCGATGAACAAGGGCCTTCATGGGACTGGGGTCAGAGCTGTGGAGATAAACATACGTTTATCATGTATGAGGCTCCATGAATTTGATCATCAGCATC
The DNA here is from genome assembly GCF_964271855.1 of Acomys minous. Taxonomy (NCBI): domain Eukaryota; kingdom Metazoa; phylum Chordata; class Mammalia; order Rodentia; family Muridae; genus Acomys; species Acomys minous. Next base: position 51,448,325 of record NC_140486.1, read on the forward strand.
ACAAAACAAACAAACAAACAAACAAACACACACACACACACACATACACACACACGTGTGTGGAAGAGCAAGGGTAGGAGACACAGCTGGAAAGGTCAGTGGGTTAGAGAGACTCAGATACTGGGTGTGTTAGTTATGAGATGAACTTTAACCAGGAAGCAATGAAGGATTCTTAAGGAGAAGAGGAACCAGGATTAGTTTCAACAGCAATATAATCATTCTGGTGAAATGGAGTCAGATCTTAACCTCGATGGATCCAGGCAGTGAGACTGAAAGGGATCTTGTTATTTGAGTTGATGTAGAAGAAACTCAGAGCAATAGAGCTGATGCTAATAGATTTACTTGGGAGACATTAAAACTTGGGAGAGCATCATTCACGATGCTAGGATGTAAATGTTTGTTCATCAGCATTGACCAGCCAGCAGGCCCATCCCCAAAGAGCATGTCTCTAACAGGCAGCTCCAGGGAGCACAGCCAACGCTAAGTCCTAGTCTGATGGGAAGCCCCCAGTTCTCCTTTTGAGAAAAGCACAATTCTGCCACATGGGCAAGATGACCTTAGATAACAACTACTCAAAAAGAGCAGCACTGATGTACTTAAAAAATAATTCTGGCAATATCTTTGCTGGGTAAATCTCCCATCTGCCCAAGCGGCTGGACTTGCACCCTCCTGCCTTTGTTTCTATTGTCACAAGTATAACCTGGGGCTGGGACCTGAAAGAGAGGTAAGGATGGCAGCATATGTCAAATGCACATCCTAAGGTATATATAAATTAGTGAAATCTTCTACGTGAGGTCGGCTCTGCATTGGGTATTAGCCACAGCCTGCCCATGCTTTTTTTTTTCCCTTTCTTTCAGTAAATAGCATGCCTTCTTGTTTGTTTTTGTTTTTTGAGACATGGTTTCTCTGTGTAGCCCTGGCTGTCCTGGAACTTGCTTTGTAGACCAGGCTGGACTTAAACTCAGAGATCTGCCTCCCTCTGGCTCCCAGGTGCTGGGATTAACTGTGTGTGCTGCCACCACTGTGTCCTTTATTAATCCTTTAAGTGTGTGGAGTGATTTCTCACTGGGAAGACATATTCTTCCCATAACAGAATGAATTCAGACTAATACACAAAGTGATTACAACTCATGATGAAGCGAAAGGTTAAATTCTGGATGGATACCAAGGTGGTTTCAGAAGAGAAGGAAGTAAGGGTGAAGGCTGGATGCAAAGAAGAAGCCTGGCCTGCACGGGGGCATTCTGGGTAGGAACTACAGCGCATGTGCAAACAGACAAGGTGTCCGACTTCCGTGGCTGTGGGGAGGAGGCGCTGCATCTGTGGCGGGCATATGGATGGCCGTGTGGTAGGCTTATGGAACGTTCTAATAGGAGCAAGATGAGATGAAACAATCAAGAAAGGCACGTGGTAAACTTTGAACAGAGAGTTGACCTCTGTACAAAACCTACGGCCCACGGCAGTTTGTTTAGCTGCAAGAAGTTTGAGTCGCTTGGCAGCTGGGAATTATTTCTGATTATCTTAAAAATACAGTTGGTAGGCTATGGAGTCTTTCATTCTATCCAAGCATATATGATCTCATTTTTTCGGGCATAGGCATGAAATGATTTTTTTTCCCCTCAGATACAATCACACAGTATTAACTATTCCTGGCCAACATAAAGAGTACGTCTTGCTGCAGGGCGTGGCTGGCATGCCCCGCCCTCTACCGAGGGGCGGGCTTCCCCTCTCTGAGAGACATTCACTATATAATCCAGACATTCTGGCTTCACTGGCCCCTTTGCCCTTTACCACCCTTGCTGCTGGTGCCCTTCCCCCACCTCCCCGCCCTCTCTCCTTCCCTTCCCCCTCCCGTGCCACTTCCAACAAGCCCGCATTTATATATTATAGCTTCTTCGCCAATTAGCTCATACCATTTATTTAATCAATCAGTAACCTATAGTTCTTGAGGAAGTACTATGTCTAGAGAGCACCCTGCCAGGGGCCTGTGCAGTTTTGCAGCTGCTACTTTTCTCAGGATCAGAAGGAGGTCCCCGTGTTTCTTCAACAAACTTTCCTAGGACTAGCCTGCTGGTCCCTCACATGCTACTATACATGGGTGCCACCCATGTGCTGATTAGGGATCCCTGTGATCATGCTAAGGGTCTCATGGGGAATCGCCAGTGGCATAGGGGAAGGCCAGAGGATGCGTGGAAGAAGAGAGCAACGATGAAAAGAAAAACGAGGGATGGGAGGGAGAGTTAAGAAATGAGTAACATTGCAGAGTTGGGTCCTGCAGACCCAGGAAAGAGAAGCCTCTGGCCGTGGGGGATAGGCTGTGCCAGTCTCCTTAACTGCTTCTTCTTGCATGGACCAGAGACAGAAGGGGGAGAGAGGGAGAGAGAGAGAGAGAGAGAGAGAGAGAGAGAGAGAGAGAGAGAGAGAGAGAGAGAGAGAGAGAGGCAGAGGGAGGACCAGGGAGCCAAGGGTTCCTATGGAAGAGATATCCTACATCAGAGTCTGTATTTAGTGGCTGCCTCAAGCCATCTCTGTAGCTCTGTAGCTGGGTTGTACTTAGGATGTCTGGGCCAGGCAGTAGGTGTCCTGTGTGATTTAAAGCTAAAGAAAATATGGAAGGAGAAAACAGCAGCATTCAGAACAGCCAACCAAGCCCTCTTTCTTAGAACACACCCTTCTCCCGGGGCTGTGTGAGAGCATCCAGCTTCCTGTATCCCAAGTGGCTTCATCTGCCCTGTACGTGTCGCCTCTGTTTTCTTATCTGAACTCCAGGTCCCACCTCTGTTCCAGGTACCTGATCCGTGCAGGTGAACTCATCCAGGCCACGCTGATGGCCCCCAAGCGCCCTTTCTTGCCATCCCATTGCATCCTGACTCACATATCTAAACACATACTTGATGTTTCTGTTTGGCAGTCATGTGGGCACCTCAGAGTTAACGCATACAAAATTACACACTTGATTTTCCTGGGCAATCTTGCTCCTTCCATGCTCAGACTACCACCGTATACTCAGTTCCTCAGACAAAATCATCCTTGGTCCCTTTCTTTCTTTCTCTTTTCTTTTCTTTTCTTTCCTCCAGCCAATCAATAAGCAAGTTTCAGCTATGCTGCTTTTAAAACATAACCTAAGCTGCCCATCTCTGTTCATCATGCCTGTGCACCTGGCAGAGCGAAGCTCCATTCTCTGCTGCCTGGGCTACTGTGACAACTACCTGCTGTGCCCATCTGCCTGCGCTCTACCAAGATGCAGAGTATGGCACGTTCACTGTGGCCTACAACTCTCAGTGGTCTGCCGTCACCATACAGTGCCATACTTGACTCTCCGTGCTCACTCTATTTCAGATCCTTTGTCAAACTCCTTTAACGTGTGCATTTTTGAGACCCAGAAGGAGAGGGGGCTCGTGAAAACTGGGAAAAAGAAGAAAACAACAAAGTAAGCACACTGTGGATTGCTGCTCCGGGCATCTATCCTGTGGAGCAAAAGGGGGTGTCTCCCAAAGCTGTTAACCGATGGGAGGCTGCATTTGTCTACCAGCTCTTACCCTCCAAATTAAGGGTTGTCTGGAGGGCATAAATACCCCCTTCAGGCTGATCTTGGTGTTCACATGTCTGAGGTGGGTGGCTGAAAGCTGCAGGTGTATTTGAAATCGCACCACAGCTGAAAACCACGGAGGGCTGAGGAGCCTGTCGACCAACCAAGGAGACCCGAGGAGTCATCTCCTCCTCCAAGATTTTCTCATCCCCCCCCCCCCCCCCCCCCCGCCCAGCTGCTCTTCCTCCCATTCGGCAAGCAGCTGCGTGCCCTTTGTCCTTTGGGTCACAGTGTAGACATCATTTCTTCAGAGATGTCACTTCAGTCTCCTGATCTAAATGTCACCTTCCGCGTGGCTGCTGATCCCTGTATGGTCAAGTGTACCCATTGGGCATATGCAACTATGTGTCTAGCATTATATGTGGCTTCTGTGAGCTGCCTGAGGTTGCAACTCTGTCTGTCCAGTTTGTATCTATACGCCCAGTGCCTGGGATTACACCCTGACACACTAGGTACGTAGTTAGGGAACGAATGAATTTTAAAAGCTCCCAAATCTGCTTCAAGTCTTTCTTTTGGTAGAGAACACCAGAGGCATGGCTCTTCTCAGAGTGGCAGAAGTCGTTTCCCGGGCAAACGACACATACAAAGAGGGGAGGGTTCCACAGACCTCGGTGGAGGGTCACTGTGAGTGAGGCCCTGCCTAGGTGTTGCAGGTACTGATGGGGGTGCAGTGCTTGTTCTCAAGGGGCTCAAAGGAGCTTGGAAGTAGCAAAGTAGTCAGAAGACCATATAGCCTGATGAGAGATCTCATGATGGTCAAATATTGGGCTAGACGGTTCCAGAAACCTGTCCTTTTAACCCAAGGCCTTTCTACCAGATGGGGTGTGGGTGAAAGATATTTGAAGTATCTGAAGGAGACACTTGAACTTTTTAAGCCAAGAGGCTTGGAAATAGTTTTGTTCAGGACGGCCCTGCCCGTTTGCTCTGGAGGGCAGTTCCAGATGCAGGGTACAACTGTGGAGACTTGGAGCCCCCGGAGTAGGGGCTGGCTCTGTGCCATCTGAGGGTAAATGAATAATAGTTCTGTGGGATTAAATTTGGCATACTTCAGTCTAGACTTTCAGCTCACCGCTGGCACATTTTTAGGGAGAGGTAATTGAAAAAAAAAATGGGTAATAACATTGAGTAAAATGTGATGTAATCTACTTCTAAACTTGCAGCTCACAGAAAATGTTTTTACGTGAGAGATATTCTGTGCTAGCATCTGCCTCAGACTGTTATCTACTAATGCTTAAGCTGAGGCCTGAGAAACAAACTCACTTGTTGCTTTCTCTGAAAAACTCGCTCTAAAGCATGCGCAGTGTAGACTCCCCATCCAGGCCTGGCTCCCTCTCCTGCTCAGCTGCTCCCCGGTATGTAACCATGCTCACGGCTGTTCTGCTCTCAGTCTCTAGCTGTGAAGAGCTTCTTATCTTTTCAGTTCTTATCATTGGCATGCAACACGGGTGCTACAGTGTGGAGTGCCTGGGTCTAAGAGGCAGACCAAAGGCAGGCCCATGCTGTATGAATTTGGGTAAATGATTTAAGGTTTATGGCTATTTTCTCATATGTAAAACATTGTAACAATGGTTTCTCCCTCATGGCATGATTGTGAAATTAAAGTGACTATGTACATGAAAGATAATATATACACCATATACGTTTGTGCTAATATTCTGCATGGATGCTCACTTTAGCATTGCTTGTAGGGGAAATGCCTAGACATAACCTAGATACTCATCACTCAGAGACTGACCAGTAAAGAACGAGGCAGAAGTTTCCTTCTGTCAGAGGCCTAGGGGAGGGGAAGAGGGCAGAAAAGGGAGGGGGGTGGGAATGGGAAGATACAAGCCAGGGGATAACAATGGGGATGCAATCTGAATATATTATAATACATTAAAAATTAGAAAAAAAAGAGTTAGGTAGAACAACACAGATCATTATTTGAAGACTGCCAAGACACACAGTTAATTGGAGAGAAAGCAAGGTACAAACTGGGTGTCTTAGGGAACCTGGAGACAGGAGCTGATGCTGAGGCCTTGGAGGGATGTTGCTTACTGGCTTTCTCCTCATGGCTTGCTCAGTCTGATCTCTTATCCAACCAAGGACCACCCAGGCTGGACCCCCCCCCATCAATTACTAATAAAGAAAACACCCTATAGGCTTGTGGACAGCCCTTTCTTATGAAGGCATTTTCTCAATTGAAGTTCCCTCTTCTCAGGTGACACTAGCTTGTGTTGAGTTGACATAAAACTAGCCAGCACACCAGGAAATGTTTTAAGAGTTTGCTTTTGAAGTATACACACAAGCTGGGTGTGCTGGCAGGCATCTGACTCACACCACTCAGGCGGTTGAGGGGGAAAGGTTGTTTGGCTCTTGAGTTCAAGGCTCAAGAACTTCCGCAGCATTGTAAGACATTACGGGGGAGGGGGATGAACCGGACAGAACAGCTTTTGTAGAGAGATTTGCACTAGTTTACGCATAACAATTTATAAAGGCTATTTTGAAATTTTAACAGTAGACATGTCACCAGAAATGGCTCAAGAGTTAGGGAGAAAAAAAAATAACTTAACTTTTATTTTATGCCTTTCTACAGAAATGTGTTGCTAAGTGCGTGAGTTTACTTTTTAAGAAATAGGGGGCTGGGAGAGATGGCTTAGCAGTTAAAAGCACTGGCTGCTCTTCTAGGGGACCCAGGTTCAATTCCCAGCACCCACATGGCAGTTCACAACTGTCTGTAACTCCAGTTCCTGGGGATTGGACACCTTTACACACACACACACACACACACACACACACACACACACAAATGAAGGCAAAAAGCAATTCACATAAAACAAAAGTTTTTTAAATCATTAAAAAATTATCATTTAAAAAAGTTTTTTTTTAAAAAATAAAAGAAAAAAATAGGCTGGTGAGGTGAGATGGCCAGAGGGTCAAGGTGTTTGCCTTTAAGACTGATGACCTACGCTCATGGTGGGAGACAGGCTCCTGCGGGTTGTTCTCTGACCTCCACACTTGCACCATGGCATGTGCATGTGTGTACATCCACACACAGTAAGAAAATGTAATTTTTTTTTTAAAAAGAAGCAAACTGATGAAAAACAAAGCAGCGCAGAACGTCATTGCTTGCCTTCATCCATCTCAGGAGACACTTGAGTAGGAGGAGGCTGTATCTGAAAGCCTTTGGCGAGCCGGATGAAGCTGGGTCACCGGGATGAATTATTGAAATGGTGGTGTTTGGGCAGAAGATCCAGAAGCCCTAAGTGAAGAAAACAGGCTGGATTTACAATATTTGCATAACGGTTGGTAGTAAACTCACCAATAGTAACTGAGTAACAACAAAACGTGGCTGGGGTGCAGTGAGCTGCAGTGTTGCAGTAGGGTTAGCACCCAGGCCTTTCCTGGCAACCAAAGCTACCAAGGGTATGGTACCCTTTCCTAAGATTATTTGCTTTCTTTTTTAATAGTCAGGGTGGATGGGAAATCCAGGACTAAAATTTTAAAGCCAGCCATGTTGGTGAAGTTCTGTCACCCTAGGGGACTGAGGCAGGAGGACCAATAGTTTTGAAGTCAGCCTGGACTAAGCTCAGACAAAAAACAAAAGCCCAAAAGCAAACCTAACCTAAACTAAACTAAAATGAATGATAAACAAAAATGTAAAGCCCAGCATATATATTTTTCTTCTAAGAGGCCGAATGAGACAGCGCACACGCGGACGTATCCAGATAGACACCTTACAAGTATAAAGCCAGTGTGAAATAAAGGATCAGGCTGATGTAAAAGGTGAGGATTAGAAAGAAAAACCGAGTGGTGGGAAGCTTCTCCTAGGTGTTTTTAGATTTGCTTTAGGGCAGAAGAGGCAGGAACCCTTTAGATAGATCGATCCATCTGCTTCTGCGTTTTCTCCAATGCCACGCGCCATTGTATGGGGGAATAGTATATCCTAAATCTTATCATCACTTAGCTCCCACAGACGGGGACATTGTGAAACAGCCTTAAGGAAATACAGCGGCTCATCACGAAAAAGGAAGTCCTACAATGTTCTGAAAGCGAACCTCCACAAGGCACACAAAGAAGCCTCGAGACTGTTGGGCTCTGGGTTTTGTGAGCACTAATCACACAGCAGGCTGCCCTTGACCTTTTCACTTCTGCCCCCACCCCTCCACCCTGGCCCGCCCGCCCGCATCTCCTTTCTCGCTTTTGCTTTCCTGCGTGGCCCAACCTGCCAGAGTCCCTAAACAGGCCTTAGAAAGCAAGATCCTGCAGGATTTTTCTCCTCGAACGATGATTCTGCAATCGGGCTATTTCCAGCCTCCTTTCCCTTCTCTGAGCACTTTGTTTTCTGCTCTCTGGTTAACCCCCCGGGGTCCTTGACAAATCAGTTTCTATCTCTTCAGCCACAGATGCTCACGGGTAAGAAAGGCTGCACCACACTGAACTTTATGTCCCCTGCCCTGCTGGCGGTGAGTGTCAAGCCTCATCCCGATCCAGTCTTCCTACGTCTCTCCGCCCCCCTACCCCCCCCACAAAAGAGGCGAGTCTGGGAGGGCTCCTCCCCCACTTCCAAGCACTTTCCCCACCCCCTGCCCACAGGGAACTCTGCCTGCCATCCTAATTTATTTGCTTGTCTGGAGAGCGAAGCGCAGAAGCGTCTGCAGCCAGGCGGAGCCTGCGGGGCGGGCGACCCTTCCCTGCTTTTCTGGAGCGGTCCCCTCCAAGGAGCAGCTGGTAGATGCAGTGACTCCGTCCCCACACTGCTGCTCCGGGCGCCTCCCCACTTCTCTCACTGCCTAGGTTCCAAGCATGGTTTGCTTTTATGCTGCCTGTGGACAGGATCTCTTCTTCCTGCACACTTGGGGAGAAAACCGGGGTGCTTGAAATAGAGTCACAAAAGCCTTCCTGCTGCCTGCAGGTTGATGATGGAGACAAAGGAATAACAATTTACATTTTTTAAAAAATCTGATTTTGACTGCATCTCTGTCCCTTTTACTAATGATTCCACCCTCCTCTCTTGCTCTAATCCAGAACAGACATTCCTCCAGCCTAGCTAGCTGAGGAAACGGACTGCCAATGGGTAGTGGCGGCAGTAGGGGTCAGTGGGGGGTAAAGTTGAGTTCCTTTGTCTATTTTGGGGATACAAGGTGTGGACCAGTTGTCCTAGGGTGCACACTAAGGCTTTGCGGTCACTGAGATAGTGTAGCCGCCTCATAGAGTGGTCTTCGTGGACCAGCATCTCTATCGTCTGTATCACTAGCACTTTCCCCTACTTATTTTTATCATTTGAGGTGCTTAGGTTTATTATTAGCTTCTTTTAATAGTTTTGGAGGCTAAAGCTTGGAGCTATTGAGCAACTCATATAAGATTCCCCACAATTAGCAAGTACCAAAGTGCATCCCAATCACCCAGACGGCTGCTCCAGCCTAACTACTCTTAATTTTTTTAAAATTAAATCTTTAGGTTGGCATGCACAGTAGCTGTTTTTTATTATTACATCTTCATACACACATGGCATTATATTTGTTCTGAGCAGGGGCTCTCCCGCTCCAGCCTTCCCTGTGCCTCCCCACCCCCTACCGAAGCCGGTCCCTTCCTCCAGAGAGTACAGTCTTCTTCATGACAGCAGTATAACCCCAATAAGTGTTTTGAGTGCTGCCACAAACTTTGTGGGGGATCACAGCGTCAGCATCAGGCTGCCTCTGCTCTCTTTACTGTTGCTTTCCCGGCCCAGCAAAAATACTCAACACCTTGAAACCGTTTCATACACAGACAGCTAAAAATAGCATATGGAATTGCTTCCGGGCTGTGTGTCCATCCGTGTGAAACATAAATAAATTTTGTGCAGAGTCTGGAGTCCCATTTCTAATATATCTCTGTGTGTATATGCAAATGTTCCATTATCTTAAAAACTCAAAACTTGGTGGGGCATGCTGGTACCCATTTTTGATACCAGCACGTGGGAGGTAGAGGCAGCCAGATCTGTGAGCTCAAAGCTGGCCTGGTTTGGGCATACAGGGTACTCAACTGGCGCTTTCTAGAATATCCTTGGTTTAGAGATCTCAGAGGTCCCCAATCTCTGTTTTGTGGGTTAGAGACACAGGAGTTTGAAGGCAAAGGTGGCTATGCTCCACGGGACTCAGGGGTGTGGCTCAAAATAATTACAAATAGAAGAACTGACCCCAAACAAAACAGAGGACAAAAAGACATTGAGTAGGAAGAGAGGACGAAAGGAGGAGAAAAAGAGGAAGAATAAATTCTACCCATTCCCTGAGTAAATAAATGTCTCCTACCTGCCCGCCCATTTCCCAGTAACTTTCTGCTAGACATTAGGAAACAAAAGTTTTAAAATGAAAATATATCTTTGCTATGGGAACTTTTAGCTTAGTGTGCAGCACTGAGTACTTCAACACTTAGCCACATAGGTAAAGTTCAACTTATAACTCCTACTTAGTGCCGTGAAGACAAAATCCACAGGGCTTAAGACAGGGTGACAACAAGGTCTAGTGGCCTTCCTTAGTGAGGTGGGCTGACCCTGATTCTCCTGAGTCCATAAAGGTTACCTTGGTTTTCCACCTGAGGAAATTCAGCTCCATCAGGGGCGTGATGTTCACGTTTTTTACGCCCCTCCCCCAACCCACGGCTTGTTCTAATTTTAACCTCCTTCTCCTGCTCCTGAGCCTCCCGGTGCTCCTCCAGTGCTCCGTGCTCGATCAGTGTTACCTCCTCCCAGTAGTTTTTCACTGGGTGGCTGTCTGCTCAAGGGCTCATTTGTCAACGGCCCAGCTGGGCCAAAACATCTGGGAGCCAGTTGCTTAACCTCTTTTTCCCTTCAGCTGTCTGCTCACGCCCTGGAAAGCTTTTCGGAATCGAATGTCTGCCAAGCTGTTCTTTACTGCTCGCCAGGCTCACTGTCTTTTTGGTTTATAGACCATGTTGGCATTTTTTTTTTATTATATGCCAAATATATAGTTTGATATATGTGCAAAAATATATAGTTTGATAAATAGAGAAGAATATAGAGAAATTTTATTTCATTTTCACTCTATAATAGAAAAGACTAGAAACACTCAAGTTTCTGAGATCAAGTGGCACAAAGTACGTAATTGCACAGCATCCTGGGATATTTTCTTTCTTGGTCAATGCTGATCTTGCCTGTGGTAAGTAATATTGATTTTCAAACTATTGTTATTTTTTGAGGTACAAAAAATCTGACCAGTTTCTAGAATTGCAGCCATCATGAGTTACATTTACTAGAAAGTTGAGAGATTGTTATTTTTATCAGGAATTCGCTGCAACCGCTCCTTGTCAGAGGTTCTCCTGATGGGCTCCTTGTGTTTGGATTTAAGGACTTAAAGCGGGGCGGGGGGGGGGGGGGGGAGGGGGGGCAGGGGGAGGGGATGGGGAATGGGGGAGGTGCTGGGGCACGGGGGGGGGGGGGCGGGGGATGGGGGGACACCGGGACCTATATACTCAAAACATACTCTTATTTTACTTCTCATGAAAGCAAAATACACGTAGTCAGGGAAAACAAAAACAAAAACAAAAAAAACCCAACACCAGAAGCCCCATGGCAGGATTTATTGTTCCCTCTTAGGACACAAAGGAGAAGAATGACATTGCTGGTGGAACCACTTTCTCCCATCAACTCAATGCTGTGAACCCAGTAGCTGCAAAACACTGGAGGGTGCCGCATTTTCTAAACGAATGAGTCTCCCTTGTTCTTGAGAAGTGTTCCCTGCCTGGGGTGCACTGAGGATCCTCTCTAGAAGTGCCTGGTGAGCACTCCAAAGGATTCCTAAGGACTGTCCCTAAGGATTGCCCCTAAGGACTGCCCTGACCCCCTTCAGCCTGAGCATTCGTTTTTGGGTAGAGCATTTGCCCTGTCTCCCAAGATAGAGTTATAGGAATTTCAGTATTGAGACAGGTCAAGCAGAAGCTATTACCAAGACAGAAAGGGATGCTTCCCAAAGGATGTACGTCAAGGCAAGCAATGTGCATTCTGTAATTCATCCAGGTAATGCTAGTCACCAGGTTCACAGTGCAGAGCAAAGCCCCAGGCTCTGTCCTGTGTGGAGTGCCCTGTCTACTGAAAGGAGGACGATCAGAGTGGCCACACAGGTGTGTGATGACAGCCAGGACCAAGTGCAAGGTAGTGAGCTGGGGGCAGGGCTTGAGACGCGTTCTTGGTGGTCTTCGCCTCGAAAGGCTTTGTCCTTCTTGTCCCTTACGCTTGGTTATTTCCCCGCCCAAGTCTTTGCTGTCTGTTCTGGAACGTAGACCTAGTAGGGCAGGCCAAGGAGTAAGTCATTCACGCACCAGCTCAGAACCTTTGTTCAGTCCTTGATGGGAAACTCCTGTCTGTCTTCTGGGCTCTGCAGGAGTCAAAACCAGAGTTCTCAAGTCACCCTTGGTGCCCTCCAAAAACTGCACCGTCTAAACTCACCTTTATGGCAGTTTGGACTAGGAGGATAATGACAGGCCACTGCACTTAATAACGTGTTTTAGCCGTGTGATCTCATTTCCTCCATCAGGGAGCTATTCTTTTTCCTTACTTCCAGTTTACAGGTGAGAGAGTAGATGAGAATGGTGCTTCATCCCTTTGGTCCCATCATCACGGCACAATACATTTGATCGTGACTCAGTCCTAAGATCGCTCTATGGACGATTCACGTTACGAAGGTGTATCCAGCAGGCACCGGTGCATAGGCATAATTATTTTCTAAATGAATGAATAAACGAACAAGCGCGTTGTGACAAAGGAAACCTGTGTTCTGGTGGCAGCGAAAGACTTTGCCCCAATTTCCCAGTGGCATGTCACCAAACAAGTCTCAGGTGGGTGGGGATTCAAGGCGACAATAAATGTCAGGGGCCAACCCAACTTTTCACATGCCTAGACGACTGAAAATCTATAAAAGGCACGTGAAAACACACCACATTTATTTTAAGCCTTTCCCCCAAATTGCCACCCTCACCTCTGACTTGTCAGCTCTGCCGCCTGAGGACCCGGTAGGAACACTTCTCCATTCCCACTTCATCTTTCTGCTCTGCCTCATGTTGAGTCAATTTCTCAGTATAGTTCTCTTACATACTGTAGCTAAAACCTTCAGGGTTAGAGCCCTGACTTGACCAGGAGAGGAGTAATATAGGGTTGATATCAGCGACATATAGTACCCTACGTCCTGGACCGCCCCCCACAGGGTTTCTCTGTGTAGCCCTTGCTGTCCTGGAACTCACTCCGTAGACCAGGCTGGCCTCAAACTCAGAGCTCCACCTGCCTCTGCCTTGATTGCTGGGATTAAAGGTGTACACCACCACTCCCGGCTTCTCTGACCTCACTTTCTTCTATTGATGAGATAAAACACCATGATCTAGGCAATTTATAATAGAATGTGTTGAATTTGGAGCTCCTGGTCCCAGAGAGTTAGAGTCCAGGACCATCATTGTGGAGAGCTGCGAGGAACATGGCGCAGGCTTCCGCCTTCCGCCATCCCGACGGGGAGCGCTAAGATAAACAAGTCCTAATATGGCAAAAGGCTGTGCAAGGGTAACTGGTGATCTGATGACGAGCAGTCCTGCTCTGACACGGACCTATGAGGAGGTGACACCTGGCATGAGCTGATTGGCCCTTGAGTTGTACTTAAGCTTGGCCCTTCCCTTCTTCGGGGCCATTCCCACTGAGCTTAATCCTGAGTAAAGATCTCGAGAAGATGTCTGGTTGTTGGTGTCTTATTTCCGCTGGACGGTGCGGCACCGACACATCATGGTAGGGAGCATCGCCGCAGCAGGCAGGCGGGCGTGGCCTGCAGCTACAGCAAGCAGTAGCTGAGGGCTTCCATCTGATTCACAAGCAGGAGGCAGAAAGAGAGGCTAACTGGGAATGGTGTGGGCTTTTGAACCCTCAAAGCCAGCCCCCAGTGACACACCTCCTCCAACAAGGCCACACCTCCCCATCCTTCCTAAACAGTTCCACCAACCGGGGGATCCAGTGTTAAAAATAGATGAACCTACGGGGACATTCTCATTCGCATGTCCCTTCTCTTCCCTGTGCTCTGTCAACTTTGTTCACCTTTTCTCCACCTGGCTGCTGTGTGTGCTTCAATGCCCTGCTTGTCAGCAGCACCCATTGCTGTTTCTCTACCGGCAGGAAAGACTTCAGGTCAGGGTCTTTCAATTACACCATCTCTTCTAAGAAAGTAGATGTCACTGGATTTTATACTGAATCCAGTGTACTCTGTTCTGGGCCTTTGCTTTGGACCCAAATCAGAAGGAGACAAACTGGAGAGTTGGACCACGAAATGCCCCTTCACCTGTCACTCTTCTGGGGTGTTGAATTTCCTGATCTAATAACTAGTCACAGGATTTCACTTGGCTAACTGTGCAGCTATCTTGCCCTTGCTAACGTAGGGGATTTGGAGTTGGGGCTGAATTGGATGTACCTGACATGGCCTTTAACACGGAGGCTAGCACTCTAGGATTCACTACATCACCCATTGTCTCAGTTTGTTTGTTTGTTTGTTTGTTTGCTTGGCTTTTTTTTTTTCCTGTGAGGAGACACCATCATCATGGCGACTCTTACAAAGGAAAGCGTTTAATTGGGGCTGGCTTACAGTTCAGAGGTTTAGACCATTATCACCATGGCAGGAAGCATGGCAGCGTGCAGGCAGGCATGGCGCTGGAGAAGGAGCTGAGGGCTCTACATCCTGATCTGCAGGCAGAGGAAGGGAGCTGTGTGCCACACCAGCTTAACCGTATGAGACCTCAAAGCCCACAGCCGCAGTGACACACCTCCTCCAACAAGGCCACACCTATTCCAACAAAGCCACACCTCCTAATAGTGCCACTCCCTCCCGACGGACCTATGGTGGGCATTGTTACTCAGGCTTCCACCCCCTACCCCCTCACCCTCCGCCATATTTTATGTGAAAGGAAGCATTGACTGGGTAAGGTAAACCGTGTGGAGTTTCACACAAGGCTTTCTCATTGTGAATGACGAGTAGTGAAGGGACGTGTTGGAGTCAATGTGAAAGGAGTCTTGAGTTTACTACTTCAAAGAGAAAAAACTAAAACAATCGTGAACATTCCAGCATTATCTTCATGTTGTTGGGTGGGTGGGGGGGCGGTCGGGGTGTAGGGGGAGGTGGACTCACTGTGGAAACAACGGGCGTGTCATGGAGTGCTTGCAAACACAGCAACGGTTAGCTTACAGGCCATTCCACTAGGCTCCTCTCAGGGACCTGGCAATGGCTTACGTCATCACATTCCTTCATCATCTGCCCGCCAGCACCTGGCCAGGTGCACCAGATGTGTGCTCCAGATAAAAGGGCTGCTCGCTACCTCAGCCCTCTCTCTCTTTGTTCCTGGTGTTCTCTCTTCCCCTTCCTGCCGCGGTAACCCCTTTCTCTTCTTCTCTGAGCCCCCCTGTTCTCTGCCCTCATGGCTCTGCTCCGGTCTGTCATGTCACCTGTGCATTCAGTTGCCTCTAGCCATTATCCAGGTCCTCACGCCTCTCCCTTCCCCCCCAATAAACCTCCTTATACCACATCTGTCTCATGGGTCTGCCAGGTACCCCCTCGCTGTGTAAGGCCCTCTCTCTCAGCCAGTCCGGGAACGTGACCCAGAAAGCTTGGGAAAATGACCCAGAAAGAATTGAAGGCCAGCTCAGCTTCAGTTTCTGAGATCAAGGTGGCCAACCGAGATAAACAATTTCATCTAAGGTAAACAATTACCATCTAGAAATTCTCTGGAAACTCCCCAACACCCCTCTTTGCCAAGAACAGCTCCCGAGGCCAATGACCCCTGCAATAGCCAATAATAATTAGACAAGCACCCCTAGCAACCACCAGAGCCAATCCTAACATAGGGCACGCAGCCCCTCCTAACCTTTGCGGTTTTAGCCTTTAAAAATAGTCTGTAACAGTGACTCGGTGTGCCTCCCTCCCTCCCGAGTGAGTGCTGAGGCCCCCTGACACGCATCAGCAATAAACCTTATGCTTTTGCACCAACACTGTGGTCCTCGAGTGGTCTCTCGCGACGACCCCCCTACCCTAGTGGACTCTAGGGTCCAACAGCTGCCATGTATTTATTTCATAACAGCAACCATGGGTGTTCAGAGGAGTTCTGTCATTGTCCCAGGGCTGGAGGCGGAACCCCAGGCCTCATGCTAACCAGACGCGCACTCTCCCACAGGACTCTTAGTCCCAACCTGGAGCCTTGGAATGGATGTGGAGTCAGAGGAGTGACTGGTTTCACTCCTGCCTCATCAGCTCCTGTGTAACTTAAGGAAAGTCACTGCTCTTTCAAACCTCATTCTTATTTTGCAGGACAGGCTGAGTTGGAGACTCAGCAGGGAGTTTTTTTTTTACAACAGGAAATCTCTCTGGTTTGATGCAGTTCTCTGACTATTAAGGAAGCTGGTGCAATCTGTTGTTTTCAGCTAAGTAAAACAGGGTTTCTGGGCTGTCACCTTAAAGGAATTACTTAAACCACAAGCCAGTAAGCCGTAGCTTCTTCAATGAGACAACCTGCAACTGAATTTAAATTACATTTTTAAAAGCCTAATCCCCTGGAGCCTATCTGAACGGATTTAATTCATTGACTATTTCAAAACGACTTTCAAAAAAGTAAAGAAAAAAGAAAGAAAAGGAAAAAAGAAAGAAAGAAAAAGGATCAGTGATAATATTAAAAATATAATTCTAGTAATATTATCTCACAAGGTAAAAAGAAAATTAAAGCCTTGATTGTTAGCTGTTATGGGATTCAACTTTTTTCTATATCATTGTGAAATGTGGGGAGTCAAGAAAAAAAAAACAATCCCTGAACCCTGCTGGGGCTACAGCAGCTGCAGTGTGGGGAAGCAGTGGCTCAGGGCTCAGAAGGCAACAAGAGCCTTCTTATGAGTGAGTATGAAAGAAAGAGATTTCTCCAGGAGGTGCCTGCTCTGCCAGTCTTAGATTTATGGGGTAGGGTTGGGGGAGACACCCCCAGGCCTCACTCATGTATGGGAATCAGAGCTCTGGAAGCTGGACACTGTAAGAAGCACCTGTCTGTAGGAAAAGACTTGATAAGCATGGGTCCTCATGGATAGTCATTTGCAGAAATGACACAGGACTGCAGAGCTGCCTCAAGGTTAATGCTCTGCACTGAGGTTCGGGCGAAGTCCCATCTCTCAGCTGCCTGTAATTCTAGCTCCAAGGGATCTTATGTCTTCTTCTGGCCTCCAGGACACACACAAACACACACAGACACACACATACACACACACAGACACACAGACACAGAGACAGACAGACACACAGATACACAGACACAGGCACACACACACACACACGCGCACACACACACACACAGACAGACACACAGATACACAGACACAGGCACACACACACACACACACACACACACACACACACACAGATACACAGACAGACAGACACAGACACAGGCACACACACACACACAGACATAGACACATACACACACACACACACACACACACAGACACACAGATACACAAACAGACAGACACAGACACAGGTACACACACACACACACATACACACACACACACACACACACACAGACACACAGATACACAGACAGACAGACACAGGCACAGGCACACACACACAGGCACACACATACACACACGCACACAGAGACAGACAGACAGACACACAGATACACAGACAGACACAGGCACACACACACACACACACACACACACACACACACACACACACGAATACATGCATGCACACGTGTGCTAAATAAATAAATACATCCTAAATCTGGGGACAGTGAGATGGTTCAAATAAAGACACTTGCTGCTGAATCCCCAATAGTGGGAAGAAGAGAGCCAACTCCCAAAAGTTGTCCTTTTAGCTCACTTACACAAATAAATAAATGTAACAATCATAAAAAAGAAAATGGCATAGAGCCCTTCAGAAGGAAGGGTGTCCTGTGTTAATTTAGTAACATCAAATTGGGAATAAGATTCAAATAAGACTTTCTGCCAAGTGTAAGGATTCTTTAATTTGACTTCTAGTCCCCAATACAGCTTCTGTCTACTAAAGAAGAAAAAGCACAGGCCTCACTATAGGTCTGTCCCAGGTCCTCAGTGTGGGTCTGTCCCAGGTCCTCAGTGTGGGTCTGTCCCAGGTCCTCAGTGTGGGTCTGTCCCAGGTCCTCAGTGTGGGTCTGTCCCAGGCCCTCAGTGTGTGTCTGTCCCAGGTCCTCAGTGTGTGTCTGTCCCAGGTCCTCACTGTGTGTCTGTCCCAGGCCCTCAGTGTGTGTCTGTCCCAGGCCCTCAGTGTGGGTCTGTCCCAGGTCCTTAGTATGGGTCTGTCCCAGGTCCTCAGTGTGGGTATGTCCCAGGTCCCCGGTGTGGGTCTGTCTCAGGTCCTCAGTGTGGGACTGTCCCAGGACCTTGTAGCCATATCTCAGGCTCCATGTCCTCTCTGTCCAGCTGCACTCCGGTCACTCTCTTGAAATGAGCAGGGTGCAGGTTCTGAACCTGCCAGCATAGTCCTGGCAAGTACCAGATGAACTCAGCAAAAGAAGGAGCCCAGGCCAGGCCCCTTGTGTTCAGAGGAAGAGGATAATTCTGAACTAAGTACAGGAATTACACCATGTGAAATGGGAACTAGCCACCCTCTGCAGAAACTGTAATCGTTTTGGTTCTGCACCTAGAGACACACACGTGTAGCACTTAGCAAACTGGCAGTCTGCAGTCAAGCCAAAGGCCTTTGTGGATGCTTTTGATTACGGACAAGTTTTCTTTTATTACACCCGTTGACACAGATCAGTAACTTCTTAATGGCCACCCAAATATATTTTGTTTAATCATTTCTAGCCTGCCATCTATTTAAAGGTATGAAGATGTCTGTTTAATGCCCCCATGTTAGGACAATCTCATGTGGAACAAAAAGTGCTCACCTTTCCAGAATAAATTGTTAGACGGTTACAACCTGGCTGAGTGCCAGAGGGAGGATACCTTCAGCTGGTCCTGGTCCGTGACCAGAACATTCTCAGTGTCTTTCTCCCCACAGTGAAGCATTTGGAAAGTTCTAGCAAATCTGGCTCTTTTCCAAGCAACGAGGGGTACATTTTTTTCTCCTTGTAAATTGAATGAAACACCCCTAGGCAGACCCACCCAAGAACAGCCACAGGAACAGCTGGGTGGAATTAAATGGCATTTATGTCTGTATTGCTTGTGGCCAGGAGCCAGGAACTCTACAGGCACAGCCTACAGCACACTCGAGGGGCCAAACTGATTGTAGCTGGAGCTACTGCACCCTCTCTGCGGACAGGATGCAAATGGTTAATTTTTCTAGTAAAGAGTGTGGTGGGGCTGTTCATTTCTCACTGTAGGCTCGGCTTTCTGTATACTCTGGTAACTCTCACATGTCTACACAAGAGAAGAGAGAATGTGACAATTTTGCTACAGAGTCAGGTCCCGTCACAACTAATCCAGCCCAAAATGCCCACAGGCATCTGTCCTTAGACCTGTGAAGTAATTACCTAGGGTGTTCATGTGGTAACTACTTATCCACTTTATCTTATATTTAGTTACTTCTTTTCATAGTAGCTGATCTCAGATTTACAATCCTCCTGCCTCAGCCTCCAGAATAGCTGGCTTTACAGGCGTACAGCACCACGCCAGGCTTCATGCCATGGTTGAGCAGTGGGCTTAGAGTCAGGAAGGCTTTGCTAGGAGGAAGGTATAATTTCTTTCCCCTAGATGAATAACAAAGATAATCTGGGAGATTAAACACACCACAGCAGCTGAGCTGACACAGTGGGAACCAGGTTTCCAGATGACAAGCTGAGAGTGGGAAGTGAAGGGAGCTCATTATACAGACGGAACTGAACAGAGAAGCCAGAAGAAGACTCACATGTCAGCTGGGCATGGTGGCACACGCCTTTAATCCCAGCACTCGGGAGGCAGAGGCAGGCGGATCGCTGTGAGTTCAAGGCCAGCCTGGTCTACAAAGTGAGTCCAGGATGGCCAAGGCTACACAGAGAAACCCTGACTCGAGAAACCAAAAAAAAAAAAAAAAAAAAAAAAAAAAAAAAAAAAAAAAACCAAAAAACAAAAAACAAAAACAAAACAAAAAACCAAAACAAAACCAAAAAAAAAAAAAAAAAAAAAGAAGACTCACATGTCTTCAGGGGATTTATTGTACAGTAAATTTTGTGATTCAAATCAGTGAAGAAGACACAGGCTATTCAAGAACTTGTGTGGGAAGATGTAGGAAAACAACAGAGTGCAATTTTACAGCTTAGGATGTACCTGCCATCTAGATCTTCACTGATTGTCATCCGAGAAATCTTTTAGGGTCGATGCTGGCCATGAACTAGCTAGTGGGATCTTACATGTTAAGATAAATGTTTATCTGGAAGCACTGTTTTGTCTGTAACCCAACAGGCTTGTAGAACTCTGTGGCATACGCAGGTGTGCTCTTGGAACCCAAATTGCGGGCCTTTTCACAGTAGTAACCTTCTCTCCTTTAGTTCTGTGACTTGTTTGGAGCTTATCCTGCTGCCAAACGGAAGGATGGGTCTAACCTTACTCTGTGTATTATTTCTTATAAGATTTGCACATCTTGTTTCTGACTGTGATCCCCAGGACCTATGTCCTCACCATCCTTGCTGCAAAGTTCTGACTTTGCTCACTTAACTCCCTCTCCTTTTCTCCCCCTTAGAGGAAATCTTAATTTATCTAACTCTAGCAAAATCTAGCTGACCTAGATCATCTCAAGGACTGCTTGCACCAGGTTTACTTCTAGCCATTGGGCATGGGAGGAAAGAACTGTGGAAAATGCCTGAATTTTCTCCCCTACTCTTTCAGGCTCAAAAAGAGGGAAAAACACAAGTCCTTTTCCATCTTGTAAGGCACTCACCAGTTTGCATGGAACTCTAGGACCCAACAGCCATCTTTCAGGTGTGAGAAGAGGTGGCAATGGCAATGCCACCAAAGATGAAGCCACCAGCAGGAGGGTAGAGGGAGCCATGGTTCATGTCACTGATGTGTTGAGTGGACCCCACTCTTCTTCAGGATGACATCAGAATACGTTTTCCTTATCACTGAGTCAGGTGGATTGGCTCTGTGATGTGGCCCATCAGTGCTGCATACACAATGAAATGCACACTCAGAATGAAAAGAGATCCTTAACGAGAGATCTCCACATTGTCTTCAGGTGGATTCTCTGGACTCCCAGAGTAGCATTTGGTCATATCTTGTGGGCTAATGTGGGGCAGCGCAGCTTCAGCAGAGCTCTGACGAGGGTGTTTAAGTGGTTGAGAAATACAGACTGGAATATTGAGTGGGGCGTATGTTAAAACTTACGATCTTATTTTAAGTTGAAACTTTTTTTTCTTTTTCTTTTGGTTTTTCAAGACAGTGTTTCTCTATGTAGCCCTTTGTGTCCTGGAACTTGCTCTGTAGACCAGGCTGGCCTGGAACTCATGAGATCCACCTGTCTCTGCCTCCTGAGTGCTGGGATTAAAGGCGTGCACCACCATGCCCAGCTGGAACATTTTCTTATACCCCAAGTAGAACTGTCCATAATTTTACTTTCTTGGAATTAATGAAAGCAAACCTATCAATAATATATTCAAAATCTACTTCAGGAAAACAACTAAGAAAGAAAAAAGTCTGTATATAGGGGTGTGTGATCTTCGTTTTTAGGGTCTAGTGTGTCATGGCAATGACATTGTTGAGTTTTGACCTTCCCCTGACCCCACTACAATAATACAGACAAGAGAGAGTCTCATTAAAAATATGTATGTATTAGTAGGATGGCTAAATGGAGCTAAGATAGATAATCTTACATAATTCCCATTTTGTGTGAAGTCATTTAAAACCTACACTCTTAGCAATTTGGAGAGAAGACAATAAATTGTTATGAACTACAGCTACAACATAGCTCTTGACTTTCACATTTAATCGATATTTTGTATTTCTTGATTAATAACTCAGTTAGGAAGCCACTCTTCTAAATTGTTTCTATGAGTTGAACATTTTTAGATTTTACACTTGGGTGAGATCACACGGCATTTGATCCTTTCACTCAGCATACTTTTCAAGCACACTGTTGCAATCACAATATTTCTCTTCCTCTTTAGGCTAAGTAGTATTCTATTGTGTACAAATGTCACTTCTTTATCCATCCATCCCTTGACAGATTTTTATGTTGGTTCTGTATGCTGGCTGCAGTGGATAGTGCACAGAGGATATGGAAGCAGAGGTAGCTCTCTAATGTGTTAATTTCATTACCTAGTAGTGTAGGGGTTCTCAACCTTCTAATTGCCGCAACCCTTTAGTACAGCTTCTCATGTTGTTGTGACCTCCCCAACCATAAAATGATTTTCATTGCTACTTCAAAACTATAATATTCTTACTGCTATGAATAGTAACGTAAATATCTGATATGCAGGATATCTCATATGTGACCCCTGTGAAAAGATCAGAAACACACCTCAACATCAAAGATAGATATTAGATCAGAATAAAGGATTGGAAAAAGATTTTTTCAAAGCAAATGAACTCAAGAAGCAACCCAGTATAGCTAGTCTAATATCTAACAAAGTAGATTTAAAACCAAAATTAATCAAAAGAGATGGGGAAGGACAACTATTTCATACTCAAAGAAAAAAATCTACTAAGATGACTTTTCAGTTCTTAACATCTATGCCTCAAATGCAAGGACACCCACATTTGTAAAAGAAACATTAATAAAACTTAAATCACACATCAAATTCCACATATTAATTGTAGGAGACTTCAATACCTGACTCTCACCAATGGACAGGTCATTCAGATAAAAAACTAAACAAATAATTAATGAAGCTAACAGACACTATGAATCAAATGGACCTAATAGATATAGACAGAATATTTCATCTAAACACAAAAGAATATACCTTCTTCTCAGCACTCATGGAACCTTCAATACTGAGCACATACCCAGTCATGAAGCAAGTCTCAACAGATACAAGAAGATTGATACAACTCTCTGTGTCCTACCAGACCACCATGGATTAAAGCTGGATTTCAGCAACAACAGAAACAGAAAGACTACAAAACTAATGGAACTGAAAAAACTAATGGAACTGAACAATTCTCCACCAAAAGGCTCCACTAAAAGGTCAAGGCAGAAATAAAGAAAGAAATTAAAGACTTCCTAGAGTTCAATGAAAATAAATGCACCAAATACTCAAACTTTGGGAACACAATAAAAGCAGTGCTAAGAGGAAGGTTTATAGCCCTAAAGTACCAACATAAGGAAATTGAAAAGAACTAATACTAGTAATTTAACAGCACACCTGAAAGCTCCAGAACAAAAAAGAAGCAAGCTCATCCAAGAGGAATAGACAGCAGGAAATAATCAAACTGAAGACTGATAGCAATAAAGTAGCAAAAAAGAGAACAATACAAAGAATCAATGAAACAAAGAGTTAGCTCTTTGAGAAAGTTAACAAAATAGACAAACCCTTATCCAAACTAACTAAAAGACACAAGGAGACTATCCAAATTAACAAAATCAAAAATAAAAAGGGGAACAGAACAACAGACACTGAGGAAATCCAAAGAGGCCATACTTTAAAAACATGGAAAAATTTTTCCACAAAATTGGAAAAATCTAAAATAAATGGATAATTTTCTCGATATATAGATATCACCTCCCAAAACTAAGTCAAGATCAGTTAAACAATTTAAATAGACCTATAACCCCTAAGAAAACAGAAATAGTCATTAAAAGTCTCCCAGCAAAAAAGCCCATAGCCAGATGGTTTTAATGCAGAATTCTACCAGACTTCAAAAAAGAGCTAGTGCCAACACTCCTCAAATTATTCCACAAAATAGAAAGAGTTTCAAATTAATTTTATGAGGCCACAGCTACCCTGATACCTAACCACAGGAAGATTCAACAAAGAAAGTGAATTACACACCATTTTCCTTGTGAGCATTGGTGCAAAAATACTCAATAAAACACTTGAAAACTAAATCTAAGAAGACATCAGAAAGTTGCTTCATCCCAGAGATGCAGGGGTGGTTCAGACAAAAGTGTGTTAATGTAATTCATCATATAAACAAACGAACAAAAAGACTACATACATGATTATCTCATTAAATGCTAAAACTCATTTACAAAATCCAACACCCCTTCACGACAAAAAGTGTTGCAGAGATCTGGGATACAAGCCACATACCTAAACATAATAATGGTAATTTACAGAAAGCCTATAGCCAACATAAAACTAAAGGGCAAGACACTCAAAACAGTTCCACTAAAATCAGGAACAAGGCAAGGCTGACACTCTCTCCATATTTATTCAATATAGTACTTGAAGTTCTAGCTAAAGCAATAAGACAACGAAAGGAGATCAAGGGAAACACATTGTGTAGGAAGAAGTCAAAGTATTGCTATTCGCAGATCATATGATAGCATACATAAGTGACCCCAAAAATTCTATCAGGGAACTCCTGCAGCTGATAAACACCTTCAGCAAAGTGGCTGACTACAAGATTAATTTCTAAAAAGTCAGTAACCCTCCTGTATACAAACCACAAACGGGCCGAGAAAGAAATCAGGGAAACAACACCTTTCACAATAGCCACAAATAATATAAAATGTCTTGGGGTGACTCTAACCAAGCAAGTGAAAGACCCATATGACAATAACTTCAAGTCTATGAAGAAAGAAATTGAAGAAGATATCAGAAGATGGAACCATCTCCCATGCTCATGGATTGGTAGGGTTAGCATAATAAAAAAATGGCCATCTTACCAAAAGCAGTCTACAGATTCAATGCAACTCCCATCAAAATTCAAACATGATTCTTTACAGATCTTGAAAGAACAATATTCAACTTCATATGGAAAAAAAAAACCCAGGATAGCCAAAACAATCCTAAACAATAAAAGAACTTATAGATGTATCACCACCCCTGATGTCAAGCTGTACTACAAGAGCTATAGTAATAAAAATTGCACGGTAGGCTGGGCATGGTGGCACATGCCTTTAATATCAGCACTTGGGAGGCAGAGATAGGTGGTTCTCTGTGAGTTTGAGGCCAGCCTGGTCTACAAAGCAAGTCTAAGACCAGACCATTAGGGTAGTTGCACAGAGAAACCCTGTCTCGAAAAACCTAAAAACAAGCAAACAAATACCTGCATGGTATCATCATAAAACAGACAAGTTGACCAATGGAATCAAAGATATAAAAGTAAATCCACATACTTATGGACACCTGATTTTTGATAAGGAAGCCGGAAATACAGAAGGGAAACAAGAAAGCATCTTCAACAAGTGGTGCTGGTCTAACTGGATATCTGCATGTCCAAGAATGCAAATAAATCCCTATCTATCACCCTGCACAAAACTCAAGTACAGTTGGATCAAAGACCTCAACATAAAATCAATTATACTAGCTGGGCATGATGGAGCACACCCTTAATCCCTGCACGTGGGAGACAGAGACAGGTAGATCTTTGTGAGTTCAAGGCCAGCCTGGTCTACAGAGTGAGTTCAGAACAGCCAGGGCTACACAGAGAAGTACTGTCTCAAAAAACAAAAACAACAAAACAAAACAAAACAAAAACCCCCAAGTACACTAAACCTTATAGAAAAGAAAGTGGGGGAATAGCCTTGAATGCATTAGCACAGGAGACAACTTCCTGAACAGAACACCAATCACACAGGCAAAAAGATCAACAATAAATGGAACCTCATGAAACTGGAAAGCTTCTGTAAGGCAAAGGACACCATCAAAAGGACAAAACTGTAGCCTACAGAATGGGAAAAGATTTTCACCGATCCCACATCTGACACAGGACTGATATCTAAAATATATATTAAAAAAAAAAACCTCAATAAACTAGACATCAACAAACCAAATAATCCGAATCTTAAAATGAGATACAGATCTAAACAGAGAATTCTCAACAGAGGAATCTCTAATATCTGAGAAGTGTTTAAAGAAATGTTCAACATCTTTAGCCACCAGGAAAATGCAAATCAAAATGGCTCTGAGATTCCCTCTTACACCTGTCAGATGGCTATAAATAGCTCATGCTGGTGAGGATGTGGAGCAAGAGAAACACTCCTCCATGGCTGGTAGGAATGCAAACAAGTTTAGGTACAGCCACATGGGAAACCAATATGTTTGTAGGCGTTGAACTTGGGGTGCTTTAATGTTTATACCTCCTTTCCAACCTATCTGCCCTAGGCAGGATAGAAAAGAGAACAGGAGAAGTAGACCTTTTTAGACTCAGATCCTTGGAGCAATTCCACTCTTCATAGTCAGGATTTCAGCAGACCCATTAAATAGCAAACCAGCAATTCAGCAAAAGTGACTGCTGAGGATATATATATTATATATTATATATTCTTCCAGAGTAGGATGTTTATCAGTTGGCAAAGACCATGTCCATGCAAGACTGTTTCACATCGCACACTTGGGATCAAGACAAAAACATGTTTAAGAGAAAGAAACTAAAGGCATCCATTTGAAAAGGAAAATGTTCAGTTGTCTTCAATTGCAATCAACATGATGTAGTGTACAGAAAACTCCAAACAAAGCTGTTCGAATGATTAGTAAACTCAGTATGGTTTTAGGAGGTAATACCAACTCTCAAAACCCAGTAGCTATTTCATATACTAGCTATGAATTTCAAAGCAAGCAAACAAAGAAACAAAACCACAAAACCAAATGCTAAGCACAAATAATTTCATTTACAATAGCAACCAAAAAACCCAAAACCAAGCAACCAAACAAAACTTTAGAAGTAAGTTTAGCCAAGGAGATAAAGGGCTTGTCCATAAAGAACTATAAAACACGCCGAGGGCTGAGGGTGCAGCCCGGTGCTGCAGTCCTTGCCTAGAGTGTAGGAACTATGAAGCACCGCACTATGAAAGAAAAATCGATGTGAGAGTAAGCCGCAGACACATGGAAAGACATTCCATACTGGTGAACTGGAAAATTAGAACTGTTAATATTTCTGCATACTACAAAGCAATGCACAAACTCAGGGCGACCCCTGTAAAAGGTCCAGTGATATTCTTCACAGAAATAGATAAAATAATTCACAAAAGACCCTCTATAGACAACTGTGTTGGAAAAGAATAATCTTGGTCTTACACACACACACACACACACACACACACACACACACACACACACACACACACAAACCAAATGTGAACAAAGCAAAGGTAACTGGGGCAAGGATTTTTTTTTTCCCAAAAAGGGTGCATCAGAACTCAAAATGGGCTGGCACGTGGGCATGGCCAAGGTGACACCAATCTTTTATCTTTGACCAGGTGGTCACTCTGCCTCATCCTGGTGGTGGGAGCTCAGGTTCACCAATCTGATATGACCGGCTAATCAGCAAGGGGGAGGAGGGGATATGGTGATGGCCCTGCAGTCTCAGGCATTTGAATACTGGGTGCCTAGGTGACAGGTCGTCCTTTGGGAGGCCTAAGAGGTGTGGCCTTTTAGAAGCAGGGAAGTCACTGGATGTGGTTTTGAGAATTCAATCATGCCATTTCCAGTTCATTGTTCAGCTTCCTGCCTCTAATTCCAAGACAGGAGTCTCTGCTTCCACTCCAGCCACCACGGCTGCTGGCTGACACGCTGCCCTGCTCTCACCCTTCTGGAACCATAAGCCAAATAAACCCTTCCTTCTATAAGTTGCCCTGATCATGGTGTTTCATCACAGCAATATAAAAATAACAAATATAGGGAGGCTCAGGGAAGGTGGGCCCTTGTTGTGCTATCTTATTTATTTATTTATTTATTTATTTTTGGTTTGTTTATTATGTATATAGTGCACATCAGATCATATTATAGATGGTTGTGAGCCACCATGTGGTTGCTGGGAATTGAACTCAGGATCTCTGGAAGAGCAGTCAGTGCTCTTAACCGCTGAGCCATCTCTCCAGCCCCTGTGCTATCTTTTATAGAAAAAAAAGAAGAAAGAAAGAAAGAAAAGCTTTCTCACATCTTACCTGGAAGAATAAACCTGGAGGTATTACACTGAGTTTTGACTTTTTTTTTTTTTTAAGTGTGTTTTATGTCAATGTGGAGACACCTGCCTTTAATACTGAACAAAACATGAGAAATGAAGGGGCGGACACGAGTGCCACTAGGTGTGACGGAGGACGAGGTTTATTGTAGATGTAAGAGAGAGCAGAGCCAGGGGCACCTGGAAGGGTCCAGACTGAGCAAGACCCTGCAAACGGAGTGGGGCGGGAGGGGGGGGGCGGGCGTGTGAGAAGAAGGGCAGCGGGGGAGGGAAGAACGACAAGACTCAGGGTGGGAGCCAAGAGGACAAAAGGGCTGTGTGGTCAAAATGGCTGGGTTATATAGGGAAGGACAGCCCAGCCCAGTCCCTGGGTGCAGACGTTTAGGGTAGGGGGAAGAGTATGCCAGCCAGGAGAACCCTAGGTAGGGACTGAGGGATGCTGGGAGAACCTGGTGGCCAGCGTCAGCTTTGATATCTTAATAGGCACCTCAGCCACTTGTCCTAGGTTTGAGAGGAGGTGGAGGCAGAGGCAGAGGTGGACATATTTCTGTGGGTTTGATGCCAGCCTGGCCTGTATAATAAGTTCTAGGTAGCCGGAAAGGCACAGTGAAACTTTGTCAGAACAACTGAGGGTGGATAGGGAAGAGTGGAGGAAGGGAGGGTGAACATGACCAAATCTCATTATATGACGTTCTCAAAGAGCTAATTAAAAACTGAGGTGAGTTGATATAAAAACCAAGTATAATAACGTATATGTATAAAAATGCCATGATAAAATTCACTACTTTGTATGCTAACTTAAATTTATTGGAAAAATAAAGAGATGCATTCAGAGAGTATTTGTCAAGTACAAGCTGTTTGGCGTGTCTTTATGTTTCCTACCTGAGGTGAATGCCCCGCTCACCTCGGCCCTACACGACCCACCTGTGCAGACAGCCCAGATGTGCAGGACAGGGGAATCTGGTGATGGGACCAGAGTGTCTGCCGCTTTCCTTTGGGGGACATAGAGCTCCCCAAACCTAAAGATGACTAGTTTCTCACAGAGTCTCTGAGTCGTTTGTCCTATTTCCCTTCCTGCCTTAATTAACCTTTCCATAAGAGAAAAAAGAAGCCCCTTTAAAAAATCCCAGCTGAATGAGCCCTACAACAAATTTGTGTGGAACCTTGGAATGATTTACACACACACACACACACACACACACACACACACACACACACACACACACACAAAATGCCAGTTGTTTATTCTGGATCAAGTCAGCAGATTGTCACGCCTAAGTCTGGGTATGCAAAAAGCTCGTTGGAAGTTAAATCTGTCTTATTGTAATAGCAAGTGTTTTTCTCTTTTCCAACCCACAGGCAACTGAAGTGTTTTTCTGCGTCAGGCTGGGACAGGAGAATCTGCAGATAAATTACCTCTTACTGCACTCTGGAGACTGACGCTGAGGGACTTGCCGGAAGAGGCTACTTGGTAGACTCGTAAAGAGGACAGAAGGAGAAAATGTACAGTCATTTCGGTTGGAGCGAAGTGGAATGTATATTCAAGCCTTAGACGTCGTTTTTGAGCTAGGATTCAAATGGATTAGTAAGAACTATAGTGACAGCTCTAAAAATCTAAATCAGTGAGGAAACCTTAGCTTCACACTTAAGAGCATTCGGGAAGACAGGAGGCTTACAGCGTGGCTGTCCTACTCTGTACAGCTTGTGTAGACTCAGGACAACCCACGCCCAGCAGAGGTTCTGCGTTCCTGGCGGCCTTTGGTATTTCTCTCTGCTGTCAGACTACCAACTCATTAGTATTTAAATCGGCTCATAAATATTTCCTGGAAATTCGCAGTTGTTCAAGCTTCCCCCGCTATTCATCTTGTTCTCCGTTAGTGTTTCTTAGGCCTTTATTTCATGGGCTGATGCATTGTGGGAAGGTGGATCTCATGACCTATTAATCTTACTGGCGGGTGGTGATGGAAAAGGGAGGAAGTCCTGCTGGAGGATGCAGACAGAACTAGGGAACGGATGTGTATGGAAATTTTACTCCATTTCCTTTGTACAAATATAATTATCTAATGATGGACCATGGAAATCTGAATAAAATAAAAACAACTCGAAAGCCAGAGTCTAGGCGATTCAACCTGAATGAATGTTTCTTTCATGGACTCTTTGAATGCTTGGAAAAAGGAGGAACAGTTCGCTGGGGGCAGGCCCCAGATGCTCCCACTGGGGAGATGGTTGCGTGTCTACAAAACCGCTTCTGTTCAACTTGAGAGCTGTGATTCTAATCATCAAATAATGGTGGCAGAGAGGGGCCAGGTCCATCCTGGTGTTCTGTGCGGTTCCCAGGATTCTGTGGGGAGCACGTCACATGGCACGTAAGGCGCTCAGCTAGCAGAACATCCACAAAAGATTTGTCTTTCGATTATGTTTGGTTTATTCACACAGACATTCCTTATAATATCAAACTAACACAGAAGTTAAAAAAGACATCTCACCAAGCGGGGAACAGTTGTTTGGGCAGAAATCCTCCTGGAAGATTCCACTGGGTAATTTGCTTTTCTGTGGACACTTGCAGGCCCAACCCACATCCACCATGAATTTGTTCGGCTGCCACAGTGGAAGGGGTCGGCTCCGATGGAGGTCCAGGAGGCCCTTGAGAGTGTTGGCCAAAGGCTCACAGCTGGAAGCTGATGCACTGGCATTTCACCTTGAGGATCGTTCATTAACAGATCAAGGCCTGTTCTTCGATAGGTTCCTATCTGAGTAGGATGATGGTCAGCCAAGGGCTTGCTTCTGAGTCCTAGCGCTCCCTCCCTCCCTCCCTCCCTCGCTCCCTCTCTCTCTCTCTCCCTCCCTCCTTCCCCCCTCTCTCTTTTATTGAAAATAGATTTTTTTTTCTTATATAATATATCCTAATCACGGTATCCCCTCCTCTGCTTCTCCCATTAGGAGACAGTTTCCTGGGTCCAGCCATCTCAGGAACAAGTTCCATCTTGCTGGGAGGGTCAGAACCGAGTTCAAGTTCCCAGGCTCAGGATAGGAACTCAACTCCTATCCGGCTTTTATCAGATGTTTCATGTATGTCTGTTAAGCGGTAAAGGATGTTCAGAGGGCAGTTGTTTTTTTTATCTGAGCTAAGACACACAAGTCATAAATGGGTGGCCTGTCTTGGCTAAATTAACAACGCACAGCTTGCCCACTGCTTTGTTCCCTTATTGTGCTAAATTCTGGGTCAGAGTCCAGAAGGGGATATGACTGCAAAAAAGCTGAGTCAAGGGTCCTCAAACCAGGTGACCTGGAAAGGCCCCTTGTCTCAAGATATGATTGGCCAATGCAACAGCCCACCCTGTTCCTCTTCGCCTTGTGTGTTCCCATCCTTTAAAAATGTTGTACAATCTAACTTCCGGATCCAGGTTCAAATCCCGAACTGGCCGCCTCCCTGGGCTTGCAGAAACTAAAGCTGGTGTTTTACGCTTCTGTCTCTGGAGTGAGTTTTCTTGCCTTCTACCCTGAACCGAACATTCTGAATTCTTCTCTGCATCCCCATCCGTCGGGATCCACTCCTTTTCTGTCTTTCATTAGAAAAAAATAGGCTACTTATGGAATAATACAAAATGTCATATAATAAGATAAAATAAAAGCTATCACATTAGGGTTGGGCAAGAAAAACAGAAGGAAAGGAGCCCTCAAGAGAAGGCACAAAAACCAGAGACCCACTTGTCTGCACACTCAGAAATCCCACAGAAACTCTAACCTGGAAGCCGTACTACATATGCAGAGGACCAGGTGCAGAGCCGGGCGGGCCCTGTGCATCCCGCCTCGCTCTCTTGTGAGTTCATATGAGCATTGGTCATGTTGATTTAGAGGGGCTTGCTTTCTTGGTGTCCACACCTCTGGCTCTTACATTCTTTCTGCCTGTTCTTCCACAGGATTCCTTGGGCCTGATTTGATAGAAATGTCCCATCCTACTCAAATTTTGTCAGAGTGTTTGGAAGTCTCTCACTCTCTGCATAACGTCTGGCTGTGAGTCTCTAGATTTATTCTCATCTGCTGCAGGAAGAAGCTTCTCTCATGATGGCTGAATAAGACACTGATCTGTGAGTTTAGCATAGGGTCATTAGGAGCCATTTTATTGCTCCCCTGCCCCCTTTTCAGAACAGTAGTATTTGGTTTTACCTTAAGTCTCTAGGCTAGGTAGTCTCTGGTTTTCGGTCACCCTTGGGTAAGGGTCCATCCCGTGGAGAGCGCCTTCAGTCTAATCAGGTACTGGCTGGTTACGCCCACAAGTTTCGTGCAATCATTGCTTAAGGGGCTTTAGCAGACACGAACACGGCAAATGTGGCACCAAAAGGTCTTCCTCTTCCCCCGTCCCTCTCCTTTGCAAACCATAGATTATTATATCCTAAAGCTAGCAATTTCCTTCTTATGAGGCTGACCACAAGGTCCAGCTCTCAAAGCATTAAAGTCCAGCAATCAAAGGCCCACTTTTGACTTACCCTAAGTAGCATGCCTCAAAATTAACCAATTTATCCTAACACAGGATTTCCCCCTTTCCCTTTATAAACTGGGCCAACCTGTCTCCTCTCTATCCAGAGGCAAACATTCTCTCCCTTTCTCCCTTGTCCCTTTTCCCTTTCTCCCTCATTCTGTGTCCCATCTCTGTCTCTTATTTCCTGCCCTTCATCCCTTTGGGGCAAATACATCTCTTTAGTGGTGAGGACTAGGTCTTGGTGTGTCCTATACCTGCTCCAGATCTTTCGATTGCCCTAGCATGTCTTGCAGGCGGGACAGCATTGTGGATCAGAGGGGCTGTGACTGGCTTGGTGTTTCTCCTTTGGTAGTGTGCAGCGTAGCTTTCCGCAGTGAAGATGCAAGGACGGAGGGATGAAGGCTCTCCGTAGGCATCAGCTGGACTTCTCCATGTTCAATGAGTCGTGTTGCTGTTCTCTTCAGCAATGGGGCCTTGCTGTCAGTTTGTGGAGGGCAATTTATAGTTTTGGCAATAGCCCAGGTTGTTTGGAGGGTTCCCATGGGACCCTTTTGTCCAACTCAACTAGATGTAACCCAGTCCCATACTGGAAGCCTCCTTTGCGTACAAGAGATGACCAGTTGGAGCTCTGGCTACCTCATTATTTGGTGATTTCATTTAAATCCTACACACACACACACACACACACACACACACACACACACACACACACACACACTTTTTAAAAGAAGCTGCCACTGTATTAAATTTCCACACTACTCCTCAAATGGCCCTTAATATTAGGTGTCTCCCTCCCCTCCCCTCCCCACTTGACCCCCCCCACTCCAGCCCACCTCATCCATATATAACTATCTATTCTATTTACATTTCCTAACAACATCTGTACCCCTAGTTCCTTGCTCTATACCTAACCTCTGAGGTTCCATGGATTGTAGCTTGGCTATCATTCACTTACAGCTAATACCCACATATAAGTGAATACTCTATTTGTCTTTCTGGGTCTGCTGATAACTTTTTTTTCTAGTTTCCAACCATTTTCCTGAAATTTTCATGATATCATTTTTTTTTTTTTTTTAAAAAGATGGAGCAGCACTCCGTGGTGTAAATGCACCACATTTTCTTTACTCATTCTTCTGTTGACAGACATCTAGGTTGTTTCCAATTTCTGCCTATTATGAATAGAGCAGCAGTGAACATGGTTGAGCAGTGCCTCTGTGGTAGCATGAGACGGCCTTTGAGTATACGCCTGGGCGTAGTATAGCTAGATCTTGAGGTAGATCTAGTCCCAGCTTCCTGAGAAACTGCCACCCTGGTTTCCATAGTGGCTGTACAAGATTGCCCTGCCACCAGCAATGCATGAGTGCTCCCCTCTCTCCACATCCTTGCCAGCATGAGCTGTCACTTGTCCTAATTGATCTTAGCCATTCTGACAGGTGTAAGATGAAATCTCAAAGTAGTTTTGATTTGCATTTCCCTGATGGCTAAGGATGTTGAACATTTTTTTAAATGTTCTTCAGCCATTTGAGTTTCCTCCATTTGGAAATTTTCTATTTAGATGTGTGCCCTATTTTTAATTGGGTTATTTGTTTTCTTGATACCTAGTTTCTTGGTTCTTTATATATTTTGGATATTAGCCCTCTATTGAATGTATAGTAAGAAAAAAATATTTTCCCATTTTGTAGGCTGCTACTTTGTCCAGTGATGGTGTCCTTTGCCATACAGAAGCTTTTCAGTTTCATGAGGTCCCATTTATTAATTTTTGATCTTAGTGCCTGTATTATCAGCATTTTGTTCAGAAGGCCATCTCATATGCCAATGTGTTCAAGGCTACTCCCCACTTTTTTTATTCTATCAGGTTCAGTGTATCTCGCCTTGTGTTGAAGTCTCTGATCCATTTGGAATTGAGTTTTGTGCAGGGTGATAGGCATAGATTTATTTATAAACAGGCACCCAGTTTGACCAGCACCATTTGTTGAAGATGCTGTCTTTTTTTTCCAGGGTATGTTTCTGGGTTCTCTGTCAAGAATCAAGTATTCATTGGTGTGTGGACTTATGTCTGAGTCTTCCATTTGATTTAGTTGATGAAAGTGTCTATTTTTATGCCAATACCATGCTGGTTTTATTACTATAGCTTTGCCGTACAACTTGAAAGGTTTCACACTTCCTTCCTTCCCTACCTCTTCCCTCCCCTTCCCTCCCCTTTCCCTTCCTCCTTCTTTCTGTCATCTTTCACTTATTTATCTGTATCTCATACTTCCAGTATATTTAATTACTACAATTTTGTGATCCTACAAGGTAATCTGAATTCTCTAATTCTGCTTATAGTAGAGGTTGCCACCCTTGGTACTACTAATGCTTTGATTTGTATCCTTATATACTGTGGTGCCTAGATGCACTGTAGGCTGTTTGTATGTTTGTTTGAGAATTTCATATATATACATATATATGAATATTATTTTGAGCACATCAACTCCCATTCCCTCCTCTCCAATTTCTCCCCTAGCACCCACCACCACACAGGTTTCCTTTCCAGTTTCACATGCTTTTTTTTTTAAATACCCACTGAGTCCGCTTAGTGCTGCCTGTGTGCTTGCACCGCATGTGGGATGTGTTGTAATAGGACCATCTCTGGGTTTAGCAGCCTCCCTAGAAACTACCTGCTAATGGTGTTAGTGCCTCCTCCCAACATTAACCACTAAAGTCCCTGCTGCCTCTAGCAGCAAGACTAGATAGATAGTACTTGCAAATATGCCTCTCAATCTAAAAGACAGGGAGGGAATTTTAAAATGAAAACTTGAGGAAAGAAGGAGCCACTTGTTTACACTGAGCCCATCCTGGCTGTAGACCAGGGGGCTGGGTTTAACGCAAGGTGGAGGAAATGCTGGGCTAGGAGGGAGGTCCACTGATTCTAGACTGGTTGGGGTTTTCTGCAGAGTGCAATTGGTGGTTCACAAGCTGATCCCAGTAGCCTGCTTCTAGGTTGCCTGGCAACCTGACTTCATACCTGGATAAAAGACTGACTAGCCATCCCATGCTCTCTTCTCTCTCTCCGGAAGTCTCTCTGTCACGTCCTCAGTTTCTCTCCTTCTCTCTCTCTCTCTCTCTCTCTCTCTTTCTCTCTCCTCTTCCACTGCTCTATTTTTCTCTCCTTCCCTCTCCCTCCCTCCTTCTTTCTCTCTTCCCAGTCCTCCACCCCACCCCCTGCCTTCATACAATAAATCTCTTTGCACCAGATCTATATTTATCAATATTACAACAGCGGTGGCACCCATGAGAACTGATGGGGATTTGAGTTAAACTTTTATTTAAAATATATTTAAAACACGAACTGGTCTTCTGTTCTTTATAGTTGGTTAGTTGATTTCCCTACCCATCTTTCTTCCTTTCCATCCTCTGGCCCACTGTGGTTAAATGTCTAAAAAAAAAAAAATTTTTTTTTGGCGTTGTATAAATATGCTAGAGTTCTTTTGTGTTGCCTAACCTGCAAAGATGCTGTGGTTGGCAAGCTCTGCATTTTGAATTCGTCTATTTCTATCTCTACACCCGTGTTTCTCTTCTGCAGATTGAAGATAAAAGCCACTTATCTTCCATACTAGCAAAAGATGGTCCCCACCGCCTCTTATGCTTATTTGTCCTTAGGCTAGGTGTGCTGATCCTGGAGACAAGGTATACCTTCTGACCTTGGATGGTTCGTTCCTTTTCCCGATGAAACTCACAGCCGGAGTCAGACATCAAAACAAAGGGCCCCAAACCACTTTGACTGGTTGGGTACCAGCAGACCCAAACCAGCACTGCCTGAAATGAGTTTTCTCCTCCAGCATGCCACCACTGCCTTTAGTGCTTGCTTTGTGCTAACAGCCTCCCGCCTTCCCTCCTCCCCTCCCTCCCTCCTTTCCACCCACAGAAAGCAGGTGGGATGAGCTGGTTCCTGTCAGGGACTTTCCGCACACACCATTCTGGGCCCCTACCCTGGCTCATGGTGATGAAGGACCCTGCAGAGCACTGTCAGCTTGGCAGCAGGGGGCAAGCACACGAATCCACAGTCAGCACTTCCTTTCCCAGATGACAGACAAGGCCAAATACTTCTCCCGAACAATCCGAACAATCCGGCCCCAGGAGCCGTGAAACACAAAGAGACAAAGGGAGAAGGGCTTTCCAGCTGTAGCATGCTGGTTAGGTGGAAGGGCTTTTGTCGTGGGAGAGGGAAGTCCCCTGGTCCCAGGCTGCCCCGGTTCCGAATCTAGGTGAAAGGCTCTTTTGTCCTTCTCTGCTCCTTGAGCTGAAGGGCCAGGCGCAGACTGTTCCCAGGGGACTCGGAACCTTGCAGCCATCCAGGTTGACAGCCCCTCCGGTGCTTGCCTCACCACCTGTTTTGGCAACAAACCTCAAACCTCGCAGCAGATTAAAGAGACCGTAGGTGAAGAGACCTTTATGGAAGTCCGGATGGTGCATGGGTTTTTGGGGGAGCTGAGGTCCAGGTGAGACAGGACCTCAGCTGTGAAGAGGGTTTGGGCTCCCTCGTCTGTGCTAACGTTCCTTTTCCAGGTGAGGCCTGTGCACCACAGACAGTGTCCCCGATCCCTTTGTGCACAACCTCCCATTTTCAACCCTCCAGGAGTAAACCCTTCAGTCTCTACAACAAGTTTACACAGTGTCGTTCTAGGTAATGAAATGAGAGGTCAGGGATGTATTAGATCTACACACGGGTTCGAATCCTAGAGCCCCGGAAGCAACCATGCCTGCTGGGCTGCCTCTCCTGAGGTAAGTCATAAACACCAGCCATCTTTTGTCTGTGTGCTGGTTTCTGTTACACTTATGTAATGTAATGAAACATTGGAAGCTTCTTCTGGGCAGAGGAATGCAACCTCGGTTCAGGCCGAAGAGTTGCCGTTGGGCACCTTTACCTGTGTGCTCCACTCGGCCCTCAGGGGGAACAAAATCTCTGCAGAGATCTCCACCTTCACCCACGAGCTTTACCACAAGCTACCTCTCTTGGTGAACAGCATTGTCCTCTGTATAACGGAGGCATGGGTTACACAGAGTCCCTGGTAGGCAGACAGGGAGAGAGGCCGTGACTAGGCAAGGAGGACGATGAGCTTCCAAGATGGCCGACTTCTTCCTCCCTTCCTGACCTGACACAAAAGCATGGCGTCTTTTTCTTTTCTTTTGTTTTCAGAACAGGGTTTCTTTGTGTAACCCTGGCTGTCCTGGAACTCACTCTGTGGGTCAGACTAGCCTCAAACTTAAGAGAGCCGCCGCCTCTGTCTCTGCTGAGATTAAAGCCGCACACCACCACCGCCCAGCTAAAGCCCTGCAGGCTTTTTTTTTTCCCCTGCCAGAGGTGGCCCCTGCTGACGGACTGGCTCAACAAGTTCAAGGCCAGATCAGGACATGTCATGCAACAATTGTGGGCCATCTTGTCTTTCTTCAAACTGACCAGACCTAAATTAAGGGAGGAAGACCCTTCAAAGACCTTCTAAAAGTCTAAGCCTCAACGGAGGGCCAGGCTTCTGTTTCCCAAGTCCACCCTCGGCTTGCTGAGGGTCCTTCTCTCCGTGTGCCTGATGTGTGTGAGCTTCCTCACCCCTAATAAAAGCTTTTCTTTACGGACTGATTCTTTCTGTTTCTGTCTGCTGTGCTTGAGGATTTCCTGGCTATCATCTGTTGCACTTGAGATTTCTCCACCGTTTAATTCTTTATCTGACAGAGAAAATGAAGCTATCAGGACCCTTTGACTATAACGTAATGTCCGCCTATCTGGACAGTTGATAGCTTTCTTAGCCTCTCCTCTCTGTCAGGCCCAAAGGAAACTCCATTTCCCCCAAATTCTGGTAGTTACCTAGCTGTAGTACTGTGCATATCCCCATGCTCCTGGGATAATGACTCATGAGACTCAAAATTTATATTTACCAACACCTTGGCCATATAGCGAGGCTCTCTTCTCTGACTGGCTCATAACTTAAAATAATCCAGTTATACTGATTTACAATATGCCACATGGCTGGTTACCTCTGCTCAGGTACCATGCATCTGTCCTCATGTCCTCCTAAACCAATCTCCCACATGCCTGGCCCTATCCCAGAATCCTTTCTGCCTACTGGATGTCCTACCTTCTATTCTACCCTTTCCTATAGGCCATAGGTTTTTGGTTTTTTTGTTTTAATGCACAGGTGTTGCACCCATACAATCCACAAGAGATTCCTTCTACACACAAAAGCCAGCATTCCTCAGGAACTTGCGAAGCTGGGTCCCCTATGCCGAAAGCAGCTGCTTCCCTTGTCGCTAGCAGAAGGGACAAGTGGCTACCTGTGATGTCCGTAAGCATACCAAAGTGCATGCTGGTCTCCAGCCTTCCTCAGCATCACAAGTGCTTGTTACACATTTCAGAGTCCATGCCAGCACCCAAGCTCCTCTCATCCCTACCTCAACTTCCCCAGCTCCCAGGCCTCCCTCCCACAGCGACTCATTCTCCTTCTCACCCTGCTGTTTCAGCTGCGCGCCCTCTTTTGCCCACGTCCTCTTTGTCTTCATTTCTTACTCTCCTCATCTCTCTCTCTCTCTCTCTCTTTCTGCTCCTGCTTCTTTCATGGCTAGGTCCGCTCTGCTGGCCATGTTTAGTCTACTACGTTCTCTGCTCTGGACTCTTCCAGATGCCTCTGCCTGTTCTCTCATATCTATAATAATAATAATAATAATAATAATAATAATAATAATAATAATAATAATAACTTCCCTCTAAGCATACCATGGAGCCAGTTTATACACTCTCCTCCTCACTGTTCCTCTAAGATGTGACAGTGTAGCCACATCTGTACATTTCCAAAGCCGTCATATGCCCCTTTGCCCTCCTGCAAGCCCTTAGCTTCCGTGCTTTTATTGTTCGGAGATTTCTAGTGCAGTGAGAAGGCAGCTTCAGATAGTATATAGATAAACCCCACATCACTTTCTGTAGCACTTCATTCCAAAATCCTGCCCCGCCCTCTCCAAGCCCAATACTGACTATTGTTGGGGGCTACGCATGCAGCAGTCTTATTAATGTTTATATGCATTTCAGATACTAAATGCACATATAAAACACATAATTTCTTGATATTATTATCCTGTATAAAGCAGCGTGTTTCTCTTTTTGCTGTTTGTTTGTTTGAAACAGAGTTTTTCTATGTAGTCTTGGCTGTCCTAGAACTCACTCTGTAGACCAGGCTGGCCTCAAACTCAGAGATTCACCTGCCTCTGCCTTCCAAGCGCGCTACCCCCACCCGGCATAAAGCAGAGTATTTAATTTTACTAATATCTTGGCGTGGCCTAGAGCTGAATAGGTGTTCCAGGCTGATCCAATAAAAGTCATGGTTCAGAATTCTCCGGTTGCCGGTGCCCTCATAACTGGTGAGTCCAGAACTTGACAGGGCATCTTCCTTCTCTTGCAGCTATCTTCCTCAGTGAGTAACAGGCCCGGGGGCTCATTTTACAATCTGATTCTTAAATCTCCCTCATTTTAAAGATTCTTTGTCATCTCTGTCTCACAGAAAGCATTACCTGTGCTCCCTTGGACTGTTTTAGATTTTCACAGTAACTCTTCTGTCATTTATATTATGTGATATCATGAACATGGCCTTGTAATTATCTATTTACTTATATGTCTCTGGACTTGACTCTTTACATACAATTACTAATTATCTGTCTGCCTGGCATTTGGTAGTCACTCATGAGTGTCTATTGCATAACTAACTGAGTAAAAAGAAAATTGGCCTTAGGTTCACCTTTTCTAATGACTTAAGAGACTCTGGGAAAGTTTTTGATAGGCTCTTGTGATGGATCATTGCTCAACAAATATCACTCTCCCATCAAAATTCCGTGAAAGAAGTATCTTATTATTTCTACATTGACTCTGTTTTTGGCCAGGGTACTTTCTTGGTCCACTGGGATAGGAGTACACACAGATTGTGAGTGGAGGCTTGGCCTGGGCTTGAGGGTCAGGCTTGCTGTCTTGAACGTCTGTCTTCAAATAGGAGAAGAGAGCATGGGAAGATGCTGGTTCAAGGAGGATGAGGAGCAGAGTGGAGCACAGGCGTCATCCTACCTTCATCAGCTGATGTGAGCAATGTGATGCTCATTGTTGGGTGCCACTAAGAGGTAGACATGGGTCTGTGTCACAGTGTTGTTGTGGCTAGTGGCTAGTGGCCAGTGGAAATGCACCCACGTCAGAACCACCGGAGGTACTGTTATAAGTGGAGCATCTGCGTCCACCCTGGGCTTTTCAAACTCTAGGCTACAGGCATTTATCACCAAGCTACTTATAGGGGTGTAGAGATAGCACTGGGCGGTAGCAGGAAGTGGCTACATTTGTTTACTAAAAATCTGTTCCAAGAGTTTTGGAGCTGTAATGAAGCCAGGGAGCAAGATTTTCTCACAGAATCGTTTCATTAAAGAAGTAGAAACTTGGAAATTTAACGACTTCTTAAAGAGATTTATGAATGTAGCGCTGCTCAAAAGGCCACTCTTCCATGCGCGTGGCACTTAATGGTCGCTTTTAAAAACTGGAATAAATTAAAATAAGCCAGCCCATACAACATTAATGGCAACATATTATTAACTTATTAAACAGGTATTTAGTATGTAATTGCTAAATACTAGAAACTCTGGAAGGCATTGGAAAGGAATCAAATATGCCTAAAATAGTCTCCTTACCCAGAGGCTTTCCAGGCTATTTAGCTATAGTCCTTCTGTGTGCTGATGGATGGTGGTGTTCGGGAGTCTAAAAGAAAAAGAGGTGATGCAGCTGGGGTGATTTTGTTCGTTTGAGGTAAGGCTTACTCTGTAGCCAGGCTGGCCTCAAACTGATAGTGATTCTCCTGCCTCAGCCTCCTGAGTGCTGGGATTGTGTGTGAGCCCCTTCTCTTTGGAACCCATATAATTTCCCGGCTCATGGAAAGGATCCTTTGAAGTAACCAAGACGAGATCATTCTGTCCCCAACTTTGAATTTCTTCAGTACCTTTGTCCCACTATCTTCCTGAGATGCTACATCTTGCCAGGAAATGTGACCTCTCAGCTGCTGTGCCAGAGGTCAGGCTCCTGAACTTGGGCCAGGCCTTGGTGTAATGGGACCCTTTCAGATCATGAAATCTGTGCCTCAGGAAAGCATTTTTCAGTAGCAGACAAAAATCAAAGGGTTGAGATCTTCAGGGAGCCTGGCTCTGTGATTAGCATGCAGCAGCAGGAAGCAGTGATCTCTGTGATTTGCACCTCTGAAGGGCCTTGTCTAACTGAGGGAATGGATGTGTCGCTGAGGTTGACCCTTGACCGCTCCTAAATCAGGGCACATGATGTATCAATTTTTCCCCAGCGACATAATTGTATAAATTTAGTAAGTTGCTTTGTGACCTTTTATTTTTTCCACATTATTTATCTAAAGTAGGGCTTAACTTCCGAAAAAAAGAAGCAGACTCTTACCACGAGTCCTTGTCATCTTTTGCGTAGCTCCCAATGGAATCAAATGCTGCAAACTCAAGCATCTGTAGAACAAGATTTGTGTTGTTTGGTGTTATTTTTGGCCTGCAACACCTTACAATGATATTTAACAACACTTAGATAGGGGCACAGGAGCACAGGCTAGGGACTAGCTTCTTTGTAATGTTGTCACTTGATTAACCACACAACTTGGCATCTCAGCGAGTTATGGTCATGACTGAGGAGCCTTCTGACTGAACACTCCGAACTGCCACCAGCGACCTGCACGATGTGGCATGAGGAAGCTCACAGCCTCACTCCTGAACTGTGCTCTAGACTTGTAATCACCGTAGTCTTTGTCCTCTGAGTCAGATGTGATTATTGTTGTCTGTGGTGCTTAATTTTATGTCTAAGCAGGCCTAGATTATGGTAATGTATTGTTGCCAGGAGTGTCTATAGGGGTGTTTTGGAAGTGAGTCCGGCCAACCACCTCTCCTAGGTAACCGGGTGTCCAGTCCCTCCAGGGCCTGACTGAAACAAAGTGGGGGAGGAGAAGGAGCTCTTTCTCTTTGCAAGTGGAGGCATCCATCATCTCCTGGCTTTGCACACTGGTACTTCTGATGCTCAGGCATTCAGACTAAGGCTTATAGGGCCAGCTCCCTGATTCTCAGGTCTTCAGGCCGAGACTGAGTTACACCGCCAGCTTTCCTGGCTCTCTAGCTGGTGTACGGCACACTGACTGATGTCTTATTCCACATACTTGCATGGGTCAATTCCTGTAAGACATTTCTTTGTGTGCACCTCTCTATTTAGCCTATGGGTTCTGTTTCTCTGGATAACACAACATAACACAATCAAGAGTGGTTCTAGCTGGGTGGTGGTGGCGCACACCTTTTACCCCAGCACTTGAGAGGTAGAGCCAGGTGGATCTTGAGTTCGAGAACAGCCAGAGCTGCACAGAGAAACCTTGTCTCAGATAAAAGAAAAAAGAAAAAAAAAAAGAAAGAAAGAAAGAAAAGAAAAGAAAAGAAAAAGAAAAAAAGAATGGTTCTAAAGGGACAGAATTTAAAGGATATGTTTTCTGAACCAGTTTTGGGTTTTCTGGAACTGTTTTTCGTATCTGACTAGTATTAAAGATGCTAGAGACTGCATTTCCAGCAGTAAATGCTGCCAAGAGAGTTCATGGCATGAAATTTATATAAATGTATACAAAATAGCTCCATTGGATACTTACAGTCAACTGCTTATAAGGAGTAGGAAACGGATATATGTGAATACGATCAAAGTGCATCATACACATGCATGAAAGTGTCATAAAATATATTCCAGATTCATCTTATTTATTTACATATGTATCTGTGTGAGTGTGTGTACATACGTGGGTGTATCCTGGCTACATGGAGACGCCAGAGGAGGGAGTCAGACCCTGTGCTAGAATTAGAGGAGATTGTGGGTTGTCTGGCTTGTTATGTGGGTGCCGGGATCTGAACTCCGATCCTCATGATTACACAACTAGTACTCTTGTTTGTTTGTTTTGGCTTTAGTTTGTTGTTGTTGTTTTTGAGACAGGACCTCACTAACTCTGGTTTTTCTGGAACTTTCTATATAG
Organism: Acomys minous; assembly: GCF_964271855.1. Lineage (NCBI taxonomy): Eukaryota > Metazoa > Chordata > Mammalia > Rodentia > Muridae > Acomys > Acomys minous. Next base: position 51,491,456 of record NC_140486.1, read on the forward strand.
CCTAGGCTGGCTTTGAACTCCTAGAGATACCCTACCTCTGCCTCTTAGGTGCTGGGATTAAAGGTATGTGCTACCACATCTGGCTTCAACACACTCTTAACTGCTAAGCCATCTCTTCAGTCTGTCACAATACATTTTTTTTTTCAAGAAAGCAAGGAGCTATGTGACTTTAAAATACTTATAAACAATTTTGTAAAACTAAGGAATACAATGACATTGGCTGGTTGTCCTATAATTGTGGGAAGGGCCCTGCTGTTTGAGGCTGCAGTCCTCCCAGCCTGGATAGCCATTCTGAGCATGGTGTTAAGGATAGGACCTCCTCTCCCCAGCAGGGCCTCCCACTCTCTGCCTGACTCCATCTGGAGAGTCTTTAGACACAGATGCCTCTAGCCACATTTGATATATGACCTTTGACATTGCTCCCTGCTTGCTCTCCCCTCCCTGTGCCTACAGGATAATTAGGTACTGTGTTCCTGTCCTTAGGAGTGTGCTGCCAAGTACAAATCAAGGATCATTAAAGTGCCCAGTTTCAACAAATTATGTACACCTATCCCACCTATAATCACTGAACAGAAAAAAGAAAAGAAAGAAAGAGAAGGGCTAAAGGACTCAAGTCCCTAACTCGGGCATTGCACAAAGAGCATGAGGGCATCTAGTTGTGTAGAGCGATTCCTCTATCTCCCTCAAAGACATCCTTATCTCTGCAGCCACAGGCTGAACCTGCTGAAAATCAAATGCAGAGCATTATCCTGAATAACACACGCCAATTCCCAGCTCTGTGGAGTGTCTATCTTTAACATGAGGCCATTGAGTGAGACAGAAGACCACTCAAGGTGACATGGGAACATGTGTGAAGACTGGTGAACTTGCATAGAGATCCCTTAAATTCTAATGAGTCTTCTTCTCCAGTGGAAGAGGTCTCTCCAAGCTCTGTAACGGTGCCCCAGCCCCGCACCCAAGGCTGTATTAGCTTTTCCATCTCCATCTGAGGACATCAGCCCTTCATTCAGTTGCGATAGTCTCTTCTGATGCAGTTGCCATGGTAAGCAGTGTGGATTCTCTTCCGGATGCCTTTGTGCTGCTGACCTCTATGTCATGCTCAAGTTCCAGCACATCCCTAAAAGTAAGGTACAAAATTTGCACTCACTGGGGAGAATGCTATACTCCAAAAGATCTGCTTGAGTTTCCTCATTTATATAAGAAAGTATCTCAAGATGAATGGGAATGGATATTGAGGGTGCAGGATAATAATTGAAGTAATGTAAAATTGGGTCCGTATGAATTTATTGATGTCGAGACCCTGCGTGTAATGCTGTAACTTTGATGGAACTAATTCCAAGATTTATGTGCCAGGGTGGTGAGTTCACGTGCCAAAATGGCACTGGTGGCAAGTGAAGAAACGTGAGGGTGAGAACTTCATCTTGACGTGTACAGGTCCTGCTTTCTTGCCCATGGCAAATGCTACAACAAACACAAATGGTTTCCAGTTTTTCAACTGCACCAGGAAGGTGGAGCAGTTGGATGGCAGCGTGTGGTGTTTGGGAAGGTGAAAGATGGCGTGAACACTGTGGAAGCCACAGAGCACTTCGGGTCCAAGAATGGCAGGATCAGCAAGAAGACCACCATGGCTGACTGTGATACTTTTGATTGATTTGTGTGCATCTCAGCCTCCAGATTGTCCCTTCTACAGCTCGGGAAAGCACCCTCTACCCACCTGCCTACAACAGCCTGGGATCCCTGTGCTCTAATTGTATTTATTGGGGGGGGGGTATTCATATTTTCCTCTTCAAGTCTAGTTGGATTGCAGAGTGACGTTTATGACCATGAATAAAAATTAAACAAGAAAATAAAAAGAACTGCCCCCCCACACTGGGGGCATCTAGAAGTATACCCTTCACTGGTGGTTTGGGGAAGAGGGGAGCCCCCTGCACCCTGGAATGACTCTGCCATCTCTCTAGTTTCCAGGCCTTACAGTAGACACTGAAGCTACTCAATTAAAAAACCTAAGTATGATGAACGGCAGAGGCGATGTGGCCGCACTAACTGATCAAGGCAGGCTAAGTGCAAGGATTGTAATGCACAGAAAGTCAAACAGCAATCAGAATAGCCCAGGTTCCATAGACCGTGGCTAGGGCTGGCTGTGGAGTTCCTAGAGGCAAACCAGACAGGAGATCTCCTGAAGTCCTATTTGATCGGAATAAGCAGAGAAATTCTAAGTCATCTGGAAATGATGGAGCGCGCCTATAATCCCAGCACTTCTCACCTGGAGGCATGAGATCAAGGGCAACGTGGGCTCATGGAGAGACCAAAAAAAGTCACACACACAGAAAGAAGAAAGAAAGAGATAAAAGAAAGAAGGAAAGAAGTTCTAAGTCAAGGAAATAAAATTTCAACTAGAATCATAAAAATAGAGCCACAAATATGAACTCCTTACAGATCCAACTCCCCTCCCCCCCCCTTGCCCACCCCAAAAGGGGAGGTCATATCCCTGGGAAGGAGGAGCTCATCATACTGAAACATACCCATTGCTAATATTTTCCCAGCCCTCCCGGAGGGGCACTTTCACTAGGGTAACTGTATTGACTATATCTTCAAGGACAGTTAGACTCTGGGAACCCAAAGTGGTCCAGGGGTTCCACTTCCAAAGCGCCCCTGTCCTCTGGTTACAATAGAGGCCTGTGCAGGTCAGGCGATGGGTGGGATTGTTGTCTTTTTTTTTTTAATTAATTTATTCATATTACATCTCAGTTGTTAGCCCATCCCATGTATCCTCCCATTCCTCCCTTCCTCCCACTTCCCCCCTACTCCCCTCCCCTCCCCTATGTCTGTGTCTGAGGGGGACCTCCTCCCCCTGTATATGCTCATAGGGTATCAAGTCTCTCCTTGGTGACCTATTATCTTTCCTCTGAGTGCCACCAGGCATCTCCATCCAAAGGACATGTTCAAATATGGGGCACCATATTTGATCTCCTTCTCCACTCTACAGTGGAGAATGTCCTGTCCATCGGCTAGTCTGGGTAGGGGTTCGAGGCTTACTGCCCATTTTTTTCCTTGGTTGTTGCCATAGTTTGCGGAGGACCCCTGGGCCCAGACTCGCCTGTAGTTTTCCAGGACCCGCTGGATCCTTCTATTTCCTCTTTCTCCCAGGCTTCTCACACCTAAAGTCTCAATAGGATACGTCCCCATGAAAAACTGTACCTACCAGGATAGTGGGTAAGAGGGGATTGTTGTCTTAAGTCTCTTTCATAGCAGGTGCCTGAATCCGTTCTGCAGCAGTTTCCCGGGTTCCAGAATGCTTAATTAGAATAGAAACAATTAAGCAGCTGGCAGACTTTCCACACCGGTTCCCTGAGCTGTAGAACCAGGCGGGGAAAGCTAAATGAAAGCCTAGAATGGCTTCCTGCTAGGGAGATAGAAATCAGAAGCAATGCTGCCCCAGGGAGGGAGGGAAAAACCAACCCAGTTCCAAAGCAGGGACTTGAGAGGCAGCGGTGATGACTCCCACCACTGTCACCCTCAGGTCTCCTCCCTGGCCTCTGGAGAAGGTGGGCAGGCTTGCAGAATGTCCATGGATTTCTGTAAGTTAACCAAGGGGTGACTTTAGGTGCAGCGGCTACACCGGGTGGGTTTCAGTGCATGAGGAAATAGCACATCTCCTGATACGTGGTATGCAGTTAATGGTCTGAAAAAAATGCCTTTCCCTCTTTCCCTGTCAGGAGAACCACTGGGAGCCATTTGCTCTCTGCTGACACAGCCAGCAGGACACATTCACTGCGCTGTCTCAGGAGTGAAAGTTAAATTGTTGCATATGACCTCTCTTATATCCAAGAAAGACCAGCAATGCCTTAGTGGGCCTCTTTGAATTTTAGAGGTAATTAAGCACTCATTTGGGCGTATTACTATCAATGTGTCACATTTATCAAGTGAGGCAAAACCTGCTAGTTTTGTATGGGCCCCAAACAAGAGAAGCCTCTGCGTCTAGTGTAGCTCGCTGAGCAGACCACTCTGAGACTTGGCCTTTTATCAGATGCTGATCCACTGGTGCTGGGGGAGCCACACAGGGATGAAGGATGAAGGCTTTTGAAACAAGATCATGCCCATCACATGATGTGGCCACTGTCCTCTTGAGACCAATCTTTACAGGAATGTGTTGCCTGTGAAGAGTCTGTATGCTGAGAGTGGGTCTGATACGCCAAGACATAAAATCGAGCACACATCCACATTATCCAATGGAAACACACACACACACACACACACACACACACACACACACACACACACACACACCTTGTAATCTCCACCTAGGGCCTTATGGGGGAATTTCCTATAATGAACTGACAGGAAGAGAGTCTTGTTTATAGAGACATAGTTAGTTTTCAACTAAGTCTTTCTTTCTGGATTATAATATGAAGGGTATCCTGTGGTAAGATGTTTACTGCTTTAATTGGTAGCGTGAACCTGGGAAAGTGGGGCCTAAAAATGAGGCGGACTAACGTGTCCCGCCATAGCCAGCTTTATTCAGAGCACCAGACAACTTACACTCTGAGAGTGTATGCTGACAGTGGGCCACCAAATTGCCATGCAGTTTGAGCTGCCTACTGTAAATTAGATTTATCCGACTCACCAAGACATAAAACTGGGCCTGTGTCACTTGAATAAAGTCTACGATCACAAGGACAAGCCACATGTGGAAACATGTCTTTGCCTAGAGGCGCGTGGATGACAAGTTTCAATAGTAAGAAAGAATAAATGACCCAGAGAGAGCCCTCTGTGACAAATCCACTCATTTATCTGGTAGCCCCTGAGCCTTCATGACCCAGTCGTATCTCAAAGGTTCTACAGTGCTCCTGCACATGAACTTTCGGGGCACATATTCAAATCACAGCACCTCCTGTAACCCCGATCGGCACCACTGGGTCCCATTGGTACTCCTCCGAGTGCAGGAACAATGAGAGGAGGTACAGCGTGCTGTATGAACCTTAGATCTCCATAGGCCAATGCAGGGTCACCTCACAGTGTCGCAGAGGCAAAGCAGACTGCAAATGTTTGGGAGAAAGACAAGCCCATGACAGTGTACCAAGGTGCACAAAAGGCAATCTTCTGAAAAAGGATGTGTGGACACTAACCTGGATGTAAAATTTAATTGGGAGGTAAAAGAGAATAAAGAAAACAAATGTTGAGATATGCATTATTTTGAAACCTCAAAGTGAACTCCCAGTGGCACACCTCCTCCAATAAGGCCACACCTCGTAATCCTTCTCAAACAGTTCCACTCCCTGGTGACTTAAGCGTTCAAATATATGAGCCTATGGGGCTTTGACCTCATTAAAACCACCACAGTGTGGTAGAATAATACTTCTGAGATGCTAATGTATTGTAATAGGTATGATGCATCAATAAGCTTAATAATTTAATTATGCATATATATTTAAGATTTTTTTACTACTCCTCTGCTCCTCCTCCCCATCTTCCCTGCTTCTGTGACTGCATGCTTAGGGCTGAGGATGGGGGGATTCCCTGCTGTGGCGCTCTAAGGGACACCCCGAATCTGTTCCTTTCTAGTCTGATGGGGTTGGGTTACTGGGGAAAGAGAAAACTTAAAAGCAGAGTGTCCCCCACAAAGTGCTCTAGCACATGTGTTCTCAACCTGTGGGTCACATACCAGGTGTCCTGTACCTCAGATATATACATTACAATTGATAATAGCAGCAGGAGTACAGTTACGGAGTCTCAACAAAAACAGTTTTATAGTTGGGAGCCACCACGACATGAGGACCTGCATTAAAGGGTGGCAGCAACAGAAAGGTTGAGAATCTCTGCCCAAGTTAGACAGCAGCAAAATATTAGCACGTCAGGGGAAAGCTGAGAGAGCCTGAGAGAGTTGTCTCAGCTTTCCCATAGCTGGGCAGTCAGGACTATAGCCACTCTTGCCTAAGGTTGATACAGAATTACCTTTAAAAAAAAAAGGCCTAGCCTATTAGGAGATGCTTCCTGCTGGGAAGATGTAGCCCCCGGGAGCAGATGTCAGCATTGTCCCCACATCAGAGGCCAGATGGGAGCTCAGTTGCCTCTGTGGATGCCAGTGGGGATAGATGCTGACATCTGATGACTCCTGGGAACAAGGACATGGCAGAGGATGCCAGCATGGACAGATGACAACCAAGGACCAGATTAATTCCCCCCACGTCCAGATGTTCCTCAGTTTCCTTCTATTGCCTTGGGGTAAAAGGGGAGGAAGAAAAACCCAGAATGGATCACATTTACCAGGAACTGACTTGTTTCCGGTTCTGCCATTGAGTAGACCGGGGCTTCCTATAGAAATAGAGTCAGAACGGAGCTCGTGGCACAGGCCTATAATCCCAGGACTTTGGTGTCAGAGATAGGATTACCACGAGTGGCCCTTTTGGGCTACATAATGGGTTCCAGGGCAGCTTAAGGCTACATAATCAGATGCTGCTCCAACACCTACCATGCCAAACAAAAAAATTAGAGTCAGCACGGATGATGTAGACTTTCACATTTTCGTATATTTTGGTTGTGTGGTCACAAGTCTTATGCCTCGCTGAAGTCACGCTGGATGCTGAATTGAACAGAAACGCTTCCCTGTCTGTGTTGTGGGGGGGGGGGGGAGAGTTCACAGACAACCTAGGTGTGATGACGCATGCTTTGTAAAGGTTGAGGCAGGAGGGTAGCGGACTTGAGGCTAGCCCAGGCTACATAGTGAGTTCACAGCCGGTCTGAGCTATGCATAGCAAGACCTTGTCTAATAAATAATTTGCAGACCAAAGGATGGTGTTGGGAATCATTTCTCTCTGCTATATTGAAGGGATTTGTTTGTTTGTGTGTGTTTGTGTGTGTATGTGTGTGTGTATGTGTTTGTGTGTGTATATGTGTGTAGGTGTGTGTGTATGTGTGTCTGTGTATGTGTTTGTGTGTGTGTTTGTGTTTGTGTGTGTGTCTGTGTGTATGTATGTGTTTGTGTGTGTGTCTGTGTGTGTGTCTGTGTGTGTGTGTGTGTCTGTGTCTGTGTGTGTGTGTGAGAGTGTGCCACTACAGAACCTCAATGTCGCTGAGTCTCTTGTACTGGAAAGCACAGTCTGCAGTCTGCCTTTCCAGGTTTCTGTTATAGCTGGTCTCCAGGAGGAACAAGCTCCTTCTGCTCCTGGTGTTCCTAGGGTCCCCGCTCCTGCTCAGCAGCCCAGAGCCTGCAGCCCAACAAAATACAGGCTTAGGAGAGAAAGGGCAGGCACACCCTAGTCCCCAGACTCACTGCCATTAAGTGCGGCTCCCCAACCCTGATTTCTCATTAGGATTATCTGAGGTGCTTTTTAAAAATATTGAGCCCAGAACTCTCTGTTCGAGATTCTTGTTTGTCTGAATTGGTTTGTAATTACAGGATTCCTGAGAGGGCAGACCTGGCTTATGGCAACTGCGATCTGCCCACTGAGCACATTGTGAATTCTCCCCTTATATTAGCCAGACTGTCTAAGGTTCAGTGAGCACAGGACCACCTAAAATGAAGGCTGAGCTTCTCGCTGTCCTTTGCAATAAGACTGGCTACTTGGTTAGAATTTAGGATGTATTTAGTATAGTAGATGGCAGAGAACAGAGCTCAGGGTGAGGTACTGATGGGAATGACGTGTTCTCCCATGACAATAGGTCCTTTGGTTGTAGTCCAAGGCCAGAACAGCAGCGGCTCAAAGATACCATCAAATCCCAGGCTCTTCCTGCGTTTCCATTGTGCCAGACTTAGCACAGCGGCTTCTCCCGTCACACCATGTGGCACAGTGCTTGTCTCAGTTCCAAGCACCAGTCTTCCGTTTATTACAGGAAGACACCAGAGGGATGGCTCTCGATCTTTGTCTTTTCCATTGTTAAGGAAAGCAATCACTTTCATTGAATCTCCCTAGCACACTTTCACATACATCTCACTGGAAGAGCCATAAGAGAGGCCATAAATGAATAATAAAAAAATCTCTAGCCTGGAATAAAGTAAGATAGGTAGGGACAGAAAAGAGGTTTGGTCAGCCACCCAGCAGTGTCCATCCTGTTCACGGGCTACATCTAACCGCCGTTGTTTCTGTACAATACATTTTGTGGAGTAGCTTTTTCATCTCCATAATATAATGCACATTTGCCAAAGTATTCGATTCTGCTATAAAGGACAAAACAGGCAAACAGGATGCCAGCAACTCATTAGAGGTGTGAAACATTGATAATAAGAAAATGAGATTCAGGTAAAACTCCTAAGATAAGAAAGTTGGTAGCCCACGAGACAGAATGTTTAAGGCACCACTGAGGTCTGGGAGCACCAATACTTGCTGATGGTACTGTGTTGGAGGCGGGCTCTTTGAGAAGCAGCCTCTGAGAAGGGGATGAGCACACAGATACACTGAGGGAGTACTTTTACACCCTCCAGCCCTCCAGTTGTCTCTCAGTGTGACATCATTGTTCCTTTCTGCAGGTGAGGACAATTCCTAGAGAGTAGCCACTCTGGCCTAGGTCCTCCTGCCCTGATCTGAGAACACCACAAAGTCCTCCAAGACTTTACCTGGCCTCTTGCCATTCTCTCCCGGCTATTTCTTGCTTTTCTTCCATTAAAGGCAAGTCCACTACTGTGAGTCCATTGTCACCGTCCATACATCCCAGCCACCTCGTCCTCCCTGCCTGGTGTGCTCTGTTCCTCCTCCTCTGATAACCTCTCTACCCCTGGCTCCTCCCCTTCACACCTGGACCCACAGCTTCTCAGATCAGTCCCTCACTCTGAGCTGGTGCGCTGGGTCACAGGGAGAATGGGGCTGGAGCCTCACATGAGGAGGCTCAGACAGGAGGGCATCAGATGATGTCTTCGCTCTCAGAGCCTCCTTCTTCCCTTCCTCCCTGGGCTGCCACCCCAAAGCTAGCCACAAGAAGCCTGGAATGACTCTCTAACAGAGAACTCCACGCTGCAGCCTGAAGTTGTGCTTTGCTGTTTTAATAGCAGGCTAGGTAGGCAAACATGTAAGCAGCCGGTCTGAAGATGCCCCGCAGCTGGGTTTGTTTTCTGCTAGAGCGATTTTGCTGCCTGGCTGCTTCCTGCTGAACTGCTGCCACTGTAAACAAAAACAAGATCAGGCAGAAGCCTACCTCTTGCACTGACAGATCTGCCTTGTAAATTGCTGGCAGCGATACTGTTTGACAGGCCCAGTGCTAGGAAGCAAAGGTCTTCAAAAAATAACAACTAAAAGGGGAATTCCTTGACACCAGCTTGCAAAATATTAGCTCTGCAAAGGGCATTAGAATTATCCAACGCAAGGCCACTGTTTGCTAATTGAAGAACCTGAGGCCAGGTCAGGCTAGGTCACACAAATAATGAACACAGCCTGAACTTGGCACCAGGAATGATTTTTGCTCTCCTACATTGTGTTCAAATCCATTACTTCACCTTCATGTTTTTGTTTTACCATTGTGTACTGCAGAGGATGCTGTGTTGGTCCCCAAACAAAAGTTAAGTGCATTCTCTCGCCGCACCTGGGACAGCTAGCTGTCCCATCACGGGAAGGAACAGCTCACTAATTGGCCTGTTGTATTCATTTATCTTCTCAAGGCTAATTACTTGTTTAATTAAGGCATTTCGCTTTGCTCACAAATGCCATCACGTAACATACTTGATGAATGTAGGACTAGAGAGATGGCTCAGCGGTTTAAGTTCACACTTTTTGCAAAAGATTGAGTGAAGCTCCCAGCACCCATGTCAAGTGGCTAACAACCCCTTTAACTCCAGCTCCAAGGGAGTCAATATCTCTGGTTTCTGCAGGTGGGTACCTGAACTCACACAAACACATCCACACAAAGACACATGTTTACATGATTAAAAATAAATATTCAAGGCTGGGAGTGGTGGCACACGCCTTTAATCCCAGCACTCGGGAGGCAGAGGTAGGTGGATCGCTGTGAGTTCGAGGCCAGTCTGGTCTACAAAGAGAGTTCCAGGACAGCCAAGGCCACACAGAGAAACCCTGTCTGGAAAAAACTAACTAACTAACTAACTAACTAACTAACTAACTAACTAAACTAACTAACTAAGCAAATAAATAAATATTTAAGATGTGGTGAGTGTTGACTGTGTTATTGGAATCTAACACACACTAGCAAGTGCTTTCATTAGAACTTACAGGAGGAGGAGATGGCTTAGTGGAGAAAACACTTGCCACGCAAGTATGAGGACGCAGGTTCAAATCTCCAGAATCCATACTGGCTGCATCATGAGCACCCATAGCTTACTGCTCCTATGGTCATGTAAGAGACAGAAGAATCCCCTGGAAACAGCTGGCCCAGCCCAGTATATGCAGAGGAAACACAGCAAGGAGACCCTGTCTCAAACAAAGTCAAAGACAAGGACAGACGCCCATAGACCTCCATGCACACGCCATGGAATGGGCACACCAGGAATGTACACACACATACACCCACACAACACATCATACATGCACACACATAGCACATCACACATGCACCCACACAACACATCATACATGCACACACAACACATCATACATGCACCCACACAGCACATCATACATGCACACACACAGCACATCATACATGCACCCACATAGCACTTCACACATGCACCCACACAACACATCATACATGCACACACACATCATACATGCACACACACAGCACATCACACATGCACCCACACAACACATCATACATGCACACACACAACACATCATACATGCACACACACAACACATCATACATGCACACACACAACACATCATACATGCACACACACAACACATCATACATGCACCCATACAGCACATCATACATGCACACACACAGCACATCACACATGCACCCACACAACACATCATACATGCACACACACAACACATCATACATGCACACACAACACATCATATATGCACACACACAACACATCATACATGCACACACACAACACATCATACATGCACACACACAACATATCATACATGCACACACACAACACATCATACATGCACACACACAACACATCATACATGCACACACACAACACTTCACACATGCATACACACACAAAGAATTTATAAAAACTATAACAACTAATCACCTTTGAGATGTTTTTTAATGCTTAAATAGGGGCTGGATAGATGGCTTGGCTGCTCTTCCAGAGAACCCAATTTCAATTCCGGGCACCTGCAGGGCAACTCACAAACATCTGTAACTCCAGTCCCAGGGGACCCAACACTCTCTTCTGGCCTCCAACGGCATTGCATGCACGCAGTGCACAGATACACATGTGGGCAAAACACCCATACACATTAAAAAATAAAAGCTTAAAAAATTTAAATAAAAAAAAAAGATGCTTCTGGTTCTCTTTCCAGTTGAGAAAAGAAGGAACATACTGTTGAACAACAACAAAACAACAAAATCAAGTTGCAAACAATAGAGGATGTTCTTTTCTGGGACAAAACCAAAAATAAAACACAAGCAAAAATTTTAGGCCACTGTCCTAAAATTTTTAAAATTGTTCTCTATTTTACATCTTAGTTCCTACATATATGAGAAAACTGTAAGCGTGTGGAATTATTTGTGAAAGTCACGATCTTCTTGGTCAGGATGCCAACGGGCTGCGTTAGGCTGTTTGTTTATTTAAGGTTTCCTTGTGTTTCTATGACACCTTCTCCTTCTGCAGCACAGAGTGCTTAGTAAATACTAACTGGAGGATTACCACTCCAGGAAGGCTGAGGGGAGGAGCTGGCAGACACTAACGCACTGCTTCCAGAGCAGGAAGCTGGGAGTCAGCCTGGAAAACCTATCGTGCGGCTGACTTGCACGCTGATGCATTATCAGAGTGCTTTGTGCACTGTATGGAGATTACTTGATCTATACACGACCGGTCATTTGCTTCTGGGCATCTTTTCAGTTGAGAAAAGAAGAGCTAATAACAACACTGTCGAACTAAAATAACAAATCAAGTTATGAACAATATAGGATGTTCGTTTCTGAGGCAAGAACCAAAAATAGGCCACAAACAAAAAAGTCACTGTCCTAATTTCCTCCTGCTGCTGTGACAAAATACCACAACCAAAAACAACCTATGGGAGGAAAGGGTTTATTTGGCTTATATTTCCAGTTCACAGTCCATCACTGAGGGATGTCAAGCAGGAACAAAAAGCTGAAACCACAGAGTAATGCTGCTCGCTGGCTCCCTCCAAGGCCCTCGCTTGGCCAGCTAGCTTCCTGATAATATCCCTAAATAAATATGCAGTCCATACAGGTTAGGCTCTTCGTATAAATTAGCAATCAAGAAACTGTCTCACAGACATGCCCACAGGTCAATCTGAGCAGCTGAGGGTCTCCTATCACATGACGCTGGGCATGCCAGATTGACAACTCAAACTGTCCAGGACACCCACCAAAACCTAAAGCTAAGCAAACGTCTGTCTTACATCAGACCCAGTGTTGAGTGACTTATGTGGGTGTGTCTAATCTTCACACTTATCCTCAAGGACTCGTGGGAGCAACAAAGGTCCTTGCACCCACTGGTCACCAGGGAAACCAGGAATGTTAAACACTCAGGATTGTCTTTTTCAAAGGGAAAGATGCGTAACCTGTTTTTCTACCCAGAAGGCTGGGAACTGGACATGATTAACAACTGGGTGATCGCTGTCATCTGAAGGGCCAGGCCATATCAAGCTCTTACAACCAGAACCAGAGATACCTAATAGTCTAGATGACTCTTACATTATCTGTATAGCCAGGGGCTCCTCCAAGCCCCGACAACCAGGACCAGAGATGCCTAATACCCCAATGACCTCTTCACTATGTGTATGATCGAGACCAAGCCAGATCCTTTCCTGGGCCCTTAAGCTAATACATGTAGCCTATCTCTGGAACTCATCTGCTTGGAAGAAATGACATGTACTTGAGTTTATTTTCAATATAATTAGGCTTCCTTGTGCCCTTAATATTGTGTTACATGACGATTTTCCCCCAAATTTGTAATATCTTTAAATATGGTTTACAATAAACCACCTGGTAGCAGACTCCAAAAGTTGGGCTGAACCAAGTTTCCCTTCTTGCCTCTTAGCAGATTGTCGCACTGCTGGCCACGATGCTTAGAGAGATACCACCCTTCCCCAAAGATGAGCGTAACAGCTTTGTTTCTATAGATCAGGAATGTGACAGGGTGAGAACTTTAGACATACAAAGTGGAAGGATTGATAATTTGAGGCCAAGTTCAATATTCTCAAATATTTCTTCTTTTTTCCAGTTCTCTGCCTCATAATAATCCCCTTTCTTTGATAGGGTTTCCTATTGCTAAGCAGAGACACCATGACCATGGCAACTCTTATAAAAGTAAAACATTTCACTGGGGCTGGCTTACAGTTCAGAGGTTTAGTCCATTATCATCATGGTGGAAAACATGGTCTCATGCAAGGAGACATGGTGCTGGAGAGGTAGCTAGGAGTTCTACATCTGGGTCAGAAGGCAGCAGGAAGAACAAGTGAATCATTAGGCCTGGCTTGAGCTTCTGAGACCTCAAAGCCCTCCCCTAGTGACACACTTCCTTTGACAAAGCCATGCCTACTCCAACAAGGCCACACCTTACTCCAGCAAGGCCACACCTACTCCAATAAGGCCACACCTCCTAATAGTATCACTCCCTATCAGCCTATGGGTGCCATTTTTTTCAAACCACCACATCCTTTTTTTTTTTTTTATTCATTCAACACATATTTATGGAACATGTACAAAATGGACGTACATATCCTGAAAGTATGAATCTAAATATAACAGGTTTCAAAACTGAAAACTTTTAAATATGATCATGATCCACCTGGCTTCATGTGCTGGATCATAATCATAACATAAGAGCACACAAGAAGAAGTAGAAACACAGAAGCCATATCTGAAAACGTGTTCCTCATTCTTAGCAATTAGGGAAATACCAATTTAAATTACTTTGAGATTTTGTCTTGCCTGATCAGAATGGCTAAGAGCAAAGTAAGCACTTGACAACAAATGCTGGTGAGGATGTGGAAAAAGAGGTCTCTCTTTCCCTGTTGGTGGGTCTGAGAACTGGGGCAGCCACTTTGGAAATCAATGTGGAGAATTCTTGAAAAGCTAAAAGTAGACCTACTGTTTGACCTGGTTACTCCACTCATTCACTCAAAGGACTCAGTATCCTACTGCAGAGACACTTACTTAATTATGTTCATTGCCGCTTTGTTCACAATAGCTAGGAAACTGGTAATTGAATCTTCTCCTATTTGAATTTTTTCTGGAGAAATCTGTAGCCCTTAGCTTAGCAGAATTCTTTGCGTTTCCTTAAACATTTTCTCTAAAGTATCTGCACCAGAATCAGCCAACAAAATATCATCCATGTAATGGTAAATGATAGATTGAGGAAACTGTGCAAATGGTTGTTGCACAAAGTATTGACATAAAGTTGGACTATTCACCATTCCCTGATCGGTAGATGGTATTCCCTGGACGGTAGATACCATACCGTCCAATGGTATCTCTTCATTGGACCACTACTGTTCAGAGTAGATACAGAGAAAGCAAACCTTTCCCTATCCCACTCATGCAAAGATATTGTGAAAAAAAAACCAAACAATCTTTTAAGTCAATTACTATTATAAGCCATGACCTAGGTAACAAAGAAGGTAAAGGAATTCCAGGCTGTAACGGACCCATTGGTTGAATTACTCTATTCACTACTCTTAAATCTGTTACCATCCTCCATTTGCCTGACTTCTATTTTACAAAGACAAGGGAATTCCGTGAGCTGGTAGACTCTTCTCTATGTGAGCCTCCAGCTGCTCTTGCACCAGTTGGTGAAGTGCCTACCATTTTTTCTTTTGTTCTGGGCCACAGCTCTTGCCACACAGGGCTGTTTGATATCCATTTTAGGGGCAAGGCTGCTGGTATATCAGCAGTCGTCCTGTTTATAAATCTGGAAACTCAACACCTGTGAAGTTCTGTGTTTGGGCGATGGGCACAGCTTGTGGTTGTTCTTGATTATACACGTCAATACCTTCCCCAGAAGCATCTGCCATTTCACCCCTAATTTCATCTTTGTCTCTGTGATTGCAGGAATATTAATTTGAGTACACCATAAATTTATGGGTATGTCAGCCACATAGGGTCTCAGCTTCCCTGTTTCCCCTTCTTGCCCCACACACTTAATCTACTGTACAATTTGTCTTATTTGAGATAATTTACCAATTCCTATAAATTGTGTATAAACCTTCTGAAATGGCCAAGCTGGCTGCCAACACTTTTGAGAAAAGATCATGACATCTGCTCCTACACCCACTAAACCTTCTAGTTCAACATCATCACACCATTAATTTAGGTCTCTGATCATTAGACATTGTTTGCAGAACCCACATCTTCCAGTACCCCCAAATACACCTGTTCTTTCTACTGGAGCAGCTAAGCAATTCTATCCCCTACATTAATATGCATCTCCTTCTTTACATATGCCATGTTGTTAATTTCTTCCTTACAATCCCCATCTATAATACCAGGAGGCACAATAAAGCCTTGAGAAGTTAATCCACTTCTTCCCAAGATTATTCCAACTGACCCTGAAGGTAAAGGACCACAAACACCAGTGGTTGTTTTGTAACATTCAACCTGTGAGGATAGTGTAAGAGATTTACCTGAGGCCACATCCAAAGCTGCGCTGCCTTCAGTAGCATGCATTAAATCATCGATACCTGGTCTTTGTTTTCCTGCAAATTTGTTACCTCCTGTCTGACCAAAGAAAGACAGCTTGTATTGTTTGCTGGGAGGCCTCGAGCTAACAGGCCCCTCCTTTCATTTCCTGATGGCAAGAGATGACCTTGTACATCTCTCTTGGATTGACAATCCCTAAGCCAATGTTTTCCCTTCCCACAGTGGTTACAAGACCCTGGAAGGCACATCATCACCATCACGGCCAGAAGCTCCTTGCACTCTTCTACAAGTACCATTCACTCCAAAGTGAGTGCACCTGTTATTTTGAGGTCTGAAAGTTTTAACCTTACAGTTTCTTTGTAAATGGCCAATTTTACCACAATTAAAGCACCAGGTGTTTTGATATCTGAGACCTCTAGCTATAGCTTGTCCTATGATTATTCTGATGCTCCTGAGAGCGAATATTAACTGTCTCTCTTACCCATTCACCTAATGGGCTCCTTGTGCTTTTAATGGTCTAATTGCTCTCTTACATTCAGTACTCACATTCTCACAAGCCATGATCAGTGTCAATGCCTGTCTGGTCTCAGGATCTGGTATGGCTCTCTCTAGAGCTGAACCCAATCTCTGTAAGAATTCTGTGAAGGCTTCTCCAGGGCCTTGAAATACCATAGTAAATGAAGTGGTTGTTTTACCAGGCTCCTCAGCCATGTCCCAAGCTCTTAAGGCTGCAACATGACATTTGTTCAATTACCACATCTTCAGATCGGGTTTGTTCTCTTAAGTCAGCATAAAGCCCTTCACCAAGCAATTGATCTTTTACAACATTTATCCCCCTTGTTGTATTTTGTTGTTCTATCCTTGTGGCTTCATTTCTCCACCACGATAACCACTGTAACTGTGGAGCAGCTTCTAACACAGCTGACACCAATCCCTTCCAATCTTGGCGAATAAGTCTATGCTGCATAGCCCAGCTACTTAACATTTGTTTAACAAAAGATGAACGTACAAAAGCCCTTTAAAATGCTTTAAATATAGCCTATCTACTGGAGGCCCTGCCATCTCATCATAAGCCTCACCACCATCATTAGCAGGGATATGTTGCACAAAGACTGGAAAAGCTAATGGTGTCTGTGTGGCACCAGAGAATTCCTCTATCAGGGCACTTGCCTCCAAAGCCCTTTTGGTCTGTCCGTTTTCCCTTTCCTCTAGAACCTTGACAGCCTCTCCTGCTTCCTGTTTTCCTCCACCCCCTTCTGCATGCTGGTGCTGCGGACACCTGGATCATGGAGCAGGGCGGGGCAGCAACTGTGGGAAACACTGGCTCTCAGTTACCAGGTGTTTTCCTTTTACTAACGGCACTTTTTGCTTTCCAAATGCTTCAACCTCTACCCGCAGATTCTCTAGCTGTACAGCCAACTCTGCAATCCTATATCTTCGAAACCTATATCTTCCTCCACAACATCAGAAGTTAAGCTACCATTATGTCCAAAGCACATTGGGCGCCACCTGTAAGCTTCGACCTTTTCCAAACCTACTTTATTTAAGGTTCTTTAATGCTTATACCTCCCTTCCAACCCACCTACCTTAGATAGGGGAGAAAAGAAGTCAATGGGAACAGGAGAAGTAGACCTTTTTGAACTCAGTTCCTGGGAGCGATTCCCCTGGTGTAGTCGGCAGGATTTCAGCAGACCAGCAATTCCACCAAAGCTGCTGCTGGAACTTGAAACAACAGCCGGAATCCAGAGTCTCAAAGTGTTCTCTAGAGCGGTCTCTCTCCGAGTGTCTTAAAGTGGAGTGATGAACAGCCAAACAGTACCAAGACCCAAAAGGCTCCCCCCTCCTGTTTGGAGCATGTATGTACACACACACACGCACACGCACACGCACACACACACACACACACCCTCTCAGGGTCTGTACTAAGATGTGTTTCAGCTGGCAAAAACCAAGCCCCCGCACGAGGTGGTTTGTCTTCTAGTGGATAAACATCACCTGTTCTCTCACAAGTCTGTTCCCCATCTCACACTTGGGATCAAAACAAAAACATGTTTACATCCACTACACACCATGACCAAGGCAACCCTTATAAAAGAAAGTAATTTATCTGGGGGCTTGCTTCCAGTCTTAGAGGGCTAGTTCATTAGGCGGGAAGCAGACAGTTAGGGTGCTGAAGGAGTAGTGAGTGACTTACATTTTGATCCACAGGCAGCTGGGAGAGAGAGAGAGAGAGAGAGAGAGAGAGAGAGAGAGAGAGAGAGAGAGGGATTGGTGTGGGCTTTTGAAACCTCAGAGCCTACCTCTAGGGACTTGCTTCCTTCAACAAGGCCACACCTAATCCTTGTAACCCTTCTCAAACAGTTCCACTCCCTGGTGACTAAGCATTCAAATATATGAGCCTATGGTGGCTACTCTCATCCAAACTACCATAGGCTTTAAGAAACTCCCAGAACAATATATGCTATTGTCCCTGCCCTTGGGTTGCCTGCCACTTGAAGGTAAAACTGATTGTGAAAGACATACTTTATGCACTTTGGACCCAGGACTTGGAAGAACCAAGTGGGAGCTGATCTGGATATCTCCTCCCTGAGAACTGTCTCTCATAGGATCAGGAGATGTTATGCAAACTGCCAAGGGAGAAAAGCAAACAGTAAGGCCATCCAGCTACAAAGTCTACAGAGCACAGCAGTGATTGGCTCAGCAAGATATCCCCAATGGTGTAATGGTGGCACTTAGGGCTTGGGGTAACTGACAGCTGTTTCATTGGACTTAAAGTCTGATCAATTGAGTTCATAACAGTTACCACAAACCTAGCCAACTATTGCATTCAGGCTCTGTTTCCCCTCCAGTCACAGTGCAATCAGGCTGCAATCGGGACCCTCCTGAATGGCTGAGAGCAGAAAGGATCCCAGGTAGCTGTGAGTGCAGTAAGAACAGACTCTTGGGGCTGGAGAGATGGCTCCAAGGTTAAAAGCACTGTCTGCTCTTCCAGAGGTCCTGAGTTCAATTCCCAGCAACCACATGGTGGCTCGCAAAAATCTAGAATGAGATCTGGTGCCCTCTTCTGGCCTTCAGGGGAACAGGCAGGTGAAAACACTGTGTACATAATAAGTAAATCTTTAAAAAACAAAACAGAACAAAACTACAGACTCTTGAGAGGCAGCTTCTGTAAGATAGCTCAGTTAATGGGGGAACAAAGACTACTTTGTTAATCTTTTGGGGAGTGGGTAGAGGCTTTGGGGGTGAGTGTACATCATTGGCCAGGACCTGGGCATTAGGGGTGCCTCATTTGTATAAGGAGGAATTCCAGGTGCTGCTGGACATGACCTTATGAGGAGAGAGAACGTTCAATCTGTCTACTGGGCTTTGTGACCTCCTCTGAGGGCAAATGTGAGGGCAAAGGGCTATGGTGCCGAGCCATGCAGGCCCGGCAGTGGCGGGGGATGGGGTGGGGTGAGGAGGGTGGGCGATCCTACTCCCCCAGATCTCAGGACAGGATTTCCCAGATTTGGACACAGAATCGCATGCCTGAGAGGGTGTAATTCCACTCAGAATTTTCACGGCTGTGCCTAAGATGTTCTTATCACCCAAGCAATTTTAATCTCGCCACATCTTAGAGCTCTGAAAATGAGTGCTTATGACTCTTGCTCCAGGCCAGCTTCCCCCAGGCCACAGCTCCCTGGCCCCATAAACTACCAGTGGATGGAGAGGACACAGATCCGGAGGAGAACCTTGTACTGCTAATTTCCAATACTGGTTTAATTTCTAACTTTATTCTAACAATTTTCCTTAAACTCATAGGTAAGAGTAGGTCTCATCTCTTATCAAAGAACCTTCTTTTTGCAATAGATTGAGGCTATTATCAAGATCTACAACTGGTCAAAAGACAGAGAACAACAGTCCATGTGGTGTCCAACTGATGCATCTGCCTTACAATCCACACACCTAAGGCTTAGAGAAAACTGTGAACGAGGCAGCAGCAACACTGTAAGAACCAAAGGATCAACCTGCTTCAAGACAGTGTCTCCTAGTTATGACACAGAAGCTGCATCCATGAACTCTTAACAGTATGGGTTTTCTAAACAAGACCTGCATGGTGAGCACACTAACTGACATGTCAACTTGAATGAGGAAAATTTCATAAGGCCCGACCCACATACAGTCACATAGGCCCGACCCACATACAGTCACATAGGTGATTAATGTCTCCTGAGAGAGGGAGAATAGTCCTCCCCAGGGACAAGCCCTTCCTATAAGTTATTAAATCTTAAGTGGCCAGTCCTAAACACATATACATACAAGTAACACTAATGGAATCACAGTAGAAATATATGTGTATGTATGTATGTATATATGCATATGTGTGTGTATATTCATGAATTTAAAAGAAAGGGAGAAGGTGGGGAAGAAATGATGGAAATACAGTGCTTATGTATAAAATACTCAAAAATAAAATTAAGAAACAACAACACAGGAATACTAAAAAATATTGTATGAAGTTCCATCAGGTTGTGTGTGTAAGTCTATATAAAACACAAGTAAATTTCATATTTAGATTTGGGACCCAACCCCAAGATTATATACACGCAATTACTGAAAGTCTCAGATCCAAAATACTTCTGGTCTCAAGTGTTTGCCATGAAGTCTGGATCTCCTACCCTTGTGGAGCTCCTCTTCCAGCGGAAAGCCTGGGTTGCTTCAGAGAAGCGATAACAAGCAGACAGAATAAGCTCGAGGCGATTATCAAGGAAAGATGCCAAAGGCACGGGGAAAGAATATACACTGTCTGAAAGGGCCCGCTTTACACTCCTCCTAAGGATTTTACTTTGGTCCTTCTGGTCTACCCGACACTGAACACCCTGTTGTGGAAGAAGAAAGTATACAGCTTTCTGTAAAGTGACATGGCTGCGGGCCAGTAGAGCCCAGCATGGACCCTTGGGGAACACTCAAGGCTCAGGAGCGATGAGGTTTTTTTTCCATACTGGGTCCTCAGGACGGTGAGGGTGTCTGTGTCTGACAGATTCGTTCTGTGCATTCCCACGTTTCCTTGCCTAGTCCACACACTTGCTCAACTTGCTCCCACTCTGCCACTCTGCTTTGCAGAATGTCTTCCTTTCAAATCCACATCCACTTGGGACTTCGGACTGTGACCTCATTGGGAAACGAGGTCTTTACAGGGTGAAGATTTACCTTTAGGTTTAGGAAAGAGCTGCTTCCTGTGAGACAGTTGAGGACACACAGAGACACCTGAAGAAGAAGGCCCAGTGAAGACAGAGATGGCAGTGATGTAGTAGAAGCCACTCCAACCAGGAACCTCAGCAAGATGGAAGAAGTGATGAAAATGATCCCACTGAGGCCTCCGAAGGGTCGTGTCCTCCCTGATCTTGTTTTGATGCTAAGGGGTCATTTCCTAGGAAGAGTCCACACATCTTCACACACAGTTCCTTTCCAGATTGGCATTAAAGCAGGGCCTCATGGAAGGGAACCATTAGTTCCCTGGGATTTCCCAGTGCCGAAGCCTAAGGATTCCTCTCTATACTTCTCTTAAAACTGCTTGTACTGAGCCTCGTGTGGTGGGTCACGCCTGTAATCCCAGCACTCGGGAGGCAGAGGCAGGCGGATGGATGTGAGTTCGAGGCCAGCCTGGTCTACAAAGTGAGTCCAGGACAGCCAGGACTACACAGAGAAGCCCCGTCTCAAAAACCAAACCAAACCAAACCAACAACAAGAAAAAACAAAACTGCCTGTACTGAGGTTGCCATAACTGTCCCCAGCCCTCAGTCATTTCTTTGTGTTGGAGACATTCTCTTCCGTGTTTAATCTACATTTGAAACTTTCTCTGGCATCTGCTGTGTGGTCCTCGTGGCAGCCTTATGCTGCCTGGAAATAACATGAAATCTCAACAACACGGCTGCCTAACCAAGGCCTGAACAAGGGTGTCGCCAGCAGCCACGCTGACAGGGGAAGGGGAAGAAGTCTCCTGGGGCCTCAGGCTGAGACGAAGAATTTCAGGCAACTGGTTTATCTCATACCAAGTGTTCAGCCCTGAAATCATACAAATAACATTACATGGACTGAGCAGATTGCATTTATATATTTAGGAATGCATGTGTGTGTGTATATACATAGTATTCATATCCACCACTATTAAAGAAAAAGAGGCCAGAGGCTATGAATTTGAGGTGGGGGAGGGGGGGAGGCGGGGTTCATGGGAGGCACTGAAAGGGAAGAAAAGGGAAAATGATGTAATGTTATTTATTTTAGTTTCAAAAAATAAGGTAACTTCAGCTTTTGAGGGTTGGCAGCATAGAGAGTTTATCACAGCTCTTTCTATTTTCATCCTCGCCATCTATTTGGGGTCCCTAGACGAGGGCCTCCAAGACTGGCTCATAACGGTGCCTCCTCCTGAACTCTGAGTGTGTCCCAGGGCCCTTTCTACTGGCCTAAGGAGTTCAACGTGTGAAAAGTCATTACTGGTGAGAGTCTGTGGATTGTCTGTGGAATTAGCCAGGCCCTTTCCTAGTATAACAACTTCGCCCCAATGTCGCCTCAGCAGGGCTCAAGGGAGGGGGCTGAAGGGGGGCGGGAACAAGGTGACAGTTAGATACAGAACTTTACACCTTGCCCCATCTGGTATTACTGCAGCAGTCAAGGCCTCGTGAAACAGAATTTATCTGGCAGAGGCAGCCATTCACTTACCTTCATTCTTTAATTAACTTTGGCACCAATTCCTAACTTTCTCTAGGGAAAAACTTTGCTCTCCAAGAAAACCTGTCACAAAGCTGGTGAGAAACGGGCTCTCGCCCCGTGCAGCTGTAACTTCATTTTGTGTCAGCAGCCTGCAAAGCCCTTCGTGGGTCGCTTCTTTGTAGGGGAAGAAAGCGGCCTTTGTTCTGTTTTATTGTTTCTAGTCTATATGTATTTGGGCCTGAGGATTATAAGTGAGATTATAGTCTAGATAAGAGGAACGGAATAGAAAATAATCCAGATCAGGAATGTCTCCAGATGCCAGGAGCAAAGTTATTACAGCGACGGGTAGATTGTACACTGAGCTGTAATTGATCCACAGGGCAAGTATATGTCTGAGGAAAGGGACGGAAAGTGATTTTTGCGTGTGGAAGGGCTGGAAGAAACAAAAACAAAAACAAAAACAAAGGCCCTGGGCTGCAGTTCAGTGGCATAACGCTCGCCCAGCATGGTGCTCTGTCCACAGCAAGCACTGGTTCCACTTGAGACCTTGTTGGGAACAACCCGGATGTGGGTGTAGGGGAGGAGTACCCAGCAATCTGTAGCTTAGCCAACCCGTGAGGTAATGCTGATCCATTCTCGGAGTCCAGAACCGTAGGGTTAACGCTGTCTCTTCGGTAGGAAGGCTGGAATTCCAGATAACTGGTCTGGGAGCATGCTGGGCAGTGTAGCCAAGGGTCAGTACTTCGCAGGGGCAACTGATCCCACACGTGCCTCCTGGCCAGGATTTTAGAAAGTCTGGGAGCCGAAAGCCCAGGTGGCCCCCACCCTCACCCTGAGGGCTCCTGCAGAATTGAAAAGGAGGTCTTCAGACCTGAGCTGCTAAACACTGAAGCCACATTAATTAGTCTCCAGCAATTTCGTGTTAAGACCTGGAAGGGCTGAATTAGAAACTAGCAACCAATTATGCCAGCGAAGCAGTCAGAGAGGGGACCAACATCATCGCTAAGTCCTATGAAAGCCCTTCCCCTCCCAGAGGGCTTGAGGCAAGCTTGTCTCCCTGTGTTGCTCTGAAAAGCATTCCTTAACTGCGGGAACTGGGCTCAAGACTTTCCCTTCAGGCATGGCGCTGAGGAGAAAGAAAATGAACGCTCGATCTTGTCTAAAGCCTGGAAAACTGTTGTTCCCCATGCTGTAGGCTTGCCTATTTTTCCTTCCTGTACTGGCCTGCCTTCCTTCCTTCCTTCCTGTGAGCCTTCCTTCTCCACATTGGCCAGGGGCCTTGGCTGCAGCAGCCCATTCAGGGTCACTGATTCCCCACTAGCTGTAGATTCTGGGAGTCTTGTGCAGACTTGACTCCATCATTTTAAGCTCCCAAGATGGACTCAGATGTTTGCTAATGTCCCTTCCTGGTTTTGATACTTTTCCGATGAAAATTTTCAGTCAAGAGCTTCATTCCAGTGAGAGATATATGTGGAGTGCTAGACCTGTCGCCTGCCTTTGAAGAACACTCAAGTCCGGCATCTGTCCCGGCAGGCTATAGTGCTAGGAGGAGTTCCTCTCACCGGCCCCCTAAGGCTGAGAGGAAGAAAAACAGGAAATAGACACAAGGGCTGGTCAGTGTTCATAGACCTGCATGCAGGGTGCTCAGTACCGTTCCCTTCCTTCAGTGTGGATGTGCAAACTGAGCGCATCTCACCTTCAGGCCCATCCCTTCACCTCCCCTCTCATCTTAGCTGAGCAGTTCAAAACAGCCTATCAGAATGTATGTAGCCATATAAGGGAGATGGGAAAAACAACAACAGCAACAACAATAACAACAACAACACCTCAACACCACATCTGGGCCTGTAGCTTTTGGAGGATATTTACTGGAAGCCGGCCAGCATAATAAACTGCTTCCTGGAGGCTTGCAGGTCCTATTTCTTAGACTTGAAATCATACCTCAAGGTGTTGTGTTGTGTTGTAGTTTGGTCAGCCTCCTAAACTGCTTAATATGCAGCACACTATCAGTGATGGTGAGTTGAGTACACCAATTTCAAGATTTCTATTTATATATTTTAACACAATTAAATTTGTATCTATTTACCAATAAATATATTTATTGTTTTATGTTATATTTTGTGTTTATTTTATGAATGTTTTGCCAGCATTGTCTATGCAACACATTCCTGCAGTACCCACAGAGGCGGTAAGAGGGCGCTAGAGCTCCTGGAACTGGAGTTACAGATGGTTGTAAGCCACCAAGCGAGTGTTGGGAATTGAACCCAGTCCTTGGCAAGCACAGCCAGTGCTCTTAACCCTTGAGCCAACGCTCTAGCCGCACAATAATTTACTTTTAATTAGATTTGGTGGACTATAAACATGAGGAGAGCTCAGCCAGAGAAAGCAGAACACAATAAACTATGAGAAACAACCCAAGAACCTTTGGCGTACGGTCTCAGGAGAAATACATGCCTGGAGCCTGTAAAAACATACAATTCATTTATGGGATAGATCGCTTTTATGCATTTGGACACCGCTGACTATAAATTGTGGGAGGAAAAGCATAGCTAAAAATGGCCTTGGGCTTTTGCTGTTGACCAAGTTGACAGGAATATATTTATCGGCATATGATGAAGGTTTGCATGCCTACGATTTATTAATAGGCTATATGTAAAAGCAACCCACAGAAAAGCAAAACCTGGAAAGATAAATTAATATTATTTATTCTCTATGCCTAGGGGTTATAGTAACTGCTCATCTCTAGATTGCCGGGGAGTTCATAATTTGACTTCGCACATAGTCATAGCTCCTTTCAGAACTGTCAGCTATGGAGATTTACCCAGCTTGCTCCTGCATCTCAGCGTTGGTTTTTGTAGCATTATCTCCTCGCTCCTACAGGGATGCTGGAGCAGAGCGAGGAAGTCAGCAGCCTCACCGCGAACTGCTGCCTGTCACGGCCTTTGAAAGGCTCAGCAGGGCTTCTGCTAACCTTGTTTTATTGGACATTCCCTGCACTGGGCTTAACCTCATTTGCATTTACAGTGTAAAGTGGTTATTAGAGGCAGGGTATTTTCGCAAGTGCAAACCTCTCTCTTCCCTTTTCTATAGTAGCCAAGTACTTAAGAACCTGCTGCTCCACCACCTGGTCCTGTGTGCTCACGTCAAAACCATGCTTCCATCATCATCAGTTTTCTTTCTTTGATTGCAATACTGGCCCGAAGTGTGTGGGGTGACTGGCTTCAGAAAGGGTCCAGCCTTGGGCACAGTATGCTCAGGAAGTGTGCGTGCATGATAGGGAAATGATGTCATCAGGATGGGCAGCTTCCGGTTCTCATGTTTGGATTGTGTTACCGTGCCTGCACACAAACTGCTGGAATGTTCCTTTTTGGGGGGAACACATCATCACAAAGATCATTAAGTGAGCGAAGCTCTTAAGGCCTGCAAAAGCTAATTTATGAGCATCCTGAGGAGAGTCTGTGGTGCACAAGATCTCCTTCAGTCAATGGCGATCAATTCCAAAAGTAAGCTTAGTAAAAAATAAAAATAAAAATAAAAATAAATGCAGTTATATAGGTTTCTTTGCCAATATGGTTAATTTGATGATATTAGCAGACTGAGGAAGTTTTTAGTTTTAATATAATAAAATGTTGATTTAAAGTAGAACCCAAGATAGGAGATAAAGAAAGATAGACAATGATTCTTGCTACTGCCGTCTAATTTGTGCATTTCGCTATTTAGCAGGAAGAAAGGACTGGAAGAGAGATGGGGCGGGGAGGAAGGGAAGGAAAAATGAAGACAAAGATTGAAGACAGTAAAAAAAAAAAAAAAAGAAGAGGTTCTTGGGGAGCCACACGTGACATGGTGGCCCTACAAATGCTCAAAAACAGTGGTAAGCGATGACCAGAACCCTGGATCGGATATCGGATTCTGCTCCTAAAACCGGGAAACTAGAATCGAATCTGCCTTGACGGGCCGCCTCCCAATCCTCTGAGGACCGCTAGGCCACTTGGGAGGCGGTCTGAGGAGACTGTTGTGTTTTCAGTTATAATGAGACAGGAAGCTCCCAGAATGGAGGCAGGTGACATATCCTCCAGCGGAGGGCGCGAAGGATAACAGGGAGAGAGAGAGAGAGAGAGAGAGAGAGAGAGAGAGAGAGAGAGAGAGAGAGAGAGAGAGAGAGAGAGAAGGTCACTGGGAAGAATGCGTGCCAAGGCCATTTACTTCCCACATAATCCTTTAGAAAACAAGAATCAAGCAAACCAAAATTAAATTTGAAAGAGCAAACGATGGAAGGTCATTATTATTTTTTTTTGTTTTATTTTGGTTTGGTTTTTCAAGACAGGGTTTCTCTGTGTATCCTTGGCTGTCCTGGACTCACTTTGTAGACCAGGTATGTGTGTGTGTGTGTGTGTGTGTGTGTGTGTGTGTGTGTGTGTGTGTGTGTGTGTGAAAGCCTCCCTGACAGGCTTTCTCTGTCAGGGAGGATGCTGAGACTGGATCCAGTTTTTTTGATGCACCATTGCTTTAAACAACACTGACAATAGCACAATTGGCTTAGATGAGGAATAGGCAAATACTGCTTTGGGGCTAAATCTGGGCTTATTGCCTGTTTTTGTAAATAAAGTTTTATTGTACCACAATTGCACTCAACCTGGAGTAGTTCTCCAAGGAGAACAGGAGTTTAAATAAGTGAATGGGGATTGGCAGGGCATTTATACACTACTTATGGCTGATTTTACAACATAGCAGCAGGACTGAGTAATTGGGACAGAGCTTGAGGCTGAAGATGTTTATAAAACATTTAAATAATATCACGATCCATTTTGCGAGAACTCCTCAGGCTTAGAGCCAGCCACGGCCACCTCCTAGGAACACATGGTTCAGTGAACTCTATCCAACCAAATAGGGGATGCCAGCAAAAACAAAGGGAGCAGAAAGTAGCCATTTGGAGGCAGAACAAGCCCATGTTAAGGGGTTGGTGGGGGGTTGGAGTTTTCCGTAGAGAAGACCAGCAAGTGAGGTTTCGGGCGCAGTGTTAACTGAAGCTTTAAGGTAGTGGTCTCTGCTCAGACCATCCCCTGTCAGCTCAGGGAGAAGCAGCTCAAGACTGTCCCTGGGCTATCACAGGAGAAGGGAGCTGTAGCCTTCCACCTCCATATTTTACACAGAGTAGAGGCTTTCTCGCTCACCCAGAATAGCACTAGAAGCTTAACAGAGTTTTCATTTAAAACAATGCAACCTAGAAGGACACAACATGTTACCACCCTTCTCTCTCAACGAACTCTTGGTTATGTAGCCCAGGCTAACCTCAAGCTCAAAGTCTTTTTGCCTCAGCATTGCCTTGCAGTACTGGGATGTCACTGTGCCTGGATAGATGAGGCAGATATCTCTTTTTAATTTATACCTTCTGTTTCTTTTTACCCATTGGCTGGTGAATTTATATTTAATTGAACTGAATTTAATTTATTAATGCTCAGATAATCCTTGTTGGAGATAATAGGCCATATGGCCAATTTTCAGCCATCTTGTCAGAGTCTGCACCTTTAAGTCTCTGTTTTTCCTAGAGCTTGCCTTTCACCAGAAACTAGCTGACCCTGTTGTGGGATAGAGCAACCTGTTATGGTTTAGCAGTTAGACTAGACAAAGAGGGAGCAAGATACCCTGTGTGGCAAGACATTATGACCCTGCCTGGAATTCCCTGTGTTTTGAGAAAAGCCTGCAGCTGGGTTGCTATAGCAATATGCTTTCCTGCCTTCTGACTTATAAAAGCTGCTGCCTGACTAATAAAGTTTGAGAGTTTGATCAATTAGACTTGCTCTCCTTCTTTGTGTCTTGCATTTTTCAACAGGTGACCTCCTTCCCAGTTTTAGTCGAACCCCGCAGGTCTGGTCAAATCCTCACTCAATTTTTTTTTCTCCACACTATCATACTATTGAATCAATTAAGGCCTGGAAACACCAGGACATAAATTCTGCAAATAACCAGATGGCATTGCCATATATGAAATATTTTGTTTCTGAAGGCTTTTAGATAACTTTTTTCTACATAGTATACATATTATGTATAAAATTATATATAAGATAATCTATATTATATATAAAATATGTATGCATGTACAATGTGTGTATATTTGTATGTGCATGTTTGCATGCATGCAATGTCCATGTGGGAGGTGTGAACACAATGGTGTACATGTGAAGGGTAGAGACAGCCTCTGATGTCGGGCTGGCCTTCTAGCTTGTTCGAGACAAGGTCTTTCTTTCTTTCTTTCTTTCTTTTCTTTTCTTTTCTTTTTTTTTTATTTTATGTTTTTTTGAGATAGGGTTTCTCTGTGTTATCTTGGCTGTCCTAGACTCACTCTGTAGACCAGGCTGGCCTCGAGCTCACAGCGATCCTCCAGAGTGTTGGGATTAAAGGCATGTGTCACCATGCCTGGCTGACAAAGTCTTTCTTGTTTGCCATTTTGCAGAGTACACCTAGTCTAGAGGACTGACTGGCCCCTGGGCTTCCACGGGAGCCCTGTCAACCTTTCCCTTCTTCCTGTGGGTGTGTGCTGGGCTCCCAGGTCCCAGCTTTTGGCTGAGTTATAGGGCTCTTAAGTCAGACCGTCAGGCTTACTCAACAAGCACTTTACTCACGGAGCCATCTCGTGGGTCCTTGTTTGGTGTTTTGGTGCTGGGGATGGAAGGCAGGGCCGGAAAATTCTAACCATGTGTCTGCTCTACCACCAAGTCACACACATTTTGGTGAATAGATTTGATATGCTTTTCTCTTGTTAACCTACCTTTGTTTATAGCGGTACCAGCTACCACCCTTGCTGGCTGAGAAAGAGGGATTACCTTTCTTCCCCGGCAGAGGTCGCTGAGAAATCGAGGACCTAAGACAGACCCAGCTCTCAGGACGTACCCGGGCCCAGTGACAGAAACCGACGGACAGTTCCCTTCTCTTGGGAGGACCTTAGCGTCCTAGTTCTCTCCAGCCCTGGCCAATCTTCCTTCGGTCAAGTAAGGGTTGAATTCTTTGAGCAGCAAAATCCACGGGAGAGAGGCAGACAACAAAATCTGTCTTCACAGTCTGTTTGGCCCCTGATTTAATGTGAAGGCAGAAGAGAGCAGGTGTCTAAGAACAAAGGGACCGGGCAGAGCGCTCCGGGGCGCCCTTGACTGTGGAAGGTTCTCAGGAGGCTCACGTTTCTGGGAAGAGGGTTTTGCTGTTGTCGCTTTAATCCACGGACAGAAAAGTGGTTATTGTTCGAGATTCTTCGAGTACCATAAAAGGGTTTTAAAAGCCATGCTCAGCAGATTTTGTTCCCTGGTCAATGAATTGTATTCACCTGACCACTGTTCTGTGTTTATTTAAGTAATTCTGGTAGTTTTCTTAAGTTAATGAGCAATTTTTTTTTTCTGTCTTGAGACTTGAGAGCTAAACACAATAAAGACCCTATAGCCAGTGTAAAATGGTTCTGCATTTCATACCATGCAAATTATTAGCAGAAATCATAAAGTAGCTAGGTAAATAAAAATCTCTATTTTCAATATTAGTTTTTTAAAATTGTGTGTGTGTGTGCACATGTGCATGGGTATAGAGGTCAGAGACGGATACCAGGAGTATTTATAGCTGAATAAGATTCCATTGAGTCTATGAACCTCGTTTCCTTTATCTATTCATCGCTGATAGACATCTAGGCTAAATCCACGTCTTGATGCCATGAATAATTCAGGAGCAAACATGAGTGTGCACATATCTCTGTGGTGTGTTGACTTAAAATCCTTTGGGTTTTCAGTGAGGAGAGAGAGGTACAGCTGGGTAGGATGGTAGGTTCTTTTTGTTTGTTTGTTTGTTGAGTTATTTCCATAGTGGCTGCACCAGCTCGTTTATGGTGCAAGTCATGTACAAGGGTTTCTTTCCCCTGCGTTCTCATAGCATTTGCTGCCATTTTTATTTTCTACCCCTGGCCACCCTCTGACTTCTATTATTTTTATTGTTCTTCTTTTAATGTACAGAGTTAGTTTCGTTATGACTCTGTTGGTGGGTTTCCCCCCGATATTGTAATTTAATTACATTCCTCCCTTCTCTTTCCTCCTCCAACCCCTCTCATGTTCTATCCACACTCTCCTTCAAATGCATGGCCTCTTCTCTCGTCAACTATTACTATATGAATACTTGTATTTGTATATACATTTCTAAGTATAACCTGCTGAGGCCACATAATGTGTTTTGCATGTATGTTTTCAGGTCTGATTGTTAGCATAGACAACTGGTTGGTGTGCTCTTCTCTGGGGAGGATTGCCTCTCCTGCTCCCAGCTTTACTTGGTTGCCTGTAGCTCTTTGTGTAGGCTTGAGGCCTCGTGAGCTTTGCCCTGTGCAGTTTCCTTTCCTTAATGGTAAACAGTCATTCTGGTTGGGGCAGGATAGAATCTCAGGATAGTATTTTTAATAATAAAAATCCATAGTGTGCGTGCACACTTGCACATGCATATGACAGAGTAGATGCCATACATAGGACCCTTCTCAGGAATCAGTTCTCTCCTGCCACCTTGTGGGATCCTAGGACCAAACTCAGGTTCCCAGGTCTTTGTGCAAGTGCCCCTTCTGGCTGAGCCATCTCACTGGCCCTCAACATAATTTTAATTTACATTTCCCTGATTAAGACTATAGTCTGGGGCTGGAGAGATGGCTCAGAGGTTAAGAGCACTGGCTGCTCTCCCAAAGTCCTGAGTTCAATTCCCAGCAACCACATGGTGGCTCACAACCATCTATAATGTGATCTGATACCCTCTTCTGGCCTTGAGGTGTACACACAGGCAGAGCACTGTATGTATAATAAATAAGTAAATAAAATTTAGAAAGAAAGCAGTGCTGGAATAGAACTGCATAATTACCTTAAAAAATAAAAGGCTATTGTCTGGTGGTGGTGCTGCACACCTTTAATCTTAGCGCTCAGGAGGCAGAGGCAGGCAGATCTCTGAGTGCAACATCAGCCTGGTCTACAGAGTAGTTCTGGGACAGCCAGGGCTACACAGAGAAACCCTGTCTCGAAAACCAAAAGAAACAAAACATATAAACAGTTTTTCAAATGTCTGCTGTACTTCTTTGGGAACGCCTGTTCAGTTCACTAGCCCAGGCTTTGATGGTATTGGCTGATAGAAACTCCCAAGCTTCAAATTAGAATACAACTTTGGCAAAAGGGGTAAAACTAGGATAAATAGAATCTTAAGATGAAGTCTCTAATGTCCTGGCCCAGGGTAGGGTTTGTGTCCTCCTGCAAAGCGTCCTTCTTCCTCGGAAGGCAGGTGTGAGGTGAAGGCAGGAACGAGGAAAGTCTAAGAGTTTGTGGCCTGGACCAGAGACAGCGGCTTCATAAAACCAAAGAGCAGGACGGATTTCCAGGTGCTGAGAGAGGTCGCTAAGGGTGATATGAAAGGGTGACACGAAAGAGGCTTGGGGTGAGTGGAAAGAGGAGCAGGTACTGGGGGCGAGTCTTTCTAGTGTAGGAATGAATGAATGAATGAGTCCAACACAATGCACGCACGCACGCACGCACGCACGGGTGGGGGGCGTGGTAGACGGGGGAGGGAGGGAAGGAGGGAGGGAAGGGAGGGAAGGCAAGAAAAAATTTTAAATATTAAGTAAACGTGATGTGCTTTCCTTTGGTTAATCTGAATTTTGTTACTGAAATCTCAGCCCTGAATCCAGCGTCCCAGCATCAGGTGAAGAAAAGACTTTTTCCTCCCTGCCGCAGCCTGGCTGGGTCAGTGCCTGTGAGCTGCCCTGATCACTGTCCTAAGGCCAGGTAGGTATCAATGACTTCCACCAGGAACTCCACTGAAGAGGGCTAGGGCTTGAGGAGAATGGAGCCTAAGTGAGCAGTGCAGGTCACCAGTTGTCATAGAGAAACCAGTAGAGTGTTGTTATTCCCTAGTTTCCGCCCCGCCCCGCTCCTGCGGGGAGTAACCGGGATAGAGTAGAAAAAGCGCAAATACCACAATGCTTTGCACAAAATAAGGCTAAGGTTTTCTTTATTTTTTGTTTTTGATGATAAAAGTTTATGTGTTAGGGTTTTTTTGTTTTTGTTTTAATTTTTTTGAGACTGGATTTCTCTGTGTAGCCTTGGTTGTCCTGGACTCACTTTGTAGACCAGGCTGGCCTCGAACTCACAGCAATTCGCCTGCCTCTGTCTCCTGAGTGCTGGGATTAAAGGCGGGCGCTACCATGCCCAGCAAATTTTATGTGTTACTATGGTAGGTTTTAAATACCAATTTATTTTAAATACCAGTGAAATATGAGATAGGAAATATGAAATGTGCACTACACAACAGACACTATATGGAATTTATTATATGAGCATGGGGAGGGAAGGAAGGGGCCAAAGAGAAAGACAGAGACAGAGGAAGAGAAGAAGCAAAAAAAAAAAAAAAGAGAGAGAGAGAGAGAGAGAGGTAGGTGGGCTTTGTCCTTTTATATACTCCTGGGAGGGGCCACGCCTTGTGGCAGGTAGGCAATGACATCACAGGTTGCTAGGCAGACTGGGGCAGAGTCCTAACAGTAGCTGTCCTGGTCTGAGCATGAAATGGTTGCAGTAGGTGGAGCTTAGCTGGAGGGGATGAGCCGCTAGTGGGGGTGGGCCTTAGATTCTCCCTCCCTCCTCCCCCCTCCTCCTCCCCATCTTCCTTTCCCTCTCTCATTCTTGACCTGTGGAGTGGGAGGAGTCTTAGCAGCAACCCCCACCATGGAGCTGCCTGTCCCCAGGCCATTTTGCCGGGATGGACATCTTTCTCCTTAAACAGTAACCCAAAATAAACATTTCTGCCTTGAAATGATGACTTTGGTCAGAATGATGAGAAAAGTAACAAATACACCAGGTCACACGAAAGTAAATTATTGCTTGGTTCTTTGCCAAAAAGTTATTTCTATAGAGCATATGGGTGTGGGCTAGAGGTTCGAGTTGGGGCACAGTAGGTGTGAGGTAGTAAGGACAGAGTGTTCCTGCTGATAAATGGCAGATTAAAGTCATTCTCCTCAACTATAAAATTTCACTGCTATCTGGTCTCAGCACTAGCGCTTCTAATTAAGCTAAGCTGTTGGGTGGCCTTAGTGTCAGGATTTTTAAACACCTCAGGTGATTCTAATGAGCAGGCAGAGTTGAGCACAGTGGGTTAAAGCGCAGGGCCCTTGCCTTCTGAAGCACTCCTTATATCAAAACACAAGACAAGTTAGTCTTGTCTAAACGCCACCATTGTCTCTTAGTAGGATCAACAACATCTAACTCTCCCAGGCCTTACAGGTTTCTTATAGGCAGCTATTAGCATATCAATGTTAGTATACTGCCCCAGTCTGCCTAGCAACTGATGATGTCATTACCCATCCGCCACTAGGCGTGCCCCTTCCAGGAGTATATAAAAGGACAAACCCACCTACCTCTCTTATGCGTGCTCTCTCTCTCTCTCCTCTTCTCTCTCTCTCCCTCTCTCCCTCTCTCCTCTCTCCTCTCTCCTCTCTCTGTCTGTCTGTCTGTCTTCCTCCCTGTCCCCCTGGGGAACCCT
This sequence comes from Acomys minous, assembly GCF_964271855.1. Taxonomy (NCBI): domain Eukaryota; kingdom Metazoa; phylum Chordata; class Mammalia; order Rodentia; family Muridae; genus Acomys; species Acomys minous. The sequence goes on from NC_140486.1 coordinate 51,525,359, forward strand.
CTTTCCTTCTCTCCCCATGCTTCTACAATAAATCTTATACAATGTGTCTGTTGTGGTGAATATTTCATATTTAAAATCCATCCCTTAGTCCATTTGATCCTTTGGCTGGATTGATCAAGGTTGAACTTAACACACAATGCTGTATAAAGCACATTTATGCTAAAGTGCTTTTTCTCCCCGCCCCCCCCCCCCCAAGACAGGGTTTCTCTGTGTATCCCTGGCTGTTCTGAACTCGCTTTGTAGACCAGGTTGGCCTCGAATTCACAAAGATCCACCTGCCTCTGCTTCCTGAGTGCTGAGATTAAAGGTGTGTGCCACCACGCCCAGTAATCTTTCATTTCTCAAGATATGGTTTCAGCCAGTGGCATGTAAATGAGAGGGATTTTGTGTTGTTGTTTTGATCTTTTTTGTCTCTCCCCCCCCTTCCCCCTGACCCCAGTCTGTTTTGGGTGGAAATTTTGAACTGCTTGTATTTCTGTCCAGACTGGGTATTTCCAGGTTCTTGGTGCCTCGTTCAAAGAACTCAAGAATCATACAGAAATAGCCAAGCAGTAAGTGATTTTGTTACAGAGCAAAGTGTACTCACCGGCCAAATGTGCTGCAAGAGACAGTGGACCACTTGAGCTAGCATGTTAAAGAGCAGCTGGTTGCTGATGGGGGCAGGGTCTCCATTTATGGGGTCCAACAGGAGGCTGCTACAGGTGAAATATGGAAGCTTTTCTGTTGTGACTGACAGGCTTGGGTGATGCAAGCATTTCTTCACTGCTCATGTCTTTTCCCACAGCGCACCTAACGTTGATCATTTTCGTGCCTAAATATGAATAGGCATCAAATGCTGAGTAGGAGATGCTCCCTAGAAGGTCATTCTGAGGACACAGACAGCTTCAGTGTGCACGCACCTGTGATGGCGATGGTTTGTGTTATCAACCTGACAAAAGTTAGACCCATTTAGGAGGTGGCCTCTGGGCATGCTTGGGAGGTTCCTATATTGATCTTGCTTTAATTGAGGTGGGAAGGCCTGTCTGTTGGAGGCCGGACAGTTCCCTGGCCAGAGGATCCTGGAGTGTATAAGAGGGAGAAAGGGAGCTGAGCTAGCAGCTAGCATGCGTTCAGTGTTACCATTGGCTTCTTCTTGCAGATGCAATGTGACTCCTGCCACCATGATTTTCCTTGAGGCATGGCCTGTACCCACGAACTGACAGCTGAAACAAGCCCTTTCCCCTTCAGTTGGTTTTGTCAGAATATCTTATCATGGCAAAAGAAAAGAAACCAAAGCACACCCAAACCAGACCAGGGTGGATCAGTCTACTTTCCTTAGTTTTGGACACATTTGGGCCCTGGGGAGTGGAGTGGGGGTGGGGGTGGGGGGGAGGGTACCGAGAGGTAGCTGTGGAGGACAGACCTAAGGCCTACTTTGGAGCAGCTCTGTCTGGGTGGAGTCCCAGATTGCTAAGAGCTTTTGTTAGTAAGGGGTGTGTGCACAGCGCAGGCTGAGTGGAGTCTGGGTTGCTAGGCTCCCCTTCTGCTCGCCTGCCTCTTACTGTTTTTACTTTTGCAGATGGAAGCTAATTCATACTAGTGAGATAAAAATATGGTCCAGATTGGACTATGGAGAGAGGGAGAGAAACAAACAAAAAAAGAGTACAAAATCATTACAGATTTTTTTTTAACGACAAATTTAGTAGAGACCTAATTCTGTTATTCTTAGTCCAATATTAGTGAGACAACTTTACTTTAAAAAAACAAAAGTAATGAAGGGCTGGGGTGTGGCTCAGTTATTAGAGTGCCTAGCTCTGGGTTTGCCCTCCAGTACTGTCACAGCTTGGTGTGGCGGTTCAGGCCTGCAGTCCCAGTGCTTGGGAGGTAAGGAAAGGCAGAAGGATCACAAGTTCAAGGCTATCCTCAGCTACAAAGCAAATATGAGGTCAGCCTGGAGTACATGGGACCATATTGTTTGGTTTCAGGCATCTCTGGGCCCCTACGTGCTGAAGGGCGTGGCTGGCATACTCCGCCCTCTACTCTTAACTTTCCAGCCATCTTAACTGAAGGCTACCAAATGGCATTCGGTACCTTGCTGACCACCAAGTTTAACATCTGTCTTTGAAGTTTTGGCTGGGAAATGCAGAAAACTACAATGGCCTGTAATGGTGCAATGTGGTAGGATCAGCAAGGTTGCCAGTCTCTGTGAACTGTATCTATGATTGAACGTTTTGCTTGGATAACAGTATGATCAAATCCTTTAATGTGTTCATACATTTAAAGCCATGCTAAGTATTCCTATTTTATGTTTACAGTTTAGAGTGGATAACTAAAAACACACAAGGACTGTTTAACTCAGATGTTTCCTAGGTGCTGGCCCTCAAGCCTGTTAGAACTGTTGAATATAGCATTTAAATGCTTAACAAAAAGTTTACTATGACAGGGACCCCAGCTTCTAGAGGTGACCTCAAGGCCTCAAAGAAGATGCGGGGACAACAGACAACAGACGACTCCATCAGGATTATGGTCTGTTAATCACTGCTCCAATGCCCTGCCTGAACTGTGGACAAACAGGACACCCAGAGAGTTGACGGCCCCGTTTTGCCTAGACACAATAAGGTTGGTCATTCTCCCAAGCTCCTTCTCCACAGAAAGGCCTCCTAGATTTGCTGGGCCCAGAAGCTGAAGGCTGATGCTGTGTTAGGACCGGAGCCCACAACGAGGTCATCGACACCACAGGAGCCTGCTGGGAAGTCCATCTAGGTAATGGGTAAGCCATTGTCATAATTGATACATAGGCCCCTTGGATTATGTATCCTGTGGTAAGGATTATGTATCCTTCTAAGGTCTCCAATGGTTTTGAAGTTCAGTTTAACAGCAAAAACCAAGGCTTCAGCTGGCTTGTTATGTTAAGTCATGAGGATCTCAGAAAGTGTTGCCGGGGTGGGGGAGGGGTGGGTGGTGGTCAGAGGAGGTCTTTTAAGGTTGGTAATAAGAAAATAATTTAAGGTATATAACACCACACATACACTATACTACTGTTGTATTAAGACTGTTCAGAGCTTTAACATTAATCAGATTTTTAAATGGTCTCCCAAGCTAATTCATCTCTTTTTGTAAACTTTTAAGATTCTTGTAAGCTCTGCTCGAATCAACTGAAATCCACAGGTCAAATGGACTCCAGATAAGGACTCTCAACCAACAGTCTGTTTTCCTGCCTACCTAGTCCTGTGGTCCAGTTCCTGTGGTCTGCAGAAGTCAGCACATCACTGTTTAGACACCGCCTCCTTGTTTATAGACAAGGAGGATGATGAGGATGCTAGGTGAGGACTGGCTGAGTGTTCAGGCTGCCTTATGGCTACGAGGCCATCCTCTGGCACCACGTATAGCTCTGTCACGGGGTCTCTAATGACACAAACAGGTAATAACACCTATGGTTTTCACGGTTTGAGCCATGTAGCAATCAGAGTGGAGATGGGCCGCATGGAGCTACCATGGTCTCGCACTGCACCCATCTGGTATAGAGGGGGCTACACATCATCAGGAGTCAGAGCTTGAGGCCTGGCTTGCTCGCAGTGTGACCTCGGGATTCACAAAGGGTGGCCGTGTATGTTGCCTTCAATGTAAACCCAAGCTCACCGATGTGCTTCTGCCTTTGACCTGCTCTCAATTGGCTGCGAAGAGCAGAGGGAGTGTGTGTGTGTGGGGGTGCCGCTTGGTACTCAAATCTGCATTCTCAGCTTCCTTTCACAAAGCACATCAGCGTCTCACAGGGCCGGCTGCTCCCACAGGGCAATCAGCTGCAGCTGCAGAGGCTGCGGTCCCTTTACTCAGCCTCACCTGCCTTCCACAGATGACCCCTCCCCCTCCCCACTATCAGGAAGCCATCAGCACGATCGGCTGACCCGTCCATCCTTTCATTGCGTTGCAAGGTTTCTTTCACTTTTACAATTTCATGACTCTGAAATTTGCTCTAGCTGTCGGTCCAGAAGATATATTCCTTTTCTACGCTGCTTAAAAGCCTGGGCATTTTAAGCTAATGTGGGTGTAGTAAGCTCGGGCCGGAGGATGCTTTTCTTTCTTGTAGCAGCCGATCCTTGGTTGCCATGGAGACTCACATCCCTTAATGACACGGTGCTCCTGATCGGGAAATGTAATTTTCTTTAAGCGCAGTGGAAAGAGGCAGTGATGATAGTAGGTAGGAGAGCTTTCTCTTCTCCTCGGTCCCCCAGATGCTCCTCACTTGTCACAAGGGACTAGATCAGGCTGCCAATCAATCTCTCCAGATATACCAATTTGAGAGCTGCTGCCAGGATTTAAATTCCTTCCGGGAGTCCCAGTGCACATGTGGGAATCCCAAGGAAGGCTATTTTCAACCTGCAAAAGTGTTCTGCACCAGATCCCTCGGGACTTAATTAAACGAACACGTTCTCACTCGTAAGGCTTTCGTTTATAAGCTCTCCCACCTCAAATGAGCATCCTTTGTGCAAAGCTGCCCTGCTCTAAAGACGCGGGCCCTGCGCTCACAAGCGTGGCACAAGCAATCTTAGCCTGCTCTCCTGGCTGATAGGGACCCACACCCTGTGTCTGGCCCTTCCTGGTGGCACAGAGGGTTAATCCAAGGCTTGGTGTCCTTCTGGGGGGAGCTTGCAGCTCTGACATGGAGAACCCACGCTGTCCTGAGTCCAGGCTCTTGGTACCCAGGGCATGCTCCCTGGAATTTGTCCTGAATTGTCAAGGTGAATCTGCACATACCACCCTGAGCATAAGATTCTGAAGTCCTGGATCCTCAGGGTATTTATTGGTTATTTTGACAGGGTCTGTGGTCTAATTCATCTTTCTGTCCTTAAGTGCCAGGATTATAAATCTGTGACAATTCAAACCTAGCAGTTTTATTATTTATTTGTGTGTGTATGTGGTATGTACTTATGTGTGCATGCTCACATACATGAACACAGGCCAGTGGTTCTCAACTTCTGGGACATGACCCACTGCGGGGGTTGAGCGGTCCTTAAATAGGGGTCGCCTAAGGCCATCTGCATAGCAGATTACTTACATTATGATTCATAACAGTAGCAAATTTACAGTTATGAAGTAGCAGTGAAAATAATTTTATGGTTGGGGGGTCACCACAACATAGGGACCTCTATTAAGGGGTCACAGCTTTAGGAAGGCTGAGACCCACTGGCCTAGGCCAGAGATTGACATCTTTGTTTCTCAATTCCTTTCTACCTTGGTTTTTTTTTTTTTTTAAGGTTTATTTGTTTTTATTTTATATGTATAGGTGTTTGGCAAATTTGCGTGTATTTATGTGCACCATGTGCATGCCTGGTGCTCTCAGAGGCCAGAAGAGGGCTCTAGATCCCTTGCAACTAGAGTTCTGGATGGTTCTGAACCAGGCCACATGAATTCTGGAGCCAATCCCAGGTCCTCTGTAAGAACAGCAAGTGTTCTTAACTACTGAGCTGTCTTCCCGTCTCCCTTTCTTACTGGTGCTTAGCAGTTTGGCTAGATTAGCTGGCCAGGGGTGCCCAGGACTCCGGCTGGCTCTGTAGCTCCCTCGCCCACCCCCGGCGGCAGAACTGGCGTCTGGGGGATGCTACAAATCTAAACTCAGGTCTCTGTGCTTTCAGGCAAGAATATTACTCGTTGAACCATTGTCCCAGCTCTGGGGTCCAGTTTAAAATCATGACCAAACAGGAACCAGCAAGGTGGAGACAGATGAGCCCACAGAACTGAGTTAATGTACACGGGCCAGCCATAGGCCATCACCCTGTCAAATTCTCATACTGTTAAAAGCAGGTAACTGAATGGGTATGTGTGAAAGTTAATAGAACTTAGGTGAGAGGTGGACAGAGGTATATAGTATAAAACTCTAACATCTTTTCAATATATATAGAATTTTAATTATAAATGTTGCAAAGTGGTTAAATAGCTAAAGCTAAGCACATGCACGGGCCCTGCAAAGTCCACAGCCAAGACTCGCTTGACCATTCAGTGAATGTTGGCTCATTTGAAGGCATACAGCCACCTGGAGACCTCACATAAAAATCAGGGGTTCTGCCAGGCACGGTGATGTATGCCTATAATCCTAGCACTCAAGAAGGTGGGGGTGGGAGGATATTGAATCCAAGATTAGCTTGGCTTATATAGAGAGACTCTACCTAACGAAAACAAATATGGGACTGGAGGGATGGCTCAGCAGTTAAGAGCACTAGTTACTCTTGCAGAGGACCCGGATTCAATACCTAGCACATCGTACATAGTGGTTTCCAACCATCTGTAACTTCAAGGTCAGGGATCCAATGCCTTCTTCTCACCTTCCTAGGTACCAAGCACACATGTAGTGCACAGACATGAAGGTCAAACACAAACACACAAATACAAATAAAAAAGAAGTATTGTATACACATGTATGTATATATGGTAAGTAAATATGTAAAATCTGTATTTCCAGTTTCTCTAGAAGAAACAGGAGACCACCTAGTCCTGAATTTTCATATGGTAGCCATCCGCTGGAGATGAGTGGCAGCCATCACTTTCCAATGAATCGCTTTCTTTTTATAGAAATTATTTTTTCCAGTTATAGGGGCTGGAGAGATGGCTCAGAGGTTAAGAGCACTGGCTGCTTTTCCAAAGACCCTGAGTTTAATTCCCAACAACCACATAGTAGCTCACAATCATCTTTAATGGGATCTAATGCCCTCTTCTGGCCTGTGGGTATTACATGCAGGCTTCTGTATCCACAATAAGTAAATAACTCTTTACTTCTCCATGTATGCTACTTGAGGGAACCAGCTTCTTGGTTGATGAAGTTGAACCGGTACAAACTGGAAAAGAAGAAAAGTCAGGAAAGGGGCAGCTGAAGTCTGTCTGGGCGATGTGTGCATACACATCCTCTCAAGTAGAAATAGCCTTGCACCTTAGTTTTTATTTTGTTTGGTCAAGGGCCAAAGCCAATGCCACTGCTTCCTCTTCCTGGTCCCAGTCGAAGATGCTGCTTGGTGCCACATCATCAGGCTAGTGAGCAGAGCAATTTGCAAACATCTATGGGCACGCCTCTATCCAAAAGGTGGGGATGTGAGGTGAGGCGGGACTGGGTGAGCCTGAGCCAGCAGGTTGCACTTACTTAGAACATCCGCCTCCATCGGTGTCCTGACACAGACCAGGTCTCCCCGTCGAATTGTCACCGTCATTCACCATAAAGCTTTGTTGTTAGATGTCAGGCAGAAAGACACCCCCCTCGTTCCCCCTGCCCCCCCCCCACCCCCCCACCCCACTCAACTCAGATGTCCTAGAGCCTAAACTTGATCTGTGCATATCACGATGGGAAAGTCCAATCTCTTTTGTTTTTCTGTCTTGGCATCCCTTCTCAGAGATAAGTGGATGCTTGCCACTGGGTTTAGTGTTTCCAAAAAATTTATTCCCCCCTCCTATTTATGCCTTTACCTAGCAGAGGTCTGCGTTCAAAACAATGTCTTCTCTGGCATATGTCCTATGCCTCTGAGGTCTGCTTTGGGCAGAGGCTACATTTGTTCAGCTTTCACGCTGCATCATGGGTACTACAAGGAGTCGGGTATATGTCCTTACAGAAGGCCATGGTGAGGGTGGACTGGGGCCCCTTCATCTTCCTTATTTTTCCTTTTAGTGTTTTTCATTTTATTTTTATCAGCTTGGAACATAATCTGTATGTTCTCCCATGGCCAGTTAGCCCTCACAGGCCTGGTCCTTGCTTATCTTCCAACCTCACTCCCTTCTCTTTCCTTCCCACGCTCCAGCCACACAGGCTGCTTTGCGTGTCTGAGTCCCCCTGGCTTGTCCCTGTGAGGGCCAGCCACACTGGCTCTCCTGGTTCCTCTGCCTTGGCTGTTCTCGCCCCATCTTGGCCATTGCATGGCAGCTCCTCAGAGGCCCTCTCTGACACCACATTCTCTTCTGTTCATCCTGGCACAGCACAGTGTTATTTCAAATTACTGTTATTTACAAATATTTTCATTGACTTGGTTAGTGTCTCTTCCACTTCAGTGCAAACTCCACAGAAGGAAAGGCTGTGTTGTCCCCCCATTCACCGTAGAGGTTGCTAGATCTGGAACAAATACTTAAACCGTGTGAACAAGGGAAACCTAACATGTAGGCCGCTCACACACATTCTCCTGAAAGCTGAGGGGAAGGGGATGCGACCCCTTATGCATGTTTAATGTTCCTCTACGTTGTTTGAGTTTGCCTTCAAAAACAGCATCTGTCAGTTCCATAAATGTGGATGCTGACATTAAAATAAAGCTGGAGGGGAGAGAGGTTTGGATTTGATGGCTCAGCAAGTCCCTTAAATATTAAAGAGCTTTGATGACCAAAGAAAGGGCAAGGTTGCCCCCTAGTGTTCAGACATGTGGTTGTAGGTGTGACTCCGACAATAACGCCTTTGCAAAAATGATGTGTCTCTATAGAAAGGCAAACTTCTACAGCCCAGTATAATACAGACTGAATTTGCTGAGGGAACAAAACCCACTCCCCCAGCCACTACCCCAAAACACACAGTATCAATTCACTGAATTCTTTCCGTTCTAGTCTTCTGCCAAGAGTTGAGATACTGTTGTTGTTGGCTATTAAAGTAATCTGAGCCAACCCAGAGACATCTAGCTCAGGCGGACCGTCTTAAGTTTCACTGGCCCCCACCCTCCAGTCCAGGCACTCTGCTTACAAAGAAAGTGAGAGCAGGGCTAAGGAAGGTGTTGATCTACGGTGCGTGGATGGGAATTTTCCCTCGGGGTTTAGAAGAGGTTGGGTGTGTCCAGGGTGCTTGGGCCACAGAGTTCCCTCAAAAATTAGGAACACCCTAAATCGTTCAGACTTGAAAGAGGCTGAGCCAAGCACAACACTTACATGGTGATGCGTGGTGGGTAGGATGAGTATTTTCCATTTTCTGTGCCACACTGAAGACTGGCATGACAAAGGAAAGCCCAAAAATCAGCCAGAGGAGAGTGGCATGGAAGAAAATGGCTTAATAAAGAGCCTGGGTTGCTTATCGGCTCTTACCCCTCAGCAAACAAGCTTCTCTGAAACGAAAGAAAATGGATGTCAAGTGAGCTGGTGCGTGGGAGTAACCATGGCGACCAAATTATCATTTTCTTACTGTTTCTTTTTTCTTGAGTTTAAAGGTAGGTGAGTCGTAGGCCATCACAAACTAGCCAGCATGGCATATGGCTACAGATGCATCAGTTTACTGCTTCCGGAGCACGCCCTCACATAAGTCTGTTTCGCGTCCCACACTTCGGATCAAAACAGAAACATGCTTACATGCATTACATGGGCGTGCTGCCCAGTTTTCCTCAACTGGACACATACTCGGAATAGGGGATCTTCACTGAGGGATTGCAGTTGTCCTATGGGCCCGTGGGCATGTCTGTGGGGGGCATGTTCTTGGTTGCTAATTGCAGGTGGTGCCCTCCCTGCACCAAGGCTGGGTCTGAGCTGTGTAAGACTGGCAGCTGAGGGAGCCAGTAACTCACACCCCCTTACGTGCTCCACTTCAGTTGCAGCCTCTGGCTTCCTATGTCGGCTCGTCTCAAGAAGACTGTGTAGCCTGTGAGGCAAATAAGCCCCTTCCTCCTGCAAGTTGCTTTTGGTCAGTGTTGATCACAGAGAAGTCGAACTAGGACAGCGGGTAGGTCAGGGTGGCAGGGGCTGGGAGCAGCCGGTCACGTCACCCCAGGTGGCAGGGGCTAGGAGCCAACTGGTCACCTCCACAATCAGGAAGCAGGGAGCCTGAATGGACGCTGCCAGTCTGCTCCCTTTCTCTGCTTGTGCAGTTCAGGTTCACACAGGAGAATGACGCCACTCAGAGTGGGTTGAGCTTCCCGCCCCAATTAACCCGCTGAATACCTTCTACACAGGCATGCCCAGAGGGCCTTCTTGCAGCTAAGTCTAGTGGCCAATTAGCACTAACCTTTGAGTCTAAGTTGTGAACATTTTTAGTAATATTGATCCTTCCAACCCATGAGCATTGGATGTTTCCCCGTTTTTGTGTCCTCTTTGATTTCATTCATTAGTGTTTTTTAAATTTTTATTGTTGTTGTTGTTGTTATTATTATTGTTATTATTATTATTATTATTATTATTATTATTATTATTATTATTATCATCGTTTGTGTGTGTGTGTGTGTGTGTGTGTGTATACTTGTGTGCCATGGCTTATGTGTTGTGTGAAGTCAGAAGACAACTTTTGGGAATTGGTTCTTTCTTTCCATAGTGATGTGGGTCCCAGGGATTGAACTTAGGTTGCCAGGCTTGGCAGCAAGCTCCTTCATCTGCTGAGTCATCTCCCTGTCCCTCAAGATCCATATATTTTTAGTTTTTATTTAAATAGATAGAGCCATTTATTTTTAATTATGTGTATGCCTGTGTGTCTCTGTGTGTGGATATGTTCACATGCTTCCAGCACCTTCAGAGGTGAGAAGACAGAGTCAGATTTGCTGCAGGTGGAGCTACAGGCAGCTATGAGCTTCCTGGTGGGTGCTGGGAACTGACCCTGGGTTCTCCGCAGGAGCAGGAAGCCGTTGTTCCAGTCCAAGAGTCATATTTAAAGAAGAGAGTGTCTGCCTGTCTTGTCTTGGGTCCCATGTCCAGCCTTTGGCTGAACGTTATATGGGTGATGTCTCTTCAGAAAGTACGTCCGGGACCCAACTGGGAATCAAGCAGGTTTGCTAAAAGCACACACAGGAAAGTCCTAGATTTCCCCTAATGATTGTTGTCAAGACTGGATATCCCTACATCTATTTTCTAAGTGGGGGGAAAAAAAGCGACTTTAACTCACCGCAGTGTCTGGCAGCTCCCGTGTTTTCTGGAGATTACTTCACTGTCTCCGATCACACCCTCAGGCTTTTGTGTTCTGTGGAGTAAATTTACATTGGCCCAGTGTCATAAATTCTCTCAAAGCTTGCTTCCAGGTGTGCGGCCAACTAGGGGTCACAAGATTAAAGAAAACTGACTCTACCTCCCACAGCAGCCACTGGCTAGATAGTGACAAAGAGCTCCTTCAGCTAGCGGTGGGGGCTGGTGAGCCCCACCCCACCCCCCCACCCGTGCTGGACTGTTGACTGGCTTGACCTGTGCAAGCCTTATGCAGGTAACCACAGCAGCCGTGAGGTCACGCGTGTCTTCTTAACAATCTTTCCCGTTCCTTCTTCTGTGATGTTCCCTGAGCCTTTGGGAGAGAGGTGTGATACACATGGGTCCCATTTATGGCCAAACACGCCACAGACACTGATTCTTTGCACTTTGACCAGTTGTATGTTTTTACATTAACTGTTTTGTACTGCACAAAGAAACTTCTTCTATGGGTTTAGAGTTAGGAATTTAGAGGGCAGTTTGACACTATGGCTGCGTAGCAAAATAATAATCTTAACTTCGTCACTGGGGCCTATGAGTTCCAAGCATGGATTATTGGCCAGATTTGCAGTACCAGGTATATGTTTCCTCCTGTGGATAGAGCGTTAAATCCAATCAGAAAGTGATTGGTTTCACCCACCTCATAAAATTTGTGCCACTATCGCACTCATGGGAATGTCTTACCAGGACGGACTTTATTGTAGTTCTTAGTGTTCACAGCTGAGTAAGAATTTTAGTGACTCCTCATCCCCCCACCCCCACCCCAGACTACACAGCACCTTCTGATACTATGAAAACTCGCCAGCAGGGAGAAATCTGTATCAGTGTTCTAGCCTGATTTCTCTATGTCCTGTAACTATAGTGGTGTCTTCAGCAGCTGGGGCTTATCATCACATTCTGGTGGGCAACTGAGAATAGTGTTAACAGCCTGTGTTGTTTTTTTTTGGGGGGGGGGAATCTCTGGGACACATCTGACCAACATCTCAAGGGGAGGCATCCTGCACCTGGGACTGGGCTTTTTACTTAGTAACCAATGGCTTCTGGGAGGAGCACCCTACAGTTACCCTGTGTAGGGTAGCCCCATTTAAGCTCTTTTATATGAATATCTGTATATGTATGTATGTATATATATATATATTTTTTTTTTCTCTGTCTAGCCTTGGCTGTCCTAGATGCGCTTTGTAGACCAGGCTGGTCTCGAACTCTCAGAGATCTCCCTGTCTCTGCCTTCCTGAGTGCTGGGATTACAGGCAGGTGCCACTGTGCCCAGCTACTTTAAAGCATTCTTAGTGTTAGTGATGCCTCCTCTACCTCCTCCTCTGCCCTGCCTTCCCATCCCTGTCCCCACTTAAAAACCCCCTCCCCACTATTTCTATCTCTCCTTCACATCACCTATGAAATATGAAGTTAATAGTATTAAGTATTTCCATAATGTTGGCTTACAGACCTTTGGGCATCTATCAAGGAGTGGTATAGCTGGGTCATATGTTAGTTATAATTGTAGTTTTTTGAGGAGCCTCCTTACTGATTTTCATAGTGGCTGTACACATTTACAGTCCTACCAACAGTGAATGAAGGGTCATTTTCCCCCACACCAGCCTTTGCTGCCATTCTCAATCGTAGGGACTCTGACTGGGAAGAGATGGAATTTCAAAGCAGTTCTAATGCGCATTTCCCTGATGGCTAAGGATCCCTGTCTTTGAACACGTTTCAAGAGTACCCTTGGCCATTTCTATTCTTCCGAACTGTCCATTCCATTTGCTAGCCCTGTTTGCCCCCTGGCTATTTGGGTTTTGACACTTAGTTTTTTGTAGTTCTGTCTGTACTTCAGCTGTTTGTCTCTTGTCTGGTTGTGGCTCGCAATGGCTTCTCCACTGTGTCCAGCGTGTCTCCAATGGTACGCAGAAGCTTAAGTTCAGGGATTCCTACTTGTCCATTCTTGGAATTATTTTTTACACTGTGGAGTCCTTTCCAGAAAACCTTGGCATACGCCTGTATCCTGGGGTCTTGCTACGTAGTCCTGGCTTATCTCGAGCTTGCTATGTAGACCAAGCTGTCCTTGAACTCAGGGGACATCTGCTGCCTCTGCCTCCAGAGTGATGGGACTAAAGTGTGATCCTGGCTGCATTTTGGATAGGTTCTTGTGAATGGTAAGATATACAGATTTACTTTCATCCTTTCACATGTAAAAATTGTTTTTTTTTTCTAGGTGGGCGTAGTGGCACACACCTGTAACCCCAGCACTCAGGAAGACAGGTGGCAGGTGGATCTCTGTGAGTTCAAGACCAGCCTGGTCTACAAAGTGAGTCCAGCACAGCCAAGGCTACACAGAGAAACCCTGTCTTGAAAAACAAACAAACAAACAAACAAAAATTTTTTTCCAGAACTGTTTGTTAAAATCTCTGTCCTTTCCAGTATATGTTTTAGGCACATATTTACATATGTAGGGCTGGAGAGATGGCTCAGTAGTTAAGAGCATTTGTTGCTCTAGCAGAGGACCTGGGGTCAATTCCTAACACTCACATGCTGGCCAAGCAAACACATGAGCTCCAGCTTAAGGAAGACTTTGCCTTAAAGGAGTAAGGCAGGGTAGTACAGCACACACAAAGGCTTCCTCTGCCTCCAACCCACAAACAACAGCAACACCAGAGTTTTTTTTTTCTTCCCAATTTCTATTTGTTTTATTTATTTATTTATTTTTATCATTTGAGCTGGGTCTGTGGGCATCTTTGCAGTGAGTGACTTTTTAATCTTTATTTTTGTTTTAGTTTTTTTGAGACAAGGTCTCCCTATGTAAGCCTTGGCTGGCCTGGACCTCCCCATGTAGACCAGGCTGGCCTCCAACTCATGGAGATCTGCCTGTCTGTCTCCTCAGTGCTGGGATTAAAGGCGTGGACCTCCAGTTAGATGTTAGATATTTTGTATCTCTTTAAGGCTGAGTTGAGGTCATTTACGTTTAAGGTTATTATTGAGAAATGTTTACTCACCTTGTAATCTTCCTGTTTTTTGTTTGTTTGTTTATTTGTTTGCCAGAAGCTCATATGTTTGATTTCTCGGTCCCACTTGGTGGGGCGGTTTGGAAAGGATTAGGAGGTGCAGTCTTCTTGGAGGAGGTGTGTCTCTGGGGGCTGAGGTTTCAAAAGGCCATGCTGTTCACTCTCAGTAAGTTCTCTCTGCCTCATGCCTATGCATCAGAAATAAGCTCTCAACTGCTGCCCCAGCGCCACGCCTGACAGCATGCAGCCATTCGCCTGCCGTGATGTCCCTGGACTCCAAACCTCAGAAACCGTGAGCCCCAGATTATATGCTTTATTTTAGAAATTGGCTTGGCCATGATGTTTCATTATAGCAACAGAAAAATAACTAAGACACTTATGGTCTATTTATAGTAGGTGCTTGCTGGCTTACTGTACTAGACGTGATGGGGACCGTCCTATTTCTCTTTTGTTCATTTATTCCTCTCATGAAATTTATTTCTTGTGCTCTCACAATTATGCTTGTTTTTCTTCTGTGTGCTCTACTCCTTTAGGTATCGCTTGGTGGTCATGAGCTGCCTTAGTTTGTACGTGGCTTGACGTGCCCTTGCTTATTTGTCGATCTTATTATTTTATCACTATTTATTTAGTGGCATGAGCATGTGCACGTGTGTGTGTGTGTGTGTGTGTATGCATGTGTGTGTGTGTGTGTGTGCATGCGTGTGTTTGGGGGAGGGTGTCTTGTTACTGGGCAACCTGCTCTTGGAGGCTCAATTCTCAGTACCTCATGGCAGGGGCTTTAGGGAGTGGCTTCTCCTGCCTCCCTTCACCAGGGAAATGACACCAAATGGTAGGACTTTCTATAGTATGCCTAATAAAAGGATAAGACAGGGAAGGCTGGCTCTGATGAACACGGAGCTTTTGAGTCTAAATTCAAACTCTTTTGAGTGCCTGCCAATGCATACAGCAAGGCAACTAGCAGTTAATTGGAAATCAAATATAATGTATCTCATTGTGTGCATGCTGTTTTCATTTCTCTCCACAGCTGGCAGAAGATTTCTGCGTCACAATGGGCAGCAGAGAACTTCAGGCTAGAGGCTGGCGGACAGTAGTACACGGTTGGCCATTGTCAGACCCACACAGCTGACTCACTTGCCTGCCAAGAGCTCTGCAACAGGTCACATTTGATCCTCTGCCTTGCCACAACTGGGTTTTTTTTTTGGTTGTTTGGTTTTTTTGTTTGTTTGTTTGTTTTTTCAAGACAGGGTTTCTCTGTGTAGCTTTGGCTGTCCTGGACTCACTTGTAGACCAGGCTGGTCTTGAACTCACAGCGATCTGTCTGCCTCTGCCTCCTGAGTGCTGAGATTAAAGGCATGCGCCACTGGAAGGCTTCTCTAACAGCACAGTGATGCCCTACATTCAACACAGCCCGAACTGAAACACCAGTCACGGAACAGAACCATAGAAAAGAAAGGGGAAAGGATCTAGCCTGGTGTGCCTCTGAAGTCAGACGTGGAGGGGCTTAAGAGCACTGGCTGCTCTTCCAGAGGACCCAGGTTCAATTCCCAGCACCCACATGTCGCCTCCCAACCATCTGTAACTCCAGTTCCAGGAGCTCCGATGCCTTCCTCTGTCCTCCGTGGGCACCAGGCACACACGTGGTGCACAGACATACGTGTAGGCAAAACACTCCCACACACAGAGTATATAATAAAGTAGAGTTCAAACATGGAGGTAGTCTAGACGGAGGAGCAAAGACTAACAAGAGAAAGATGTAGCGCATTCCTTCGTTGTCTTGAGGTATTTGTTAAGACTCATGGGGGCGCAGGCAAAGAAGACAGCGGAGGAGGAGGAGGGAGCTGCTTGCCTGGGCTCTGGCTCTGAGTTTGTGTTTCAGATGAAGGACAAGGAGCTGAATAAGGACTGGACTCCAAGCCCTGAGCGTGGACTGGGACTCCCGAGGCGGTAACCAGGCCTCATGCTTTGTGACCACAAGCTAGTACAACTGTCTAGGGCCTTTGCTCAGAAAGATCCCAGACCGGAAGCTTAATGTCCTGGTACGTCTAGTTCGAATTTTTTAAATAGTTTGTTCTGGAATTTGTGTTTCACAAGCAAAGGCGAATGGTAGCATAACATGTCCTCTCATGGTTGTGCACTATACTTCACAATTTCCTCCCACAGGACTTGATGCTTGGGTATACACACCGGAGGTGACAGCAGATGCAAGCTGGGAGCATTGGGGTTACCACGAGCATGCTGGAGACCAAGGAGAGGCTGAGTGTGATCAAGGAATCAACTGCAGAGTTGGCCTGCAAGGCCAGCTGATCTGGACACTAGAGTATGAGCCAGGGCTTGAGCCTCCTGCTTCCCTTGGCCTCTGACCTACCAGGAACAGATGCACAGTAGGGTGGTACCCCAGGCACTTCCCTGACTGGGGTTGAGGTTGTCAGAGTGGGCCAGGCATGTTCAGGTCACACAGGTGACCCTGAGTCTCACTTTTCCTTCAAGTCCTCTTCTAGAGGTGGAAGGAATAAGCATTGAGTACCAGATTAAAAAAAAGAAAAGAAAAGAAAAAGAAAAAGAAAGAAAAATCCATCACCACCACCACAACATAAGGAGCCAAGAGAAAGATGCAGAAAGATGTAAGAAAGTGTTTTCAAACAAGATGCCCCACATATTAATTTTGCAGTGGGTCCCACAAATTACACAGTTGACACTGGTGGATAATCACAGCCTAGCGAGGGAGCGAGGCTAATCTCAAACACACAGTCAGATGTACAGTGTACATTTGGGAGCTGGGAATGGGTGATGGGACCCTTACTCTGAGGCATAGAAGATAGTGAGATTTGTTGTATTAGAGGACAGTGTAAGCCAGGACACTGTTTCCTAATGCTGGGGGGTATTCTAGCTTAGCTTTATGTGTGGGTCAAAGTTCATCTGACTAGACAGGCAGAAACTGAGGCCAGCAAGCTCTGTGTAACAAAGCCCTCATTAACCTTTGAGAGGAGAAGTCGGGCGATGGCTCACCCTTTAATACCAGCACCTGGGGAGGTAGAGGTATGTGGATCTCTGTGGGTTCGAGGCCAGCCTGGTCTACAAAGTGAGTGCAGGACACCCAGGACAGAGAAACCCTGTCTTACACCCAGGACAGAGAAACCCTGTCTTGAAAAATATAACAAAGCTGGGTGTGGTGGCGCACGCCTTTAATCCCAGCACTCAGGAGGCAGAGGCAGGCGTATCACTGTGAGTTTGAGGCCAGCCTGGTCTACAAAGTGAGTCCAGGATGGCCAAGGCTACACAGAGAGACCCTGTCTCGAAAAACCAAAAAAACAAAACAAAACAAACAAACAAACAAATCTGTGAGAGGAAAAACAGAGACAACAATGTATTTCCTAATCCTGAAAGATTTTTACAACAGGCTGAGTTTTTCTGTTGGTCTTCCTATATAACAGATGACTTTTCATAAAGAAAAGTCTTATACATATAGCATGCATATGATTTTTTTTCTTGAAACAGAGTTTCTCTGTGTAGCCTTGGCTGTCCTGGACTCACTTTGTAGACCAGGCTGGCTCGAACTCACAGAGATGCACCTGCCTCTGTCTTCCTGAGTGCTGGGTTTACAGGTGTGAGCCATCATGCCCAGCTGTGTGTGATTTTTGAAAACTCCTAATACTTTTCTTTTCTTTCTTTCTTTTCTTTTTTTTTTTGTATCTTTCAATCTCCAGAGGAACACACATACATGTATTTCTATTCTCTTGGCATTGGCGTCCTTATTCATCTCTATGGGGGACATCGATACAGGCCATTTTGTTCCTGATAATTAAGCCTGGAAGACAGACAGTAAACTCTGTGAGGTTTGAGCGTGAGGGTCTCACAGCTGCAGCTTTCTTGGCACTCTGACATTGTGCTGTGTCAGGAATAAGATGCAGACACTGCCTGGCACCTCGGCTTATTTTTAACAGAACGAAATTTAATTAAACCTAATTCATGCTCTTGATTTATTCTTTGGAAGCTTTTGTGGTTGCAGGTGAGTGGGAGGAAATGTCTTCACTGCACTTTGGAGCGGATTTGACTTATCAGAGTGGCAGGGAGTGGGAGGAAGTTTGGAAGGGAGCAACATCTGGTGCAGCTGCTGCTTTAAATGTGCGTTTATTTAACGACTACTCAGAGTGCCTGCTATCGTGCCGGGCGCTGTTCCAAGGGCTTCACAAACACCAATTAGTTTAGTATTTATAACGATCTGGGCCAACGTATCCGGGAGGCACAATGCTGGGAGTCCACAAAAGTTTTCATTCTCTTTCAAAAGTCACAAGGAGAATAATTGAATATATTATCATAATAAGTAATCGTGATTCTAGCCAGATTGTGTCTTTGTACTAATGCACACACACACACACAGTTGATAAGTATGTCCTTGGCAACTGTGGTTACTGCTAAGCTATGTATAAGTGCCACTGTGTACCATGGAGAAGGCATGCATGCCTAAACAATATATATATATGTGTGTGTGTGTCTGTGTGTGTGTGTTTTTCCAGACAGCTTGGAGATTGTCTTTCCTGCCTTTTTTTTTTTTTTGGTTGTTCTTGTCAACTTAACACAAGCTAAAACTATCTGTGAAGAAGGAGCCACAAATGAGAAAATACCATCATATGGCTGCCTGCCAGCAAGTCTGTGGGGCATCTTCTTGGTTAATGATTGACGTGGGCGGCCCAGTCCATAGCTGGTAGTGCCACTCCTGGGTCCACGGTCTATATAAGAGAGCAGGCAGAGCAAGCCACGAGGAGCAAGGCAATAAGCAGCGTTCTTCCGTGGCTTCGCCTCAGTTCACACCGTTCATCTCCCTGCCTCAAGATCCCGCCCTCACTTCCCTCAGTGGTGAAATGAGACCTGAGAGCTGAAGGGCAAAATAACCCTTTCCTCACCAAATAGTTTTTGGTCAGTATTTTATCACAGCTTCCGACACCCTTCCATGCATTTCTATTTACTTCCTTGCCTTGTTAGATTTCCCTAAACTAATTCTAATCTTTTTACTATAATACGATGTCTTTGTCTATAGCTGTTATGGTATGTTTTGTTTTTACCATCCCTAGCATCGTTCTAAAATTACTACACCTACTAATTCACTGAATTTACACAATGGTATAAGACTTTATATATAAGGAAGCCAAAATTAAATAAAGCTACTTAACTCCTTGTCCAAGTTCACCTAGCTGTGGTAGCATCAAGCCTAGGTACCGTAGCCTCAAAAGCTGACTCCTTCAAGCAGGGCATATAGCCGTGGCTTCACTTTGTGGCCTCAGGACGTTCCTTCTCGCCACCAGTATCTTCGGAGTGGCACCCTACCTCAAATTTTGCATAAACTTTTCACAACATCTGTCTTTTTTTTCCTGTTAGACAGTTAGCTGACAACTTAGCTGTGGTTTGTTTCCAATATCCAACTTAATCATCTGATAATTTTTTAAAAGTTTTATTTATTTATTATGTGCACAGTATTCTGCCTGCATGTGAGCCAGCCGACCAGAAGAGGGCATCAGATCACATTGTAGATGGTTGTGAGCCACCATGTGGCTGCTGGGAATTGAACTCAGGACCTCTGGAAGAACAATCAGTGCTCTTAGCCTCTGAGCCATCTCTCCAGCCCTGTAATTTTTTTCCTCTGTCCAAATTACCTCAAATGCAAAAACATCTCACTATCTTAGAACTGTGCATGTCAAATAGCATCAACATGTTCTGGGTGGTGGGGATCCCTGCTGTTAGTCCTTTGATTATTATTACTTGGCCTTGGAAAGGTAATTTTGTATGCTTTCGGAATTGGCAGATAATTATTTGATAGATACAGAGAATGGCTTGATACCTCAAGTGACCAAATGGCTCCACAGACATAATTTGCTGGTACTGCAGGGCAGACATGGTTTACCAAATGGTACATTGGTCGGGATTCTCTAGAGGAACAGAATCCACAGAATGAACACAACAGAGTAAAAGGAAATGCATTGGATTGGCTTGCATGATATTCTGGTTAATTCTACGTTGGCTGTACACGGAGAGGCTGAGAGCCCAGTACCTGAGGTATATGATGCCCCAGCAGATTCAAACCATTGAAGAAAGCGTGGAGGGTTCCTGGAGGCCAGTGGTCTTCAGTCTGCATTGGAGGACTGGAACCCAAAGAATCTGGGTTCTGACGTCAGCAAGGAATGGCCCAGCAGCCACAGGAACGTCAGTACATCAGCACGTCAGCAGAGATGTAAGTAGAACAACACGGTGATAGCTTTATCAATGGCTGTGGTAACAGGGCTGTTAATACTTCATGGAAGAAGAGTTGGGGGGGGGTCATTAAATCTTCCTGTGAGGTTCCAGCCCCCACCTCCTCCTGGCCCCAAACTGCGTGTGCTCTGGCGGTTTGCTACAGTGTACAGGAGGTGGAAGGTCAGCTGAAGGCAGAACTTCTTCAGGCAGCTTTGGAGAAGTCATGCTGGGCAGGGACTTTTTGGTTCTGCAGTTGCTTGGGGTCACCCACTCCCCCCTGAGCAACCCTGTCACTCGGGTTCTGTAAATGAGTCTGGTTTGTGAAGAGGGCTTGGATGGAGCGTTACTGGGGTCTAGTGTTTGCTGTCCTAACTATGTAAACAGATGTTTGCTCACCTCTCCTCAGGAAAATAATTCAACAACTTTGAAAACATTATGCTAAAGTAACAAAGCCAGACACAAAAGGCCACATAGTGTATAATTGTGTTCATATGAAGTATCCAGAGTAGAGAAATCTATAGAGATCAGTGGTTCCCAGTATCTGAGAGGAAAGGACTGGAGCTTGCTTTGGGTGGTTTGAGTGTTTGGGGGGGCTTGCTTTGGATGGTGTGGGTGTTTGGGGGGCTTGCTTTGGGTGGCATGGTGTTTAGGGGGCTTGCTTCGGATGGTGTGGGTGTTTGGGGGCTCACTTTGGGTGGTATGGGTGTTTGGGAGGCTTACTTTGGATGGTGTGGGTGTTTGGGGGGGCTTTCTTTGGATGGTGTGGGTGTCCGGGGGGCTTACTTTGGATGGTGTGGGTGTCCGGGGGGCTTACTTTGGATGGTGTGGGTGTCTGGGGGGCTTACTTTGGATGGTGTGGGTGTCTGGGGGGCTTACTTTGGATGGTGTGGGTGTTTGGGGGGCTTACTTTGGATGGTGTGGGTGTTTGGGGGGCTTACTTTGGATGGTGTGGGTGTTTGGGGGGCTTACTTTGGATGGTGTGGGTGTCTGGGGGGCTTACTTTGGATGGTGTGGGTGTCTGGGGGGCTTACTTTGGATGGTGTGGGTGTTTGGGGGGCTTACTTTGGATGGTGTGGGTGTTTGGGGGGCTTACTTTGGATGGTGTGGGTGTCCGGGGGGCTTACTTTGGATGGTGTGGGTGTCTGGGGGGCTTACTTTGGATGGTGTGGGTGTTTGGGGGGCTTACTTTGGATGGTGTGGGTGTTTGGGGGGCTTACTTTGGATGGTGTGGGTGTCCGGGGGGCTTACTTTGGATGGTATGGGTGTTTGGGGGGGCTTACTTTGGATGGTGTGGATGTTTGGGGGGCTTGCTTTGGATGGTGTGGGTGTTTTGGGGGGCTCGCTTTGGATGGTGTGGGTGTCTGGGGGGCTTACTTTGGATGGTGTGGGTGTCTGGGGGGCTTACTTTGGATGGTGTGGGTGCTTGGGGGGCTTACTTTGGATGGTGTGGGTGTCTGGGGGGCTTACTTTGGATGGTGTGGGTGTCTGGGGGGCTTACTTTGGATGGTGTGGGTGTTTTGGGGGGCTCGCTTTGGATGGTGTGGGTGTCTGGGGGGCTTACTTTGGATGGTGTGGGTGTCTGGGGGTCTTACTTTGGATGGTGTGGGTGTTTGGGGGTCTTACTTTGGATGATGTGGGTGTCTGGGGGGCTTACTTTGGATGGTGTGGGTGTTTGGGGGGCTTACTTTGGATGGTGTGGGTGTCTGGGGGGCTTACTTTGGATGGTGTGGGTGTCTGGGGGGCTTACTTTGGATGGTGTGGGTGTTTGGGGGGCTTACTTTGGATGGTGTGGGTGTCCGGGGGGCTTACTTTGGATGGTATGGGTGTTTGGGGGGGGCTTACTTTGGATGGTGTGGATGTTTGGGGGGCTTGCTTTGGATGGTGTGGGTGTTTTGGGGGGCTCGCTTTGGATGGTGTGGGTGTCTGGGGGGCTTACTTTGGATGGTGTGGGTGTCTGGGGGGCTTACTTTGGATGGTGTGGGTGTTTGGGGGTCTTACTTTGGATGGTGTGGGTGTCTGGGGGGCTTACTTTGGATGGTGTGGGTGTTTGGGGGGCTTACTTTGGATGGTGTGGGTGTCCGGGGGGCTTACTTTGGATGGTATGGGTGTTTAGGGGGGCTTACTTTGGATGGTGTGGATGTTTGGGGGGCTTGCTTTGGATGGTGTGGGTGTTTTGGGGGGCTCGCTTTGGATGGTGTGGGTGTTTCTGGGTTTATACAAGTGTTCTGGAATTGGACAGTGGGGATTGCTATGCAGCTACTTTAAAAACATACTGCTGACCCTTGCCTTGTAAACTGTAAAGAAGTGGATCTTATCATTTGTGAGTAGGCAACAGAGCAGACCACAGTGAGGTCACCTCAGCATAAAAAATCCTGGTCTGGAGATGTGAGCCCGTGAAATGATGGAACAGCAAAGGTGGGAACAGAAGGCGGCAACCAATAAGCATCTTCTAGGAATGATGCAGGGTGCTGAGCACACGGACTGATTTATAGTCCATGCCCTGCAGCATCTAGAAAGTCTAAAAAGGATGAATCATGGTATAAATCAAGAAATGCTATCGAAGAAGCCACTGGTAAAAAAAAAAAAAAAGGCAAAGCTCAATGTGGATGAAATATTATAATATTATAAATTATACAGATGATAAAGAACTTGTATGCAGAGTTCACAAAGAACTCTTAAACCCCAAAAAGAAGAAAAAACAAAATCCAATTGAAAAATGGACAAAAGATTTGAATACATATTTTACAAAAGAGGACACAGATGGTAAATAAGCATATGAAAAGTTACAACTTTGTCACTATTGAAGAAAGGCAAAGTAAAACTGTATCCATGCTGCCACAGAACAGTCAGAATGGCTAAAATAAAAAATGAGCAGCTGTGGTAGGCTGAAAAAGGCCCCAGCCCCCAAATAGTTATGTTTTAATCCATGCATTAAACATACACTCTTATGATACATGTTAAAAAAAAAAAAAAACAAGTAAGCAAGGGTTAGGACTTCTTCGGAAACATGGTTTAAGCTAACCTGGAGATTGTGAAATTAGCTAGATAGACTCAGAAGCCATCACAGGTTTTATATAAGAGAAAGCCAGGCATAACACACACACCAGGGATCCTAGCATTTGAGACATGGAGGCAGAAGGATCAAGAGCTCAGGGCTATCCTTGGCTACACAGTGACCTTGACGCTAACCTGGGATACACGAGAGCCTGGCTTAAACATCCAGAAGAGGGATATAGAGATGGCTCAGGTGGTAAAGGCACTTGCTGTACCCAGATGGCGAGACTCCCCAGAAACCACCAGGACTCGATACCGATGCAATATACATGAGGACCTTTAATTGACTCGGAGCCGGGCTCTGACCAACACAGTGGTACCCAGAAAGAGGCCTGATCTTTGGGCTGAGGGTAAATTTATAGGTTCCTATCCCTCCCAGCGCCCCAAAGCAGGGGAGTTCCAACCTGGCAAGCATCTATTGGTTGAGTAATATAAAGCGGTCTAATGTCTAAAGTGACAAGCTACAGAAAAAGGCTCCTAGACCACCCATGGCTTAGCTTTCTTTGTTCACTCCCTTGTCCAGGGAAGTGTCTGATTTCTTATTAACCCTATCTCCGGTGGTCAGGAAGGAATGTGGCCATAAAACTGGGTCTCTTATCGATCCTATCTGTGGTGGGACCCTGCGGGTCAGTTACTAGGCAACGCTATCTCTAGTGGGGCTGCTCTTTGCAGCTGGCCAGATTATCTCCTGTAGGCCTGTTTCTCAACCTTTGCCCCAGTAACCATGAAATCCAATTGTATTTCTTCTGGTATCTCACACTTGCTACTCAGCCTGATGACCTATGTTCTATTTACACACGCATGCACATGTGCACACAGAGTATAAATGCTACAAAGAGAGAGAGAGAGAGAGAGAGAGAGAGAGAGAGAGAGAGAGGGAGAGAAACAATATGATATATAGGATATATGATGCGGACCAGAGATTTCAGAGATTTTCATCCTGTGATTACAGGCAGGGGACATCAGGAGCCCCCAGAAGCAGACAGACTCATAAAACAGACTCTTCTCTAGAGCCTGCAGAGAGACTGTGGCCTCAATGGCACCTTGGTTTTTGTCCAGCACTACTGATTTTGGCTTTCTGGCTTCCAGAACTGCAAAAGAGTGCGTTGCTCTTATTTTAAGCCACCACATTTGTTTTAGTTGGTGTTTGATGTAACAAAATACCCAACGAGGACAACTTAAAGAAGGAAGGTTTATTTCTGCTCACAGTTCAGGGCGCAGCTCATGGGGGGCGCCGGAGCGGGAGGGGGGCAGTCACGTAGCAGGAGCCTGAGGCAGCTGGTCACACTGACTCCACATTCAGGAAGTAGTGGGCCTTTTCCACCTCAATTATCCTATCAAGAAGCCCTTCACAGGCATGGCCAGGGGCTTTTTTCTTATTCAATCTTAGGTTCTGGGGAATTGACAACCAATATAAGCTATCACAAGCTTTGTGGTGATTTGCTGCAGCACTCTTGATATAAGCAAGGGGAAAATGGTGGTAATTTAATAAGTTAAACACACAGCTGTCCTATGATCCGGCCATGCCACCACATTCCTAGCTTTTACCTAGAGGGACAAAAACCTTTTGTTTATATAAAAGACTCAAAAAAAAAAAAAAAAAAAGACTCAAACGTGACTATCTATGGCTTCTTCTTATTCTGGAAACAATCCAAACGTTTCTAACAGGTGAATACAGATGCAATGGATTATTCCTCAGAAATAGGCTACTGGCACACACTAATATGTGGGTCAATCTCAAAAGGTTTCTGCTGAAAGCCACTAGACAAAACACACACACACACACACACACACACACACATTCTCTAACCTGTAGAGAGTGTGTGAAGCTCATTGGCCACCCATAGAAGGGGGTGGCTCTAAGGCCACGCAATAATTTTGCTGAGCGTCTCCTTTACCCTCTGTAGCCCAGTCAAACATCTACAAGCCATCAGGCTACATCTTTGGCAATTCCCCCAATTGCTCCAAATCCACAAATCACCCTGATGTGTCCCCAAAAGATCTACTGAAAAAAAGCTAAGAAAGACGTGGGATAATTTGGTGGGCTAATGCTGGGGGCACGTTCTCCAGACATGCATTCCTCTTTGTACGTGCTTGAGCCCCCCTGTGGCGAAGAGCCGTGGATTCTGCGTGATGTGGATCTGCCTGAAAGCTCAGATGACCCTCAGGCAAGAGAGCTCTGACTGCCTTGTGGCATCTGATTCAGCCTGTGCCAGGGAAGTGCTTGTTAGCGTCACAGATGCATCACTTTGATTTGTAAAGCCTGTTAGTCCTTTCGGCTCTAGGCAGTCCTACAACTAAATTCTTTCTCTTCCCCCCTAAAATGAATTAAGGACTTCCTGTAAAACATATAGCAAATGCTGTGACTGAGTGAGTCAGGTTGAATCAAGAAAGGTACCAAACAGCAAATAAACATTAATTCTTGGTCTCAATGACAAGTAGTAGTAGTGGTTTCCTTCTAGGTGTATATTGAAAACTAAGCCTTGTGGCTAGTGACTCTAAATCTTTTGGTCAAGTTGAATTGTGTCGTTATTGCGTGACATATTTCTGAAGGCAACCATAATTCATCTCTTGTTATATTAACTATTCTGGCTGTGGTGGAGGTGGCAGGTGTTCTCTGGGTTAGTAAAATGTATTTAAGTATTGCCAAGTCCTGGCAGCTGTCTGGCTAGCTGCAGGCATCTCATTCAACTTCTAGTCAGCTGTTTTCTTTTCATTTCCACTTAATATTAAGGTATCATTTTTAACTATTAACTTCGACAAGTTACTTAATTAAAAAAAAGATTGCCAGGCAGCCATGGTGGTGCATACCTTTAATTTCAGCACTTGGGAGGCAGAGGCAGGTGGAGCTCTGTGAGTCCAAGGCCACCCTGGGCTACAGAGCGAATTCTAGGACAGCCAGGTCTACACAGAGAAACCCTCTCTTGAAAAACCAAAACCAAAAAAATTTTTTTAAATTTTATGTGCATTGGTGTTTTGCCTGTGTGTATGTCTGTGTGAGGGTGTCAGATCCCCTGGAGCTGGAGTTACAGACAGTTGTGAGCTGCCATGTGGGTGCTGAGAATTAAATCTCAGTCCTCTGGAAAAGTAGCTAGTGTTCTTAACTTCTGAGCCATCTTCCCTGCCCCCTCAACAGAGAATTTTTTAAAAAGTAAATATGTTTTCTTTTCCTTTAAGCTTGTATCTCAGTTACTTTGTTTTCTTATCTATCATCTATTTATCTATCTATCTATCATCTATCGACCTATCTATCTATTTATCTATCTAATTTGATATAAGGTCTTTCTACATAGTCTTGGCTATACTGAAACTCACTGTGTAGTTTGGCCTCAAACTCACAGAGAGATCTACCTGCCTCTGCCTCCCAAGTGCTGATATTAAAGTTGTGTTCCACCACACCTAGCTCCATTTTTCTTTTGTGACAGGCTCCCAGGTGAAGCAGGCCGGCTCTGAACTGACTGTATTACTGAGGATGACCCTGAATGCCTATCCAAGTTCTGCCGTAATAGGCAGCCATGACTACACCGTCCCTAGTAAGCAGTACTTTTAAATACTTAACTATATGTTCAAACACTAGGCCAGATGTGGGATTCAAACTGGCTTTAATCTTTTTTTTTCAAGACAGGGTTTCTCTGTGTAGCCTTGGCTGTCCTAGACTCTCTCTCTGGAGACCAGGCTGGCCTCAAACTCACAGAGATCCGCTTGCCTCTGCCTCCCGAGTGCTGGGACTAAAGGTGTGCGCCACCACGCCCAGCCCTGGCTTTAATCTTGAGACATCCAGAAAGTCCTACCTCAGGAGCAGCTGTGGGTAGAGGGCTGGCTTTGAACACGTGATCTCAGTAATCACCTTCATTAGTGTCTAACTTGCACACTTGCCCAGTTCACACTGGAAAACAAGAAAGACAGATTAGAATTGTGCCTATATCTTTGGGTGTGAGGGGCGGCCTTAGGAGCCTCCTGCTGACAAAAACAAGTATCTGTATTTTACCTGGATTAATGCTGATATCCTGTGTTTCTTGATTTTAAAAAAATTTGTCTGATACTTTTGCATTACATAATAATTTTGGTTGTTTTCACACTCCATTCTCCTTCTCCCAGTAGAATCCTTAATAAGTCACTTTGTGTGTGTGTGTGTGTGTGTGTGTGTGTGTGTGTGTGTGTGTGTGATTTCTTTTTATGTGTGACCTACTGAGTTTAATTAGATTTCTTGCCTGGGAGGCTATTTGTTGGAGCATGGGCAATTTATCAGTGGGCGTGCCTCTGAAGGACATGAGATCTCCTCCCAGTCAACTCCTAACTGCCCACATTTCCTGAGGGAGGCCTCATGGCCCCTCCTCCACGCAATCTTGTGCAGTGAGTCCACACGTACAATGGCCACGGCCCGACCAGAAGACTTTGAGGTGTGTTTCTCCCATCTTCCAGCAACTGCATTTCTCCTAGCCGCTCTGCGATGCTCCCTGAGCCTTGGAGGGGGTGGTACAGCTTGTTCCATTGGGCCAAGCACTCCTCCATCCCTTATTCTTGCCACTTTAGCCAGTCACAGGTTTCTGATTTGTAGTCACACAACCAGGAAGAAGAAGCTTCTCTGATGGAAACTGGACGCAGCTCTAATTTTGAACAACCAGAGCTAGTGTCCTGATTTTGATAGTTTGATAGCATGCACTATTATAGTTTGGTAGCATGCACTATTATAGTTTGGTAGTGTGCACTATTATAGTATGCACTACTCTAGTTTGGTAGCATGTTCCCAGTGGAAGGAAAATGGCTAAGGGGCACACCTTACAACTGTGTAGGATCTACAGTTGTTTCTAAATTAAAAGGTTAATTATAAAAATGAAACGTTATATATTCTCTTACCTTATTCTGTTCCAAGTGAGATTATCTTGTGTTCCTCATCGATTTTGTGCAACTTTAAAGCATTTTATCCAAGTACTTCAAAGTATTCATTCTGTGTTTCTGGTGAGATGTTTGACACATGGGGGCAGGGGGCCTTTTGGGCAGCATTTACTGAGCCGGTGGTCTCTCCTCTGTACTTCGATGAATGGAAGCTTGCCTGTGCCTGACCTCATTTGTTGATGAGGGAGGGAAATGCCCCAGGGAGATACTAGTTCTCACTCCTTTAAGAACAAACACAGCAGCCCAAAGCAACCACCATGTGCAGCCCTTCAGCCCCTGCCCACACCCCTACCCTACACCTGCTGGAAAGTGGAAGAAGAGAGATGAGCAAATCCTCCAGTAATATTTTTCTGCACTTAAAAGAAAAGGGTCAGGACCAGTTGTGGCCTGTGCCTGCACTGTCTCTGCAGCCTCCAGACACAGTGGTCAGGACTCCACGCGATTCTCTGGCCTGGGAAGAGTGACATAAAGGGGACAGCTGAGCTTGCTGTACACCAGAACACTTTGAGAACATAAATGATTTTTTAAAAAAGTATCTCTTTTCTTGATTCGCTTCCTCCCTAAAGTTCAATTTATTTTATTTTATTTTTAAAATATTTATTTATTTATTATGCCTGCCTGCCATAAGAGATACCTGATCTCACTATAGGATCTATATATGAGCCGCCATGTGGTTGCTGGGAATTGAACTCAGGACCTCTAGAAGAGCAGACGATGCTCTTAACCTCTGAGCTATCTCTCCAGCCCCCTTAAAGTTCCATTTAAAGAAACGAGCTTTTTGTTATTTATTACTTTTTTCCCTTGATGCCTAGCTTCTTATGTAAGTTTATAGCAAATCTTATTATTTGTCTCAGTATTGTCATGAGTAAATTTATAAGTTAGTCTCTAGGGCTGGAGAGGTGGATCAGCAGTTAAGAGCGTTGAGTTCAGTTCCCAGCAACCACACGGTGGCTCACAGCCATCTATAATCTGATCTGACGCACTCTTCTGGCCTGCCGCTGTACATACAGGCAGAACACTGTACAAAATAATAAATAAGTCTTTTAAAAAAGATTTTTATTTATTTTATGTATATGAGTGCTCTATCTTCATGTACACCTGCATGCCAGAAGAAGGCATCAAATCCCAGTATAAATGATTGTGAATCACCATGTGGTGGCTGGAAATTGAACTCAGGACCTATGGAAGAACAGACAGTACTCTTAACCTCTGAGCCATCTCTCCAGCCCAATAATAAATACATCTTTAAAAACAAAACCAAATTGGCCTCTAAAATATGTAATGGCCAGTGACAAACCTGACAGGGTTTCTCTGTGTAGTCCTTGCTGTTCTGGAACTCACACTGCAGACCAAGCTGTCCTCAAACTCAGAGATCTCCCTGTCTCTGTGTCTTGAGTGCTGGGATTAAAGGCGAGCATCACATATAAAAGGCCTGGCTTTTATATGGCTTTTATCTATATGCTTATAACAGTTTGGGCGTATAATAATTATAACCTTCAAATGATTTGACTCTCCATCTACTGAAAGCAAGTTCCATGTTCTCTAACTTTTGAAGACGCCACGCCGTTTTCCCGAATACATATGTACACACACACATTTGACTAGAGGCAAATAAATTGGATGTTGTAGCAGATAGGATGTTGGCAGTAAATAGTAGGACCCTGAAGTTGAGTAATCTGACGGTGTAGAAAGCATATTGAGAGAGAGAGAGAGAGACAGAGAGAGAGAGAGAGACAGAGAGAGAGACAGACAGACACAGAGAGAGAGAGAGAGAGAGAGAGAGAGAGAGACAGAGACAGAGAGAGAGACAGAGAGAGACAGAGAGAGAGACAGAGAGACGGACAGACACACACACACACACAGAGAGAGAGAGAGAGAGAGAGAGAGAGAGAGAGAGAGAGAGAGAGAGAGAGAGAGAGAGAGAGAGAGGAGCCACCACTGCCATTGCTGGCACCGGAGGCAAGGCGGGGGGGGGGGGGGGGGGGGTTGGGGGGGTGCTGTTAGACTGAGATAGCCCCAGAACAGCACACTGAAGAGGACTGGCTAAAAGGCACTCTGTTCCTGCTGGAGAGATGGCTCAGAGGTTAAGAGCTCTTAATGTATGCTCTTCCAGAGGCATGCATGTAGGCAGAACACTGTGTGCACAATAAATAAATAAATAAATCTAAAAAAAAAAAAAAAACTCGGAGGCAAGGAAATCACCGAGGCATTGTCCAGGGCTGCTTCTCCGGGCCCAGGGCAGGACTGGGATTGGTAGAACGGAATTCTGAAGGAACAAATGAAAGAAACGCAGTACAGCAGCCTGTAACTATTCTAGGGAATATCTATCTCAAAAACGAACTCCAACCAAGAAACTGTCTGTGGAACAAAGCAAGCCTGAGTAGGCTGGTAGCTCCTCACTAACAGCTTCCAAGATCGAGTTTAAACCTACGGAAGAAACATGGCTGCAGATGCCAAGAGAGGCGTCCAGGGAGAGAATTCTGCTGGCTGCTGAGTTCAGGAGGACGTCTCCTTCGTGATATATAGCCGGAAAACAAGAAGGGCTTTCCTGGAGGGCAAAGCCAGGGTCTGAGGAAACTCCACAGCCTTAGTCGCAGGGCCTCGTTCCTTCTGTCTGCAGGATGAAGCGTGGGTTGTTTTTGTTTGTTCTTTCCACCTGCGGCTTTACAGACTGGAGTTCTTAAGGTAGCTAGCCTTTCCTCCCCCTCCGCCGCACAGCGGGCGAGTCTGTTCAGAGCAGAGAGCTTTACTTCCCAACATGCGCTCGCAAGGATGCGCAGACTGGAGCTCTGGCCTTTGATCTCCACGTAGGAACTAGCTGACAGTTTTGACCTGTTTCCGTGGGAGAAAGGATTGGCGACCCATATGAGTTGAATACAAGAGAAAAGGAGCACGGGAACGCCGCAGGTCAATGTGGACATTGCAGATGGTCTAGCCAAGAGTCTTGTCACAAGGCCTTCCCTTTGCCTGTCTCTACTGACACACAGCCGAGGACAGTGAGCTATGCCCAGGGCATGCTAAGGAGAAGCCACGTGCTTCTTTTCTCCGTAGAATGTGAGGATGACCCTTACAGTTGGAACAGCTGCCTGTGAGGGCCTTAGAGCAATAAAATGGATGAGGCACTTCTTGGATTATTGTTTAGCAAGCTTTTCAGCCTGTGTATCATAATCTACATAAATTTAAAGAAGAAAACAACTATCTTATTGCCAGTTTTGTTTGTTTTTTTTTTTTAACCTAATAACTCTTTAAGGTCTATGGTGGTTAAGCGCCAGAGAGATGGCTCAGTGGTAAAGACACTTGCTGCCAAGGACCTCAGTTTGGTCTCCAGAATCACCCAGTAGGAGGGAGTCAGTTCCTGCCAGTTGTGCCTTAAGTTGCACATGCACGCTGTGGCACCTCCCCACCCCTCCATGTATACACAAATAATAAATACATATTCTATTAAATTATGCCATTTCTGTAACAATGACTCTTTTGTTATCTTCATGATTTTTTTTTTTTACCTCCAAACACAGTAAGTAAATATGATAAAACAACTGCCCTTTTGACACATACAGTTCTAGGTAAAGACACGTTAAGATAAATCTTGGCCGAAGGGTTATAGACAGAAAGTGAGATAGAGACCAGATATGACTCGTGCGCCCGTGGAAAGGGTTAACTCCATTAAAATGTATAAACTGTGGAGAAAAGTAACTGCTGCAGGATGGTGTATCTTCATTGGATATACAACCTGTAGTGTCACGGGACAGCCCAGTGCCTAGAAAAGCCCTGAGCTCAGTTTAATAACTAGCGCTGTCATCTTTAGAGTCTTTGTTTTGTTTAATTATTATTTTGTTTTACATGTATGGGCTCCTGGTACCCTCAGAGGCCAGAAGAGGGCATCAAGTCCCCTGGAACTGGAGTTGCTACAGACAGTTGTGAGCTGCGGTGTGGGTGCTGGGAATTGAACCTGGGTCCTCTAGAAGAGCAGCAAGTGTTCTTAACCACTGAGCCGTCTTCCAAGCCCTATCTTGAAAGTCTTAATAACTTCACCTGTGAACTCAGTGGAATAAGAGAGCATGCGCGTGAGTATACAGGCAGCATGTGAGCCCTTCCTTCCTTGTCGCCTTGCTCACACGCAGTGTACACTGCACCTCACATGCACAGCGTTCAGCGAGGACCAAAGCAAGACCAAGCTAAACATTATACCCACAACTGAGTATGATGGCCACACCCGGGGATGGTGGGGGATGGGAAGGGTGGGGGATGGGGAGAGGGTGAGGGGGGTGGGAGAGCGCTATATGCTTTCTGTTTTGACCCAACACTGTTCTGCCTGCAGAGAAGGAAACGGGATCCACTAAGGAGCTGGAACCTGTTGTGGAAGTTTTAGTTTATATGTAAACATGCTTTTGTTTTAATCCCAGGTGTGGGATGTAGGGGCTGCTCCAGTTTGTCCACAGCTGATAACTGCCTCCTGAGAGGGCGAGTGATCTTTGTCAGCTGGGAACTACCTCGTGCAGGGGTGTGGTCCCTGTCAGTGGGGATAAAGGCCAGACTGAGAGAGAGAGAGAGACAGAGAGAGACAGAGAGACAGAGAGAGAGACAGAGAGAGACAGAGAGAGAGACAGAGAGAGACAGAGACAGAGACAGAGAGAGATAGAGAGACAGACAGAGACAGAGAGACAGACAGAGACACAGAGACATAGAGACAGAGACAAAGACATAGAGACAGAGACAGAGAGGGAGGGAGACTGGGGGCTCTGAGAAAGAAGAAGTCTGCTGGTGTTTTCTCCCTGCTGCTCCTGGTTGCTGTTGATGAAGTTTGCCGAGAAGAAGGTAGAGATATCCTGAAATGAGGATTGGACTTGCCCCAAGGAACTGGATGACCTTGAACAGCAGCAAGCAGCTAAGAAAAACTACACTCCCTCTCCCCACTAGCCTTCTTTCTCCCCTATCTGGTGTTGGGGTGTTGGAAGGGATTGGAGTGGAACAGGGAGAAAGAGAGATGAGGAACACAAAATAAAAATAGATTTAAAAAATACACCAACAAGAACCCCGATTGAGGGTCTCTGAATCCATATCTCCCAAATTGCAAATGACTACAACATACAAGTTATAAAGTTCAGTGAGTGTAAACGCCAGTCAGATGCTCATCTCTCTAGCTTTATAGCCAGCAATGCAAAATCTAAAAATGAATGGTAGATGCCAGGCGTGCTGGGACATGCCAATAGCCCTAGCGTTTGTAAGGCTGAGGCAGGTGGATTGCTGGCACTTAGGAGTTCAAGACCAGCTGGGCCATAGCGAAATCACACCCCCCCCCCACCACACATACTTCAAAAACGTGTAAGATTTAAATTGCTTAGTGTTAATTGTTTACATTTCTTTCCCTAGAATGTTAATTAAAATACAGGCGAAGCTGAAAAGGACACAAAAGAAAGGAAAGAAGTCTTACACTTCAGTGTCCTTAGTAGCATTTAAAAAATAAACTTTGACCAAGAAACCTTGTATTTTGTGTTGGGCTCTGCCAATTACGCTGTTGGGCCAGAGCGTGCTGTGAGCTTCCCTCTTGCACATGAACCATAGGGATAATCTGCTATGACAATTCCTATGGCGACATCCAATGAACAGTAGTGGCCCCATCAATGGTCCTTGGTTGAGGAGGAAAACATATTTTGCTGAGATTCCATTTTCATTATAAAACATAGTTTATCCATAGAGTCAGGTTTTATAGGAGCTAGAGAAAAAAAAAATCTCTTCACAATTGTTCTGGCTCAGTCTATTGTTTTAAATTTCACTGAAATAGAAACCGCAGGTGTGTCAGGCCCCAGGTCTGTGACAGGACACACATTATGAATGGCAGATTCCCCACGTAAAATGGAGTTGGGCATGGTGGTGCACTCCTTTACGCCTTTAATCCCAGCACTCGGGAGGCAGACGCAAGTGAATCGCTGTGAGTTCGAGGCCAGCCTGGTCTACAAAGTGAGTCCAGGACAGCCAAGGCTACACAGAGAAACCCTGTCTCAAAAAAGCAACCAACCAAACAAACAAAAAAAACCCACATAAAATGGATAACGCCAGTGGATTTAGGACATTCATTCGCCACGGCAGGAATTGGAGCCCAAGACATTCACGACTTGCACTGTCACAGAGCTCCTAAGCATGGATTTCAACAGTCTTGAATGCCCACCTTCATTAACGTCCCTGAACTCACAATAGAAAAACGAAAGTGGCCCCATGGCCACGGAACCATAGCTCTGCCCTCTATTGTGGCTCTGAGAACTTTCTAGAGCTCTCTAGAAGGCAGGCCAGCAATAATCATGTAAGTCAGTGAGCAATAAGGAGAAGAAGATGGGCAGCTGGTAGGTAGATCAAGAGCTGCCAAGGCACAGAGTTCTAGATGTGTCTGCCTAGTAGGAGAGGATGTATGCAATGGCCCAGTGGCTTTTATGTTTTTCTTTCCTATATGGGAATTGCTATTCAAGTTGAACCCAAACATTACATGTGAATGGTAAGTGAGTTCCATCAAAGGACCCTACAGTCAGAGCGCATTGAAGGGCATAGGAAATACCTGGATCAGCTCCCCCTGGGAAGTATGGGAGGAACTACTCTATTGATACCCACTGACAGAGGTCATGGAGGGCCACTGAAATTGTCCTGATCAACATGTCACAGGTGCTGCCTCCTACACCCTCAAAAGATTAACCCCAAGTTACACTTCTCTGTTCTGAGTTCTTAGTGTTCCACAGGCACATGGTGCCTGTGCTTACCTGGAAAGGCGTGTTCTCTCTCCTACCATGGCACGGGACCCGTACTCATGGCATCCTTATGCCTCATAGTCTCAGTATCCTGTGAAAGCAGATCCACAGGTATCTACCAATAGCTACTCTTTCCATACCACTCAAGGCCAAGTCCCCAGCTGGCCAAGGGAACATCACCCAGACTCTGTCATGC
Organism: Acomys minous; assembly: GCF_964271855.1. NCBI lineage: Eukaryota > Metazoa > Chordata > Mammalia > Rodentia > Muridae > Acomys > Acomys minous. Next base: position 51,560,323 of record NC_140486.1, read on the forward strand.
TCTCGCCCGCCTCCTCCCATCTGATATGCGGGTCCCTGGACTCCCTTTTTGTTAACCACTAAAACAGAGCAAATCCTTCCAGCATTCCTGACCTACCCAGTTTGGCAAAAAAGGCTGGTGCTGTCAATCCGAGTTATGAGTCACTGTGGGAAGTCACTTCTAGTGACTTGTTGTTGTTGTTTGATTTTGTTGTTGTTGTTATTTTGAGATAGGGTTTCTCTGTGTAGCGTTGGCTGTCCTGAAACTCACTCTGTAGACCAGGTTGGCCTCAAACTCAGAGATCTACCTGCCTCTGCCTCCCAAGGAGTAGGATTAACTGCCTGTACCACCACCACTTGGCCCTTGCTGGGTCTAGAGGTGTGCAAACGAAACACCAGGACACCTGGTAGTGAACCAAAAAGTTTATTTTTCCAGGCTACAGGTACTGGCAGCCAGGACACAGCTCCAAGCTTGAGAGTGGGAATCTCAACCCAGAGAAAGATTGTTACAGTCTTTTTAAAGCAAAAATCATAAGCAGGAAGGCATGTGTAGGAGGGGAGGCAATCTTTTTTTTAAGTATATTTTATTAATTTATTCATATTACATCTCAATTGTTATCCCATCCCTTGTATCCTCCCATTCCTCTCTCCCTCCCATTTTCCCCTCACTCCCCTGCCCTATGACTGTGTATGAGGGGGACCTCTTCCCCCTGTATATGCTCATAGGGTATCAAGTCTCTTCTTGGTAGCCTGCTATCCTTTCTCTGAGTGCCACCAGGCCTCCCCATCCAGGGCACGTGGTCAAATATGGGGCACCAGAGTTCGTGTGAAAGTCAGTCCCCACTCTTCACTCAACTGTGAAGAATGTCCTGACCATTGGCTAGATCTAGGTAGGGGTTCGAAGTTTACTGCACATATAGTCCTTGGCTGGTGCCATAGTTTGAGCAGGACCCCTGGGCCCAGATCCGCCCGTCATAATGTTCTTGTAAGTTTCTAAGACCCTCTGGATCCTTCTATTTTCCCATTCACCTTCTCTCATCTAGAGTGCCAATAGGATGTCCTGAGGGGAGGCAGTCTTATTTAGACTGGTCAGTACCAGGTAGACTCATTTTTGTTTTGTTTTTCAAGACAGGGTTTCTCTGTTATCTTGGCTATCCTGGCCTCGCTTTGTAGACCAGGCTGGCCTGGAACTCACAGCGATTGCCTGCCTCTGCCTCCCGAGTGCTGGGATTAAAAGCGTGCGCCACCACGCCCAGCAAGAGATGATTTTTGAAGAGATGATTCCAGTCTCTTGTAGTTTTGAAGAGCCTGGGCACTTCTTGGAAGCCGGGGACACTGAGACCTAAGCTATGGCCTCCCAGCAGTGACGATGAAACGCCCTCTAACGTCCATGTCTGAACCCTTAGGAATGAACCGCGCTGGAGTGGAGGCAGGTTAAGACCTCAGGGACGATTCTGACTTGTGATTGCCTGAGGTTGGAGGACCTGGGGCCTGACCCCTGCCGAGAGGCTTCTAGGGTTGCCTTAGGCAGGGCAGAGTGAGGGGCTGCAGTGGAGGCAATGCTGGCTATAATTAAGATGAGGCAGACCCTTTGGGCCGGAGTGGTCACTGTGGCTATCCCTAGCCAAAGAGCTGGTATGGTGCTCATCCCGAGAGCTACGAGGCTGTGGAGCAACTGGCTATTCTGGCTAGTTTCCCACATCAAAGCACGCCGCGTGCTTCATCTATCTGGGGGCCGAGTATGGAAGGGCCTCCAACCCTGACTGAAAGCAGGTTCAATGCACTGCCACGCAGGAACCAGCGACAACAGCGCTCACGGCAGTCAGACCTATTTGCCGCCTTGTGGTTTGGATTTTGCGTATTCCTCAAATGCTCGTGCGCTAAAGGCTTGGTTGTCAGCCTAGGGTGTGTCCGGAAAGTCCTGGAACTTTTGGGAGTGGGGCCTAGTTGGAGGAACTTAGATCATTGAAGGCCATGAAGGGGCGTTGGTACCATAAATCCCTTCCCGTCTCTCGCTTGTTTGTTAGACTGCCTCTTCCTGCACTTCCACCGTGATGCACAGTGAGATGCGCTAGCACAGAGAGAGGACCGTATGTATACTGGAAGGCTCTGAATCGCCAGCCAGAGGAGCCACATTGCTTTCTCCTTCAAGCTGTTTATCTTGGCTGCTTTGTTACTGTGATTTGGACTGCTGACTGACACACCCTTGACCTGTCTCCTCCACCTCATCTGACCCCAAGGAATAAAGGCTACACAGTCTGTGCAAGGGGAAAATGCAGACTATGAATTGAAATTTGTGAAGATACAGTGGCTGGAGCGGACTCTTCCCCCTTTCCTATTCCTGGACAGAAGCAGGAGGGAGTGAAGTTTTCACTTTTACCACACTGTACTCATTAATTCTGTACCCAGTAAGAAAAATCTTTTAAAGTCTGGAAGGGATTGAAAATCTTTGGGATATGCTTAAGCTCCCTTCCTGGGGTAGAGAAGGGAGATCTGACAGAAGATACCCGAAGATCAAAGTGTGAGAAAAATGAAGGTGCCTCCTGCCTGCATCCGACTGAGCCGGCCCATTCAAAAGGCTGTTATCTGTAGCATCCTGCGGAGAAGCTGGAAGGAGAAGCAGTTGATACATACTGATCTCGAGTCAGGGCTGCGCCGGAGGAAACCTGAACTGCTCTTTCCCATGCTCTGTGTGCTTCACTGTTGAACACACAGCATCGCCCCAGTGTGCGTCAGCTGTGTCTTACTCAAGCTTTCCATCAGTGACAATGGAGCCATTTTCTCACCTTAGTAAGTCATTCTGCTAAGAGGAAAAACTGCTAATGGTTTGCCCGTGGTGTGTGTGTGTGTGTGCGTGCGCGCGCGTGCGCGCGCGCGCCCACGTGCAAGGTTATGTGCACATGTATTTGCAGGTGTATGTGCTTGTGCACACATGGACACCAGAGGAGGATGTCTGGTGCCCTGTTCTGTCATATTCCCTTGAGATAGGCTCTTCCCTGAGCTAGGGCTATGCTGGCAGCCAGCTTGGGGTTGCAAGTGTGCAGGTGACCCTACCTATTTGTGTGTGTGTGTGTGTGTGTGTGTGTGTAAGTGCTGGGGATTTGAACTCAGATCCTTATGCTTGAGCAGCAAATGCTCTTACCACTGAGCCATGTCCCCAGTCCCATGATTTGCTTTTTATTTTCATAGTCTTCTGTGTGAAGTATTTGTTTCATAATCACATCTTATAGAAAGATTTTGGTTTTCACCATTTTTGTCACATAAATAATAAAGCTTGTAGGTAGAATTTCTTTTTAGCTATGTTCATACGTGTGTCTGTATGTGGTATGTGCACATGAGTGCAGGTGCACAATGAGACCAGAGGCATTGGATCTCTCTGGGGTTGGAATTACATGCATTGTAAGTCATTGATGTGGGTGCTGGGAACTGAACCTGGGTCCTCTGCAAGAGCAGTCCATGATCTTAGCCACTGAGCCATCTCTCTCATACTCTGGAATTTCTCTTAAGTACTTAAAAGTAACTATTTTAATTATTGCCCAAACATAACTGGGCTTTTTAAAGTATCATGCTTGTTTTATTTTGAATTCACGATATCTCAAGGCATAATGAAACTTTGGTTAATTAAAACTAAAGTAATTTTTTGCACTGCCAATTCTAGAGCCTTGGAATTAGAAGAGACACTGTTAGTCCAGAGCTTGATTATAAGATAGAGAACTCATGGATTAATACTCTATCCCATGAGGGACGGTTGCTAGTTGTAGCAATGATTTGTCTGTTGTTAAAAAACATAGTTGCTGGGCATGGTGGCACATGCCTTTAATCTCAGCACTCGGGAGGCAGAGGCAGGCAGATTGCTGTGAGTTCGAGGCCAGCCTGGTCTACAAAGTGACTCCAGGACAGCCAAGGCTACACAGAGAGACCCTGTCTTGAAAAATCAAAAAACAAAAAACAAAAAACCCCCACAAAACCCCCAAAAACAAACAAACAAACAAAAACCCCAAACAAACAAACAAACAAAGTGGTGATTGTTCCTTTCTCTCATTATTTCCTCATTATATATCACATTAATAGGTAATTTCATTTAAAGTTATTTTCATCCAGAATTCTTTCATAAAATAGCCACATGGTTTTGGTCTGTGAGATTTTGTTGCAGTTCACTTATATTACCAGACTCATAGTTATTTCAATATGAAGGCTAGATGTTTTTTCATAAAAGTGGAGTCATCACATAACATGAGAAAATGAATGGTGAAGTTATCACTTAGAAATTTTTCTAATAGTTAATCGTGACATTTTCAGTAAGTCAGGAGTAGAACCAAGCTTTTATGGAACCATTTTGGTCATACAATGTAGCTTTATAAGATGAACATAGTTTCAGAGGAGAAAAAAAAAAAAAACAGCAGAAACCTCACTGGATGATGCCTGGCCTATCTCAACTCCAATTAAACAGCATCTGAACACAGAGCTGGTGTTTAAGGACCCGCATTTGGCTCCACTATTTCTGATTTGTACAGGATGCCATGGAAAGCCGTACCAGACTTTCAAAGTTCAACAGGAAGTTTTGGCACCCTGTCTCTGTGCAGAGGAAGCTGGGCTCTTCTCCACCGCCTTTGGCATCAGCCCTCTCCGTGGCGGATCTTCATGACCTCACCCTGGAGTTTGGCTCAGATGACCAGCCTTAATCAACCTGAAAATAATGCCTCTTTGTCTATTGGAAAACAAGCGGCGACAGATTGGCTCTTTCTGCCATAACCATAGCTGGTCTGACTGGCTTTGGCTGTGGAATTCTTAGGGAAGCATGGGGATACAATTTGAGGAGTTAGCGGTGTGTGAAAATCCTAATGAACCCAGTCACCTTGTAATTTAATGGCTAAGAGGCAGCTGTCTGAACAGATTAAGCCATTAAATCTCTGTTCAGTATGGGGCAGTTTGACCCTCCCTTCACGTATTTTAAAAATCAGAATTTCAGAACGCAGTCAGTTTTGAAGTCTGGGCCAGGAGACTGAGCACTGGGTAGCTGTGTTAGGCTACGCCTTAGCAGATGCAAAAGGTGGCATCGCTGTTCCCTCCTTAAAAATCAAAACAAAACAGTTTTATTAAATTAAAACTGCTTTATACAGTTATCACTAGCCCAGTAATCACCTTAAGTCACCTGAGTGCTAAATCAATATTCTCTTTGGAACACCAGAGACGGGGGAGGGTAACTAAAAGAAACATTTAAGTTAATCTTTCCATTAAGATTACTTCTGAATAGGGATATTTTGGTGGCCCTAGGATTCAGAAAACTACAGAGGGGATAAAAAGGCGTGGAAACAGTGTTGCCATAAGAAACGCTGGCGGGTTGGCAAAGAGGACTTACTAGGGTAAGAACACATTGCACTTGCTAGACTCAGTGCAACTGGGTAAGGCCGTGTCATAGCCGGTGAGATGCCCGGAGAAGTGATGCATGTAATTTCTGTGTTGACTCATTGCAGAGCCTGGAGCCCCACCCTCACCCCCACTGTGTTTCCGCTGCCATTGATTACAATCTAGGCCTGGGGGATACACGCTCTCTTGGTACCCTCTAAAGGAGATGAATCCTTCCCACCGTGATTGTGATCCTGTGTTAGGTGAGAGGCAAACTCATATTTTACTTAAGTCAGAGTCACTTTGGCTTTAAAAAAAAAAAGAAGCAGAATCTACTTCTCAGTTAACATAGTGTGCAGTGATGGTTGTAAGGGGGCAGTTCGAATCCTAAATAAACTCAGACATAAACTTTGGCTACCTTGGTGGGCAACACCAAAGCTGTACCTTAGGAAGGACTGAATTCGTTTACAGTTGTGGCTTCTAGTTCTCAGAAGCTCTGTAAAGCTGCCACACATCATTGCCTCACTCCGCCTTGTTCCAGGTGCTTGGAGTCTCCTTCTGGCTGGAGCATCCCTCGGATTGTTGAGTGTGTAGGTCTCTCCTCTGAAACTGAAACATTCCACACTCCAGGGAAGATCTTTATACAGAAAGGTAAGCAACTCAACAGAGCTTCAGGAAGACAAATCCCACATCAGTTTGTGCTTCTAACTGTAAAGGAGCCACAGGCCTTTTGGGGACTCAGGATAGTGGCAGATTTTCATACTCCGCCTTGCCTAAGCTGTCTGTCCTCTGTATAACTTGATACAGCCTGTTATATGTGATTGGGACAGAAAGGCGCAAGAGGCTTTTGAGCAGCCAACAGCCATGTAGGGCAGGCTATCCAGTGTCCCTTTTTGTTAGAAGTCACCAGATGTTCAGAAGGCTGTAGCTGGTGGCTGTGACAAAAGCAATGGGCCATTGTAGGCTTTTGTCAGTAACATTGGCAGGTAGCATATGAATCTTAGCAGACCATAATACCAGAAGAACTTTGCAGCTGTACCTGGCCCTTTTACCCTATGTAGATTCATTCCTGCCCACATTCCTTTAGATGCACCTGTATGTCTGTGTAATGGCTCTCCAAATCTGCAAAACACTCAGAGGTTAGCACTAAGTCATCTATATAACAAAACCTTTAAATTTAAAAAAATATTTATTTATTTATTTATTATACAGTGTTCTGACTGCATGTATGACTGCATACCAGAAGAAGGCATTAGATCTCATTTTATGCTAGGGATGGGCTACCTTCCTGTGAGTTGTTGTGCAGGAAGCCCCTGAGCCCCCACAAGCCATAAACGCTATTGCTGCTCCCGTTGGCTGTATGCCAGAACTAGACAGGTAAGGCCTTATTGCTGGAGATGCCACATATACTTTGACTTTAGGACATGGAAAAATGAAGCTGGGACTGAACCGGAAACCCCCAGGCTGCTGGCTGGCTTTCATAGTGCCAGAGTACGGCTCTTAGTGGAGAACTGTCACCAACATTCCTGCTTGGCTACGGACACCAACATGCCAGGCAGATGTGCTCGCTTATGCAATAGTGGCTCGGCTACCACAGGTAAAAATCCATGGCATTTCGATTGGATTTAGGGTCCCCTCTGCAAGAAGGAGTTCACATCTGGTACTGTAAGCCAAAACACCATCTTGTGACTGGGGAGGTCATAGATCCCCACAGGGAAACAACTTCCATGGTTTTTCTAGATGGATGTGATGCACCTGTCAAACTGCCTTCTAACTGTGTCCTTGCACCTGTAGGTCATCACTGTTGTCAACCCCAACCCATAGCCACTGGTGATGCTCAGGAATAAGCAAGGGTTGCTGTGGTAAAATACCTCATTCTTAGCCACAGGTAAACGTCTACAGGCACCCTCTCCAGGCTCAGCGATCACTGCTAGAGGGGCAGTGGAGGTGTATAAAAGCCCAAGGAAGAGATGGAGTCCTGTGTAACAGTTGCCTCCAAAAATGAAACATTTCATCCCTCAGGGATGCTCTTTTAACAGAAAAGTAAGTGGCTCTGAATAGCTACAGTAAGTCCCTAAAACCAACCAGATTCACTGGGGCCCCCAGAGTAAACAATAAAAGCTGAGAGTCCCTCTCAGAGAAGTGGAGTAAAGCTGAAAAAAGAAAAAAAAATGTTCTCAGATCAGTCAAGCTACAACAAACAAACAAACAAACAAACAAACAAACACAAAAAAACCACTCAGACAAGACAAGTGACAGAGAAGGCTCATTGAGACCAGAATAGCTTTCTAGGAAGAAACAAACAGCTGAGCTGCCTGGAAGCGGTTTAGAGGAGAGTGACTTGGAAAAGACATCTTCCAACCTGTTGAGCTGCCTGCAGGCTGTGCTGGGTGCTCCAGGTCCCCAGCTTTTGTGAGCTGTCACCCGTGCTGGGGTGGGCCTTGGTGATGCAGCTGTCTTTGAGCCATGCCTGCTCCTAGAAGCAACCCTTCACCCATGTTCCGTAAGTAACTCCAGTGAAGCTCATTGGTTCACCAAGTTGGACTTTGGTGGTGTCCATACTTCGGTCTGTCCTGGGTACCCTATCTGGGGTGAGTAGATGTGTATACGGTGTCTCCTTCCAAACATTTTATGACCCAGCACACATCCCGGTAGAGATGACCCTGCCTGCCAGACTGTTGCTGAGTCTAGACCTGGGGGTGGCATGTGAGCACATGGTTTAGCCTTTTCCTTGTTGAATGGCTGCCTAATTGCGAAGATAGGAAGCCAGAAGTTTATGAGGTGCCAAAAGAAAAGGGCAGTGAAGGTGGGGTGAAGAGACGGCGCCCCCAGGGAGGGCATGCCTAGGACCGGCCTGCATGATGGTGTGGGCGGGCTGTGTACTGCAGAGGCTGAAGAACGGGGACATTTACCCACTCTGACATTGTCTCAGCAAGCGTCTGTGGAGAGTGAAGGGTCTCGTTCCCTAATTTGTAGACTGTCTGATAGTATCAATGCAAGGTGGGTGTAACACTCTGGTTGGTGCTAGCGACTGAGAGTGGGAAATGTCTTGAGGGCAGAGAAGTGCAGTGTCTGAGAAGAGCAGAAAGTTAACTTCCCATTAGGGAAAAAAATCAGTGAGAATCTGGAGTACCAGGAGGACTGGGGTTTTATTTATTTATTTTTAAATTTAAAATTTACATATTTTTAATGTATGTATGTATGTATGTATGTGTGTGTGTGTATGTATGTATGTATGTGTGTATGTATGTATGTATGTATGCATGTATGGTGTGAGTGCGTGTGCACCAGCACCATAGCACATATGTGGAAGTCAGAGGACATCTGTATGTGTAGGCCCTCACCTTTCTCTTTGTTTGGGGCAGGGTCTCTCTTGTTCACTGCTGCACGTGGTGGGTCCGCTGGCCCGGGAGCTTCCTGCAGTGCAGTGGGTCTGCTGGCCGGGAGCTTCCTGCAGGCCTCTTTATGCCTCTCACCTCCTAGACTCGGCACGCTGCCCCTTCAGGAGCTTCTAGACTTTATGAGGGTTCTGGGGGTTTGAATTCAGATGGTCGGGTTTATGCTCGCTGAGCCATCTCTTCAGCTCTGGACCTAAGGTTTGGAATAAGAAAAGGTCCATGGGAAAACAGCAGAGGAAAGATGCACATAGGTGTTCAGGGGACCTGATTAGAAAGTTTCTGAGATGCTCAGTCATGGCGCAGAAAATCCCACACACCAAAATGGTGAGGAAATGAAGTGGGAGACTTCCAGAAGGCTAGTCAGATCATTTTTAAAAAACAGTTTTATTTCATGCCAAACAATAGTAAGAGAAGCAGAAGCTACCCTATATTTCAGCTATTTTCAGAAATTGAGGGTCTTACAACATCCCTCCTCCTTGGATAAGAGAGGGCTACTGTAGTCAGCGGGGCTGAATGAAGGAGCCAGCCTCCTGGATGCTGCCTCTGTTCGGTTAGTCTACCCTACTCCCCAGGGCTTCCCTCGCTAGCACTGCCTCCTTGGCTCCTGTAGGGATGTGACGGTGCTACCTTTGCTTGATTTGGAGCAGGGGCTGTTTTCCTCCAAAGAGAATTAATGCACTGCTAATCTTACAAATGCTTCATAAACATTCACCGCAGAATGAACGAATGAAGGACTGGAGAGATGCCTGAGAGTGACGAGTGTTTGTGAAGCCGCCGTGGAGACTGGAGTTCAGATCCTAGCCCCTCTGTAACAGACTGGGAGTCCCACCGACTGGCTGGAACTCCAGCTTTGAGGGGGTCAGTACATCCTTTTTTATTTCCATATGTATGTACATTCTCGATTTTTCTAGAAGTACTGTTATTTTCACTGTGTTTCGAAGAAGCCTGCTTTACCTAGAGCTGTTCTGATGCAAGCTACTCAGAGTTGTAAAAGGAAAACAGGGCTTAGGATTCTCTGCAGTAGAATCAATGGTCTTTGCTCCACCCTGCTGAAGTTACAAGTTCTTGGTCTTGTTAAAGTACTGCCATTTTCACTGTGCTTTTAACAAGCCTGCTTTACCTAGGAACGTACACACGCTGTTCTAATGCAAGCAATTTCAAGTTGTACGAGGCAAAGCACACACACACACACACACACACACACACACACACACACACACACACACACACGACTGAATAACTGAACCAATTTTGCTTAAGGATCACCAAGGTCTAGTGTCAGTGATCATCTTGGTTCAAATCATGGAACAGGATTTTGGTCTTTTTGCCTAGACCTCTGCCTCCTGTCAAGGGACAGGTAAACATTTTAAGTGATATATCATGACTCCATTAATAATAATGATAATAATAATAATAGTAGTAGTAGTAGTAGTAGCTTTTGTAGTCATTCTATTGAGTTGCTGAACCTAGCCATGTTCATTCTTGATTCTGTTAAAACCTTTATGATCTCCTTGCCTACAGCCTGGTATCTAGGGTCTAACCAAAGTGATTATTTCTGCACCCAGCACTTGCTGACGTCTCTTTGCACAGTTACCTTCGATGCTTTGTGACAGGGAAAAAAAAAAAAGATTTTTTCCCCGGTGACCTGATTCTGCTTATCAGCTTTTTCAACAATTTTGTGAGTTCAGTTATTTCCCCAGGAAACTGCGATTTATTGTAAATGAAATACTTGAGTGTTTTATCAGCAAGCCACACACCAAGTGTCCCAAAGGCTCTGACTTTATGAGTCATGGAAGAGAAGGGACCATTAAAGGAAAACTCGAGAGAAAGGCTGCGTGGCACAGAGCAGCTCAGCTGGTTCCGTGGCCTCAGCAGAAGGAAGAAGCAGGGAGCTTGAGGGAGTAATGCCCGTCTTGAGCTATGCTGGCATGGCGGAGTACAAATTCAAATGCAAATCTCTTCTAAAATCCAAAGGAAACTGTCCAATCCCAGCTGGGATTGGGGGGAGCAACGGCTTTGGTTCTGGTTCAATTATTTTTCTGCCATTTTTCTTTGTTCAATTGTGATTCTGTTCTTTGTGTAGAGAGGAACTCCCCCCCCCCCCAGTTCCCCAGGCTACTAGAAAGGCTTTGGAAGGCCTCCTAGAAGGCCTCCGTACATTTTCTTTCTTTCTTTCTTTCTTTCCTTCTTTCTTTCTTTCTTTCTTTCTTTCTTTCTTTCTTTCTCTCTCAAGACAGGGTTTCTCTGTGTAGCCTTGGCTGTCCTGGACTCGCTCTGTAGACCAGGCTGGCCTTGAACTCACAGAGATCTGCCTGCCTCTGCCTCCCGAGTGCTGAGATTAAAGGCCTGCGCCACCACACCCGGCTGCCTTGGTACATTTTCAAAAGCAGCACTACAATTTTAGTTGCCTCGTCGCATGCTCTCCTACGTCCTGGGTGCTGAACACATTATTTGTAGATTGCTAATATCTGCTCCCTCAAGACAAGCCATGAGGAAGGGACTCTGTGGAAATATGGGGGCGCAGCAACAGGATTCCCAAAGGAATGCCCAAGATCGAGGTGCTGCAATGTCAGTGTCTTTGGAAACATGGGATGATCCCAAATTTCTTAGGATGGGCTGGAGATGCCCAGGAGCAGGGCTGCCCGGGATCAAACTATGAAATAGCTAAAATCATGCAAACTCTTCCTATTACTATTTTGGCCGGCTGTTCTCAGGGTCCCCACGCCTTCTTGGATTTCCTAGAGCTCTGACCCCAGAGCATACCCAACTGTGTCCTCCCTGCAGGGCCCTAGGCTCAGAACCGCTCCTCCATTCCCAGGTGTCCTGTGCTTTGCTGTTTATGTCCCAGCCTCTAGCCCTGGGCATGTCTTAGAGTAAGGACTAAGGCTTTGCTTCTTCTGTCCTTTTCTGTGGCCACAAATGTGCCACTTCCCTGGAGTCAAATGTCAACCCAGAGGAGGTTGTCTTGATGATAGTGAGACTTCCGGTAGATGACCAGCTCGTAGGAAGCCTTCTTCCAGTCCTGACAAATGTGTTAACACACACAGTCATCTAGATAAACTACTAACCTGTCAGAAACCAACAGAGTCCTGGGCACCGTGTTTGCATGTGAGACCCTGATGATGTAACCTACATAAAACCGTTCAGAAGTGTGTCAAGTGTCACAAAGAATCCCTCCTTCTCAGGCGGCCTGTCTCCTCGCCAGATCCTTCTCCTTGCATAGGGATTTTTCTCTTCACAGCCAGTGGACCGACGCATCCTGCCGCCAGCCCCGTGACTGTCTACTGCCCTTTCTGCACCACAGCCAAACGATCTTCCCAAACACTAACCCCGAACAGAAAAATCACATTCCTCAACAATCCTGCGCTTGACAGAGTTGAGTGGTTTCACTATGTCGTGAGTCACAGCACTCTGGCTCGTAAAGTTCACAGATCTCAGTATTTCATACCGCAGCTGCTCTGGGCTTTCCACAACGGATACTCGCGAGGCCAGAGCGGAGTTTCCCATCTGATTTCATTGATTTATTGCCTCTTTCCTTTACCCTTCCACCTGGATCGAGCCCTGCGGGGATCAGCCGCGGCCTCCTTTGCGACCAGCGGAAGTGGCTGCTTGCCTGTTGAGCACTGGCTCTGTAGTTGGTGAAATGTGACAGCTCAGCGAATGCTGATGTCCGCTGGCATAAAACATGGGGCGAGGGGAGGACTTTGGGGGTGCTTTGGGCTGAAAGGATGCTGCGTCTAGAAGTGGGAAGCCGATTCTGAAAATCACGAATGTATTCCTGGTCTCCAGAGAGGCCAGGTTCTTGCCTTTGGGGCGCTGCATCCTTACAGACGTCATTTCCCTCACACACGCAGACAAAGAGTCTTTGGTGGAGGTCGGCAACTAAAACAATAGCATAGCGGCAGTGATGTGTGCATTCATGTGTTGAACAGTACAGCCAAAGCTTAACGCTTTTTAGCTCCCATCCTCACATGGCCTAGAAAGAGGCAGTGTTATCCCTTTTTCTTCTTCTTCTTCTTTTTTTCTTTTTATAACCATTGGGATAGAATCAGACAGGATAACTGACTTGCCCAAGGTCAACCGGCTACTGGCTGAAATATTTTGCTCTCTAACACGAGAGAGCTTTCTTTAGTCACAAGGAACTGCTACCCGCTTGCTTCCCTGCCCCATTTGTTATGACCCAGCTTGGCAGGCATTTCCCCGCCTTTTCTGCTGTGGAAGCTAAGGGAGGCCCAGTGAGTCACTTACAGCAGTGTGCTGAGCCTCTCACGAACGGTTATAGAACATGCTACGGAAAAGCAAGAGAGGGAGACCTGAATCAGACCAAGGGCCACAGGAGCCGTCTTCCCTGAAGAAGGCATCCGGGATGTAGTTTTGGAAATGGCAGGGGTGCTAAAGGTGGAGAAAGGAGAGGATGCTTGTCTGGGCAGCTGGTGTATCCAGGACTTGAGTGGAGCAAAGTGATTGTAGTAGTTTGGGTTTTTGTTTTGTTTTGTTTTGTTTGTTTGTTATTTAATTGCTGTGAAGAGACACAGTGACCATGGCAACTCTTAGAAAGGAAAACATTTAATTGGGGCTGGCTTACAGTTCAGAGGCTTAGTTCTTTATTGTTGTCCTGGCAAGAAGCATGGCATGGAGAGAGAGAGAGAGAGAGAGAGGGAGGGAGAGAGAGAGAGAGAGAGAGAGAGAGAGAGAGAGAGAGAGAGAGAGAGAGAGCGCACTTGGCTTGAGCATTTAAAGCCTCAAAGCCCAGCCCCCAGTGACATGCTTTGCCCAACAAAGCCATGCCTACTAACAGCGCCACTCCCTATGAGCCTTTGGCGGCCATTTTCATTCAAGCCCCCACAGCTGACCATTACCGTGATGGAAGGCGGAAGGTTAGGTAGCTCTTATCACCATGATAGACCTGGCTTATCGTGACTGAAGGTGTGGCTTGGGTGGAGCTCCTTAAATGGGGGGGGGGGCTCAGAAGGGGGGTGCTGATAACCCCGAAGCAAGAAGGATGGTGAGGCCTTAGCTCTGGCAGCAGCTGTGGGGAAGGAGGGAAGCAGCAGGTCTGAGACTTTGAAAGTTGTAGGTGGTGGTAGCTTTGAAGGCTGGTGAGTTGGAGGAGAGAGGGCGGTCTTGTGCAGGCTTCTGGCTTGTGTGCTGTTGTTGAAGGCCAAGGAAGGATGGAATCCAGGCTTGCAAATTGACTTAGGCTCCTGTGGCCACTTGAGGTTGCCATAGTAACCATGAGTAGGGGCCCAGCTGTCCGCAGAGTGGTAAGGAGGAAAATGAAAATGCTACTTCATATCTCTAACTCCAAACCTCAGGTCCCAGTTAACGTCTGTGGTCTCGATGAACTGTTAGTCTGATGACACAGCAGCCCCGAAATATTTGAGAGGTAATGCTTGCCTTAGTTTTTATGATTTATTTTTATTTTACCCTTATGTGCATGATGTGTGTGTATGTATGATGTGTGTGTACGGCCATGTGAGCAGGTGCCCTCGGAGGCCAGAAGTGCGTGACAGACCCACAGGCAGCTGTGAGCGACCCAATTCAGGTGCTTGGAACTCAACTCAGGTTCTCTGCAAGAGCAGCAAACACTCTTAACTGCTGAACCAGCTCTTTGGCCCCTTTCTTTAGTTTTTAAACAAATATCTGGGAGACTTTGAGTTAAATATAGAAGCAAACCCAGGAAATCAATAGGGGTTTTGGTTTTTGATATTTATAAGTATTTGTGATATTTTAAGATAATTGAGTCTAGTAGAATAAACAAGTTGCCTGTCCCCAAGATATATTTATCATTGAATATTAATTTAAGCTTGTGACTATGACTATAAGTCCATTATATATATATATATCTTGCTGGCTTTAACAACAGGCTTAGAAAATTTAAAAAGAATAAATAATATGCTTAAATACTTAACAGCTTAAGATTTAAAAAATATTTATTTTTATGTGCATGTGTGTTTTTACCGTGTATATACCACTTGCATGCCTCAGAAGAGAGCATCAGATCCCCTGGAAGTAGAGTTACACATGACTTTAATGTCTTTGTAGGTGTGGGTCTCGTGGACATGTCTCTGGAGGAACTGTCATGGGGCAAGCGAGATGGAGCATGCTCAAACCCCGGAAACCTCAAACTTGAGCTTTAAAATCTCCTCCTGAGAATGGAAGGTGTGGGACAAAGCTCTGTCCCTGTTTCCATGCCTGCCTCAGGAGCACGTGACACAACCCCGAAGTGGTTACAGGTGGTCAGTCATGTGAACGTGTCACCTGTTATCTTTCCCCACTCAAAAAGAGCATTGCCAGCATCCTAAGTCCCAGCCAATGAGATACATTCATCCTCAAAGCCCCTCCCCACTGCCCAAGGTTTACTGTTTGTTTGTTTTTCTGGTTTGTTTGTTTGTTTTTAGTTGTTTTTTTGTTTTGTTTTGTATTGTTTTTCAAGACAGAGTTTCTCTGTGTAGCCTTGGCTGTCCTGAACTCACTTTGTAGACCAGGCTGGCCTCGAACTCACAGTGATCCACCTGCCTCTGCCTCCCGAGTGCTGGGATTGAAGGCGTTTTACATGAAATAAAGCGTCATGTGCTATCTGCTTCTCCGAAGGACGCCTTAGACTGGCTGTTTATTCTGAGCTGTAGCACAGGGGAAAGAAGGGCCTCCCTCCTCCCGGAAGCATTCATTGCTGCACTCCAGACTTTCTGCTGGACAGGAAGTTGCCTCAGAATCGCTGATGTCTTTTTTTTTTTTTTTTAAAGAGACAGAGTTTCTCTGTGTAGCCCTGATTATCCTGGTTCCCGCTTTGTAGACCAGGCTGGCCTCAAACTCACATAGATCTGCCTGCCTCCTCTTCCTATCCCCCTCAATGCTAGGGTTAAAGGCCTTTGCCACCACACTGCTGTCTTTCTTGCAGCTCTGCCTGCTGCAATCCCCATCTGTAGGGATGAGCTGAGACAGGGTTTCTCTGTGTAGCCTTGACTGTCATGGACTCGCTTTGTAGACCAGGCTGGCCTCGAACTCACAGCAATACCCCTGCCTCTGTCTCCTGAGTGCTGGGATTAAAGGCATGCGCCACCACGCCCGGCTGGAATGAGCTGCCCTTAAGCAGCTGTTGCATTCTCCTGAATCAGGTAGGGCCAGCTGCATAGCTCCGTTTAGGAACCCAGAGCTCCTGTTGCCTGCTGTTCCTGAAGCAGCTGCCGGTCTAGCTGGAGTCACTCAGGGTGGGCCCTCCTTGCCACAGGGCTCAGTCGAGGAGCCCCGCGCTCCCTGCTGCCATCTGGCCTGGTGCTGGCAGCCCAGCTAAAAGAGCACTAACACTTAGAGCGGAGACATCTTTTTCTCCCTCATCCCTGGCTAGACCGGAGATCCTGTGGCATGGATCTTGTTCTGTGTTCCCATCCTTTTCTTCCTGGAGACCTATGCTACAAGGACCTTCCAGCCGAGAAGGGTACACTTCCAGCTTGGGGCCGGGTGGTGGTCCAGGCTTTCCAATGAACCCCGAACCACATGTGGGTGCTAGGAACCGGACTCGGGTCCTCTGGAAGATTACCCAGTGCTGTTACCTGCTTACTCATCTCTCCAGCCCTGCTTAGTATCCTTATACAAAAACAATTTTTATCCTTAGGAAGTTCTTTTTTAAAATATTTATTTGTTTATACAGTATTTGGCCTGTGTGTGAGCAGAGGGCACCAGATGGCTGTGAGCCACCATGTGGTTGCTGGGAATTGAACTCAGGACCTTTAGGAAGAACAGCCTGTGCTCTTAACCTCTGAGCCATCTCTCCAGCCCAGGAAGTTCTTTTTTAAATCAGTAGTTAGATGGATGGGCTTTGCAGCTGCTGGGCAAATGTTCTATTATCGAGCTATAGTCCTCTTTTCTCTTTTTTGAGACAATCTTATATGTAGCCCAGGCTGGCCTCAACCTCACCAGTTCCCTGACTCGGCTTCCTGACTGTCAGGTGGCAGTACAAATACGAGCTCTAACATCCCCCTGAAGCTTAACTTTTAAAAGAAAAAAAACACACTATTTGATCATGCGATAAAGTTTTATGTGCTTTTTAGATAAATCATCCAAAAAGAAAATAAACCATATAGACACAATTCAAAACATAAGATTATTAACTTGATCAAAACTTCCTTTAAAGTGGTATTAAAATTTGTTCATTTTGAGACTAGGATAAGATTTGTAATACTAAAATCTCAAGAAAGAGCTAGTGCTTTCTTTCTTTCTTTCTTTCTCTTTTCTTTTTTCATGATATGGAGAAGTGTATTGTAGAGGCGTAGGGAAAGCATGAAGGGGGGAGGGGCATCCCAGAGAGAAAAGAGAGGACAGAGACAGAGAGGCAGAGACAGCAAGAGAGAGCAAGAGAGAGGAAGAGAGAGCAAGTTTTCTTTCTATTTTTTTTTTATAACTTTGCCACATCATGTATTTTTTTAAATTTCTGAATAATTTACATCCTCAAAAAATATCCAAAGATGTTTAAAGAAATAACCCACACGGATGGGATTTATGCCAAAATTAAAGAGAACATGTTGCGATATTTCCAAAATAATGCCTGTGCTATGTTTTAATAAAGTGTACTCAAGTATATGCTATCATATTTAACATGATATACGTACTAATAGTAGTCTAGCCTCAGTATTTATGTGTCTGCTCACGTGGGTGTTTTCCTTTTTCTTTTTCATCAGGGCAGCAGCTGCAGACAAGCCCCACACACGGAGGCTTGGATAGGCTTGTCTGCAAGCTGTTTTCCATAGCTCAGATGCTCAGCAACCCAAGGAGAGAACAAAGGGATTTTGCTCTGTGAAGCCTAATTGCCTGTTGAATAAATAAACAAACAGATGAAGCACAGCAAGCATTGAGAGAAGGTAAATACTGACCCTGACACCACATGCTTTACGGGATGCCAGAGGAAGTGAGCTAGGTGGCAGGCTTCATCAGCTGGGAGCCACCAGCCACATGCAAGCAGGGGCTCGGCCCCACAGTATCTGTCTGCCAAGACACAGACATGGGAGTAAGGTCTCTGCTTGTGCCATAATCTCTTCAGACGCCCAAAGTCTCCCATCAAAGACAGCCCATAAAATCAAAATCCCAGGAAAGGGGGAGTAAGATGCATATGGATTGTGTGGCAAGCAATGGTCTCATGGGGGCCTTTACGGAGTCAGACTGCTGACGGGCAAGCACATCTTCATTTTATCTCACGGTTCCCCCAAGGAAGAAGAAATGACTCTGTTGAATGCGGAGGTCACTTTGGCATGTCCTGATGGAAGAGCCCAACCACCAAGCTACCTGCCCATCACTGGGGACATCCTCCCCTCGCTGGGCCTCACGTTACCACACCTCACTATGGGGGTCAGTATTGACATCACAGTGCAGATATTGACTGGCCTCTGTAACAGATTTCACAAGCAAAGTTAACAACAGCGGCTTTTGGGAACCATTGAGTCACTCTTCTCTTATTGTCCCCACTTCTGTTTTGCAAGCCCACAGTAGACAGGAGAGCTGGCCACCATGTGAGGTCAGCAGGGGCCTTTCCCTTCTCACCTACTAGTTCAAGTACCTACCGCAGCATCCAGACATTTAAACCCTCTTGCTCTGATTTTTTTTTAAAAGGCAGAACTCTTTTAGTTACTTTCCTGTTGCTGTAATTAAAACACCCTGACCCAGGCGACTTACAGAAAGAAGAGTTTGTTATGGCTTAGGGTTCTAGAGGGATGGGGCCATTGTGGCGAGGAGGCAAGACAGCATCAGGTAGGCATGGTGGCAGGAGAAGGATGCCGAGAGGTCAGGGTCTCAGTGCAAGCACAAAGCATAGAGGTTGCACTAGAAGTGGGGCTCAAAGTCTACCTCAAAGGACATACTTCAAGCAAGGCTACACCCCCTAAGCTTCCCCAAACAGTGGCATCAACCAGGAAACAAGTGTTCAATGCCCGAGTCTGTGGGGGACATTTGTCACTCAAACACCACACAAGTCTAAGGAAGACTGAGGAAGGTCTTCGCAATCCTTGTGGCAGTTTGTGATGCTGAACCTTTTACTGTATTGTTGTTACTGCATTGTTATTACTTTTACATTTTTTTTGTGTGGAGAGCCACAGATAGCAGCACCCCTTGCTGCTTCCCCAGTGCAATGCGCCTCTTATGCGCATGCGCCCCTTTTGCGCATGCACAGTGAGCAAGCCCTTATGCGCATGCCTGAAGGCATAGCGTGAGGTGGCATGATCCAAACGCACCAACCAAGAGCGACAACGTGGCAGTCTCTGATAGGACCAGGCACACTATAAAGGTTCTGTGGGAGCTTTTCCCGGGGTCACTCCGATAGTCCAGGATCCTGAATAAACTGCGGCAAGAAGAATTCCCGGTGTTGGTGTCTTTCCTGCTGGTCGGGGGTGGCATCGACATTTTGGTGGCCCGTACGGGGAATCTTAGAACTTGCGGCAGCCAGGGCAGCTAGCTGGTAAGTTCCCGGTCAGTGGGAACATGACAGGCATAAAATGAGATACAAAGGGCTTGTGGCGGCCACCCTCCTCTTTGCTGAGGATATAAACCTGGGCCTCCACCTTCTGGTGGGGCTGGATGGAGCCTGGCTTGACCATGACCAAGCCACACCTCAGATCCTCCCGCTTTAAGCCTCGGACCAGAGCGCCTAGGTTGTCCCCTGCCTCAGCCCTCTCCAGGCTCTTGTGGAACATCTCAATGCCTGTCACCACAGTGCGAATGTTCTTGTTATGTCCCAGCAACTCACATTTTTTTGGTTTTTCGAGACAGGGTCTCTCTGTGTTAGCCTTGGCTGTCCTAGACTCACTTTGTAGACCAGGCTGGCCTTGAACTCACAGCGATCGCCCGCCTCTGCCTCCCGAGTGCTGGGATTAAAGGCGTGCGCCACCACGCCCGGCTTTTACATTGTTTTATGTCATACTTGTAGTGGTTTTAGAATTCCTTAATAATTGTTCATTTCTGCATTCATTTTTGATGAACATGTTAAACATAGTGAACATATTTAAAGCAGGTCTTATTTAGTGATTCTACATACATATGCATAAAATGTCATGAGGGAAAAAAAAAGACAGGCAAAAGATTTCAAAGACATCATCCATTGTCTTAGCCGCCTTTCTGTTGCTGTGAAGAAGCGACAGGACAGCCAAGGCAACTTATAAAGTAGAGTTTTTTTTTACAGTTAGTTTTCAGTTTCAGAGGATTAGAGTTGATGACCATCATGGCAGGAGCGTGGCAGCAGGCAGGCAAGTATGGCACTGGGGGTGTGGCTTAGAGCTTACATGTTGACACAACAACCACGAGGCCGAGAGAGCCAACTGGAACGGTGTGGGCTTTTGAAACTTCAAAGCCCATCCCTAGCGACACACAAGGCCACACCTCCTAATCCTTCCCAAACAGTTCCACCAGTGAGGGACCAAACTGCTGAAATATATGAGCTTATGGTGCCCATCTTCATTCAAGCCACCACACTGCGCTGTGCTCATATGAATTGCTTTCAAAGGTAACTCATTGATGTGTAATTCACGTAGTGTAAGGTTAGCCATTGTGGAGGGGATGACTGAACACTATACGGTTCACTGTATTAAGTCACCCCTTCTACCTAGCATCTAAGTATTCCACTACTCTGAAGTATACCTACTGATTAAACTTTTTTTTTGTTCCTGTCACACTCAACTTCTGACAATCACTCCTATACATTTTGTCTCCTTGGATTGGCCTACTTGGGGTATTTCATACAAATGGAATCATACAATATGTGAAACTCAAACCATAAAACCAAAAAAATTCTCTAAAATTAATGTACACAAGACAAATTAAAATGAGTATATTTATGCTTACCAACGAGCAATAATTTCAAAGCATGAAATCAAAGTTAGATTTAATTTGATAAAATTAAGCTATTAAATTTATTGTGATTGTAAAAGTGGAAGATATCAGAACTTGGGGAGGCAGATGCAGGTGGACTGCTGTGAGTTTGAGGCCAGCCTGGTCAACCAACCTAGTCTAGAGCAGCCAAGGCTACACAGAGAAACAAAGTCTTGAAAGAGAGGGAGAAAAAAAAAAAAAACAACCAGGAAGATATTAGTATGTTAAACATTAAACAAAGTGGGAAATTTTGCTTAAACTTATGTCTGTTTTTAGCAGTTTTACTATGCTGCCGAGGCTGGCCTTGAACTCATACTTCAGACTCCTCTGTAGCTGGACTACAAGAGAGTCCCACCATGCCCAGCTCTAGCTCACTTTTTCTTAAGAACAGTAGCACAGCCATAATTTGGGACCTGTCTTTAGCACTGTGTATGTTTAGCAGCATTCCTTTCCCTAATCACTCGATAGAAGTGGCACGTCCCTGCCTGTGACTATTCAAATTTTCTTCAGACATATGCACTCTGGGGTGAGGGCGAGATAGAGGTGGGGAATTACTGTTAATTAAAACAGCAGAAACGCCAGGCAGTTATACTGACTAAGCCGTTTTCTTTCACAGTTACTTCTTCGTCTCTTACTTAGCTGAAAGGCTCTATTCCAGATGCCATGGTTTCTTTCCAGTGATGCCCTGGGTTTGTAGAGGTTAGAGAAACAGAGTTATAAAAATATCAACACGCAGAACTAAACTTCAGTGTAGGGGTGACGGGAGAGAAGCACCCTTCCTCAGTCTACCCACTCCTCACGCTGCACTCAGCCAAGGACCAGATCTTCCTGATGCAGCGTCTACTGATTACACTCTAGCCACTGTCAGCCACACCTTAGTGAAGAAGTGGGATTCTGTGCCATATCCATGCCGCTGCTTAAGGGCTGAACGCAGGAAGCATGCACCGTGGGGCATCACTACCCCTTTGCCCATCTTTGTCAATAGCCGTGTCCTGCACTGAAGAACAGCATTAGCCTAGAACACCTGCCCGAATCCCCCCTGAGAATAGGAAAGCGAGAGCCACAGCCAACTTACTGCCAACATCTGGAGTCAGTTTCTCTTAGGAATAAGGCCAATGAAATTGATTTGAGGAGACAATACAGAAATTTGGGGTAGTAAAAGCAAAGAGCCCTGGGGAGGGGGCTTAGTTGGTTAAACATTGTGCGAGCATGAGGACCTGAGTTCAATTCCCAGAACCCACGTAACACGCATGTGCCTGTAATCCCGATGCTGGGTAGGGGAGGGGGTGACAGAGGCATCCATGGGGCTTTCTGGCTAGCCAGCCTTGTCTAGTTAGCAAGCCTCCATATCCCTGTGAGAGATCCTGACTCAGCAGACAAGGTGCTGCATCCCGAGGAATGTACCTGAGGTTGACCTCTGACCTCTGTATCCTTATACACACCCACATGTGAATCCACATATTTTTAAAAAAGATTTATTTATTTATTTATTGTACATGAGTGCTTTATCAGCAGAGGAGGGCATCAGATCACATTATAGATAGTTTCGAGCCACCATGTGGTCGCTGGGAATTGAACTCAGAACCTCTGGAAGAGCAGGCAGCACACTTAAGCACTGAGCCATCTCTCTAGTCCCTGGGAACCCATACATGTTTATGCTGCACATGTGGAAGTCTCCTCTGACAGCTTACATAGGTTGCCGCTCCTCGTTCATGGCAAATGTAGGTAAGCATTCATGGGAAAGAATGTCCCAGAACTTTCCAAACAGGTTGCAAGGGTTGTTTCCCATAGGAGACACACCCCCAAACTTCAGGTGGCTTGCCGCATGTTTGTATTGGAAGTGTTGTGGTCATTGTTAAGTCCCAGTACAACTCAGTTTCAGCAGGTTAGGCTGCAGAGTTGAATTTGCTAGAGATGTTCTGACATTCATCACACGGGGCGGGGTGGGTGTGTCAAGGCTGGCCCCTGAGATAATACACTTTCTCCTGGGGACCCGGTGGTCAAAGATGGAAGGGCATGGCCCTCAGACACATGGAGTGACTGTCTTTATAGGTACAGAGAGTGGCCCCCAGGTGCGTGTTGTGCGTGTCGTTATAGGTACATTTCTTGCAGGGACAGAAACGATATGATTATGAAAAGCCTCCCTGTTGGTGGCTTGTCTCCAAAAAATAAGTTTCTACGGGTTACCAAGGAGATCATGCAATCTGAGATTGAAAGGGGGGTTAGCTAAGATCTGTGGAAGGTTTTGTTTAGTAAAACACTGAAAACAGTGCATTTATTCACTGTGTTTAAAACCTTAGGGCCCAGGAATGGATAAAGGAAGTTGAGTATTTTCACTGAAGAGGCAAGCTTGTTTCCAAGGAGAAGCATACAGTTGCATACAACCACAAAGCCCTTAAAAAAAAATCAAGTTGTTAATTCTGCTTCTTGATTCTTACATTATTAATCACATGGAATAAGTGTCATTCAGGGTTATGTTTGGCCATCCCTAACAAATGGAAACAAAATTCTACTAAACCCCAAACAAATAACAGGGGTTAAATAAAGGCTAGGAGGCCATTCTGTCTCTGTGTGAGGAAGCTCAGGCAGGCTGGGAAGGTGGGCGTGGTACTCTACACTTGCAGGGGTCCAGTGCTCCTGCTTGCTTTCTTCATCGTCTGAAGGCTGTTTGCACTCCAGCCACCGCATTCAAATTCCAGCCACCATGAAGGAGGACAGAGATGCGTGTTTCTTTCTTTTTAAAGACTCTTGGGAAGATGCTAAAGACCCTCCAGAAGTACCATTTACCAGTTGGCTTTGAAGCCCCATTTATGTTGTTGTATTGTGTGTATGCTGCACTGCTGTATTGTATATATGTTGCACTGTTGTATGTATGTTGCATTGTTGCATTGTATGTATGCTGCACTCTTGTATGTACGTTGCACTGCTGTGTTATATGTATGGCCATATATATCCACAAGGAAATCTGAGCAATGTGCCCAGCTAACATTAGGGGGTGGCGTGGGGGTGGGTTAGCTTCAGAAGAGGCTATTTACTTGCATCTGTGGAGAAGGCGAAGGTAAGCATCGCAGAGCCAGAGGCCTCCTTCAGGGAAACTCAGTGAGTGTCTCTTCCCACCTTTACTTTTACTAGCTCTGGCCATGCATACTACTTTTTGGAGTTTCGACTAAATTTCCCAGTTAAAAGATGTGGCTATCAGTAAAAAGCCCAATGTTAGGAGTGAGCTACTTCTGTCCCCTCCATGTATTACAGGCTATGGCCATTGCTCTCGCTTTCACTCCCAAAAGTGGATGGTGAGACCCTGTTGCTGAAGCTATCACACACTTGAGCCACAGAACATGGAGAAATCGAGCTGGTCCTGGGTCTGGAAGCTCCATCCTTATTGGCTAGCTTCCACAGTGCTGGAGGGTGCTGTGCATGATCTCAGAATACACTTAGACTCTTCTTAGTAACTCACAATCCTACAGTCAGGAGACAGGCTACTTAATAAAAAAAAAAAAAAAGAAAAAAGAAAAAGAAAAAGAAAAAGAAAGTCACATGGTGTTTTACTAGGACCCTGGTCATTTTTATGACAGTGTTCTGGTCAAAGGAAGATAAACACTTGCTAAGAACTGTCACTCTATGGGTCTGTGAGTGGTGTGAGTGGTGTGAGTGGTGTGAGTAATGTGAGTGGTGTGAGTGGTGTGAGTGGTGTGAGAGGTATGAGAGGTGTGAGTGGTGTGAGTGGTGTGAGTGGTATGAGCGCAGAAAACAGTCTGCCATTGCTATGCCCAGCACACAGAGAATGGCCAATGAGTCCCGGGTGAGTAGTTCAATAAAAGGAACTGCAAGCAAAAGGGAAGTCTAAGTAGCAGTTATAAGATGTATAATTCATATAATGTAGAGCCTTGATATACCGATGTACATATTTGATAAAGGTACAAGGCATAGGGTGGTTATTTTCCATGAACATCTGGTACTTATTTTGGACTATGATTTATCAAATGACCTTGTGTATTAAAACCACAGCTTGTGCACTTGACATTGCTGGTTGTCTGTACCTGTTTTTCATGCTTTGGCTCCCTAGTTATTCCTGCTGGTTCATAATTGAGGGCCCGTGTGGACCCAGACATGCTAATTTTTCTATTGCTCTGGAGGCATGGTTTAATCTAGGCTGAGCTGTACAGCACAAGCCACCATAGCCACAGGGACTGCTTCAGTGTTAGGCAGTGTCATCATGGTCGTCGTCGTCGTCGTCGTCATCGTCGTCATCATCATCATCATCATCATCATCATCATGATGTCCACCAACACTTTCATAGCATTTGCAGATTTACTAGGTTCTAAACATCACACCAGCCCTTCTAGTCCTGTGATAACACCATGAGGTGGACACTATCATGGCCCCTTCTGCACAGCTCTGTGTGTTAGCTGGATGGTCTCTCAACTCAGACATCCTGGCCCTGGAATCTGTGGTCAAAGGCCTTCACTGAGTTGCTTGTGACTAAAGCCAGTCAATAAGAATAAACCCTGGGCCTCAAGTAAGGAAGATGGATAGCTCGCTTCGATGTGTGTGGTGTGGTGAACAGATGTGAGCCCTGGACCACCTCCAGCATCTGTTTGCTTCAAGGGAGGCCAGGCTGAGTTCAAGGACAATATGTGGATGTGGCAGAGGTAGAAGGACTTGGAAACCTGGAGCCAGTGCCTGCCTGGTACTGTGACCTTTATAGACAGCGAGGCAATAAAGTTTTACTTCAGTATCCTTTGCTTATATTCACCAATAATCATGGCATAAACATAGAGATGTTAACATAACATTAGATTACCTTAGTAAAGAATAATAGGGTAAACATGGCCCTGTAGAAACTGTTTCTTCTATATCCAGATAACACATTTTCCCAACATTTTAACACTTTTGAAATAGGGATGTATCCCATAATTGAGGATGCCTTTAACCAATTGAACGTGTTTTTCTCTTAGTGGTAAACAAAAGAACAGCAAGTAAACAATTGATGGCACCTTCAATTCAATGTGAGCATACGTGCATACACTCTCCTTCAAAGTATTGCTTTTCCTTATTTACACCTGCACTGGGTATATTCAGATATGTTACTAAGAAACACAAGCACACCCAACAAAGAAATTTCATTGATTCTTAGAGTTTTACTGGGGATTAGCTTAAAAGCAGTAAATTATAAATGAGAAAATTATTAGGTAATCCTTAAGGGCAGGAATCCCATGATAAGAACGAGGCAATGTCTTTATGGCTTAGCAACCCCGCCTGAGACACAGTAAGTGATGGAATTGGGTTGTTGAGCTTGTTCTATGTGTCACCTGCTACTCTGGTGAAATTTCTTCTGTGATTGTATTACTTAACTGCTGTTGCGTCGATATCACCAGGACCAGGGTATCAATAAAGCACACTATAAAGCGATAAGTAAATTATTACAGCTGGCTTCTCATTTTGAGCAAGTTACTAAGGCTTCTAGAAGAAGAAATCATTGCCACGCTTATGCGTGTTATCTTGGACATCAGCTCATGGTCTCTTTAATGTCAGTCAGCACTTACTTGGAACACTGTGAGTGTGAATTCTTTTCCATTGTTCTTATTTATTTTAATTACACAACTAATTAATTGGTAGTAGGGTCTGAGCCCAGGTCTTCATACATGCTAAATTCTCAGATCTGATTTTTTAAAAAAATTGTTATTGTTTTGAGACAGTGTCTCACTTTGTAGCTTAGGCTGGGTAAGACCTTGCTATGTAGCCCTGGCTGGTCTTTAACTTGCATCAATCCTCTTGCCTTATTCTTTGAAGTATTAAAAATACAGTTGTGAGACTCCATGCCTAGAAAGAGACAGGATTTTTGCTGTGTAGCTCCAATTGACCTCAACCCCTCCATCCTCCTCTGTTAGCCCCCTGAATGCTGGGATTACAGGTGCATCAACACTGACAACGTAAGAGAAAGGAGCCAACTTAGAGTTCAATTGAAGATGCTTACAGGAAATCTGCAGGTACCATACTAGCAATGAGGTTTCTACAGGTCTTTATCCATTCAACATGTATCTAATGTGTTGGCCATGCCCTGAGCAAGAGCCAAGCACTTGGAATACAGCCAAAGACAGCTTTTATTTACAACTGCCCTGACTATATGGAACCACAGCCTAGCAAGAGGGTGGCAGTTGTACATGGTACCCAATCCCTATCTCAGAGTCAGGAGAGCTTCATGAAGGAGGGGGAACGAGGCAGATGTCTGAGCAGCAAGTGAAACTGAGCAAGATGACAACGGGTTAACAAGTGCAGGTTTGCTGAAGAAAAGGGTATCGAGATGATTTTTAAGCTGAGAAAACAGCTCACAGAATGAGAGAAGATCTAATAACTTAGGGACTAAAGCCAGTGACTCACAGGCCAACTACTTCCTTCACGTTGGCCACCCCCCCCCCCCGCCAAGTTTGGCCTTCTTACATTCTTTATTTAAAGCTTCTATCTTGCAAAATTAATAATCTTATAGTTAGTTGGCCGCAGGAATAATATTCAATAAATAAAATTGATATTTAAAAAAAAAGCCCAACAGGAAACAGAATTTATGGTTTTGCTAAGGAGAGAGAATTCTCTGTTGAGATCCACTCATTTGTAGGGCCAGCCCTTACTGCAGGTGCACTTACTTAGGATGGTGACATCAGTCTGAGCTGTCAGGGTTTGAGCTCTGGCTGCCCTTCCGGAAGGACCCATGTTTGATTGTTGGGACCCACATGGCAGCTCACAGCGCTCTGTCCCTCCAGTTCCAGATCTCAGTTCCAGGAGATCTGACACAGTCTCCAGATTTTTATGGAGGGTCGAACCCTCATGTGCCTAAGCTGTTATTACATTGACACATGTTATTCAGGGAGAAACAGCACATATTAATGGTAAAACAGCCAATGCATGAAATCTTAGGTTGGGACTCAGGAAAGGAGTCCTGTCCTAACTGGAGTCCAGCTTTGTTAAGGCACAGTTTGACAGAATTCAAGTTCTAATAAAAGAAGCCACTTTTATGGTTTAAAGTTTTCAATGGGAATTGCAAAAACCTTAAACTTCCTTTTGAAAGCAAGAGTTGGCAGTGCCTGGGGCTGCAGGTCCCAGGAGCAAGAGCTGACATTTTCTTTTCTCTCTTTCATTTACCACTGCAACCAATAAAGTGTGCTAATAGCATAGAAACAAACAAAACTGGGTCCAGCGAGATGGCTCAGTGGGCAGAGGGACTTGGGGTTAGGTCCCATGGCTTCTCAGGACCCACACTGTGCCAGGGGAGAACCAACTCCCCAAAGTTGTCCTCTGACTTCCACCTGTGCCCTGTCCACACAATACAATAATAAATAAAACATCTTAAATGTAAAGAAAGAAAACCCAAACCCAAAGACCTTCCTAATTTTGTAAAGTTATGTGAGGTCCTCTTAAAAAAACAAAAAAACAAAAATTAAAATCCTAGCTGGGCTCGATGATGCATGCCTATAATCCCAGCACTCTGGGAGGCAGCTCTCTGAGTT
Source organism: Acomys minous (assembly GCF_964271855.1). Lineage (NCBI taxonomy): Eukaryota > Metazoa > Chordata > Mammalia > Rodentia > Muridae > Acomys > Acomys minous. The sequence goes on from NC_140486.1 coordinate 51,588,398, forward strand.
CAAGGCCAGCCTGGTCTACAAAGTGAGTTCTAGGACAGCCAGGACTACACAGAGAAACCCTGTCTTGAAAAACCAAACCAAACAAAAACCCCAACTTTGATAATTTTCCATGTCACTACTTTAACTATTTAATATTTTCCAGGTATTGTATTATATGTGCATAACAAGATCAACTTAATAATTCCCTATTATTGGACATTTACATTTTTCCAAAATATTTAATATTACAAACTTGATACAGTAGATATCTTTTTACATATAGATGTGGCTACAGTTTGACTTAAATCCCTAGATGCTGAATGTCTAAATCAGAGGGCATGCATATTTAAAATATTAGATTTATGACGGGTTGCATTCCAAAAAACTTGTCACTTTCTAGTTCTTCCAACAATGTTCCCAAATGCCATTTTACCATATGTCTGTATGTATGTGATGGATGTGTGTGTGTGTGTGTGTGTGTACATGTGTGTGTAGGCAAAGGTTGATGTGACAGTGTTTTCCTCAATTGCTTTCCACCTTATCTTTTGACACAGTCGCTCACTGGACCTGGTGCTCAGGCTAGACTCTCCAGCCAGCGAGCTCCAGAATCTGCCTAGTTCTTCCCTCACTGTGATAAGGTTACAGACTGTGGCTGTGATCAGTCAGTTTTTTTTTCTTTTTATCACTGTCAGCCAGTCAAATGTGTAGCAGGCACTTTGCTGACTGAGCTCTCTCCTTAGCCTCTCTCCCCATTTTATCCCAGTTTGCCAATCTTTGGAATCCTCTCAAGCAAAGAGGCAAATGATAAGAATCTGTTGTTTAGAAAACTGAAAACAAACAACAACCCAAAACTCCAAGATCCTAAAAGGATGAGGCTTCTCAAGAACAGAGAATGGAGATTAGGGTAGTTCAAAGTCAGACTTCTAAGTCATTTATACAAAGTTCAAACCATCTCACTGCATTCACCAGCAAAGATTTTGTTTTAAAATTGCATAAGAGCTCTGGTGATTCCAAAGAGCCTTTATATGGAGAGCAGAAGGAGGAAGCAGCAGCTTTCATGGCAGGGCAGCCTTGGGAAGCCAGTTTCTCTGCAACACCGGCAACAGCCTTGAGGCATTTCAGTAAACCGCCATCTTGGACTCAGGACTTGGGAGGGAGGGTAACTGGTTAATGGCATAGTCATGAAATGAGTCAGAAGGCAGGATAGGCTTCAAAAGTGTATGTGCCTGGGCACATTCTATATTAGGTAGAAAAGTGAGTATGTTGTCCAAGTAGCCTAGGCAATAGTATTACAAAACCCAAAATAAAGATATTTCCTCTCTTTAAAAGCTGTTCTTTCAGTTGAGATCAACTTGACAGGGTCTTCAATAATTTTCCTTGACAGGCATTGACTTGACGGATGAGAGACTACCAGTGAAGAATGAATCATCCTCTGAATTATTCGTAGGTAATTAGGAACAACTTCTACCATTTTTTTTGGAGAGGGGTGGGGAGAGATAACCTCTAGTGGTTTGCAAAATGTCCCTGTATCACCGATGGAATTTGTTAGAAATGGAAATTTTCACGGCCAGCTCCAGACCTTAAGGACTCTGGGGGTTGGAGTAGGAATCTGTGTGTTACCAAGTGTTTATGGTGATTCTGCCATCGTACCCACCCATATTTAAGTAATGGAATTATCTGTGTATTTATTGTCAATGTTTTAAAAAGTTTATTTTCCTTTCTCAAATTATTGACATTTCAGAAGTTTGGAGGATGTAAAGTTATAAAAAGGTGAGAGATGATGTGGGTTGTTTAAACTCATCTTTCTAATGAAAATATAGTGCTTTAAAAACAATTCTGGGGTCTGGAGCTTAATGGCTCAGCCATTAAGAGCCCTTTCTCCTTTTGTGTTAGGGGCTGATCACAGCTACTGGTAACTCTAGCTACAGAGGATTCAATAACTCTCTTCTGGGGACACACACACATACACACACACACACACACTCAAACCAAACCAGCATTGGCATCTACCACACACATACATATATGCACACATGCACACACTCATGAAAACCAAACCAACTCTGGCCACCACACATACACTCACATTCCTGCAAGCACTCACTCAGACACACATTCAAACCAAACTACCTCTGAACACACACACACACACACACACACACACACACACACACACACACACACCAAACCACTTAACAAGTAATTCTGTGTCTACCATTTGAAGTACACATTTCAGCTAGGGTGGAGGACAAAATATCTTTTTTCAAGACAAGGATTCTTGAATCCGTCATAGATGGTCCACATATTTCTACAGAGTTATATTTACTCTGAATTTGTATGCCATTTGACTCATCTTGTAAGGACCAGACAAACTCCGTTTTGTCTTAAGCCTGGCCAGGGGCTGAACCTAGATTCCAGGAAAAACCACAAAGTAGTCTAAACAGAAAAATTCCCTTAGCAACACAATCAGCTCACCTTGGGAAAGTCTAAATATATTCTCTGCTGGTCAAGCTGGCCAGCAGGTGGCCTGGTACATAGCAACAACCAATTAGGAGAAGCCAGGCCAAAGTTCCTAATACCCCCATGACTGCTTCAACCAATCTTTTCTATAGGTCGAATTACCCCTACACCTATTATCCAACCACAAAACACTAAGGCTTGTAATTCTCTGCTTGCAGCTTTTCTGCCCAAATGTCTCCAATCATATACTGTAAAACCCATTTCTTTGTCTAAAACCTATAAAAACTCCTCTCAATTGAGACTTGGGGCCACTTCCCTGTATCTGCTTTGTCAGTGCATAGGAGATGTGGCCCAGGCTCGAGCCTGCAATAAAGACTTCCTTGCAATTGCATTTGGACTCGGCTCTTGGGTGGTCTGTTCAGGGGTCTCTCAGAATTTGGGCATAACAATTTGCATCAGGATTATTGTGACAAAATATGATTTCAACCAAAGAAAATATTTTATTAAAAATATTTCTGAGATGAGATCAAAGGTTTGGTTTGAAAGCTTTAAGTAGGATGTACTGTGTTGTGCACCCATTGAAAAACTACTTTTCTGATAAAAATTTTTCATTATATCTTAATTTTTTCAAGTGTTAAGAAACTGCCAAACTATTATCCAACATGATTTTATCTTCTTTTTGTGCATGATAGTAGTGAGACTTACAGAGCACTCCACACCTACACTAAGACTCCAAAGGACAGCTCTGAATGAGAGCTTTTCCTTCAGTGTGCGCTGTGTCCTGTGTGATTTTAATTTGCATTCTCCAATGAGTAATGGAGGTGAACGTCTTTCCATGGGCTTATTTGCCACTTGCTTATCTCCTTACTCATACAATCAGTCTATATCTTATTTTAAAAAAGAAACACACACACACACACACTGGCCCATATACAGGCATATAGTCTCACTTTGGGTTAATTGTGTTTCTTAATTTTTTGGTGTGTGGGAAGTACTGACTCTGCCTGTATTTAGAGGTGGAGTCTATAAGGAAACAATTAAGGTTAAATGAGAATGTAAGAGTGCTTTGTGTCCTTATAGTGAATCTCAAAGTGCTTGCTTCTATGAATACACACACACACACACACACACACACACACACACACACACACACACGAGTGCACAGCAAGATGGAGGTTGTCTTCAAGTCAAGAAGGTCCTTATTACAAATGGACCTTGCTGGCATTATGAACTCCGGCTTCTAGTTTCCGGAAAAAGGTCTATTGTGTAAACTACTTAATCTATGATGTTCTTCTGTATTGGCACTGTGAGCTGACACAGATGAAGAGCTTAGTCACTTTATTTGTAATGCTCAAAATCAGAAAACACCCAAATGAATTAAAAAACACACTCACACACAAACATAGGCACACAACTTTGTATGGGTCTCTCTCTCTCTCTCTCTCTCTCTCTCTCTCTCTCTCTCTCTCTCTCTCTTCCCAAATAATGGATTGCTACTGAATAAAATTGAATGAACTATTTATACAACCTGGGTAAATCTCAGAATAATTGTACTGTGTGAAGCAAACCAGACCTCCTCCCCCCAAAAATAAAAGATTTGACACTGTGTGAATCCATTATATAAAATTGGAAAAGTGTAGATAATAAGTAGTGACAGACAGCAGGCCTGTGGTTGCCTGGTGGGGAGGCACGGTGAGATATGTGTGGGAGGGAATACAGCATGCTGGAGTAAAATAGAGACGGTGCGTATATTTGCCAGCTTTACTGTGGTGATGCTTGTATGGGTGTATATATGTCAAAAATGTAAGTTGTATACTTTAAATATATGTAGCTATGGTGTGTCAGTTATTCTTAGCAATGCTGTTAAACATTTAAGGAATTTTCTTATCTTTAGGAAGAGTCAGTTTTGTACTAAACAGATTTTTAATGTTCTTATCTCTGATAAAGAGGTGGAAAAGAAAATTCCTCACTTAGTAAAGGCTGTTGCATGTATGGAATGCTTTGGCTTTGTAACAGAATTACTGCCCCACCCCCACCTCAGCCTTTCCATCACTAGGAGAGGCAACAGACAAAAACAAAACAAAACAAAACAAAAACAACAAAAACAAAAAACAAAAGAAACAAAACAAAACAAAACAAAAAAACAAACCAAAGGGCCATAGAGCAGGTAGATGTGACTGCGAATTCACAGCCAAGAAACAAAAGGTTACACTCACGATTTTTATTTTTTGGCTTTTGCTTGCTTAGATGGTTCTGCTGCACATTGGGGTAAAGAAAGAAAACCATTAAAGGTATCTTTCAATCACATTTGGCGATTAATGTCAGGGAAAAGCATCGCAGAAAAGCCTCCACAGTGAGATGTTAAAACCCAGAAGTTTAAGTTGGATAAAACTTTTACAGTAGAACCCAAAGTTGCATATAGAATTCGATTAAAATCTCAAAGCCTGCCTCGGTATCAAACTTTGGAAGATAAACTAGGATTTTACCGAAAGTTGGGTGCATCTGATATTTACTGCAGGGAAAAGCGAGGTTTCCTACAGAAGTCCTTCCTGGGAAAATCACTGTGTAGATAGACAACTGTGTCCAACTGCTGCAAAACTCTTTTCTTCTTCTTCTTCTTCTTCTTCTTCTTCTTCTTCTTCTTCTTCTTCTTCTTCTTCTTCTTCTTCTTCTTTTTTTTAACTGTGTCGGAAACACAACGTTTTTACTTAAATGTCAACTTCCTAGGTTTTAAGCATTTTTTTTGAGTTTTTACTACTCAAGCTAACAAGTTGTAGAAGAGGAAATTCATAGCTGACGCCTCCCTCCCCCCGCCTTTCTAGTAGTAGTCAACACAGAACAGAGTTCTTTGAGGCACACCCCCGCGGTGCGTCCTCCCCTCTGCCTTCTCCGACTACAAATTCGCATTAATTCGCTGCTGCTTCCCAGCTAGAGAGCTCAGACTGCACCTGCTCCCAGGGCCAGCGGGGGTCCTGTGTCTTCTACACTCAGCTTGCGTTGCCTGTGCACGGACACGACGACCCACCAGGGGTCACTGCAGCCTCAGAGCTATTGTGCCCACCAGTGCCTGGCTCCAGCCGGCAGCGCGGAGGGCGTGGGGCTGGGACCGCAGAGCGCAAGGGCTGGGGGCAGAACTGAGCCTTGCCTGGCTAGGGCCAACCTCCGGGTCTCCCAGGGAAACGAACGCAGTGACCTCGCGACGGCCGCGCGGCTCGGGCGCAGCGCAGGCGTTATCACCCGGACCTGCAGGAACCTAGCTGGACCGAGCACCTCCGCCCCGCCCTCCGCCCCCAGCTGAGACCCCGCCCTGAAGGGGCGCTCGGGTCACCCTCCCGGGGCTCCTGCTTCAGCTCCAAGGCTTTTTGCAGACGCCCGGGGCCCGGCGGGTTGCACCTGGGTTGCTCCCGCCCCGGGCTCCGCCCCGCGCGCGGCCAAGAACTTTCCCTGGAGCCCTGGGCCGCCTGGCGCCCTAGCTTTTGCTGCGCCCGCCCGCGGGTCCTCCAACGCGGGGCTTTTCAGAACCTTCGGCCGGAACGGCGCTCCTTCCCCGTAACAGGGCGTTCGGGAAAGGAAGCTTGAACTTGGCTATCTCCGCGGGATGAGTTCGGGGACCCTCAGACAGAAGGTGCGACCAGAGTCAAGCTGACCTCTCCCGGCTGGTTTCGGTGAGGAGCCCTGGCCGGTCCTCCGCGTCCCAGGGCTGGCTGTGAGAGTGGCGGAGGGAGTGGCGACCTTCGCCGCTGGCCCTTCGTCCCAGGCTCGGGGTCGTAGTCACCCCCGACACAAAAGGGAAGCTGAGCGCTTTCCGCTCTGCCTACCTTGTCAGGGGCTGCGGGGCGGGGTCGGCGCTGGAAGTGCGCGCCGTGCGGGGATTCGGGAGCTGCGGCAGGGGAATCGCTCCAGTGCTTGTGAGGGGCAGGCGCTCTGGAGCACTGAGGGGCGTCCGAGCCCAGGGAGGGTCTGGAGCGCGCGTCCCGCCCTTTTCGTGTCTCTGGCCGGCCGCCCTTAGCCAAGCGACTCCTGTCGTCCCCAGGTCGCCGCCCCAATCTTCAGAAGAGGAGCCGCAGTCGCAGGATGAGCGGGGACGCGCCGCCCCTGGTGCCCAATTCCGCGGACGCTTCCCGGGCGGCTCCGGGCTCCTGACGCTCCCAGGCGTGCTCGCCCTCCTGCCTCCGCCCCCCCCCCCCCCGCCCCGAGCTTCTCCGGGTTCCCAGTGCTTGACCGCAGGACCCCCGACCTCGTCCCCACGGGGCCCCACCCCAGAACCCCCGCCTTCCGCCCTCTACACGGCGCGCACAATAATTTAATGCTTCGCGCTTGAAGGGAGGAGGCGGCGGGTGCAGCGGTCGTTGCTCTCGCCTGGCTGGGGACGCTTTCAGCCGACATGGGCTGTTTCTGCGCCGTTCCGGAAGAATTTTACTGCGAAGTTTTGCTCCTGGACGAGTCCAAGCTAACCCTCACCACCCAGCAGCAGGGCATCAAGGTAGGCACAGCCCGAGCGCGGTGCGGGGGCCGCGACGTGGGGGTCCGCGGCTTTGTCTCCTGGCTGTCATCGGTCCAGCCCGCAGCAGTCCCCGGCCTCAGATAGAGGAAGGGGGTCTGTCCGCCTGCGCTGACTTGGAGTTGCTTTGAAAAGTAACTTTGCTCTCTCGAGGGTCCTCGACGCCCCAAATTACAGTAGCAGTGTGAGGTCCGGCGACGGAGATAGACTCTGTCCATCTTCGGGCTTCTTCAGAAGCTCTTAGGCCCCTCGCAGCTCCCAGACAGACGCCGGATTGAATGGACAGGCTGTTCCCTGTTCCCCACCCGGGGGCCGGAGGCGTGCTTCTTGGCTTTGTGGAAGACTTCCTCCCCCAACCCCCTCCCCTTTCCCTGATAGTGTTCTTGGGGGTAGTACACTAATTCACTCACTCGTTGAAACATTAATCAGGTCGTAGTGATTATGCTCCCCAATGTTTGTAGGTGGGTAATGCTACGTTTGCCCGGAAAACAATTTTCGTTCCGTAAGCGAGCTGATTTTAACCTCCGCATTTAAATCAACATCTCACAAAGCAAATCCATAATCGGTTTGCTCCTGTTTGTAGTCACTAAAAACGTAACGCTGCTTCTAACCTAGAGAACCCGCAGAAAGCCTGCGAGCTTGCGCCGACCCACTTCCTTAATTTTGAGTACATCTTTTTATACCTGACAACCTGAGGATGCGCCTGCGCGTTTGTTCCTCTTTGCCAACAATTTAACTACCGAGGAGATCCTAATCCGGTGTGTGTGTTTTGTTTGCCTTTCCCCTTCAGTATTAAATTACCGAGGCAAATTTTAGTTAAGGCAGCTGTGGAGTCTGCACATCGTGCCCAGCCCCCTCCTCCGCGCTTGCGGGGGCCCCCCCCCCCGCCCCGCCCCGCCCCAAGCTGTGGGGCTTGGGATAGAGTTCCTTATGCCCTCCCTCCTCCTGAGTCTTGTCATTTCAGAAGTTGCCGGCCTGAGGTAGGTTGTGGGCATTTCCTTGGGGGGTGGGGGTGGGGGTGTCTGCCTTGATTACACTTGTGTCTACCAGAAAAACTATTTCTGGATAGGAGCTTCGTGGATGTTGCCAGTTTGGACATACAGAATTAGAATTTCATGAGTGTAAATCCTCTTGCAGAAGAAAAGCAAAAGTGACCAATTAAAGCTAAACCACTTAACCCCTTGCTTTGGGAAATCGTTCTGAATATTGTTCCTCAGGAATTATAATAAGCAAAATTTTTATCTCTAGGGTTTCCCCAAAACCAATACAACAATATTTGTAGGAACAGTGATGGTTTTGTATTTTTTAACTTTCCTTTATGTTCTTAGACACACACCCCTCACACTCTGAGAAAGCAGCGGGAAAACCAAACCCTTACTGTACAATACCATCAAGCATTGTGTGGTGTAATACGTGAAGGAAGCAGGCCAAAATAAAAACAACAAGGGGACACTTCTTGGTAATACACACACATTCCCTGGTGTAGAGTGGAAACAATCAGAAAATGAGAAATTACCATCTGGTGCTAAGCCAACAAAGAGAGATCTTTTCTGAAGTGCAGAGGATAAATGCATCTGGAATCTAGAGTCTTCTACAGCAAGAGCTTCCTGTTTAATCATGAAAGGCATGCCCCTGTCAGCTGTGGCCAGCGGAGCTTATTCTGTCAGGAGAGCAGCCAAGACTTGGGATCAAATGGAATATGTTTGTTAAAGAAACGTGAATCAAAAAATCCCGACCCATACTTATTTTTAGTAACTCCGTAGCATTTACCTTGGTTTAAAAGTGGGCTGAAGGTTGGTGAATGATTCACAGGCAACAACTTTAGAATCCTGTTATTTTGGCTGAGTGCCCTGCACCTAACCAGTATTTAAAGCAGGCTTTGGTTGGACGTAATCATTTGCACCACAGGCCTGGCCTCTTTTGGTGTCACAAAAGCGTGGCATGCCCATTTTGATGTCCGTGTGTGTAACGCAGATGTTGTCTGCTGCAGTTAACCACGTTATTTGAGAACTCTTTAAAAATGTGTGCGTTAGGGCATATCTACCTGTGGTACGTACCAAATTAAGCATGTGTATACTTACCAACAGTATGAGGTTTGCAAAAGCATCTCCCACGTGAATGATACTCAAACACCGATTGAACATGTGCGCTATGACAATTGACTCTTAAAAAAAAGTCTCTTAAAAAAAAAACCCAACCCATTCTCTTAACCTTCTTATCGCAATGTATGTATATTTGAAGTTTGTCTGTTTATCTTATGTGTATTGGTGTTTCGCCTGCGTGTGTGTCTAAGAGGTTGTTGGATCTGTTGGAACAGGAGTTACAGGTGGTTGTGAGCTGCCGCGCTGGTGCTGAGAATTGAACTCTGGAAGGGCAGCCGTCTCTCCAGTTCCAATTATTGCATACTAATGATATAAATTCAGCTTCTACTTTAGTCAGTAAGTGAACAGTTACTTTAAAATCAATAAACAGTAGCTACTATCACAGTGTTCTCTGTGGTAGTTTACTTAGTGGCTTTGGCTATCGCTAGTTAAAATAGAAGTTACTGGAAGGTCCAAGGGTTTCTAAGGGTGAAGAGGCCTGTACACCTCTGTCTGAAAGCAGAGAAGAAATGCCTACATCTTCAGGGCTTAGAAACTGCATGATGAAAAGACTTAGAGTTTTGTAGGTAGTCAGGAAGAGAAACAGCTTAGACCAGAATTTCCTCAGTAGCATGAGCCTTAAGGCTTGGAAAGTTGACTGAAAAAGGGTAAAAACTAGTTGAGAAATCAAAAGTTAGGTTGCTGATCATTGGCAGAAACCAGTTCTCAGCTTTATATTATATCTCATGTTACTGAAATGCATTTTTACAAATACTTTGAACACATACTCAGAATTCATGGTCCTATGTTTGCTTAAAAATCTTGAGTTTTAACTTTATGTACTTGATGTAGTTATTTTTTTTTTTGTATTTTTATACTAACAAAAATATCCTCAGAAATGAAATAAAAATACGAAGTTAAGCAACATCAATTAGCTCATTTCCTTCTGATGTTAAAACAGAAAAAAATATGGATTAAAATTATTTTTTTTTTAAAGTACATCTTAGCCAGGCAGTGGTAGTACATGTCTTTAATGCCAGCACTTGGGAGGCAGAGGCAGGCGGATCTATAAGTTCGAGGCCAGCCTGGTCTACAGAGTGAGTTCCAGGCCAGCCAGGGCTACATAGAGAAATCCTGTCTCAAAAAAATTTTTTTTCTTTAAGAAAGATTTTAAAAGGCATTTTAATACATCAAAGTATGGTGGCTTATATGGCGTCTAAGCATTTACTTGGAAGTAATAGTGTGGGCTCTGATGCCCTCTTCTGATCTCCAAGGGCACCAGGCATGCACATGACATACATACATACATACATGCAGGTAAACACACACATGAGAAAAAATATTAAAAAATAAGGACCACTAATTTTGCGTTAAAACTATTCACTTTTTTTTTTTTGGTAGCCCAGGCTGGCCTTGAGCTCATGACAATCCTCCTGCCTCAATCTCCCAAGTGGTAAGATTGTAGAATAGGCAGGTGCCACCACACCTAGGCTATGTGTTATTTTAATAGAAGGAATTTTAATGACCCCCCATGTGGTTTACTTAAGAATTTTCTTGTAAAAATCTGAACAATAAAATAGAAATATCTTTGGTGCTGTTGAGATGGCTCAGTGGTTAAGAGCACTCACTGCTCTTGCAGAAGAGCGTAGTTCAGTTCCCAGAACCCACAGGGCAGTTTACAACCATCTGTTCAGGGGGACAGACACCCTCTCTGCCCAGCATGGGCTCCTGTAGCACTTGGTGTGCGTACATACACTAAGCCACATACATAACTACATATAAACAGTAAACAAGAAATGTCTTTGCACTTCTGTTATAACTATGTATTCTGAGTCAGAAGACTAACTGTTGCTGTCAAGTGTAGGCACGTGAGAGAAGCTTGGTAAACCGTTTTGTGTGCACCAGTTGAGAAGTACTCCTTGGATTTATTTAAGTACCAAATTAGGAATTGAAAAGTTAGTAATGTGCTAATATTCCATAACTTAGATAAAGGTTTTCTACTGAAAAAACACCTATGTTCTAGAAGGAAACATTTCAGTACAAGGATGATAGTTGTAATTTGTAGACCAGGCTGGCCTTGAACTCACAGAGCTCTGCCTGCCTCTGCCTCCCGAGTGCTGGGATTATAGGCGTGCGCCGCCGCCGCCGCCACCACCACCCGCTTTTTGATAGCTGTACATCTTATACGCTCAAAAAGGTATCATTTAAATAGAAAACAATCTTTTGTTTAAAAGTTAATTAGGAAAAATAAAACACAGTATGTCTTTTGGTTTCCATCCTAGTGTTACTTGCTGTTTGCAGTTTTCCTTTAGAGGTGACCTCAGGTGACAGGTGGGAAATCCTTTCTATTCAGTCCCTGTCTTGAGTCCAGTCTGAGGTGTGAAGACTCTGGCTTGCATAAGCTGAAAGCTACTGCTTGTGTGCCCAGCCAGCACATGGCTTTTAGCTGTTTGCCCTACGCTGCTATCTCTTTAGTTTATGCAAGTGAGATTTTCTCCTGTGGTTGGCCCGAGTTTTTGAGTAATGTTTGTTCTGGGAAATGTTTGATAGGCAGGCCTTTGTGGTTCTCTGGGCAGGGAAGGGTAGAGCACTTTCTTTTTGTTCTTTTTGAAAGCAAAACTTGAATGTGGTTCAAACCATTTTTCTGCATTGTCATTTGGGGAACAAAAGATTTTTCAGAGGAAAAAGTCACAAGGTTTGATTGGCCCTTAGAATTGCTGTGCAAATATGAAAAAGATTAGTATTTTTATTTTAGCAAGGTTTGGTCCTCTGAGTGAGCGCTGAAGTACTTATTATTTATTTCTTTTTTTAGGTGTGATGACTAAGTTAATGAAACTAAATAGCAGTAAGATCAGTAAGATAGGAGTTTCATTAACCGAAAGAAAATGTCCTTATTTTATGTGCTTGAGTATTGCCTGTGTGTATGTCTGTGTACTGTGTGCATGCCTGCTGGTGCCCATAGAGGCCAGAAGAGGGTGTTGGATCCCCTGGAACTGTAGTTACAGATAATTGTGACCTGCACTGTGAATGCTGGGAATCGAACCTGGGTCCTCTGGAAGAGCAGCTGGTGGGTGCTCGTAACCACTGATCTCTTCAGCTCCTCCATTGACACTAAAAAATGGTCTTAAGACGCAACCTCTAATCTATCCAGCTTAAACACAGAGTTTACCCATTCACTGGGAAGTACTGTTATCTCCTACCCATCCTGAGATGCCTGTGAATTTGTTTTGATTCTTTAATCAGAAACTGCCCAGGGAAGCAGAAAAATGTAGCTGGAGGTGAGGGTTTAACTATATACATCTCATGAAGAATTCTAAGTTTCATTTCATTTGGACTGGTAAGGAAAGCTCAGAAGATTAGCTCAGATGTGACATTTCTGAGTTTTGTAAGACGGGTGTGGAGCTTTAGAAAGATACGTGTCACTTCAGCGCCCCAGTTTTACCCTCTATAAAATGGCGGCTACCTTACACATCTGTGTCTTGAATGACTTCTCTCTTCCTTCTCTCCTAAACCTCCCTTTTGCAGTGGCCCAATCCTGTAGAGAGAAGCTTCCTGCACTGCACCATCTCACCCTGGAGTTGACTGCTGTAGCCCCGCTTGCTTGCCCGCCCGGTGGCGCCCATACAGAATTGCTCTCAGTTTCCCAGACAGTCTAGCCTCTCTCGGCAGGGCGTGGGGTGGGGGGATGGGGGCATCGAGCACGGGGTTCCTGCTGAGTGCTGAACACCCCTTTGCCTTTCTCTAAGCATCTCCTCATCTGAAACGGCCTTTAAGGCCTGAATCAAGTGTCTCATCTGCTAAGACGTTTTCCGCCGAGCCTGACTAAGGCAGGGTTAAGCAGCGTCCATCCATGCGTGCCTCACGCATCTCTGTCTCTGCACCCGACCCAGCTTTATTTCTGGACTCACCTGCCTCTTCCTGTAGCTGGCGAGCCCATGCCTGTGGTCCCGGCAGCCAGAGCTGTGCGCTTCATGCAATAGATGCTTATTAACTGTAATTTGAATAAAGGGAAGAATGGAACGCTGCAGTTGGAACGGGCTCTATTGAAAATCTTTACTCTAGATAATGACATTCCTTGGCCATTTTATTTTTACTAGAAAAAGACCGCAGAATGAAGTGAGTTTCGCTGTGAGAAATCTGTTGCCAAGATACTCAGATTTTTTTTTTTATATTGATAATGGGCAGAGGATGAGACGCTTCACTGGGCTGACTGTGTGTGGCACACCGAGGAGCTGATTGGCAGCTGTTGCAGAAAACATGAGTCACAGCATTTTCCTTTTTTTTTTTTTTTTTTTTTTTTTCTTGTGGAACGGGTTGGAAGAGGGGAAAGGAGAGACCAGGGACTCATGTAGCCTGGGCTGGCTTCAAAGTGGCTGTACCTGAGGGCTCCCTTGGATTTCCCAGCCTCCTACCCCTACCTCCCAGGTCTAGGCCCTTTTATTTCTCTTTAAAATGTAACATTCTCCTTCCAGCTTAGTCCTTAGAAGGAGAACAGATGTCAGGAAGGGCTGAACGAGTCTCACTTGCTTCCTGTCTCCTGTTGCCTGTGTTGAGTGCAGTGTTGGTAGCATCACAGTGTGGATTCCCATAATTAGGAGACCGGCTTCAATTTTTTTAATCTTGTGCTCTCGAAGCTGCATAAATCTGATTTGGTACCAGTCTCAGCCTTAGTGAATACTAGGGTTTTGTGTGTGTGTGTGTGTGTGTGTGTGTGTGTGTGTGTGTGTGTGTGTGTGTGTGTATGTGTGTGTGTGTGTGTGTGTGTGTAAGTCTCTCTGAACCTGCTTGGCAGAGGGTTATCTCTGACACTTAGCCCCTCTGGCCAGCCTGTGCTGGGTTGCAGGAACTGCTGTTCGTTTCTGAGCTGTGCATTTTGCTCGTAAGTCTCACATAGTAAGACTAAGTGGACACCTGTTATCACATGTCCTCGGCAAAGACAAGGTGTGTTAAGTTCAGGAACCAGTCAGTTTACTTTGTGACTCAAGAAGCTTGTAACTACAATTTGGAGAGTCTGTACCATTCAGAGAGAGAGAGAGAGAGAGAGAGAGAGAGAGAGAGAGAGAGAGAGAGGGAGGGAGGGAGAGAAAGAGAGAGATCTCACATTCCTCTGCTCCCTGAGCTGCTGTGTATGCATTTCCTGTTTGTTTTCTTTCCTTCTTCTTTTTTAAGTGAAACAGCCATTCTTACTGAATGCTGGCTATTGTTAATACTTTTCTCTGTAACTAAACACTCTTGAAGAGATCCCTAAGGGCTGAAATGGCTCCTCCAGAGGCTGCAGGCTTGAAAGGGCTGGCAGCTCTTCCAAAGTGAGGAGTCTGTTTCCTAGCAGGGGAGATTGACACTCCAAGAGGAAGTCAGAACAGGGAAGATGGGGAAGGCAGGGAAAACAAGGGAGTGCTGGATGGGAGTGTCCAGGCCCACCCTGGCCCACCGGGACTACAGCACAATAGCAGAGAGGTCAGATGGAATGGTCAGCCAACCGAGACTGGAGAGGGAGTGAAACGGAATTCTGTATGGTATTTAGGAAAGACACATTCCGAGCCCTTCAGAGAGCAGTCAGTGGCGTGGAGGCGTCCCACGCTTTGTGTGAAGGGTCCTGTCTAGAGTCTGCTGTTTAGCTGGGTATGTACAGTGATGCGTGCCTGTCATCCCAGCAGCCAGGAGGCAGATGGCAGGAACGTTCCTGCAAATTAAGAAGACAGCCTAGTCTACATAGGTGAGTTCCAGGACAACAAGGAGCTACACAGTGAGATTGCGTCACAAACTAAAGCAAAGGAAACCAAACAATAGTCCAGATTTCCACACAGATGGTGACCTGCCTGAAGGCCAGGGCTGCGAGCTAACCACAGAGGCTGTTGGTGTGTCAAGACTCTCTCCTCACCTTGCCCTTCACTCAGGAGCAAGTTTGAGCAACAGCCTTGGCTCTTCGCGATGTTAAATGTCACTTCTTGAAACTGGTTTTCTCCCCGTTGCTTCCAGCTCGCACTTCACGCCTCAGGCCAGCCTCGCTGTGTCTGGGGTGTGTCTGGGGTGCGTCTGGGATTTGGTGTGGAGGCTGCTGGTCCTCCCTCCCTGTGCTCCCTGTGTTCATGTCCTGTCTGCCACATACAGACAACTATTCTTCTTGAGCCAGCCTCAGTTTCCTCATCTGTATCTTGAGGAACATGCTGACTGCCTCATAGGATGATTGTGGAAATCTGAGAAAAGGATGGAAGGCTTGTAAGAGAAAAACAAAAAGTAGTCAATAAGCGGTAGCTGTGGGTGTGTGTACTATGTCATCTTGAATATATTTGCTTCTCATTTGCAAATGAGTGCTGCGCATCTCACACCGGAAGCCGCAGTCAGGAATGGAGAAGGGCGTGGCTTAAGGCAACACTAATGGAAAATGGGAGAGGAAGTAAAACCTGGAGAATATTTAGGGCATGGGAACTCTTAAGGCCTGCAAGAATGTGGACACATGAGGCTCATGGCCCAAGAGGTAGATAGAGCATGCACATTGTTGGTAGTGGTCAGCACCCAGGACTCTCCTTCAGTTTCCAACCCAGCCGCTCTGCAGTGTTGCCATTGGCTCTTGGGAAGAAGATGGTCCCAGACCTACCCAGTCTAGTGAGGATAACTGCACTAAAGGTGTGCCTGCTGTGCAGGGGCTGAAGGACAGCCCAGACTCACGCTGACTAACAGGCATACCTGCGAGCCTGCTGGTGAAAGCGCTTCTGGGAAAGTGGGACTCTATTTCCCACATTGCCACACACACACACACACCACACACACACCCACACCACACACACACCCTTTTTCGTCAGAACCACTTGGCTATTGATAACAGCCTGCAGACCACAGTGATTCCCAAGATGGCAAAGAGAAAAGGACAGAAGTGACAGTGGCGTCTCTGATCTGCCCTGAGCCTTCGCCCTCTATCCCCGGATCCCCACGTGAGCGAGCTAATACCCTTCTTTACTGAAACAGTTTGCAGTGGGAGTTCTGTTACTGGGGACCGATGCATCCCGAGCCAGTGGAATTGTTCACCAACCTGGGGCACAGAAAGAGATCTGTATAGTGGCAGTAGAGAAGTCACAAGGGCATAGGCACCTGCTGTCGTATGCAATCGGGGATGTAGTGCGGGCAATGGGGAAGCTGCGATTTGAGGTATCGTGTGGGATTGTGTGGTCCACATTGAAGGATAACGTGTGCTGGCACAGCATCCCAAGGGTAGCTGTGACAGTGTGAGCGACAGTCAGCTGGAACTGGAGGCTATGTCTGACAAGCCATGAGTGTCTGTGACTGACCACAGTCTCCCCACTGCTGCCCTCAGTATTTTGCCGCCCTCGCCCCATTCTTTCTGTTCTTTATCCTGCTACGTCCTCATTCCGGTCTTGCTGTCCAGCTGAACCAAACTGCTTCCAAGGTTTTAAATGTTCCACTTTCCCGTTATTCACATCACTGCCTGGAAAGCTGCGGCTCCCCTCGCCTTGTTTAAGAGAAGCCTCAGAGTTGGGCTCAGGAGGAGTCACCTTCAGAAGACTTCTCAGGGGATGTGGAGAGCCCACAAGCCTCTCCAGACCCTAATCAAGCTGGTGCCTCACTGAAGATGCTGTTGTACTGTCCTGCCCACCTTGCTGGATGGATGATAATGGATCGAGATGCCGTATTTAGACATAGGCAATCTAACTTCTGGTCCCCTTCCCACTTGTCAGCCCTGCCAATACAGCCAGGTCACCTCCTCACAAACCGAGCACCAGGCTCTCCACCTTGTCCTGAGCTGTCGTGCTCATGAGACTGCTCACACCGAGCCATGTACATGGTAGCTGCTGTTAGCAGGTGGCAAAGCCTTGAGGGAAGGGCCTAGACCTTTTTTATGGGGTCCCCAGTCAGGCTACTTGTAGAGTGGTAGTCACTGGTGGTTAGTGCTGTTGGATGAACTAATGTGAACAGGAAGATGTACCTCTTCATATACATGAGCTGATGAATTTGAAAAGGACATCTCAGTCGGGCATGGTGGCGCACGCCTTTAATCCCAGCAGTCTGGAGGCAGAGGCAGGTGGATCTCTGTGAGTTCAAGGCCAGCCTGGTCTATAAAGGGAGTCCAGGACAGGCAGGGCTGTTACATAGAGAAACCCTGTCTCAAAAAAAAAAAAAAAAAAAAAAAAAAAAAAAAAAAAAAAAAGAAGGGGGATGGACATCTTCCTCCTTTTGTTCTTTTTTAGGTTTTCTGGCCATAAGTAATCATCTGCTTGACTTTGCAGTTCTTATATTAATTTTGAAACTAGCTTCTGAAAAGGAGATGTAAATTACACACACACACACCATCACCCATTTATAATGTATAAATCCATGTTCTTTAAAAATATATTTAGAGCTGTCAACCATCACCACACTCAATTTGCAAAGCTCTCGCTCATTAGTAACCAGCTCCCTGCCTCCCTTACCCTTGGCAACTCTTCTCTACTTGTGGATTTGCATATTCTGGACACTCCATATAAATGGTTTCATGTAGTATGTGCTTTTTGTGTGTGTGACTAATTTCCACTTGGTATTTAAATACTTATTTATAATGTAGCATGCATCAATGCTTAATGTCTTTATTGCTGAGTGATATCCCTATATGGATATACTATATATCACTTTTCCTTTTACCCATTGATTGGCTTTTGGCTTGGGCTCGCCTTTAGCTGTTATAAATGTTGCCTCTTTTATATGTGCCCAAGAGTGAAGGTTTAACAGAGGACAGAAGTACCAGCTGCTTCCTACCCCAGTCTCACCACCTTCTCCTTATAACTTCTTCTTATCTGTCTTTTTTAAAATTACAATCCTGGTGGGTACAAAGTGGTATCTTACACTTGAAGTTTTTAAGGATTGCCTTTATTTATTGCGGTTGGATGTGTGCGTGCTGTGGTCCATGCGTGGAGGTCAGAGGAGGCTTTGTGGGAATCTTCTCTCTTTCTGTTGTGGGTCCCAGAGACTGAATTCAGGTCAGTGGGCTTGGGCGGAAACACCTTTCCCTGCTCAACTCCTGCCTGCCTCTCACGGCTGTTCTGATTGGCGTGTTTCACCAGGGACTAGTGCTTCCAGCCTCTCTTCTCATGTTTATTACCATTTGCATATCTTCTTTAGTGAAAAGTCTATTAGTCTTCTTAATAAGTTTTAAAAATGGGTTATTTGTTCTGTATTATTATGAGTTTTAAAATACCTCCTATATATAGAGCTTGCTGAATACTTGATTTGCAAGTATATTTTTTGCAGTCTTTTAGGTAGTCCTTTTTACTTTCTTGAGGGTATCTTCAAACTTTGTTTTTTATAGTTTTGGTAAGGCTACTTATTAATTTTTTTCTTTTGTGGCTCCTGCTGTTTATATTTTGTTTGGGTAGCCATTGCTTAACCCAAGGCATAGATGTGTTCTTATGTTTCCTTTAAGGGTTCCTAAGCCTAAAATCTATGGTCTGTTTTTTTTTTTTGTTTGTTTGTTTTGGTTTTTGTTTTTGACTTTTGGATGAGATTATATTGTTGTCTCAGAACCATTTGTTGAGATTTCCCCTATTTTTTGAATTGTCTTGATGCCACTATTTTTTTTTTTTATAATTTATTTAATTTTATTTTAGTGTGAGGGTGTTGCCATTGGAACTGGTATTATAGACAGTTGTGAGCTGCCATGTGGTGGCTGGGAATTGAACCCGGGTCCTTTGGAAGAGCAGACAGTGCTCTTAAACACTGAGCCATCTCTCCAGCCCCCTTGACACCACTATTAATTAGTACAAAAAACAAACAGTTGCCAGTAACTATGAGAATTTCCTCAAATGCTTAACTCTGTTCCATTGGGCGCTTGTGCGCTCTCTCTTTCTCTCTCTCTCTCCCTCTCTCTCTCATCCTTCCCTCCCTCCTTCCCTCTTTCTCTCTGTCTCTTCCTCTCTCCCTCATTCCTTCATGAGCTAGGTGTGTATCCCTGGAGAAATATAAAACTGATATTTAAAAACTTATAATCGTTGAGATAAACCCTGGGTGGCCTAGAACTTACTGTATTAGACCAGGCTGGTCTGGAACGTGAGGGAATCTTCCTGCTTCTACATTCCCAAGTGTTGGGACTACTGGCGCGGCCCATCATGCCTAGCAAAAACATTTACTATCTCGAGAAACTAGTCCTTGTCACTCTCCTGGGTGCAGCACTAGTGTCTGTTTTCCTCGCTGTTAAATCCTCAAGAAGGTAGAGAAATGGGAGACACAGGATGCCACTCATCAGGTGTTAGCCAGGGGACTCACTGAAGGACTGTCTCAGGCATGCTGCTACGATTGCATTAAATTTCCCTAGCTTTTCTGTGCACGTTTTAGGCATTGTTTACATTCTGTGGAGGCCCGCACTGCCTTTGATCCTTTTCTGTAAGCCCCCTGGAGGAGGACTGGAAAGGCCCATTTGCATGTATTTTATGAATTATTTTTCTGTGGCTATTTTGACAGGTGAGGAGTATTACAAAAACTGCCCTTTATATATGCATGTGTGTTAATCTATTGCCTTGAAACATATTGAGAAACGGCTAGTGATTTGTTCTAAGCAAGGCAATGTGTGCTGTTTCTTTCCCCCTAGTAAAATGATAAGGATGGCTAGAAGACTCTTTGTGAGCACGCTTTTTTCCCCCCCTCTCAGCTTCACTTTCCTCCCTGAGCTTGAGGGATTTTCTAGCAAGGTTGCAGGTTAAAACCCAGGGAGCAGCCATGGCTTTGTGGAATTGGTCCGAGATCTCCTGTGACTGAGGGAAATCGTAGTAAATCCTTACGGTCTTGAAACTGGCGTAGGATGTGCTTTTATGGACTTTTCCGGATTATACATTTTTCAAGTCCACAGTTACTCAGTCGTTTGAAAAGTCCCAGTAGGATGTGTAGCCCACAGCAGCTTCCTTTGTGAAGAGAGCATCAAGAGCCCAGAATCTAGATAAGGCCTTTCTTGCAAACTCATTTCTGCTTGGTGTTGCTCTTCTCTGTCAGCGACTTTTTTTTTTTTTCTTAAGATAGTGTTTCTCTATGTAAGAGCCCTGGCTGTCCTTGACTTGCTTTGTAGACCAGGCTGGCCATGAACTCACAGGATCCTCCTGTCTCTGCCTCCCAAGTGCACCACGCCCAGCAGCTGATGACCATTCTTACTGCCTGAAAGGAGGTGCAGAGAGGAAAGAAAGGTGAATTTGTCCTTCTGTCAGAAGAATCAGAAGGGCTGATGGGTATTGTTTTCTTGCTAATCCTCACTTTGCTATCGCTGCTTATTTCCTATATAGCCACCATCGACAAGGGTGCTTGGAGGGTAAGTGGGTTTCCCCTGAATTCCCCAGGAAGCTGTGTTTGTTCTTTTAGATGCTTGGAAAAGTCTGTTCTGGAATGCTTATTTGAAAACAAACAGGTTTTGGGTGTAAGGTGATTAGGGGCCCGGGACAGTGCTGGGTGTCTGCAATTGTTTGCACAACTCTGGAAACCCAGCTGTACTGAGATTTATTCAGAGCTTAGTGTATGCTCAGTGGCACCAGGGTTTCTGTCGGTGATAGCAAAACATGAGGGGGACCTCTGTGCACAAGAAGTTAAAGCACTCGGTGGAGGGATGGCAGTTAGTTATGGAACAACAGGACACTTCAGGTGACAGATTCCGGGGTGTGGACCTTATTACAGGACATTGTTTCGTGCGTGTCAGAGTGAGGTTAGCAGAGGATGGGGATTTAGAAGAAAGTGTTTATTAGGTCTGAGAGTTTTCTAATAGGCTTCGCAGGGTCTTTTAAGTAAATAATCACATCATCTGCAAATGGGAATGGTTTGACTATTTCCCTTCTGGTTGTTAAATCCTTTTCATCTTTCTCTTGTCTAATTGTTAAAGCTAAGCCTTCTAGCTCTATACTGAAGGAGAGAGGCGGAGTGGACAGTCTTGTGTCGCTCCTGATTTTAGAGGAAAACCTTTCAGTTTGTCTCCGTTTAATATAATGTTGGCCTTAGTTTGCTAGGTATAACCTTTATTATTTTGAGATACGTTACATCTGTTCCTAAACTCCCTAGAACATTTATCATGAAGGTATGTTGAACTTGTCAAATGCTTTTTCAGCATCTATTGAAATAATTAAGCATGGTTTGGTTCTTGAGCTTGCTTATATGGTATATATTTATTTGGTATGCATTTATATTTATTGATTTATATAAGATGAACCCATCTTGCCTTTTTGGTCATACTGTATAATCTTCTTTAAATAATACCAAATTTAGTTTGCAGATATTTTGTTAAGAATTTTTGCATCTATGGTCATGCAAGAAAGTGTTCAATTGGGCTTATGATATCAGACGGATTTGAGTCTATTACTACTATGGCGAGGGACGTGGCAACAGGTCGGCATGGTGTTGGAGCAGCAGCTGAGACCTCACCTACTGACCCACAAACAGAAAGCACAAAGCACAAAGCACAAAGCATACTGGGAATGGCATGAGTCTCTCGAAACTTGAAAACCCTCCCCCAGTGACACACCTTCTCCAACGAGGTCACACCCCCTAATCCTTCCCAAACAGTTCTGTCAGCTGAGGCCCAGGCGTGCAAGCCTACGAACCTGTGGGAACTATTCTCACTCACAGCACTCCAGCAACACCAGTCAACTTTGTTTCCAGGAGGTTTTGACGTGCAGAAGGCAGGAATCACTGGGTACTAACTCACAGATGGACAGTCCTCTAGTGAGTCTTGGCATTAAAGGCCAAGTCTGTAGCTTTCATACAGTTTTGGGCTGCTGCTTTGGACTAGGAGGCTGGCCTGTGTGTCTGAAGGAGCAGCATGAGCAGAAACAGGAAGATGAGCCTGGTAGAGGAATACAGGAGTACCTGGGGGCTGTCAGACACGCAGTGTCTTGTAGGCCAGGGATGGGTAACTTTCAGCAACTTGGGTCTTACGTCTAGAGTTATTTATTAAATAATGCTTTCATCAGTGCATGATCAAAATGCTTTTGTTGAGTGGAAAAGGCAGCTTCTTTGGTGGGAGGAAGACAGAAGTCTCTTCCTTTACCTTCATTCTGTATTTTGGGACAGTCATTCACGGTAATGGCGTCTAACTTTCTCCATTCAGAAAAAAATATGGCTGAAGGTATACTGTTAATGTCACTTGTATCTCGAGGCTCAAAGATGGGAACGGCCCAGTTTTCAAGTGGTATAGAGTGTTAATAGCTGTTTTGCAGTTTATTCACTAGTGGCCTCTGGCAAGCTGTTTAACCCTATGCCTGAGCTTTATCATCGGTGAGGTGAAATTTTAGTCCTGTGCAGGCTGAACGCAATAATACATTCTAAGAGTTTCATACCAGATGAAAGTTGGTTGCTATTGTTATGTAGCCACGGAGTGCTGAGTCTTAAAAGTAAGAAGTCATGATTTATAATGCCCTTATTTTGCAAAAGGATTTCTTGTTATTTGCATTTGTTGGTTGGTAAAGCTGATTGGTTGAGTCAGAGACAACTTAGAAAATATCACCCAACTTCCTCCTTTTCTAGAGTGTGTGTGTGTGTGTGTGTGTGTGTGTGTGTGTGTGTACACCTGCATGTGTTAAATGTATGTGCTGTGAACATGTGTGTGCCGGCGTGCATGAATGTAAAGGTCATTCTTTTGTTAATTTCATTTAGGATCATTAGGTTAACATTTAGCCTTTGTAATAATTTGAATATATATTTTTTTGATGATCAGGAGAACTTTGATAAGTCATTTCTTTTAGAGTATTTGTCCAACAAACCTTGAAGGTCCTTCCCATAAACTGCCTAAAAGCAGTATATATGCAGAGGATCAGGCTGCGAGTGTCATAGGAACATCAGTATTGACACAGGCATAATGGCCACATCCAGAGTACAGTTACAAAGGAAACCAGAGCCCAGCTGACAGCGGATCAATTCTTAGGTCACCAGATTCCTTTGTGAATGGTGCTGGAGAAGTCCAAGACCCCCTGTGCATGATCAGACTATAAGAACCTGAATTTTCTTTCAATTTATTTCCTTCTCTTATGAGGCAGAGCAGAAAGGAAAATGACCTAATGTTTAAATATATTCAGTATTTGCATGAGCCATGTTTAAGGATAAACAACTAACTGCTCCCCAGAAAACCCTTTATTTTCTTTTAAGTTATTGTTTTCAAAAGATGAGCAGTGTTTATGTCCTGGCACAGGGTTTCCTTCAAGTATGGGAATCAGAGCTACCGAGGACAGGTGTGGTCATTCAACAGACACACCTCGGCCCCCATGACTCTTTTTTTTTAAAAAATTAAACATTTTTTTATTTTTACATATACATTTATATTATTACACATATATACAATAAACTACCTATAGCAAGAAGAACCATGACACAATCAGGAATTATATAAATGTTACACTCTTAGTGTTTTGGCTATTTGTATTTGACAGCCTTGAAGAAAACATCTTTCCTATCTTGGTGCATCTAAAATTCTGAATGTAGATTAATATATATCACATCTCGTCATCTTAAACATCTTAAAACATCTATCTAGACCTAAGAGCAGCTTAACCCCTAAACAGCTAAGCTTCATTGTGAAACTAAGTTACCTGGTCTTCAACCTCATTGGAGACTTGAGAAGGAATAAACTTGATTACCTGAGTTTGCTGGGAGTGCAGGTTAGTAGCTTTCCAAATGAGAAGACAACAGAGACAGTTTTCTACCTGAATAGTTACCCAAAACTCTCTATAATATTGGAGCATCTTCTTCAGCCTTCTGGCCCAATACATTTGACAGACATATTTGTGAGGCAGGAACCATTGAGGACTT
Organism: Acomys minous; assembly: GCF_964271855.1. NCBI lineage: Eukaryota > Metazoa > Chordata > Mammalia > Rodentia > Muridae > Acomys > Acomys minous. The sequence goes on from NC_140486.1 coordinate 51,612,176, forward strand.
GCTTACCCTGTCTTGGCAGAGTTTAGCTGTCGACTCTGCCTGCTTCCAAGCTTGCCCTTTTTTAGGCAGAGCTCTGTCTGTGGTAGAAATGAAGACCCTTTGCCTAGTGAGTGGCTGGTTTGCCACATTTGAAGCCATCTCCATAAGGAGGTTCTTTGATGCTCATCATCTTCTTTGAGGTAGGCTAGCTGTTGCCAGGAGTTAACCTGTCTCATTGTCAGTGAATAATTATAATAATAAATTTAAATGCCATATTCTGCATGGCTCTGAGGTTTTTGAAGGCCTTATCTAACTATCCTTCCTTATCTTCCTATAGAATCATATCTATCTGCTGCACCTAAGGTATATATTCTTGTGATAAAGGTAGACTAGTGATTGACATGACCATTTTTTGATCAGCTAATAATTAACCTGTAAAACTTATTTATCCTAAACAGCCTGCCTGCAATAGCACTTTCAGAGTATTGGAAGTAAACCTTGTATTATAATTGAGTTATATGGGTACAATACCTCATATTAAAGTAGAAAAAAATATATAATGTGTGTGACGAATAAACTTACATTTGAATTCAATACCACTGTATCTAGAATTAAACCTATTATTTGCATCTATATATAAAATTCTATACCAGTGAATTAAAAATAACCTTGTGAGTGACAATTGAGGCATTAAGTTGAAGAGTAGATTCACTGATCTACTTTTTGTTCTATCTTCCCTATGTATTTCTATGTTCCCCCTTCTTTCTTTTCAACCCCTATATCCAAACCTAAGAAGGTAAGATAAGGGAAAAGAGAGACATTGCTGAATCTAACCTTCTTTTCTTTCTAAATGAGACCAATAATAACTTGTAACCAACTCCTATTGATAATAACCCTCTATAGCCACCCCTCCTTAACGACTCTTCATTGTAAGCTGATTTGACTTTTAAAATGCTTCCCATTTGGTGTTTCAGAAGAAATGGAGGAGACTGCAGGGATTTTTGGTTTTTTCTTCTTGTTGAGGGGAGGCGATTTCATGTGACAACTGGCTTACGGTGTGCCTGCCTCTGTGTGGGCTTTTCCGCTGGTACCTGCTGAAAGGGTCAAAGCCATGATCCAGGCTCTCTGGTTTCTCTGTGTACAGTGGAGATAGGCACACCTCTTTTTGGCCTCCCCAGTATCATTTACTCTTTCATGTGGTTAGATAATCTAATTTTGTGCCTTGTGCCTGAGATTGGATAGTAAAGTGATTAATAAAATGTATCTAACCCTCCATATTTAATAAATTCTCCTGCCCTGAATAGAACTTACAGCTTATTAGCCACATTCAGTTGCTAAGTTTTCTAAGGGTGGGCGACTAAAAATGTTACAAACCAAGGGGCTTTGGCACTCAGCTCACTGATAGGATGTGTGAGGCCTTGGGTCACACCCAAACGACACACACAACACAGCACCACTTTAGACCAGGGCTTCTTAACCTTTACCACTCACAACCCCGTTTTCCCCAAGAGAATTTTAAAAATAATGCACGTAATAATTCCTTGAGAATTTGATGCAGTGTATTTCGGTCATATGCATGAACCCTGTCTCAGATCTTCCCTTCCTGCTTCCATCCCCTTGTCCAGTTCATACTGGCCAACTACTCCTAGGCATGGGGCCTGCCCCAGGACTGTGGTGGCCATACCAGGTGTCACACCATTAAAGAAAACTGACAATCAAATGTCAGTAGCTCCTCAGCTGGGGGTGGGACTTCATACTCGCTTCCTCTCTTCCATGCTGGGAGTTTTGCCTCTCTCGAGCTTGCACAGGTCTTGTGCATACTGCTATAGTCACTGTGAGTTCACCCGTGCATCTACCTTGCTGTGTCCAGAAAACATTGTCCCTTGGAGTCGCTCACCACCTCTAGCTCCTGCATTCGTCCTCTTGAGGGGCCACAGCACAACTGAGGCTGTGACAATATTATTGAGAGTAATCAGACTTCATATACTTTTGTCAGAGCAGAATATAATGACAGTTGCCAGGATCGATACAGTTGTGATTGTCAGGATACAATGCAGGCCATACAGTGTACACAAGCCTAACATCTAAGACCCATTGTCCCGTCGAGCTGCCATGTGTCCTTGACTCCCAAAGGAACATAGAGAGAAACACAAAGTCGCTTGGATGCTTCACTGCCTGGGGGAGTGCATTGGTCTCTCAGGAACTGGAAGGTACACTGAGCCCCAGGAGCCATGGCCTCCACCCTGAAAGCCCTATGACACCTGCCACTCAAGGCAGCTAGGCCAGGCCGATTCCATGGTTCCCTGCATACTGTATGTAAGAAGCTGCTTCTGGGATGAAGGTTGAACAGGCAGTATAGCTCTGAGTCCTTAGGAGGTCTTTTTATGGCCGTTCATCAGAGAGTCCCCAGTAGTTGAGTGTTCTCCACAGGCCTCATGACCTAACTAGCGACAGGTTCTTGGCCTTGTTGACAGTGTCAGGTATGGGTTCCACCAAGTGGCTCAGGCTTGAGATACAATTTTTTAAAAAGTGGCCTTGAACTCACCGTGTAGCTAAGGATTGCTACGAGTTCCTGATCCTCGCGCCTCTACTTCCAAGTGCTAGGACTACAGACATGCACCACCAAACCCGGCTTTAGATTGCTTTTGTAGGCAGAAAAGGGAACAAATGCACAATTGTTTATGGGGTTGTTTGTATGATGTTAAGAGGTTTTACACCTCACCAATCAGAGCTTTTGGGCAAGAGTAGGTAGGGATTATACAGTCGGCATGTATATGTATTTGCTGTCACGTGGTTCTAGTATTTATGGCTGGGTCAGTTCATGAAGGGATACTGTGTAGACATTTGTACTCTTTCTGGGGGTAGAGTGATGGCTCAGTGGGTAAGAGGCTGCTGCTCTTGCAGAAGACCTGGGTTGGGTTCCCAGAACACATGTGAACCATCTGTAACTTCAGTTCCAGAAGATCCAATGCCTTCTCCTGGCACTGCACACATGGTGCACATACATGCATGCAGGCAAAACACCTACACACATGAAATAAAAAGAAATGAATCTTTAAAAATTTCCTAAAAATTCAAAAGCAGCTTTTTACTGTACAGGAAGTTTTAGTTACTGAGTAAAGGGGTTTTGTTTTTGTTTTTTCATGAGGTGTGTTTTTTTTGTTTACATTTTTTAATTAATATATTCTTGTTACATCTCAATGGTTATCCCATCCCTTGTATCCTCCCATTCTTCCCTCCCTCCCATTTTCCCCCTACTCCCCTCCCCTATGACTGTGCCTGAGGGGGACCTCCTCCCCCTGTATATGCTCATAGGGTATCAAGTCTCTTCTTGGTAGCCTGCTATCCTTCCTCTGAGTGCCACCAGGTCTCCCCCTCCAGGGGACGTGGTCAAATATGAGGCATCAGAGTACGTGTGAAAGTCATACCCCACTCTCCACTCAACTGTGGAGAATGTCCTGTCCATTGGCTAGATCTGGGTAGGGGTTTGAAATTTATGGCCTGTATTGTCCTTGGCTGGTGCCATAGTTTGAGTGGGACCCCTGGGCCCAAATCTACCTATCATAATGTTCTTCTTGTAGGTTTCTAGAACCCTCTGGATCCTTCTACTTTGCTATTCTCCCATGCTTCTCTCATCTAGAGTCAAAATAGGATGTCCTCCCCTCTGTCCCAGTTTCCTGGTAAGTGAAGGCTTTCATGGGACATGCCCCTTGGGCTAGTATGCAGATATAAGTGAGTATATACCATTTGAGTCTTTCTGCTTCTGGGTTAACTCACTCATTATGATCATTTCCAGCTCAATCCACTTGTCCACAAATTTCGGGAATTCCTTGTTTTTAATAGCTGAGTAGTATTCCATAGTGTAAATGTAGCACAGTTTCTTTATCCATTCTTCTACTGAGGGACACTTATCATGAGGTGTGTTTTATTTTCATCATTCATACAATTAATTTTCTGTAATTTCACCATCTGGTGAAATTTGGCCATCTGATTGGTAGTGATGTGTGGGTATGTGTGCATATGTGTGTTCCTTCAAGGACGCACAGGCTGGTGGCATCAGTGTTGCAGAGTGCTTGGGTTCACAGTGTAGCTTGTGTGTCCATCTTGCAGGCAATGAGGGGGTCGTGGAGATGCCAAGGTAGGCTGGGCTGGGGTGGGAAGAGCCCCAGTCTAGGCTTTTCAGAAATCTCACTGCACTCTTCCTTCTCAGCAGTCCCTTTGGTCAGCAGGCTGTTCCCCTGCATGTTGGTTTTCTTCAGCGTGGTGCTGTCAGAGCGGTGATTTCCCCCGTGTCTAGTGTGCCTGCCATAGTCTAACGACCCGTGAGGCTCAGAGCTTCTGCTGCAGCTGCTCCCACTCATGACATGGCTGCATCAGGAGATGAGTTAAGAGTTCTTAAAGTCTGAGTAGTGAGGATGCTAAATGCATGTTCTGTCCAAGCGTTTAAACACTGGGAGCCATCGCCAGCTTCCTTCTAGCTGCCAAGGTGTGGAGGGCGACCAGGAAGGGGCACAGAGCTTAGTTTCGAAGCCTAGTGACACTATGGTATTTCTGTAGTCTGGAGCCACAGTGCTGTTTCGGTACTCAGGGACCACTGACAAATGCAGCGTCTTCACTTCCGTTTGTAGACTGGACAAATGGGATCTAGAAAAACTCAATTTGGCTTCCAGTTTCCAACAACTTGGATGAGTGATTTGGGATACAAAGGAGCGTAAACATGAGCATTTGATTTTTAAATGACTCTCAAGAAATACTTTTCTTTATGAAGGCTGCTTTGTAAAACAACAAAACAACAACAACAACAACAACAACCATACACAATTAGAAGTTTACCTCGCCAGGTGTGGTTGCTCACGCCTTTAATCCCAGCACTCAGGAGGCAGAGGCAGAGGCAGGCATATCGCTATGAGTTCGAGGCCAGCCTGGTCTACAAAGTGAGTCCAGGGTAGCCTAGGCTACACAGAGAGACTCTGTCTTGAAAAACAAACAAACTAAAAAAAAATCGTATATTTAAAAATAGTTTAAAATCAAGCCGGGCGGTGGTGGCGCATGTCTTTAATCCCAGCACTCAGGAGAAAGGGGCAGGCATATCGCTGTGAGTTTGAGGCCAGCCTGCTCTACAAAGTGAGTCCGGGACATCCAGGGATACACACATAGAAACCCTGTCTTGAAAAACCAAAAAAATTAATACATTATTTAGAAGTTTCCCTCGAAGAAGAGCGAGGCAGTCAGTTCGGTGAAGTTGTAACAGTACTGACTAGACACTTAGCCGCTGTGGGCCTCCCTCAGTGCCTGGTACCCGCGTTGTTCTGTAAGCACTGGTGCTTTTCCCTCTTTGACACTGAGCATGCGTGGAATCACAGGAACACAGCCAAACATAGAACAGAGATGGATACTCTTGGAAAGGGAAGAGACCCAAAGAGTAGCTTGAATCTAACTGCTAAGGACTTGGGACCTGAGGTATATATGGTGAGAGATTACCCAGAGAACTTCTCAGGAGGGTTGGGATAGGAGAGGAAGGTTGACTGAATCCATAGGTATCCACTGGTAAAGGAGGAATTAGCGTCCTTCCTATAGGTGAGAGACGGACTTGGAAATGGGAGGTCAGCCTTGGTGGTACTTCAGGAACCTAAGTGCGCAGCTCCAGCCATCAGGTCTGGAGCTGGGGATGCTGGGAGTCTGGGAAAGCCTAGGTGTAAGCTGTGAGGTAGGTTTCACTGGTGGCAGAGGGTAGAGGGAGAAAGTATGGTAAGGACAGCATTCACTGAACAGATGTATTTTAAGAGCCTGTCAGCTGCTGGGACTGGGCCAGGTCCTAGATACACACAGCCATGACGTAGAATAATAAAGTCCTTGCCGGCGTAGAGCATAAGGCTTTGCAGGCGACTGGGTTTAAGGAAGAATGATTGGTGGGGGTGTGAGTGTATATGGCGTCAGGTGATGGGCGGGATGAAATGTCTCACAGGGGAAGTGGTGCTGGGTAGAAGGGTGAAAATGTGAAGTAGGGAGTTCAGGCAGAGGAGACCTTGAGACCTTGAGACCTTGCAGCAGAAACCGAAGGAGCCCAGCGTGGTTAGTGTGCCTTCATCCAGAGAAAGGAAAAAGCCGATGCTGTGATCACACTGGGGCCGCGGCGTGAGGGGTGTTGGCAGGAGAGCGAGGAAAACTGGGTGTATGGTGGAGGTGAGGGTGACGGATCCAGGATTTGGTGGCTTCTCTCCTCACACCACTGCACCTAGTTGCCACCAGAGTCCCACGTGCATGCTCAGGCTTAGTCCCCGGGATAGCTAATTTGCCTAATTATAATGACCTGCAGCTGGAGACTGTCAGCTACATACTGCCTGAGACGAGGTCATGGCAGTTGTACTTAGGAGTGTTTATTTTTGATAGAAATAGTCACAACGTTGTCAGGAATGACGCCTGTTTCTCAAACATCCAGCCTGTAAGCCGGTGAGCTGTGTTCCTCTGTGGCCTCTGCATCAGCTCCTGCCTCGAGTCCTGCCCTGTCTTCCCTCAGTGATGGAGTGCGACCTGGGAGTTGTGAGCTGAAACAAACCCTGTTGGCGTTTTATCACAGCAGGGGAAACCTAACTAAGGGTTCATGCCCAGAGCTTGGTAACTACCATTGCTTCTGTCTAGAACATTCTTCTGGAATTCTGCACCGCTTGCCCTCACCATACTTCACAAGTGTCTGCTCACAGCTTTCCTCTAGGCGCTCCCTTACACGGTGCACATGGGACTTGCACACATGATCATTGAACGAAGGCTTTGTAATGTGGGGTTAAACTCAGTTTGGTCTGACTCTGATCGACGTGTTTCCTGTCAGACTTTTATTTCATTAAGGAGAGGCTGGCTCTGACGTCTTCTTGGAAGGGGCCTGACACTGAGTGAGCAGTGCCTGAGGCACACAGATGAGCCACAGTGAACACCATGGCTGGATGCCCATAGACATTTCTTTCAGATCTGTGATCATGAATTGACCATCTTTTATTGTTGACGCACAGTTTAGTCGAACTGATTTCTTAAAATCTGTGGTTAGGCACACTGGGAGAATCTTAAGCAAGAGGAAGAAAAGTCAAGTTCTAAAGAAGCTCAACCGTTCTTTATGAGGCCAGTGGCCCTTCTCTTTAATTACCTGCTGAAGGCAGAGAGGCCGAGGGTAGAAAAGGGGGTGGGGTGGGGAGGGCTCTCCAGGATTTCTCTCATTTTGGATAATAATAATTTGATTATCACAACATTTAAATTAATATCATTATCATAATATCCATTAAACTTAGCATTATAATGACATTAATTCATTTTATTATCAAAATTATTAATATCAACTAAAATAATAAACATTAATATATAAAACACCAATAAATAAAATATTAATATAAGTTAATACTATTATTTAAATAATAACAATTATTGTTGTTGTTGTTAAAAAAGGCCGCCTTCCGTCTTGAAAATGGTGTGGTCCTGGCCTTGTGTGAATGCTGCCTCAGACTGCTTGTTTTAATGTGTACAGGAACATCTTGGAGTTGTTTCCTTGGGGATTCTTTTGAGAAATCTATTATACCACTTTGAACCCATTGCCCATTAAAACTATGTCCACAGTTTCTTGACACTCCTCCGTTCTGATAGTGGAGACAAATTCAGCTGCTCTTGTGTCTGGGCTGGAGTTTTAGTGCTTTGGAGACAGGTCACGAGAAGCTGTGAGGTGCTCTCCTTTCCATCTCGTAACATGTGCTCTGTGGAAGGGCAGCTGACCTGCCGAAAGGCCCTGGAGGTGATGAACTGAGGCCTGGTGCCAACGGTTGGATGGTACCCACGTGGGATCTGGCCCTTCAGCCTGAGGCCTGCCTTTAGTTGCCTGCAGCCCCGGCTGAGTGGAAGCATGCAGTTTAACTTGGATAGTCCTGGGTTTTTGATTTTCGTAGGTGCTGTGTATCCTTCTGTTCCAAGCCATCAAGTTTCAGAGTGATTTGGTACATAGCGGACAGATGCAGATTCCATCTTGCTATTTGAAGAGCCCAGTTTCTGAATATGTGGCATCAGGCAGGTCCTGTGTGACGCTGGTTGCTTAGCTGCGGAGCTGCGTTCAGCTCTGCCTTCTTAAGGAGGTGGTGGTAACAGTCTGCTTGCTCCAGCGTAGATGTGTGTGCCTCCACAACAGGATCTGTGTTGGTAAATTCTTGGTAGTACTCCCTAGGAAACACTTGGAAGCCATGTACACCATCAGGCTTCGATGTGTTAAAATGCCTTTACAAATCCTTCTTAGGGAAATCTTTTTTATTTTTTATTTTTTTGAGACAGGGTTTCTCTGTGTAGCCCCGGCTGTCCTAGAACTCTCTTTGTAGACCAGGCTGGTTTCGAACTCACAGAGATCCTCCTGCCTCTGCCTCCCAAGTGCTGGGATTAAAGGTGTGTGCCATCACTGTCAGTGAAATAAAAAAAAAAAATTAAACTAAATAATTCTCTCATATTTGAAAATCTTAGAAATTAGATTTTTAATTTTTATTATTTTTTTGATACGGGGCCTTATATTTTATAGCTCAGGTTAATCCAAACTTGTTAAAATCATTCTGCCTCAGGCTTTTCATTGTTGGCCGAGAGCTACCATGTCAGTTGAGATTATTTTTGCATGTGTGAGTGAGTGCATGCATGTGAGAGAGCAAGAGTAGGAGAGAGGGGGAGGGAGAGGGGGAGGGGGGAGGGGAGAAGGGGAGGGGGAGGGGGAGGGGGGAGGGGAGAAGGGGAGGGGGAGGGGGAGGGGGGAGGGGAGAAGGGGAGGGGGAGGGGGAGGGGGAGGGGGGAGGGGAGAAGGGGAGGGGGAGGGAGAGGGGGAGGGGGGAGGGGAGAAGGGGAGGGGAGGGAGAGGGGGAGGGGAGAAGGGGAGGGAGAGGGAGAGGGGGAGGGGGGAGGGGAGAAGGGGAGGGGGAGGGAGAGGGGGAGGGGGGAAGGGAGAAGGGGAGGGGGAAGGAGAGGGGAGGGGAAGTGAGAGGGGGAGAGGGAGAGCTTGCTCTCGAATACATTAGTCCCTCTCCTGGGATAAGAACTTACTTTGGCAGGAGTTTATAGCTCATTAAATTAAGAGCCAACTGCTTCAGAAGTTCACAGACTAATAATTTACTCTTAAGTGTGTATTTACGTCTGGGAACTCAGAACAGGGCACCATGGGGGGAAAGCAATGGGCCTGCAAACGCCCCGCTGCTGCTGTGGCCTGTGCTGAGCCTCACCTCAGCCCTCCTCAGCTGCCTCACCAGACCAGTTACCTAACTAAGTTGCCATTTGAAAATTAAAGACAGCTGTAGCACACCACATAATGACAGAGAGATCAGAGGCTCCCCAGCTGGCCTGCCTGCAGTGTTGGGAGGGCGGAGGAGCAGCCTTGTTTGGATCTCTGAGGCAGCTGCTTGCTAAGGTGCTGTGCACTGCATTGTTTACTTTCTGGGCGGTCTGCGGAAGGTTCCAGTGCAGTTCACCTGTTCAGAACCCCGACTTTTCCTTGCCCTTCTCAGCCCAGCGGTGCTGACCCTCGACTCCACATTACAGTGTGCTGGGAATGGGGGAGGGGCTTCCATTGTAGCCTAGCGACTGTTTAAGGATTCTGATTCAGGTTGTCTGGGAGTTTGGTTAAAAACTCCCCCAGGTGACACAGATACCCAGAGAGGCCTGGGAGCAGAGAACTGGGCGCCAAGGGCTGGGCCAGGAGACTGGGCTGGGCTGGAACTTTCTAGGTATTCCTTCCACCTCCCTCTTTCCCCTGGAGTCCGTGTTGTTTAAGGCTTAGTGGCTGGCATTGGTTATGTATTGTTCCTTTAAACTGTGACCTTCCCTTTTAAATGGTGGGAAGGAGCTGTTTATCTTTGTGAGAAATCACAGGCCGTGTCCAGCTATTGTTGAGGGCGAATTGTTAGTTTGCTGCCCTTCGAGGTTTGAATTAATTGAGTAATCTGTGGGTTTCTGAAGAATTGCAATTTTCAAGTCTTCCTGTGTGTGTCACATTCCGGAGAAGAAATTTGGGAGTTTGGTGTGGAGTCGTTTCTTCTGGCAGTCCCTGTACCATGTAAGACCGAGGCTCGTCGCTCTCCCATGCCTTTCTTATTGCCATTTAAAGTCCACTGAGGATGTTTACATCCTTTATAAGTACGGAAGGTGGAAGACTAAGAAAGGATGTGGTCATCATCCTCATTATCAAACAAAAGTCTTTCTTTGCTGGCCTCCCAGCAGAAGCAGTCAGTTGATGTGGAAGACAGCCAACATGCTGAAAAACGATTTTAGGTGGTTTGTATAGGACATGGTTGGTCTGAACTGTGGTCACCTTCTCATGTGCAGACGTTTGTGACCAGATGATGAAATATGATCTTAATCATGTCGTCTCTAAGTGCTTTTCAGTTTGATGAATCTCAGGGTCAAAGGTCATTGTTTCTTTGAGCTGTGCTTGTCACTTATTAATGTGCCCACATGCGCAATGGCCAAGCTAGAGGTGCAGGCTGCTCAGAGCCCTTTTTCTGGGTACTACAAGAAGACATGAAGCAAGGTCACTCAAGGTTAAATGAGGGAGTTGGGTACAATTTCTGGTCTCAGTGCTTGGCTTTAATGTGCTCTGATTAAATGTAGAGCAAACACAATTTTTTCTTCTTTAATTGTATGGTGCCTTAGCATGTTAATAAAATGTACAGTTTACTAAGCTGCTTTATATTGAGTCTCATTATAGATATTGTCTATTTAAAGATATGCATATTCTCTCAGTCTATACTTTGGGGGTCTAGTGATGAGAATAAATATTACTCTGAAACTGAAAAAGCTTGCGACTTACTTAACACAGCTGTTTTACAATACCGCTCCTGTTACTGTCGAATGCTTTGTTCTGGGCGCGACATGGCCATCCTTCTCTTGAGGGGTCAGCGTCTGCAGTTACCCTCAGGAGTCCCTGCACAAGAGTGAGGCCACTGACTTTCCTTCATGGAGCAGAGTAAGGGACCTGGAGGCTCCACTCCTCCCCAAGGATTTATAGCCGGGTAATGCTTGCTGTGGTTGTAGGGTTTGCTTGTCTCTTTGCTAGGACAAACTAACAAAAGCCATTGAAGGAAGGCAGGCAGATAGGCTGGCTCATTTTGGCTTATAGTTCCAGGGAAATGTCCATTGCAGTGGGGGTGTATGATGGTAGGCGCTGAGGGTAGCTGGTCATATTTCATCTATAGTCAGGAAGCAGAGAGATTGATGCCAAGATTCAACCACCTTCCCCGCTTCCCCCAGCCCCCTCTCTCTCTTTTGTTTGTTTGTTTGAGATAGGGTTTCTCTGTGTTATCTTGGCTGTCCTGGACTCGCTCTGTAGACCAGGCTGGCCTCAAACTCACAGCGATCTGCCTGCCTCTGCCTCCTGTGTACTGGGATTAAAGGCATATCGCCATCACCACCCGGCCCACCTTTGTCTTTTTTAAGCAGACTGGGGCCCCTGACCATGGAATGGTGCCACCCACATTTAGTCAGCCTTCCTATGTCAGTTAACCTGATGTTGAGCAATCTCTCACTGGGGTGCCCAGAGATTCGTCTTCAGGTTGGTTCTAGATCCTCTGAGGTTGACAGCATAGACCATCTGAGGGGATGACGATCAGAAAGCCCCGGGCCTCCCCAGTGTAGACAGTTACCAGTTGTTGGGGGAGAGAGGTGTTTTTGTTTTTTTTTTCAGTGTTGTCGCTGCCTGTAAGTCATCCATGCTCCTGTAAGTGATCTCAGTGAGACTCATTGATTCACCAAACTGTACTTGGGTGGAATTGTTTGTCCGTGTTGTTGGTTTTCTATCTGGAGTAGGTGTTTGCTCAAGTCTCTGTAGAAAAAAAAATCCACACATCGCCACCTGGCAAGAAATGTTATCCGTCACCGTTCAATTCTAGGCAGTTATGTTTTAAATTGATTAACTATTTGTATCGTCTTATTATTTCTTTACCTTAGAGTTTTAATGCTTATGGCATTTTTGTCCTCATGTTCTTTGTACGCTGTCCCTAGAGGCCAGAAAAGGGTGTCAGGTCCCCCAAAACTGGAGTTAGAGATGGTTGTGAGCCGCCATGTGGTGCTGGAAACCGAACCCAGATCCTCTGGAATAGCCATCAGTCTTTTTAAAATTTGTGTTGTTGTTGTTTATTTTTTGAGACAAGGTCTGATGTTAGGAGTTCATGCGCTTGCTTTAATTTCAGCGTGAAGCTGACCTGGCCAAGCTGAGACGGAGGCTGGTGCTGGTAGCTCTCAGTTCGGCACTTTTTTTTGGCACAGTTGTCAGGGACAACGCCAGTGGCGGGGGCTAGGGAGGGTGCAGGTTCCTATATTGCTCCTAGAGCTTTGTCACAAGTGGTGGCCATGCTTCCTGACGTAGCTGGGCTCCCAGTGCCTGCCTGCCTGTGCTCAGAGCAGCCCCTCATGGGAAGGCTCTCTCTTCCCTGTGGGCTTCTCCTCATCTTATCAGATATGAGACTGTTTATTTCCCTTGGAGCAGAGTTGGCCTCTCTCCATGTCCCCACCCACTCAAGGCATGGGGGGAGGGTTTTTTTTTTTTTTTTTTGCCTTTTTAACTAAAGCTAGGGACGGAGCTAGAAGCCACGTTGATGGCGAGTTAGTGTGAAGTAATAGAAGAAAGGAGAATGAGGGACTTGTCTTATTTCTGTGTCTTCTCTGGTTGGTTTTCCTTCTTTGCAGGAGAATAAGGATTGCGTTTGCAGCGTCTCCCTAGACTCTGCTGCCCAAGTAGAGTCACTCAGCCAGTAATCTTAAGTGTCATGATGTGTCCCACGTTTATCATCCGCGATGTGGGATTAAAGGTGGTGTTCTGGTAGGTTTTCTTTTTGCCAACTTGACAGAAGCTAGAGTCATCCGACAGGAAGGAACTTCATTTGAGAAAATACCTCTGGAACATTGCCTCTATAGACAAGCCCATCGTGTGTTTTCTTTATCAGTGATTGATGTGGGAGGGGCTCACTATTGGGGATGGTGCTACCCTCCAGAAAGTGGTCCTGGGGTGTATAAAAAAAAAGACTGAGCAAGCCAGGAGGAGCAAGTCAGTAAGCAGCACCCCACCATGGCCTCTGCGTTAGCTCCTGCCTCCAGATTCCTGCCCTGAGCTCTTGCCTGACTTCCCTCAGTGATGGGGTGTGACCTGAGAGTGGTGAGCTGAGGGCAAACCCTTTCTTCCCCAAAGTCGCTTTGGTCCTGGTGTTTATCACACCAGTGGAAACCTAACTAGGACATGGTGTCAAGGTGTCACTTACAAACTCCTTACAGTGTGTTCTGCAGTTAATGATCACCCAGCCTAACAGCTTTGAAAGGCCAGAGTCTGACAGTTGAATCCCACCATTTTTTAACATTAGATTAAAATAAGCACACGACATCCCTTTAAATTAATATTGGGCCATATAGATGAAATTAGAAATTTCTGTCTGCTTTAAATGACTGCTGGTGTAAGCTTTAAAAAAAAAATCTATCAGGATTAAACATTGTTAATTTTTATTCGAATAAAATTTATGGCTAAAGGTTTGACGTCCCATTGGAAATTATTTAGGAGCAGACAGAAAGCAATTTGCTGTAAGGATATTTTATGTCAGGTTTGAGTAGTTTAATGGGCTCGGGTTTATGAGGCGGATGCTTTGGAGGCTGATCCTTCACCACATTTCCAGGGCTTAACATGAGATGGCCCTCCATGGTGAGAGAGGCCTTCTCAGGGTACAAATGCAGCAGCTGCGCCTGTTAATGCAGTGACTAAGAGACTGAAGGAGGCCTTGCCTCATTTCATCCTGCCTCTTAAAAATGTGAAGCGTCGAGGTTGAGTCCTTTATTGAAGGAGTTAGAAATGAGTGTAATTGGAAGTACTAATTAAGCCATATAAGAAGTTAATTATTCAGCTAGGGATGAGCGCACAACTTGGCTCCTGAAACCTTCAGCTGGAGGGAGAGGATGGTGCCTTGGTTTGAAAGATCTATGTGTTGATGCCGTTAGTTCCAGAAACTTCTACTTTGAACATCTGTCAGGGGTTGAGACTGAAACTCATTCTCTGAAGAGTGTCTGTTTGAAGGGTTGAGAGATACAAATGTTTGCTTTAAAAAAAAAAAAAAAGCACAGTCGAGGCTGACTGGGTAGGCTCAATTTCCATCCCCTCCTTTTGAGTTCTGTGTCTCACCCTTGCTCACTGCTGTAGTCAAGTATTTTTATACAGACCCGGCAGCTTTTGAAGGGCTTTGCAGGTGGTGTCATTATGAACAAGATAAAATGGGTAGAGTCTGTCTTGATGGCTAACGTACATTATTTTACAGAAAATCAAAGCAAGGGAGTTATATCATTGATTGATGAGAGCAATATGATAAAATTATGGTTTCTCTAGACAAGGCCAGGGAGAGAGAAAGCTTATGTTAAACGCTAGGAACAAAACCCTGTCTCAGAAAAAACAAAAACAAAACAAAAAACAAAAAAGCAAAAAACAAAACAAAAACACCAGGAACAAAGACTCCTTTGTCGCAGGTTTTTGTTGTTTTCCGTTATCACATAGCCAGTCTCTGACCTCAGCATTTGCAGCAGTTGTGTTTCCTGGTTTGATTGATGCTCTCAAAGGCAACGCTGCCTGGTTCTTTACTCTTGCAGTTGTTCACTAGGACCGGGGCTGAGCCGCCCCTCAAGTGCAGGGTTTTCTGTTCCCTGTGACGAATCTGCTTGAAGGGTAGATTCAGATTTGACTCTTAAAAGTTGTGCTCCTACCTGAGGTCATAAAATAGAGAAGCTATACGGCTTCCACTTCATTCAACTCCTCCTCCTCCTGGGCTGAGCACATAGTTTGGTTGGTGGAGTGCTTGCCTTGCGTGCATGAGGCTTTACATCTCAGTACTGCACAACCGGGATGCGACGGCCACTCCTGTAATCCCAGCACCTGAGAGGTCAAACACGCATGAGCTAAGTTTGAGTAGGTCAGTGCGTTGAGCAAAAAGCAGCTGAAATTGCCTTTCTTATATCTGATAAAACCTAGAGCAAGCCTGTTATGGCCAAAAGTGATTGGCTCTAGTTTTAGGCTGGGTTGGTTCATCAAGAGCTTGTCTCACCAGCTCTTGTGTGAACGGCTAGAAAAGGATGGTGGACGGATGGACCTGAGCTCAAGGTCCCTTTCGTGTAAGGTGTGGAGGCCGTACCTTTTCAGAACGGCTGGGCTTTTGTGTAAAAGGGGTGTGTTCTTTCGTGCCACCTGCTGGTCTTGAGAACTCGTCTTCCCTTCATGGAGGAGAAAGAAGTGGTCAGTAAGTGAGGATTTGGGGGTTCTGTCTTTCCTCCTCATTATGGCCAAGCTCCCAGGATGATGCTCCTCTGCCGCCACTGAGTCTGGGTCCCGCTATTTCCCTTCCCCTCCTCCTGGTGTCCCTCCAGCTGTGCTTTAGAGCCCCCTTTTGTTGCATCAAAATTGGCCTTTAGGAGTGATTTTACACCTTTACTCTTTCTCTAGAAGTATTTTTATATTAGCTTTATTTGTAGGATACAATCTGATTGTAATAAGGACATTTTAAATGCGTGGCAGATACCGGGAAGTTTTGGGGGAAGATGACACGACGGGAAGCACTTACCGAACTTGTGATTCATAGCTTTAAGATGCACGCATCTGCAACCCCTTCATTCCTTCACACGCCCACAAGTATCTGACTTACGGGAAAACTGAATGTAGTAAAATGGATGAAGAACGCATCACCGTGAAATGCCCCCCCCACCTTGCCCGATGTGAAAATACAACTAGTTGGTTAAAACTATAGTTAACTGTTTAACTAGGCTTCACCGTGGAAGCTGGTCTGCCGACCATGTCATCGGTTGCTGTAGAGTCCCCTCTCTGTCCAGTTTGAGCATCTAGGAAGCCTGCGTTTAGAGCACCTATCCTCTGAAAACGCACTTGGAGCCCTGGGAGTATACTCTGTGAGCAGACAGTCTCGTGTACCCGTGTACCCGAGAGGCATGCTGGGACCTGACTGGAGCAGCAGAGGCTTCCTTGCCCTCTCTACGTGCCCCTCCTCAAATGGCTCTCAGGGTGCCCGGGTTAAAGCTCCCCTGGATTGCTTGCCCTCAGTACAGATCATTCTGTGCACTTGTCTAGGAAACCATCTTTGGGAAACCCCGTGTAGGTTGTTTGTTGCTATTGATTTGCATTCTTAATTTGTCATTTGTATCTTGTTAGCCTTGGATTCCCCCCCCCATTGTTGATTATATCAGTCATGAAAGATTTATAAATGCAAGAATAAATCAGTCTTAGAGGAACTTCTTCCTGAGCCAAGCAATGTGGCAACCAGAGCGTAGACCGGAGATTTCTCCTGTCCGCCGAGCTGTTCAAGTCAGAGCAATTTCAACCGCCTGTGTTGAAACGGTTTCTTCCTGCACATGATTTATGTAGACCTAGAGAGGTTTTAAGGACTGTGCGCATAGGTACAAACTGAAGGTGGCAAGATTTTTGTTGTTGTTGTTTGTTTGTTTGTTTGTTTGGGGTCCTAATTACGGATTCAGAACCTGCCGAGTGAGAATTCCGTTCTGTCCATCTGTAAATACGCTGCGGAGTGAGTTCCCCTGAGAAGTAATTAGGCTTGCTGCGGCTGGAGAGGCTTGCAGCATTTTATATGGTGATGTGAGTCTCGGAGAGACAGCTCTGGGAAGGTAGTGACGCTCCGCAGAGGGGCCTTTTTGAGCATTTTTAGTATTGTTCCCCGAAACTGCAGCTGAGGAGCAGGCATAGGCTCCGGGGTACTGTAGGCTTGATGACTAAGAAAAACGGTGAGCGTCGTTGTGGAAGTAATTGGTTGTGGCAAGGCTACATAGTAGCTCTCCCTTATTGAATAAAATTAGACAGCTGGGGCTCCTGGATCGTGGATGAAGTGGAACTCCAAATGGTCATTAAATAAAAATCTGTAACACATATAAAGGTCACTTTCAGGCACCTGCTGTTTGCAGTAGGCAGAGTTTGGTGGGCAAGTAACCTTTTAAAAATTCACCTCTTGGGAACATTCATGCACAGATTTTTGCTTCTTTCTTTTTTTCTTTCTTTCTTTTTTTTCTTTTTGGTTTGGTTTTTGGAGACAGAGTTTCTCTGTGTAGCCTTGGCTGTCCTGTTCTTATTTTGGAGACCAGGCTGGCCGTGAACTCACAGAGATCCATCCACTTGCTTCTGCCGCCCTCAGTGCTGAGATTATAGGCATGTACCACCACTGCCTGGCTCCTTTTTTTTTTTTTTTCTTTTTCTTTCTGAGCTAGGATTTCCTACAGCCTAGGCTGTCCTTGAACCCCCTGTGAAGCAAAGGGTGGCTTAGAACTCTTGATCTTCTGCATCCGCCCACTGTGCTGAGTTTTACAGGCTGTTGTACCACCATACCTGCCTCTATAGATTTTCTATATAAAAGTCAAATTTTATGTTCTGGTATAAATGCGTAAATGCAATTACTGTGGTATGACAGTTGTATGTTTAATATTTAAAGGGACTGTCAGCTGCCGGCCTCTTATCCTTTTGGCAGTTCTTCAAGCAGTGTAAGAGTGGTCCAGTCTCCTTGTATCTTTTTCAGCACTTGGGTCAGCAATGAGCCTGCATCAAGGACCCAAGGAGCATGGTGGCATGCCTTCATTTAGCATGCTCACAATTGTCCAGATGAGGAATTTTTATTTTACTGATTTTTTATTATTGCTGTATTGTCACCTGAATGCTGGAATGGCAGACTCAATGGCGATTTCTCATTGAGTTGAGTTCTTAATGCCGTTCTCATGGACACTGGCACATTTTTATGTCATGCTTTAGATGTGGGACCTCATTTCGTCCTTCTATTTTAGATAACTTAAAAAAAAATACCACTCCTGCACAAGGAAGGGTGTTTGGATGTGTCATCGTTTTCTCTTTGTTTGTTTGTTTGTTTTTTAAGACAGCCTCTCTTAACGTAGCCCAGGCTGGCTTTGAATTTATCATACTCCTGCTTTTGCCTGGCAGGTGCTGGGCTTACAGGCATCTTTCACCATCATTACTGTCTGTGTCTGTAAGGGAGTTGGATTTAAGACGAAGGGGCAAAATGAGTGTTTCCAGCAGTTGACTTTGTCATTGCCAACATCCTCAGGGGCTTCGTGCTGTTGTGAGATCCTGTGATGTCACCCAGTGGAGCTAAAAGCAACAACAAAACACAGGGACAGGCTTCCTCTTCCACTGCGGTCCTGACTGGTCAGGTCCGTGGAGGTTAGGTGCTGGTACTTTTGAAGTTTTCCAGATGCTTGTAACCTACAGTGAGAGTCGAGAGAGCTGCTCTGGAGACAGAGCTCGGAAGTGCAATGTCCCGCTGAGGTTCCTATGCTCAGACTCAGTCTCTGTGTCCATTGTGGTGGCACTGAGAGGGGTGAAAGGCCACTAGATAAGTTTGGTCCACTTTGCTGGAGAAGCAGTTTTCCTTCATAGAAAAATAATATTTTGATTATTAACCTCTGACCTGAGGCAAAAATCAACCCCCCCCTTTGTAGAGTAGAGCATAAAATGTGCATCTTTCCCCTTCCCGCCCTCCCTTCCCTCTCTTCTCTTCTTTCCTTCTTCCTGTCCCCCCCCTTCCTCTTTTTACCTTTCTCCCATGCCGCTCTCCGTCCCAGCTGTTACCCACAGAGCATCTTTACCAGACTCCGCTACTGGAACTGTTTGGAGAGGCCTGAAGACCTGGGGCCGCAAAATGCTCTTGAGCTGTGTTTATAACTCTATTGTTACGTAACCTAGGTGACTGGCCGATGTGATGTTTTGTGGTATGAGTCATTTTTATTTAGAAGACTTTGCCTCTTTTCATCATCTTGAACACGGTCTAAGTGTTTCTCCTGAATGAAGAGATTAAAAAACAAAAAACAAGCAAGCAAACAAACAAACAAAACCAAGGCTTTCTGCTTTTCCTCCTCTTTCTCCCTCCCTTCTTTTTCCCTGTCTTTAGCTTGGGGGTGAGAAGAGTCCCATGGCTCTCAATTCTGAACTTAGGACCACTCTGTTCATTCCTGGAAGGTTAAACTGCTCGGTAACGAGACTAGCCTCAGCCCTGTCGTTTGCACTCTCACGTCTACATGGATAAGCTGCTCCCTTCAGTGCTGCAGTGCATAATGTCAGCTTAATAGTGTAGTTGGGGACCTGGGCTATTCTGTGGGGCTGCTTCTGACATTTGACAGGTGCCATGTATTTCCGAGTCAAGCACTCATTCCTCACTGAGAACACTCCTGACTAGAAGGTCCCCCAGACTTCCCCCTGCAGGCTCGCACGCTGGCAGCTAACAAGTGTGCGCACGAGTTGCTCTCTCAACACATGTTGAGGGAAAAGTTAGTTCCCTTTCCTTCACACATTATTAGTCTGATTTTTCTGGAAGGGATCAAAAGCCTGATGAGACTAGTGCATGCAACTTCAGCATTCTACGAGCTGTGCAAACATTTGTTTGAGCATCCCCTCCCCCCATTAGAATATAAGTTAAGTTGGTGCTGTGTGTAAAGTGAGCCTTGCAAAGAGCAACTACAGTTAGTTCCTTCTGCTCTTGAAGAGCTTGACTTTGAAGCCAGATTTTATAGCTCTATGGCTCATGTGAAGGAAGCATGGAGCCACCAGTTATTGCTGCACGAGTTCTAATCCTGCCTTTGGCCACGTGCTGGCTGGGCAACTTACTTATGCCTTAGTTTCCCTTTCTTTAAAATGGGAGTAAGATTTCATTTACGATAGAATAAATTAACATATCGAGAACTCTAATGCATGGCTTGTGACAAATGCGCAGTAAAGTAGCTGGTGTTTTAACGGAAAGAATATATAGGTGGTTTTTGATTTCTGCACACTTGACATTCATGTGGACATTCCAGAGAAGGCTAGTGGAAAAGAGGAAGTCTCAGCAGAGTGGCTGGGGGTGGCACAGGAAAGGGGGAAGGAAAGATGTATGTAGGGAGTTGACCTAACGTGGCCCCGAGGATGGGCATCCCAGGAACCTGGGGTCCTGTTAGCACACCAGTCTTCTGCTGTAGTGCTCTCCTCATCAGTGTCTGTATCCTGCTTAATGCTTGCCACAGGCTGAGGGACGATAGCCAGAGGGTTGGAAACAGGGGCATCTCTGCTCTCTCTCTTCTATTGAGAAGCCGGACGGGAGTTCCCACTCAGTCCATACTGTGGGTATCTGTATTCCCAGCCCTGTGGTTATATCTGAGCACATTTTCCAGAATAGGCATTGTCATCCTTTGTTACTAAATCATTTAATAACCATAAATAATAGCAGGGAATGCTGGCAAGATGGCTCAGTGGGTAAATGTGCTCACTAACAAGCCTGGTGACCCACGTTCCGTATCCGGCACCTACATGGTAGAAAGACAAGTCCCACAAGTTGTCCTCTTCATGTGTACATTGTGGCACCCCACCCCCAAATAAATAGATGTTTACCAGAGGCTTAAAGGATAGTATAAATGTCCATGTTGTGTGACAGGCACTTAGGGCATGTTTGTCCACATTCCTATCTTCACTTTTAGCGTACAGTCAGATGTGAGCCACTCTCCGCTCAGTTGCTGTAGCACTCTCCTGTTTTCCCTCCCGATCACCCCCCAAAACCCCCCCCCACCCCGTCAGAGCTCACTTCTCTATGTAGTAACCACAGTCAGTGAGCCCACAAAGTCCAAACTTTTTAACGTGATCTACTGAGACCTCTCAGGTCTATAAGGTGCCTGGCTCCACCCATTTCTTCTCCTTACCTTGGGGGCACTCTGCTTGCTCAGAGCCTCATCAGTCATGTAGACTGTTCACTTGCTAGTTGCAACCATGAGGTAGTGTGGCAGGGCGTGTAGTGAGAGGTTTGTAGTTTTGGTTTCTTTAAAAAACAAACCATAGAAATGTTATGGGACTACACTTTTGTTTTAATCCTAGGTGTGGGGATAAGAGGCTGCTTCTCGACAGGTGACTAGGATTTGCCTCGTGCTCTAGCAGGGGTGTGGTTTTGCCAACTACAGATGGTTTCTGCCTGTTTGTGATGTTTGGAATTCTGGGAACTTTTCAGAATATATATAAATTTTAGGGCCCCAAGAGGTGGGGTGGCTGTTGTTGGGTGGTAGGCAGTGAGTGGTCGGATGCTATTGGTTGCTGTTTCTCATGTAGTTATGCACAAGGAAACAAGAAGGGGTTAGATATCCTGACAGTGAAGAGCAAACTTGTCCCAAGGAACAGCTTTGTCCCTTCCCCCCCATCCTTTTTTCTCTCCTATACAGTGTTAGGGAGTTAATAAGGGTGGAGAAGGATGGAAGAGAGAAAAAAGGAACCCACAAAGTAGCAAGCACCGGTTATAAGGGTGACTGTGTCCAGCACTGTGGAGTTCCCTTCCTTGTGTTGGTAGCTGCCAGGCTTTAGAAGTAGGAAGGTGGTGTCTGTCCCTTCCTCAGCTTCCTCCTGGTAAGTTATGATGAAAGCAATTCCTGGCCTTAATTCCTGTTGAGTTTATAGTTACAAGCTTGTAGCTAGTGGACACGGTACATGAAGAGCCTGGATAAACTGAAGTCAGTCCTTGCTGCTTTGACTAGCACCTGTATGGTTGGCATTGCCCAACATAGTACAAGGACAGTGTCCAGGCAGATCAGCTGGCCATGGCTCGAGCCAGCAGCCGAGGCCTCTGCGCAGAGCAGGGCTCCGAGTTCTAGGGCTTTAGCATGTTTTGAGGTGTTAGGATTTCCTCCTTGCTTGGATTGTATAGTGTTTGGTTTCAGGAGTCCGTTAAATAACCACGTATATAGGACACTACTCATTTCACAAACAAAATTAATTATAAATGACTCCTCGTTAATTAGCAGAGTTTTCACTAAATTTTCAAGTGTTATTTAAAGTGCTAAGCAACATGGTAAATCCTGAGGACAGCACCTGAAAGATGCCAATTAGCAGCTGCTAGGGACTTGATAATGTACACGAATGTGAGAATACACATGTATTATTAAGCCAAGGTTTCCTTATATTAAATTTCAGAGATTAAACTAGATGCCACTTTGTCTTATTTAGCACTGTATCTTTATTGTTGCCTGATAGGTGTTTCATGACTGCCACCACTACCACCATAAAATAAAATAGAATAAAATAAAAAATCATTTCTATGCTCTAAATAAACTTTTGGCTCACAGACTTGAAATTTTAACTTGAAAATCAATTGTATTCATCAAGGTTCTCTAGAGGAACAAAACCAATAGAAAAAATATTTAATTTATATATATACACTACTAGTATACACCACACATACATCACACACATAAAGCCTTGGTAGTCCAAGCCCCACACTAACCACCTGGAAGCTCTCTGGAAAACTGCTGGCACTGAGATCATGTGGAAAGACAGCAGGAGCTGGAGTCTGATGTCTACAGACAGAGGGATGGAGAGTGACATAGCCACTCAAGGACAATGGACCTTGCATGTTCCCCTGTGTGGGCCTCCAGTGTACTGCATGCTGCTGCCCATACCAGGGCTGATGTTCCTGTCAGTGCTTGTGCTACGCATCAGCCTTGTTTAGAGTAGACCCAAGACTTAGCCAGAGGTGCATGCCACTATCTTACAGGTGAATTTAAATCTAGTCAGACTGACAGTTAAGATTAATTATTACACCAAACATCGCCCTTTTATTAAAAATAGATTCTTTTCTTATACAATACATCCTGATTACAGTTTCCCCTCCCTCTGCTCCTCCCAGTTTCTCCCACCTCCCTCCCATCTGGATGCACTGCTTTCCTGTCTCATTAGAAAAGAGCAGGCTTCTAAGAGGTAACAACCAAACACAACAAAATGAAATATAATAGGATAAAACAAACAAACAAACAAACAAAAACCCATCACACTGAGGTTGGACAAGGCAACCCAACAGAAGGAAAAGAGCCCCAAGAGAAGGCACAAGAATCAGGGACCCATTTGTTCACACATTCGGGAGTTCATAAAAATCCTAAGCTGAAAGCACACACAAAATACACAAATAGATAAAATAGAATAAAACTTGGTAAATATTTTGAGCCAGGTGATGTTGGCATGTGGATTTTTTTCCCCCCAAGACATGGTTTCTCTGTGTAGCTTTGGCTGTCCTGGACTTGCTTTGTAGACCAGGCAAGGTCAGCCTCCAAGCCAGGAGAGCAGCCCAGCCATGATAGGGAGAGGTCAGGGATAGGCATAGCCCACAGGTTCACATGTGTCCAGTGGACACAGCAAGAGCAAATCAGTGGCCTTTGGAGAGCAGGTATAGTGAAAAGAGCCGCCATGCTTGGACTGTAGAAAAGGATCAGGGAGTTAGAAATGGGGTGGAGGAGTGGGGGGTGGGCTTGGGGGGGACAGACTCCTGCATGAGAGGCCAGGGAGCAATGGAATAGTAGCTGGGGACTTAGGTGGAGGCCATGGAATCTTATTTTATTTTATTTTATTTTAAGGATTTGATTGACTAAGGCATGAAGATTGGCTGGTAGAAATAACAAGGCATGGGACAGCGTATGATAGGGAGAGACATCAACAGATGGGCTGATACCCCTGCAGGTAGCCAGGGGTGCTATCAACTACACGGTGGAAGGAATGGCCGCCAGCAAGAATGTACGCCGTGGTGTGACGAGGCTGCCCGTGGCATTTAGCAGCAGGGAGATGAAATGAATGCCGAGGCTTCACTAGAAGGCATTCTGTTGCCAGGCATGGTAGTGCAAGGCCTGCAATCTCACCACTGGGAAGACAGAGGCAGGAGGACCAGGAGTTCAAGGCCCAGGCCCAGCTGCAAAGAGAGGGAGTTCAAGGAGCTGGGCCTAACTGAGGCCTTATCTTTAAAAAAAAAAAAAAAGGAGGGTGGGGGGGAGGACTGTAGGGGAGACTCTGCAAGATATTATTCTCTTCATATCTTTAAGAGTCGTGTGAAGGGCCTCCTCGTGAGAGGACTGAGTGATAAAGGTGCTTGCCGAGAAAGCCTCATGACCTGTGTTCGATCCTGGAGCCCATGGTGGAGAGAGAGAACAGGCTCTTGAAATTTGCCCTCTAACCTCCATCCATACACCTGTTCTCTGTAGCCTCTCTCCCCACCCCCACCCCGTCTCTGTCTGTCTGTCTGCCTGTTTCTCTCTCTCACACACACCTAATAAACAAGCATGCGGGCATATACACACAGTACACACAAGGTTTTTTGGTTTTTTGTTTTTTGAGACAGGGTTTCTCTGTGTAACCTTGACTATATCTTAGACTTGTTTTGTAGACCAGGCTGGCCTCGAACTCACAGTGATCCACCTGCCTCTGCCCCCCAAGTGCTGGGATTAAAGGCGTGCGCCACCACTGCCCGGCCGCACAGGTTTGTTTGTTTGTTTGTTTGTTTTAAAGATGCTAGAATATATAAAAATTCATTTTTTGATATTTTTCAAATGCTTTGGTTACTTTAAGCTTTATCCTGATTTCCCCATCAAACCAGTCTCTCTACAAACTCATTTCAACGAATTAAATATAAGTGTTGGAAATGATTGTTTCTAAACAATATATTGCATCATCTGCCTCGTGTCGCTGGCGAGCACGCTCTCATTGCCAGTCTTCTGGGAAGACTTGGTTTTAGGTGCCTGGGCTCCTTTGTCTCCAGCAGTCAGATGACCCTCGCTAAGATACGTGCTTGGAACTTTACTGACAGCACAGTCCTAATGGGACTTAAATGTCATTCCTGTGACCCTTCAACCTTTCCTATTTTCGTTGTCTTTCTGGAAGGAGAAGTGGAAGACTTTAATTAAGTGCAAAGGCATCTGCACACAGCACATTCTTGACTCTGAGAAGCGTTTGCTGTGTTCAGGGTGGTGTTGCCTCTGAGGGCATTGCCCTGTCCTGGCGGCAGCTGGTCACAGCTTCCTGCAGGCAAGGCTCGGGAGAGAAAGATGTCAGGTGAGCTGAGAGATAGAAGTCGGGGCGGGAAGGGGGAGGTGTGGGAGAGGCCAGAGTTCTGGAGCAACCATGGACTGACTGTTTCTCTAGCCTGCCTTGGCCTCTCCTACCTCCCGGTGCTCAGTTAGGTCAGGGCAGAGGCGTGTGTGCTCTGTGTCTTGTTCTCAGTGGCACCAAACCTCGTGGAACCCACATCTACTTTCAGATTTACCGCTTGCATTCACCAGGAAGTTCAGTAAACCACTGTTGCTGGTTTTTTGGAGGAGTGTTTAATCCCGCATGGCGAGCATCTCAAACATTAGCACGCAGATAGCGCTGGGCAAGGTGGTGTGTACTTACAATCATCACTTGCTGACTGAAGCAAAGGGATCTCAAGTTTGAGGCAGCCTGGGTCACATAGTGGGATTCTGTTAAAAAAAAAAAAAAAAGCAAACTCTTGTAACTAAAGTCTTTTGCTACTAAACTGTTTACACACAGCTTCCGCCAGCCCCTAGTCAAACATGTAAGGAAGATGGCTCAAAGTAAAAAAAAAAATTCATGATATTTTCTTTAGAATTCAGATGTATTGAAATTCCCAGTTTGTCCTCATTTTTTCCCTTAAATTCATAATTTGGCAAACATTTATGTAGTACTTTTTGCTAGGAACTGAAGTATATTTAGGAAGTGCATAATAAAATAAGATAGATAAATCTTGTTGCAGCTAAGAAATAGGTATCTTTTGTTGAATTTTTGGGATATTAACTTTAATTATCTTTCAGATCTGTGTTACTCAGTACACTGAGAGTACACCCACATTACGTTCTAAAATGTCTGTGAATGAAACAATACATGCAGTTGATTCTATGTATGCCTAAAGTGTCTCTGTTGTACATTTATTTTATGGTTTATTTTAATTTGGGAAGTAAGCCAGGATTCAGGGCTATCCTTGACCTTATACCAGAGGCTGACATGGTTTGATGGGGGTTAATTGCTTGACAAATAGTGGTGAGTTCAGAAGTCTGAAAGATCTCTCAGCTGTTTTAGAGTGGGAGTGTAGAGAAAAAGCCTTACTTGGTTTTTTGGTTTTTGTTTTTTACTTTTTTGGATGAGTTTTTAAAAAATTTTAATTGTGTGTGTCTGTGTGCATACATGTGAATGCTGAGGTTCTCAGAAACTCGGCAAGGGTATCAAGATCTGTCTTAGTTACTGTTCTATTAGTGGAATGAGACACCATGACCGAAGCAACTAATAAGCACAGCATTTAATTAGCATCGGTTTGTTTACAGTTTCCAAGGGTTAGGCCACTGTGTCGTGGTGGGAAGCAGACAGTCATGGTATTGGAGCAGTGGCTGAGGGCTTTACATCCTGATGCATAGGTAGCAAGCACACACACACACACACACACACACACTCTTTCTCTCTCTCTCTCTCACACACACACACACACACTCACACACACACACACACTCACACATACTGTCTCTCTCACACACACTCACTCTCTCTCTCTCTCTCTCTCTCTCTCTCTCACACACACACACACACACACACACACACACACTCACACATACTCACAGGCACTCACTCACTCACTCAGTAGGTATGAGCTTTGGAAATCTCAAAGCCCCCTCCTAGTAACACACCTCCTCTCAAAAGGCCACACCTCTACTTAACCATCTCTCTAGCCCCTGCCCCACTTTTTAATTTGTGCATACATATACACATGTGTGTGCATGTGCATGTGCGTGTGCGTGTGCGTGTGCGTGTGTGTGTGTGTGTGTGTGTGTGTGTGTGTGTGTGTGATGGTGGCTCATATGAACTGTCCTCAAACTCCTGATTCTCCTGCTTCCACCTCCTGTGGGCTGGGATTACAGGTGCGAGCCACTGTGCTCAGTAAGACCATCATATTGACCCTGTTATGTGTCGCCCTTGAAAGCAAAGCAGTCTATAAAATATTCACAGTCTCACTCATCCCTACCCTAGGAACTGAAGTGCTACAGTGTGTATATTACTTTGGAAGGGATATTCCAACATCTTCCAGACCATGTTAGGAGGTCGTAGCCTGTTTTCAAGTCTCTATTTCTCCCACTGAAGGAATTTGTAACACCATGTTTTAGGTCCTAGGCATGGCACAATCAGTGTACTAGGTCGTCAGATGTACTATAGGCTTTCAGGACAGTGGACCTCCAGAGACTAGATTAAAGCAGAGAGGAGAGTACAAGTGTATTCTTTGGGGAGCCTTTGCATATTAGCAAAGAGTTTTCTACTTTAATGTCTTTGTATCAGGTCTAGTGGTTAGATGTGCCCAAGAAAAGGCACTTCATTTAGTCAAATTCTGCAGCCATGTTAGTTACCAACTGAAAGGGTCCCAGCCTGAAGCCGTCCTCCAGCCTGATTGTTGTGCGGACCAGAGGCACACATTAAAGGGACCCAGGAAGAATTCCTGCCCCTGATAGTGTGTTAGTCTCCATAGCTCCCCCAGGGGTGTGACTGTTTACTGTCCTGAAAGAGGAAGCCGGGAATCTCCTACTTGGTCACTGCTATCACCTACCTGTATCCCATGGCTCACCAATGGATGGGTAGCACGCGTAATCCAACAGCACAGTCACAACCTGAAAAATAGCCACAGGTGGGACCGTCAGCTCTTCGGGTCTGCAGTGAGGTGGGAGAGGCCAACCTCATGCATGGTTTGGGCACAGTAACCTTTACTTTGGTTGACAGTGGCATTTTTTATGGCCCTGCGGTTTGGCAGAAGTACGCCTTCTCAAAAGGAGACCGGGGGAAGTGTTTTCTCTGGGAGCATCAAGACAAATAGAACGTGTATTTGTTTCACATTCACTTCCGGCCCACACTCTCTCAGAACAGGGCTAAGAAGAGGTCTGTAAGGATGAGCTGGTGGAGGATGGCACTCCCCATGGCAGAGTGCAGGTCCTGCAGAGGCTATAGTGGTGTCAGCAGAGAGTGGAAGAGCAGTTTTGTTCTCACACACTCCCTGATAGTTTTGAACCTGTCTCTTTAATGAGGAACTAGGCAAGAACCGCGTTGCGCTGGAAGTTGTTTGGGCCGTGAAACAACAGCCTGTCCTGACCCAGAAACACAGTTAGCACTCCAGAAGTGTGTGAAGTGTCATTCTGAAGTGTGAAACACACTTGTGGAAAAGCGAGTATAAGGATTCTTTTCCTCCTTGGGAGTCCAACCTTCAAGGAATTTCAGACTTTATTATTTAAGTGAAAATTAGAGCATCATGTGAACACTTAAGTTTCACTTGGGCACCATAGTAACCTAAACCACATGATGCTGGCATGGAGCAGGGTAGTTAGACCAATGGAATAGAAGAGCTGAGCCAGAAACAGAGCCACACAGCTATGGCCACTTAATTAAAAAAATATTTAAAATCGTATTTATTTATTGTATATGTGGACACATATGTGATGCTCAGAGGACAGCTTGGCAGAGAGTCAGTCTCTCCTTCCGCCATGTTGGCATGTTTGGCAGGATGAGCCTTTAATGGCTGAGTCAACTCATCAGCCCCAGCCACCCGGTTTTCAGCAGAGGTGTCAAAAACATACATCGGAAAACAAGCTCTTTAAATAAGCGGTACTGGGAAAACTGGATTTCCACTTGTAGAAGAATGAAACTAGACCTTGTACAAAACGTCTAGTCAAGATGGACAAAGGACCCTATGTAAGACCTGAATCTTAGACAACCTCCAGAGTATAACAGAGCCAAAGCTTTCTGGACTGTTTGAAAAGGACTCTGGCAATGCAAGAAATAATTCCAAGGGATTCTATGAAATTAAAAATACTACGCATAGTAAAGGAAACAGTCACTATACTGAAAAGACACCCTACAGAATGGAAAAAAAGAAAAAAGTTCATTTTTATATCTCACAGGAGATTATTATCTCATATATATAAAAACTATAAACATTAAGCAGAATATTATTCAGTCAGTGAACTGAATAGATAGTTCTCATAAGAAACATAAGTGACCAATAAATATTTGAAAAGGCGTCCAACACCCTTAGCTATCAAGGAAATTAAAACTGCTTTGAGAGTCCATTTCACCCCAGAGAGAATGGCTGTCATCAGAAATACAGACAACAGCATATTCTACCAAGGATATGCAGGTAAACGAACTTAGATTGCACTGCTAGTGGGAATGTAGTCTAATGCAGCCAAAGCCACATGACCCAGCTATACCAGCGCTGGAGGGAGTCTTAACACTCCTCAGAGAGGCCTGTACACCCATTATCTGTTTGCCATGCTATGCATAGTAGTCAAGAAACGGAAGTGTGCTAGAGGGCCATCCACAAAAGAATGGATTAGTAAAATGTGGTGATACACATGATGGAATTTTTTTTTAGCTCATTTGTAGGAAGATGAAAGGAACTAGAGATTCATGTGTTAAGCCAAATAACATAATGACTCAGAAGGGCACATACTGTGTGCTTGCTTTTGTAGCAGAAGGTAGGTGTGTGTGTGTGTGTGTGTGTGTGTGTGTGTGTGTGTGTGTGTATGTGTGTGTGTGTGTGTGTGTGTGGTGGGAGTAGTAGAAGGGGGTCCACAAAAGGGGAGAAAGATATTTTAAGTATGTCAGGAAGAAGGGGTGCTGGAATACACACAGTATAAAAGCAGAGGGGATAAATTTTGGAGAGGAAGGAGGAGAAGGAAGAACACATAACAAATTATCACAATTAATATATGAAAATAAAACAAGGAAACCCATTGCTTTGTATGCTAAAAGAAAATTCAGACTTTTTTATTTAGGCGAAAATGTGACTATAATGAAATCATCTGAAATACTTGACCTATGTCCATTTTATTTTCAAACATCTTGGTTGTGTAGGAACTATTTTTGAAATAAATTTCAGCTCCTAGTATTTTACTAATTATGAATAAGTTTGTAGTGAGAGTTTTGGTTTCTTTTAAAAAAAAAAAGTCCAGTTATGTCAATGTTTTTAATTCCAGGTATGGGATATTGGGCTACTTCAGTTTGTCTACGGCAGTTAACTATGATTGCCTCATGCTCTAGTAGGGGTGTGGTTTTTGCCAACTGCAGATAGTTTAATTCTAGGGACCCTGGAGAGGGTATAAGTGGGGGAGTCCTGAGAGGGCCTGTGATGGCATCTGGTCCCCTGGATATTCTGATGGTGAAGATTGGACTTACCCCTAGGTCTTGCCTCTAGGAATGTGATGCCCCTAATCAGCAATAATTAGTCTAAAGAGGGTCTACACTCCCTTTTCTCTCTAACCTTCCTTCTCTCTCCTACATAGTGTTGGGGGGTTTGAAGGGATTAGTGTGGGATAAGTGTTGGAAGGGTGGCAGATAAAATAACCCAATATAGTAGCCCCCAAAAGTACGCCTACATAATTGAAATCACTTTATCTATTTTTTTTGCTTATAAATTGGTACAGTAGCTTTTCTGGCAGTGGCAAATGAAATTTGAGCAGAAATTTGTATGTTTATGTGAAATTTCTGGAAAAATCAAACAAGATTGTCATGGCAGGCATTCCCTCATGGTCCAGTCTCCAGACCTTTAACCTTTTGAATATTTCCCCCTTTCCTTTTCACTGTTTTGTTAACTGCTCTTAAATAAGCATTTAAACAGTGGTTTCTAGATTCACACATAACAATATTTTTTTTTCTTACTTGAAGAATGTTCTGTTGTTGGTAATGCATTAAATTGGAGATTCAAAAAAAAAAAAGTAGCTACAAAAAGAAACAAAAGTTTGCTAGCAGTGTTTTACCATTTGGTTTGCAAGGACTTCCAACATTAACTAAGTATGAACTAAACAGCATATCAATCATAAAGTATAAAGTAGTCAGACATTAGAGTGGATTATTGTAACTCCAGAATTCGGGAGGCTGAGGCTGGAGGGCTGCGTGAGTTTGAGGCCACCTTATCCATCTAGTAAGTTCAGGTTCATCTTGGGCTGCTTATTTAGGGTAAACTTTGTTGCCACGGACAACATGGCCCCAGACAAGCTGGGGATGAAGAGGTTTATTTGGTTTACACTTGCGTATTGCTGTTCATCACCAAAGGAAGTCAGGACAGGAACTCAAGCAGGGCAGGAACCTGGAGACAGGAGCTGGTGCAGAGGCCGTGGATGGAGGGGTGCTGCTTACTTACTGACTTGTTCTTTATGGCTTGCTCAGCCTGCTTTCTTATAGAATTCAGGACCACTAGCCCAGGGATGGCATCGCCCACAATAGGCTGGCCTCTCCCCCATCAATCACTAGTTAAGAAAATGCCCTACAGCTGCATCATATGGAAGCATCTTCTCAATTGAGATTCTCTCCTCCCTGATAGCTCTAGCTTGTGTCAAGTTGACATAAACTATCCAGGACAGCTACGTAATAAGACTTGGTCTCAAAAATGAAAACATGTATAATAAAACAAAACAAAACAAAAAGGTGTATTATTATTCTAGGAAGAGATGGCTGTGTTTCATTTGTTTGTTTGAGAAAGGGTCTTATTATGTTGCCTTGGCTAGTCTGGACCTCGCTCTGTAGACTGGCTGGGTTCAAGCTCAGAGGTCTGCCTGCCTCTGCCTCCCAGTGCTGGGATTAAAGACGTTCTGGATGCAGTTTTCCTCTCCTCTCCTCTCCTGTCCTCTCTTCTCTCCTTTCTTTCCTTCCTTTCTTTTTTCTTTTTATTTGCTTTTTCAGCATTCTGATTAGAAAGTACTATTTTCCTGATTAGAAAGACTGTTTTCAGAAGTCTTTTCTGGATTTATTTGTGAATGAAAAATTTCATCTGAGAAAACAGACATCATAAAATAATTACTTGACTGATAATTACATCTTAGATTGGTGGGGGGGATTATATGGAGCTATGTTCAGTTCTCCACCCACCATCTTTCACCACCTCCTGGACACTTGACTGTCTCCTGACCAGGTAGGCTTCCTCTTTCTTCTATGGCCATTTATTATACGTGAAATTTGCTGGGGAGTGAGTTGGTCTGTTTGATTTGGGCTTATCAAGAGAGTTAAGCTGTCTTAACCCACACCGCTGTCTTTTCTGTAGCTGCAGCATCCTTAATGCCAATATCATTCAGAATAATGCGGAGCAACTTGTTAATGGTCCCTTCCATGTTCACACCAAGCCACGTAACTCCCAGAGAAGCCTCATGGGGTGAGTCCTGCTAGTACACCCAGTTGACAGGAGCAACTATCTGCTCAGAGTCACACAGCTCAATGTTTGTTGGTCTGCGGTTTGGACTCAATGTAATTTGACACCAGCGTCCATGTTCATAGCCATTGTGCCAAAGTTTTCAACCTGGGTTTCATCTGAGAACTTAAAAAAAAACAGACATATAAGCACTGATGCCCAGTATTCAAGGCTATATGTCCCAAGTAAGTAAGACTATGGGGAACAGGGCCAAAGCATGTTTGTATTGTTTAAAGCCTTTTTAAGTGTGTGTGTGTGTGTGTGTGTGTGTGTGTGTGTGTGTGTGTGTGTGTGTAAGGAACTCTACATATTTAATATGGTAGCATTTAGGTGGCTACTTAAATTTAATGTAATTAATATCAAATTTAAAAATCAATTAATCAGCCACACATCTACACAGCCACATGTGGCACATTTCCAGTGCTCATTAGTCTTACGTGGCCAGTGGCTGCTCTTGAGTCCCTGGTGATAGAGTCTTGTCTCCATCTGTGAGGAAATTGTGTTAGACTGCAAGGCAGTGCACCATGCTGTCACATTTCTCCTTCGTTGTCATCTTCCCTGACACCATGACCCTCACCACTGCTGCTTATATCAGCTCGTGGGCGTGTCTACGCTGTATCCGCCTCCTCCTCCTGAACCTGTCAGTTCTAGAACGTTCTTGACTTGTCAGTTTCTCCTTGTCTGAATCTGCTGTCCTGTCCTCTGTAGCTTCCAAATGTCCATCTGTCTACCCGCCTGTTTCCCACCATCCACTTCTTCCAGGCTTTATTTCTTTGTTGCGGTTAATGGAGCACAAGCACCACTGTGTTCTGGACATCTCCAGGGTTTTCCACTTCTTGTTTTTCTCCCTGGTGATATCCACAGTGGGCATCCTATATGCTGGGTAGGAAGCCACCCATGTCCCCTGCTGTTTCTGCCCCATTTCTGCTGGAGGAAATTGTCTTCTCACAAATGTCTGCAGAGCCTTTCAAGTCTCCGAAGCAGTTGGTGTGTTACTTCTCAAGCAGGTTTCTTCCTCTTCCCTTCACTCCCCCCTCGCGCACCTCAGAGGCAGGGCCCCATGCCTTTCCACAGTTGCTTCTCCAGCTGGACGTCTAAGCAGTCTCTCTTCGCACTAGGACTCAGCTCAATTCTCTCTTGTCCTAAAGATATGTAGATGTGTTTTCCTGACTGTGCACCCTGTTAAAACAGTGTTCTTCTTCCACTCTTCTCTCTTGGTGTGCGTGTGCGTGTGCGTGTGCGTGTGCGTGTGTGTGTGTGTGTGTGTGTGTGTTGATGGATTGGAACCCAAGAGCGTCACATATGTGAGGGACATGCTGGGCACTGAGCTATGGCTCCAGCACTCTTTTCACTTTTTGTCCCGAGACCGGTCTCACTAATTCGCTTAGGCTGGACTTGAACTCACTCTGCAACCATGTTGCCTTTCAACTTCTAAAGATCCTCCTGCCTCAGCCTTTTAAGTCACTGGGAATACGAGCTGTGCCCCACCAGGCACGGCTCCTTTGGTAAAGGCCTACAGTTTTGAATTCTCTTCTGTCTGCGGTCTATCTACCAAAACTGTTGCCTCTGTGACGTCAGTGACGTCACACGCTAGATGTGCTCTGCGGTGACAAAGTTGTTGTCCCTGCTCTCTTTTGAAACTGTCTTAGCTGTTGGGCCACTGAATTGTGTTTGTTTCATTTCTGAGTCTTGACAGTGTCTCATGTTGTTGTCACACAGCACTGGGCTTATTTGTGAGGAGTTGGTACTGTCTTGGTCATGTCCACATTTAACTCTCAGCATCATGCCTAGTGTCCTCATAAACAGAGCTAAACCGAGTGAGGCATTCTTGGCGTTCTGTATGGGGATGATTCTCATTGGGAAACATCCTAAAACACAGCTCCGGTTTGCCCATCTGCTGTTCTGAACAGACAGATGGAGTCCCGGGCTCCCAAACGAGATTCTTTGAATTTTTCCTTTTTTCTCTCTCCACAAAACTTCAAGACACTTCCTTAGCATTGTTGTTACGTCCCGCATCCTGGTATCTTTGTAGATTTGCTCTGACCTGCACCCTGACAGCTTTGTCTCCCGCTGACGCCCCACTCCCTTGTTGAGTAACATTTCGGACTTCTCAGTTGGCTACAGCTTTTGTGGCAGCTGAGAAACATCCAGAAGAACCATGTCTACAGACATACTTATTTTCCAACAAAACAGCTTTCTGCCTTGGTTCTATTCCTACTTATCAATTCTGAAAATGGTTACTTTGAAATTTATGAGGACAGCGTTCTTGGAGGTGCAAAGAGAG
Organism: Acomys minous; assembly: GCF_964271855.1. NCBI lineage: Eukaryota > Metazoa > Chordata > Mammalia > Rodentia > Muridae > Acomys > Acomys minous. Next base: position 51,646,445 of record NC_140486.1, read on the forward strand.
TTGGAACAACAAAATCATGGCCCTTGAGTTTACAAGCTGCTAGGAAAAAAAATTCTGCGTGTTTTGTTTTAATTCTCACCCAGGCACCTTGTGATACCTGCACACAGAAGGTGGTTCCACAGAAGGTTTTGTGTAGGAGATGCCTGCAGGAGGAGCCTGCGGGAGCTTGAGGGGTGTACAGCGATTTCACTTGGTGGAACTGACCATGGGGATGGGCAGATCAGGTGGGGGCAGTGACATGGACAGAGGTGGTAGAAAGCATGATGCTGGCTTTAGCAGAGTAGTGGAGGCTGACTGCTCCAAGGGCACACCGGAACACAGAAGGAAAGGTGAACTGACGTGGAGAGCGGCGGACGCTAAGCTCAGCAGTACAGAGGGTGTAAGCAGTAGGTAGCCTTTGGGAGTTTTTGTTGAGGAACTGCAGGGATTGGTAACTGGCGAGATGCATTGTGCGGAGAATGGAAAGTTGAAGGTGTTGGAGGGTGTGAGGCAGGACGGTGACCAGAGCAGAGAGGTGGCAGTGACACAGGGTTCCTTTCAGAGTGCCTGGGTTCCCCTCACTGTGCTCCAGTGTGGTGATCTGTGCCTTTTGGCTACTCTGCTTCTTCTTCTTCTTCTTCTTCTTCTTCTTCTTCCTCCTCCTCCTCCTCCTCCTCCTTCTCTTTCTCTTCCTCCTCCTCCTCTTCTTCCTCTTCTTGTTGTTCTTCTTGTTCTTGTTCTCCTCCTCCTTTTCTTATTTTTGTTTTTTGAGACAGGATTTCCTCTGGGTAGCCTTGGCTATCCTAGACTCGCTTTGTAGACCAGGCTGGCCTTGAACTCACAGCAATCCACCTGCCTCTGCCTCCAGAGTGCTGGGATTAAAATCATGTGCCAGCTTCTTAGACTTAGGCTTTTGTCTAAGTTTCTCTGGTCGGGTCATCCCTCACTGCTCTTTTCTGAGTTGGTAATGTTCTAACGTGCCCAAAGGTCACAGAGAAAGAAGGAAGAGTAGAAGTCAGCTAAAGAATGGATAAACGCAATCTGCATGATGGCCCACAAGCATGTTTGGCACAAATAAAATACTGGGTGTTTGCAGGTGAGGCTGGGTTACAGCCCTGGGATACAGGGTTATTATGCTTTCAGGCTAGCAGACTGGGGGGGGGGGGGAGTGTCAAAAGCTGTAGTTAAGATATGTGTGTGCTGATCTCAACTCTGCGTATTAGTAAACAGCTGTGAATTAACTGTACTGCTTGAAGAATAACCAGGTTGTTCCTCAGTTATTTAAAATTCAGCTTGTTCTGTCAGAGTGTTCCTCATCCTGTGCCTACCACAAAGCAAAGATGCCCTTCCATCTTTAGTACAAGTGCCAACACAGTGAGACAGGCAGATGACATTGTAATGTGATGACAAGCCCATTTTTGATCCTCTTAAAGGTACACCCTTTCAAAATACTGGTACGTGTGCACACACGCACCTGCATGTTTTTCCTTCCAGACCATTTTGGAGACTGGATGAGCTTAACTACTTACAGTTTTAGGTGTTTTTCTGTTAGCATTTCCCTACTGGTTTGTGTGTGTCTGTGTGTGTGTGTTGAGCACCACTGCATCTATTGTTGTAGTGTTGATCAGGATAGGTTTATCAGCGTGTGCCCAACTATGGCTTGGGTTAGAGACAGTTTAGCCACTTGGATGTAACTATCAAAATAGCAAATAAGATAGCACCTAGGCACACATTCTCATTCTCCTCCTCCATGTTTGGAAAGCTGTGGAGTGTGGGGGGGAGCTAAACAATATGTCAGTATGCGTCTTCTTCAGTCTGTCTAATTAGAGAAGCCTCAGAGATAATGTTTTTGGGTAAAATTTTTTGACTAACCAGGGAAATGATGACTTGAAATTCTTATTTTTTTACTAAAATGTAGTTTGCGTTGATTTAGATTGTAAACATAGCATTATAGAGTGTTGGCTGTCTTGTACATGTTTGCAGTGTATATGGGTGATGACCATCTCGTTTCTGCTTATGAGCCTCCAAGCTAACATTTTTCATAACAACCAGAACAATTTATCTATTCTAAAAGGATTGTTTAGTTTCTATTTATTAATCGCCAGGCATTTATAAAGTCTTTCTAATTTGGGCCCCTTTGGTAGGTTAAGAGTAAATAATGTGCATAACCTTAAAGGATTAGTCATTGAAAAAAATGGCAAATGGTTGTATTTGTTGAATAAATGATATGAAGTCACTAAACACTGGCAACTTCAGAAAGAGAAGGCAAACAGTATGATCCCATTAACAGGCTTGGTCATCGTATTTTGTAGTGATTTAAGATTTTTAAACAAATATATTAATCTTTTACTATTAATGATTATTAATTAATGAACTCTGGAATTTTGACCTACTCTAATTTTTTAAAGTTGAAAGTGCTTAGTTATCAACTACATTGGTAATTTGAAAAAATTAAGGAGAAACTAAATAGACTAATAAAAATAGAAAGAAGAAGAAGAAGAAGAAGAAGAAGAAGAAGAAGAAGAAGAAGAAGAAGAAGAAGAAGAAGAAGAAGAAGAAAAAGCAGGTGAGCATTACCAGCCTGCTATGTGGCTCATACCTATAATCCCAGATTCCCAGAAGCAGAAGCTCAGGGTCTTGGGCAACATGGTAAAACTGTGTTAAAAAACAAAATAAAACAAGGAGCTGGTTGTGATATGGCGCACAACTTTTTCCCAGCACTTGGGAGGCAGAGGCAGGTGGATCTCTGTGGGTTTGAAGCCAGCCTGGTCTACAAAACAAGTTCTAGGACAGCCTGACTATGCAGAGAGGCACTGTCTCAAAAACAGCAGTCAGTCAATCAATCAAACAAACAAACAAATAAATAAATCCCACCCACAAGTGGCTTGAGAGATGGCTCAGTGTTGAAGAACACTTGCTGCTCCTGTGGAAGACCTGGGTCCCTTCCATTTCTTACAGAGGATCCTAATCCCCCTCTGGCCTCTGCCAACTGTTGCAGCCTGTGGTGCAGATGAACTCACTCAAGCCCACACGGCACATACACATGAAAATCAGTATGATAAAAAGGCTGCTGTGTGTGTGTGTGTGTGTGTGTGTGTGTGTGTGAGTCTATCTGTCTGTCTGTGTGTGCACTCATACCCACAGCTGGCCTTCAGTGTTCCATGAGGATTAGTTCCAGCCCCTTCCTGCTCTGAAGATATCAATATGGTCAGAGACTTCAGTTCCTTAGATAAAATGATATATCACATACATAAATCTCTTAGAGTAAGAACTCGGTAGATAGCTGTATTGTTTATGTACAATTTAGTACAAACTCATCTTTTTTTCTTGAGTTTTCTGTTTGTTTGTTTTGTTTTTTTGAAACAGGGTTTTTCTGTGTAGCCTTGACTGTCCTGGACTTGCTTTGTATACCAGTTTGGCCTCAAACTCACAGTGATCTGCCTCCCTGTGCCTCCCAAGTGCTGGAATTAAAGGCATGCACCACCACTGCCCAGCTTTTTCTTGAGTATTTTAGAAAAAAAAATTTCAATTGGCTGAATCCATGGGAAGAACCAATGTATATGGAGAGGAAGCTCTCTGTCTCTGTGTCTCTGTGTCTCTGTGTCTCTGTGTCTGCCTGTGTGTCTGTGTCTTTGTCTCTCTGTGTCTGTGTGTGTGTGTGTGTGTGTGTGTGTGTGTGTGTCCCTGTGTGTTTATGGGTGTACTGTTAAGTAATGGCCCATGATAATGGGATTTTTTTTGTTGGGTTCTTATATAGATGTACATTTTTCAAAACTGACCAAGCTGTTCTTAAGAATTGTATATTTCTCTCTGAAAATTATGCTTCAATCAATAGCAGTAATAAAAAGAAACTCACCGTACAACTCCAGTGCCCAAGGACAGTCATAGTTGGCATTCTTTATAGTCTAATATATTTTAAAAATTGAAATCTTGTTTATATAGGATATTGTAGCCTAAAGCTGGGATCAGTAGTACATGCCTATTATCATACATTACAGACAGGATAGAGGCAGAGGCTGGAGAATAGTGAGACTGTCTGAGAAAACAAACAATAGAGGACAAAAGAATATTACAGCCTACTTGTAAAACTTGTATCTTGGACCAGGCATGGTGGTATCTGCCTTTAATCCCAGCACTTGGGAGGCAGAGGCAGGTAAGCCTCTGAGTTCAAAGCCAGCCTGTTCTACAGAGTGAATTCCAGGACAGCCAGAACTGCAAAGTGAGAGCCTGTAAAAAAAAAAAAAAAGAAAGAAAGAAAGAAAGAAATATTGTGAGAATGAAGTAGGCTTTGAAGTATAGTATTTGATAGTTATTTATAATTATATTATGTATTATATTATTTATATTATATGTAGTTTATATAATATGTAAACACGGAAGAGAGTACTGTAACTGCAGGCTACACTAGCATCAACCAGATGACGTGTTCTAGGCACTGATATCATGGTGGGTACTGTTGCTCAGTCTGTGTTCCTGACTGCTGTGACTCTACACTGTTTCCTCTCAACACCCTGAATGAGGAATCCATGTTTGGCTGACTCCTAGGAACCTGGACATGTTTGAAATTATGAAGCCAAATTTGAACAAGTGTTTTTCCAGGGCTGTTGGGAGAACAGAGTCAATTAATTCTTCAAAGCACTTGAGAACCCTTAATGTAAAAGATGTGGTGGAGAGCGCTTACTTGTCTGCAGTCAGCTGCTATGCTTGGCTTCTTATTTGTGCATTGTTTATATGACAGTTGCTTTCAAGTGGAGTGTGTTCCTGCAGGCCACGCTCTGAGCACCACACTTGTATTTAAAGTCACGTACGCATCATAGGCATCTTCTCAAAACCCTATTTAGAGCATACTCACTCCGTACACAGTGTCTTGTGTCATTCTAGACTGTTCTTTACTGCTGGGCTGTGAGGGGTTTGTTTGTGCTGCCCAGACAGACTGCTGAAACGCTCTCTTTCAGGTGCATGTCCCAGGAGTGTAGCCATGCCACAAAACCCAGGTGTCTCCCCTCAGATTTTCCCTACTTTGTATGCTCATCTGCTAAGTGGGAGCCTAGAAGCTCTCCTACTGGAGCCTGCTGGCCCAGACATACATCTTCCTCAGCCCAGGGACCGCTTCCTCTTGCTGCTGTTTCAGCCTGCCAGGTGCAGGAATGGTAGACCGCTGTCTCTGGTGTGCTCACTGTGCTGGGTTAAACTTCCACTGATAGTGAGCACAAGGGCCTGTAAAGTGTGCCTGGCACAGTGGGAGTTAAGGTGCCTTGGGCCCAGCCTGTCCTCAGCCCTGCAGAGGACTGTGTTGGACACAGCTTCTGGGAACATCTAGTAGCAGATGCTTTGGATAGGGTGTAAGAGAAGGTGCGCTCACTAGGTCCACAGCCCTGTGGGAAGCAAGAGAAGAGGAGGCAGAACAGAGAGGGGGTTGGGGGGGTTTCGGGAGGTGGGGTGGGGTGGGGATGGGGGGGTTGGATGGGAGTTGCGGAGCTGGTTGGGTTGGTGCTCCATGACCACCAACCATGGTTGTTTCCTTGTTACTTGTTATCTCCTCTTTCATGAAGATGGTAACTTATTAACCTCTTTTCAAGGCGAAGTTTGAAACAGTTTTTGGGTTGGATATTTTCTCACAATGTCTTCTTCTACAGAGTTTAGTAACTGATTGTCTGCCAGTTTGTGAATTGTCTCTGTTCTGTAGAATGGAATAGTTTTATACAGATACTGAAACAAACTGTCCCACGCTTATTTACAGAATTTTGGATTAGTGTGCAAAATTTTCTCAAGTTTTTGTTTTTTGGATACAGGGCTTTATATAATGTCCAGGTTTTCAGAGCATATAGTTAAGGGTACACATGTAAAGTCATTTCCTTTCAGGAAATGCCGCAGAAATGCTTGTAATGTTTTGCCCGCTTTGCTCATTTGTGAGGTTATGAGCCTGTGTTGGGGAAGTTCCTATTATTTAATATTTCAGCTAGTAAGACATCAGATGGTTTTAAAAGTCCACTTTAATGGCCTCTGTGAGCGATGCAAAATTTTAGGCCAACAGTGCCAGATACACACGTACATTCATGGGTAAGTGTGTGTGCACTTACACACACGTTCACAATGGAAATTGAAACTTACTGCCTGAAAAATTAATTGGGAGACAGGTAAGCTACATTTGCATCCATTTTAAATAGTTTATTATAATTGGGTAGAGTGAATTATATGTAAGATATAGGGGTTTGATAAAGATTAATTTAATAAACTAATTGTGCGTATGAATACTATGTCTATCTTCTTACCTATCACCTGCCTCAAGCTGGTGGCCAGTGTGACACTGTAGACCACAGGGAATGTGTGACCCTTTACCTATAGTGTCCACACCACCAGGGAGCCACATACTTGCTGACACCCTGTCCCAGACCTGAATCAGACACTAGAGGTGACTGGCATGGCTCTGCCTTAACAAGGCCACCAGAGAAGTCATCTTAGATAAGAGCCATACAAGTCCCACCTTCTTCCGTTCTTCCATCATTCTTTATGCATGCACGTTTATGTGTGTGCACACCTGTGTGTGCGCGTGCACTGGAGGCCAGAGGACAACTTTCTATATTGTGTCTTAGGTACCATTGCATTTTCTTGTTTTTGGTTTTTTTTTTTGTTGTTGTTTTTGTTTGTTTGTTCATTTGGTTTTTTTTTTTTTGTTTTTTTTTTGTTTTTTTTTTTTTAGACAGAGTCTCTCACTGGCCCTGGGGCTCACATAATAGTCAAGGCTGGCTAGCCATAACCTCAGCCTTGACTACTGGCAGGCACCTAAACTCAGCCGCCAGGCCTGTTGCTCGGTCCCTCCTGCATCCATCGTCCATATTTCTTTGATTTAAAAAGTGTTTCTGAGAACTGTCTGCTTGCTGGGCCTTGGGAGTGCGCTGAGACGGTCTGAACGTTGGCTGGCACACAGCGGGAAATGTGGAGCTGGTGGGGCAGTGACATTCTGTCAGGGGTTGGGAAATCTTACAGAGAGACTTAGGCTGTACGTATTTTAATCATTTTGTGGGCTATACAACCTACACCTCTGCCTCTGACACTAGGCAAAACATAGGGCTGCCTGCCCTGAGAGCTTAGGCAGACTGCCAGCTGTGGCCACTGCTTGGTGCTCTCTTTCCCAGGCCACACACAGTCATCTTGCGCATGTCAAGTCCTGGTGTGTGCACAGGGGGGTTGGGGGGCATGGGAGTGGGGTAGGGGTGGGGTTGGGGAGGTAGAATAAGGCAGAGTAGGGGTGGGGGGTGATGGGTAAGGCTGGGGAGGGAGTGGTGGAAGGGGAGGGGTGCTTTCTTTTGTTCACTGCTGATAGAAGATAGTCTCTCTGTTGTTCTAAGGAAGGGGAAGGAAACAAGAAGAGCCTTCCCAGGGTGGAGACACAGGTGCTGTGGCCAGCATGACCGCCTTGGGCGTGTTCAGGCACAGCTAGAATGAACCCGGGCAGAGATAGCGGCAGGAGCAGGCAGTGGGAAGTAAGAGTTCACAAGCAGACCGGGAGGTAGAGGTGGAACTTTGAAAAAAAAAAAAAAGGAGCAGCCTTTGGGGGGGGGTAGGGGGAGGGTGGTGGAGCTGGGAGGGGCAGGAGGCTGGGCTGAGCAGGGAGCCAGGCCTGTGGTTTGGTTGGCAGCAGAAAGGGCTCTTCAAGAGTTTGAGGAACATGGGGCTGGAGAGATGGCTCAGTGGTTAAGAGCACTGTCTGCTCTTCCAAAGGACCTGGGTTCAATTCCCAGCAACCACATGACAGTTCACAACAACTGTCTGTAATTCCAGTTCCAATGGCTCTGACACTCTCATACCAATGCACATGAAATAAAATTAAATGAATTAAAAAATAAAGTTTGAGGAGCTGAGGTCAGTAAAGTTTTCACGGAGCATCCTACCATAGGGCAGACTTGTAGGCAATCCTGCCTATGCTTTGGAAAAGGTGGCAGATGGCATACCGAGGGCCAGAGAGATAGGGCAGGCAGAAGGTTGAGGGCTTGCCCTGGGGCTGGTTGAAAGAGACAGATGGTAGGTTCATGTCTTTGGGAGAGATCCTGCAGTCCCATTAGGCTGTCTGAGTTTTCCTTCATCTCCCCACATCTGTGTCAATGAATGCCTGCCCTCCATCTTCCCTCAGGGAAGCCTGCTGCCCTGGGAGAAACCTGCCCTGGTCACTCCAGTTCTGGTCATGTTCTTCTCCTAGTTTTCCCTGCTGCTGGTGCTGGTGCTGGTGCTGGTGCTGCTGTTTCTCTTCCTACATGCTCAGGTGGGGCCCTTTGTGCACATGACCTTTCACTTAGATTTTTCAACACTTAAGGTCAATGGGAATTTTTTTTTTTTTTAACTGATCCTGGGATCATAGTCTTCATAGTGTGGCAGAGAATAGTCACTTAGGAGTTGGCCATGTGACCTTAGGTCAATGACCACTTCCCAAGCCTGCATTTCCTTATCTATGAAGGGAGATGAGTGTTGTTACCAGCCTCCCCAGGGTCTCCTGGTCTGGACCTGCTCTGCCCAGGAAGTACTTCAGATAACGCCTGCATATTTTAAGGTCTCACTAGTTGCAACAGGGCTTAACACCTGGTAAATAATAGCTGTTCAATGAATATTGACTGACAGAAGAATGTGATGCAGATAGATTTTTGTGGCAGATGGGTGCAGACCTGGTAAAGCTGACTGTCATCAGTGGCTGTGAACTTTGTGAGGATGAAACTGTGGGCTTTCAGAGAGATTTACACACACACACACACACACACACACACACACACACACACACACACACGGGCAGGTTTTGGATTTTTGGAAGCTGTAACATTCCCAGAGAAAGGGTGATCTGATGTCATTGACACAGGCGCAGATGTCCACATGCATTCGATAGCTGATTAATGATCAGATGCTCCTGCATCTTCCAGGATTTCTGCCTGACAAGCTCAGCAGACAAACACTGAGGGGAAATAATTAATGTCAACAGTGCACCTTGCTTCCAGATGGAGAGCTAGCTGCTATGTTTGGGTTCTCAGTGCCCTTTGCTGTATTTATAGGCAAGTGGCTTTACTGTCTCATGAGCAAGATTTGTGAACAGACTACAAAAGGGAAAGTGCCTTTTCTCAAAAGAGAAAAGACCTTTTTGCCCTAGAAAGGCCACAAACTGAATTTGGATAAGGTTTTGAAAAACCAGAAAGAGATGCAGATTTGATTTCATATACTTCTAAAATGCTGTCGACTTACCATTCCTGCAACTCAATTAAAAAAAAAATTAAAAGGTAAATTTCTGACCTTTACTCATGGGAAATCTGTCATGGTTCCCCAGGGGCTCAGGCCACAGGACATTGTACTCACCTCCTTTCTGTCTCTCACCCTGTCTAGCTTTCTAATCTTTTGTTAGATCCACTTAGTGGCAAGCCCAGTCACACTCCCCCATCTAGCCAGAGGGATCCAGAAGTGCTGTCTTTCCACTGGGGCATCATGGGAACAGTTTGATGGCCACTATAGTAATAAGTGTGGGGTAAAGAGCCCCATAGCAGGGGCAGGAAGGATGAGCAGATCAGCTTTTGTTCTTGGAAGATTGTGAAGGAGATTGCTGCGAGGCTCGTATCTCACAGTCTGCAGTTCAGTTTACCTGCCATGTAGCATTCAGAGAAATTGGGGAAGACTCCTGACCTCCACAAACGCACGCACGTTGAAGGGTTTTGATGTGCAGTGTCTAAGGCAACACAGTCCTAGTTCCCTGTTTGCGCTTTAACGTCTTTAACTTCTTAGTACAGCGCTATTAACGAGGGGATGCTAGCTCCAGCTCTCCTGTGCTGGGCTGATGCTGAATTCCCACCACCCCACAGCCGTGCAGTTTTGACTGTGATGTCACTTCTGCCGTCACTTCTTGTAACTCCAGCTGCTCACCGCTTTCTAGTCCTCTCTGTGCCTTGCTCATCTCGTCCTCACACTTGGAGGACCTTCTTTTTCTCTCCCACTAATCCAAGCCTTCCTCATCTGTGAAGATTCATTTCCTTAGGAAACCTTTCCGAAGCACAGAGTCACAGAACACACCCTGATGGATTAAAACAGGCTGGGGTCCCAGACAGGATGGCATGTTCGAAAGATCTGTGCACAGATGCCCAGTGGCTGGGCCCTGGGTGTGGGGCAGAGAAACACTAACTGTGGAGGGGCAGGGCTAGGTTGCAAAGGGAGCTTGGAGATCAAGGTGTAGGAATTTGGGTTTTGTCTTTATTATATCAAAATTATAAGAATGCATTTTAAACAAGATGATGTCCAAGTCAACCTTGCTGGCTGAGATACTCAGGCTTCTGGGTGGGAAAAGAGCAAAATCAGACACGGGGACAAAATTAAGAAGCAGTCACACCAAAGATCAGTATGTTAAGTGGAATAAACCAGACTCAGCGAGGTGAACACAGTATGCTTACCCTTGTATGGAGACCTATGGATTTTGTATGTGTGTGCATGTGTGCGTGTGTGTGTATGTGTGCGTGTCATGGAAATAGAAAGGGGGCGTGAGAAAGGATGAGAGATCTTAAGAGAAGAGGGCGGGAGGGAAAAAGAGAGAGTAATAGAATACATGTGACATGAAAGCAGAAGAAAGGACTGTTTGGGAGGAGCTGGGGACCAGCAAGAGGAGGTGGGGGTGGGGCGGTGGAGCATGTTAGCCGAGGAGGAGGGAGATGAGTAAGAACAAAGCCAAATGACATGTGTATGAAAACGCTGTAATAGAACCCATTCCTGTGTTTGCTAACTTAACAATAAACTGTGGCGGGGGAGCGGGGTGGGGGGGGAGGGGGGGAGAGGCAGTTGCAGTTGTAGGGGGCAGACAGGAGTGATGGCAGTGGGGTTGGAGAGTCATGGACACATATGTGTCCAGAGTCACATCAAAATGATAAAACTGACTGGCTGCTATAGCTGAGTTGGAAGAAGTGTGTGGAGAGTGTGTTTGCCAGCCTGGACTGATGGGAGGAAAGCCTACAAGCCCTGCACAGAGGCCCTTTCTCGTGTCCCCCTTCCCTTGACTGTCTAGACTTGGTGAGAGAGTTGTTGTTGTTGTTGTTGTTTTTAAACTGGTAAGTGATATTTTCTGCACACAGGTCTGTGTGAGTTTTCCTTTTCCTGTAGCAGAAGAGTTCTTCTCTTACGAGAGGTCCAAGGAGGTCCCTGAGCACCGAGTCTCTCAGTGGCTTTGGAGCTGGGTGGGTGTGGACTCCCGTGTCTTGTGCTGTGGGCCTCTCCCCTTGCTCTCCTGTGCTCAGGGTGGAGCCCTGTTTAGCTGCTAAGGAGCTGTTCTGTGGCCAGGACTCCTGTGTGTGTATAGTCATGTGTAGCCTCCTGCCCTCCTGTCTCCTTTAGCTGCCACGGTGGGGGGTTTGGGTGGGGGAGGCACAAGAACTCTGTGGGAATGAAAACAATTTGCAAGTGAGATTTTACGCTAGTCTAGGCCAGTGTTTGGTGAAACATTTTCCAAAGTTTTTTTTTTTTTTCCTCCTGAAGTTTAACCTTTGGCTTTGCCCAGTCAGACATCCATGAGACACCCTGACCTGTTGTCTCATTTTCTTAAACTTGCTGTTATCGAGGCCTTGCAGCCCTGTTGCTGACCTGAAGTGGGTGCTGAGCAGGCAGTTTTAGCATCTCCACAGGGAAGAGCGAAGGTAACATGGAGTGGTTTGACATGTTGTCCCTCCTGGCTAGTCAGAAGCCTTGCTGATGGCTGGGGTGCTGGAAAGGCATGTATGCAAAAAGCTCATGACCTTCGTATTAGAATAGTGGAATAAGATTTGCATCAGTATGTGGCGCTCTCTCTCTCTCTCTTTCTCTCTCTCTCTCTCTCTCTCTCTCTCTCTCTCCCTCTCTCTCCCTTTCTCTCCCTCTCTGTGTCTGTCTGTCTGTCTGTCTCTCTCTCTCTGTCTGTCTCTGTCTCTCTCCGTCTCTCTCTCTCTCTCTCTCTCTCTCTGTGTGTGTGTGTGTGTGTGTGTGTGTGTGTGTGTGTGTCTGTCTGTCTGTCTGTCTGTCTGTCTGTCTGTGTGTGGAAGAGAACATGGCAGGAGACGAGAGGGCAGGCAATTTCAGGAAGCACAGTCTCCCTCCTGGCAGAGCCTTTCTGAGCCGAGGGGCTGCAAACACAGCATCCTGTTGTTCCTCTTGTCTGTCAGTGCGTGCGTGTTTGTTTCATATTCATCCACACCCCACCTCCTGGGGCTTGGTGTCACAACCATTATCCGTCCATCTTGAGCTGCCTGCCTCGTCCCATGAAGGCCAGCAGCATGTCTCCCTAATTGGCTGGTAGGGTCACTGCTCATTGACATGCATGTGTGTGCTGCCTTCCCTCCCTTCTTCTTGACATTCCTCTCCACACCCCCTGCTCCCTCTGGCTTCTAGAAGGAGGCCCTAGGAGAATGGGAGGAATCTGGTCTCTTGCTGAGATAGGAAACCTGCTCAGGGTGTAACTTCCCAGTTGGTGGCCCTTTTCCAAGGTGTGATGCTCTTAGCCTTTTGAGAGAGTCTCCATTTAGTGCACAGAGGAAGAAAATAGTCCTGCAGTTAGGGAGCTGCCCGGACCATAGTGATTCCTGTGTTTGTTGCTTCTGTAGGCACTGGGAACTCAATGGAATCTTGAAAAACAGGAGGAAGCTGCTTGAAAATAAATCCCCACCATTTCTGCATCCTCCCTATCCTCTGTGTGTATGTGTGTGTGTGTGCGTGTGTGTGTGTGTGTGTGTGTGTGAGAGAGAGAGAGAGAGAGAGAGAGAGAGAGAGAGAGAGAGAGTGATCTGAGTCTCTCACTATGCACTCTAGGTAGTCTGGAATCTGCAATCCTCCGGCCTCAGCATTCTGAGTGCTGGAGTTAACAGGTGTGGCCTAGCAATGCCTGGCTTTACACAGATCACTTGATAGTAGGCCGTGATGCCTACAAGACAGGAGAGGAAGAGAGCCTTTTGCCATTTGCAAATAGCCATTAAGTACATGAACAGAATCATAAAAGCACGAATGTGTATCTCAAAAAATATTGTAGATGTATTTTTTTTCTAGATTTATTTATTTGTGTATATGAGTGCTCTATCTGCATATATGCCTACATGCCATAAGAGGGCATCAGATCCCAGCATAGACGGTTGTGAGCCACCAGATGTTTCCCAGGAATTGAACTCAGGACCTCTGGAAGAGTAGACAGTGCTCTTAACCACTGAGCCATCCCTCCAGCCCTCTGGTAGATCTCTAAAAAGAAAAATAGCCCCATCCCATCTGTCCTATTTTCACTTGCAAATTCTAACTGTAGATTTTTATACTTATAACTTGTGCTAACCCAAACATTTAGCAGTAGGGCAGAAATATAACTTATTATCAGTCAGATGTAACGTCTTACAAAAGAAAGAATGAACAGGGTACAAGGCAGAAGAGGGAAGGTGGGGGGGTGGGAAAGGAAACTGTGTCCTGGTTAGAGAGTGGAAAGACGGACTTTTAGGGGAGTCTGAATGATTCAGGAGCATTAGCGTCAAGCACATCTCTTCCCAGAGTCTTACATGGTCTCGTCAGAATAAAACCCGACAAGTCGTTACTGCACGGTGGATATTTTCACACTCTGAAATAGTGCTAAGGCTGGCAAACACAAGGAGGAGTCCAAGTTCTGAGTGGTCCCCAGGCTAGACAGTAGGTACAGATAATGGAAGCGACTCCTCCGTCCTGGATTTGCGGCTGTGGTGCAGTAGGTGTGGTACACACCCACGACTTCCCTTGTGGCGAGAATGAGAGCCAGCGGTAGAGTACCGTTCTAGTTTGCTTGCTCTTCCTGTGATGAGCACCCCATTGATCAGGTGACCCAGGGTAAAAACATCGTCATTGGCTTACGTATAAACCCAGCAGGTCCAGCTTGCGTGGACATTGAAGTGTTTTTGAGCCATGGCAGACCAGCCATCTGAGATCGGATTCTTGGACTCTACCCATCTTCAGGCCTGGAGGAAAGCTAGACAGGAAGAATTCGGGACCTTTCCAGTTCACCTACTGTTTATTGGGCACGGGAGCTTGACTGACAGAGTCATGGTCTCTACTGTGTTGGTGTAAGGCTTTGCGAGACTAGAAAACGTTCCCTAGTGTGCCGAAAGGCGACTTCCTCTCCTTAAACTAGCCACTGACTTAAACAAAGTCGCAAGATCAGGCTGCCAAAATCATACAGAATTTATAGAGTAGAGAGTGACAGTCCTTCGCGTTTGAATGGGGTCTGACAGCGTGAGGAGCGCGCACAGTGCCTGCTGCTTGAACACAAGTTGCAGTGAACACTGGGCATGTTGCTGAGCTCCCCCTCCCCCCATTTTAAACACGCGAAAGAGTTGTCAGCCCCTTTATTCCCTTAAAGATGACTTTAGCAAATTAACGGAATGTGCCTTTACTGCTGCTGTCTCTCAGTTCTGCAGAGCCTGTTTAACACGAATAGAGGCAGGATTGTGTGCCTCCGGCACTTAATGTTAGAGATGAGACCAGAACCATCTATGTGGCGCTTTACGCTTTTAAAGAGAGCTTCCAGGTAGGTTTTGTTTGATCTTCCAAGACAGCCCGTGATGTAGGTTGGGCAAGGGTTATTAATTCCTCTTGTGAATAAGGACACTGAGTTTGAAAGTGATTTCAGCCAACTTGCTGAAGGCCACAGAGCCTTGCACAGACCTGTGAGGGTGTCTGGGACTCTGCCTCTCATCCAGTGTGGCAGGAAACCCCACAGGCCAGTCTTTACCTTTTATGTTCAGCTGAGAGGGAGGGGGAGGGTGCTGAAGGCGGTCCTCTTCTGAAACGATAGGTTTGCTCACAACTGTCTATACTCCTTTTCCTGTTAAGAACGACACAGATCTTTTTTTTTTTTTGAGGACAGTCCCAGGGCTGAGAGCTGTATTTCAGGCCACTGGAGGGATAAAATCAGGAAGAGCGAGGGTGTTGCTGTTGTGAGGGGAAGGGGCAGTGAACTGGGTGTGGGAACTGTGGGTCTCAGCATCTTCACTGTTCAGAGTGATGACTGGGTTAGGTGCTCCTGGCATTAAACCGAGGATGCAGCCTTAGAGAAGGCAGTGGCGCGTCCACTTCCCCCAGCGAGTGAACTGCAGAACCAGGCCTGTGCAGGCCAGGCCTGTAATAATGTGATTAGCCATGAGACCTGGCATCACCCTGTTTCTAACTCAGGAAAAGCTGGCTTTCCAAAGCCTGTGATTTAGGAGATGGTGACTCACATTATGACATGATTCATAATGCCTACTGTAAATGTCTGTAGCGCCATTGCGCTTTCTTCTAAGGCATTACCTGTTTAGCTGAAAATGGTAAGGAATTAGCCCGTTTTATTAGGTATTTGGTTATTTGAGGATTAATGAATTGCTTCAAATTTTTCAGTCATGAAAAACTAAGTGAGTTATAAGATTGCAACGACACAAATTTTTCTTTCCACACAACTTTTCAGCTGAACACTGAGTGTTTTAACTGAATGACTTTTTTTTTAGTATGTCGTCATTTTTTTACCCTGCATTAATCATATAAAATCATGTTTCACTCAGACATATACAGGCATATATAACATGTGATTTGATCATATCCAGACACTCACTGTACTGTGTTGTTCCCATCTACCATTCCCCCATCTTGTCTTCTCTAATAGAATGTTTTTTATAAAGATTATTTCTTTTATTCTTTGAGATTATAATATAGATACATCATTTATCCTTTCCCTTTCCTCCCTCCAAATTATCCCACATATCCCTCCGTGCTCCTTTTCAAATCTATGGCCCCTCTTTTCACTAATTGCTGTTCACACATATCTGCATGTGTAAATCCATATATATTCCTAAAGACATACATGTATTATGTTATTCATATGTATGTTTCCAGGGCTGACTATTTGGTGTGCTCTTCACCGAGGAGGACTGTTGTTTTTCTCTCTCTCAGCGTTCTTTAGTTGCCTGTTGTTCCTTGTGTAGGTCTACTGTAGTTCCTCACATGCTCTCCCCCGACCCCCGTCAATGGTCACGTGTGTGTTGCTGTCTGTCTTCAGCTCATGTTATGGGCGTAGCTCCCGCCATCATCACCAGGAGTCACACAGCCACAGCAGACTCCCTTCTGCCCGCTCTTCCTCACCACGCCCCGAGCCTATGTGCAGTAGTTGTTCTGGGCATGTGTCCGCTGGGACCTGGCTCCAGCTCTGCATCGTGGTTGGCTGTGGTTCTCTGTAATGGTCTCTGTCTGTTACAAAGAGAAGGGGCGAGGACTACGCTTGTCTGTGGCTGCAGGGACAGATATGTAGAAGTTAGTAGTTAGGGGTTGTGCTGGTTTGGTAAAGCAGCGGTTGTGGCTCTCTTCCAAGACGCATGACTTCACCAGCTCTGGAGGGTTGGCTGGGTCTCCAGTACCAGGCAGACGTGGATTCCCTCTTGTTCATCAGTCCCTGAAGGGCATTTTAAAGCAAGCGGCTTGACACTGAGCAGTGGGGAGAAATGGCTTCTAGTGTGCACTCTGGTCACCACAGGACTCTGGGGCATATTTAAGTTAGATCCACTTTATTGCTTTTATGACAGTACCCAAAATCGCTTTATTTTCCAAGAAGTAGTTTATAATACAGCCAGTGGAAAATGGTTACCTGATATACAACCCTTTATTGTTCAGAAACACAATGTTTTATTCATAATACTGTGTTTTTGAAAATGTCCAAGTCTGCCAAGATCAGCTTACCTTCATCTTCGCCAATACTTTATAGCATCTTTTTAAAGGACTGCAATTTGTCTGAAACAAACAAACAAACAAACAAACAAACAAACAAAGAGATAAAGCAGAAGCAAAGTGCCTGGTGGAGATGCCATGTGATGCAAACTATTAGAAACATGGGAGATGCGAAGGGTCGGTTGCCCGGGCAACCCCAATGCCATCCGGGATCCTGTTCACCCTCCCATCTTTCCTCTCTCCTCTTCGTTATTCAGGGTAATGTACTACATGCTTACTGTATACCAGGTATTTGTACTTACAGCTAAAACTTGTGGTTTGCAGTCTTGTTACAAGAGAAACAAATATCTTGCTGTGTAAGTGTTGATAAGTTTGCCTTTATTATATTCTTAGAAGCAGTGCTGAAAGAATCAGTGGGTTTAAACATGAGGCATTTCTTGTTTTTAAAAGCTTTGAGTACACAGCATTTTCAGTTTGTTTTCTGAAACACAACGCCTTCTGTGATTATTCTGGTGGGAAGCGTGGTTCTTCTGAGTCTTAACATATTTGGGAAAGAGCGAGGCTAGGAGCCCGGGGCTTGCTTCTGCAGAGTACCACCCAGTAACACCCAGTAACACTCAGTAACACCCAGTACTACCCAGTACTTTGGCATTCTAAGTCGCTCAGCCAACTTTTCTCAGCCATAGTTCCCTTATTTGAAAACAGGGGCTACTGCTGCCTCCTCCCGCCCCGTTGTAAGACTTAAATGATGTGGAAGCTGAGCACAGTGTGCAGTAGCTGGTCACGCTGGGTCCTGGAGTGAATGCTGCAGTGTCTGTGACACACTCAGCGCCTTGTGTCCTTGGAGAGTTTTGGTTGAATGTAGAATGTTCATGGCGTAGATGTGGAGGCCCCCGTAGTAGTTTGGCTGAGTTTTGGAACTGGCATGGAAGCAAAGGAGAGCTGGGGAGCTCAGGAGAGCTCAGCGGTCGTTTGTAGCCCGAGCTGCCACACCCTTCTAGAAGCTCCAGAAGTCAGTGAAGGAGCCCTGTCTGCGTAAGATCTTGTCTGTAGAGGATGAAGGAGCAAGAAAGCTGTAGATTGTAAAACGTTTGTTCTGATAGTATACTTTCCTTTCTGTGCCTTTTCCACAATTTGAGATGAGTCCAAATAAGTACTTTGATTTATTTTGTTTTTCAGCGTGGCTCATGATCCTCTACAGGGTCTGTTGCTTTTCCGTAAAGCTGGAAGGGTCTGTTTGAAGGGACTTCAGAGAAGAGGTGTGTGTTGTGGCTGCACGTGCCTCTTGGAAGTCCCTTGATAGGCGTGTGATGAGTTTTTTCCCCCTCTGGGTATAAGGTTGGGTATTCCTCCCGGTGGATTGTGAGACAGTCAGAGACTGATCAAATGACCAGGAGAGGAGAGTGTTGGCAGAGGGACAAATTGTGATCTCTAACTGTTCACTGTAGCGTCCCCTTCAGGCACAGCGAGGAGAGTGTTTATATAGTTCAGTCAACCAGGCTCACAACTGCAGTAGTTGAGCAGTGACTGTGATGCTATTTTAACATTTTTCTTTTATACTCTTGTTTTATTATGAATATAGAGATCAAACCCAGGTCTCCAAGCACGCTTGGACTGATATTCTTCTATTGTACTTTCAAAACCCCTTTTATTGGCTAAAAAAATACACTCTGAGTCTTCCTTTGGTTGCAGTGTAGTAGAGCCAGGGTAGAAAGGTGCCCCAGATCAGTAAGTCGAAGCAGAGTTTAGATGTTACAAACATTATTTAATAGCTGAGCAGGGCCAGGTATTTGTTCGGTGAAGGTGCTTTCTGCGCATGCCTGGTGTACTAGTTGCTTTTTGTAGTGATGAAATACCCTGACCCAAAGTGATTTATGGAAGAAAGTTTGTTTTGACTATGGTTCCGGAGGGAGAGTCCATAGTGATGGAGGAAGCATGGCAGCATGAGGCAGGAGAGGGAGCTGGCTGGCCACAGTTTGTCACACAGGAGACTGAGAGCCAAGTACAAGTGGGACAAGGCTATAAACACTCAGGCACATGTGACCTGTTTCCTCCAGGAAGGCTCTGCCTCCTAGGGTTTTATACTCTCCCCTGTGAGCCTATGGGAGATATTCCTCTTTTAAACCACCATATCTGGTAGGTAACCCGGGATGGTCCTTGGAACCTACATAAAGGTAGAAGGCGTGAACCAACTCCACAGAGTTGGTTCAAATACCCACGTTTTCTGACTTCCACGTGCCAACTATGCCCCAGGCCTCCCCACGACAAACATGCGCACAATGATAATAAATAAATTAAATCTAAAAGGAACTGAACGGTGGCCACGGTGAGCTGCGCTGTAGTGTAATAACATAGATCACATAGCGTGGCTGTATTTATTACGAACCAGTAAAGTGGTTGTTCTTTTCCCCCTCGGAGAGCATGTCTCCGCTTCTTTTTACTCCTCTGCAGACATGAGCCTCAGACTATGAAATGCCAAACGGAACGTGTGGCTTCCTATAAAGACACAGCTCAGTCGTTGTGTTGCTGCAGGCGAGGTGGGAAGAAATGCATGCTGGGAGCAAGGCTTTTTGGAATCATTTCCTCGTGGGCTTTCCCCTTCCATTTATGACCACCTACTGCCCTTTGGCCTTCCCTCTGGGAGCTGGAACTGTCCCCATCTTGTCACTTACAATTCTTCTGGTCAGGTTGTCTTTCCTGTGACCCCGGACCTTTTAGACTGTCTGTCTCCTCACCGTCTTGATATAAGACTAGTTTCATAGTGCTGAGGTGCCTCTGTATCTATCCTGCTTCTAAGCAGGCCCACCGAGAGCCTGCTGGCTGCGCTCCTTGGGGTCTCTGAGACCTTTCATGAAACTGGAGGTCAGTCTCCTGCAGCAAAGTCACTAGGACTGTCGGTGCCACTTCAGATGTCTTCACTGAGTGCGTTTAGTGCCGGGGTGCCAGTGATTTATATCTACGAAGGTGTCACAATATATGCCATTTCACATATGCTAGCCCAGATATTAATTGTAAAAAAAAAAAACAAAACCTAGCTCATTAAATAATACATGCAACCAAGCTTGGTGACATATGGCTTTCATCGAAGCGCCTGGAGGCAGAAGCAGAAGATTCAGGAGTTGAAGGTCATCCCCCTGCTGTCGAGCAAGGGGTCGCACGGGACCCCATTTTAAAACACCGACAAAGACGGCAACACATAAAATTATAAAACTTCCATGTCAACAAAATTGTCTTCATTAAGTAGGTCTCTTTTGGAAAAAAATTTTAAATTTTTTTATTTATCTACTTTATATCCTGATTGTATCCCGCCTCCCTCAGCTCCTCCGAGTCCCATCCCCCCTCCACCTCCTCTAGTCCTCAGAAAAGGGGACCCCCCCCCTTCCCTATCATCTGACGCCAGCCTATCAAGACTCATCTGGACTGCCTGCATCTTCTTTCTGTGTGGCCTGACAAGGCTGTCCTGCCAGGGGGAAGTGATCAATGAGTAAGCACCAGACTCCATGTCAGAGGCGGCCCCTACTCCCCATGTTATGGGACTCACAAGGAGACTGTGCTGCCTATAGACTACATCCAAGCAGGAAGTCTAGGTCCTCCCGATGCCTGGTCCTTGGTTGGTGCATCAGATTCTGCAGTACCCACCTACCCACCTGGGCCCATCCATGGGTCTCCTTGTGGAGCTCTTGTCCCCTCCGTGTTCTTCTATCCCCCAACTCTTCCATAAGACTTCCTGCGCTCCACCCCAAAGTTTAGCTGTGAGTCTTGGCATATGCTTTAATCCCCTGCTGTGTGGAGTCTTTCAGAGGACCTCTGTGGTGGGCTCCCTTCCTGTTCCTTCTCTTCAACTGCTTCCGGTGTCTATTCTATTTGCCCTTCTGAATGAGGATTAAGCATCCTCCCTAGGGTCCTCCTTGTTATTTATCATCTTTAGGTCTGTGTATTGTAGTGAGGTTATCCTGTATTCTGTGGCTAATATCCACTTATAAGTGAGTATATGCCATGCGTGTCTTTCTGGATCTGGATTACCTCACTCAGGATGATCTTTTCTAGTTCCACCCATTTATCTGCAAATTTCAAGATTTCCTTGTTTTTAATAGCTTGAGTAGTATTCTATTGTATCAACGTACTACAGTTTCTTTATCCATTCTTTGCATCAGGGACATCTGGGTTGTTTCCAGATTCTGGCTATTACAAATAGAGCTGCTACACTGGATGTGGTGGTGCATGTCTTTAATCCCAGCACTCGGGAGGCAAGGGCAGGCGAATTGCTGTGAGTTCATTCAAGGCCAGCCTGGTCTACAAAGCGAGTCCAGGACAGCCAAGGCTAACACAGAGAGATCCTGTCTTGAAAAACAAAACAAAACAAAATAAAAACAAACAAACAACAACAAAAACAAAAAACCCAAATAAAGCTGCTATGAACATAGTTGAGCAAATGTCCTTGCTATATGGTGGGGCATCTTTCAGGAGTGGTATGGCTGGGTCTTGAGGTAGCACGATTTCCAATTTCCTGAGAAAGTGCCAGATTGATTTCCAAAGTGGTTGTACAAGTTTGCGCTCCCAGCAGCAATGAAGGAGTGTTCCCCTTTCTCCACATCCTTGCCAGCATGTGCTGTCACTTGAGTTTTTCATCTTAGCCATTCTGATGGGTATAAGATGGAATCTCAGAGTTGTTTTGATTTGCATTTCTCTGATGACTAAGGACATTGAGCCTTTCTTTAAGTGTTCCTCTGTTATTCGACATTCCTCTGTTGAGAATTCTCTGATTAACTCTGTACCCCATTTTTAATTGCATTATTGGTTTGGTGGTGCTTAATTTCTGTAGTCTTTACATATTTTAGATATTAGCCCTTTGTCAGATATAGGGTTGATGAAGACCTTTTCCTAGTCTGTAGGCTGTCATTTTGTTCTGTTGACAATGTCCTTTGTCTTACAGAAGCTTTTCAGTTTCATGAGGTCCCATTTATTAACTGTTGATCTTAGAGCCTGAACTGTTTAGGAAGTTGTCTCCTGTACCAGTGAGTTCAAGGTTCTTCCCCATTTTTTTTCTTCCAACAGATTTAGTGTGTCTGGTTTTATGTGAGGTCTTTAATCCACTTGGATTTTAGTTTTGTGCAGGGTGATAAGTAAGGATCTATTTACATTTTTCTACACATAGACATCCAGTTAGACCAGCACCATTTGTTGAAGATGTTATCTTTTTTTCCATTATATGGTTTTGACTCCATTATCAAAAATCAAGGGTCCATTGGTATATGGGTTTATTTCTGGGTCTTTGTTTTGACTCCATTGATCCACCTGTCTGTTCCTATGCTAGTACCATGCAGTTTTTATTACTGTTGCTCTATAGTTCAGCTTGAGATCAAGGATGGAGATTCCTCTGGAAGATCTTTAATTGTACAGGACTGTCTTAGGTATTTGTTTTTTGGGTTTTTTTTTCTCCCATATGAAGTTGAGAATTGTTCTTCCATGGTCTATAAAGAATTGTGTTGGCATTTTTTATGGGAATTGCATTGAATCTGTAGAATCTGTAGATTGCTTTTGGTAAAATGGCCATGTTACTATGTTAATCCTACTGATCCATGAGCATGGGAGATCTTTCTACCTTCTGGTATCTTCTTCATTTTCTTTCTTCAGAGACTTGAAGGTTTTTTTGTACAAGTATTTCACTTGCTTCGTTAGAGTTACACCAAGATACTTTATGGGTTTTTGTGGCTATTGTGAAGGGTGTTGTTTCCCTAACTTTTTTTATCAGCCCATTTGTCTTTTGTATACAGAAGGGCTACTGATTTTTTTTAAAGTTGATTTTGTATTCAGCCACTTTGTTGTCTGTGTTCCAGATGGGCTAGGCCGATGAGGAGCAGGCAGAGAGAGATCCAAGCCGAAAGCTGCTTGGGTGCCCTACAGGCCTCCTCGGGATGGCAGACAACGTGGGTTGTGGCCCATTCCCACTGATGAAGTCTAAGCCAGCCTGACTGCAGGGTGAAATCCCACTTAGAATGCGTAATGCCATGTGCTCCCTCCTCAGCACCTGGGATACTTGTGTATGCTTTTCTCTGAGTTTTCATCATCAGCAATGATCCTGCTATGAGCCCACAGATAGGAAGTCAGTAGTGCCAGGAGCTTTCCAACAGAAAATGCCATGTAAAGTCTGGTTCTTCTCAAGAGTAGAATATCCTGCTGAATCCCCCACCTCTGGGAGGGAAGCCTCTGCTCTGGCTGCCGCCCTCACCATTTTACCTTCCCCAGCCTCAGCAACCAAGAGCCAAAATTCTAGCCCCATCCTCTCGCTGGGGTAAACCTAAAGTAGGTCTTTTTGCAAACAAAGCAATGTTCACTTTGTACCTTCACAGATTTCTTTACTATCTGACTTTGTAGTGATGGCTGGACTCTCTTACTGTTTGATGTGACACCAGGAGCCATGTCAATGCTTCTAAAAGGAGGAGTGTGGTGGTGCATATACCTTTAATCCAGCACTCAGGAGGCAGAGGCAGGTGAATCTCTGAGTTTGAGGCCAGCCTGGTCTACAAAGAGAGTTTTAGGACAGCCAGGGCTACACAGAGAAACCCTGTCTGTTAAAAAAAAAAAAAAAGAGTGACTCGATGACTAACAAACTGATAATATCCTAAGTGTCCTTCTGTTTGTTTATCTGTTTGAGACAGAGTCTCACTCTGTAGCCCTACTGACCCTGAACTTGCAACATTTCTCCTGCCTCTGCCTTCCCAATGCTGGGTTACAGGTGTGACCTGCACAGGAGTGCTGTTCTGATTTCATGGACCATGGAAGTTTCCTCATCCATCTGGTGAGAATAGCTGATGTCACAGAGTGAGTTGTGGCTTTAAGTCAGCTGAGTCGGGGTGGAAATCCTTCCCCAGCCTTTCCATGTTGGGGTAACCTGGGATAACCATGCTTCTTATATCCCTTCCAATTCTATAATGCAGGAATAAAATGCACATTTCACATCGCTTTTGTGACAGGAAAGTATGTGACAGTGTCTAGGGTTCTTAAATATAGATCCAGAATGAGTTACTCTTGTTTATTCTGCCTTCCCTTTTATTGTAATTTGAAGAAATATGAGAGAAAGATTGAGTTAGGTGGGGGAAAAATTATAAAAACAACAGAACAGTCTGGGAGGAAAGCAAATCAAGTTCATCGTCTACAAAGATGGCAACCTCTGCCCCCTCCAGTGACCCACTGCAGACCCATGCCGTTTCCTCCCATCAAGAAAAGGAGTCTTTTGTTTGGTCGTTCTTTTCCTTTCTGGGCCGACCGTATGGCTTGTTTTAATCAACAGAGCACAGCAAGACTGATGCTGTGCAGCGTTTCATCTGTGGTCTCTGAGCCCTGGCTTACCTCAGAATGAGATCTCTCTTGCTGGAGAGACTTCTAAGGTGAATAGAGAGGGTGAGCCAGCCCTGACATCCCACCCACTTCAGGTGACTTGTCGATATGTGAGTGAGGTCACACCAGGTTCTTCAACACAGTGAACCAACACCTGCAGTCCTGAGCTCTGGCCAAATTTAAACCGCAAGCGAATGATTGCTGTTGAACTCTGCTAGGTTTTGAGAATGGTACATACCAATAAATAACTAAAACTAAAGACGGAGAAAAATTATCCTGAGTTTATCAGTATATGTACATTGTATATGAAAAAAATTGCAACTTGAAAAAAAAATCCATTTTGTCCATGATAAAGGAATTTCTTAATGAGTGAAAGTGAGGATGGTACTTAGTTAAAAGCCATCAAGACCTGCTCATCTTGACACTTGATAGACTGTGACCATATGATGGGGGAGGAGGTCCCCCTCTGTCACAGACATAGGGGAGGGGAATAGGGTGAAAGTGGGAGGGAGTGAGGAACAGGAGGATACAAGGGATGGGATAACAATTGAGATGTAATCTGAATAAATAAATTAAAAAAAAAAAAACCTGCTCATCTTGCTCCCTAGGCACAAGAGGTTCCTATTGGTACCTGAAATGTGCTTCCTCTAAATCCCTACCTACTGCTCCCTACTGGGCCTAGCTAAAATACCTAATATGATTTATGTTTTCATATGTTTTCCAAGAGAGCTAGAAATCCTTTTGTTCAAAATAGTAAGTACCGACAGAATAAGTTTTTACAGGCGTAGCAGTGAAGACTTCTTTGCAGAGTTCATTCCCTTTGCAAAGGAGCAAGTTGTTTTGTTGATTGCAATAGTTATCATTCTGCGTGGCTGGCCGAAACCTGTCTTTCTGGTTTGTAATGTCGTGTTAACCTGCAAAGATGTTATTACTCATTTGAAGGATCCTTTGTTCTGGGTGAAAGGCCCACTGGTGGTATTTCCAAATCAACTTGTTCTCATTGGGAGTTGATCCCTAAGACGACATCCAAGGCTTTAGAGACTGTTGTTTCCTGAAAGCTGATGGTATGAAAACATCCTATCTCTATTTGTGAGTTATGTGGCGCACAGTTCACAATCCAGAAGTGCTACAGGAATCACTCTCATTTTAAAGGCAAATGAGTGTCCCGGAATATTTAGGGTTTTATGAGTTATTAAAGGGATGATACTTTCTTTATTTGCTTAACTGTCTTGTGCCTGGTCTTTTCTGTTTTCTTAATGATGGAAAACAGAATTCTTGTTAGATGTACTTTATTGTATAGAAAAATTATACATCTCTACATATTATTTATAATTTAATTTTGGGATCCTCTATTTTTAAGTATCCTATGAATTTCAAATATAGATAATAATTTCTTATATTTTTAGAATATATTGAATCTCTTGGAAGTATATATCACTAAAACAAAAGGAAATTTATTTATTTATTTATTTATTTTGGTTTTTTGAGACAGGGTTTCTCTTGTGTAATGGCTCTGGCTGTCCTGGAACTCACTCTGTAGACCAGGCTGGCCTCAAACTCACAGAGATCTATTTGCCTCTGCCTCCTGAGTGCTGGGATTAAAGGAGTGCACCACCACACCCAGCTCATATTTCTGTTTTTCAGTTGTTCATTAGTTCGTGGTGAACTTTTTAAAGTGAACTTTTAAGGTATCTTACTGGGTATAAATTATTCAATTATTCACAAAGAAAGTAGAATATAATAGCAGGCACCTGCTTTGAAACCGTCTGAACTTTCTGGTAGAAAAGAGAAGCAACAGGTGACCTTAATAAAGGTCAAATAGGTTAAGAGACAGGGAAAGCCATAAACCTTTGTAGGTCTGGTGGATGGAGTTGTAACAAAGCTTAAAGATCTTAAAGGGTAAGTGACAGGAGCACCCCCAGGATGAAGGGAGCATGGCCGTCGGGCCAGACCACATGGGGATGCCTCTCAAAGTGGGAAGAGTCTCCACTCAGCACAGTGCCTGGTCTCGCTAGTGGAAGTCAACTATTAGAGACAAAATGCTGTTCATCTGTTTAGAACCTCCCTAGGCATGTTGCTAAGTGCTGTGGTTGGAATTGTATCTCCGTGGCTTCTAGATTTCTCTTAGAAATGGACAGGGGAAACTTCAGCAATGCAAACTGCAGTCATGTCCACGCCTTTCCTCTGCTTTTCTTCAATTACAAATGACAGTGACAGTGTGACTTTGAGCTGAAGGGCTTGTCTGGAGGCCTGGGGGCACTCATCGTCCTGCCTGTCTGCTGGAGGGGGGCTCGAGAAGGGACTTTGAAGGAGAATGAAGCGACAATTCCCATGTTCCTGTCTCGTCCCTGCACCGTTCTTCATGCTCATTGCAGAAGATGCCAAATGCACGACAGGCCCAGCTCAGTGAGCACAGCAAAGCAATGCCTTGCCTCTACCGCTTGGCCCTTTTTAAACAAGTTAATTAATCAATTAATTAGTTAGCATCCTGGCTGGAACTTCCGTCCCTCTGCTCCTCCCAATCCCTCCCTCTCCTCTCTCTTCCCCTCCCCTACACACCCTTGCCCCCCCCACCATGTTTCTTCTCAGAGAAGGGAAGACCTCCTATGGACATCAGCCCACCCTGGCACATCAAGCAGCTTGAGTGCATCTTCTTCTATTGAGGCTAGACAAGGCTGCACAGCTAGGGGAAAAGGGATCCAAAGGCAGGCGACAGAGTCAGGGACAGCCAGCCCCTGCTCCTGCTGTTACAGGTCCCACATGGGGACCAAGCTGTACATGTGTTATGCCTTTGGTTTCCAAAGGTCTTGTATACAAGTAATGTGTGAAAACTGGGTTTCTCCTTGTCTTCATTCAGAGGCCACTTTAAGAAGAATTTTTAAAAAGTCACTCCTTCTCTTTAGTATCTTTGTGTCACGCACCTTCTTCGTCTCCTCTGGTGCCTATTAATTTACTTTCCTCCATCTTCCAGAGAGTAACACTTTGAGACTGGGGTGTAAGCTCAGGCGTGAGCCACAGTACCACATAAAGAACCCTGGGCGTGGCAGCCTAGGTCTACAATCCCATCAGTGGGTGGGATGGAGGCAGTGTGGGGGATCAGAAGTTTTAATTCGTTTTCAGCTAACATATCAAGTTCAAGGCTAGCCTGGGCTGTGTGAGCCCGAGGAAGACAGACGTGGGGGAGTCAGATAGTAAGAAGAGGGTCCCAGGCAGGCTCGCTATCACTGAGCCGTCTCCCTCAGCCCCTGGGCTTTAATTTCCTGACTGGAAGGTGGTTTCTCAGGGAGGGGGAAATACACGATTCTCCTCTGCTTTGGCTGTGTTCTCAGGGCGCGGTGTAGACACACCCCTTCTGCATCGAATACTACACAGGGAGCCAGGAGTCATCCTGTTCTTTCTTAGGTCTGAGTGGGATTCATTGCCTAACACCACACCCTTTTCTTTCGCTATAGAGGACAAAATATGTTGAAGGGAGGAAAATAATCCTGGATATTTTCAGAACCAGATTCCCTTCATATGAATGCAAAGCTGTCCCAGAGGGCTGACAGTCTATATTCTGGTAGTTTGGGAATGATAGTTTTAAAAAGTGGTTGGGAAAAAAAAAGTGGTTGCTTTTTCTTACCCAAGAAAATGTAATAGTTTCTATATTGAGGTGGCTCCCCAAGCCTCTTTCCTTTTCTTAAGGTAGGGGCTTGAACTCATGGCAGTCTGCCTGTCTAAGCCTCCTGGGGGCTACAGTTGCAGAGGTACCACACCAAGCTTTGAGGCTGTTTCCTACGCTTGCTTTTGCATATGCCCTGCATGGACTAAGTGTGTTAGGTCATTCTATGATCTGCTCTGTAAGTAGATTACGTATATGAAAGAGTGTCTAGCATTTCTAGAGGATGTGGGAACATGAAAGTAGTTTTCATGGAGAAAGCTTGACTTCTGTATTTTTTTTTTAAGTTTTCAGTATTTCCTGCATAATTCTTTCCATTTTTGTTCACGAATCGCTTCTTGTTGGCTTGTTTGGAGATAAAATATTAGGAGCTGTGTGCCTGTCCCTGATTCACATAGTCATCTGATTCTCTATGCCTGTACATAAGAAAAGACTCTAAGGAGAGACGAGAAAGGGATGAGGGATTTGCCTTACACTCCACTTCGCGATAAGCATTTTGAAATAGCAGAAAAGATGTTTAGACATATTCCATATTCCTTGGGAAGGTAAGAGAATATGGTTTCACTTGGCCGTTGATTGTTGGGAGATGGTCTAATGTATTTTGATATAGGTGAGGGGGGAGAGAGAGACAGAGAGAGAGAGACAGAGAGAGAGAGAGAGAGAGAGAGAGAGAGAGAGAGAGAGAGAGAGAGAGAGAGAGAGAAATCCCAGGAAGAAGAAAGACTGCCATGAGGAGGAAGGAGAGAGAACTGAAGAGAAGAGAGGAAGGCCGCCATGGGTTAGATGGAGGAGAAGCACATGGCCGGCGTGGATGGAGAATCCAGCCCAGATGAAGAACATGAGCAAGTATTTGAGAGTATAGATGGGAGGTAACTTGATAGAAATTATTAGAAGCAAATGGCATGGGATTGAGACAGGGATCCCATGCCTGAGGCCCTGCCATGGGAGGTAGTTTAGAGGATTAATATCTGCCCTGCCCCAGGTTAACTAAGGCTATTTTAAAATATAACCAGTGTCTGTGTCTTGATTGATTGCTAGCTGGGCCTACTGGTAATACAGATAATTTAAAAAACAGTAATTGATTATTTATTCATAATTCCTGAAGCACACTAAGAAACAGTTGAAGGTGAAGATGACTGCCCGAGTCACAGGCAGGAGGCAGTGATGGATTGAGGTGTCTAGGCTTGCTTGCTATGGATGTATGAGGCCAGGTAAGGCCTGGGTCTGTCATCGGGTTGGTGGTGTGGATCCTATGAGATATACAGTACTTTCCAGTTAGTTCTTTTCATAGTGACATAAGCCAGAATTGCTTTTAAAAGACCTGACTGGAACACTTAACATTGCTAGAGTAAGTTGTATTTGTGATGACACTTTTTATACTCTCCCTTGGGTTTTACTTGGAACACCACCATGTCATCACTGCCTCCATAGGGCAAGGGATAGAAGGCCGGCGCTGCACGATTTGGCCATTCCTGGCTATCTCAGGAATAGTGGAAACCCTGGCTTAGGAATCAGTCATCAATACTTCTTGTTGCAACTGGTGCACAACTAGATGCCTGCACTATCGGGTACCACTGGCTGAGTAATTCTGAGTCCTTGCTCTGTCATTGCATCACTTGTCTGGAGGTCACTTGGCTGGAAATTAGGTCATGCAGCTGTGGCTGGGTTTAAATCAATGGGGTTTGTATGGGGCGTTGGTTCCAGCCTCCACAGTCACAGTCACGCACAGTGGGAAATTCTCTCCAGATAGGGATGGTGGGTATTCATATTATATACCCAGGACAGAAATCTAAAATGAGAATTTCTCTATTAGGAACATGTAACTCATAGATGAAAATTATATAGTCACCTCAGGTTCCTAAGGAAAATTTGATGGACTTATCACTTCTTGATGAAAAAGCAAAGCAAAGCAAAAAGCCAGAGAAAGCAGACTAAGAGAGACCTTCTGTTGGAAAGAGGGCACGTTTCCAGCATCGTATTTAGCGAGAGCTTAGATGCAGTTCTGAAAAACCAGGAATAGGGATGCACAGCAGCCCTGTGTTCTCACAGCAGCCAGTGATGGAGGCCCTTGTTAGTGCAGTCAGAAGAGAGAAGTGGGTAATCAGAGCTGTTCTGTAAAGAAAGAACGAGAATTTTCTTTTACATTTGAGATGGGGCTTCACTATGGAGCCATGGCTGGCCCAAACTCTCCTATGTAGACTAAATGTTCTAGAGCTCAGAGACTGGCCTATCTCTGCCTGGGATTAAATACATACTAAGAGCAAGAATCTTTAATATTTATTTGTAGACAACATAGCTGTCTCACAAGACAACATAGACATGTTTGCTTAGTAAGCATTTAATAAGATGGCTGGGAGTAAAACTATGTCAACATATAAGTTGCTCTTTAGTACGTTAACCAAACTATAGCCAGCTAGAAAGTGTAACAGCAAGAGAGTTATAAACACCATGACCAAAAACAAGTGGGGGAGGAAAGTGTTTGTTTGACTCACGCTTCCACCTCCATCACTGGGGGAAGCCAGGACAGGAACTCAAGCAGGGCAGGAACCTGGAGGCAGGAGCTGATGCAGAGGCCATGGAGGGGTGCTGCTTACTGGCTTGCTCCTCATGGCTTGCTCAGCCTGCTTCCTTATAGAACCCAGGACCACCAACCCCAAGGATGGCCCATTTACAATAGGCAGGACCATTTCCAGTGAATAACTAATTAAGAAAATGCCATATAATCTTGCCTGCAGACAGATCTTATGGAGGCATTTTCTCAGCTGGGGTTTCTTCTTCCCAGATGACTCCAGCTTGAGTCAAGTTGACGTAAAGGTAGCCAGCACAAAGCATGTAAAAGAAAACCACCTTGATTTTACTTAGTAAATACCATGTCACCTCTACCCCTAGGCTTCTAGTCTGTCAATTTAATTCCAAATTCTTAACATTGTTTATTTGTTTGGTGTTTTGAGACAAGGTCTCTTTATATAACCCTGACTGACCTGGAACTTGCTTTGTAGACTAGGATGTCCTTGAACCCATAAAGATCTACCTGTCTTTACCTACTAATTACTGGGAATAAAGGTGTGTGCCACCATGCCCAGCCCTAGAATTCTTTTAAATTAAATTTCCAAGGTGACTCTAAACTTCTCATAAAGAAAAATACCTAAGAGCTGTCAAAGACAGTTTTGAAATAGATTTTGGATATCAAGCAAAGTATATTAAGCTCATTAAAATATTGGGAGTGTTGTTCCTTGAATATCTGGGAGAGAGTTGGGACTTTGGGAGATGTTGAAGGTACTTCAAATCCTAAAAGGAATCATGACTTTGGAGTAAACAATGGTACCGCTTTTGTCCATTTGGAAACAAAGTTAGGCCCCATTCCGAGCACAGAAAATAATTTCCAGATGGAGTGAAGAGTTAATACACTAAATAAGATCGTGACTGTATTTAAGGTACCAAAGGCTCTGCTCATACTCTGAATTGAGGGAGACCTAGCCCCCATGCTAGGAAATGCAGTTGGGAAAGTACATGCAAGAGGGCTTATTTTTTTAATAGAGTCAAGGAAATAGAAATAAAAACAGCCCCCCTTTGCCGTATAGCCCACCCCCACCCCCACCCCCAATCTCAACCCAAGCTTTGGCAAGGAAGAGGGAGCATACAGTTTCAACGAGTGAATTATAACGGTCTTCTTGGCAGTACCCGCTCTAGCTTTAAGTATGATATTCTTCCATTGAGTGATTTCGTTTCCAGATGTTTATTGCGGAGAACTACATCGGGATCTGAGCACTAAGAGGCATTTACTGGACATGCCATTGTTATTATAGCAGAAGCTGCTCAGCAATGTGTAAGTCTGTCAGGGGAGGGTTTTTGGCTTTAAGCAAACGGTTTAGGAAAAGAAGAAGAAGAAGAGGGGAGCAATTTAGCTGAACCAGTGTAATTTAGAGATTTGAGGGATTTGTAAGAAGGACTATCGTTTCCAAGTGTGTAATTTTATTACTTCTTATCATAATCTGTTTTCTAAAAAGCCCTGTGGCATATACAGTTTACCTGATAAAATTAAGCACCTAGTGGTAATTGTCCAAGAGAAGCTGCAATTGAACAAATGCCCTAGGAAACATGAGTGATCTGGGACTTCATATATTTTTGGTTGTGAGCCTAGCCATTAACGGCTGAGCCGTCTCTCGAGCCCAACTGGGGCTTACTTTAACTGCTGAATTATACTTGCCCATGATGAGGCCCTAGAAAGAGAAGATCTGACTGATTCTGCACCCGTGGTATCCAGACAGATCATCGCCAAGACCCCTGTGGAGTACTGCTTGCTGACTACACATTTCTTGCATTTGTAAATAATTAATATATAACACAATAAGAAGCCTGAATCCGGCTTACTTGTGCTATGCATGTGTCTTGGAAGGGAGAGAAGACAGAATAGCATATTTATATAGTGTCAGTGCTTAAAGTGCAACCCAAAGAAATGTTTTCTCTCTGTCTGTGCTCATGTGTAAAAGATCAAGTGAAATGTCCTCGTGAGGGCTTTGCAGCATATATTTAGCAGCTTTAATCTATGGATTTATGATTTGAGGATTAAAAAAAAAAAGCTTTGGCTATTTTGTGGGTTTTCTGTTTTAGATACTTGTGAGAGTAGTAGTGTATATGGAAATCACTTTAAACATTGTTGTTGGTTCTTTGTGAATTTTACATCATGTACCCCAATTCCACTCATCTCCCCATCCCTCCATATTTGCCCTTGTAACCTCTTCCCCTCAAAGAAAACAAAAGATAAAATCAACAAAAAGAGAGAGAAAAAAAACATGAAAAATGTTGCTGTGGAAGCTGTAGTGTGTTTTGGTGCGTCTCACAGTACACCCCTTTACCCAAACAGCTTTACTTCCAAATGTTCATTGAAGTAAGTCATTGGTGTGATTTGAGGCTTCTGGCTTCCGCTACACTGTCAATACTGGGTCCTCCCTGGGACTCCCCTTGGATATCCTATTGTCCTGTGTCATAGAGATCCTGTAGCTTTGGTTCTGCAGGAGGGCCCCTTCATGCACTGCAGCACGGGGTAGATGTTGCGGAGAGCCAACTCAAAGCCCTGGATCTGAGCCTGGGTGGTGGCTGTGTTATTCAGCCTGACAGCTCTCCTGATTTTCCCAGGTGAGGGGTAGGGCCAGCTTTTCTGCATGTGGAAGCTGAAAAGAGGAGGCACTGGCTCTCCTGCACTCATACCATTGCGGTCAGCTCTCCTGCATTCATGTCACCAGGGCCAGCTCTCCAGCATTGCCCCAGCTAGGGGAGGGGCCAACTCTCCCGCTCTCACACCCTCAGTTCTATCCTATGCTCACACCACCAGGGTCAGTTCTACTGTGCTGCCCAGGTGAGGTGCTGTGGGGTAGGGGTGGGGTAAAGAAGGAAGGGAGGTGACTGGCGTGGTGCTCTCCAAAGTGCTGTAGCCAGTGAGGGGCAGGGACAACTCTCCTGTGCTGCCAAGGTGAGGAGCAGGGACAGCTCTTTTGTATTCACACCCTCAGGGCAGGCTCGCCCATGCCCACTCCACCAGCTCCAGCTCTACTATGCTGCCCAGGCAGGGTGTGGGATGAATGCTACAGCTGGTGAGATGTGGGGTCATCTCTGCTCTAGGAGGCAGCCCAGATGAGGGACTTCCACATGGCCTTTGGTGGTAGCTTGGACCTTGGACATTGACATAGACCACTGCTACTGTAGGGCCATGACCCCAAACATGGCCCTCAGTAGCAGCAGAGACTACTCACATTGGGCTGGTCCTCAGCACCTTCATGTCTCCAGTTCTGCCTCTCTTCGTAGTACACACCTTCCCCTCTGTTTCTCTCCCATCTCTCTACCACATAGTGGCACCTCTAGGTGTCTTTTGTGCCCATACCTGCCTTTTTCTGGCTCTCTTCAGCCCATCCACCACTGCATGACAACTGGTATCTTTCATGTGCGCCGTCACCACCACCATGTGGGAAAATAATTTTCTAATGAAAGAAGGTGGGAGTTTTTAAGCTACTATGAAACCTAATGAATTTATTAAATGTTCTTTACATAGAGGGTTGCCTTTGTTTAAGGAAGCATTTTGGGGGTAGAAAGATGGGTTAGTGGTTAAGACCACTGGCTGGTCTTCCAGAGCACCCAGGCTCAAGTCCCAGCACCCACATAGTGGCTTACAGCTGCCTATAACTCCAGTTCCAGGAGAGCCAATGCCCTCTCATTGGTTTCTGTTGCCATTAGACAGACACATGGCACACAGGCATAGATGCAGACAGAACAACCGTACATATAAAAATTAAAAAAAAAAAAGCAGGCTGGAGAGATGGCTTAGAGGTTAAGAGTGCTGTTTGTTCTTCCAAAGGTCCTGAGTTCAATTCCCAGCAACCACATGGTGGCTCATAACCATCTATAATGAGATCTAGTGTCCTCTTATGGCATGCGGGCAGGAATATTGTATAAATAATAAATAATAAATCTTTTTAAAAAGTTAATAAAGAAGCATTTTGTCTTGGAGGTAATTTGTAATCCCATAATGGAAGTTTAAGGTGATTTTCAAAGGCTGTTTCTTTAGTATGCTGTAGTTTTAGCACATCTGTCTTTGTAACTGAGGGAAACCCTGGAGAGGCCAGTGTGGTCTAACGCGAATGCTCCCATGACAGGGCAGCTCATAACAGATGAGAATCTGTGTCCTGTGGAGAAAGACGCAACACCTTGTTAAAAAGCAATCTGTGGATTATTTTGCAGAAGTCGACAAAAGGTTCCGTTGTCCTTGACCATGTTTTCCGTCACATAAACCTCGTGGAGATAGATTATTTTGGGCTGCGATACTGTGACCGAAGCCATCAGACCGTGAGTACAATGACGTCATGTTAAGATTGTCTGCTTATAAATGTCTCTCTACCTCCGGCCTTTCTGGGTGTGACTGTAGGTGGTTAGGTTTTTTGGAACTGAAAATGCCTTTGGAAACGTCACTGTCATTTTCCCATGATAAGTTCTTGTACCTTTTTCTTCTCACAGAAGTCTGTAGAGTTGCCGCCTTCACCACTTCTTTTCTTGAAATTCTTTTTGTAGATGGCTCACGTGCCTTCCACTTTTGCCACCATCTTGCAGTGAGGGCTTTTCATGTGTGCTGTTTCCTGTCTCACTGTGTTGAGAGGATAGAGTCTCTGGAAGGGACAGATAAGAATGAGGGCTGGAGAGATGGCTCAGCGGTTAAGAGCGCTGACTGCTCTTTGAGAGGACCCACATGGCAGCTCACACCTGTCTGTAACTCCAGGATCCAACACCCTCACACAGACATAAACAATACACCAATGTACATAAAAAGAAATGAAATGAGTAAGAGACTATGTGTGTCTCCTGCTTTTAAAAATGTATTATAATTTATTCATACAACATCCTGGTTGTTATCCCCTCGCTTGTATCTCTCCATTCCCACCCTCCCTCCCTCTTCTGCCCTATTCCCCTCCCCTAGACCTCTGACAGAAGGGGTCCTCCTCCCCCACCATATGACCACAGCCTATCAGGTCTCATCTGGAGAGCCTGCCTCCTCTTCCTTTGTGTGCCTACCAGGCCTTCCCACCAAGGGGAAATGATCAAATCTGGGGCACCAGAGTTCGTGTCAGAGGTAGCTCCCCTCTCCCCACAACTGTGGAGAATGAGCTGTCCATTGGCTAGACCTGAACCGTGGGTCTAGGTTTACTGCATGCATTGTCCTTGGTTGTTGCAACAGGTTGTGCAGACCCCCCCTGGGTCCAGATCCTCCAGCCTTGATGGTCTCCTTGTGGGGCTTCTGAACCCTCTAGATCCTTCCATCCTGCTCCCATCCTTCCATACCACTCTCAGAGCTCCACCCAGAGTCCAGCAGTGAGACCCAGCATCTCATATTGAACTTTTAAGAGAGGGCTGTTATAAAGGGACTCAAGTATAGGTTTCCTTTCTCCAGCGTGGTGGAGTGAAGACAGTAGAGATGCTCCCTTACAATGACAGCTGTCCAGGAGATGAACCTGTCTGTTCAGAAGGTGGAGTTGCTGGGAAGTTTGCCACACTGGGAAGGCTTTGGAGGTGGCAGGCTTTTTAGGGTGAAGGGTATTCATTGATTTCGTCTAAGAAAGATTTTAACCTCAGATTGATGAAACCTTTTAAAAATGCTTTGAGGCTTACCTTAGAAACTACCCAGCCTGGCCTCTTGTTTCTCATCCTGTGCAGCTGTGTTGGAACCAAGAGTTCTTTTTCTCCCTTTATGTCTGCTGGCCTCCTGTGGTCATTTAGGGATTAATGCAGGACAGGATATGGTCCTAGGAATTTCTTCGAGTGAGAAGAGGCAGGGAAGGGGCTGCTGCTCCTGCTGCTGCAACTTTTTTTTTTCTAAGCTAGTTTCACAATCTATTCTATTCCATAGAAGGATTTCACAAAATAGGAGTGAACCCTGGGAGTTTTTGTAGATCTGTATAGAAAGAGCTACGTTCTACAAGGCAAGTAGGAATAGATGTACATTTTCAAAGGGTATAGACGTATTCAGAGATTTGCTGAATTCTGTCCCATATAGACCACAGATCACTATAGTAGAACTGTAAATACGTCCAGAACGAGCAACCTCGAGGCTTTGGATGGTACCTCGAATTGCACTCATGTTTTATTAGTAATATTTTTCCTAGCGGAGACCAACACAGTTTCCTGATTGATGCCAGACCTTGCCTGGAAACGTTGACTGGCTTGCTAAAATGACACAGACCTTATCTGCTTGGAAGGTGATTCAATTACAGGTGAAAGAGGGCAGCTGGACAGTCAGGAGAAGACGTAACGATGGAAACAGAGGTTGGAGTGATGCATTACCGGAGGAGGTCCTTAAGCCAGGGACGGAGGGTGGCCTCTAGAAGCTGGAGAGGGGCGAGGCAATGCCTGTGTCCCCAGAGAGCTTCTGGGGGGAATGCAACCTGCCAGCATTTTTATTTTATCCTAGTAAGATTCATTTTGGCCTTTAGCCTCCAGAGTTAGAAGATAATACATATCTACTGTTTTAAGCCAGCAAGCCTATGGCAATTTGTCGCAGCGGCAGGAAACCAAATCCTCGTGGATTTATAGAGGACAATTTCATTCTTGCCTGCTCAGTAGAAACGTTAAGACTTTATAGTGTGGGTTTTCACATCAGGCAGACCCCTGCAGCACTGCTAAGCTCCCTGGGTAGTGCTATCTTGTACCCTCGATGGCAGATGAGCAGAGTTCCTTCCTCTGTGGGTATGACGTCCTACGGTGTATAGTTCCTTTGCGCGTGTCGCTGATGTGTGAGCAGTGTTGCTGTGTCACAAACACTTGGGCTCCTTGCTGTGGCCGAAGGACGGTGAGATCTGACAGGCGCAGTGTTAGAACTGCAGCCCAGTCTTCTTCACTTGAAACATTAAGATTTTGAATCTCATCAGAGGACGGAAGGAACCAGGCCACTTTTGAGGGTTTCAGAGACTGTTGTAAGTGGAGTTTGATGATGCAGAATGGACGTCAGCTGTTGGAGTCACAGGTATCTTTGAATACAGTTCCTCTTCCTAACAGATGGTTAAGTTGCTTACTTCATTTAACTCTTAATATCTGTATTAGTCTGTTTTGTTTTACTATAAGGAAACACCTGAAATTGGGTAATGAATAAAGAGGTATATTTAGCTTACAGTTCAGAAGTTTAGAGGCATGATGCTGGCATTTGTTTATCTGGTGAGGACCTCATGAAAGGTGGCATAACAACAGCAGAGATGCATCTCTGAGAGGGAGAAATCACACAGCAAAAGAAATGGGAGAGACGAGGGGAGACCATGATTGCTCATTTATTTTTTTTTATTTTTATTTTTTAAGAACATCCTTTTTTCCTTCTAGTTGTCAGTTCTTTTTGTTTTGTTTTTTTATTGTATAGACAGTGTTCTGCCTGCATGTACACCTGCATGCCAGAAGAGGGCACCAGATCTCATTATAGATGGTTGTGAGCCACCATGTGGTTGCTGGGAATTGAACTCAGGACCTTTGGAAGAGCAGACAGTGCTCTTAACCTCTGAGCCATCTCTCCAGCCCCCTGATTGCTCATTTATAACAGCTTTCTCCAAAGAGCTAACCAAG
Source organism: Acomys minous (assembly GCF_964271855.1). Taxonomy (NCBI): domain Eukaryota; kingdom Metazoa; phylum Chordata; class Mammalia; order Rodentia; family Muridae; genus Acomys; species Acomys minous. Next base: position 51,684,180 of record NC_140486.1, read on the forward strand.
GTCCCAGGAGAACCTCATCACTTCCTCCTGGGGGCAGGTCCTTCAGCAGGTCTAACTATTCACAACTATTAAAAGGTCTATGTCCCCTCCAAATACAGTTACACCAAGGAGCAAGCTTTCAACACATCAGCACTTGGGTGGTAGTTAATTATGTTCAAGCCATAGTAGGAGCCTGCTGTGTACTGAAGGCAACATGCCCTTACCCTCAACTCTCAGGCGTGCCATGGGACCAAAGCACATTTTCATGGAAGATCGCTGTAGATTAGAAGGCATAAAAACATGTAAATAGCCTTTTCTGTGGAAACAAGGGTGAGAGAAAGTCTTTCATTATCTTTTATAAAGTAGGCAGAAGGGGGGACAGTCTGAAGGAAAGAAGAGAGAAAATCAATTAAGGTTCTTAAATGTCCCTGGGAAAATGTAAAGTTGCGTGTGATGACACTGAATAGTAAGGATAAACGCGACATCCCAGTGCATCTCCTGGCTCTCACAGCAGTGGTTACACCGTGTGGTCCCTCGGGGTTCGAGCTGAGGATCCTTTCCTAACTGTTCTTTCAAAGGCAGAAGTCACAGATTCCTGGAGCTTTTCTCATAGGTGGAATTGGACTGGCTCTGAGAATTATGCTTGTAGCCCCGCCGTCCTCTGGCTTGAGGAACTCAAGGGAGGGAAGAGATGAAGTGCAGAGATAACAGTGTGACACTTGGGTGTCCTCTCCTTCGGTGGCCTGGTCCTTGGCTACACCAAAACAGTCAGAACTTCCTGTTCCTGCATCACACCACTCTCTCCTCTCCCATCACAAAGGAGGAGTCCCGATGCCTCCTCTTCTTCCGGGGGAGCCGTAACTCCCTGCTCTGTTCTTTCTTTCCCGGTAGTGTTGGGTTGTGCCCAACTGTCTCTGATTTAGAAGCAACTTCTGCCATCTCATGAGTTCCTTATCTTCTCATAGTTTGTCTTTCTCTTTTTAACATCTTTTGTGCTGGAGCTCCCAGAGGCATTCTTAGCCCTTACAAAATACTCCGCCTTCCGGCTGCCTTGACATCAGTGACTTACTCTTTTTTATTTTGAAATCTTATTTCATTGCAATGACAGCACAGACTCCTGGTTTCTCTCTTTTCAGACTTCATTCTGATGATTATGATCACTCTTCCTCTGTCTGTTCTGTGACACGTTGAGTTTGGCCTTTTGTTCGCTTTTGGTACCGTGTTTCATGTGTGGGCCTCATATGTAATAGGCAGGCTCTCTACCACTGAACTATGTCCTCAGCACCAACTGCCATCCATCACGATTTTATCTTTGACTCCCCGTGTCCTAACCCTGCAGAGGCTCGTGCATGTGATGGCCCCTCCAGATGCTCTGGCGTTGACAGTAGTCTTATGCACTGAGCGTGAGCAGGCAGGCTCCACTCTGCCCTCTGCTATGAGTCATGGTGTTCGCTTTCTACTCTGCTGTGAGTAATGGCACTCGGCTTGGCATCCAGAGTCTGTATTGTGCAATGGATGTGCCGTTTCACCTGCTGTATATTTTGGAAAATACCTATAATGACTGATAATGTTGCAAAGAAAGATTGCCACACTTGTTACACACGGACTTGCCTGTTGGGGCATCTTTAGGTACCTGGTCAGGGAACACCAGTGAAAGATGATGTAGGAAAATCTACTCAGCGATCCCTTGGGCCATGTAATGAGTGGCACATAAGCAGTGTAGTGGCCTGGGGAGAGTGAGGACAGCAGATGAAAGGGACCTTGGGAAGAAAACCACAGGAAGGCTTTGTTTCCTTTTCAGGGGATGACAGGAGCGTCCTCACAATGCTATGTAATGTAGTGCTCAAGTGCTCATTTTCCTGGGGATAAATATGTTCTTTCTGAGTGGTGCCATCCACTCCATAGATAAATTGTTGTCTAAAAACTGATGATCTCTACCCCTGAGTAGTATCTCTATCATGTGCAGAGACTGCAGGCTCAAGGTCGAGGCTGTCTGGCTTTGAACTATGTTCTGCTCCCCAGGAGGGCTGTGTGGTGCTGGGTGAGTCTCTCTAACTTCTGCTTAATTTTCTCCACTCTATAGCGATGGTAGCAGCTTCGCAGGATGGCAGTGAGCACGGGAAACCATCTCTATCAATCCCAAGGCTGGTGGTTAAATTGTGCGTTGAGCTCATGCGTCAGCCCTTCTTTTTTTGCTTGGATGGCCTTCAGGCACCTCAAATGTGTTTTCTAAACTACAAACTCCTCACCCTCCCCTGAGATCATCTCTGTTCTTTCATGTTTCTGAGGTCAATGATTTTTCAACTACTTAAAAAAAATCATTTACCCGTGTGTGATTTTTAAGTTGAGAATACGATTTTATTATAGCTTTGGTAGATGCAAATCTTGGTTTACCATTAATACTGACATTATAATATCTGTCGCATTACTCTTAATGGAATAATCGAATTTAAATTTAATAATTGTTTTGTACTTTATCTTCTCCCTTTTTTCCTCTGTTACATCTGTCCTTTAACTTGCATTTCTCTTCCACTTTCTCCAAAAAAAAAAAATGTTCTTTTCTATATCTATAGATTCATTTATTGAGACAGGCCAGGCTAGCTTCCAATTTACTATAGCTGAGGCTGGCCTCAAATGCCTGATCCTCCTGTTTCTGCCTTCTAAGTTCTAAGATTACAGTCATGTGCTACCATGCTGGGCCCTCTTGCATTTTTATTAATAAAATATAATTATTCCTAAAATATTGTCTATATTTATGTTGAAAAAGTCAAGTTATTTCCTTGAGAATTTAAAAGCCCTAATTATTGAACCGAGGTATAAATAATATCATATAATTAATGAAAGTATAGTATAGTATTAATTATCAAAGGATAGATTTATTTGTAATTATGTGTCTGTGTGTATGTATGGGTATGTGCACATGAGCATGGGTACCCATGGATGCATGGTGCTACAAACTGAACTCAGGTCCTCTGTACTAGTAGTGTGTGCTCTTAACTGTTCAGCCACCTCCCCATCCCTGACAAGTCCTCATATATGCAACCTAGAGGTAAAGGTAGAGTCTCGCGTGCCATTCCTTTTCCCTCACCATCTTTCCTTACTCCATAGGGAACCTGCCACCAACTCCTGATATTAATTTCATAGCGACATAATCAATTTCTTTTTTAAGTCCGTGAGAAAGCTTTATGCTACTTTTTTTAACCTTTTAATTTTTTATTGAAAAATAAAATCATTCATATTACATCTCAATTGCTATCCCATCCCGTGCATCCTCCCATTCCTCCCTCCCTCCTGCTTTCACCCCATTCCCCTTCCCTATGACTGTGACTGATGGGGACCTCCTCCCCCTGAATATGATGCTAGGGTATCAAGTCTCTTCTTAGTAGTCTGCTATCCTTCCTCTGAGTGCCTTCGGGCCTCCCCATCAAGGGGACGTGGCCAAATATGGGGCACCAGAGATTGTGTGAAAGCCAGTCCCCAGTTTCCACTTAACTGTGGAGAATATCCTACCCCTTGGCTAGATCTGGGTAGGGGTTTGATGCTGATTGCACATATTGTCCTTGGTTGGTGCCTTAGATCGAGCAGAACCCCTGGGCCCAGATCTTCCCATCATAGTGTTCTTCTTGTAGGTTTCTAGGACCCTCTGGATCCTTCTATTTCCATTCTGCTGCTATGCTACTTTTTAATAGTATACAGTTGTTTAAATTAAACACACCGAGCTATGTTATGGAGCAACAGGAAATTGGCCTGTGGATCTCACTGTGGTGGGTAACACAAGGGAGTCACGTTTATTCCTCTTTTCAGGATGTTGCTCTTCAAGTCACCAAAAAGTCAGGTCCCAGCAGAGTGTCTGCTGTGCTGTCACCTTTCCCTCATCCAGCCTGGGCATTCTCAAGTGAAACAGCATCCTCCTGGCCATCGATGAGTTGGCTTTTATTGGTTTGGGAGAGGTCTGGAATCATCTTCCCCAGTCAAAGAATTGTGCCAGAATCTTCTGAGTGCCCAGAGAAGATGGCCAGTCGCGGTGTGTTGTACTTTTGTGGGCCACACTGTGAATCAGATGTTAAACATGTTAGAAGTTAAGTATGGAATCAGAAATGCCCATAATTAATTTCTTAACACTACCACCTAAGCTAGGGTGCTCCTGAGAGGACAAACGACTGCCATTAATAACTAAGCTGGAACGGGTGGTATAAGCAGGACGTACAGTCTGTGAGCATCTCTAGTGTCAGTTGTGACCTGCATTTTATGTGCCTTTAGAAGGCTGGCAGGAGACTTCAGCAGGTAAAGGTGCTTGCTGCGCATGCCTGGAACCCACAGAAAGGTGAATGGACACAATCAACTCCGCACAGTTGTTTTCTGACCTCGACACGGGTTGTGTGGCTTGTGTGTCCCCACACATATCATGAACACACGTATATAATAATCTATTTTAGATCCTAGTAGACTAGTTTGGGTTCCCATGGGAGTTTTGACTGGACTTCTTACCTTTGGCCTTTACATTTTCCTAATCTTGGTTGTAGTTTTCTCTCAGAAAAGGAAATTTCATGGTGTCTAATTTGAATTCTTTCATGGCATCCCTAACGGAAAATCTCAACTCTAAGCTGTGGTCTACAAGGTCCTTCAGGATATATAGCCCTTAGTGAGTCTTGAACCCCTCCCTCGGCTTACTGTGTGAGTCTGTGAGTCACCCAGGCCCTAGATCAGGTGCAAGATCGCATTGCTCCTCTGTCTGCAGCCCCTTACTGTGTCAGCTTGTCTCAGTGCTAACGTGTCTCCCTGCCTGTCTGCTTGTTTCCCTCCCCCCTCCCCCCTCTGTCTCTCTCTGTGTCTCTGTCTCTGTTTCTCTCTCTCTCTCCTGGTTAATTCCTATTTTCTTTTCATCTATCTCTTTTTTTTTTCCTTGAAACTTTCCTGCATTGTGAAGAATGCCTTAAGTCTTTTCCTCTCACATGTTACTCCTGTTAACAAGCATCCTGAGGTTGGTTATCACCCCCTGTTGCTGCGGTAAGGTAAGCCATTTGAGCCAGTTTGGAGTGAGGGACTCTCTCCCGAGAGATTGTGTTCAGGCCAGCTAGCGAGAGGGAAGGGCGATGGGAGAAGTGCTTGCCTCCTGTCCTTCCTGTGTCTTTGTGCCGCCTGTCATTTGAGTTCTTCACTTTCTTTCCTTTAAAGCATATTCTCATTTAAAGCACATTTCACCTTTAAAAAATGGCTTTACCGAGAGGATGGGAGGTTAGCTTGGCAGATTGTGGGATCACAAGGTGTGTCATGTACAGGATATTTATGATGCTCTGGAGGCTACCAGGTGTTGTTTAGCAGTTCTTGTATGCAACAAATATGGTAGTGTAGTGTGTAAAAGGAGAAAGCGTGTGTGTGAAGACTTGGGTGGGACAGGGCTATCTGTAGCAGTATGGCTTTGGACCTTGATTTTTTTTTTTAAATGCTTATAATAATGCTTATAATAAAACTTCTGTTTCTCTGTAGCTCATGAACAGTGTTTAATAAAATGGGAGCAGATGGTGTTTTCTGAAATGCTTCCTGTTTGGAGAGGGCCTCATCTCTCATGAGAGGTCTTACAGTACATCATGGGCGTTTAGGAGCTGACAGTGTGAGGGAGGCCTGGGAAATGCTGTGTGCGGCTGCCAGGTGGGCTTCACGCTCTCTTCATGGAGCTCCTGGGAGATGCAGAGATGGCTTGACTGATGCTGAGTTTCTTCCTCATCCGTGTTGATTTTGACAGGTCTGTAAATGTGTGCGAAAGGCTTCAATTGGTCAGGAGTGTCTGTTCTTGCTTGATTTCCTTTGTTTTCCCTTCTCAGCTGGTTGATCTCAGTACACTCTGCTGTGTCTTCTGTCGGTCACATACAGTACAACATATGTTCCCATGCCTTTCCTTGATTTATGGTTTTCGAGGTTTAGGGAGAAGGAGGGACTGAATTCTTGAAAGTTCTTTCTTTATTAATAGCATCCACGGCTCTCAGCTTGTTTTAAAAACCCAAGATAAAGTAAAGCAAGCAGTTGAAAGTGATAAAGATTCAAAGAAAAACTATCAGAACTAATAGAAGAGTCAGCAAGCACACATTTAAACATGTGTATATATATACTCATATATACACATATACACATATACATACATATACACATATATTCATAAACACACACATATATAAGGTATGGAAGTATGGTAAACATCTTCTACCAATGAAACAGACAACTGAGAGATTTAATTTATACCATATTATTTACATAAAAGCGATATTGTTGATTTTGTTTTAGTAAACATTTTAAATTAGACCACCTTCTCCCCAGCTAAGTCAGTGTGAGCTATAAAGGACAGAATTCCAGATGTTTAACTGATGAGGTTGTTTGAGTCAGATGTTTAACTAATTGATGGATCATTTAGAAGCAGTGGTTGAGCCTACCTGCCTGCTTCCTTCCTTCCTTCCTTCCTTCCTTCCTTCCTTCTTTCTTTCTTTCCTTTTTTTGTTTTTATGATAAAGGTCTTTCTATGTAGCCCAGGCTGACCTCTAACTTGATATGTCTGCCTGTTAATATATGCACCACTACACTTGGCCTACACATTTGATTATCATGGGAAACTTCTTTTTCATGTGTAGAACTATGACATAAACATAACGCCAGATTTGACATTATGACATTGTCTCGACAGATTAGCCTTGGTTTAACTTTGTTCTGAATGTTAAGAGGGTTATGAATGTTATGTCGTCCATGTACATAGCAAATGATTAGAATGCAGTATGACAATCAAAGCCTAACATCATGTGTTTTATGTTCTCTTCTTGTGCTATTTTGTCTTTAATTTGCAGGTACTACATGCCGACTCATCTATTAGCCATGGACTCTATTCCAGACAAAAGTTCTGAGGGAAGTGCATAAAGTTAGGCATGTGTTTGTTCAGATGGCTGAGAATAACAAATGCTTGCCTACCTTTATGGGTTATGAAACTTGAAATTTGCCTCATGAGGGCTGGGCATGGTGGCGCATGCCTTCCAGCACTCAGGAGAATTGCTGTGAGTTTGAGGCCAGCCTGGTCTACAAAATGAATCCAGGACAGCCAAGGCTACACAGAGAAACCCTGTCTAACAAAAACAAAAACAAGACAAAAAAAAAAAAAAAAAGAGGAAAGAAAAAAAAAAAGAAATTAGTCTCGTGAGTTAAAGGTGATGATTTACAGTTTAGGTTTTATTTTTTCCCCCTTGTAAGATCTCTCTCAGGTTTCTTTTGGGGTTCAGGATAGTCTCTAGGGGATATTTATTTAGGAAGCTTCCTGCTTAAAATCTTTCAGTTTTGTAGGCTTACTCTCACAGTACCTCTGGGACTGTGTTGGGTATTTCTCACCTCTGTTCAGGTAAACAGCAAGTATTTCCTGGGCAGCTACTGTGGCTCAGAAGGAAGATGTGACAGGGAGCAAGGGACAAGGTCGCTGGTTCTGAGGGGACAGAGACAGACGATGTTCAAGTAGCAGGTGGTGCTGAGGGCTTTAACGTTGGCGCTCCACAGTGGTTGGGGGTCTTCCGCGGGGCGCTCAGATCCAACTGATAGCTGAGTGATAAGAAGTGGACAGTTGCTCCTTCACCCTAGGAAGGGACAGATAGGCATCCCAGAACCGAAAGGTCCTTTCATAGTACGAAAGGAGGAAGTGATGGTGTGTGTGTGTGTGTGTGTGTGTGTGTGTGTGCGCGCCCTGCAGCCCGGGTAGGCTGTGTATTGGGCAGGCGTTGGGAGTGGAAAGCTGAGGAGGAGTCAGTACGTCTGATGGAGAAGTTCGTTTTGGGGAGGCGGGGCGTCAGTAGTTCTGTTTGGGATATGCTAACCGTCAAATGTCCCTTAGACATCCAATCTAGTCGCACTAGGAGTCTCTCTGCTTTTAAGGGCGTGAGGCTAGAATCACAGAGAGAGTCTAAAGGCACAAGCAGAGAAGTGAGGCTGCTTCTGGTATAACCATGCAGTCCAGGTGCTGTCTTCGACACCACTGCGTGGTGTAGTGCTAAGCAGGGGCCCGCCCGAGGCCAGGAGTACTTCCTAATGCATCCCCGGCATGATCTGGCTCCTCTGGTCAATTACTGGGTTAGCTGCAGCTGCATCAACTTTTAGGCGCTTAGGACAGCACTGAGACAGACCCCATCTTAACTTTCTTTGCTTGTTAAATGTCTACAGTTTGAGCCTGTGGGTTCCCACAGTGTTACTTGGCTTCCTCACAGCACAGGACCTGGCTTTAAGGGCCCAGCCTCTGAAAGTCCAAAGGGAAGGAGGGATGGATGAAGGGACAATGACAACAGTTGTACCATCCTTTATGACTTCTGCCACATTCTGTTTATGTGAAGAGAAAGACAGGCCACATTTTAAAAATGAGAGGAAACCATACAGCTCTTGATGGTAATGCTGATTAATTTAAAGACATGTTTTTTTTTAAAGATTTATTTTATGCATGTGAGTGTTTTAGCTGTGTGTGTATATTTGTATTATGTGCCTGGTACCCTCGGAGAGTGTTTTGGCTGTGTGTGTATATTTGTATTATGTGCCTGGTACCCTCGGAGACCAGATAAAGGCATTAGATCCCCAGAAGCAGGAGTTACAGGTAGTTGTGAGCCACCATGTGGGTGCCAGGAACTGACCCCAGTCCTCTGCAAAGCCAGTAAGTGTTCTTAACCTCCGACCCATCTCTCTAGCTCTTAAAGACATGTTTTTAAACATTAAATTTGATGCTGTAGTAAAAAAAAATGTATTTTCCTAAATGTAAATATTTTAAATATTCCCTAAATGTAAACTTTGCCCCTATGGCTTCTCCAGATTTTATTTACTATCATATAAGACTCAGGTTTGGAGTTCAGAGACTCTTTGGGTTAGAGTCTGGGCATTTTCCCTTAGGTTTACCTCCCAGAGTATGTAAGAAAACATGATCACACTGAGCTACGTGCCTTGTCGCAGTGAGGGGCCTCAATCTGGGTCTGTATTTAGGTGCTGGGAAAGCTGAGCAACTCTTTGCCCTAGTTGAGCAGAGTAATGGTGTGTGTATTACAGCTGGCACTGACTTCCATATGACTTCCTCTTCTGTTGCTATGATGCTAGAGCAGTGTGGCCAAACCCACAGAAGGAAGGGTTTATTTTGCCTATGGTTCCAGAAGGAACAGACATTGTCACGGCAGCAAGTGGCAGGCATGGCAGCTGGAGCAACAGGTTGAGAGGTCACACCTTGAACCGCATGTATGAAGCAGACAACAAACTAGAAATGGCTTAAAACTCCTCAAGTGTACCTCCAGCACCACACTTCCTCCCTCAAGGCTGCACTTCCCACACCTGCCCAAACAGCTCCACCAGCTGAGGGGCCAGTATTGTGACGTCCAAGATTCCAAGGGACATTTATCACTCAGACTGCCACAATGCCTGTTTATTTGTCTTGTTTAAAGTAATAATAATAATAATTATTATTAGAGACAAAGTCTTACTCTGTAACCCGGGCTGTCTTCAAACTCATGATAATTCTCTGCCTTGGCCTCTCAAGTCCTAGGATTAGAGATGTGAGCCACCAAGTATGGCTGGAACACTTCCATTTAAAAATGGGGCAGGGGGGCTGGAGAAATGGCTCAGTGGTTAAGGGCACTGCCTGCTCTTCCAGAGGTCGTGAGTTCAATCCCAGCAACCACATGGTGGCTTTACAACCATCTATAATGTTATCTGATGCCCTCTTCTGCCGATAATACAATAAATAAATCTTTAAAAAAAAATAAATAAAAATGGGGCAGGGGAAAATGGAGGAGGAGGAGAAGAAAATAAAGAAAACCACACACACACACACACACACACACACACACACACACACACACACACACAGTAGGAAAGAGAAAAACAGGAGGCAGCTACTAGTTCATGTAGGTTTTAGTTTCTAATCTTCTTTACGTTTTGTTTTTAATAATTGTATATCCTTACAGGGTTCGGTATAAGCCCAGCACATGTAGCTTTCTTGGTCTTACTCTTCTGGGAACTGTTAGTCAGCGCTGTTGTCTGGGCCTTGGGTCTGTGCTCTGGATTTTCCTTCTGGTCCATGAACAAGTAGTACATGTTTGCAGCCGAGTAGCTCTCCAGTCTGCTTTGCGCCTGTTGAAGACTGGGAGCGAAGACGCTCTCTGCTTCTTCTTCAGTGCGGGGTGTATGTGTGTGGGGGGGAGGTGAGGGGATAGGGGTGTGGGGGATGTGGGGTGCGGCAGAAGGGGTTCAGTGTAGCCGGGATCCTTGTGAAGCCTAGGCTGCCCTTCCACTTGGTTTCCTCCTTCCGCTGCCTTCCCAGGAGACCCCTGGCTGGGATTACAGGTTTGTGCTCCCACGTTCAGTTGGCATAATTATAAGACAAACAGAAAACGTCTTTGCGGATTTCTTACAGATTGGTTTCTAATCAACTTTATTAGACAAAGGGCAACACCAATAAATTGCTTCGATGATATCAGCTTGTGGGCTCCGTTCTGTTACCTGTAAGACTGCTGAGGAGCAACGCCCTCAGGATTCTTCAAGGAAACTTTTGTCATTTTGTAAGGGTCTATGAAGCCTCGTATGAAGTCTTTTTGACGACTTAATAAAGGATCCCACAATTACATCTTGTTTTCCTGATGGCCTCTGGATTCATTCTTTGCCCGGAAGCCATTTCTTAATTGTAGCCCTGGCTGCCTTCTGCTAAGACAGGGGCCAAGAAAGTTCTATTTCTGAACTAACTTTTGTTGTAGGCACCAAAGTGAAGCCATCGGCACTTTCTCCAGTCTGTTTGGAAATCTCCCTATCTGGATCATACACTTCATTAGGTACAGTGTGTGTGTGTGTGTGTGTGTGTGTGTGTGTGTGTGTGTGTGTATGTATGGTTGTGTGTGTGTTGCCACAGGCAACAGCATTGCTAAGCTCTGACTCTGTATAATTAGGTCCTTTCTCCCTGCCTCCCAGGGCTTTCTCCTCCTTGCTCTGATGACTGCCTCCAAGACCTCAGGATTCCACTGAGACTCTTGTATAAGGTGTTTTCTATTGCGTCACCGTCTAAAGTCAAAGGAAGAAGTGCAGGGAGTGGGACCTGGTCGGGAAGATCTGGTCTGGAAGGGCCATGTAGTTTGCCACAGGGCTTCGGATGTCAAAGGGAAACCGCCGGAGGGTGCCTGCCTGAAGAAGGGGATTGGTGTGACTCACGCTTTGAATCGGTCTCTCTTCCTAACTACAAAGGCAGGAGCTAATGACTGGGTGGCAGGGCAGCACAGAGGCAGCTGTTTAAGGAATCCAGGTGAGGGTAATGCCACTCAGACCTGAGAGTGTGCAGAAATGTTCAGATTTGGTTTCTGTTTTGAACACAGAAGCCAAAAGGATTTACATATGGGAAGAAGAAATAGAAGGTAAACAAACCACACACAGAATGTTCAAGAAAGTGTCCTTATGGAGATGGGAGAAGGGAAGGGTGTGTGCGTGTGTGCATGCATGTGTGTGCATGTGTGCTTGCGTGTGCATGTGCATATGTGTGTGTGCACGTGCACATGTGTGCTTGAGTTTGCTCAAGTAGAAACTTTTTATTTATTTATTTATTTTTGGCATTTATGGTCTGAGACTCTGAGGAGTACCTGAGTGGAGATGTAATCTTGGCAGATACATGACAAGGAATTCTGTTAGGAAGCGTGGGCCTCAGGCATTTTGGCTTTTCCTGGCTGGGAAGCTAAGAAGCACCTAGCAAAGGGATGGTGTGAGGATTCCCGAGAGGAAGGAGAAGCAAGAGAGAGGTCTCTCTAAGAATCAGAGAGTGGACATTTTGAGCAGATGGGAAAAGAATCTGTGTCTGCGGATTCCAGGGCTGGTCTGCGCTGCCTAGTTACAGTGCACACATAAACATGTAAACACGCTACTTTCCAGTATCCTGCCGCATGCTGATGTGTGTTAAATATATGAAAATGGTCGCTCACTGGTAGCAAGTAAAGTCAGAGTGAGGGATGCTGCGATAGCAGACAATCAGGTGGTCCCCACGAGTGGCTGAGGTAGTTACTTAACCTTTGCTTTCCGATGCACCCATGAAACAGTTAAAATGTGTGCAATTACCTCCACGCCGTGTGTGTGTCTAGACACATGGAGTAATTTTGTCTTTAGATCTAGGTCTCATCCCATAAATCTCCCGATGATCCCTTTCCTGCTCCAGTCTGAGCTGCGAATCATTCCTGGTCTGAAGTAATTTGGTCAAAAAGCGCTCAACCGATACCAAAGTGGATTCAAGAGGGGTGGGACAGGCAGACTAGAACAAATGCTGTTTCCCCACCTAGATGCTTATCTAAGGCAAGGAAATGACACGGGCAGATACAGGAGACAGACGACTTTGGGGAGGCACTTTTGAGGTTCCATTCTTAGTGAAGGAGCTTTTGGCAGTTGACGTCTGCTGAGGGAGGCAGTCACTTTTTGGGAGGATATGGCCACTAGTGGGTTGCACGTGCCCCAGTGGATGGACCCACAGCCATCCATATATGGATAGCAGTAACTGGACTCAGGATTGATGATGATGATGATGGGGATGATGGTGATGATGATGGGGACGATGATGATGATGATAGTGATGATGGTGATGATGATGATGATGATAGGACATGAAGCTGAGGGAGGGAAAGAGAGACAGGTTGGGGAGTCTAGGGAATTTGGGGAAAGTTGGAAGTAAGTGGTGGGGGCATACAAGATCAAAAAAAGCTGCAAATGTGAAATTTTCAGAAAAATACATTAAAAAAAAAAAGAAATCTTTTATTTTAGCTAGGCATGGTGGTCATACCTATAACCTTTAACACTCAGCATGTTACAGGCAGAGAAATCAGAAGGTCAGTGCTAACCTAAGGTACGCAAAGGACTGGGTGTGTAGTTCAGTGGTAGAATGCTTGTCTAGCATGCTCAATCCTCAACCCTCCCTCACCCCCAGTTTCAGTATGATGGAGGGAGAAAACGCACAGCCAGGAGTGATTTTTTTGTAGGAAGGGTAACTTCGATGCCACAAACAGAAAGTCACCCTACTGTGTCCTGGCTAGATGAGACTGGCCAGGTCTACGTAGATCATGGATGTGTCTCTAAGGTAACAGGAGAGGGCAGAACGCAGCACAGGTGCTGACAGGTGCATAGACAGAGCGAGACCATGTTTGTTCTCTTCCTATTGCTTTAGTCTCTCAGTGACATAACCAAGGTCCTCAAATGAGGCCAAGGAAGCTAGAGAAGAGATTTGGACTTTTGAGGATGCCAGAGGATGACTTGACTAAGAGGTGAGTAGATCATGAAGGTATTAACGTCACTGATGCTAACCCACTGGTGTGCGCGTGTTGAATGGGCTCTGGGCGGGTAGAGCCTAGCTGGAGGAGGTGGGTTGCCAGAGGCCAGGTCTTTCCAGTTATAGCTCATAGCGTTCAGGCTACAGTTCTCTTGGCTTCCCGATTACCAGAGCTGTAACTAGCCATTGAGCCATGTTCCCGCCACTGCAGAGGGGATGCCACCCTGTGTAGCTTAAATATGTCTCTTAAACCTCTCCCCACTTAGCATTGATCCTGTCAGGTGTTTGGCCACGGTGACAAGAAGAGTAATCCGTATAGAGAATTGGCTGATACCCTGATGCTGTGCAGTCGGAGTCTTCAGCTGTGTGTCACTGTTGGTTGCCTGCATAAGGAAGACAGGGTCACCGTTAACTCTATCCCCACTCAGTGGCCATTACAGAAGGAAGGGTGTCTGAGGGACTTGAAGATGACTACAAGTAGGTGATTGTGATGGCTAGTGAAGGAATGGAGGACAGAGTTGGGGGGGCGGGCAGAGGAAGGGACAGCGCAAAGCCACCGGGATCACTGGTGTCTTGATGTGGTCAGAGCGGGAGAAGAGAGAGCCAAGGAAATAGGACTTGGTGGCTCAGAGTAGGGGTCTTGAAATTAAGGCTTCTAACCAGACCCTCCCAGAGAGTAGAATATCAGCTCTTAGAAGCGACTGGTCTGCACTGTAGGACAAGTTAACCACTCAGTGTTTGCTTCTTCATGTTAGATGGTAACTGTGGCAGTTTATATAGCGCAGAGGTATTAAGAGACTAAACCAGGAAACCCCTGTAGTCTTCAGTAGTACCTGGCCTATAACAATATTGGAAATAGATGCCATTAAATCCAGTAAGTCCCTTGTTGGCATCATTTCTTTAATCCCCGAGTGGTGCCAGGCTCTGTGAGTGACAATGATGGGGGAGTGGCAGTGTCCTTTATGAGGAGCCAGTCCACTTCTGCTGAGAGGTGGGGGCCCCTCCCTCTGTGCAGATGGCGCCAGTGACAGACTATTGTTTTTGTCCACACTGAGAAATTGCTCCGGTGTAATCCTCAGACCAAGGAGCAAATTAAAGCCACAAGCTGCTAGTGTTGCTTGGAGGCCTTGGGATCTGTACCCAGAGGCAGAGAAGAGCGCAGATAGCTGTTGACACAGCCCTGGACTTCTTGGCCTGCAGGTGTGAATTATGTCGAGTCTTAAACTCCCAGGGATGGCCTGTTCTGCCCCTTTTCTTTTCTTTTCTTTTCTTTTCTTTTTTTTAAGATCTTTGTGGCTCTTGCGACTCATACTCTTTTGACTTAAGTCAAGAAATTGTTTTGTTATTTTTTGTTTTTGTTTTGTTATTTTAACAACAACAACAAGGGCAACAAAATACATGTCACAATCTTTTGGTTTGCAGAAAGCAGAATTAAGCCCCCCTGATGCCATGGGTTTGTAATCCCAGCCACTTGCAAGGCTGAAGCAGAAGACCGGTAAACTCAAGGCCAGCCTGGACTGCATGCTGAATGAGTTCAAGGCTAGGCCAGGCAACTTAGTGAGGTCTTTTTTTTTTTTTCCAAAATAAGAAGTAAAAAAAAAAAGGGGGGGGGTTGGTATGTAGTGGTAAAGAGTTTGTGAAACATACCGAAGACCCTATATTTAGTCCCCAGAACCAAGGAAAAGAGAAAGAAAACTTTGGAGAATACAAATGTTATGTTCTGAAACTACGTAGCATTCTTAAGTTCCTTTGCTGTTTGTTTGTTGAGACAGATCACACTACGTAGTCCCAGCTGGCCTCTTCCTCTTGAGTGCTGGGGTTAAAGTCATGCGCCACTATGCCCAGCTGTTCCTAAGTTCTTAAAGGAATCATTATACCCATTTTAAAATACAGTTAAGCTTTTTAATTCTTTGACAGTTTCCTTCCCTCCCTCCCTCCCTCCCTCCCTCCCTCCTTTTCTTCTCTCTCTCTCTCTCTCTCTCTCTCTCTCTCTCTCTCTCTCTCTCTCTCATATGCACACACACACACACACACACACACACACACACATGCATACACATATGATGGGTTTTAGCCATTTTAACCCTTTCTCACCTCCTTCGCCTCTACCTTTGCGAACTTTTATCCCAACAATCCTTCCTCCTACTTTGATATCTTTTTGTGTCATTGACTCACTGAGTTTAATTGTGATTAATGCCTGAATACGAGAAGAAGGCTACTTACTGGAACACCTGCGACTTATCAACGTTGGCACCACTGACGAAAATGATCCCTCCATCCCCAGGAGCCATTAGCGGCTCCTGTTCCTTTAGTGAGGGACGGGGCCATGCATGACAAAGTGGTGGCATGTGCAGGTCACTGCAGCTGCTGTGAGTCCAAGAGTGCGGCAGCCATGCCACGTTCACGTCTTACCCTTTAGCCCTTGCTTCCTTTTTCCCTCCCTCTTTTCGATGTCCCTCGAGCCTCACGGGGGTGATACAGACGTCCCTTTTAGAACTGAGCACACCGACCAGTTTCAAGTCTGCATTCACCGCTACCCAAGACATGGCAACTCTTTCTCTCATTGTTGGCTGCCTGTTCTTCCTTTAAATTGTGAAGCTCTAAGGAGACTCCAGATGAACAGTTAGCAACTGTTAGACCCTGATTGAGTATATACTTTGAAGGTTGGGATATTGATTTAGTGGACTGTATTAAAATTTGAAAATTTATTTCTCAGACCGTTACCTAGAAAATGGATGAAACCGTGACATTATCTGCCAAGGTGGATGAAAGAAGCCCAGAGCGTTTAGCCAAGACTGTCAGAGACAATGAAGGCTCTGTCATTTTTCTCCTAGTTACGCCAGTGCTGTTCTTAAGATTGACAGGCTGGTCAAGGGAGGATACCTTGCTACTTGCCACATACATATATCTTGGGGAAAGAGTAAGAGCAGGGAGGGCAGCGGCCATGCTTGCTGAATAACTGGTGTTTAGGGCTTATGTTAATAAGCAGGCTGCATGAACTGAGGAAGAGACAGAAAGGTGTGTTTTGACTTATTGCTATCTTTGTATAGAATAGGATCTAGTCCATTTTGTGGATATAGTGTGTGTGTGTGTGTGTGTGTGTGTGTGTGTGTGTGTGTGTGTGTGTGTGTATACACTAAAGAAGAGAGAGTTTTAAGTAGAGAGACTTGAGGAGGGGAAAGTGATATCAGACTGAGAGATTTTCCTAAGAACACTATTTCTCTTTGGAACCATCTGGGTAGGCAAGATGGCAGCACACCCATCCCAGTCCAGAAACACGGCACCCTGGTGCTCAGCATCACATAGCACAGTCCCAAGGTGCTCAGCATCACACAGCACAGTCCCAGAGTTTGTGTTTATCTCTTGAGAAGACTAAGCCCCCCCCTCTCTCTTTCTTTCCTTCCTTCCTTCCTTCCTTCCTTCCTTCCTTCCTTCCTTCCTTCCTTTCATCTGTCAGCCTGGTTGCTATGGTAGAGTACTCGAGACTGGTATATTATACCAAAAAGATTTAGTTTGGTGTATTGTCCAAGGGGCTAGACATCGAAGATGAGGCAAGACCTGTGCTGTGTCATAATGGGTGAACAGGAGGAAGAGACAAAGCAGGAAGAGAAGCCTTGCTTCCTAACAACCCTGCTCCCATAAGTAACTCACCCCAGGAAACAGCATTAATCCATTCATGAGGGTGGCCTCATGAACTAACCCTGCCTTAAATTCGCTCTCTCTCAGTTCTGGGGACCAAATTCCATCAAGAGTGTTAGGAGAGGACAAATGGTACCCAAACCACAGCATCATGCTTCATGAATACTGATGGGCAGCATCCGTTTCAATATAGTGCTCTCTTGCAAAGGAGAGTGTTATCACTTAAAACACTAAGACAGCAGTTGAGGAGGGCTAGGGAGAAGATAGCTCAGCTGGGCAGTGCCCGACTTGCAAGCATGCGGACCTCAGTTGGGTTCCCCAGCACTTCCGTGAGTGCTGGGCAGGGTGAGGCTTGCCTGTGACTCTAGGCTATGGGTTGATAAGCACATCCCTGGAGTTCATTGGCCAGCTAGCTGAGCCAAGCTAGTGACCTCCAGGCTCAGTGAGAGACTCTGTCTCAAAAAAAAAAAAAAAAAAATGAGGTGGAACACAAAGTTGGGAGGAGACTGGAGGTGGATCTGGGAAGTTAGGAGGAGGAGGAGTTAGAAAGGAATATGAGAGAAATACATAGTATGACTGTCTGAAATCCTCAATTAGTAAAAATATAGAAATACATAAAAATCAGGGGAACAGTCGAGGAGGACATCTGACATGGGCCTTCATTCAGCCTCCACATGTAACCACACAAACATACACACACCACAAACACAAGCACACGGGCGGTTGAGGCGATTGACATGTGTTTCATAACAATGCATAAGTCTTGAGGATTTTTTTTTATGAACAACTGTTCAGGGTTTTTATCTTATAAAGTCTTTGCATTTCCCTTGCAGTTTTCTCCGTGTCTAATTTTAATATCACATATGTACTCGTGCGCATTTTCTCATGCCCTGCATTATAATTCGGGGGTCTGTGTGTCACTAGCTAGGCTTTAAGTACCTTGAGGTTAGAGGCCTATCTAACTTCCCAGGACAGAGCCTGGTGTGACATGCAAAGGATGTGAATAGTGATGTAGCGTAAAGCTTACATCCAGAACATTAAGGCTGGGATATTGTACTCAGTAGCAAATTTCTGTGTCCCCTTTCCTCTTGGGTATGTTTAGTGTGGCCAGACATTGCTGTGTTTGGCTGCTTGCTGAGGAGGAGTGGTGACAAGTGCCATCAGACTGTATCTGCTTTGGTTCCAAGGTCGTATCTTTCCCTTGGTTGAACACGAGTGGATTTTGTATTTCAGGATGTTGGCTTCTGGAACCTGGTAGACTGTGTTTATTATTTGCGTCCCGGAGCATTTATCATTGTCTGACCTCTGTCACCTCTGCCTTCCATTTTGATAAAATTAGATTTGCGCCTGGCAAGCTCTGGGTGGGCGCTTAGCGTCTTAGCCGTGCAGGGAGCGGATTGTATGGCCTTTGCCTGAATCTCACGTTTCTTTGCTTTGTGCAAGATTGTTATTTCCATCTTATCTCAGGAAATTTATTGTGCTTTTTTACATAAAAATCCAACCATTCTCACGGATAGAGGTTAAATTGTACAGATTATCATTACTGTGCTCTGCCTGCTACACCAAGCATTCCTTCCTATCCTGATGAGATCAAAGCTTCCTTCCTGTTTTCTTTTCATGGCTTTTCCAGTGTTTGAAAAACACTGGAGACAGAACAACACAGTGTCCACACACTGAGCATCATGGTGCACCCTTAGTATAGACCACTTTTACGTTCTTGCATACTAGCCAAAAATAAACACTAGGAAGCAGTTTATTACCCAAAATGCCTTGAACTGAAGAGTCTATCAAATCTGACACCTGTACTCATTTTAGAAGGTAAAGTCTAGAAGCATTATTCCCATTGGCTCCTTGCTGGCTTCAGTCTCCGGTTCCACTCCCCTAGTTCCTTTTCTGGCCACTCTTCGTGTTGTTGTGTGTGATGTGAGGCCAAAAATTAAAACCCAGCTTTTGGAGTGCTTTGACCTCCTGACCTCTGTGAAGATGAGGAGATCCTCTAAGGGCCCACCTGCCTCCAGGACTCTCTCTTATGGGCTCTTATGGATGGGTCACCAGCCATGATGACATCTTGAGCCCAGCCTGGTGACACCCAGAGAAAAGAGAGTCATTGACCTGAAGAACTCTGAGCTAATAAATGAGTATTGTTTTAAGCCTCACTTTAAAAAAAAAATAATTTGTTTTGTAGCAATAGAAACCTAAGCAACTGTCAAGTGGGCATTTGTGTTTCTTTAGCCTTCCCTCTGAAGGAAACATAGACATGCTTGAATTTTACAAGAAGTATTTGTTAACCCCCCCATGTATGCACGTGAAGACATGAGTGTGACATGTGAGTATGAGTATGGTCACGCGCATGTTGCGTGTAGCACGCTTAGGCTTGCACGGTTATTCTTTGAACCGTCTCCTCGGCCTTAGACCTTTTTATTTAACACCAGAAGAAAGAAACGGCCCATCTACTCTATGTTTCCATTTCATTGGGAGAACCCTTAGCTTTGTGAGCAAAGGAGGAGGAGGGTGTTTTGTATCCAAGCACATAGCAACAGTGGGTTGATTTTGCTGTACACGGAGAGCCAGCATTTCCCCACGAGCCAGGGTTTCAGCACCAAGGCAAGCGTCTTCAGTCATTGTGGGCTTCCCAGAACAGCCCTGCTTCAAACACCTCTTCTGCTTTAAAGATGACCTTTTAAAACGAGAAGCCACGAAGGCCAGGTGGGTGAGTGCCACTTTAAGTAGGTGTGTGTCCAGACGGGCGTAGATGAATTGAGGCTAGTGCTGCAGTGACGTGACTTAATGGGACACTTCCTATGAACACTTACCTTATATATTTTGAAATAGAAGGTAAGGCAATTGGATGACATATTAGAATCACTGTTTATGATAATGGTTCACCCAAGGGAAGGGAAGAAAACACAGGTAGGTAGGTTCTCCTGGACTTTTCTTATATCCCCTTGACTTCTCCCAACTGTCTGGGGGAACTGAGTGATCTCACCAGGATAAGTGCAGGAATTCCAGGAGTTTGGCGCCATCATTGCAAGGTCCCAGGTCCTCCCTCTTTGCTGTAGGAATGGTGCCTTATTTAGGCAAATGAAGATGGCTCCTGAGTGTGTGGTGTGTGGTCCTTCGTATTTGTTGAGCAGAGATGGTGGAGGGGCCCCATCTCTTTACCCCCACAGGCCCTTCAGAGCCTCCCATGGAACCCTGAGGCCAGCCTGGGCTACAAGCGAGTCTAGGACAGCCAAGGCTACACAGAGAAATACTGTCTCGAAAAACCAACACCAACCAACCAAAAACAAAAACAAAAATAAAACATAAAACCTCCAAAACAAACAAACAAATAAAAAACCCAAGGAAAAAAAGACTTGATGTGGGCCACTCTATGTAACCTGTGGGAGCCCTGTGGGGGATGTTCAGAGTCTTTTTGTTCTTTGTCGCCTGTTGCATGGTGATGGAGACCCAGAGAGTTATCTCCACGGATGCTCCAGGATTCAGGTCCTCAACTGAGCTGAACGTCCCTCTTGGATTCCGATGACGATTTGAGTTAACTTGATTGCTTTCTTCCTAATACTGAGTAGGTGGCTGTTACAGGTCTGGGACAGCTGATGAAGAGGTTAGAGACATTTTATAGGGAGATATGACTCTGGGCGCCATGAGGGAGGACTTTGGAAATACAGGGGGTATTCTTTGTGGCCACTGCCTTTCAGGTAGCACAACTCATTCGTAGGCGTCTGGCTGTTACCCACCCTATAGTGAGTACAGCCCAGCTCAGAAGCATCGCTTCTCTGCTGTTCCCTGGATTCCAGCAGCAAGTGCCCTTCTCTTTCTTTCATGCCCCTTTGTGTGTTTGTGGGTGTGACATGACAAATGATTAAGTGTTTGCTTGTCAAATATTTAAATATCCTTTGAGTGACACTTCAGAAGGGCCAGTGGAAAGCATCTAACTGTTGTCATTCTCCCTTTCTGCCCCACAGTACTGGCTGGATCCTGCAAAAACCCTGGCAGAGCACAAGGAGCTGATCAACAGTAGGTATTTGGTTCTAATCTTGTGAGAGGGCTTGGGTATGGTGAAGCATCTGTGATTAGTTTGCTGCTGGTGGGGGAGCAGTAGGACCAGAGGACAGCTCTTCAGCTGTGTGCGGGGTGGCGCTCTCTCAGGTTTGGGATGGCCTTAATTTAATCAGATACCCAATGGATCTTATCACAGGACTGAATGTGCCCTAGGGACACATCCACTTTTGGTTTGTGACTTTTCTATCTGTCTCTAAAACTTGACCTTAAAAAGGGGAAAGGTAGAGAGAAAGGAGTTTGTTCCTACCCTGTGACCTGAAAAAGTTTCTGTGACTTGCGAGGGGAGGGAGGGAGGGAGGGAGGGAGGGAGAGAGAGAGAGAGAGAGAGAGAGAGAGAGAGAGAGAGAGAGAGAGAGAGAGAGAGAACATTCCTTGTCAGAAGTTAGCTCTTGGAATGATCAATATGAAGTAATTAGAGGAGTTGTTGTAATTAAATACATATTCTTTAATCTTAATATCCACACCTAAGGTTTTATTCATAAACACACGCACAAGCTTAGGTATGCAAAAGAATAATCCTTTACAAATTTTTGTGGTAAAATTATAGAAGTTAAAAATTTGAAACAAGCCGGGCGGTGGTGGCGCACACCTTTAATCCCAGCACTTGGGAGGCAGAGGCAGGCGGATCGCTGTGAGTTCGAGGCCAGCCTGGTCTACAAAGTGAGTCTAGGACAGCCAAGGCTACACAGAGAGACCCTGTCTCGAAAACAACAACAACAACAAAAAAATTCAAACATTTTTGTGTGTGATTCACAGGCTTTAAATAATTCACATTGCTGTAACTGTCATCACACATGTGATTTTTCATTATCCCAGACTGGCCTCTGTAGCCAAGGAACCATTATGTTTAAATTGTGACTGACTGCCAGTCAGACCCTGGTGGGCCCTTCTGCCTTTTCGGGCCCCATTCCTCCCATGCCTGTGGGCCCTTTCTCTGTGGTGATATCGGGTGTGTGAACCTTCATGGATCCCAGCACAGGAATGCAGCCACACCTCAGAAAGGAACTGGGAGCCCAGAACTGCAGGACCACCAGGAGCAAGTGCAGAGTCTCGGAACATCAGCA
Source organism: Acomys minous (assembly GCF_964271855.1). Lineage (NCBI taxonomy): Eukaryota > Metazoa > Chordata > Mammalia > Rodentia > Muridae > Acomys > Acomys minous. The sequence continues at coordinate 51,706,197 of NC_140486.1, forward strand.
TCTATGTCTCTGGTGGAAATCACCAAAGTTTATAAATTATAAAATTATATATAGTTATATATTATATATAATTATAAATTTAAAATAGTAATTACCAGAGATTCAGAAAAATTTCAGGGAAAATTATTTTAAAGTAATCTTGCATATTTCCCCTATAAGGAAAACCTGAGGTAATAAAAATAAAGTAAACTACTGAGTGGAGCATGGTGGTTCAGACCTATCAGCCTGGTACTAAAGAAGCTGAGGCGTGGAGGGTGCCACAGGTTGAGGCCAGCTTGTGCTACATACTGGTTTCAGGCCATCCTGAACCACAGAGTAAGTCCTTGTTTTAAAAACAAGGCAGTGATTAGAGCACCGGCTGCTCTCCCAGAGGACCGAGGTTTGTTGCCAGCTCCTAGACAATGCCTCATAACCTGTGTGACCCCAATTCCAGATGACTCAATGCTGTCTCTTGGGTTTCCCTGGACCAGGCACACATGTGGTCTACATACATACATGCAGACAAAACACGCATACACATAAAAATAAGTAAGCCTTTGAAACTACTTTAAGACGTATATTAGTGCTCTGTCTGCATGTACACCTGCAGGCCAGAAGAGGGCATCAGATCCCAGTATAGATGGTTATGAGCCACTATGTGGTTGCTGGGAATTGAACTCAGGACCTCTGGAGGAGTAACCAGTGCTCTTAACCGCTGAGCCATCTCTCCAGCCCTTAGGGAGGGAGGAATGGGAGGATACAAGTGATGGGATAACAATTGAGTTGTAATCTGAATAAATTAATAAAATTTAAAAAATACTTTAAAATGAATTATTAAAACATGCCTGTTTGCATTTAAGGTTTCTGTGTAATTCACGAAAATATTCTATTACAGCGTTGTAAGAAGCAATACTATTTTGTTCTCCAAATGCAGCAGTGCTAAAGACTTAATGTGTGTCATAAGTAGAAAACATGATCTCAGCTGAAGAAGTTTTCTGTTTTATCTCATGTTGGTAGTGAAGGAAGACAGCAGAGTCAGTGTGGGAAGCCATAAAGAGGGTGGCCATTTCTAGTCACCAAGACTCTCATAGGTAAACCTGGATTTACTTGCCCTAAACTATGTGGAAATCACAATTATCATTAAAGCACCAACACTTAGTTTTTGTGAAAGTTGACTGTGGGAATTCCCACTGTCTGGCTCCTACATGGTTTTTGGTTTAAAACAAAATGGTAATAGCTTCACTTTACTGGTTTCTCAATGTTGATCCTGTTGAATAGATGGGTTTCACGTGTTACTAAGTGATTTGCTTCACCAGCACTTCATTTTTGTAGTTGGTCTTACAATAAGAAGCCAGAAAGTCTCTGCCTAGAAATATATTGGCTTAGAAACGATCGTTTCCAGGGCTGTAGAACTCTCTACCAGGTGCTCCAGATGAGACTTTGTTCCAAAGGTCTGTTTTCCCAGATGGTAGAAGCCTGTGGACACTCAACCCCGAGTACTAGGAATGGGCGGGCTTGATTTTCATTCCTGTGGCTTCAGGCAGGCTGCCTGTTTCCGCAGACCTTCACCTGTTTTGGTTGCTTTCCAGGCTGGGGCCAAGAATGAGCTATTCAGGAATTGTTGTTGTTGTTGTTTGAGATAGGACCTCACTGTATATCCCTAGCTGACTTGGAACTCACTGTAGACCAGCCTGGCCTCGAACTCACAGAGATCCACTGGTCTCTGCCTCCTGAGCGCTGGGCTTCAAGGCATGTGCCACTGCACTCAGCAACACGGGGTGACCGGAGCCCCCTTTGTATGCCTTAAAATTAAGTCAAGCTGAGTTTTTTCATTGTGCATTTTTTTTTTCAAGTTTCTGTTTAGCTGCTCATGACTGGACACAGATGAAACGCCTGTGCTGGGTGAATAGGGGTCATCTGTCATGTCTCACAGAATGAAAGTAGCTCTGCACTCTATAGACTGCCTCTTCCCTTTATGTACATCTCAGCGGCCTGTGTGCCTCCCTGCCCCCCCCCCCCCCCCCCCCCCCCCCCCCGCCAAGCTCAGCCGCCGCACAGGAGCAGACCTTGATTGACACAGACCATCAGCCATGCCGGGACTTCCTGGCTCTTCTAAATATTTAACAGTCTTGCCTCCCTGGTGTCTGTGTTCAGGGGTGGTAGTGTGTCGGAAATACAAACAATGATTGTATCACATAAGCATACATACTGAATAAATGTAGAAACAAAATATATGGAATACTGATAGGAAATTAGAGCAAAGGCTTTAAAATGTACATTTTTTTAAAAAGCAAATGTAAGAAGTAACTCATGAAGGAAGGCAGAAATGAAGGACAGGATGGGCCAGCTCTTGATGCCCCATGTATGCAATTAATAGGGCGTTGGAAGAACACCACGAAACATGTGTGCGAGACTAGCCAATGACATGGTTCGTATATTAGAAATTAACTGTATTTTTATTACAGTTTCTTTCCCAGGGCTTTGAAGTTATGGCTTCATTCATTTAAGTTACGACGTCATTCGTTTGACTGAAAATGGAAGTAGACTAGAGTTTCTACGTACCAGTTACATGTTTCATGCTTTCTGTCTGCGGGGCAGAGCCTTTGTTGAAACAATCAGTTGCAACACTGACAGTCAAGTAAAAAAAACCTCTTTTTTAAAGGGTACAGCAGGAGGTGAAGACAGGACTTCAAGCTAACCTCAGCTGTGCAGCGGGGTTGAGGGCGGCCTGAGCTGCATGGGAGCCTGTCTTCAAACGAAAACAAAGCATGCTGGCTCTATTAACAATTGCGGCCAGCGTGGACGTTCACAGTTTTGCAAACAGGGCAGACCACATCCATTCATTCTGAAGTAAGAAATCATTGTAGGAACAGCGAACTACAACAGAGCGGTGCCCAAGGGACCTTCCTACTAGTGCACAGTGTTTATTTATGTTTACCTGTGCAATTCCAGGCTTTGTTTCTAAATTTCCACATTTTTGTTTTTGTTGTCTATAGACTTAGTTCTTCTGTGTGTGGGGAAAATGAGTAAGAAGTACCTTTTTGTGTACTTGAGGATTTGGTTTTTTTTTTTTTATAATATATATGTTTAGAATAGTTTGAGGGGCTGGAGAAATGACTCAGTGGTTATGAGCACTGGCTGCTTTATAGAGGACCTGGGTTGAGTTCCTGGCATCCGTGTGGCTTTTCCCAGTGGACTGTACTTCCAGGCTCTGACCCATTCTGACCTCTGAGGGCAACAGACATGCACGTGGTATGCACGCATATATGTAGGCAAATACTCACACACATAAGATAAATGAATCTAAACAAAAATAGCGTAGTTTGAGAATGCAGCAGATACTGGCCATCACATGGCTTCTCTTCTTGTTTTTATTAAGAATAGACATGATTAAGGAAGTTCGAGCTGGTCAGTTTGCAGAGTGCTGCTACCTCCTCTTCTCGGCATTTCCTTCACTTTAGACTTTCTCATGTGTATTTCCTGGGACAAAAAACATATTCCCCTCCCCCCCTATGAAGTGTCAGGTTTCTGTGCTCAAGACTGTAGACTAGCCACCCGGTCCTCACCAGCACCTGCAAATCTACATCTGTTTGAATACACTGGGGCTGGTCCATTGTCCTGTGGCTGTGGCTTGCTGACACTGTCCTGTGGCTGTGGCTCGCTGACACTGTCCTGTGGCTGTATCTCATTAACACAGTCTCCCTGCTGTTCAGTATTGTTTATAGTTTGTTTACAGAAAAGTTTAGAAAAACTGTTCCTTGATAATTGTAGATTTAAAAAAAAAATCATTTATTTGTCAACATGCTTTCTTGATTATGAAAACGATCTCTCTACTTCATCCTTCCTCAGTAATGAATAATTCAAGATATTAATTGATAAAAATTGTACATAGACTGTCCAACCAGCCATAAGAACTAGTAACATTGTGGCATGTTTGGCCTTATGTGGCTTTTGTGTTTACGTGTGAATGAGAATGTACCCAGAATTCAGTTCCTGTTTTCAGTAGCCTTGAACCATGCCATCTCCATTTTGTGTTCTTGTGTCCTTAGAAATATTTTATAAATGTCATTGTGTGTGTTGTATGCATGTGTACACATGTGTGTGTGCTCACATATGTGCCTGTGCACTCACATGCATGTGTTGTGTGTACATGTGACTATGTACATGTGTAGAGGCCACAAGAGGATGTCAGGTGTCCTGCTCTATCACTCTGTCTTCTCTCTTGAGACAAGGTCCCTCAGGGAACCAGGAGCTAGAGTGGCAGGCAGAGAGCCCCAGAAACCCCTCTGTCTCAGCCCTACACAGTGCGGGGCTATGGACACAGGTGCAGTCACACCCAGCTTTTTACGTGGGTGTCAGGATCTGAACTCAGATCCTTTTGCGTGTACAGTGAGTTCTCTTACCCACTGAGCCATTCCCCAGCCCCAAGTAAAGAACATTCCATTTTAGCAAACAGCTTAAATTCAAAACCATCAATAGTTTTAAAAAGTATATAAGAGCCGGGCATGGTGGCACATAAGGGTAGTTTAATCCCAACCCTGGGGACACAGGGGCAAGGGGATTTCTGTAAGTTCAAGGCCAGCCTGGTCTACAAAGCAGGTTCCAGTCAGACCAGCCAGAACTAGAGACGCTAACTCAAACATATACTGTACATGCACACACACACACACACACACACACACACACAGATTATGTCAGTGGATACACATTATACCTTAAGGTAAATACTAACATTATTTGATACGAGAGTGTGAAGCTTAAAATATAATTTGTATATAAATGAACTGTCAGCTGCTCGCAATAGATGGTTTTCGTATTTAATGTACTCTTCATATGTGAATATAACACTTAATTGTTACATGTTACAGTGCAGCTTTGATTATAATATGAAATATAACTAGATTTTACCCTTTTTTTTTTTTTTAAAGCTGGACCTCCATATACTTTGTATTTTGGTATTAAATTCTATGCTGAAGATCCATGTAAACTAAAAGAAGAGATAACCAGGTATAGTATTAACTTCATCTTTGAATAATGTGCTGGTATGAAAAGCCATATTGAGTGTGGATTAAGAGATGGGGTTAAACACTCGAATGTGCGCTGAGCCGTGCCCCGTGCCACATCTGCTGCAAGGATTAAGCTTTAGGCTCGCATGAGGCAGATGGGGATCCATGATAGATGCGTTTGGGAAGTGACAGGAACCCTGGTGACATGATGATGGATTTGGCATCTGCTGTGACGGGGTGTTCAATGTCATTGTTCGGCCTTTGTGTTTGTGTAAGAGCAGCCATTTGAGCTGCAAAGGGAGGGCATTTTGGTGCTAGTTTTGCACATATAAATTTATATTAAGAAAGTTGATTATTTTCCTTTAATTAATTGCAGGTGAGATAGCAGCTGCTTAGGTTATTTCATTTGTCTCTGCAGGAAATGAAAAAAAGATAGTCACTTTTCATATTAAATGGGGAGATAAAAGATCAGTATTATAATGCATTGTTTTATCTTTATTACCAAAAAGTATTTCAGTAAAGACAGAGTTTCTCATTAATAGTCATTAGGTGGATCACCAAACAGTCCACACAGCATTTGAAAGCGCTTTCTAACGAGCACCCGCTCTTTGCACCAGCACCGTGTCCGGGTGAACTCACTTGACCAGTGAACTGCTCATGAAAACCAAAGCATTTGTCATAACTCAAGCAGTTAATTTTCCAGTGACCTTTTATCATGGACTGAAGTAAAGCATTATACGTTATGTTCAAAACTGGAAATCGTATCAGCAAAGGCACCCTGTCCTTTTGTACACGCATATGCATGTGTGGGGGGCCGTGCACACTCGGAGGCCAGGAGTCAGGCGTCTTTTGCAATCACTCTCCTTTATTTTAGAGACAGGGTCTCTAATTGAACACAAAGCTCATTGATTTGGCTAGGCAGGCTGGCTGGCAAGCCCCCAGGGAAATGTCTGCCTCTGTGACCCCGGGGGTGGGTGGGGGGCGGGGAGTGGCTTTGTAGGCGTGCACCACTGTGCATGGCTTGTGACTAGGGTGCTAGGGTTCCAAACTCCTGCTCTCATGCTGCCTCAGCAGGCTCTGCATTGACCTGGCCATTTCCCCAGCTCCCTCTGCGGTCTTGTGCCGTTCTGCTCAGACTTCCTTTCATCTTTACGTTGGACTCACTGGGCTTTCCCATCCCACTGTGACCTGCCATGCCTAGGCCCCCTCTTCAGAGGCCTCGGAATCACCTGCCTCCATTCGCTTCTGAGCACTCTGAGAAGCCAGTGCCAGCTCAGGCTTTCTAGCACACATCTTTCTGCGAGAAGGGATGTTGTTCTGAGAGGAGGCATTTATGTTAGCGCTTTACAGGGTGGGAACCAAGTCTAAGAGGCATAAAAATGCATTAATATCTATAAGCTCTTTAGAGAGTGGCAAAGGGACATTTTGTTTAAAAATAGTGAAAGTCAGCGGGGCACAGTGGCGCACCACTGAAATCCCAGCACTCGGGGAAGCAGAGGATCGCTGTGAGTTCAAGGCCAGCCTGGTCTACAAAGCGAGTCCAGGACAGCCAGGGCTACACAGAGAGACCCTGTCTCGAAAAACCAAAACAAAAAAGTGAGACCCCATCATTTTGATGGACACCAACGCAGTGTCTGTTTCAAAAGGCTTTCATAAGCATCGCGTAGGATGATGCGCGCCTTTGCCGTGGTAAGTACTTAATCAGTGTGGATTTTTAGTGTTTATCCTGTGTTTGTTCTGACAGTACAGTGAGGGTGATGCCTAAATAGTGTTAGCTCCCAAAAAATGTTTGTGGTAAGATGAGGGAAAAGACCAAGGGCTTATAATCCATTTCTTTACCTATGTTTAACTTGTATTAATAGGGAACCGAAATTCTTCAGAACCAACTAATGCTTATGGCCCCAGGGTATTGTCAGTGCAGCCATTTTCCCTTCAGGTCTCATGCCAGGCTGCACAAGAGCTAGATGACATAATTAGCTTATAGGTGATGCCTATAAACATAGTTAAATGTAGGTAAGCTGTATGCGCATTGACTGTGCGATCACTCTGTGGTTCGTGGGGGATGTCACCATTGACTTGCATGAGTACGTTGTTACATCGACAGGTCTGTAATACAGTAGGCATGGAAAAGCAAACCAATTACATTACATAGCTTTGATTGTTGTGTGTGTACCATTTAAATGTGAGTGGCTTGCTTGTGTGTGTGTGTGTGTGTATACGTTTGAGTGTGGTGCATAGGTGCCATGGCCTATGTGTGGAGGTCAGAGGGCATCTCCTCAGGAGTCAGCTTTCTTCCTTATTCTGAGGCAGGTCTTCTCTTGCTTTGGCCTCTGCGCTGCACACTCCTGACCAGACTGGCCCACGAGCTCCCAGCATGCTTCCCTGCCTCTGGCTCCCATCTTGTGGTAGGAATGCTGGGATTGTTGTCATGGGCTCCCACGTCATCTAGCCATTTGTGTGGGTTGCAGAGGTGGAACTCAAGTCACCAGCTTTGCTGGGCAAGCAGTTTTACACACAGAGCCATCTCCCTGGCTAGAAGCTAAAACCAAACTCGAAAGCCAAATTCCCTTCTATGCTATTAAAGGAAAACCATTTTTTGTGGCCAGTGTTTCCAAACTAAGTTTCAGTGTTTTCAAGCTTAAGTGCAGCTGGGCATCCCAACACTTGGGAAGCTGAGGCAGAAGGATTGCCACGAGTTCAAGGCCAAAGAGCAAGCAAGCAAACAAACAAAAATCCCAAGTAGAGTGCTTGTCTTGAGTCTGCTCTGTGGAGCCTTGTTCCAGCCTACTCTGTATTGGTTTTTAAGCTTTCCATAATTTTATATGAATATAAGATAAAGAAAACTTTTGTGTGTGTAATCTTCCATTCAAGTGGTTGTGTAATTTTGAGAAAACTATGTAACCTTTTTTTTTTTTAAATTCCAGTTTTCTATTTAAAGAATCACAGGATTTCCATGTAAACTGGTTGTTAAAAAATCATGTTATTTCATATACCTTGCTTGGACCTCCCTGGCTATTCGCTCAGCTCTCTTGTGGCAAACGAGGTTCCGGCATCTGTACAGAAAGATGACTGGGGCCAGTGCAGGCTCTGTCAGTCCTCAGGAGATTGGTAGGATAACTGAAACAAGGGAAATGATGGTGATTTTATGCTGTCTCACTTGCTGCTTCAGGAAATAGAGAAAAGATCAGCATGAAGCCCTGAGAAAGGTCTTCCAGGTGTACCAGTATGTTAATCAGAACTTTCCAGGCATACCTGTTCATCCTCCCACAGTCCTGCAGCCTGCATGTCTGCAGTTTGCGTGTTAGGACTGGATAGGCCCACTTGCCCGCTCTTCACTCAGTAGCTGTGTGGAGCGCTGTGCTCCATGCTCCATGCAATCAAGGAGAGAGCTGGTTCCCGTCATTTCAAGAGAGCATTTTTGCACTTCTAACTCTGTAATGGGTTTTGATTGAGCTTTTAAAAAAAAAAAGACTCATTTCAGTTTTCTAAAAGTACTTGATAGGATTTTAGCATTAAAGTCATCCTTTTTTTTTTTTTAATTACCTGACCCCTGATCTCAGGCAACAGAGTTGGCTGAAGAGGTAATAGTGTATCTCACCATCTATCTGTACAGCATGAACTTAACCTGAGAGCAAAGGAATTTTTTGTAGGGTATTTTTTTTTTAATCCTCTCTGCTCTAAGAGGTGCTCATTACCCTTGAGAGGATTGGAAGGGGAATAAACATGGGATGGCAGACCAGGCTGTAAACATGCAAGGGTCCTGGGTTAGGGGTAGAGAGGAGTATTGTTCCTGCCACACTGTCACATGGTTTGTGATTGAACATGGAAGTCAGGAATGGTTCTTCAGCGTTTCTAGGCCTCTCTCATGGGACCTGAGAACAGTGTGCTGGCTCCTGAAGCAGCCCCGTGAGGAGGTCTTGCCTCGGTCCTGCAGCTGTACTTGGTATAGGTGGTCTTCGGGGAACGGGCCAGTGTGGCCTCCAGCATTTGGACTTCCTCACAGGGCTTTAGCTGTACGCAGTTGGAGAAGAGGTTGTTTATCACAGATGATTTGTAAAATCCATGTATTTTTCTTGTCTTTGCCTCTCCCAGTGACCATCAAGCACCACCTAACAGAGAAAGGGAGATGACAGGGTAGCCTGAAGGATGCCAGTGTGGGAGGGCATGCTAATGGCGGCCGCAGCAGGATGTGACATGCTGGTTTGTTATGCTGCCTTGTAAACCACTGCCCTTCCTCATCCCAGTGGCAGTCACTGTGGGTGTCACTCCCCAGGCTCTGACCACCTTGAATTTGTAGACAAGCTCCCTCACCGGCCTGGAATCCCATCAATTAGGCTGGGCCAGAGTTTGCCAGGGAACTCTAGGAGTTTGCCCGTCTCTGCTTCCCGAAAGCTGGGATTATAAGCACACATCCGTGTTTGGATTTTCAGTGCAGGTTCTTGGGATCAAAGTCTGGTTCTTCTGTTTGTTCAGCGAGTGCTTTATCAACAGAGCCCATTCTTGGCTGGGAGAGTTCTAGGATCTAGTTGTTTGGGCTATGGTTCTGTTTCTGCGGCTCAACCAGTCACGAGATCCTGGGCCAGTGACCTCATCTACAGGATGAAGATGACAGGGCTGGCCTCGGATTTTTCTAGGTTGATATATGTAAAACCCATAGACGGAGTTACAGTTTTTACAGTGTTGAAAGCGCTTCTTGGCGCTGTGATTGTAAAAGGTAACATGGGACGAGCTGGGGCTGAAACAATGGACCGAGTCTCAGTAAGTGGGAAGATAGATGGAAATACACTACGGTGTTGATTTTGTCTGGTACACATGGTTTTTGAGCCTTGTAGATGGCATGTATAATCCAGGTAGGGCCTTTGTAATTTTGTCCCCTTGAGAATAGCATTTGTTGACGTCGTAACAGTGGCATTTACTGATGATGGTGACACCCCATTTAAATTTCACATTGACCCCATAAATTGACCTCCCGATTCTGAGAGGCTATACTGGCCGTTAGGGCAGCTGAGTAGCCACGATAAAGCTACAGATGCAGCGAGCAGCAGAGCCACTGGGCAAGCCAGTAGCACAGGGTGGCCCTGCAGAATGTGTTTGGTTGGTCTCATGCCTGTTTGTTCCGTACATGCCTCTTCACAAAAGGGTGGGCGTGGGTTTTCTCTCGCTGGTCAGGGCCTGAAGCTTCAAGTCTGAGCAGCACCAGAGAGTGTTAATCTCCTTTCTCCATTTCTCTTTTAGATATCAGTTTTTCTTACAGGTGAAGCAAGACGCCCTCCAGGGCCGGCTGCCCTGCCCTGTCAACATCGCTGCTCAGCTGGGAGCATATGCCATCCAGGGTAGGTTCCCCTTCAGTACGTGTGCGCTTCACAAGTGATTGGAGAAAATATTCGAATTTTTATTTGTATGTAAGTTTATTTTCTGCAGCTCTTCTTATCAGATGCTCTTCTGAAGAACCAAACACAACTGCTCACAAGTCAGATCTTAACTAGTGTCCCTTCAAATGGTACAAAAATGAAGATGGCTACATTTTCCTTGAAGGAGGCTGTGCACATTTCTAGATTCAGGGTTGACCCTGATTCCTAAGTAGAAAGCCAAAATCTCTTTTGATTCTACCTTCTGCTCTTGAGTTCCGTGACCCTGTCCATCCCTGTTGTGTTTTGTCTCAGAGACCACACCGCTGCCATCAGCGTGGTCACACCAGGTCCAGTGTGGCACTCTCTGTGCTCAAGTACTTCTCTTCCTGGATCAATATGGGGGATGTGTCAGGTGGCTCTGGATTATTTGGTCTCTTTGAAGGCTAAACCTGGGCATGTTTCAAATGCAGTGTGAGTGGGGGGGAAAACATCGAGATAGCTTAGTCTTTGAGACACTTGTGGACTAGACATTATATAGAATAGATGTCCCAGGCAGAATGCCAACTAGGTGAATGGGGTTGGGACTTAGAAGGTATATCGTTGCAGAAGAAGTTAATCCGAACTTTCTGGGTTTGCTTGCGGCTTTGCGTTAATGGTGGTAGGACAGACCCTGTGCTGTAGTGTGTTTCTGTTAGCATCCCCTGCAGCATGATTGTTTAGAATGCCAGGCTTGCTCTCTTGGTTTTATTGCCTGGGAGGATATATGGGGTCATATCCAGACTCCTAGAATATGTAACCTAGAACTCATGATGTGCACACTCATTGAATTTCATGTATACTGATAAGAATAATTGAAATAAGATGATGATAGACTTATCATAGTGGGATAAGATAATGGGAAAGCAAAAACATAGACTTTATTTTCTGACTCCTAATTTGTTTATACCCCACATGTCTTTGGTGAAGTTTTTTTTTTTTTAGTAATGTTTTAGTGAAGTTATTGACAAGGCATTTGAAGAACAACGTTTAAGTGTGATAGAAAAATACCATTCCTGTATTTTTAGAAGTATTTCCCACAAATATCCTTACCTGTGACAATTACAGGAAAGGAAACATTAGGAGTAAAATTACGTTTTTTTTTTTTTCAGCTGAGCTTGGAGATCACGACCCATATAAGCATACTGCGGGGTATGTGTCTGAGTACCGGTTTGTTCCTGATCAGAAGGAAGACCTGGAAGAGGCCATAGAAAGGATCCACAAGACTCTAATGTAGGACCCCGCTTTGTGATGCACCAGCCCTCATCAGTGGTGGCTAAATGTTTCCAGTGATAAACTCACCTGGGCCCCAAACACTCCGTTTCTTTTGCTTCTTTCATAACAGTAAATGCTCATTGAAAATCCCAGGTATCTTGAATAGTATAAAGGAGACAATAAACCCAGTACCTGAAGTTGCCACAGTTTTTTGATTAATGACCCCTGACCTCTCATCTCTCATAATTCCCATAGAGAAAATTGACTTTGTATAGGTTTAGTTATTGTAACATACATAAGTAGATTCACTGTAATAGCTGGGCTTATAGTTTTCCCCCCATCACTAGTATCTCGTGAAGTCTTATAATGTATTTATAATGCATTTAACTGTATGAAAATAGCTAAACATGCCTTTGTGTATTTGAGGTTTGCCCAGTAGTAAGTACGAAAGTCTTTAGAATTAGAAGCAAAACTCCTAGGTAGGCCATAGCAGTGAGCTGTGCTCATGACAACACTGGTGTGGAGCTTCTGCGGGCTTATGCTCACCCTGCATTCACCTGGAGAGTGCACATGCTCCCCTGGGAAGACTTTTCAGTTACTAGCCCCGAGCACTGAAGTTATAATTTAATTATAGCTATTTTGGTTAAATCCTCCATACTGCTTAACTTCACCTCTTTTGCTTCTTGTGTAACATTCCCCTTTGAAAAGACTTCGATTCAGATCTATTAAAGTTAAGGGGAAAAAAAATGTAGAATCAATCTGCTCAGCAAGAATGTTTGCTGAGTGGATCTGCCTCTGTGGTCAGCTGCAGAAGTCAATTGCTGAAAGGCAGTCAGAGGAGCCGGCTCTCCATCGTGGGCGAGTATGCGCTGGAAAGCCCTCCTGCCTGAAAATAGCGTCCTTCGCCGTAAGGTTTTGCTGAAGTGGATGCTGACAGGAGAGAGCTTGTTACACGTTATAAAGGCCAGTGTGTTGGGCACTGCCTGCGAATACTAATTCCACTAGGAGTTTCAAAGTATAGCTGTGTTTTGTAATTATGGGGCTTTGGATAAAGGCCCTCGTACGTGTTTTATGTGCCAGTGTGGCCAGTTATCCATATTGTTTGCCTAGGAATAAAGCATGATCAGAGTTTGGTAGGTTTGTTTTTTTGTGTGTGTGACATTCTCCCAGGCTTTCGTCCAAGTGCACAGTGGCTGAAGTGACAGAGTGCATCAGAGAGCGCTTCTCAATTTTTAGACATTCTTAGACATTTATCTTTTGTTAGCTGTCACCCCCCACACACTTTACACACACACACACACACACACACACACACACACAGAGTTCATCTGTGGAGATTCCTGGCAGATGCTCACCCTCATTAAGAGCAAATGGTGTTTTCTGGGTGTTACCACCAGTGAAAGGCCTTAGGAAGATTTCCTTACTTAATTATGAACACGCCAAGCACTTCACAGTTGCTGTATGTTAACTAAGTGTTTCCAAACCACACCTGTGCTCAGGAGCTGCTGGCATGACCCCTGCTGGGTAGGGAGCCCTTCTACTCCTTGCCTGGTATAGAGCCAGCTCCAGTTGGTCTTGATGCATGGCTGCTGGTGCTGGTGCGTGGAGACATTTCACTCCTTGGGAAGGTGGCTGCTTCTTCATTTGAATGCTTATATGCTCAGTAATCTCCCTGGGAGAGTATTGAAACTGAGACTTTTTAAATACACGGAGAATTTGGGACTAGACTGTAATGAGCAGAAACAGATTTGGTAAATGAAATTAACTTAATATAAATATTACCTTCTTGTTACTCAGAAGGCCAAACTCTTCCTGAAGTACCAAGTGTTATCATTTGCATTTGCTCAGAGTATTGCTCGTGTTTCCAGTGAACACAGTGACGTGTCCTTCTCTGTAAGCGGAGTAACTGTCAGTAAAATAAGGTGCTGCTTTTATTCTGGGTGTAGGGGCCAGGCGCCTGGTGAAGCCGAGCTGAATTACTTGAGGACTGCCAAAGCCCTGGAGATGTACGGTGTTGACCTCCACCCTGTCTATGTGAGTAACATTTAATTAACGCAAAATATTTTAAGCGGATGACATTTTTTTTTTGGTTAAAAAGTCAGAGAAAGTCCCTGAGGGGAAGCTGCAGTCCTCTTGTTTAGCAAGCAGCCGATACCCCCTCCTGTGTTTTTCAGACTCAAGGCAGCTCTTATGGGGGATTAGACCCTAATGAGTTCCACAAAGAAGTCTGGGATTATATTTCCGTGTGTAGAAAACAATTAATGGGCTCTGCAAACACAGTCTGCGTAACAGTTCCAAAGGGCTTAGCTAAATGTCAAAACGGTTTAAAGCCAGCCAGTAATTGATGGTATTAGACAGAAAATGGGAAGGTTTTCTAAAATTAGATTTTTATGGCAGAACAAAAGAAAAGAAGGTCTTGCCAGGTAAAGTAGGTGTTGGGCAACAGTTCTGGTTTAGAGGTTGGTGGATCTGGGTTGGGAGTGGACAGTTTTCTGTCAACAGGAGAGTGATTGTGTCCATAGAGGTACTTCTGCCAGTTTTCTTCAGTTGCTATGGAAACCTGCCAGCTGTGTGCATCAGGGGCTCTTACCTTGCAGACATTTCTCTCTGACTGCCACTGTCACTTTCACTGTAGCATTCATCCTATAGCGTATCTGTGGATCCTGAGTGTCTTCTGAGTCAGTCACTCAGGGTCTTGCTGTGTAGACCGGCTCAGACTTGTCTTTCCCTGTGGAATGCTGGAATTCCGGGCACCTGCCACTGTCCCTGATTCACGCTACTTTTAGAGTTAGAAACATCCTTGAGTACACATTCAGTGTGTCAGTTGATGTTTCAAACGTGGAGCAGCCGGAAGTTCCCTGATATTAGATGCTGGTCTCAGAGGAGAGTGAAGTGCTGCCCGCTTTGAGAGTACTTCTGAGATCTGGGTGGCAGGGTACTGTACTCGCATTGCTGTAGTCCCCAGTGGAGGCAGGACCGTCTCACACTTGAGACTAGCCCAGTCTGCATAGTAAGCAGTGAAAGTAGGAAAGGGAGAAGGAAGAAAGAGATCTCCAAAACTTCATGAAGTAGTTGTCTTACACGCACGCACGCACGCGCACACACACACACACACACACACACACACACACACACACACACACACACACACACACCACTCCCCCAGCCCTGTTAATCTTGGTAGGGTTTTGGGTGTTGTTTTTTTTTTTTAAATGTACCTCCTAGGAAATTTATAGAGGCTCCTGTAAAATGCTTCAGAGTCTGTAATGTTTATTTTGATTTGTATCAAGTTTTCCATGTTGGGAGGGCAGTGATGAGAATCTATGGGAAATGACCTGGGTCTGTTAGGTCTTCCCTCTGAGGATGCATTTTTGCAGAGTTGGCAGCGACTGGGTTTTTCCAGAACAATTGTCCTCTGCTTACAGGCCATTCAGCGGACAGCTCTGTGCATGTCCTTGGTACCCAGTGTGGCCTGTGGCCCTGTCATTTCAGGATCTTATCTTATTATTTGAGATTTGTCATTGCCTGGGAATGAAGGTTCTCCAGAGTTTATGGGACGAGGTCACACTTGCCCGTTTTTGGACAGTCTTAAAGTTACCAGCGGAGATAGGGAGGGCCGGGATAGACCTCAGGAAACCAGGGCCTCTGTCTGCAGGCACCTGCCTAAAATTTCTCAGAGTAAATTGGGTCTCAGCTTTAAGCACACCACAGAGCAAAACCAAGACAAACCACTTAAAAACGCTTTTGACGGAAGCCGGTGGGTCTCAGGGTGTAGTTACAAAAGTGTTTGAAGTCCCTGTGTGTGTTTGACACTTTGCCTTCTTTACTGGAAAATCCAGGGAACTGATTTGGTGTCTTGTCCTCATCCATATTTTAAGCTGCATGGTGATTCCACCGGGGCTTAAGCACCAGTGCATAAGCAACATTGGACCGACTGTTGGTCAGTGTTCCTTTGATGAGCAGAAGTTACGGGTGTAGATTGACGCTAAGAAAAATGTTCTTACGGATAGGGGGAGGGGGAGAGCATCACGTTAGCTATTAGTTTAGCCAGTTTTTGTTTATTGTTTATTTGATTTCTTTCAAAACCTAAATCCAATATTAATCCAACAAATTTTTTTTGTATGGCCAATTATAGTTTTTACCAGGAGCTTTGTTATGAATAACATAATGGTTTCAGGAATACGTGTGTTTGCTTTTTCCAGGGAGAAAACAAGTCCGAGTACTTCTTAGGATTAACTCCAGTGGGCGTTGTTGTCTACAAGAACAAAAAGCAAGTGGGGAAATATTTCTGGTAGGTGTGACTTGGGGACAGTTATTGTTAAAGTTGTGTACTGTATACATTGGGCTTTGGGGGGAGGCACTGGCTTGTATGCTAACGGGTTTGGGAGAGAAAGAACTCAGGGCATTTCAGTAGTGAGTAGATACGTGGATAGAGTTGGCATGTTTCTTCCTTGTAACTTTCAGCTGTGGTCATTCTGGCATCTCCCGTCCATGGAACTGTGTAGGAATTTCCCACCCGGCCTCCTGTGTGCTGGTGGACCGTGTCTTTGGGACTAACTAGACTTTTAGCTCTAACTGGGGAATGAGTGGAGAAATTGGGGAGCTGTGGCCCCGTGTATGTCTGGAAGGTGGTACCCACAAGGCCTGGGGATTCCAAGCTTGTTTGTGCGTTAGTGGAGAAACAGGGAGGATGTCCAGAGCGCAGGCCATCCAGGGATTCTCTGCAGCGTCCTCGACAGTGCATAAAAGAGCATGCATTTCTCCATATGTTTCTGCTGGATGCCTCTCTCAGAATTTATGAAGTATGAAGTGTCCTGAAAACAGCAAGCACAACACTGTCTGCTTTGTTTGTTTTTCAGGCCCCGGATTACAAAGGTGCACTTCAAGGAAACCCAGTTTGAACTGAGAGTCTTGGGGAAAGACGTACGTTGTTGTTGTGTTTTTGTTTGTTTGTTTGTTTGTTTTGACTGTGAAAGGAGAGGGTCTCATCTGCTCATTAGTAACTTAAGTTCACTTGCAAAGTGAAGCTGTCACACTTTCTCCAGCTGCAGCCACACGGAACCAGGTTGATTGTGCCACACACACATTTCTGTGGGAGGGAAAGAGAAAGGAGTGAGATAGTGATGGGAGAATGCCATTTTCCTGTTAGCAAGAGGAACTGAAGCTTTCTAGGTGGAGGGAGAGCAGGGTGATCTGCGCCATCTCTGCGTGGTGCTTTTCCGCCCTGCCTGCGAAGGCGGGATTCCGAGTGATCTGAAGGGCGTGGAGCTGCAGAAATGCACCTTCATTTTGCTCGACAGTACACAAAACAACCTATTGGGTATCAGCTGTTTTCAACTTGTCGAGCATGATGAACGGAGCATGATGAAAGGAGCCGGGTGGAAATTCTGGATGCTTTCGAGGGAGTCCGGAAGTGGAGGGGCGGGCCCTGCCCACCTCAGGACAGAGGGTGCAGTGTGCGGGTGTGGCTCTGCTTTCACACCCTCACAAGGCTCTGCTTTCACACCCTCACAAGTCACTTTTAGAAGCTGGCCAAAGAGGGCAAGGGTGTGGAAGATTCCTTTCTATCTGTCTGTGGAGATAATGCCGCCTTTTGTGCTGTTGGCGTGACCCATGTAGGATGAGCGGGGCGAAAAGATGATGCAACACAGAATACATCCCTCTGTCTCTTTTTGTTTTACCCTCATGCAGAGTAAAACTAAGTGTGGAATTGAACTGACTCCTTTTGCTCCTTTTCATAACTTCTTTTTCAGACAGGCTCTTGGTATGCTTTCTTGTTTGTCCTCTTACTGTGTAGCTCAGGGTAGCCTTGAACTCACAGTAGTCCTCTTGCCTCTCCGCGCCCTCTCTTCCCCAAGCACTGGGAATGCAGGCGTGTGCTACCACAACAAGCTCTGTATTGACCTTGTTTTGGTGCCAGAAAGATTTTAGGTGTAAGCCAGTGCTTATATGACGGCGCGGAGAGCTGTCGGCACAGTGTAGCAGCCCCGCATGTGGGGAACGTGGTATGTAGCAGAGCATGTCACGTGTAGACACTCCTCCTTCATAGCTGATAAGTGACTGATGAACTGACTTTAGAGGTGTACTGCAGTGTCTGAAACTGATGCTATCTGTTCTTCCTCCAGGGAGTGGTCCCCAACCTTCCTAATGACCCAACCCTGTAATACAGTCCTCATGTTGTGGTGACCATAAAATTATTTTTGTTGTTACTTCATAACTGTAATCTTGCTACTGCTATATCCTAATATAAATATCTGTGTTTCCCAGTGGTCTAAGGGAACCCCTGTGAAAGGGTTGTTCAACCCCTTAAGGGGTTGAGACCCACTGCTCTAGGAGGGGAAAAGAGTTGGTTCTTATTATTGATGAAATTTAAATTGGGTTTTGAGGTGAATTTGTAAGGATGGGAGATTTCAGACTTTTTCAGACAATGGCGGTCCCCAAGTTATATAAGCTTTATATAGCTCTAATTGTATAGTTTCTTTTGAAGGGCATGGGAATTTTCACTTTGTTTCTAACTCCTATTGAGATATGTCAGACTGAAAAGATACACTAATGTATGTATGTGCAGATTAACGTCACTTGAGAAGCTACGTGTATGTTATCACTGCAATGCGTTACAATTTCTTCTGTTGTCACAGGAGAAGAAATTGCTAGAGCCACCACCACCAGTACCCTGAGCTCTCAGCTTCTTAAACATCTTTACTACCAGCTAACACAGGGCAGCAAGGCTGATGTCATTGCATCACTTCCTGGTGTCAGTCACTGCTGCCAGTTGGTTTCCTCTGCACTTCACTCAGCCTGCGCCCTTCCTAGTTTTCAGATGCAATGGATGCTGGCAGGGGCCTGAGTCATTCCCTTCCCACTGTCCTGGCTCCTTGAAGCCTGCAGAGGTCAGTGACCTTTAAATAAGGCGCCAAAGCTGCTCAGTCACCACGGAGGGTTTTCCTCTTTATAGCCCAGGCTGGCTATGACCTTGGGTTCCTGATTACCCCTCCCCTGCTTCCCAGCTGAGGAGATTACAAGTGCACAACGCCACACCTCATCCTGAATTTGTTATTAAATAGGCATAGTAATTTAACCAAAACATTCTATTTGCCGAGTGTTCTTCCTTGCAGGGCTATTTTTTTCTTCTTCTTTCTCCACCGAGGTCCCTCTCTGTGAGGCAGCGATTTGCATAATGGCAGAATTAAGTTGATTATTACGGAGGCCTAACTGTAATCACAGATTGAATTAAAAAGCCCCTTAAAGCCCATCACCTGGAACAGTAATCTCATTCAGCTGGAAAAATGGCTGAAATGCTTACTGTGCTGGTTTTCTGGTCGGCTGGTCTGGTTAAAGAGACTTAACTCCAAGTGCTGAGTGCTTTGAGGCCAAGTTCAGAGATACTTTCACGCATTGTATACACTTCAAAATGCACTGTGGTTTAAATTGCACCCCACAGAAAATATAAACTTTGAATAAAGGTTTTGCATAATAATGGTAGAAGATAGGGAAAATCCAGTCCTAGAATGTAGAGGTAATGATCATTAACATTTTAGTATGATTGCTTATAGACTTTCTTTTGCCCGTTAGTGTGTATGTATTATGTGTTTGTGTATGTCTATATATACTTATAAAGAGACATACCCCATATGGTTGTGTACATCCTTTTTTAGTTGTTTTTGAGATGGAGTGGAATCATGATGATTCTTGCTTCTGCCTCTAAAGTGCTGGGATTATAGGCAGGCACCATGCTCAGCGTGTGAGTGCTTTTGCACTTAGTATTTTCTTGTTATATTGGTATACCCGTGCCTGCTTGGAGTTTTGTAAGTCCTCTTTCTATGTGTTTGACTGCTTTGTACTGCTATTGCAAATGTACGCTTTCTATTATGTTTTCTGACTGGTTTTGTTTTGTTATTTTATTTTTAATTGTGTATATTTGTATCTGGTTGTGTGTGAGTATGCGCACATGTGAGTGCAGTCGAGGGCAGCAGATATCCCTGGAGCTGGAGTTACAGAAGGCGTGAGCTGCCTGCCTTGGGTGCGTGTGAGCTGCCTGCCGTGGGTGCCTGTGAGCTGGCTGCTGTGGGTGTGTGTGAGCTGCCTGCCATGGGTGCGTGTGAGCTGCCTGCTGTGGGTGCTGAGGACCAAACACAAGGCAGCACTGAGGCGTCTCTCTGCTGTTCCCTTGCCTTTTCTCTTCTCTCTTTTTCTTTTTCAGTTTGGAGACAGTGTCTCAATCTGTAGGCCAGGCTGGCCTCAAACTCCCAGCAATCCTTCTACCTCAGCTTCTGAGCAACTGTGATTACAGGCATGAGCCCCCATACTCAATAGCCATGAGTTTGGAATATAATTCTCATAACTTAGATACCTCTCTAATGACAATTTTCTATGAAGACAGGTCACTTATGTAGCGGTGCTTTTGGGTGACTTTATTGGGTTCTTTTACCTACTACCCTTCTCTACCCCAGTCCCTTCCTACCTCCCAGTACTAGGAGAGAAGGAATGGTAGAGCGGAAAGGGGGCATAGATCGTTTTAGACTACTTCCTGCTGATTAGGGGCATCGAGTTTTCTAGGGCAAATTTGACCTCTATCATCAGGATATCTCTAACAAGCAACAGCAAATAGCAATCAGCAACCAGCAAAAGCAGCAGCAGGGAGCAGCATCAGCAGGGGGGGCAGCATCAGCAGGGGGAGCAGCATCAGCAGGGGGAGCATCAGCAACAGGGGGAGCAGCAGCAGGAGGAGCAGCAGGGGGAGCAGCAGCAGGAGGAGCAGCAGCAGCAGGGGGGAGCAGCAGCAGCAGGAGGACAACAGCAGCTACAACAGGGGAGTAGCAGCAATGGGAGCAGCAGCTGCCACTTCTCTGGAGGCTGTGACATTTTTTACCCTCTGAAGAATCATCAGAATTCCAAACACCAAACTATCTGCAGCTAGCAAGTCCACAGCCTTCTTAAAGCACGAAATAAATCATAGCTAACTACTGAGGACAGTCTGAAGCAGCCCCATATCCCACAGCTGGGATGAAAACAAAAACATATTCATATAACATAACTGGTTCTTTTATAGGGGCTCAATTTTTTGATTTTTATAAAATATTCTTTTAAAAAAAGATTTATTATGTATACAGTATTTTGCCTGCATGTATACTCCTGCATAGCAGAAGAAGGCACCAGATCTCATTATAGACGGTTGTGAGCCACCATGTGGTTTCTGGGAATTGAACTCAGGACCTTTGGAAGAGCAGCCAGTGCTCTTAACCCCTGAGCCATCTCTCTAGCCCCTGGGTTTTGTTTTATAAGCAACTAAAATTCTCACGACACACCTGCTTCTGTTATTGCTGTTTCTCATTTGACTGTGTTGCTCAGGCCGTCTGTGGTAAGTGGTCTGGCAATGGAAGGCCTACTTAAGTCTGGGGGTGTTAGTGCCTCTAATCTTCCATGAGCAGCAAAGGCAGGAGATAGCGGCCTTCTCACACAGTTGGAGTACGTAGGGGTTCTAGTTCTACACTTAACCACCAAGGTGTTTTGGATGTGGGGAGAAAGAAGAGTCCTGGGTCCTTAGCAGCGCTTGGCTTGAGAGGCAGGAGAGATGCAGCTCTCCTCTGACAGGCAGGAAGGCTGTGTGGGTAGCGCCTGTGTGAGAGGAGGCCCAGCAACCCTCCTCGGCATGAGTGAAGTTTGGGATTTCTTCCAGGCATCTAAGTAGAGATACTGAATAAAAACCAGACTGTACAAGTTTAGAGTTCAGGACCAGGATCACCATAATATATGAAGTTGAGACTCCTTAGCATATCCTGGTATGCTAATTTTGATGAAATTTGGGGAAGAATTCAGAACCAGTTTTTTCAGCTCAGGCAACAGCGAGAAGGCACAGTTCCCAACACCAAGCTCTTAACCTGGCATTTAGGATACAAACTTGTGGGCTATGAGAAAGAACGAGTAAATGATCCTGGGAGTCTTTATGTACAATGCACCGCGATACTAAACTCAGCTAAGTTTAGCATTGCAGGGTCTAAGACCAAAAGGTTCCTGGCAACACGACCAAGAGTAATTAGGCCTACTGGCAGAGCTTGGGAGAGCGTTCACATGAAGCAATGCTGGCCAGGAGTAGTTGGTTTACATACATGGGGTTCTTCCACGTAGTGACTGTATATCACTTACTGCAGTTACCGTAAATCCTCTAATTGTGCCGCTTGACCTGATAATATCCTCCATGCTCCATGCTTTCCCCTCATGTTGCAGGCTTTGGGTTCGCTCCCTTCACTCTGGAGTATTTTCATAGCATTTCTTTATCTTTTATGAAATGGATGTTTTCAACACTGTCTTGCCCTGCTGTAGTCAAGCAGAGCGCTGTCTTCCTAGTTTCTGTGCTATTTTGTGGTTAGATGGCATTGTGCATTCCTGGCTATATAGTCAGGTTGGTGAGGAGACACATTGTGACCATCTGATGGCCCTTTTTGTCTGTTAACGTTTCATCTCCCGGCTACGATACCACCTGATTTCTCCAATGTATAATTCCTGATGGGGGTAACCTCATCCCCATGCTAGGAATTAAGTATTCCGCAGGGACACACGGTAAATCAGAGCAGGCAGGTCTCCCCTTGTCAGAGTTTCCCTGTAAACTTAGCATTCACCAGGAATTTTCATCTAAGCCAGTCCTTTATGGCAGTGATGGGGATGCCGGTCTTCATGGTGCTGCCGGTCTTCGTGGTGCTGCCGGTCTTCGTGGAGATGCCAGTCTTCATGGGGATGCCGGTCTTCATGGTGCTGCCGGTCTTCGTGGGGATGCCAGTCTTCATGGGGATGCCGGTCTTCGTGGTGCTGCCAGTCTTCATGGGGATGCCGGTGTTCATGGGGATGCTGGTGTTCATGGGGATGCCGGTGTTCATGGGGATGCCAGTCTTCATGGTGATGCCGGTGTTCATGGGGATGCCGGTGTTCATGGGGATGCCGGTCTTCATGGTGCTGCCGGTCTTCATGGGGATGCCGGTGTTCATGGGGATGCCGGTGTTCATGGGGATGCCGGTCTTTATGGCGCTGCCGGTGTTCATGGGGATGCCGGTCTTCATGGCGCTACCGGTGTTCGTGAGGATGCTGGTCTTCATGGCGCTGCCAGTCTTCTTGCTTTCCCATTCCCTCCACGTTGCTTCTCAGACCTCAGCATTCCACTGTAGGCAGGAGCCCTACCCTCTCTCCCTTTCATTTAGTCATCTGGTTTGACACAGACTTATTAATCTTCCCCCCTCAATGTTTTATGGTACATCCCCGCACCTAGAGGTTTTGATGGTCAGAGATTCCTAGATTTGACTAGTGGGAGTCCCCAGCTTGGCCTCTGTGCTCCTTAGATCTGTCCCCATCATTGTTATAGCACTTTCCCCCCAGTGTGCTGTGACATTTAGATTCTTCTTGTGTCACTTTTGCCCCCAGCTTAGGACCAGCCGCCTCTCTAAAGATCCACGGTTCCTTGCAGTCGGAAATAGTCCAGATCTTGGAGAAAGGGGTGATTATTACTACTCCTTGGTGACTTTTCTGCTTGAGCCTTTCAGTGTCCAAAACTAGAGAGTCTATGCAAGCATGCATACAGACACTGCCCAGAATGCACATACACGAGCTATAAATGTACACAGATGTGCATGTACGTGTATGTCATTTAGACATTATGGGCTTGCATTATCCAGGCCTCCTCCTTAGTGTCCTCATGCCCTTGTTTGGCCATCAGAACCTTTGCTTCCAGTATCCGCACATTTAGTCATTTGCTTAATTCTACATTACATATCAAGTAGTTCTAGAGTTGCTTTGGTCAGAGCACCAACATTGCAGTTCTTTCACCCATGTGCAAGGACCTGGGCTGTCTTGTGCTCACAGTTTACTTGGCTCCCCCTCCTTCCCCCTCATTCCTTTCTTCCTTGTTCATTGCTGTGCTTGTATATTCCCCCCAAATCTAATTAGGTTTATTTATTTCCAGTTATGGCTCCTTCTGCCTTACACTCTTGCTTGTTTAAGCCTATGTTTTAGATGTGTGGAAGATTTAGCATTCTTCTAACGGTTGACACTGCACAGGAGGATTTGCTCAGAGGAGCTTCTCAAACTCCCATACTCCTTCAGACCTTTTCTCAACTTTCTTTGAAGCTATTGAATTTTAATGCTTTCTAGTTTGTTTTCCCCATGGTTTTTTTTTTTTTAAGAAGTGTGTGTGTGTGGGGGGGTATGTGGTGTGCTCGTGTGTGCATGTGCCTACGCAATATTCTCTCTTAACTTGAAGGTTGCACGTATAAAGGTATTTTGCTTTGCTTCTTATTTTTCTCTTAGAAGTAACTCTGTTATCAGTCCACCAGGAACTTTCTGTTTCTTTTTGTTTTTCTTTTGTGATGCTGAGGTGGAGGCCAGGCCTTGTGTATGCTACACAAGTACTCTCCTGCTGAGCCTCGCCTTCCCTTCATCCCCATAAGCTTCAGTGGGTGTGAGTCCCATAGTGTATCCATCCCACTGCTTGTGCTTCGGTGCTCAGGCATTTAAAAAATGTTTTGTGTTCCTTCACCGAGTAACTGTCCATCTGTGTGTTTGGAGTGGCCGTGAGGCATCTGTTCTTTGGAATAGGATTGTTCAGCCAAAGGGTAAGTGCCTATGTTGGCTTTCTGTTTGACATTTCTGTATGTTCCTCCCCAACTCCAGTCTCCTGAAATACAGATTAAAAAGTGTGGCCCTCTTAGTACTATTTAGGCCCTGATGCCTTGTAATATTTTTGTTCGAGTCTTTCTATAAATAATGGTGAACTGTTGGGGTTGTGCTCAGGTAACATGACTTAAGTTCAAGTCCGCTTGCTACTCACTAGCTAGCTTTGGGAAGCTCCCCATTACTGTTTCACCTATGTCCCTCACCTGTAAGTTGGAGTGGAGGGTGTGATGTGTCCTGGCCCATGGGACACATCGAACCAGGGTTCACCTGAAAGAGGGAGTGGGGATTGAAAGTGGGCTACAGAGACACAAGAAATAATGAGTCAAGTCTGGAAATTTCTGATCAAGACTCTCTTTAATGCAGACAAGTAAGAATAAATATATCAAGGTCAATAGGATCTATTCTAATCCCTCTCTCCCTAGCCACCAAGGCAAGAACACAATGGCCTGAATAGCTCCCTGTAAGAACTTCCTTGGTCCTCTGGGTGCTGACCTCCTTCAGCAAATGTCAACAACTCAAAGGTCACAGTGTGCAGCCTAATCACAGGCTTTCTAACACGGCAGAATTTAGCATGGCTCCCCACAAGGGTGTGGGTGGGGGTCAGGGAGGGGTGGGGGGGATATATATGGTAACATCTACCTGTAAAAGCCATAGGAGACTGAATCTACCTAGTCCAAGGCTGGTATGAGATGAGCACCCAGTCTGAGCTGCTCTCTTGTGCTGTCTTGGCCCCTGACGTAGCCTCCTACGAGATCACGCTGTGCCGCCACCCACCCTTGCCTTTGGCTAGCTTATGCCGGCTCTGGAGGGAAGCCTACGTCTTTCAGCCCACAGTTCCTTAATTTGTTACTTCTGATGTTGACTTTCTCTAAAATTAAAATAGACCAAACCATTTTTTTTTCAAAAGGAGTAAAACTTTTAGAGTGACAACTATCAACTCCCATTAAATGTAAATAAGCGAGGGTTAATCCATTAAACACTGGCGTCCAGCCTGATGTTGCTACCTTCACTTTAACAAATGCAATAGTGTTACTCAGCTGCTTGCTACCAACAGTGTGCAGCTGAGCTTACCCACTCAGCTATCTTCCCGGCCCTTGTTTTATTTCTTTGGCTGCAGAATTGTTAACCAGGGTGACATAGTGAGGCCCGGTCTCAAAACACAAACAAACAACAACATCAAAAGAGAGGTTATGCTAAATATTTTTCAAAAGTGTTCAAAACTGATGTGAACATATGTGCATACATACATAGAGATGAGTGTTTGTGTTTTCCATCTTCTTAAACCGGAATACTTAAAATATACTTTCTTAAGACACAGTTTCTTTGTCCAAATTAATTAGGTAAACATCCCAGGACCTTGCCTCGTGGACATTAATAGTACACAGGGCCACCTATCTCAAACTGTGAGCGATTACCCAGAATGCCCAATACTTCTTTGACCATAGACGCCTGTCTGCCCACGCCTTAAGCCACTAGTGTTGTGAGAATTAGCCATTGGGAGTGATATGGGATGAAAAGACAAAGTGTGGCTTGGAAGAATAAGGCAAGATACACGTAGGGCTTTAATATTTTTTTTTTCCTGACTCTCTTTTTCTGAGGAAAAAAAATGGCATTTAAAAAAAAATCAGGTTTCAACTTGGATTGCCTTGAGGGAAGAGTAATGAAAAATATGATGAAAGCCACTAAAACAAACATCATGCCAGGTGTCTCATGCTTGCCGGCGCAACTCAATGTTTAAAACAGCAGTGGTTCAACCCCTAAGCATTTGAGAAGATGAACTTCCCTCATATACTTAAAATCCAGTATGTCTGGAGTGAGTTTCCAACTGCAGAATGTGTATATTTCCCCATTTCACCACTTGCCTTTGTTTTGTTTTTTGGATTTTTCGAGACAGGGTCTCTCTGTGTTAGCCTTGGCTGTCCTGGACTCGCTTTGTTGACCAGGCTGGCCTCGAACTCACAGTGATCCGCCTGCCTCTGCCTCCCGAGTGCTGGGATTAAAGGTGTGCGCCACCACGCCCGGCTTCACTTGCCTTTGTTTTATCAGTAGTAGAGAAGGAAGTTATCTTAGTCATTTGTCACTGTGCTCCCCCCCCCCCCCACTTCACACCTAAAATAAGTTTAAAAGTACAAAATACTTTCATAAGTCCTGAGTAGACTGAATACAAAACTTCCCACTCCTCAGTGAGGCCTGGGTAGGAAGTCTGTCTGCCACTGGCCGGCAGGAATTTGTGGCATGACTGTAGCTTACCATCCTTAGAAACACACCTCTTTTGTTTTACAGTGGCCTATGCAGCATATCTTTTAACAATTATATTTATTTATGTCTATCTATATGTGAGTGTTTGTGTATGTGTGAGACAGAGACACGTGTATGCCGGAGTACACATGTGGAAGTCAGAGGACAACTTGTTGGGGGTCTGTTCTCTCCTTCCTAGGGGTGGAGTCAGGTCATCAGCATTTACCCACTAAATGACCTCATTGGCCATCTAAGCAGTATACCTTTAGTTACTTCTGGTGACCTTGGATGTGGGGATTGTTGAATAGGATTTTGAATGTGCTTGTACCCATAATTCCAGAGGGATGAGGAAAGGCAGACACCCACCTGTGGCTGGGTCTCCATAGAGACAAGGAGAAGCCAGATGAGCACTGGACTCTGTGACACCTGCTCTTGTGTCAAGAGCAAAGGCTTGAGAGACACTGAAAATGGAGTGGCTCCTAATGCCTAAGTGGCTGTGCCATGTAGTGTAAACTGCTTCAGTGAGCCTGTCAATGGTGACAGCATAAAGAGCAAAAGAGAAGCGAAGAAGTCACACACACACACACACACACACACACACACACACACACACACACACACACATCTATCATTAAGCCCACCAAGAGAGACATCCAGCAGCAGTGAGCAAAGAGACCAAGAAAATGAAAGGTGCTCCGTTGGGAATCCGTGGATATAATACAGATTCTGGATTCTTAGAGATAATGCAATCAAGGGTGTGTCCCAGCGTGATTCTCCTCAGAGACCCCAAGAACAGTGGCACCCACAGTCTGCCTCAGCTACAAGATAGCTAAGATATTAAGCTTGGTTAATGTATTAACTAAGAAGAATGGATGTAGCCAGCAGCATTGCTTGCAGCACGGATGTCTGAGGCTTTAACGGTATTTGAGTAGTTTAGCAAGCCTTGGATGCTGGCGTGGGATATCTTAGTTCCCACTCATAGTGGCTTTCTTCCATTCGGCTGCTGAATGGAGTGACTGGAAATGTGGGAATGGCCCTGTCTGCTTTGAAATGGTCCATGGTGCCTTGTCAGCTCGTTGGTGCCAGCAGTACATGACAAAAGTACACAGAGCGCACTCGGAATACCTGGCTCTCGTTTTAGAAGCATTAATCTTCCTTTGGTATTCGAATCAATCTGTCAGTAACACAACAGAAAATAGGCAGCTTGTTTGAAGCCTTCTATAAATGGGGAATGAGTTCATACTTGAATTTGTTCATGGCAGAGGTAATTAGGAGGCCTGTGGGAGGCTCCTCTGTTTCTCTAATATGCCTGTGCCCAAGAAAAGTTGAGAAAAACCAAATTCCACTTGGATTTGAGGTACCTTTTATCTTTTCATTGGTGATGATAGATTAAAGTATATATTAAGAATTAGGTATCCTTTGACCAGCTTTCAATAAGAAAAGCAAAATAATGCAGGTACTTGAAGGACAATTTAAAAAACAACCCAGGGGAAGTTTGAAATTAGGAGGAAATATAGTTTATTTTAAAGAGTAAATAATTTTAAACTTCCCCTGTACTTTTGGAGATCTGAGTTCTATGTGTAAGTTTTTGAAAACTTGACTTAGGTACCTAAATACCTTCTTGCTGGATGCTTTTGCTGAAATGTGTGTTAGAGAGCTTGTTTTCAGAGGCTGTTTCCACAGGGGGTGAGGCCCAGTGTGCACTGCCATGCCTGGTGTGCCCACTGTGGAGACGTGCAGGGAGATATATTCCCGTTTCCGTAGTGACTTGCCCCTGTAGAATGCACTCACAGGCAAACCTTGAAATGAGTTACCCAGAGAGGACACTGTAGTTAGTGCAATCCAGTGCTGGCCAGCTCGGGAGACGGGGACTGGTGACAGTGACAGTGGGAACCCTGTGGTGTGTGTGTGTGTGTGTGTGTGTGTGTGTGTGTGTGTGTGTGTAAGGGTGATTGCTCTCTTAAACGTTTTGGTCTCTTCATGGGAGCCTGCGCTTTCTTGCCCTGCTCTAGTCTCTGCTCTTCTTCAGCCTGCTCCTATCGGCGTTGAGGTGAAAGATGTTGTAAATTCACTGAATTTCGTCCTCATTTTATGGTCCTACGTCCTACACAAAAGTCACCAGATAGTCTCACTGTGGGAAGCAGTAACTGCCTCTGAAGCCCATTGGCCTTTCTGTGCCCCCTGTCTCTCCTCAATCCCTCTGACACCTTGTCTCCTGGCTCATTTTGACCCACCTCCCAAGTGTCATCCTGCGATTCACTTTTACCACCCACCCTCTCTTCTGGCCATCTTATGCATCCCCCGAGGACAGTGCTTGTGTCAGGGCATGTGACCTCTCTTTTGAGTGGGGCACCTGATGCTTACAGGCCCACTTGGCATTCTGAGGGTTTTTCTTTTCTTTTCTTTCTTTTTTTTTTTGTTTTGTTTTTGTTGTTGTTGGTTTTGCTTGTTTGTTTGTTTTTTGAAACAGGGTTTCTCTGTGTAGCCTTGGCTGTCCTGGACTCTCTTTGTAGACCAGGCTGGCCTCGAACACACAGGATCAACCTGCCTCAGCCTCCCGAGTGCTGGGATTAAAGGCGTGCGCCACCACCACCCCGCTCATTCTGTGGGTATTTCAACCTAATATCTTGGCCTGACCTTACTGTCCATTATCTTGTTTTCCCTGTTTGCTACCTACAGACAGTAACACCCAAAGAGAAAGCCTGAGAACTTCCCTGAACTCCTTCACCTCCTAAGGTTGTGGTACTGGGCTGGTTTGCTGCGATGTGAACCAGTGGCTGGACGTCTGCCACATCCCACATTTTACACATACACTGCCAGGCTGGCAGCGTCTTTCCAGCTGGGCTTGGGAGGGATTTCATGTATTCAGTGTTAGATTGCTTGCTGAAGTGGGGGACAGATATTGCAGTTACCCTCGTGCCTGGCCAACATTGTATTTATGAGTCTATAGAATACTCTTTCCATAAGGATTGCCGTGTTTGAGACTGGTGTTTGATTTTTGAATTTGAAGCTAAATTATCAATATATAACCTTGTAGAGCTTATGGGACTCATTTTGCTTTGCTTTGCTTTTCCATTTAGTCATTTAAAATAGCTCCCCCCCCCAAAAAAAAAATAGTTACCTTTACTGTTTTCTTAGTTTCTTATGTATCAAATAACCACTGGATTAAAATGGCAACTACATTTTTTTGTATACTATTGCATGACACGCTCTATCTATCACATAATTTAATTTTATCCACCCAATAGTTCAGTGCAGTGGAGGTTTCCCCTCTCTGTGGCTCTTCATGGGACTCTCCAGACAGAGTTTAAGTGTGATTTCCCCACCTCTGTAAGCAGAGGGGTTAAGGGCTGCATGTGTGGGCTTTTCCCTCTTTATTAGGAACTGAATTCCATGGTAAGTGTTTTGTGTACATGGTGACTGCTCATGACAGGCAGTCTTTTTTTTTTTGGTTTTTCGAGACAGGGTTTTTCTGTGTTAGCCTTGGCTGTCCTAGACTTACTTTGTAGACCAGGCTGGCCTTGAACTCACAGCGATCCACCTGCCTCTGCCTCCCGAGTGCTATGACAGGCAGTCTTGCAGGGTTCCTGCACTGTTGTCTGAGTTGTCCATAGTCATGAGACGATACAGAAGGAGATAGGAAAGGCAACTGCACTGAGATTTAAGTAGGAGTTAGGTTTCATAATGGTAGCCAGCGGAAAGGAGTTTTTTCATTTGTTTGTTTGTTTTTTGGTTTTTTTTGTTTGTTTGTTTTTTGGGTTTTTTTTTTTTTTTTTTTTTTTTTTGAGGCACAGTTGTTTCACTGTGTAGTTCTGGCTGTCCTAGAACTCACTCTGCAGACCAGGCTCGACCTCACAGAGACCAGCCTGTGCCACCACTGCCCAGCATGGAAAGTAATACTTAATGCAGCCTTCCAAAAATAGCTGTATTTCGGTGCTAATCTCTGTTATCTGAGTTTCTGTTCCACCATCTGAAGAGTGTTATGGCCAGTAATCGGTGTTCTCTCCCTGTCTCTTTCAGTGTAATGAAACCTCGTTCTTTTTTGAAGCTCGAAGCAAAACTGCTTGCAAGCACCTCTGGAAGTGCAGTGTCGAGCATCATACATTTTTTAGGTATGTTAACGGAACATTTGTGTCCCCCGATGCAGTAAATGAAGGTGGTGTTTGATGTTTCATAGCATGCGTTCTGCTCTGCGACTGTGGAAATGTTTCTTTAATTTATTCAGCTCCTCGTTCTCTCGGCTGCATTAATGCACATCTGTATACATATGTGTGTGTGTACATATGCGTATACACTTAGGTTGAGATAGATCCGTGCTCACACTGTAAGAAACTTCATGTAAGCCGGGCGTGGTGGCGCACGCCTTTAATCCCAGCACTCGGGAGGCAGAAGCAGGCGGGTCGCTGTGAGTTCGAGGCCAGCCTGGTATAGAAAGCGAGTCCAGGACAGCCAAGGCTACATAGAGAAACCCTGTCTCGAAAAACCAAAAAAAAAAAAAAAGAAACTTCATGTAAAAATCTCAGAATCACCGAGCACCTGCATGACACGGGTTGAAATTCGGAGTTTTGCTGTGACTTGCTGCAGTTGAAATGCCTTGAGGTGTCTCAGTGGGGCCAAGTAAGCCTCTTGCCTCTGCCTCCCATGTGCTGGGATTATAGGCGTGTGTCATCACACTCACTTAGTGCATTATTATGGGTTTTTAATATTGTTTCATGTCCTTCTGAAGTTCAAAACAAAACAACAACTTTAGCTGACATCACACTGTTTCTTGACTTGGGATTGGATTTCCCCCTTATTCCCGGACTGTTTGTGTGGAACAGTTTCCTTTGTATTGGGGATATTGCAAAATGACTGTTCATCCTGCCAGACACAAGTTCTAACACCAGCACGGGAGGCAGAGGCAAACAGATATCTGTGAATTCCAGGCAGCCTGATCTACATAGTGAGTTCTAGGCCAACCAGGGCTACATAGTGAGATTTTGTCTCAAAAGAAAAAAAAAAAAAACAATCTTTGGATAGTTTGTACTAGTCAGTTAGGAGAGAGGAGTAGCCCAGAAGCCTAAGACTTTCCCACATTCATTGGCTCTGCGCCCAGGATCTGTCCATGGTGGTATCTGTTGGAAGTGCCCTGAAATGAGAGATGCTGGACCATGTACAAGAGGAGTGAACCATCTGATGTGCTTAGCAGCCTTCAACCATCTCACATGAGTAGATTAGAATAGTGACACAATTCCCAAGATAATATAAGAAAGAATAAGGTGAACCAGCATTATCATTGCCTGGAGAACTTCATATGGTGTGAGTATTTGATATTTACATGCAGAACATCCCAGAGTGAGCTGTGTCTTGAGCTTAGTCACTGGGTGTGTTCTTGGGCTGGGCAGATGGCTCAGTTGTTCAGTGAGCTTGCTGTCATGTCAGAGGACCTCAGTTCAGCTCCCAGAATTCATGCCAGGCAGCTCAGAGCCACCTTTAAGTCCAGATCCAGGGTATTTGACACCCTCTCTTCAGATCTCCATGGACACCTACACACATGTGCACAAATATACACGCATAATTAAAAATAAATCCTTAAAGCTGGGTGGTGGTGGTGCTGTAATCCCAGTACCTGGGAGGTAGCAGAGGCAGGTTCTGAGTTCTCTGAGTTCTGAGTTTGAGGCCAGCTTGATCTACAGAGTAAGTTTCAGGATAGCTAAGGATACACAGAGAAGCCCTGTCTTGAAGGAAAGCAAAAACAAATTTCTTAAAATAATAGCTGACTTATTTCCTCCTAGTATGTAGAATAAGTAAAATATTTTGGCTATCTCTATTAAATAGTTTCCTGTATATAGCTTTGTATTCAAATGTTGTATAAATACTTGTATTTACAAGTCTTTGGTTTTCTTTTTAAAATTAATTAGAATGCCAGAAACAGAGTCAAATTCATTGTCAAGAAAACTCAGCAAGTTTGGGTCCATAAGTTACAAACATCGGTACAGGTAAATGATATCCCCCTCTTCCGCCCTTGGGGTATGTGCATGTAAATACATTTTTAATTCAATTACCTACATACACGCAAAATGAAATATGTGGCCCCCCCAGCACTACCAATGTGCTGTGTAAATAAATCTCTCCTGACACAAATGATTTTCCAGTTTTAAATGTGTTTAACATCCCCATTAGCTATGCAAAGTTATGGGCCTTTGGAGCACAGTAGGATTTATTACGTTCAGGGTTTCATTTTGCTGTAATTAGCAGTTCTCTTCAATTATGTCCCGTGATTACGAGACAAAGCAGATATTCTGGATTGTAGCTGACTGGTTGCGATGTTAGAATATTCAGGTGATCCACAGTGAACACAACGCCTCATTCATACGCTACCATCAAAACACGCCTCTGCCTACCGAACTTATGTGCATGGACAACCTGCCTACAGTAGTGCTCATTCCGCATTAGCTTTGTTGAGCGTTGTGTCTTTATTGTTTTATACTCTCTATTGTTTTAGTTAATGATTTCCATCTTCTGCGATGTTGTCTACAGTGAGGAAACGGAGGCTCAGGGAGGCCAAGGCCCTTTACCCGGTAACCTAGCCAGGAAACGGTGGGACCCATGACTCCACGGCTTGTGCTTTCCATTGTTAGACAGGCTCCGCCATGCAGCGGGATGCTTAGCGCTCTCTCTCTCTCTCTCTCTCTCTCTCTCTCTCTCTCTCTCTCTCTCTCCTCCCTTCTCAGAGAAGAAGAGGACCCCCCCCCCCCCGTGGGTGCCAATCCACCCTGGCACCTCAAGTCACAGCAGGACTAAGCACATCTTCTCCCACTGAGGCCAGACAAGACAGCCTAGCTAGGGGAAAGGGATCCATTGAAAGGCAGGCAGCAGAGTCAGAGGCAGCCCTGCTCCCTTTCTTGGGGGACTCACATGATGACCAAGCTGCACATCTGCATCATATGTGTAGGGGGTCTAGGTCCGGCCCATGCAAGCTCTTTGGTTTGTGGTTCAGTCTCTGTGAGCCCTAGTTTAGTTGACTCTGTAGGTCTTGTTGTGGTGTCCTTGACCCCTCTGGCTCCCTCACTCCTTCCTCCCACTCTTCCACAAGACTCCCCCAGCTCGGCCTGTTGTTTGGCTGTGGGTCTCTGCATCTCTTTCCATCAGCTGCTAGATGAAGCCTCTCAGAAGACAGTTATGCTGGGCTCCTGTCTGCAAGCAGAGCAGAGTACCATTGTTAGTTGATAGTGTCGGGGGGGGGGGTTGTTTCTCTCCCATGGGGTGAGTCTCAAGTTGGGCCAGTCATTGGTTTGCCATTTCATCAATCTCCGCTCTTCTTTAATGCCCGCCTTAAAAGCGGGAGTGAGCCCTGTATTTTGAAAAAGCATTTGTTTTGTCTCAGTTCCTTCTGGTTCAGTGGAGAGCTATGGTGCTCAAGGCTCATGGTGTTAGCATCCCCCGCCCCTTACAAAGACTCAGCTCTGACCATTCTGCCCTCAAAGAGATGCAGTATTCCTCAGGCAGAGAATCAGCCCCAGGCCTAGAGAAGCCCAGCAGGGTGCCGAATGCCACCCAGGGGATAGCAGGGTACCCTGTCAGCTGATAAAGGACATTACCAGAGGAAATGCTTCCATAGGACACTTAAAAGGAAAGTTGGGTTTGCAAGACTGCAGTATGGCAAGTCTTAATTCTTCTCTTTAATGACCCACTTTGAAGTCTTAAGTCTGAGACAGGAGACAACCAGTAGGAATGACCAACCATAGATGGCCAGGACTTCCTGTGAATGTGATAGCTAGTATTTACTTACTTGGTGACTAAATATGTATTATTTATTCCTAGGTACTTTTGATTTTGCATGAAGGTTTTTGTTGATGTGTAAATGTTTAACCTTCAGGTTTTCAGAGTTCTTCTTTAGATAAGAATATAATTATAAGATATTTAAGAAGATAGTATTTACTTTTACTCTGAGAACAATGAGTAGTATCTAGTATTTGTGCTGTTTTTCCAATCGTGGTATTGCCAAGGCTAGAGAGAACATGCTGAAATCCATCTCCTTGTCAACAGACTGTGGCTAGTGTGAGGGCATCTGTCTTAATAGTGCTTAGATGATTAAAATTATAATCATGCTGTTTAGCATATGCTGGAGGTAGTTGACTTCTGCAAATGTAGCCACACCTGATTTCTCAAGTTTATTAAATGCAAATGTTATGTCTACTGGGAATTACTATTAGAAATTATTTTATTGGATTTTGCATATTAAATATAGTTTTTTCCAAGAATGCAATTAAAGCTAACCTTTGCAGAATTGGATGCTTTGCTAAATCTGCTATGATTTCATGGGTAATGCTAAATGCCTGCTAAAGCTTAATGAAACCGAAATCTATTTATTTGTGTGTAATAAGCACTTACTTCATGCCACCTGTGGGAGAGAGGCAGAGGTCAGGCAGGCCACATCTCTGATGGCTGGGTGGTCACTAATGTAGGCTGTTTAGTGACTAGACTTGGCAAACTAACATCCTTTTAAGCTTCTTTGCTAAAGTAATTTAGAGATATCCTAAAATGAATAGTTCTGGAGTACACTTTTAGGCTGTGAGATGGAGGCAAAGGTGCCATGTCCCAGGCACTACAGTGTGTGTGTGTGTGTGTGTGTGTGTGTGTGTGTGTGTGTGTGGTGTGAGAGAGAGTGTGAGTGTGTGTATGTGCATGCTCATGTGAGTGTTGTGTGAGAGAGAGGGAGCGAGTGTGTATGAGTGTGTGTGTGTGAGCACATGTATGTGAATGTGTGCTTATATGAGCATGCACATGTGTGTGTGCATGCTCATGTGAGTGTGTGTGAGCATGTGAGAGAGAGAGAGAGAGAGAGAGAGAGAGAGAGAGAGAGAGAGAGAGAGAGTGTGTGTGTGTGTGTGTGTGTTTAGGGTGTAGTATGTTTCTGCAGGGGCTCTTGTGCTGTGTAAATGAGTGGAAGAAGACAGCCCTTCGAGTCTTTTCTCTCTTTTCTATCTTAGGGCTTACAAAACTCCTGGGTGGTTCTTGCAGCTTTTAAGAAAACTAGTTATGATTTAAGAAGGGGGAAAACCATTCTGAGTGATGTGGGACAATCAGTTTTCAAAATTAAATTATCAAGAAGGCTGAGCTGAAGTCTGATGTTTTGATTCTCTTGTTTTTTATTGTGAGAGACCAGTAATCTGAAATGGAGACTGATTAAATCTTTGATTAAGTATTTTGTTACATATTGCTATCGCCTTATTGGAGTCCTTTGAAAATTGCCTTTCCCCTTGTCTGGTGTTAAGCTCCTCAAAAGCAAGAGCTGCAGGAACTTCACGGGAGTTCTGAGAAGCCGAGCCTGCTCCGTAGGAGTGAGCCATAGGCATGCTCAGGTTTCCCGGTTCTCAGCGTCCCCGCCTTGGTGCCAAGTGCTTTCCCAAGCACTGCACAGTAGCCCACCAAAGACGTAGCCGTGTCCACAATTACAGGACAGAAACTTGAGTGCCCCCCTGGGAAAGTAGTTAAGCTGAGGACCCTTAACCAGCAGATCTGGTACCTTCTCCTGTTGCTTCTCTCTCCTTCGCTTTGATCCTGAAGGAGTGTGGCTTTGCCGGCCAGAACAAAGAAGATGGCATTGCCAGGGTGTGAGGGGGCATGGAAGTGGGGAACCTCACAAGTGCGCACCTGTTACTTGAAACAACAGAGAAACAGCACACTGGAGGAAGAAGTACAGAGTAATAGAGATGATGAAGAAGGGCCGGGCTGCAGAGATCTTTACAAACAAACAAACAAACGCACAAACAAAACCTCAAGCCCAAATGGCTAGGGAATACAGATCTGAGTTTTCTGTGGGGCTAGGGATTTCCAGTTAAACATCTAAGTGTGTGTTCCTTCGTGCTGCACACTGATGTGTACTGACCAGACGGGGAGTCTGAGACCTGGGCTAGACCTGGGCTGTGTGTAGCCTGTAGCAGCAGGTCAGCTGATGTTTCTGGACCGTTATCTTATTAATCTCAGGGAGTTAGTTTATTACTTTGTCCCTGAGAGAGAGAGAGAGAGAGAGAGAAACTCGGAAGAAAACTGAATAATAAGATATAACCTCATTATAAAATGCCCCAGTGGTCTGTATATTTAGTTATGTGTTTATGACAATGGTTTTTTTTCCCCTCCATGCAGTGAGGTATACACTATCCAAGCCTTTTTGACACCACAGACAGGGTGGAGTAGGTAGACCAAGTCTTGATGCTCCACATAATGGTGGAGTCGTGCCTTTCTATGGAGCTCTTTAAGCTTTTGAGAAAAAGAGCCTGTGCACATAGATGCCTTTAAGCTAGAAGAGGAAAGCTTTATTTTGGTTTATAGTTTCAGAGATTTCAGTTGAAGGTTAGCTGGGTCCGTGCAGCGGGAGTGTGTGGTGGGACAGACTGGTGATTTCACGCTAAAGATGGTGGGGGGTGCGAAGTGAAGAAGAAAGAGGGGACAGAGATGTCTGGGTCAGGTATGTCCATAGTCACTGAAAAGGCACACCCCAGTGTCCTGCTTCCTGCAGCTAGGCCCCACCTTCTAGCAGGTGTTTGGGCTATAAACTAACAGATGGGTTAAGCCATTGCTGAGATGATTAACTTCACAGCGTAGTCACCTATCATGTGGGCCGCTGGCTGGAGGCCAGACCTTCAACATATAAGTGTGTGTGTGTGCGCGCATGCGTGCCCGTGCATGTGTGCATGTGTGTGCGCATACATGTGTATGCGTGTATCTGCGTGTGTGTGCATGTGTGCATGTGGTATTTAAACCACAATGCCAGCCCAGGAAGAGAAGCTTGGGCTCAGCTCCTCACAAGGTCTCTAGAGAAGGAGGCCTATGTGGGCTTCTAGACCTGTTTTCTCTCTTCCTGGACACACGGTTTGTTAAGTGAGGAGATCGAATAAATGGCTGATTGTGCCAGGACTCAGGAAAAGAGTCCCTCTGGCGTTGCGGAGGATGCCTCCCCACTTGTTGTGCGAGCACAGCATGAGGCAGTCTTGTAGAAGCACTCCTTGCACGGTCCACTTCTCTGGTGTTCCACTGTGGACCTCAAGGCTATCAGCAACCTGTATTTCTAGCCTGTATTTCCGTCCATCTAAACATAAACCTAAGCTTTGGTAAACCTTGGTCCCTCAGCAGGCTCTCCCCTTACTTTAGTGCTGCTTTCCTGGTCAGTAGTAGAATGGACATCAATTAATGACCTCCGAGTGCTTTGGCCTGTTGAATCTGTGCCCTGCCCCCCATCTTTGCAAGATACTCTGACTGGACTGTGTTGAATTCTGTGGCCATCTGATTTTATTTTTTTGCTAATCAAAATGTCGCGTTTTCAAGTGGCAGGACAGCTTTGCAAATGAGCCGAGATCTTTCTATCCAACTTCCCCGGCCCAATCAGAACGTGGTGAGGAGTCGAAGCAAGACTTACCCCAAGAGGGTGGCACAGACGCAGCCAGCTGGTAAGTGGTCAAAGAACCCATGGCATCCAAAGGATCTAGCACTTTCTTTTAGGCTGATGTGAAACATGTCCAGGAAGTGACTACAGTTATCGCCTCCTTTTACTTTTTTAATTGTATTTTGAATGTACAATGTGCATGTGTATATGTGTATGTGTGTGTGTGTGTGCTAGCATTTTGTGTATGTGAATGTGGGTGCACACATGGCACAGCACACATGGAAGTTGGGACAACTTTGGATGTTGGTCCTTGCTTTCTATCTTGTTTGAGACAGGGTCTCTCTCCTCTTTTGGTTGCTCATAGCCACATATACTAGGCTAGCAGGCCTGTGGACTCCTGGGGATCATCCTCTCCCCCATTTTGTTGCAGGAGCACAAGGATTACACATGCACTATCATGCCCAGCTTTTACTTGGGACCAGGGGGTTTGAACTCAGGTCCTCACACTTGCACTGCAGATGCTTTGGCCACTTGGCCATCTCCCTAGCTCTGGTCTCTCTGTTTCTAAAACTAGAAATTTTAGTTCAACTCTGGAAAGTTTCAAACAATAGTAATTATAATTACCTAACATCATCATCATCATCATCATTATTATTATTATTATTATTATTATTGATGTTATTTTCTGTATTTTGGAGGAATAGGATCTCATACATCTCAACCTGGCCTTTACTATATAGACAGGCCTGGCCTTGAACTCCTGATCTTCTGCCTCCACCACCCAAGTGCTGGGATTCCATGTGTGATCACCACACCTAGATAGTAATCAGTAGTTACCAATGAGCAGACAAAGTAGTCCCTCTCATAACTTCCCATGCCTTCCCTAATGACTACACTTTGTTTTTGGAGGAGTTTAAGTGAGTAATTTCCTAATTTAGCGGCTCTGAGATTGAACCAAAATAACTTGTAATAAAAGCTCCTTTGAAATAATAAAACATTGTTGATATGATTGCATGGAGCCCAGAACAGCTTTTTAAAATGACTATTCTTTGTTTTTATCATGCAACATAATATAGAAGTACATGAAATCACAGATACACATTCATATTTGATCGTGGGTGTCTGTACACATATGAAGTTTAAACCATAGTAATCATATTGTCATGGTCTCATCTCCCCAGGCAGAGGAAGTCCTTGTTTAGCTCATGATAAATTACTTTTCACTCTAACTTTGCTACATGTATAGCTTTTTTTCTGAGAATGGTTATTGTCTATGTTTTTAATGTTGTGTGAATAGGTCATGGAATGCATTCTTTTGGGTTTTGATTCTTTTTATCAGCTTTAGATATGGAGCAGTAAAGGCTGAGAATTCATTCTAATGCTTACTGGGTTTTCTATTTTGCTTTTGGTGGACATGGTGTTGTTTAGATATTTTGTATTGCTGATACATAGTATTTCATTAATAAAGGCACCCAATGGGGCTGGAGAGATGGCTCAGAGGTTAAGAGCACTGGCTGCTCCTCCAGAGGCCCTGAGTTCAATTCCCAGCAACCACATCGTGGCTCACAACCATCTGTAATGAGACCTGGTGCCCTCTCCTGATGGGCAGTCACATGTATACATAATAAATAAATCTTTAAAAAATAATATTTAAAAATAAAGCCACCTCATCAGTCAGTTTTAATGTTTGGTGTTCAAAGCTCGTAGAATTATTTTTGCAAAGCATCTCTCTAGGCCGTGTCTGGTCCTCTCCAAGCCCTGGTACATGCTGAGTTTCCTTTAGGCTCATAATAGCCCTTCAAGGCAGGGCACTGGGGGAAAAAAGTGTATTTCCATTTTACAGCAGAGGAAAACATGATCCTGGGAGCTGTAAGGAGGTGGGGACTTTCTGTTTGAGGACATGAACCTGTTGTTTTGGGTCTTTCTGCCATATTCTTCAAAACGAATTGTTAAGAACTAGAGTTTCTACCTATAGCTCTGGCTGTCCTGGAACTCTGTAGACCAGGCTGGCCTCGATCTCACAGAGATCTGCCTGCCTCTGCCCCTCAAATGCTGGAATTAAAAGGCGTTTGCCACCAACCCCAATGCGGTATGCCATTTGTCATTCACTGCTTCCTTCCATCCTCACACCAAGCCCAAAGGCAGCAAGTGAGTTTGTCGTATGGCCCCTGTGTGCAGGAATGAGTGACACCTGATTTGCCTTTTCTTTCTTTCTTTCTTTCTTTTTTTTTTTTTTTTGGTTTTTCGAGACAAAGTCTCTCTGTGTTAGCCTTGGCTGTCCTGGACTTACTTTGTAGACCCTGCTGGCCTCGAACTCACAGTGATCCACCTGCCTCTGCCTCCCGAGTGCTGGGATTACAGGCATGCGCCACCACGCCCGGCTTGATTTGCCTTTTCTAAAGTCAGTTTAACCTGTCTGACTTTAGGTCTCCTCCTCCCACCTGCCATTTGTCTTGGAGACACAATCCTTTTTGATGATTCTGTAGTGGTAAAAATAAGCCATGAGTTAAATTTGCAGCGGAGTATCTTGCTATGACCCCTGCTTTCACTGAAAAAGGACCCTAAGATTGTGAAGACAGTCATGTCAAGGTCGCTGTGGAGCAGGTCTGCGCATGCTCTGACTTAACTGCTTGTCCTGAGTCCAGTGAGGTAGAACACGCTGCAGCAGTCACGTGAAATGGATGTGTTACCTACTACTCAAGTAAGAAGTGGGGGGCGGGGAAGGGGGCACAAAAGGAGCCTAGAGTCCTCAGTGAGCTGGTCTCTCTGTGCCTGACAAAGCTTCACAGGGCAGGTAG
Source organism: Acomys minous (assembly GCF_964271855.1). NCBI lineage: Eukaryota > Metazoa > Chordata > Mammalia > Rodentia > Muridae > Acomys > Acomys minous. Next base: position 51,746,842 of record NC_140486.1, read on the forward strand.
AATCTTAACTGAGTTTGCCTCACTTCCGCTACACCCTAGGGACTCCAAAAGGCAACATAACTGTATTCTATACTCAATGGGTCACATGAGGCACCAGGCTAAAGCTTGGACAGGTGTCCAGCGTGCAGGGAAGAGTTGAAGAGTCGGGCTGTTCTGGGAAGGACCTTGCTAAGTCACAGTGTCACCTCAGGAATGAGGGCTGGGTGTGAGTTACTTCCTAACAGCCCACGACATTCCCCACACACCTGACAGTTCTGAAACATACAGACAAGGAGAACTGGGAGTGTCCAAGGCCACCCAGAAAGCCTTTCTGTATTGACACGGTAATTCAGTTAAGCCAGGGTCCTTAGCATAAACTCCTATTCTTCTAACTGCTGGTCTTATGTTTTATTTTCTTATCTTTTTATGTGAGCAGTATAAAATCCCGTGTGCTGACTGTCCCACGCTTATGATTAATAAGCAAACTTCCCACTCTGTAGCACTTCTGAAACTCCATTTCCTTCCCGTCTAAATGTCCTCCTTTTATGTTTACTCAAATTATGCACAGGGCTGTGGGATCACCCGCTGGGGTAAGGACGGCTCTCCAGTGGCTGCAATCCTGTGAAAGGAGAGGGGCGGTGGGGTCCTGAGTGGCTTCTCGTCCTTATGCTCAGAGGTCACTGTGGGCTCTCCTGTGCAAGCCCCTGCCCCTCAGGCCTGTGGAGGAGGAAGCTGCTCTGACAGAAACTGAGGCCAATGGCGTCCTAGGCCCAGAATCCCAACTGCCCCTCTCCGTTCCCTCACAGCTTTTCACTCCGGTCTCTGTTGCTAGGACACAGTCGTCACTAACTGACCAGGAAAGAAACAGTAGTTTTCATTTGTTATGATTTTTAAAAAACTAGGCGGGGCATGCAGTGCAATGGTAAAGTGTATCAGGCCCTGGATTTTATCCCTAGAGCTAAGGAATAGCTTAAAAATTTTCACTGGCTAAAAGGAAACAAAAGTACTAATATATAATGTTGCTATAGTTATTTAAAGTATTTGACAACTATAATGGCAGGAACGGATTCTTTACTTTTGCAGTATCGCGGATTGAACCTAGGCTTGCGTGCTTCGCCACTGGACTAAATCCCCAGGTTTCTTTTTAATTTTTATTTTGGGAGACAGGAGAGGTGGCCTGGCAGTTAGGAGTACTTGCTGCTCTTCCAGCTGCTGTTTTTTATAGATCGAATTCTATTAATATGCCCGGTACGTTTTAGAGCTAAGGCTTCGGGATTCACTAGCGAACACTCTCACCTCTCACTTCACATTGGTGTGTAATTACCAGAGTTAGTTCTTGGTAGTTTGTGCTTTTGGCTTAGAGTGCGCCACTTTTTACTTTAGAAGACAGTGTTTTATTCCTTCAGAAGAGAGAACAATTCAGTGTGAGCAGATGACTTGCCCCACTTAACCCAAACCCCAGCTCTCTGGGAGTTCAGAGGACCTTGTATTCATCTCTCAGTCAGGAATAATAAATGTCTGGTGCCTTAAAGGTCATTGTGTTTAGAAGCCGCCAAGCGTAGGTCTTGGCACCTCTATGAGGAAGTACATTCCAGAGTCAAGATTCTGCACCCCGCAGCCTGCTGCCCCACCCAGGAGAGGTCAGTGCCAGGGCAGGCAGCCAGAGCATTCCTGCACATCAGGGCTGCCTCCCTGGGTAGAGCCCCCGGTGTGGGGAGCAGGAAGGGAGGGGGCAGGCGGGAAATGTGAGTGTTTTTCACAGTCCTGTCTCTGATAAGGCCTTGGCAACTTAGGCAGGTGGGTTCTTGTCAGAAGTGTCTGCTGCAAGTAGGCAACAGGAACAGAGTAGAACCCAGAATTGGCTGGAAGGGAGCAGTATCCATGAGGCCAGCAGCACGGTGATTCCCTGGGGAGGCACTGAGCTTCTTAGAAACATCCCACTGAAGGATGAGGCAGCTGCAGTACCAGCTAGATCACAGAAAAGCAAGCCTGGGGTGGGGGATGGGTGGGATGGATGGGATGGATGGGATGGAAGGGGTTGGAGAGATGCCTCAGTGGTTAAGAGCACTTGCTGCTCTTGCAGAGGCTGGAGTGTGGTTCCCTGTACCCACACTGCAGCTTATAACCCACCTGTAATTCCAGTTGGAGGGGACCCAACGCTGCCTTCTGGCCTCTGTGGGCACCTGACACACACATGGTGCGCGCGCGCGCGCGCACACACACACACACACACACACACACACACACACGCAGGCAAATATTCATACACATAAAATAATTTGGTTAAGCAAGACAATGCCATTGCTTTTCTGGGTCCGTGGAAGGGGATCATGAACACTGTGACCAAAAGAATACGAAAACAAGTTTTGAGTGAGGGTCCTTGGGATGGATTTGCAAGCAGACAGCGACTGCCTGGGCCGTGGCAGCAGTTTGTGCTCAGGAGAATAGATCCACTATGTATTCATGAATCTTTTAGTGTCTTAGGAAGCATAGAACTTGGATACGTTTGTGTACTTTTCAGAATTTAAAATGTTAGTGATTAATTTAATTAAAAAAAAAAACCTGTGTGCCAAATAAGTGATAGAATTGGTTTGTACTCTGCCTCTTTGGGATCCCTGACTGGCAGAGTTGGGGTAAATGGTTGATGTACCCCATGGCCATGAGATACTTTCACTTGTCTTGGGACTCCCAGTGGGTTTTTTTTTTTGTTTTTTGTTTTTTTGTTTGTTTGTTTGTTTGGTAGCCCCTGGAAGAATCCCAGTTTCTTCCAATACTCCATCACTCTTGGCATGAACACTTTGTTATGAGTAGGTTTTGGTCAAGCAATTACAGGGAACGATGTTGCCACACAGCTCTGGACCATGGCTAACATTTCACCTGCAGATAGTTGACTTGACGTATCTGTTGGCCGCATCAGGTAGGCACAGCCAAGGCAGGAGAGATGGAGAAGGCTTTGACGCAGTGAAGAGCAGTCTCATGTACTTCAGTGTGGCTCTGGGCTGCAGAAGGGTCATGTCAAGAAAGAGGCATTTATTGGACACTTGGTCTGGCAGTGCAGCATGTTAGATGTGAGCCAGCAGAAACCCAGAAGAGCGAATGGCCATCAGGCCTTTAATGGTAAACCAGAGAAGAGGGAAGCTGTGTGAATAGGGACTGGTGTGTCATTAACCTGAGGCAATGTGGATCCAGAAAATATGGAAGCCGGATCTGGGAAACCTGCATTTGGCCTCAGAGGTACCTGCCATTAGGTTTGTACTATTTAAAGGCACATAACTACTTTGAGCCTCAGTCTGTCCATCTGCCAAGCAGAGATGTTTACCTGCTGGATGCTTTTCAAGTTCATCGTGTGCCTGGTGGATGCCCTGCTTGAAGGAATTTGTTGCTAGTCCTACTGGGTGCACTTTCACATCAAGCAGACAACAGAAAGAGAACAGACAAAGAAAGGACAAAGGATGCAGAGAGGGCTGTCAACGTTGTTGAACAAACATCACAGGGACACCAGGGCTCTGGATTGAGGAATTCTTAGTACGCTCAACAAGTGCACCTCTGTCGCATGAGCAGGCTGTGTCGTAGGCACATGCTAACTACCTAGATAACCCAGGACACAGAAACTGGCCCAGGAATGCACAGTGTCAAGGTCTATGTATCTGTCGAAAGAAATCCAAAAAGCGCTTGAATTTGTGTTGCTATGATGCCACAGCCTCACAATACTTGCTGTGGGCGGCCAGGCTTCAGAAGGAGCCCACCAAGGGAAAAGAACTCTACTAACCGTTAGAATACAAGGATTGCCACACAAACCACTCAAGCACCAGAGTCAGTGAGATACTGATGGTTTAGTAGAATGCCACACCCCAAGACTGACCGTGGCCAGGGACACAGTGGACTCTGGAGCCAAACTGTGACATTGGTCTGCTTCTGAAGCAGGCTTTTATAAGAAAAATCATAACCAGGTGACAAGAGGGAGGGTGGCATTTTATCATTTTGACCAGTTAAACACAAGAAGAACCGATTTTGTTTTGAGCACGATGTCCAGGTAGTTAGACAAAGCATTTTAAGCTGATTGGCTAGGATTTTGAGTAGGAGAGCTCTTGGGGATTTTCCAGCTCTCTGGGAGTAAGAAGCACAGCAGGATGTTGCGGCCTTAACTCTAATAGAACAACATTTATCTTTAACCCAAGCAGAAGATGCATTTATCATCTATCGTTTTATTCTAAGCAGAAGGCATTGAACCTTCCTGGGCTCAGGCACGTAGGGCCTGAGAACTTGAACTGAATTTCACCTTAAGATCAAAATGGAGACTTGGAGTCCAATGGTTTGTGATATGCCAAGAGCTGTGTTAACAGGAGCTACAGTCATGCTGGGAACTGAAGGGTGTCTCAACGGAGGGGCTGCAGGGTTTAAGCAGGACAAGCAGGCTACAACAGTAGCTAACGTTTAGTGAGCATCCTATGTGCCCGGCTCCGTACTTAAGCTCTACAGATGGCATCCCACGCTATGACCCTGAGTGTTTAGATTAGACAGTTGGAGCGTGGCCTTATCTGCGGACCAAAGAGCAAACATGGCTGTCCTAAGTGTGTAGAATGATCTTTGGGATATAGCATAAGCAAGGAGTCGGGGAGGGGACAAAGCAACATAGGCCTGGGTAGTATACTCCTGGTGTGTGTGTGTGAGTGTGTGTGTGTAAACATGCAGAAGTTATGGGTGGGGTATATTTGTGCAGACACACACGCAGGCAGGGCATATTACAAGCTAGCACTAGCGGTGGCCTACTAGGGGAAGTGTTTCGGAGCAAGTGGAGAATGGGAGGAAGATCTATTTTATTTGAATTTTTATTTAATTTGTTTGGTGTTGTAACTTTAAAAAGCCCGGTAGATAATTGCCAGGAGAGCAGGATGCTGGAAAAATGGTTTCAAACATACCTTTATTTTTCCAATAGATATAGCTTCCAAAGGCTATGAGCTAAGGACACGGATATTATTCTAGAAAGTATGCATGTGATTTTTGGAGCAATTAATGGTACAATACTAGAAAATCTTACAAAACTCGAATGTCAGGGATGTTTCCAGTGTCAAGAAGCCAGCAGAATGAGAGAAGAAGACAAAGAAGGTCAAATCCCACCCCCCCCACCCCCACCCAGGCTCTGCGAGGGGGAGGCAAGGCTACTGAACAGGGAGCACTCCGGGCTCAGTGGTGTTCTCTCTATGAGCAGGGCTGGGTTTTCACAGCCGGGAGTCGGGGGACTTCTGTGCCTGTGCAGCTTGCCCGGTGTTAGAGAGGATTGCAGACAGTGCTTCACGGAGAAGGAAGTGCTCTTGCAGGGTTGGAAGTAGGTTACATTGCAGGTAAGGAACCAAGATGGAGGAGATGAAGTGGCCGCTGAGGGAATCTGGTTCATCAGCTTGGAGGCGGATGTCTGGTTTAAAAATCACTCGGGGCTGGAGTCTGGAAAAAGTGAGAGGATGGAGGCTGAAAAAAGATAAGGACATGCTAGCCCTCACACCTGTTGGGCTTTTCGTGTTTGTCTGTCTTCTCCGGGTCAGCCAAGGACAGGAAAAGGAAGAAATTGGTGTTAATTCTCTTTCCAGGGCATGGGAACAAAGCGGCTGAACCTACACGGCTGTGCGGTAGCCGGGGAGAGAATTAACACGATGCTAACTTTGTTTTGGACAGAACGCGATCCTGGCTCTACTTTTTTCCAATGTGACAGATTAGTTAGATAATCCACTGAGATCATATCTCTGCTTTGTCTCCAGCCTGAGACAGGGATGCTCTGAGGAGAATTTAGGTTGCTCGCTGCCTCATTATGCAAGGCTTTCCGCTGGGAAATTGTGCAGTGGTGAATGAAGAAAGGGAAAGGGAATGCGGGAAAGGCATATGGCTGTAAATAATTTCTGGTCCAACTGTAACAAGACATTACAGCATAGGCCTTCATCCCAATACCCATAAAACAAAGGAATTGGATATGTAAAGTTTAAGGACTCCTGTTGTCCCTAAAGTTCTCTCATGTTCCCTGGCTTACTGACTCAGAGTTGGAAGGAGCAAACTCGAAAAAGATATAAAAGCCTTTAGGGGAAGTGTCACTGTCCTCACGGTTGTTGCCACGTCATAAGCCTCATGGATCTGTGAAAACTATTACCCCAGATTGTGTGAAATATATCTTTGTGGGGCGGGAGAGTTGGCTCAGTGGTTAAGAGTGCTTGCTGCTCTTATAGAGGACCCAGGCTCTGTTCTCAGCCCCCACATGTTTGCTCACAACCATGAGTAACTCCGGTCTGAGGGATCTGATGTCTTCTTCTGGCCCCATCGGGCACCAGGCACACACATGGTGTGCACATACATGCATGCAAGCAAAGCACTCATATACAGAAAGTGACGTCAAATAATTTAGATACACTTTTTGTTATTGGAGATACATAGCATTTTATATTTAAAAAAAAATTTAGCAGATTTTTTAGACCCCCCTTCAAAGGTTAAATGAGATCCTCATTGCCAATTTGAACATATTAATTGTAACAACCTTTGCTCCCGTATCACTTTTAAATTAATTCTTTTAGTTAAAATTGACCAAATGATGCTCACAATTTACCTCTTGGCTAGCTCCTAGTCAGAAATGAGTACTGTCCCTCTGGGTGAGAACCAGGGAAGAGATCGGCATTGCCCTGGGAGGCTTGTATAGTTGTGTTTGCCTTCGACAGCTGTGTTCACACAGCTGTGGGCCCGCCCCTTCTTGAACCTGCCTGTGCTTTGGGAGCCAGTGGTGGGGACTGGCTCTGCCTGGGCACCGGCTTGTTGTCAGGATTCATGGTACTGTGCTTTGATTTCAAGTTAGGAAAGCGCTCCGTTAGCTAAATACAATCCCAGCATGCCCCACTTCCCCTCCCCAGGCAGCAGTTAAAGGGTATGTTCGAGCTGTTTGCAGTTCTGCAGTAGGTATTCTGGAGCAGAGAGCACGTGAGATTTGTAGCTCTGGTTTACTCTTAAGACTGTGATCACGTTTCCATCGGGCCCTGAAGTCTGGAAAGGATGGATCTGCGTGGCTCTGTTCACGTTGGTTCTTGATTCCAATATGAGAAAGATTTGGAGTTTTCTGAGTTCAGGGTGGCTATAGTAGGTGTAGGGAGAGGAGGTGAGGCAGGGAAGAAAGGAGCTATGTTCATTGCCGCTGGAAGAGCCCCGTGTAGCATGGGGATCCCAGCTCCTGTGAGTTTTCTAACTATAGCGCAGATGGGACTGCCCTCTGTAAGTGTGGCCCTCTGTAAGTCTGTGGTAAGAACGGCATGTCTGAAGAACTCCCAAACTCCTCCAGAGAAGGAGAATTAGGATGCAGTGGATGAGTCACTTGGCTCCGCAGAGCCAAGCACGTGGGGCTGTACTGTGGTGCCTTGTACTGCCCTGAACAGCTGGTTTGCAGGAAAAGTAGAGATGACTGTGAGAAACACTGTGGGGCCACACTGCTGCACAGAGGGCAAGGGAGACTTTGTATCAGTGAATTCTAGTTTGTGAGATCGCTCGGGGTCTTCATATCCAATCTCTTTTTAATCAGAGCTGCCTTTGTCACTGGATATAACAGTTGTAGGAAGACTGTAAGGGAGATGTTTTTTTCTTTTTTCTTTTTTAAATTAATGAGGAGACCAAAATAAATGTTAAGAAACATTAAACACTCATTCAAAGTGGAACACACAGCAAGAACAGACTAGGATCTGAACCCAGATATTTAGAATGTGAGGGAACAAAATTTTAAAAAGTCAATGTAAAACATAAAATGTCTAGAGTTACTTGAAAATACATAAACCTGCTTTTCCCTCCTGGTGTGCAATTTCTTACTTCAGCAGATACAACTTGCTTCAGTAGATCTATTTTTCTATCTGTGTGTGTGTGTGTGTGTGTGTGTGTGTGTGTGTGTGTGTGTGTTCGCGCGCGCGCGCGCATGCATGTGTCAGGGTGGAGGGAACTGTGCCAAGGTGCCCCATGTGCATATGTAGGAGTCAGAAGACAAAATGTAGGGGGTCAGGCCTCCTCTTCCATCGTGTGGATTCCAGGCACTGAACTTGGGTTCTCAGGCTTGGCAGCAAGCCCTCGTCCCTGCTGAGCCATCTCGCCAGCCCTCAGCAGACATCCTGATGATTTACGAAGCAATAGCAAGTCAGTCTGCTGGGACTCAATTTGTACAAGTCTAAGGTGGTCTTGAACATGTGCTTCTCTTGCCTGAGACTCTGGAGGGCTGGCTTTACAGAGCTGAGGCACCATGCCTGACTGTCAGCCAGTTTCTGAAAGAAATGATCTAAGAGTTGAGGGATGACATTTTACCAAGCGAAAGGGGACAGTAACATGGCAGTTGCAACGCGCACTGGGTAAATGTGTTTGTTCAAGGTCTTCCCCCTTTGTTCACACCCTTTTCTATTCTGCCTTGAAGCCGGTGCTTATTTGCTCTGCGTAAAAGATTTATTAACGTATAGCCAGTCTGATTAGATGTATTCCGAGAAGCCAGTGTGCACTCTCTTTCTCTGAGTGCTTGGCATTCCAAGCATAACTAGCCAAATTGGAAAAGGAGAAAACTGAAAACCTATTATGTGTTCACGTTCAAGCCTTAACTTCAGTGAAATTACTACAAAGAAGTTAGGTTCTCCTTCTTATTTAGAAAGAATTTATTGAGCACCTCTGTGACACGAGACCCTACTTCATGCAGCAAAATAAATAAATGAAACTAAACACGGCCTCTAATCTCTACAAGTTGAGACGTACAAACACATGCCAACTATTTAGCACTTGTAAATGCTATGCCAAGGGCCTTCTGTAAGTTGTCTTACTGGTAAATGGTTGGTGGTGCCCGTTTTGCAGATGAGAGAACGGATTCCAGGAGGCTCAAAATCACTAAATCAGCTAGTGATGCGTAAACTGGCAAAGAGGAGAAACACATCGGTATTTCAAGCTCTGTGTCCTTCACCATTTACAGCCTGGAGATATGACAGACTTAGTGCAGGCAGACAGGGCGGGCCAAGTGTCAGAGGGGCACTGGCATTTACAGAGGAGAGGGCCTGGAGAGGTGACTCAGCAGTTGAGAGCACTGCTTGGTCAGAGGATTGGGGGTGTGTGCAGGGGGCCGGGAGGGCCTGGGATCCTAGAATCCCTGTACGGTGGCTCATCAGGGGTCTGAAGCTGTTTTCCTGCTTCCATGGGTATACATCCTCAGGCACACAAATAAAACAATAAAATATAAAATAAAGTGAGTCTTTAACAGCAATAACAAAGGACAGACATGATGACCACCCCTTTAATGCCAGCAGCAGCAGGAGGATCTCTGTGAGTTCAAGGCCAACTGTGGCTACATCGCTACAAACGAAGAAGAAGAAGGAGGAGGAGGAGAGGAAGAAGAAGAAGAAGAAGAAGAAGAAGAAGAAGAAGAAGAAGAAGAAGAAGAAGAAGAAGGAAGGAGAAGGAGGAAACCCTTGGGAAAAGGAGGATAATTTGAATGTGGCTAGAGGTCATCTATGGTGATACAGTGAAGGAAGCCAGTTTTGAAGGACATCTACTAGCATAGTAGCTCTCTAGCTGGTCTATGTAGTTCCTAGGGTAGAGTATGTAGGAAGAAAAGTAGTAAATTTTTCATTCATCCCTAGGTTCAAAGCTGATATATATATATATATATATATATATATATATATATATATATATATATATATATATATAAATAACACAATAAAATGCAGTTTAGAAGGCAAAGGGTGTGGCTTTTGTTTTTTACTTTGTATGTTATGCTTCCTGTCTGTGTTTTGTCTGTCTTTCCACCTCTCTACCTCCTCTCTTCCCCTCCTCTCCTCCTCCTCTCCTCCTTCCATCCTCCCCTCTTCTCCTCTTCCTGTCTTCTCCTCTTCTCTTCCCTCCTCCCCTTCTCCTCCCCTCCTCCTCCCCTCCTCCTCCCCTCCTCCCGTCCTCCTCTCTTCTCTTCCCTCCTCTCCCCGCCGACATCTGTGTCTGCCCCCACTCTGCGGGGCGGGTTGGAGGTAGGTAGTGACACCTTGCTTCTGCTGTTTTCTTCACTCTGAAGAGCTCTGTTTGGGGTCACGTGTCCTGGCTCCTGCTAGAAGAGTGGGGAATACATCATGAAGGCTTTTTAGGCCACACATAGTTTAGATTCAGTACATTTCTAGATTTTTTTTTTTTCTGAAAGAAATCTCTCTGTGGTAATAGACATGCTGGCTCTTGTCCCCAGTGTGCCCTCCGCAGTGGGTCCTCCCATATTTTACAAAAGAAAATAGAGCTCTCCTCCAACTGAAGTCTATTGTCTTTGTGTCTTCAAACCTCCTTGGTTGCTTGATATTGGGGAAGTAAGTGATTCTAATTATCAAGAAACAGATCCTTTTCTAAGTCATTTTCTCATTTTGCCTTACCACAAAACACCCAGTGGACTTTTCACCTGACAGAATATTCAGAATAATTGCTTATGATTTGTCACTACTGGATGTGTAATTTTTAGAGGTGCATTGGGACGTCAGTGTGACCCCTTACGTAGCAGAATACTCTGTATCTCTACTTGCTTATGTGCCTAAAAAGTCTCAGCATTAAAAATCAATGGGATTAAAATGGTGATAGTCATTAAATTGCTTCATTCTAGTAAAAAGTCATAAAAAAAAAAGATAGGGTCTCACTGTGAAGCCTTCATTGTCCTGGAACTTGCTTTATAGGACAGGCTGGCCTACTCACGGAACTCTTGCCCGCTGCTGCCTCCTGAGTGCTGGGATTAAAGGTGTGCACCACCATGTCCAACCAACACTAAAAATCTTAAAAAAAAAAAAAAAGAAACAAACAAACCAGATTAATTTTGTTATGTGTGTGTGTGTGTGTGTGTGTGTGTGTGTGTGTGTGTGTGTGTGTGCCTGTAGAAGCCAGACAAGACATTGGTGCCCCTAGAGTTGACATTACAGGCAGTTGTGAGCCACTGATGTGGGTGCTGGGAATGACACTCTAGTCCCCTGAAGGAGAAGCAAGTGTTCTTAACTGCTGAGCAATCTCTCTAGTTTCCCAAAAGTAAAATCTGTTCCTTTTGTTTGTTTTTGCTTTTTTGACAGGGTCTCACGGTGTAGCCTTGGCTGGCCTGGAGCTTGCTATGTAGACCAGGCTGGCCTCAGCCCAAAAGAGCCTCATCTTACCTGCCTCTGCTTCCTGAGTGCTGGGAATAAAGAAGCACATGCCACAACTGGCCCAAAAGTAAAAATTCTTAGTTACATATAATACATGTGGCCATTAGGAAAAACAAGACTCCTTTTTTTTGCATTAGGCTCTATGTTTAGGGACTAGAGAGATGCCTTGCGTCTTAAGAGAGCTAACTGCTCTCGTAGAGGACACAGGTTTGGTTGCCAGCATCTGTGTCAGGTGACTCCATATTTCCTATAACCCCGGTTTCAGCGGGGGTCCAGTGCCTTCTGGACACTAACATACATGATGTACAGGTGAACTCATGCAGGCACACATACATAAGTAATAAATATTAAAAAGAGAACTACCTTCTAGTAGTTTTTACTTCCTATATTTAATATTTTGTCAACATTGGTGTCACTATGGCATGTTACTATTACCCGTATATGTAGTAACGAGTCTGAGGTTAATTTTGTATGTGCCTCTGCGTGTGTGTGTGAGAGAGAGATGTATATGTGTGGTGTATATGTATATGGTATGTGTGTCTATACTTAAGGGTGTGAGGGCCAGAGGAGGCATCCTGCTCTGTCACCCTCTACCATGTTTCTATGGCACAGGGTCTCTTCTGAACCTGGAGCTTGCCATTTCCACTAGAAGCCCCAGAAATCCCCATGCCCCCAGCACAAAGGTTTCAGGTGCATGTGAGCACAGATGCCCTGGCCTCTTATGTGGGTGCTGGAGGGTCAAACTCCCGTCCTTAAGCTTGTACAGCAACTGTTCTTACCTCCTGAGCCATCTCTCCAGCCCCAGCAGTTCATTTTAACAGCTAGAGATGTTTATTATTATTATTTTTGCATGTTTTGTTGCAGATAAAGATGATGGAGTTATAAAAGATGGATCAGTAATAATTTTTTAAAAAGTCTCACATCCAAGAACAGTACAAGATCAGATGGCTTCATTGCAAATACTATCAAGTATTCAAAGAAGAAAAACTAACACCAATTTTACTTATTATTCCAAAATAGAAGATGAAGAAATTCATCCAAACACATAGGAAGCTAGCACTGTCCTGATAACCAAGCCATAACACACACACACACACACACACACACACACACACACACACACACACACACGCACACAGTATTTAACCTTTCAATGAAAAAGTATTATTTTTTATCTTGTGTGTATGCATTGAGTTGCAAAGGTTTTAAAAATTCTTTGCTTGAAAAAAAATTAAATAGCACTGGGTGGCAACCTCACAGGGAAGAACTTTAACAGGGAAATATATATTGTAAAAAACCTTCAGCAACTTTCTTTCAACTAAATAAGTATTTTTTAAAATTTTATTTATTTTATGTTTATGAGTACACTGTCTTTATGCACACCAGAAGAGGGCATTGTATTACAGATGGTTGTGAGCCACCATGTGGTTGCTAGGAATTGAACTCAGGACCTTCAGAAGAGCAGTCAGTGCTCTTAACCACTGGAGCCATCTCTCCAGCCCCTAAATAAGTATTTTAAAAGTAACCCTTGGGGTCCTACTCATTGGTGCAGAAGGCAGAGGATACCCAGAGGCCTGCTAGCCCTGTGCCCCGCCCACAGCAGGAGCCTCTACAGTGTGCAAGTGTGTGGTGGACAGATAGAGAAAGAAGTGGAACGGTTTGAGCATTATGCAAAGAGGGGAACTGGGTATGAGAAGGTGGAGAGGGGTGGCCTGTTGTGAGGCCACCTGAGGCCATGGCGAGGTCACAGCCCATGGCCCTCTGAGGGCAGTGTCTGGGTCTGTGTTGATGTGCATGGCTCATATCACCACTAAAGACCACGCAGATGTTTCTGGTCTGCTGCACCTGGGACCACATTGATGTCCAAGGCCTGTACATTGCTGGCCCCGCCCCTCATCGGCCACAGCGCTCGGGAGAGCCCCACCCCCTTGATTGTGTGGTCAGTAGAGCCGGCTCTGGTGGCATGGGTACAGATGAGCTGGCCCCAAGGCCATGAGAGAGAGTGAGTTGCCCCTGACCCTTGCCGGCTGCAGCACTGGATGAGCTAACCAGGGCAATGCTGGAGCGCTCACCCTGATGATGCCGGTTCGAGAGAGCTGGTGGGCTGGGCTGACCACCTCAGCCACCACCCAGCCCCAGATCCAGGGCTTTGAGTTGGTGCACCCCAACATCTACCTCACCTATGAACTCCTGGAGCATGTAAACGGACTAGTCCTATAGATCCTAGGGGGCAGGATCTCCATGACACAGCCAATAACAGGTTTTCCAAGAGGAGTCCCTGTGAGGATGCAGTATTGATGGTGTAGCGGAAGCCAGAGGCCTCAAACCAGAGCAGTGACTCACTGCCATGAACACTTGCAAGTAAAGATGTGTGGACGAAAGGGTATATGTACTGTGGGGACGCACTGTGACATATTACAGCTTCCATGACAAGATGGTTTTTATGCTTTGTTTTGTGTTTTTGTTTGCTTTTAACTTTATGTTTTGGGTTGGAGGAGGTTGCAAAGGCAGAGGGGAGGTTGAAGGGATGGGAAGGTAAGTGGGATTGGGTTGCATTCTTTGTGACTCTCACAAAGAATCAATCAAAAGCTTTGTTTTTGTTTTTGTTTGTTATTGTTGTTTTTCAACGTAACCATTGTGGACAGAGAGATGGTTCAGTGGTTAATTGAACTTGGCTGCTCTTCCGGAGGTCCTGGGTTCAATTCCCAGCACCTATATCAATCATCTCACACCTGCCATAAATCCAGTTCCAGGGGCTCTGACACAATCTTCTGGCTTACAAGGGCACTAAGCACAGGTGGTGCATGCAATGAAATAAAATAAAATTTAAGGTAGTCCTTTTATGCAGTTACATGTGCTTTGTGTAATATAAAGCAGTAAGTGGCCCAGTACCAGCCGCTGAAGCAGGCAGGCCAGTGACTCCTCTACCCTGGGTTTGAGAGAAGGAGGCTGGGAAGGGTTTTCTATCCATTATTCCAAGTTGGAGGGTCCTGTTGGGCTTTGAGGGTATTCAGTGCCTTGAGGAATTTGGATAGCAGCTCTTTCTTCCTACGGCACAATTTGTGCCCTCACGTCTCAGGAAAAATAATAAGTAGCTGGGTGCGAGAGATTCTTTTGATTCCATCCAGACATTCAGAGATAAGGGGTGTCATTGGGCCCTGAAGGTCGAGGGACGGGATGCTTCCTGTTTCGGGCAGACTTTCTAACACTGGCGTAACTTACAAGTCTCCGGAGAGCCAAACTCAAAACTCTTCCAGAGTAAAGGCTGGCTCCCTGGTGGCTTGTTTTTGAACATGGTGTTCCCAGCTGGAGACAATGTCTCCGGCTGCCACGGACTCAGGATGCGGGCATCTCTGCAGCTCTGACAGAGGGCTGGGGAAGAGGTACTGTGTGCCCATCTACGGATAGCACCGGTAAGAAGATGCGGCCTGCCCAGGCTGGGCAGTGGGAAGAGGAAGCTACTAGCACATAAACTCTGGCAGGTTCCTTTGTGCATTGCCGTGTTTTCCTGGTAGCTTTCACCGCCACTCCCATCTGTTTAATCTTCCCTCTAGCATTGTTAGTAGACGCCTTGTTTGATCTTGCAGTTGACATGTAGCAAATCGATGCTGAGAAGTCAGGCCTACCGTGAGGAGGAAGATGTGCTTAAATTGATGTCTTGGGACTTGGAAGCCAGAAACGCCTAAGAGCAGGAGGGACCTCTTTGTCTGGATGGGCTGACATCAGGAGTTTGAAGTTTAAATAATGGGACATCGAATGCAGAAGCATCCAGTTTCCAGTGCAAGAGTGTTTTGAGACTTGCTTTTGTTTTACAGTTTAGCAAGGCTGTGATCTGCCAAATGGGGACCTTCTGAGGTGACAGAGAAGTTTCTTCTGGGCCATTCTCCTGCTTGACTGTAATCTTTGGAAGTAGAAAAGGGATCTTTTATTTTGCTAATTTATTCTACTTTGCCATTTTATCTTGAAATATGCAGTGAAGAGCTGGTGTGACTAAGGGAAGGTGACTTTGTACTGCCAGGGTGGGGATAAAACTGAAACTTTTCCAACGGCTGGCTCAGTTTTCTCTGTGAACACAGTATTTCCTCGGCTAGGTTGTGCTGGGGTAGATGGTTGATTTCCTAAAACTCTCAGATTTCTTGTGTTGAGAATGAATGAGCATGATGTTTCCTGTTTTTTTTTCTTAAATAGTAGTATATAGGGGTGTAGAAATGGCTCAGAGGTAAAGAGCACTGTCTGCTCTTCCAAAGGTCCTGAGTTCAATTCTCAGCAACCACATGGTGGCTCATGACCATCTATAATGAGAGCTGGTGTCCTCTTCTGGCATGCAGGCACACATGAAGGTGAAACACTGTATACTTAAATAAACAAATATTTTTTTTAAAAAATAGTAGCATATACTTGTTTTTTTTTTAAACCAAAGGTTATGGAAAGGATAAAATAGGATTAAGTAAAATGAAATTAAACATAAAGGTTTACAGATTGGGAGTAGGCGTGCTGGAGCAAGGTCTCAGCCATTAAAGAACTCTGCAGAGGGCACAGGTTTAGCTCTGAGCAGTCCTGTGGTGGCTCACAGCCATGTGAACCTCCAGCTCCAGGGGATACGATTCCCTCTTCTGCCTTCTGCGGGCACCAGGCATGTGCAGGGTGCACACACTGACGTTCAAGTAAAATAGCCACACATGGAACATAGAAATAAATATTTTCTAAGTTTACAAATTGATACTTGAAAGTATTTAAAAGAAGTTATTAATATGGCACAAACGTCTTCTATTTGGACATTCTGTGTCCTTTCACTTTTCCGGTATATAAGTCTTTCTCACTTGCCAAACGTGGTTTCTTGTCTTCATTTCAGGGTCAGGTGCTCACCCAAATTCCAGCTCTAAATGCATAGTAATGACACTGTTTGAGTAACATCAGGGAGTTGACTGCAGCTTGACAAGTGGCAAGTTCTGAATTGTGTACAAGTCTGTGGCAGTACTATAGATGTGTTTTTGACAATGAAAATGTGTATGTGCTCATCATCAAATCTTGACATTACAAGATGGCTGAAGAACTGTCCCCAAATCAAGTAGCTAGCTACACCTGGGCAAGGCACTCCTGCATTGACAGCTGCTGCTTCTGAACTGAAGGAGAGAGTCGCTTGACAAGGCACCTATTGCCAGTAAGACCTGCTGAGACAGGGCTGAGGAAAGGCGGGCACCGTGCTCACCAGAGCTGTGTGCCCAGCTTTCCCTGGGTTTGCCCCGACTCTGTCTTGTCTCTTAGACTCACCAATCTTCCTTAGTCTAACAGACAGCTGTTTGGGGTGGCGGTGGGGGGACAGTCACGTTACTTAATCACTTTCATCTAGTGTCCTCTAACCATTTCTCCTCAAAATTTAATAACTAGGTAGACAAGTTCGCTCTCTCCCAGTTGACCTTTAATTTATATTGACTCACACTATTTGTGGGTGGTATTTAGATGGAGCACAGATAGCATCCGTGTGTTGGGGTGAGGGAGATTTAAATCTTTGTGGCTGGGCTGAAGGCAGTTCAAAGCTAGTTGGCTGGGGAGCTGTAGTGTTAAAGGCTCATTTTTTTGTTTTTGTTTTTAAATAATATATAAATGCAAGTTTATTGGAAGGGGGAGGGGGAGAGAGAGAGGAGAGTGTGCACAGAGAGGAGAGAGAGAAGAGGAGAGATATAGAAAGACAGAGGAGAGCAGAGGAGAGAGCAAGGCTTGGGCCTTTTATACTTATTTATTTTATTTTACACATATGAGTATTTTACCTGCATATATGTATATACGTGTATCACATGCATGCCTGGTGCCCATGGGGGTCATAAGAGGGTGCTAGATCCTCTGGAACTGGAGTTACAGTTGGCCGTGAGCCACTGTGTGGGTTCTGGGAACCGAACTTAGGTCCTGCAAGGGCAGCGAGTGCTCTTAACCGCTGAGCCATCTCTCTGGCCCTAAAGGCTCCTATTTATATATGTAAAGCAAAGTGATAACAGTGCCCACTTTCCTAGGCTATTTTGAGGGTACGTGGACTGCTTAGAACAGTACCTGACACACACTAAGCTCTGGTAAATACCAGTGTCTATTAGTTTTCCCAGCTATCTCCCTGACAACTGCTTAGCAGGTGGTGATGGGTATGGCTGGGTTCCATCTCTGCCTGAGAAGACGCCCTCAGGGTCAGCCCTGGGGAGGATGCTCCTGCCTGCCAGATGTTGGCTGGCTGCCCCTCCCATCCAGACTGTCTCCTCTTAGTGAGGTGCATGCTGGAGAGAAGTCACCACCAGAGCCACACATGTTCTTTCTGTCCGTGGGTCTCTGCCCTGAGATCCAGAATTTTTAACAGGAGTTCCTACGAAGTGTCTGCTGTGGGCTCCCTCTGCTGGCTCATCAGGCATGTATGCAAATCAGTGGCAGAATAAACTTTAAAATTCAGCTTTAGGTTTTGGGGCGTGTTTTGTAAAAGATATGTTGGAAAACTTTTTTATATGAATGCACATAGTGCATGCATACTTTTCTTCTTGCCATTGGGGATGTTCTCTGAGCCTTTAATTTGGGGAAATTTCACTGTAACTTCATATGGGGTCAGTCATGACAGGCTAAAAAACTGCTGCACTGTTCTCAAGAACTAGCAATATTTTATGGTCAAATGTGGTATTGAATATCCTAGAATCTTACTTTCAGAGTCTGTTTTTTTTTTTAGTGTCCATAATATGAGGGCTTACTAACTAATATTCTTCAAGAGTCTTAGCTTAGACTCCTGCAGCAGCACTGTGTCTGATGGTAATATTTCAGGTTTCCTGAGTGGTTGATCATTTACTTGAAGTCATAATCTATCAATAAAATGTGCCACAAATTACCCAAAATTGCATTTTACTTCTTTATTTTTGTGTAAGAGTGTGTTTACATGTTAGACTGTGAGTACGTTTTGTGGAAGCCAGAGCAGCACCTTACATGTTGTTCCCTGGTGGTGGTGCACCTGTTTTTTGAGGCATGGTCTCTCTCTGGGACTTGGGGCTTATCAATTATGCTAGGCTGGCTGTAGAGCCTTTAGGCAGGACATGCTTGACTCCACCTCTCCAGCACGGGGACCACACCTGCCAGTGTGTTTGGCTTTTTTTGGCACGGGTTTTGGGGACCCAGCTCTGGTCCCCATGTTCGCATGGCACTCACTTTATTGACTGAGCCATCACCCAGCCCTGTAATTGCATTTACAAATCATTATCCTGTGTCTTTGTTTTTCTTCTCACTCTTCCCTCTGTCTTCCATCTTTCCTTTGTTGTTGTTGTTGTTGTTTCTAGGATCCAACAACATAAACCGGATAACTGCCAACTTGGAGAATGGGGAAAATGAAGGAACAACTAAAATCATTGCACCTTCGCCAGTGAAAAGGTCAGTGTGTGCAGTTATGTGCCGTCATAAAAGTTCTTGCCCTCGTTGGCAAGGTTAAGAATCTTGCCGCTTTGGTAACTGGTTGGCACTTTATTATTATTATTTTTTATTTCATTAATTTATTCAGATTCCATCTCAATTGTTATCCCATCACTTGTATCCTCCTGTTCTTTCCTCCCTCCCTCCCGCTCTCACCCTATTCCCCTCCCCTAGGTCTATGACAGAGGGGAATCTCCTCCCCCACTATATGGTCATAGGCTATCAAGTCTCATCTTGGTAGCCTGCTTATTCTTTCTCTGAGTGCCACCAGGCCTCCCCACCAACGGGAGGTGGTCAAATATGGAGCACCAGAGTTAATTGATTGGCACTTTTAACCTAGGGCCTCCAGTAGATGTTTGTCTGAGCCAAAAAATGTATCATTAGGTCAGCAAAACACAAACCCCGAGACCAGTCCCTCATGGAAGGTGTCACAGGCTGTATGTGGTCTGCACGTGGATTTTAAAGTCATGATGCAATGGACCAACTCAAACGAACTGGTGGAAGCAAAGGGATGCTGGTTTTGTTTTATGTGCTGTGTTGCGTACCGTGGTGCAGTGAACTGTTGTCATGGAGAGAGGTGCACAGCCTTAGAGGTGCCAGTGCCTCAGCTTTCAGAGATTGCACACGCATGCAGATCTGCTGTGGTCCCTGGCATCGTTTTTCCCAGCGGTGGCATTCCCACTGGAAAAAATCCTCTTCCTTAATATGCTATATGGATTGGTTCCTGAAAGATCAGCTTTGTTCTGTCTGTTAAGAGCGTTTCGGAGTAATTTTTCCTCTCTCCAATTATGTCCATGGAGCAGCGTTATCAACACACAATGAGCCGCTTTCAGGAGCTCACTTTCCCTACGGAGGCCGCCCCCACTTGCCTCATGGAGAAGCCCCAGCAGTCAGGGCTGTGTGCCCTGCGGAGACCCCTTAGCTCATGCTCCATCTGCCTTTTGTTAGTTAATAATGGAACCTTCATTCAGCTGGTCTTTGAGGAATAAAGCATGATTCTCCAGTAAGATTTTTTTTTTTTAGTCTTTTTGGACAGGGGTTCTCTGTGTAGCCTTGGCTGTCCTGGACTTGCTTTGTAGACCAGGCTTTCTCTGTGTAGCCTTGGCTGTCCAGACTCACTTTGCAGACCAGGTTGGCCTCGAACTCACAGAGGCCTCTGCCTCCCTGAGTGCTGGGATTACAGGTATGGGCCACCACCCCCGCCTCAGTAAGAAAGAAAAAAGGGGGGGATGGATTCCAGAGCTGTGATCTTTCTCCTACATTTCTTGGCCTGTTTTTCTCGTCTTCAGTTCTGTGGCGTTCTCCTTCCAGACCAACGCTTTGGAATGGCGTGTTCTTTACCTTCGACTGTGTCTTCATGAACTGTGTTTTCCTGGTTGGCCTCACAGTGCCGGGTGGAGGCAGCTTCCCCTGCGCATGCAGGGCACGCTCGTGATGTACCCAACACTAGAACAGTGACTTTCTGTGAAATTCGGAGCCCACGCCTCTTAGAATGAGCTCAGTCCCCCTTGCAGCTCACTGCAGCCGATAGCCAGGCTGCAGACAAGAAGGGAGAAGAAGTGTAGTGATCCCGCCACCTGCCGTGTCACCTGGGATTTCATTATTCTTCAGCGGTCATCTACTCATGATTCCCCTTTTCTCTCTCTCTTTCCCTATCTCCCTTCTTTGCCTCCTCACTTTTCCTTTCTGCCTTAGTAAACACATACACTTCACAGTACTGTGTTGGATCTTCACTGGTTGTTTTTTTTTTTTTTTCTCTTACATCTTCTCATTTCAAAAGGAGAAGCATTTGCTTTGGAAATTTGATCTTTGAAGTTTAGGTTTTAAATTATTAAACAATATATTGAACCTATGAAATTGAATATATGAAAACATGCCTGCCTTTGTTGGATGCGCCTTCTACAGGTATATATGATTCCTATGGATGTATCGTCTCAACAGAAGTTTGTTTCTTTTGTTTCTGCAACGCCCTGGTCACTTTCCCCTTTCTCCTCTTGGTTGCTGTCACTAAGAATTCTGCTGCAGTCATATTCTGTAACAACTATCCAGGTCCCTCCAAGGGCCAGGATTAAACGTGGATTAGCAGCAAAGCCACTCTTTTTCTCTGCAAGCTAAGACTCCAGAGGAAGGGGGCAGTGACCCCCATGCCCTTCTGCCAGTCTCATCTGTCTCCCTAAGCGTTCCTAAAACAACTTGTTGGGCTTGAGTAACAACACGGTTATATTTACATTCTTAGGGCAGAAAGATGATACCAGGTCAGGAAATGGCGTTCAGAACTCATTCCGATCCGGAAGGATGGAGCCAAGCTATCCGGAAGCTGGACAGAGGTCAGACAGGGTAGCCTGCTCCTGCCCAGAGTGAACTTTAAAGGGCTTCAGAGCCAAACTTGGAGCCAGGACATCTGGCCACTGCCATAAAGAATGCCAGCCTCATGTGAATGGATGCCCAAGTGTCTTGGTTACTTTTCTGTTGCCGTGACAAAACACCACGACCAAGGAAGCTTCTAAAAGAAAGCATTTAAGTTGTGGCTTCCAGTTGCAGAGGGTTAGAGCTCCTGGTAGGAAGCATGGCAGCAGGCGAGCAGGCGTGGCACTGGAGCAGTAGCTGAAAGATTGCTTCTGATCCACGAGCAGGAGGCAGAGAGAACTGACTAGGCATAGCATGGGCTTTTGAGACTGGTAACACCTCCTCTAAACAGATCACACGGAACCCTTCCCAAACAGTTCTGCCACCTGGGACCAATTTAAACACATCTGCCTGTGTGGGCCCAGTCTAGTTCAAACCACAACATCAGCTTCTCCTCCTTTTCAGCTCTGCTGCCTTTCTCTACTTGGTGGTAGTTATTACTTCTTTTCCTGGGAAGGCCCCTCCTCTCCTCTCTCCTCCCCTTCCCCCATTAGACAAGTATTCTTTCTTGTAGAGCAGCTTCAAATCCAACCGGAAAGCAGTTGGTTAGCATCTCTAGCAGCCGTGCTGTTATTTTACAGTGGGCACGTGTTGCCTGGTAAGTCAGGATTACAGAGCACAAGATGCTCCCTAGTCAATCCATGGTGGCTTTTCTCTCCCAGGGGCCTGCGTCACTCACCACTGTGAAAGTTGGTCGGCAGTGGAAAGGTTTCCAGATCAGTTCTAGCTTGATTTCTGCACGTCCTGCACTCGGATTGGCTTGTTATCTTCAGCAATGGGGTCTTACTGTCCAGTGGGCAACCAAAAACAATGGCAATAGCTTTTGTTGACTTGAGTGCCTCTGGGGCCTCTCTGACCAAAATTCATAGGAAGGTATCCCACACCTAATATGAGATTTTCTTCTAATAACCCGTGGCTTCCAGAGAAAGTACTGTCAGTTATGAGGAATACTCCAGTTAAACTCCCTTTAAAATGCATATCATATGTATAATTACACACATATAATACAGCATCATTATATTTATATATAACATACAACATGCAGGTACTCCCTGTGTAGACCAGCCTGGTCCTGAGTTCAAAGATCCATTTGCTGCCTCCCTCTGCCTTCCAAGTGCTGGGATTAAATGCATTTGCCAGCGTACCCAGACTTAAATTCTAATTTTAAATTAACTTCCCAACTAGTGGTTTTGCATAAGGTTTTTCCACACATCTTTAGTTTGGGGCTCACCCAGTTCCTACCATCTTCTCTTCCCCACTAGGGTAGAGTCTTTATAAAGAAGTTTCTTTTTTAAAAAAATTATCATATATACACAGTGTTTTGCCTGTATGTACACCAGAAGAGGGCACCACATCTTATTACAGATGGTTGTGAGCCACTATGTGGTTGCTGGGAATTGAACTCAGGACCTTTGGAAGAGCAGGCAGTGCTCTTAACCTCTGAGCCATCTCTCCAGCCCCACAAAGAAGTTTCTTAACAACTGATCAGCTTGGTGTCTTTTCATGTAAAGCAATGCAGCTAGAATCAGGGAGGAGACATAGAAGTGCATATTGGAGAAATACACTTATTAATCAGCCAGCTTCGGTTCTTGTGGACTGAGTCCCAGCTGTAAGCAAGGAAATATGTGTATATACACATCTTAACATTTATTGTCTTCTCAATAAATCAGGGTGAGTTAACAACTTATTTTTTGGTCAACTCATTTTTTATTCTTTATTGTTCAAGTTTTAAGAAAGCAAAGAATGAAAACAGCCCTGACGCCCAAAGAAGCAAATCTCATGCCCCGTGGGAAGAGAATGGACCGCAGAGGTAAGGAGGCTGGCTCAGAGGGCTCTGCCACGGCTTACCCAGTCCAGGAAACGAACTGCTCCGTGGCTTCCGGAAATGCAGACATGGGAGTCGGTAGCATGTTTCCTAACGTGAAACCTTTTAGAACAACACAAAGGAAATCAGTGTGCCTACAGAAATCACCTATAAGGCCGTGATGGTTTAGAGCAGCGGCTTTCACCCTGCGGGTTGCTGCCGCTCCTTTGTGGGGACTGTCACAGATCAGACATCCTGCATACCTGATATTGACATTACAGTTCATAACAGTAGCAATAACAGTTATGAAGTAGAAATGAAATAGTTTCATGGTTGAGGGCCACCATAACATGGGGAGCTGTATTAAAGGTCACGGCGTTAGCAAGGCTGAAGAGCCACCGCTCTACAGTAAGGATATATTTCTGGGGGGAAAAAACATCCAAATGACTTAATGCTACCACTCCACTCTTGACTTATGAAAATGCCCAAGCTGATACGTGACCCATTTCTCTCACTCTAGTGGACTCTACAACTCTTCCAGTGACCGCACTAAATCACCAAAGTTCCCCTGTTCCCGGCAGCGAAACCTCTCCTGCGGCAGCGACAACGACTCCTCGCAGCCCACGAGGCGAAGGTGAGCTGAGCACGGTTCTGATTCCTGTGTGATCAGAAGCTTCCGGTGGGAGCATGCTTTTGTAACGTGAGCCTCAGAAGGCCATTACTGTTTGTCTCCTCTTGAGAACCGGAAGGTTATTCTTAAAAAAAAAAAAAAAAAAGTTAGGGATTCTGAAGTATTTCTTTGAAACAGTTTTTATAAAATACTGATAGTCACTTGCTTTCTGTATTTGAAATGACTAATTTGGAAACATAGATAATATGCTGGCTATACAATGGGTATTGCATTGTATCAGAATACATGCTGGATGTTACTACATGGGAAATAGAGCTACACTTAAAGCTAGCATGTTCCATTCTGTCTTCTAAAGTGACACTGCTGTGTAAGCAGAGACTATGAGCCTGCTGTCTCGTGGAGAAGAATAGAATGCATGTGGGACTTAGCTCACGTGGATGCGTAGCCACCTCCAAATCAATACCAGGGTGGGGATTGTACATCAGTGTGTCTTATCATTTGAAGCATGTTAGAGGCAGTGGGATGACGTAAGGCCTGATGATGTCAAATAGCCATGTCCACTCCTCTGAAAATTTGGGTGATGGTGTGAGAAGGAGATGGAGCTGAGGATTTAGCCGTCTCTCGGGAAGTTTGACTTTGAAGTAAAGGAGGGGCAGGTGGAAGAAGAGCACTTGTACAGAGTCAAAGTTTATGTTGAGGTGAGATGGCTCAGCAAGTGAAGGTGCCTGCAGCCAAGTATGATGACCCGAGTTCGATCCTGGGATGAGTATGGTGGATGGAGAGAACCAACTCCTTCAAGCTGCCCTGTGACCTCTCACATACAAGCACTAATGAATGCATGATGTTAAGAAAAAGTGTATGCTGATAATATTAAAAGCTACAAAAAGGGCTTTGGCTGGAAAAGTTAAATATGTGTGAGAGGTAAGCGGGTAGTTAATGAAGACGATTGAGAAGTTTGGTACTCATTTGGCATGTGGGGGTGTGGGGGAGCTAATCACTGCTGTCAGTTCCGTAAGTGGCGGGGAGATATTGGTAAGCTTTTTATTTCAGGTGGAGGGAAGATGGAAGCGTATTTGATGCCACCTTTTCCTTTGGGAGGAGAAGGCAGGGACAAGCTAATGCAGAGGCACCTTAGCTAAAGGGCAGCGAAGGAGATGTTGAGAGCACTCTCCGGAAACAGTGCTTAGGTCAGAGCAAAGGTGTCAGCGTGTTGAGGGATGGAAGCATGAAGTCAGGGAAGCAGATTGTCGGTACGACGGCCGTATTCTTACTCGGTTCCCTCTGGCCGCTGACGCGCAGCCAGCTATTCGGGGCTGCTCCAGAAAACCTGGATACTTGGTGGGACATTTTGCAAAGACGGTGGAGTGAAAAGCAGGTTAGAGGAGAACTGAGAATTGTCAGTGCCGAACGGAAACCTCAGCTGAGTAGGGAAGCAACAGGCCGAGCTCAGGGGGTCAGGTAAAGAGTAGGAAGAGGATGGGTGAGTGGCAGGGATGGCGGCAGCCTAGGGGGACGCGGATCCTCTTCACTTGAAATGCATTACGCTTCAAAGGTTTGTTTTGTTTATTTTTAAATTGCGTCTGTGTGGTGGGAAAGGGGTAGGTGTAGGCGCGGGCTCCTGCAGTGAGTGCAGGACCTGCAGGTACGGGTCACTGTGAGCTGCCTGATAAACTGAACTCAGGTCCTTGGCTTCCTCTCTGCCGCACCCTCTGTCCAGCCCAAGTTTCTTCCTCCTTGTAACTGTTTGTGGGAAGCTCTATTAAAACTGAGGCACTCTAGGCAGGAGAGGTGGCTCAGTGGTTAAGAACACTGGTTGTTCTTCCGGGACCCAGCTTTGATTCCTAGCACCCAAACAGCAGCTCACGGTCGCCCGTCCCTCCAGTTCCACCAGAGGATTCAACACATTATTCTGGCCTTTGAGGGCACCAGGCACATACGTGGTACACAGACATGCGCGCAGGCAGAGCACCCATGCACATACAATAAAAAAATTTAAAAATAGAACACCGAGTAGCTTGAATCACAAAGTTCTTCAGTGGGGAAGATGGGTCTCCTATTCACGTGGTCTGGCTTCAGTGCCTGCATTTTATTTTATTTTATTTTATTTTATTTTATTTTATTTTAACAAGATGCCCTATTAGAAGCACTTAAAGGTAAAGTGGAAGCAGGAGGAGTTGTGGGGAGAAAGCAGTGTGTTGGAGAGGGTTAGAGATAATAAAGGCCAAATCTTAATGAAGGCGTAGGTTGGTAAGTTGTGGTGGATGAGGTTATCATAGAAGAGAGAAGGAATTCAAGGGCAGGATGTTGGGAAGTGCATCCAAGTGGGAGCTGGAATCAGCTGAAAGTTGGCATAGAGGATTCCAGACCTTAAAGCCGCAGGTAACCATGTTGTTGGATGAATGTAGCTTATCCAACATGGGCATTACACATAGACCACGATCTCGCTGTAGATAGCTGCGTTCTTGAAGCCAGCTGGTGGTGTGGTGTGTTTCTGGGAGCTGTCGTGGGGCTGGGCGTATCCACATGACATAAAGTGTGGCTGGTGAACCAGTATGGAAGGCATCTGAGTTAACTGATGTGAGAGTGCACTTTCTTTGCTGGAGATAATGCAGCTCTCTGTAACACCTTCCTTTCTCTTCCCCAGGAAAGCTCATAACAGCGGAGAGGACTCAGATCTAAAGCAGAGGAGGAGGTAGGAAAACAAAGGGAGGGGCCAGAGAGGAGAAAGGACGTTCATGGTGGAGGCAAGAGTGGAGACTTCCCCTCTCCGTCTGCTGCTTTATGACTGGATCTCCAGTCTCTGTGTTTAACTCCAGTTTCCATAGGATCTGACCCTTGACATTTCCCATTCCTTCTGTGCCTCTGAGGAGCTGTCTCAAGCTACGTCACTGCTGTATTATAAGTCCCTCTACTACTCAGCTTAAAGCCACAACAAACAGTGTGTGTGTGTGTGTGTGTGTGTGTGTGTGTGTGTAAGTATATTGAACAGGCACAGGTCAGATGGTGGCCCATGCTGTGTTGTCTGAAGGGCCTCTCTCATGTAGCATCTTGGGAGGGTGGTTGGAGGCGCAGGCTTCTTTAGAGGTTGGCTGGAAGGAAGCAGAAGTGAGTGGCCTTGTGGGCTAGTCTCAGAACTTGCAGGCTATCCCCGACACCTCATTCTGTTGGTGAAAACTGTCACATGATCAGTCCAAATTCAAAGCTGTGTCAATAAGGTCTACCCACCCCTGTCTAAAGGGCTGGGGAAGATGAGACTTGGCATGCGTGTTTTGTTCTCCATGTGTGTGTTTGGCTCTGCTGTGTTGGTTTTGTTAGGCATGATGGGTCTTCCGAGTCCTTCCTGGGAACGCAGCATTTCCCTTAATGTTCCTTCCTTTTCCTCCTGCCTCGCTTTTTGAGATGTAGACCTCGCTCCATAAATACTTCTTCCTGGGAGGGGAATAATATGTCTCTCTGTGTTTAGACGAGTGATTTTCTACAAAATTCCTTCTGGAGAACCTGCTGAACCTTCCTATAGTTTGTCATAATTTGTTTTTTCTTTTGTCTCCAGGTCACGATCACGCTGTAATACGAGCAGCGGTAGTGAGTCGGAAAACTCTAACAGAGAGCACCGGAAAAAGCGAAACAGGTAACACCCAAACGCCGCACGTCCCTAGAACGCTGACATCAGAGGCTGTCCCTGGAGGTAGAGGCTAGAACGCACTGCACTTGTCAGCCTGCCTTCTTTACCCAAAGGTCACTGTTTTGCATCACTGACTTAGGAAACCTCTGCCTTTTGAGTTTCGTATCTCTAGATCAAGACCATTAAATAACTTGATAGTTAAGTACATTTTTGTTTTTTTAAAGATAATTCTATATTTAGGGCATAATGTGTGTTGAATTTGTCTAAGATGGGGAGGAGTTTGCCATTTGTATGGAGATTTCTCATTGAAGTACCTCTGGATAGGATAGCCTGTGAAATAATAGCCCATAGCCCAGGTGACACTGTGAGAACGGGCCCCTTGCTTAGGAACGCTTCCTGCCTCCAGCCCTCTTGGAGGACGGAGTTACACTCGATAGCCCCAAGATCTCTGCGTGTTATGACACTCCTCGAAGAAACAATTTCAGTTTCCGTATCTGTGAAAATCCAATTACGAGAGGCGGCTCTCCCTTAGGTGCTTTCTTCCCACTGGAAGATCGAGCAGTTTTGTACATAACAAAACAGATTGCTTGCTTTTTCTGCTTAACAACTTGTGCTCGTTCATCAAGCCAGAATCTATGTTTTATTTCGTGTCTTCCTAAACTGTGTTCCTAAACGGCCTGTTCTCAACTACGCAGAAGATAACCTGTTTAAAAAACAGTGTCTTCTCGGAGCCAAATGTGCTAAGGGCAACGCTTACTATTAAAAACAAAGCAGGATTGAATGGTTGCCACCGGGCCCTTACATTGCCCACTGCTGACCGGACAGTGCTGGCCGTGTCCCTGCCAGCTGTTTCTTCCCTGAGGCTGTTACTTCTGTCTCCCACAATATTTTTTTTTTTAAACCGGCTTTCTTAGTGGTTCTTTCTGAATGCTCAGATGCTTATGTACTTTGTAATGTGAGTGGTGAGAAGCAGGTTTCAAGGCGTGCTCACACATACTAGAGGAAGGCTCCTAAAGGCTTTGGCGGTTAAGTTTATCTGTGGCAGTGCTGCCCTAGGAGCACACAAGTTCCCATATCCCGAGAGGTTAAGGCACAGAGGAAGACGCATGCTCAACTTCCATCTCTGCCCATACAGGTTCTGCCTCCGCAGGCCACGGTGTGCAAGAAAGGCGGGCAGAAAGGCGGGTCGCCCTTCCTCAGCTGCCACTTGCCCACTGTGCTATGCTAATTCCAGCCCCTCCGTCTAGCGCGTTAGCCTTTGATCTTTCACCAGGATGCCTCCTTTTGTATCAGAGCCGAACACTGACGCCTGCAGCTCTCTCCTCCTGTCAGGAAGCCTTCTGTGAACAACAAAGGACTGGTTCTTGATATCTGACTTTGTCTTTGTTCAGGAGACCTGATAGGATGCTGAACCTTCAACCTTATGCAGCCCTCCTGTCCTCAGCTGGGCCGCCAGTGGGGGCGAGCAAGCTCTGTACACCGTCCTTTGTGCTTTCATAAAAGGTTTGGGGTGACCGTAACAGAATCTGCACCATGTTGACTTCCTGTTTATTTCGATTGGATGTTTCCTTGTCCTTGCTGTAGGCATCCTGAACACACCCCGCTTTCTTGTCTTGCTTTGGGAAACTGTAACCTTGGAGCAACTTTTGGGCAAACTTATTTGCCCCTGACACCACCCCACCGTACCCCCCAAAAAACCCCAATACCATTAAACTGTCCTTGGCTGCCCATCAGAACTGGATAGTGAGACTCTATTGCTGAAGACACCATACACTAGAGTTATGGGACATAAAAAGAAAAAAAAAATGAAACTGAAGAAGGCTGGAAAGTTGTTCCCTGCTGGTTAGCCCTCAGGGTGTAGAAAGGTGCTATGTTGCTGCTGGGGGTCTTCAGTTGTGATTCTCAAGAGCAACAAGACTGACTTGCCAGACGAGATGAACCCATTGGCGCAGTAGTGGCAAGGCTGATATGGGGATAACCAGTGCTTTCTGGCTGGATTTCAGGCCTTCTCCATAGGCAGGAATTCACATATCTGGCACCATAAACCCAGTCAAAAGCCTGTGGTTGTAACGGTTGTAAGCCCAGAGGGGCAGCTACTGCTGTTGTTTTGCTGGGCATGAGGTGTCTTTCAAACCACCTTTACAACGTGTTCACAACTAAATTTATGTCCATAGAACGGTGTTAATGTTAGCACTGGTCATCAAAGCTTCTTTTTGCCGTGGTCAGTGGTAACTCCACAGTCTCACATAGTTAAATAACTGAGAATAAATGGCTGTGGAATGCTCAGCCATAAACAGAACCCTCCTCCAAGGCTAGGGAACACTGAAGATGAGGAGGCAGAGCCAAGGGGGCGGGTGGCAGGGAGGGGGGGAGCAATATGTAACACTGGCTTCTAAGCACGACACGGTTGTTGCACTCTTGGACTCAAAGCATATAATTACCTGCACAAGTCTAAGCTTGTCAGCACCTTGTCACAGAAGGGGGAAGTGGCTCCTAGGGCCTACTCCTCCCTAAGGATTTATATGCAGTCAACAGGGAATAGGGAATAGAGGGACATTTCCTTCAGTGCTATAGAAATTGGTAAAAGGGCATATGCTCCCATAAACACACCCAATAAAATCCATTGATTGCATCATCATCAATTTTTTTTAAAAGACATAGCGTAGAAGAGAGGCTAGAGAAGAAATAGACTAGTGCATGTAGAAAGGGGACGAAGGGAGCCAATGGGAGTTTAATGGTATTGGGGTTTTTTGGGGGTGGGGTGGGGTGGTCTTAGGGGCCTCCCCAAGTAGCAGCTCGTAGGGAGATAGCCCATTCCTGGCCCTGGAATTTTCATGTAGTAACCTATGGCTTCTGAGAGCAGCTTTATTCACTCTCTCAAGGTACCTCCATCCAAATCCCTTGTAATGTTTTAATTAGTTCGTAAGGTATTGGGGTTCATTATGGCTTTCCCACGGAGTGGTAGTTTGGGTTGTGTTCCTCCCATCTCCCTAAGGGTTTTCTTATCTTCGAAGCTAGCACTTGCTCCCTGACACACCCCCACACCCCCTTCTTGCTATGGGAAACTGTAGCCTTGGAGAGAGGAGAAACCACTGTGCAGATTTCTGTGGGTCCTGTGCATCTTCAGACGGAGTCCTTTCACTCCTCCAGGTTGTGTGTGGTCTTCGGGTGTAGAGTGCTTCCCTATGCCTTCTTCCCGGGTTTTACAGATGTTTGTTTATTTGTACCTAAAGGGCATTGTATTTTTGAGACAGGGTCTCCTGACACTCTGTTGGCTCCAAGCTTGTTGTGTAGTACAGGATGACCTTCAATCTGGGTTTTCCAGTGCCCAGCTCTCAGGGGCTGAGATTATAAGCATGCGCCACCAGTGTGCTGTTTTTATGTGCATGCTTCTGGGTGGGGGGGGGGGGTGTCAAACCCAGGGCCTCGTGCACGCTGGGCAAATACTCTACCAACTGACCTACACCTCCAAGACAGGAAGTCTTTATAAGGCCTGAAGCCACTCTGGGAATGCTGGGATTTTCGCTGTTGCTCTTTTTTTTTTTTTTTTTAAACCATAAACACGAGCCATTGGTGCCTACTTCTACCTTATTGTTTTTGTGGGTAACATTTTAACACCCCTCTTTGTGTGTGAAGGGGGATAATGTATAAATAGAGTTGATCCACAAGCGGCTTTTAGCACCACTTAAAAAGTCAAAATCTATACCAACAGTGAAATATGAGAAGCAGGTGCTGTTTTCTTACGGTTTTAGAAAAATACAGGTAGAATATGTACACATGTCCCTTTCGGTTTGGGCTGATGAGGATGGAGGGCGCCTTGCAGATGCATTTCTGTGAGGTCCCTGCCACGGCAGAAGCGCCCAGCAATCCTTTACGTTGGCATCATTTATGTGTCTTCATCCCTTCCCACTTCAGTCTCTCGTTATGTTGCTGTCGTAACCCTAGTGAATATTCTACAGTCTTTGAGGCTGAGAGGTCTGACAGGGTCAATTGTCACTCCATTTTTATAACCAGCTAGAAGTTGGTCATAAATGTTTATTGTTTGTTCTGAGGCAGGGACTCACTGTGTGACCCTGGCTGTCCTGGGACTTATTATGTTGACCAGGGTGGTTTTGAACTCATAGGGATCTGCCTGCCTCTGCCTCCTAAGTGCTGGGATTAAAGGCGTGCGCTATCGCAAAAGAT
This sequence comes from Acomys minous, assembly GCF_964271855.1. Classification (NCBI taxonomy): domain Eukaryota; kingdom Metazoa; phylum Chordata; class Mammalia; order Rodentia; family Muridae; genus Acomys; species Acomys minous. The sequence continues at coordinate 51,778,032 of NC_140486.1, forward strand.
GCTTGTCCAAGGTCTCAGTCAACAGGCTCTTTCCCCATTAGTCTCTCTAGTTACATCGCCTCCTCTTTACTTTCTTGCTTCTTGTTCCGCTCTGTGTTTTATGATTTTTCTCCTTTGCCTTCTTGAAGCTTCCGTCCCGTTCATCCTTCCTTCTTCTGGTTTCCCTGAATTATTTCTTTGCACAGGAGCCGCTGGTGGGTGACAGGACAACGCAGGATATGCGTTAGCATGTTGGCTCTGGTGTGGTGATGTTTGGGCATCTCATTCAGAAACTCAGTTCTTAGTGGTCTAGGTCTTTAGCATGGGGCAGGGAACACAGTGACCGATGTGCTTTGTCAAACGTGGGATCAAATGAAATCTTCGAGGTAACGGTGCTTTGGGGTGCAGAGCCCCAGGCGAGTACCAGTCTGAGACCCTGCATTTTCAGCTGCCCCCTCCTCTTCCCTAGAGCTCTGCCACGTCTCATTTCCTCTGACCGTCCGTTCTCCCACCTGTCCTAATGCACACGTCGAGTCGCATTCTATCAGGCATTCTTCTGTTTGTACTTTGAGGCGATGTCTCCTTGTGTGGCACAGGAGTCTCCTGCTGCGTTGTCATGAGGACATTGTATCAGAAGCAGAGCAGCATGTTTTTGTTTTTCCTCGGCGGCAGGATTTATCAAATAATACGTAGGCCACGTGGATTGGTTGGCAGCAGGTTTGCCAGGCAGTCCTGATTTCCTCAGTAGCCAGTGGAGACACACGGGCTCTTTTATTCCAGGCTTAGTTCCTAGGATCAGCTCTCAGATCGCACCTTAGCCATTACAGTAAGAACGCCGCTTTCTACCCACCTGCCTACGCATATACGTGCGCTGCAGAATGGCCGGATAAAGCTGATGCCGATGCAGCATAAAGTGGTTTTGAACCCTGCTGCAGCCTTTAACCCCCTTGTGGACATTTCCAGAACCATTTCTGGAATCTTTCTCCCAACCATATATCTCCAGTAAGTTCTTGGGCCCGCTTTTCCGGATATGGTTGACATACCCACATGCGGATACAGGCCCTGTATATGCTCATTCATCCTCAGGGTGGCGTGCTTTCTGTTCTTAAGATGAAGTCAGACTTTGTACTTTGTGTGTGAAGTTAAACTGTCCCCACGGATCAGACTCCCCTCCATTCTGCATTTGTACGTCAGGGCTAGAGTTAGAGTTAGAGACTTGTAAGGTCTCTCAGGTCAAGACACAGACCCCAAGCACCCTGTGTTACACGGTATGGAGTAACTTAGGGCTTAAGATGCATTTGTTTTGGTGATAGTGTCTATAGTTTTGGGTCTTTTTTTGGGGGGGGTTGTGCTTATGTGATGTCTCCCAAGAAAGTATGATGTGTTGGTTATAATATAAATAGTGAAGGATTGGTATTGGAAAATGAAATTTGTATTTCAATTTACTCGTAGGGTTAAGAACTGCACTCCTGGGCTGGGTATGGTGGCGCACGCCTTTAATCCCAACACACTCGGGAGGCAGAGGCAGGTGGATTGCTGTGAGTTCGAGGCCAGTCTGGTCTACAAAGAAAGTCTAGGATAGCCAAGGCTACACAGAGAAACCTTGTCTCAAAAAACCAAACCAACCAAACCAACCTACCTTCCTTCCTTCCTTCCTTCCTTCCTTCCTTCCTTCCTTCCTTCCTTTTGAGGCAAGATCTCAGGTATACTAGCCTGGCCTCAAACTTGCCTGTTGCCAAGTGTGACCTCGAATTGACTGTCTTGCATCTCCCCCACGCCCACCCCCAAGCTGAGACCACAGGTGCGCACAGCCACACCTGGTTTAGGAAGTGCAGGAGATGGAGCCTCCCACCTGTTGAGCTGAGCACGCACCTGTTGAGCTGAGCACGCACCTGTTGAGCTGAGCACGCACCTGTTGAGCTGAGCACGCACCTGTTGAGCTGAGCACGCACCTGTTGAGCTGAGCACGCACCTGTTGAGCTGAGCACGCACCTGTTGAGCTGAGCACGCACCTGTTGAGCGGAGCTCACCCCAGCCTGCTCAAGCTTCAGTCAGCGCTTCCTTTGCTGTCCCTGTTAGTGGAACAGTTGATCTGGTTACATTGTTGCACTGGGGGGGGGGGCCTGTCAGAATAGTGGCCTTTTGAAGTTAAGGAACCCTGAGAATATTAAATTGTATTTGTTTTAGTTGGCTAGAATTTCGAGTCTTGTCCCTGAGATCAGAAAGGCCAGTCAGCCCTTGAGAAGAGGAAGGGCGTGAGTGAGAATGGCAGAGGAGCAAGAGAAGGATGATGGGCATATGACTGAAAGACATTAGATGCTTGTAGAGGATGCCATAATGAAGCTCAGCAGTAAGTACGATTAGTATATGCTAGTAAAGACGTGGGCAAGTCCTCAGTAGTTCCTGCCTCCCGAGTAAGTCTGGCAGAGATACTGGCCTAGAGGGACGAGGATGAGGCTCCAACGTTGTAGAGAGTGTTGGGTGACTGCTCAGGCAGTGGACTGTCTCAGTCATTTATTCATTTTAGAAGCTGCAAACCCGCACTACTGGTTCACTCAGGCATTTATTTTTATTCCTTCTCAAGTCTCTGAGGGGGCTTGAAGGCCAGATAGTTTAGTTTTACAGTCAAGTTTTAGTTGGTTAGGGGGATGAGATCTTTTTAGATCAAGATAAAGGATTTAATTTGATAGAGATGAGATGTGATAGGTATTGAATTTCATTCAGAAATTTAGACCCAACAAGACAGGAAGGATGTTTACTTCAAGTCTGACAAATACAAATAGCCAAATCCCTATGAATATAACATTTACAGAACTTATGATTGTCACATGGTTCTCCCTGCTGTATGTGGTTTGTTTTATGCACATGTAATAAAATAAAAATGTATATGTTAAAAAAATAAATAAAATAAAAAAGAAAACACTAAGGGAAAAAAACTTACAAAGTTAAAAAACAACAACAACAACAACAAAAAGGAGTCCAGTCAGTTTACCACCACAGGTTTGAACACATGGGCCACACATCCTGAACTTGTTCAAGACACATGCTGAGGGAAGACTGGGGCGTGGGCTGATCAGAATAAAGGTTTTCGTGCGCCAGCTTTCCCCGCAAATGCTCTCGGCTTGATAACAACATTCTTTACATTCAAGGAAGAAGTCTGCAGAATCTCCTGCTCCTGGTATGGGCATTCCATGGGGGGACCTGTGGCTTACCCGCTTGCTCCGTAGCTTTGATGGCTGCTAGGTTCTTAGAGTGTCAGAGCGGGAGATTTGGAGAGCAAGTGACACAGGCAAGTAGGTTAGTGGCTTTTGCATGTGTGAAAAAGTGGAAGCAGCCCTGCATCCCGGAGAGGATTAAAGTGAGAGAAATGAGAGAAGCTGGGCCCGAAGGCAGGATGAGAGCAAAGTGGCGGCAGGAGACCTGCTGAACCCTTCTTCATCTTTATTCCGGGAGGTTTGCATCCTGAACAGCAGTCATGTGCGTGAAACGTGTGTGTTCAAAATAGAGAGGCCATGTTATAAAAGTGACCGTGCTCTGAGAAGTTTCCGTGGCTGTGGCCTGGCCACAGGAATCTTTGACACTCCAGCTGAGACGGAGCGAGCGCCTGCCGTGTCTTCCCCACAGGAAGTTTGTGAAGATGCAGGAGATAGATAATGCCCCGTGGGACGTAGCGGGCGTCCTGCGCAGGCAGGTGCTGCTCCACCAGTGAGACCAGTCAGCGGCCCTGTGTTCTCAGGGGCCCTAGGGGGAGCGGGAAGAGGAGCTGGCTCCCTCGAACCAAAATGAGGTCAATGTTTGAAACATGGATTCATTCCGGCGTGAGCGCTCTGAGAGTTTGTTCCTACCTTCTAATGTCGGCTATTGTGTTAGTGCACAGGACGTCTATTAGTGTCGGAAGAATAGCTTTTAAGACAGTCTTACACGTGTCCTGTACGGGTCTTTACATTATTTTCTAATTAAGGAAGATGCCTGCTTTCATGGCGGAGAATTCAGCACTGTAACTAACAGACAGGATTGCTGAGTAGGGTGAATGCAGAAGATCATGACTTGGGTGAGACTTTGTCATGATAGAGGTTTAAAAAACGAAGGGGGGGGGGAAAGCATGGCTGGGGAGAAGGCCCAGTGAATAAGATGGTTTCCTGCAGCCGAGTGTGGTAGTATACGCCTTTAATCCCAGCAGAGGTAGCGTGTCTCCGGTGAGCTAGAGGCCAGTCTGGTCTACAGGGTGAGCTTAGGAGAGCCAGAGCTACACAATAGAGAGACCCTAGCTCCAAAAACTAACACATAAAAAACAAACAAACAACAAAACAAACAAAAAAGTCCTTGCTGTATAAACACAAGGACCTGAGTTTGGATTCCAACATCTATATAGAAGGCCAAACATGGCTGCGTGTATACCTATAACCTTTATACTGTCAGTGGGAGGGGGTGGGGGGGTGGTAAGCGGGATGGAGATGGGGTGTGGTCGGTGTTCTCTGGGGCTTGCCTGCTGGCCACCAGACCAGCTCCAGGGTCAGTGAGGGACCCTGTCTGAAAGGAATGAAGTAGAGAGTGCTAGAGCAGGACGGTGCTGGGTGTTCTTCTCTCCCCCACCCCACCCCCACCCCCACCCCCGACGCACGCACCCACGCACGCACTCACTAGACGCAGGCAGTTATTGTTTCACTAACCTTAGGGGAAAATGCAAGTGGGATGTTAGCACATTTAAAACCACATGGGCTTCCTTCCGTGGACCTGAAAATAGTTATTTTTCCTCGCGAACATTCCCTGTCGTGCTGTCCCTGACTGAAAGGCAACAACGAGATGGAGACCGTGGTCACGCAGGGGGCAGCGCGTAAGCAGCTGGTGCAGGCGGACCGCCATCATGGCACAGGTGCAAGGACTTCGGATTTCTATCTTACCAGGACATACCAAGATGTAGACCTGTGACCTGTGACGGTGGGTGATGTGGGGGCTCCGGAGCGCAGTCCAAGTTGACAGAGAGTCTGTGGAAATAACCAGATGCCGCGATTGTTGAGGGTAAAACAGATTTTAAAATCACAGAGACAGGAGAGTTTCAAAGTGAAACTGCATCAAAGGTAGTCCCTGGCAGCAGGGGCCTAAGGAATATGTAGAAAAAGTTAAAACAACTTTAGGAGCAAATAAGAGGGATTTATTGATGGCAAGGGAAGGTTGGAGAAACAAATGCAGTTTTTGTTTCCTGGCCTTACGAGAATACATCAACAGATGCCTGCAACCAATAAATTTCCCTAGGGAAGAAAAGCTATTGACAAAAATAAGAAAAGAAGATTGCTTTATGTCAGGTGAGGCAAAAATGAGTGTAGCTGATGAGAACACAAGTTCCCAATCTGTTGGGATCTGGTGATTTAATTTTAGCAGCAGAGCGGTCACACAAAGCAATTGCCTAGGATGTTATACTGCACGGTCAAAGAGAGGAGGCTTGCCTCAGCGTCTTACTGGCTTGTAAATAGAGCACAGGTAGGAGAAACACCGAGTCCTGAAGCTAGAAAAGATCTTTGTAATCATCTTTCACATGAGCAAACTAAGACCTGACTAAAAGAGATAAGCGGTTTGCTCAAAGTCTGCGAGCCAGATAACGGCCAAGCAGGGAGGGGGCTCAGAACAGGCTTAGACCTTTGCTCCAGAAGATGTCAGGTTCAGCACTGTACGTGGCCTTCATCGCAATGAGTTGGAAGTGAATTAAGAGCCAGTAGAAAGGAGGGGGTCCCATTAAGAACAAAACTGATAAAAAGGTAGGACAGGGTAGAGCCCCGGGAGACTGTGTAAGGAGTCATTTTATAATACGACGGTTTGTGCAGGAGAGGCAGAGCTCTAATTGAGGAGGAAGAGCGGGAATTGATAATATCTTCACGTTATCACCAAGTGATTATGTGGCATATCATCTTCACAACCTTAGCAAACTTAATTAAGTGTCAAATGCAGTAAAAACCTAAATTGCGTGGGTAACCTAGGCACACGTAGATTGTGAAGGCCTGGTGAGCAGCGGAGAAAATATGTGAAAATTCCCCTGCCCTGAAGTATTGTTGAAGTGGCTCTATTTGAAAACATTCTCCCTCTCCCCATCTCCTCCCTCCCCCTTTCCCTCACACACAAACATTAATTTAAAAGTAAACGCCTTGTTAGCATCTGTTCCTATACTATGTGTGGACTCCGCTTTCCCACGGGGAAAGAGACAAAGGGTGTTGAATGTAGATTTAAGGTTGTGAGATTGAGAGATTCAGGCAGGAAGTGGGTTGGCTTTTGGGGGTTCATCTTTTGTATCTGAAGCATTTGGAAACCACTTGATCTGCAGTGTGAACGTTGGCGGGACCCCGCCATGCTGGATAATTTCCTGACTGAGGTTTTTAAAGCCAGTTTAAGGCCTTTAGCATTCCTATTCCTCATGATGTAAACACTTATATCAGAAAGTGGCAAAAATCACTTGCGTATTCTACGTCTATGAATACATAAGACTTCAGACTCATGTCTGGAGGTGGTACCTGCCTCTAGTCTCAGCATCTGGAGGTGGTACCTGCCTCTAGTTTCAGCATCTGGAGGTGGTACCTGCCTCTAGTCTCAGCATCTGGGAGATCAAAGCAAGAGGATTAGGAGTTCAGGCTATGTAATGAAACCCCATCCCAAGAAAAGGAAAGTCGCTATAGGAGATGTGCGTTTTCCGCATAAAGATTTTCTTTATTCACCAATGATTAAAACGCAACCCTCCCCCTAAAAAAGAAAGAAAGAAATAGCTAACACCTGCCTTTAAGCACTGAGTGCTAAAATACCCTTGCTTCTAAGTGCTAGAATTTTTTTTTTTTTAATTCCCAGGTTGCACCTGTGTCTTCTGGAACAGTTCAGTAATGAAAGAAATGACACTTTCATTCTTGTAATGAGGGATCATTAACCAGAGGCCTTTTGTAAGCATGTAATTTCAGACTTCATTACAGACTGCACTTGGGTGTCCATAGCGGCATCCTCTGGAAGACTGCTTCTCTTGTGACTCTGCAATGCGCCTTGCATTTTTTATATTGCTGCTAGAATATTTATGAAATAGCATTGCCTGTAGAGGGCATCTGTCTTCAGAGCACATGGGTCATGAGGCTATGAGGTAGGAGGCCTTCACTGGCCTTACTTGAGTTTGAAAAATAAAAGTACATGGTATAATCTGAAATTCATTTTGACTGAGTCCTTTTTACTGGCAAGGTAAAAGAAATCCACGTGTGTGTTCCCAGGATTTTTTTTTTTTCTTTTTACTATGTAGGTGGCTGGCCTAGAATTTGCTATTTGGACCAGGCTGGCCTCAGATTCACAGAACCCCCCCACCCCCACCCCACTGCGTTTGCCTTCCAAGTTCTGGAATTAAAGGCATGTGCTACCATAGCTGGCTATTTTTTTCTTCATATCATCCGAGTGTGATGGCTTAACCCTCTGAATTCTACAGTGGGTGAGGATGTGCACACAGCACTTGTCTTCCTTCTAAATATCTATATTATAGGGAAATATGTTCTTGACTAAGTCTGTCTCAGCCTTGCTATAAGAGTTAAACTTGAGATCATGCGAGATCCTGGAGCCTGCCCATAAACTGCACAGTGATTCTGTCCAGAATTTCATGTCTAATCCTAAACGCAGAAATCCAGGTGTGAGCTCCTACAGGAAGGAGGCCTGCCACTGGCCTGGTCCTCTCCCTCCAACAGCCTCCACCGAGGCTTGACGCCTCACTCCTGGGAGTGTTTCATCTCTCCTAGCAAGTCTGGGGGGTTTCTGTCCTGTGTGATGTGACAGGTAGAGGGGCAGCCATGAAAATGTGTGGACATAGAGAAAAGAGGGGCAGTACAAGAGACTAAGGATATACAGAAAATCATACGGGCATTCTTTAAAATAAGTTACTTTATTTTTATGTATTTAGTATGAACATTGTATATTTGTGTGTAACACGCCTACTTAAGGATATATTAATACAGTTTTTGTTCTCAGCTTCTATGATGTAATCAAACTGCTGTTCTCTTAACTATCCGGAAAGCGAAGTGGAGGTGACTGGGAAGGAAGGACGGCCTTCTTTGTGGCCTGTAGATTTTTGGTACGCTGTATTTCCATTTCCGTTCGTGCGTGGATGTTAACGTTACATTTCTTCATTGTCTCCGAGACAGGCGGCCTTTATGTTGCCCAAGTGGCTCAGAGTCCTGACTTTCCCACCTCAGCCTGCTGTGGGTGGGCTGAGATTCCAGGTGAGTTCACAAGGCCTGGCCTAGCCGGTGACCGCAGACTCCTGGTCTGTCTTTTCAGAGTACGGCAGGAGAATGACATGGTTGACTCAGCACCTCAGTGGGAAGCTGTCTTGAGGAGACAGAAGGAAAAAAACCAAGTGGACCCTAACAACAGGCGATCCAGACACAGATCTCGCTCGTATGTGGGTTTTTCTTTTTTCACTTTTCCTTCAGAATCAGGGAAGGAGCAGGCGGGCAGGCGCTCGGTCTCCTAACGAGGCATCATTTCACCTGGGACTATCCATTTTTTATTTGTTGTTTTCCCCTACTCACTCGTGTGACATTCATTAACCACTTTTGAAGGCTTAGGAGTTGGAGCTCAGGCAGAACAAAATATCATGGGAACAAAGCCATCAAAATCATATTTTGTATGTTGTGTTGTTTTTCAACAAATGTGTATATCCGACCAGGTAAATATCAGTTTCCTTTGTTCTGAAACCTGGCTGTTGGTGAAACACCCGCTGATTTGCCCAATTTGAGTCTACAGAATTCTCTGAAGTCTTGTTCCAAATCGAGGCAGACATATCATCTTCCTGTCAAATTACCATTTGGGAGCTGTAGTCATTGAGTGATTCATTACACCCCAGTGTTGAGACTTGCCTGCCCCCTCCTGCTGCTGGGCAGTGACGTGTGTGAGCACAATTACCCCATCATGGTGAGACTGCCTGCCCCCCAGATTAATTTTCTGTGAGCTGATAAAGTGGTGTGCCTGCATGCTTATGTATGATGTGCGCATGTGTTCTGTGCACGTGTGCAGTAGTCTGTACATCAGGAGTGAGGCCACCCATCCTGCTCTGCTTGCCAAGTATGCTTGTTTCAGGTGAGCTGGGACTAACTGCAAAGTGGTTTTTCTTTTTGTGATTTGGGGTGGTCAGCTGTAATGGTGTAATGTTCCTCAGTCCTGGGAGGAGAGCAGTGTCTGAACAGGAAGAAGACGGACATGCAAGGTTGATGCACCAACCGGCGCAGCATCTCTGAGGGATCCAGGCAGAAGCCAGCGAAGAATGTGCCATTAGGTTGGCAGGCCAGGAGAGGCTGCTGGAGGCTGCTGCACGGATCCCATGTGCCGAATGTTGAAGGGCGACTCCAGTCATAAATAGATTTTGATTCAAACTTTAAAAAAAAAAAAAAAAAGATGGGATCTTAGGGGCTGGGGAGAAGGCTCAGTGGCTAAGAGCATGTACCGCTTTTGCAGACGGCCTAGGTTACATTCCTAGCGCCCACCTGGTAGTTCACAATCATCTGTAACTCCAGTTCTGGGGACCTAAAACCCCGTGGTGCACAGACATGCATGCTGGCAAAAACATACACATTAAAGTAAATAAATCTAAAACAAGCAAACAACAATATAAATCAGGCTCTTACTATGTAGCCCTGACTGACCTGGAACTTCCGGTGTAGGCTAGGCTAGCCTTGACCTCATAGAGCTCTGCCTCCTCCTCTAAGTGTTGGGATTAAAGGCCTGTGCTACCACACCTTGTATAGAAATTTTGTTGTTGTTGTTGAGAAAGGATTTCAAGTAGTGCCAGCTGGCCTTTGACCTTAAACCTTCCCTCGTCTTCCATCCCCTCCCCTGCCTTCCCCTCCCCTCCCTTCTCTTCCCACCGATCCCCTTCTCTCCCCTTGTTTTCTTTTCTTTTGAGGCAGAGTTTTACTATGTACTCCTGGCTGACCTGGCCTGGGACTCCCAGAGATCCACCTGTTTCTCCCTCCTGAGTTCTGGGATTAGAGCTGTATGTATACTTTCACACCCTGCCTAGGGCCTTGGATTCCTGATCCTTCTGTCCTTGTACCTCCCAAAAGTTAGGAGTACAAGCAGCCCTATCATATCCAGATTTTTGTTTTTGTTTTGCTTTTTTAAAAAATTCTTTATTTCTTTTTGTTTTTTTTCTAGACAGGGTTTCTCTGTGTAGCCTTGGCTGTCTTGGACTTGCTTTGTGGACCAGGCTGGACTCAAACTCACAGAGATCCGCCTGCCTCTGTCTCCCCAAGTGCTCAGATGTTAGGTGTGAGTCACCTCCTGGCTTGCTTTTATTTTTCATGTGGCACTATGGATTTTCAGTTTTGTTTTGTTTTATAACAAAGTTACACTATAATTTAGGATATGTTCCTCTTCATTTTTGGAGTTAATATAAAATCATCATTTAAAAAATATTTTGTGTAATACTTATTGAAATTGTTGCCCTGGCTGGGGCCTGGGCTGTAGGTTTGCAAGTTGTCTTTGTTATTGGAGGAGTTACAATAAAGACCCACACAGATTTGCAAAGGAACAAGGTAACTTTATTCTTAGCAATGTGATAGGGCAGGCCAGGTGCGCTGTCAAGAGTGACAGTGGACCACACATTTGAAGGTGCCCAAGAGCTTCAGGTTCTCCAGGGCCTGCAGCAGCAGCCTACATGCTGTCTAAAGGAGGGAAGAGTTGGGTTATTAGGGGTATGTTTTGTGTAGTTCTCTATTTTGATTGGCAGACTTTAATTAGTAGACCATCCTTTCCCATAATGCATCTGATATTAATCATCCATCATCCAATCACACATAGGCATAGATGGAAAGTAGAGGATTCTCCTACAAATTCGCTTAGAGGACTAAGTTTGCCTTGTAGTACACATACCTCAAACTAGTTTAAGCTGAGCTAGCCCTGTACTCACAAACTCAGACATAACTATAGTGTGATTGATAGAATCTGTCGGAGTTTATGGTTGTTAAGGGGTGTGCATGCAGCTTGTTGGGTGCGTTATTCAGAGGTTGTGTGTGTGTGTGTGTGTGTGTGTGTGTGTGTGTGTGTGTGTGTAGTACATGTGTTAAGAGTATCAGGCTGCCACAGGTATAGAAGAGAGAGATGTGCACAGCCCAAAACAAGTGGAGTCCCAGGTTGCTAAACCATTCCTACTGCTCACCTGCCTCAAGACTGACTGGCCTAAAACTCCACATCATCATCATCATCATCATCATCATCATCAATTGTGTGTTTGTGTCCCTCCCCTCCTCAACAGGCATTAAGCTGAATGTGACTGGGTCTTACCTATTAAACGTTATGAAGCTCAGTATTACATAGTATATTATTCAGCTCCATTTCTATGGAGTTTGTGTTTGTTGCTGTGATATATAGTACATAAAAAGGGTCAGGGTCAGCGTGAGCATCAGTCCCACTGGAACTGCTTTCCACAGGCTTAAGCCTTATCTTCTTGGGCTGTGCAGGAGAGGTCTTGCTGTTGCCCCACAAACAATGGCTTGTATGGGCGAGTGGGCTCCACCACCCCCTGGTGGCCATGATGTGTTACTACTTTTACTGGCTGAAAAGAACTGATAACGTGAGCCGTGAGAAGTCCAGGGTGGATGAACACTCGGGGAAGTTCCCGGATGCTCCCGAGCAGCCTTCCACAGCTGGGTTGCTGGTCTTCATGTTCCTAATTAGGATGAGAAAGAGGAAGAGGGATCAGACATTTCCTTATTTCACTTTTTCTGACTGTTCAGGAATATCCGAAGAAGGGCTAAGAATTTGTTAAGCACTTTTGACTTCTGTAAGTAAATATAATTTTTGTATCTACATATTTTCAACTTGTAATTCCCATTTAGAGATGTAGCTAGCTTGGAGAAAACAAGACAGTGCTAGCCACCGTATTTGCTCTTTGACGTGACTACTGTACATTGTGTACTATTACACGGTCTTTTTGAGACCAGCCTTGAGCTTTCAATTAGCCACCCTAGCTGCCCAGGTGCTTGGATTACAAACTAATCTGATTGGCTTCAAGTTGAACCACTGCGTCAGTGTAGGTAGGGCTGCTTTTGAAAAATGCTGGAGTAATACTGGTAGCTTGTTTATATTTGGTATAGTTTGTCTCTATGGATAACTGGGGCACTTCTGTGAAGAGTTCGAATAAAGTGTCTGCATAAGCCTTTTTTTTTTTTTTTATAAGGACAGAGTCTGATGTAGCCCAGGCTGGTCTAGAACTCAGCGCGTAGCTAAGGGTGGACTGGCTCTCCTGTGTGGCCCTCTGAGTGCTGAGATTATAGGCACGCGCTGCCATGCCTGCTTTATGTGTGCTGAAATAGAACCCAAGGCTTTGTGCACACTAAACACGTTCTCCCAACTGAGCTACAGAAAAACAGCTATTTAAATTTCACAGTTTTCTAAACTCATAAAACTATATCGAACTGTAGATGATATAAAATGTATGTGTACAGATACAAGCATAAAGCAATATAGCCACCATCAAAGTAGCGTGTGCTTATATTTCTTGACTCACAGGTGGTCTAACCATCAGAGGAAATTGGCATTTTTTCCCCCAAACATTAGAACTCCCCTATACTCTGGGATCCTTTAAATTAGTGGACATATTAGAATTCAGTTTAGTTAAAAATTCTGCCATTTCAGGGCCACAGGACACAAAGGTACAGACTAAATGCCTGAACCTCATAGGTCCAGATTTTGTGGTGCAGAGGGTGTGAAATTGTCTAGACTTTTCTGCTAAGTTTTCTGAGACAGAAGGATTGGCACAGTGGATGGAATCACAAGACTTACGAACCTGTGGAAAGGGAAGTCTTCTGGCTAAAAAGTATAAATGGAAAGGCAGAAACAGGAAACTAAAGTTACCGGATAGAAGACTGTCCAGTGCTGAGAGGTTTTGGTGGTTGTGTGGTGTGTGTGGCGTGCAACACTGGAGCTTTAATGCAGGGTGTTGTGTGGGTTCCGCTGCTATTGCTTTATCATTGAGTTATACTCACCCTTTCATCAAATGGCTAGCCGTGTGTGTGTGTGTGTGTGTGTGTGTGTGTGTGTGTGTGTGTGTGAATTACACTGCATTTCTTTCGAGTGTATGTGTGTATATTTATGTGTTTAGGTGTGTACATGCCAGGGTGAGTATGCGGAAGTCAGAGGACAACTTCTAAGAGTTGAGTCTTCCCATCTATTTAGGGTCCTAGGGATGGAACTCAGGTCACCAGGCTTGCCAAGGGGATTTTACTTGCTGAGTCATCACACACACACACACACACACACATACACACACACAGACATGCACATGCACACACCTGCTGAGTCACCACACACACACATATACACATACCTGCTGAGTCATGACACACACACACACACACACACACACACACACACACACACACACACACACTTCATTTTCCAAAAGTAATTGTTCCTCCTCCTCTTCCTTCTCCTCCTTGTCTCTCACCATGAGGGTGGCAGGGTGGTCATGGGTTGTATGTTCCTTGCTGTCAGGCCCACGGGAAAAATTGAATCAGGGTTTACCTGAAAGAGGGAGCGGGGATTGAAAGTAGGATACAGAGACGCGAGAAATAACGAATCAAGTCAGGACATTTCTGATCAAGATTCACTTTATTGCCGACTAGCAGGAACATATACAGGGCAAGGTCAATAGGATCTATTCTTATCTCACTCACCCTAGCCCCCGGGCAAGAATGCAATAGCCTAAATCGCTCCCTGTAGAACTTCCTAGTTCTCTGAGTAGTTCCCTGTAAGAACTTCCTAGATCCTCTGGGTGGTTCCAAGTTGGGATTTCCCTACTTCTTTCAAAGGTAAATAGTCCAAGAATAGCCTAGAACACAAGACCTCGTGAGGTAAAGGTCAGCAACTCGAAGGTCACAGCATACAGCCTAAGCACAGGCTTTCTGACATGGCAGAATTTGGCATGGGTTTCCACACCTTGCACATTGTTTTCTTCCTCCTATTGAGCCCTGAGCCTCATGCTTTCAGATCACACCACTCCTCACTTTCTCCTTATTGTCAGCTGCGCCCCGGCCTCACCCGCCTTTCTTTTCGTATCCACTCCCTGCCTGCTGTCGGCATTGTTTCCGTCTCACACACTGGGCCTCTTACAATAACTTGTACCCGCTCGCTCACTTCTGCCACCTAACTTTAGCCACTCTCACGTTTGTAGTTTTCAGGTGGGGCAACTTTGTCTTTTCTGGGACACTTACCAGTGTCTAGAGTCATGTAACAGTTTTAATTACTCTTACTTATGTGTGTGTGTGTGTGTGTTAGGGGGCCCAGTGGGAGTTAGGTGCTATATCATGTGGGCAGAGGCTAGAGGGACAACTCAGGTCATCAGGCTTGGTGGCAAGCGTCTGTCATCTGCTGAGCCATCTCATGGGCTCTAATAACACTAGGGAAGCTACTGGCTTTAGTGGGTAGATGCTGTGGGCATCACTGGCCTGATCTTACCAAACATGGAGATGCTCCCAAAGAGTTATTGTTCAAAGTGTCAGCATGCTGAGGGTGTAAAACCTCCCTGGAACATGAAGTCAGCTAAGCCATCCTTTCAGCCTCCCTGAGAGAACAGGTTATCAGTGATTCATCTACATCCTTATGAGAGACTGTTGGGTGGCATCCTGTGCCACCTGACCTAGCATGCTTAGCGGCTGGGAGAATAGCTTAGTACTCTGAAATATTTTCACCTTCTTAGCATCACTTAAGGGTTTAGCATCCTACCCAGGGAATCAGATGGGCAAAGTGTAGGAAAGGCAGCTTTTGTTCAAGAGACTTTCTAGAACCATTTGTCTGATCTTTTAAAGCATACGATTTTATATAACAAAATCTATATTCAACACCATTCTTGGTCAGACACCGAGGCTTTGTCTTCTACATCACACTCCTTTTAATCTGACTAAAGAGCGGATTTTTGTTGTCCCCTCACCCAATACACACACACACACACACACACACACACACACACACACACACACACACACACACACACGAAAAACCACTTAGTAAGTTCTGTAGTTAAATAAATGGCTTATTGTATTCTGTGGAATCAGAAGGCCCTGCCAGAACACATGAGAGAAAAATGAAAGCATTGGTGATATTGTATGCTGTAAGTGATATTGAACCTCAGTGTAAGATTCCATGGGGTGGGGCTTAATTCTTGGCCTTCTTAATTGCTAAGGCTTAGGACCTACCTTTTAGGGGACCTCTTCTTAGATCTCTTTTCTCCTGAGGGGACTTAGAAAAGTCTCACTCTGTGGCAACAACTGAAGTAATTTACTATTCCTTGCTACAATGGGATTAACAGTTAACCCGACAGACAGTGTGAACACGAATAATGACTTCAGGTGTCTTAGTCTAGGACTTTAAACATAACGGTATAACGTCCATGCAAGGCGGTCTTCAGGAAAAGACTGGCAGCATTAGTGGAAGCCATGGGTGGGCTCTGTCCCTTGTGGTGTAGCCTACATTTTGGCACAGAAATGCAGCTTGAGATGTCACATGAAAGAGGGGACATGAGTGTATCACTGCCTTCCCCTCATGTCTGCGGCTAATGCCAAGTCATCACAGATGCTAGTCTTACAGTGGGTGATGGAGATGCGGTCTCTTCTGCTTAAAAGTAGCAGGTGGCTGGGGAGATGGGCTCAGCAGGCTGGGAGTGCCTGCTGCCTAGCCCGGAGAGCTCAGTCCTTGGGACCAACTTGGTAAAAGCAGAGAGCTAACTCCTGTGGACTGTCCTGAGAGCACCGTGACATGCACACATGTACACATGTAAATAAACACAATAAAAAAGTAGATAGGAAGATCAGGAACCAGAGCCATTGTTCAGTCACTGCCAGAAAGGGTTTGCACACATCCTCGAGTGTCTAAAGCTTTCTTTTTTTTTTCCTGTGAAGTTTTTTCCTGTGATGTGTAGGGTCTCGCTATGTGACACCTGTGGGCCAGTCTGGCAACAAACCTCTGATGAGACCCCAGCCTCTGCCTCTCAAGCGCTGATAGGTCTGTGCCACCCACCCTGGCTTCCAGGTTCTCTCATAAATGAAGCTCTGGTTATGTCTCATTTTTACTTATGTACATTTATGTGAGGTTTTTTTTTCAGTCTCACTGACCAATAAATGACCTGCTGTCTTTTCACTGGTCACTGCCATAGCTCTCACTGCCCATGTTTCCGGTCAGCAGCTGGGAGGCAAATGAGAGTTTGTAGAACTGTTACAGGTAACTCTCAAACCATGTGGGTGACACTCATTGTAGAGGTGATTTTTTGTTCTGTTTATTACAGAAGGAGTCCTGATGTCCAAGCGAAAGAAGAGCTGTGGAAACACATACAGTGAGTGCTGGGTCTCCCCGATGTGTGCAGTTTTTGAACTGGGTTTTCTGCAAGAGCAGCAAGAGCTCTTAATTGCTGAGCCGTATGTCCAGCATGGTGTGTGCAGTTTTAAGCCGGTTACAAGATAAACCAGTGCCACCATGAGGAGCCTCGGTCTGGTGCCTCGGCAGGTGCTGCTGCTCACCTGCATTGTCTGATGACCACAGTGGTGTCGGGGTCACAGGCCAGCAGTTGTCCGTAGGCAGACCAATACCTCCTCTCCAAGGTCTCTTAGTTTGCCTACAAATGCACCTCAGCTAGACCAGTAGTTGGCAAAGCGATGCAAAGGGAAGCAAATCCATGTAGAAAAGAAAAGACGCTGCCACAAGGAGAGAAGCTTATCTGTGCGGGGAAACGGGGACCTGAAGAGCAGAGAGGAGGGAAAGGGGCAAGGAGCTACGGGGAGGAGCTTCTCCTGTTTGTCTTTGAGCCCAGTCTTGTCGTCTCGGCTTTGTGCACATCACACATGCGTACTGCTTTTTACTAAGCCCACACTTTGAGGCAAGGACAGAAAGGGGAAGCTTGCCAATTGGTAAAGGTATCGATGTGTGTACAGGTGTGACAGCTTTTACCTCATTACTCATTCTCTCCTAGGAAGGAGCTCGTGGACCCATCTGGCCTGTCAGAAGAGCAGCTGAAAGAGATCCCTTACACTAAAGTAGAGTGAGTGCGTCTTTGAAGGTCTTTGCACAGTTTTATTAGTGTGAAGGTGTATTATTTTCTATTGCTGTGACAAAACACCATGACCAAGGAGTGTTAGAGTCCAGCTTAGAGTCCAGGATAGCAGAGCCAAGGTGGCAGGAACAATGAAGGAGGGCACACTGGGAACTGCTCAAGCCCACGCTGGTGACATACCTCCTCATACAAGGCCACACCTCCTCCCTCAAGGCCACACCTCCTCCCTCAAGGCCACACCTCCTAACCCTTCCCAAACAGTTCTACCAACTGGGTACTAAGTATTTGAACATGAGCCTATGGGGCCCACTCGCATTCAAACCACCATAGAAGGGAACTGTTCATTCTTACACTATGGTTCATGCAGTGTTTCAGTTTGTACATTAACTAAAGATTTATGTAAGGAAAGGGGTGGGAAAGGTATAAATAAGTGTTCTCTCTGTGTGGTGCCTCAGGTTTCTAATCCTTTGATTTGGGGGGCAGAGGCAGGAGGATTGACCCAAGTTCAAAGTCAGCTTGGTGTCTAGTGAGTTCTAGGCCAGCCTGGGCTAAAGAGTGAAAGAACCTGTGTCAAGCAAACAAGACCCATGAAACCGCTCTTGTTGTGCACCGTGTGACGCCCAGCTCCCCTCTTCTGCTTGTTTGTAAGATGTTACCATGAATGATGACTAATGTCCATTTTGAAGAATTTTTTTTTTTGCTGAGATTCTCATTGATAACAAAGTCACTTTTACCTATCATTTTAACACTATGAGAATTATATTTACCACAAAACCCTGTCATATGAGCCCAAGTCAGTTCCCATCATAGGACCGCACTGAACTCAGCGGGCTCTGTGAGTTAGCAGGAATCTCCAGTCTCTAGCCTCGACTGCCAAGCACATAGTGGCTATTTTCTGCCTTGAATTGGGTCAAGGGAAATCTGACCAGGATTCTGAAGGAGCCTAGAACTTGAGTGCCCTTCTGCCTCCGCCTCCAGACTCTGAGATTACTAGTGTGTGCTAGGTAGCTTGGTTTAGCTGCTAAAAGTTAAATACTTCTGAGAATTCACTTGAATTCTCTCTCCAGGAATATGAAGGAGCACACTTTGCTGCTTAATTTTCATCTATAACCCAGTTTTTCCCATCCAGAAAAACTGCAGGCCCAAACTCCGTAGGCTCTTCCCACAGTCCAACCTCTTCTCATGAACTTTTACATTTTTCTACTATGTATGTATGTATGTGTGTATGCACATATGTACACATGCATGTATGTGCTGTGTATGTATGAGTGTGCCACTCACGTGTATAGGTCCACAACTTGTGAGAACGAGTTCTCTCCTTCCATCACGCTGATCTCTCTAGACTCAAACTCAGGTCAGGCTTGGTGGCCCTCTTGCCATCATTTTTAGGTCACGAATGGAATTTTTTAAAAAGCTAAGTGCACAGATGGAGAGATTTAGGGCATTTAACATGGTATCCTGCTATGTGTTCACACTGTGGAATCATCAAGTCAGGAGGGCTCACAGGCCTGCCACCTTATCTTTGTGTGTGCGCTGAGAACATTCAAGAACTCAGCCATTTCCCAGTGAAGGCTGTCAGCCAGAAGTGACCTTTTCTGACAGGAAGATGAAGCTCTTCTGTTTTCACTGTGGATTTTCCCTTCCGTATTCTTGAAGAGAACCCAGCTGAATTCTGGGAGCAGAGGCAGGAGGGCAAACAACAGCAACAAGAATTCAGGTTAAGGCCAGGCGTGGTGGTGCACGCCTTTAGTCCCAGCACTTGGGAGACAAAGGCTGGCTTACTGCTGTGAGTTCGAGGCCGGCCTGGTCAACAAAGAGTCTAGTACAGCCAAGGCTACCCAGAGAAACCCTGTCTTGACTGCCCCTCCCCAACCAAAAAATATTATGGTTGACACACACACACACACACACACACACACACACACACACATACACACAATGAAGAGTTCCATTTGCCTGTGTAAGCAGAACTTTTTTTTTTTTAAAATACTGTGAAATTTAAATCACTACTGCTTTCAAAGCCCATATAAATTCTTTTTTCTTGTTGTTGTTTTGTTTTTTTGTTTTTGTTTTTTTTTTTGACAGGGTTTCTCTGTGTAACAGCCTTGGCTGTTCTGGACTCACTTTGTAGACTAGACTGGCCTCGAACTTACAGAGATCCACCTGCCTCTGCCTCTGAGTGCTGGGATTAAAGACTTGCACCACCGTGCCTGGTTAAAAGTTAAGTTCTTAAAAACAACCAACTAAACCAAACCAAACCAAGAACAACAAGTGAGGTGTGCATGAGCTAGGTGTAGGGGAGCATGCTTATAACCCAGCCCCTGGGATGTGGGACCGGAGGACCAGGAGTTTAAATCATCGTTAAGTATATAACCAGTTCTAGTCTGAGGCCAGCCTGGACTTCATGAGACCTTATATAAAAATAAAAAGCTACCTGCAAAATAAAGATGAGAATCAACAAAAAGCAGTTTGAAAGTCCTATTTCTACAGCTTAGTATTCAGGAAGAATTGCACACCATCCTGTTTTGTGTCCTTTCTTTGGTTTCCTCTCAGGACTCAGGGTGACCCTGTCCGTATCAGGCACTCGCATTCTCCACGGAGCTACAGGCAGTACCGCAGATCCCAGTGCTCAGACGGAGAGCGATCCGTTCTCTCGGAAGTGAAGTAAGTGGCCAGTCTCAAGTCTCCGGACAGCACAGCCCGCAGAGCTCCCTGCCTTGCTGAGCTTAGCATCCCAGTTCTGTCCTGTTTGTAAACTCTCAACACTTTCTCTTTGGCAGCTCAAAAACAGATCTTGTACCTCCACTTCCAGTCACCCGTTCCTCCGACGCTCAGGGGTCTGGTGGCTCTACAGTTCATCAGGTTAGTAAGGTTTAAAGTCCTGTGTTGTGCCTGATACATTTATGCGTGTGGGGTTAGAGATCTGCTTTTCAGGACTGTTTTACGTGCCATCTGAGGTTTGAACTCAGATAGTGAGGACTGAGCTGCAAAGCTTTTTGCGCATTGAGCCATTTTGCCAGCCCAACAGATGATATAAAAATTATTATTATTATTACTATTATTATTATTATTATTTTAGTAAGGCAGGGTCTCACTTTGTATGCAAGCCCTGACTGGCCTGGAACCCCTCATATTGTTGGTCAGGCTGGTCCCAGCCTCACAAGATCTGCCTGCCTCTGCCTTCTATGTGCTAGGGTCACAGGTGTGCACCACAGGTGAGCATCCTATGAGAGTTTTGAGAAGCATCCTATGCTTTGGGGAATTCCTTTGGATACACTGAGCAGTTGAGTCTTCGTGCTCAGAATTTGTTTATTAAAGAATATCACGCACAGGGCCTGAAAGTGAAGGAAGTGAGGGGTCTGACTATGAACCACAGCCTCAAATGGGCTGTTTTTTTTAGAGGGGAGTACAAGATGCTGAATGGTCAGAGGTTGGAGTGACGCTGAGAGTAAGACTAAGGTCACCGAGCTACAATAAAAAATAATTGCTTCAGCGATTTAAGGCATCTTTTCAGGCTGGAGAAATGCAGGTCAGGACGGATGGATGCTCTGTTTGCTAAAAGGGTGGCAGACTAAATGTTTAGGTCCTGATGTAGCTTTGCCCTCCACAGCAAAGGGAAGGGCCTTCATCCTAGGAATGCTCATATATACGGAGTCCTACAACCGCAGTTATCCCCAGGAGGTGCGGGCAGCCCTTGTGAGGCTGAGGCGCTGTGGGTGGCGTTCTTGGCGCGTTTCCATCTGACAGGTCCCAACTCCAGAGCTCCCAGGTATCCAGGCTCAGGGAGGCAGTTCACCTCTCAATGCAGAACTCTCTCCTTGAGTGGCTCCTCACCCTAGTGGGCAATGATAATTGTCCCAGATGACAGGGAACTCCAAGTGATCACATTGCACTGTCACAGGGTGACTCGCAGGAACAGAACTCCTACTTAAGCAGCAGTCTCTTAAGTAATGCTTACATAGGTGAATTATGCCTTATTTTTTATGAATAAAACTGATGTGTACTCAGTTGCTAGACCAAGATTAAACATGTTTGATTTTGCAGCTAACTAGAAAGAACTTTCAAATAGTATTAGACTTTTGAGTAAGTAATTACAACTTGCAGAGTCATAAATGAGTAAATTTAAGGTGGCCACACTATGTAGCCCAGGCTGTACTTGCTCTCTTCTTAGGATTCCAAGTGTGGCCCTCTCCGACCAGCGTCTGGTATATTTTAAAAAGTACTTTAGTTATTTTCTTTTTTAACCAAATGTCTTTGTTTTCTAGAGAAGAAATGGGTCTAAAGACAGCTTAATTGAAGAAAAATCTCAGCTACCTACAATCAGTCTGACTGGAAAGCATACAGCAAAAACAATAAAGACGATCCAGGCTGCCCGCCTCAAGGCCGAGACTTGACCTGGTGAAGGGTGGGAACACTAATGGTGTGTGCCACTGGTACTTTTGATACTGTGAATTAGATAATTATCCACATTATCTTGGACATGTCTCTAGCACATTTTAAGAAAGCATCTTATAAGGGTTTATGTACAGTGTTCTTGTGCTGTGGGGCCTAGTGAGTGGAAGTACAACCATATGAAGTCGCAGGAAGCCAGTCTCCTCTGAAATCCTAACCCTCCTACTCCAGGAGTCTCTCCACCACAGCCAAGGCCAGATGCTGATGAGGCCAGGGATGCCTGTCCTGCATCAGCCTCAGACTGCAGAGCCCTCTGTTCCCTCAAAGCTGTTTGTAACATTGTATTTTGTGTGCTAAATCCCAATGGTTATTGACAAATAATGTAAAAAGCTGTTAAGTGTTCAATTTAAATGTCTGTGTTTTGACAGAGGAAAAAAAAAACGCACCTGTGTAGACTTTGTTGGTTACCCACCCCCGTTCCCAGGTTTTGGGCCTTTTCCTGCTGCAGGACTTTTCGGATGGGGACAAGAACCCTGCGCTGTGACCCATCTCTAGCTTCCTTGTTACCTTTTAAGACAGAATCTCCCCTGCCTTTGCTGGGCTCAAGAGCTGTGCTGAGCCATTCACTTTGCCCCCAGCTATTCCTTTAACATTCATTAAAGCCCCTCAACTTGTGCTGTGAAGCACTGCTCGCCAAATTCTACCCCAACTCCTGAGGATGAACTGTGGCCTTTACTCCCCAACAAAAATAAAGCCAAATCCCAGAATGCCTCTCCACTCAGCATCCCACGCCTCAACTATGGCGTCCTCTGCTGTAATTCCTGTCTGCTTTACAACATCCTCTGTAGCTCACCTCACTGTGGCAACCTCTCATTGGCCCCCAGGCTTCCCTATCCTGCTTTAATAAAACCCAAGCCTTACTGGTCTGGTCTCTTCACTGCTTCTTCAAACTCTAACCCTCCCACCTAGTTTCACCTGACCACTTTAACCTTGCTCTGCAATGGCACCCACCCCCGCTGCGGCTTCCTGGGACTTCTCTGACTGGATTAATCCAACAAAGCTTTCCATATATTTTCTATTTCAGCTCCTAGGACAGTATTTTAAGGAAAATTCATGACCACGAGCGAACCCCCAAGGCACTAGTTGTCCCTCCCTGTCAAGCAAAGGGAGAACTTTTGTCGACCTAAGCAGAAATCGCTCATATGAACCCACAGCATGGCACCCAGGCATACAACACACACGTCTCAAAGCATATTAAAATATTTATTTACAGCCTTGTTACAAATGTGCATTTGTCTATGCAGTTATAAACACCCATGCTTCTTCTGAGATCAAATTTCCAAATCGTCAAAGGCATCCTAAAAGAAAAGGGAACATTTTACTGGTCCGTCTCAAAATATTTTGTAACATAAATCTCCACCACACCCTTTAGCGTTGGTTAAACTACCCAAATGTTGGACTAAGATTTGGCAGGTTTTTCTAGCTAACGTACAGATCTAAAGTCACTACAATGCACACTTACTATTTCTGTTCAATACTACGCATTGAGGGGAAAGGAGTGGGGAGCCAAACACTCATAGAAATTGGCCTATGTCTCTTGCATACTTTCTGATAAGCAGCAGCAGTGAAAATGAACTAGTAAGGCGAATGATTCGGCACTCCAAATGC
Source organism: Acomys minous (assembly GCF_964271855.1). Lineage (NCBI taxonomy): Eukaryota > Metazoa > Chordata > Mammalia > Rodentia > Muridae > Acomys > Acomys minous. The sequence continues at coordinate 51,801,115 of NC_140486.1, forward strand.
CCGGACAACTTGTGTTCTGCAGTCACCCTACCTTAAACCTTACATTTGTGCTCCCGAGTATCGTATCGTTCTGGAAAAATCGATCAGCTTCAGACGCCCACCTGCCAAAATGAATAAAAACCAGTTAAAAGAAACCACATTCCTAGCGTCGGGCAACAAGTTCAGTTACGGACAAGTTAGAGTAGACTTTGTTACTTATGCAGCTCCTACACCCAAGACACCAAACCTCGGGGTAAGAAAAGGCCGCAAAGCATTCCTTTATGCCTTTTTTGACACCACATTCACTAGTGACCAAAGGTGAACGGGCAACACAAAGGCTACGAGAATAGAGCGTCTGGCCGGCTCGATCCACACACAAAACTAGGGAAGGGATCACCAATCTCACCTTTCGACTTTGATGTCCACTCCATTTTGGCACACTTGTGCACGTGGGCCTACGGTGAAGCTCTACATCACTAACGGCGCCAGGCTTCCACACCGACCCACTTCACGCCGGGTCCGGCGGGCCACGCTCCTCACTCGGCCACTGGGTCCGCCCCATCTCCACGCTCTCCGGGAAGGGAACCAAGGGCAAAGGCTGCCCGGGACACTCGAGATCGCACACTATACCCACCCACCGAGCCACTGCTGCCAGCACCGCCATGGGACGCCACACGTGGAAGCATAGAAAGGACGCGCAGCGCTCCCACAATGCTTTTCTACGACCGGAAGAGCTCACTGTCCGCGGGAAGGGGAGGGGAGCGGACTGTACCACTGCTGCCGCGCTCTCTCCTGCCGCCACGTGGCCGGAGGGAGAAGTGCAACGAAGGAGGCAGCCGCGCAGGTTTCCTAGAAAGAGGGCGCGGCGCGCTCACCCGATTCTGTCTGGGGACCGATTCTGCCCCGCATCTCGCGCCGCAAGTAAGAAAATAAAGAGTTTTTAATCAGCTGTGTATCTAGCTACTCCTCCTTCCTGGACCGCGAGCATTTTGTCAGTTATGGGCGTCAGCAGTGGGCGTAGAGCTGAGGTAGCTCAAACCCAGAGCCGGGGTTTCTTATTTTAAAATTTAAAAAGCAAAAGCAAAACCAGTACCAAATATATACATGCTCCAGGTTCTGTGTGAAATGTCTGGGGATCCGGATATGAATGATCTGTCTTGCAGTCTAGTGTTGGACAATCAGCAAGCAAGCAAGCAAGCATGGAGAGCCAGGGTGTGGTGCTGCAAGCCTGTCCTACCAGGCAGTCGAGGGAGGAGGAATCAGGAGTTCACATAATCTGGGGCTACTTAGAGGTTTCAAAGCCAGCTTGGGCTACTTAAGCCCCAGTCTCAAAACTAAACAATAAACCACTCAAACTGGAGAAGCTGGGTTGTGGTGGCGGATGCAGAGCCAGGAAGATCTTTGTGAATTCTAGGCCAGCAGGGATATATGTGATATCTGTCCAGAAAAAAGAACACTATTGTCCAATAGAAACATAGTGAGCATTATAATAGTAATTTTAATTTCTCAAATTACATTATAAAACATGAATACTTAATTTAAATAATGGCCCAACATTCATAAAATAACCAAATAATTTTTGTTTTGTTTTGAGACAGAGTTTCTCTGTATAGTCCTGGCTGTCCTGGAACTCTCTTTGTAGACCAGCTGGCTTCTTACTCAGATATCTGACTGAGTCTGCCTTCCAAGTGCTGGGATCAAAGGCGTGTACCACCACGCCTGGCTATCAACAGACATTTTCTTTCTTTCTTTCTTTCTTTTCCTTCTTTCTTTCTTTCCTGTTTATGTGTCTCTTTCTCTTTCTCCCTCTCTCTCTTTTTTCTTATTCTTCTGTTTTGGTTTTTTGAAACAGGGTTTCTTTATGTAGCCTTGGCTGTCTTAGATCTCCCTCTGTAGACCAGCTGGCTTCAAACTCACAAAGTTCCACCAGCCTGTCTCCCAAGTGCTGGGATTAATGGCATGTGCCACTACTACCCGACCCAATAGACATTTGTGCTTTGATCTTTTAAAATTCCTTCAAACTCTTAAAAATCATATTAAATTTCAATTTAGAAAAGGGACATTTTATGTGCGCCTAGCTGTTGGTGCTAATTACAGGAAGGTGGCTGAGTGAGCGTTGTATGGTCTGGGAGCAGCAGGCTGGTCAGTGTGACTGGAGCGGATGGAGGGTCGCATTGGATAGATGGGGGCAGACACAGGCTGTATAGGGGTCCTTTCTAGATTTCACTCACCTAAAAAATGAAGCAGAGGTTCTGAACTGGCTGTCTCTCACCCATCCTGTCACTCTGAGAGAGATGAGGCCTTGAGTTGTAAGGTAACAATGAAAATGCGTTTTAAATAAGTCCTGTGTTTCATCCAAAGACCAGTCTCTCTCCCTCCCTCCCAGCCTGCCTCTCTCCTTTCCTTCTCTCACTCCTTCCTTCTTTCCTCTCCCGCTCCCCACCTTGAAACAGGTTCTTATTATATAGCCCCAGATGGTTGGTAGCCTAGGCTGGCTTTGAACTCACATCCCTGCTTCAGCTTCCTGGAGCACCACGATTACAGCATCTGCCACCATCCCTGGCTTCAGCACCTTTGTTTCTTTAAAGCATACTTTAAAAATGAATGAATGAATGAATGAATGTCAGTTTATTGAGTTGTATTCATTAACCACTTAGAGCATCATAACTACCTTTTCAAAGTAGTTTGAAAAGGAAGAAAAGAAAATAAAGGTCCCCAGGTCAGTCATTGCCACAGTAGGACTACCCTGAGTAAGGGAGACGATAACCACTGGGAAGTCACGCTAACATCTTGGGTGACAGAAAGGTTGGTTTAGGGAGACCGGTACCATGAAGATTGTCATTTAGACACTGAAGGGTACAATATGAGGGCTGTGATGGCTTTTATCTCGTCTTCTTGCCAGTGAGAACCAGCGTGAGTGCATTTCTGGTGTTGGAGCCGACCTAGGTTTACCTCCGGCTCTGAACTGTTCCCGTAGGTAACTTGCCACTGTTCAGAGCCTGGATTTCTCATTTGCAGGTAACAGCTGTCTACCTATGTCCATACCTGAGCACAAAGGGTTAAGGATGGTTTTGGAATTCTCATGCTGTACATAGTGCAGCACTCAAATGAGCAGAGTGCCTCCTCTCTATCCCCAGCGAGCACTGGCCCTTCGTGGACCGCCATCTTTAGGAAGGGGGTCTGCTGCCAGCTTCCTTCCGGTGCCTTTACATTTTGTTTCCTCTTGCGGTCTCTCCTCTTTCACCTGCTTCCTTCTCCCGAGCTTTGGAGTACACAAGGATAGGTGGATGAAAAGCACGCTTGCCGTTGTGTGTCCACACTAGGTGTCTGGAAACCATTTTCAGATGCTTTGCCTTTCTAACGACACCAACTGCGCACATCCTGGCAGGGAGAGAGCAGTAATTAAGTACAGGCAAGAAGAGACGACGCTGCGAGACGACAGGGAGGCATTTGTGATCTGCTCTTCCCTTCCCTTCTACCTCTGGAGTTGGGTACTACGCGAGGACACACAGCTACGCGCAGTAGTAACGAAAACAGAACAGCTCCATTTTCCCAGTGTGGTAGGTAGTCCTCCAAGATGTCTGCACTGTTGCGGTTCATAGGGCTTGCGGCAGCGCGTTACTTACTGTTCCTCTCCCTTGGCAGCTTGCGTTGCACCTTCTGATACTGTGAGAGCCAGTCCTCAGGGAGGAGGCTTCTAGACCAGGCATAGCTCCATAGAGTCCTGTGTCCACAGCGTGTGGTATCTTCACTCACCAGCGACCTCTGGGTGGCCACCAAGGACCATGGCAACGGCTTGTGTTGTTTTGGGAGTCTCATCCAGCCCCTCTGACCGACAATTTGAGGGGAGATTGCTCCTGCCAGGTGCTGGGATGTTTGTGCATGATTCTTGGGGCAACTACCGTCACCCCATGTGGTGCAGCATACATATCCCAACATGGATGCGCGCGCGCGCGCGCGCGCGCACACACACACACACACACACACACACACACATACACACACGTGTTTATGGATTTTTGAATCAAGCTTATAAAGTAACGTACCCTCATGTTTTATTTCAGACACCCTGAGTGCTATTTATCTTTGCCCACCTCCTCCGCTGTATTCCTCTCCTTCCGGGCTCCTCAGCTAAGTCCCCCCCCCCCCCCACACTTCACCACGCCTCCTTCTTAGCACCTGTCCTGTATTATTTTGGACGTTAGTTCGTCTTAATGTAAACATTTCAAGTCAGCAGGGGTAGTGTTGTTGGGCGTCGGCCAGAGAAGACTGCTCAGGCACGGGTTTAAGGCAATAAAAAGTCTTTTTTTAGCTTGCCAGCGACTGCACACTGGGTGTCTGGGACTTCTGTGTAGCCTCACGCCTTTCTCAGGGTGAGCTTTTAAGTGCAAAACTCATGTCCTGGGTCGAGATAGTTCAGTTAACAAGAACAGTTACCCATGTACGGAAGGCAAGAAGCGAGGTTAGGACATTTAGAGATTGCCCGAGAGCTATGGCTGTTGACGGGCTGGGCCTTTGGCAGGTGGTGCTGTCCGTGTGCTGAGTTTTATGGCCTGAACGGCACTTCCACCATTGGAGTCAGCTGGTTCGAGGGCCTATGAGGTTCTGGGTCCCTGTTACATCATGAGGATTTATCTACAACATTTTGCCATCACGTGACTTACTACAGGTTACTTAGAAAAACAGAAAAGAAATAAATTGATACTATTTGGTTAGCAAAAATTAGAAAAAAAATGTAAAATGACAGAAAGGCCAAAACAAAAAACAAAACAAGACAGAAACTCACACACCTGTTAGATAGCCCAAGAGTTACAGAAACTGTGAACACCGAGTGCACTGTTTTCCTTGTTTCTGGGACAGAATGTTCACCCCAAACAGCATAAAGGTAGAATGTATTATTGACGAAATACTTTTAGTAATTGTAATTATTACTATTATCCTTAATAAAATATTCATTCATGTTTATTCCTATGAGAAATTGGGGAAGCCCAAGACAAAATAAGGCCTTTTACAAATGAGAAATGTGAATTTTAAAATATACCAAGGAACCTTGTGAAAATTTACATTCATTTACAGCAATACTATTTCTTATTGACTTATTTTTTGGGACAGGGCCTCCAGCTTACTATGTAGTCAAGGATGGTACTACAGGGCTGGTCCTCCTGCCTCCATCTCCCAAGCGCTGAGACTAGATGCAGCCTCCACTCCTGGTGCTGCAGAGCAAAGTCAAGGCTTTGCTGTGCTAGGCAAACACTTTTCCAATGCAGCTGAGCCCACAGCCAATGTAACTCCCAGTTCTGTCTTTCTGGTCTTGACATGTTGATTTTCATTAAAATCCAGGTAAATCTATGCTTGGACAAGCCTTGATGTTTTATTTTATGTTTCTAAGTTTGGGGTATAGGTGGCCTTGGATTTTTTCTTTTTTACAACTTTTTCATTATGAATTATTGGTTCTTTATTATGCTAAATAATAGATAAGTGATATGGTTCAGTAAGAGTTGCGGATCTTTATGTGATTAAGAAAGATGACATAAAAATCCCTTTCGCATCATTTTCTCTTTCAGGGGAGACTGACTTAAGGCAGAGAGACACTGCGAGGAACTGTTGCTCAATGAAAGCCAATTCAGGACGTTTCATCAGGCCTAATGTAAGTATATAAAAAGACCACCAGGTGGCAGTACAAGACAACTACAAAACACTCATTTATAGCGCACCCTTCACACAATAACACTTCTATTGGAACAGTTAGTAAAGCACTATCTGTGTTTGAGCAGAATGCCCCTCCCCCCTTTTCAACATTGATTTAATTTTTTAAAAACTTTGGTTTTTATACTAGCTTTAAATTGGCAAGGTGTTGATGTTTTTACAAATTCTGATGGAAAAGATTTGTTTTATTTTTTCCTTATTCATTTAAATTTTAAATTAATTATTTAATTAAGTGTGTGTATGTGTGTGTGTGTGTGTGTGTGTGTGTGTGTGTGTGTGTGTGTGTTCTAAACTAGGCAGGAACATGAAGCTGAGGCACTGGATGAGAGGCAGCCTGCCAGCAAGCACAAAGAAATGAGAGCTGCATTACCAAGATGTCTCAGCTGTGGTTAATGTGTGTTCTGTGGTAGTTTTAGTTTTTTTTCCCTCCCTTTTTGGCCAGATACGTGTCATTGCTGAGCTAAGTCCCACACCTGAGAACAAATGCTAGCCACATAGAAACACATGGCTTCCACACTTGTGACTAAAGGGCTGGAGAGATGGCTGGGTGATAAAGAGCACACCGTTCTCTTCAGACCGGAGGACCAGAATTCACATCCCAGCTCCCATGTTGGGAGCCTCACAACCACCTGCTATTAGCGCCCCCTGGGGGGTCGGGTGCCCTCTGCTGGCCTCCAGCAAGTAATTGCACATGCGCATACATGCACACACAAAGCTTTAAAGAATTTTCAGTGACTGTGGCATTTGTTTTCTGTCCTTGTTTCCAAGGGTGATTTTAGAGAGGTCTGTCCCTCTGTCACCAGCAAGGTGCTCTGGGGCTTGGAGCACAAGGGGGAAGACGCATGAGGAGGAGTCACCAGTGAGGTAGGATGCGCATCAAAAGCGCCAAGCACAAAGCCTTTAGCTTTGCTTACCCCTTCAGTTCAGTCACAGTTAGATTCAAAGTCTCTCAGATCACAGCCTGGGTGACTTGAAGCCTGGGGTACAAATGCTGTCTGGAATCATGGGGCCCAAGAGTAGAGCTGACCCATGGGAGAAGTTTGCAGAGTTTGATCTTTTCTCCTGTAAGTCTGGTCTAGGACAATCATTGTGGTTTGTAATGCACTATCAAGTAAATGGCTGGAAATTCTCCGTGAGGCCCGGAATGGGTTCACCACTCACTCCACAAACGTCTTTCTTCAGCACGGTGTCCACCTACAGAGCTGGGAAGGGCCTGGGACTTAGAGGTCTGAATTTGAGTATGGGTCTTCTTGTCAAAGTCTCACTGTGCATTCCCAGATGAAGTGACAGTAACTGTGTGTATTGTCACCTGACTGACTGTGCAGTAAGTTTTTACTGAAAGGAAGGATTCTAGAGATGTCCCCAGTTTTACCAAAACAAAACAAAACAAAACAAAAAAAACAAAAAACAAACAAACAAAAAAAACACACAAAAAACCAAAAAAACCAAAAAAAACCCAAAAAACAAAAAACCACCTTTTCAGCTATTTTCTGAGTAGGTGCCAGGTTGATTTCCAAATGGTTGTGCAAGTTTGCACCCCCACCAGACCCCAGCATACCACTCCTGGGTATGTAGCCAAAAGATGCTCCACCATACAACAAGAACACTTGCTCACAGGCAGCTTTATTCACAGTAGCCAGAAACTGGAAACAACCTAGATGTTTCTCAACCAAAGAATGGATAAAGAAACGGTGGCACATTTACACCATGGAATCCTACTCAGCTATTAAAAACAATGAAATCTTGAAATTTGCAGGCAAATGCATGAAACCAGATAATATCATCCTGAGTGGGGTAACCCAGAGACAGAAAGACACTCATGGTATGTACTCACTTATAAGTGGATTTCAGCCGTACAGTACAGGACAAACATACTACAGTGCACAGCCTCAAACAAGCTAAGTGACGAGGAGGATCCAAGGGAGGATGCTTGCGTCTCACTCAGAAGGGTCAGCAGAATAGAATAGCAGAAGTGGATGAAGAGAGCAAACAGGGTAGGAGAGGGAGTCAGGAGGGAAATGAGGGTGGGGATGAGATGCGGAGAGAGTGATGACAGGAGGACAGAGGCCTTGCAGAGAGAGGAGAAACTGAGGGAGGGCAGGCGCATTGCCGAGACAACCTGGCGACCTACAACAGGGTAAGCTCCTGGGAGGATATGGGGGTGACTCTAGCTGAGACTTCTAGTATCGAGGGTCTTGGAGACTGAAGAGGACACCCTCCAACAAGACAAGACTCCTAGTGGAGGGAGGGGAACATCAATCCATCCACAAGAACTTCAACCCCAAATGTATCCTGCCAACAAGGTATGCAAGGATAAAGATAGAGCAGAGATCGAGAGAATGTCCAACTAACGCCCGGCCTTACCTGATACTCACCCCATGAGAGAGAGAGAGAGAGTCAACTCTGACATTGTTAATGATACTCTGCTATGCTTGCAGATAGGAGCCTAGCATAGCTGTCCTCTTAGAGGCTCCACCCAAGCAACAGATTGAAACAGATGCTGAGACTCAAGTCAAACATTGGTCGGAATGCAGGGAGTCTCATGGAAGAGTTGGGGGAAGGCTAGCAGGGTGGGAGGAAACAGGAATTCCACAGGAAGACCAACCACGCACGGGGGTGGGTGGTGGGGACTGAAGCACCAACAAAGAACCATGCATGGACTGGACTTAGGCCTCCTATGCAGATGTGGCCGATGGGCAACTTGGTCTCACGTGGGTCCCCTAGTAAGGGCAGCAGGAGGCTGTCTGTGACATGGACTCTGTTGCCCTTATCATACATATTCAGCAAAAATAACTGCAGCAGCTTCCTCGCTAAGGATTATGACCTCTCAGCCACAGGATGGTGACTTGGTTTATGCCACCAGATGTGAATCCCTCTTAGAAGGTGGGCCCCAAACCCAATGGCAAAGCAGTTGGTTACCTGCATACACTTACCATTGTTGTATCAGTGGGCTAGTGTTATGTCAACTTGACACAAGCTAGAGTCATCTAAGAGGAGGGCACTTCAACAGGAAAGATGCCTCTATAAAATCAGGCTGTCGGATGTTTTCTTAATTCTGATGGATGGAAGTGGGCCCAGTCTATGATGGCAGTGACATCCATGGGCTGGTGGTCCCGGCTTCCATAAGGAAGCAGTCTGAACAGGCCATGAGGAGCAAGCCAGTAGCTGCACCCCTCCATGGCCTCTGCATCAACTCTTGCCTCCAGGTTCATGGCCTGTTTGCGTTCTTCCTTTGACTTCTTCAGTGATGAACAGTGAGTGGAAGTGGTAAGCCACGTAGAGCTTTTCCTTCCCAAGTTGCTTTTGGTCGTGGGGTTTCATTACAACAGTAGTAACCCTGGCAAAAGCAGGAATTGGTACCAGGACTGTGTGGGTAGTGCTGCGGCAAACTGTTCCATTGTTCTACGTTGTTGTCATCAGCTAAGTCGGGTGGGGGGATACAGATGCCCCGTTATGCCTCCGTATTCTGCAATCCTTTATTCTCAACACTCTAACTCAGTCATCCCTGGACCACTGCCCACAGCAGAAAGCAGCTGTGACAGTGGCACTGATCCACGGACATAAACGTAACTGCTCGGAAGGCAGTTTAACAGGCACACATATGTACTCAGCAAAACAACAGCAATGGCCTCCCCCCCACTAGGGCCTATGGCCTCCCGGCCACACACAGATTCCTTCTCATGGGATGGGCCTCAAATCCGACAACAAAGCAGTTGGTTGCCTCAGTAGCTTACTTGCCACGGTTGTATCAGTGGATATATCTTGCCTGCTCCTTCAGTTTGCGCACAGGGTTCACAGCTAAATAAGACTGTTGGTGATGATGTTTCTCCCCCACCAGCCTGCATAGAAGCTTCTAGCACTGTGTAGGGCAGGGGTGGGGGCAGGTGGCGGGGGTGGGGGGTGGGGGGTGGGGGAGGGGGCGGCCTGCAGCTTGGTTTCACTATGTCTTGCAACCAAGGTGTGTGGCATCTTCAGCAGCAGGGGCATTCTTACTGTCTAGAAATGCTGGGCAACCAACAGCATAGGGTCTTGCTCTGTATGCCAGGCTCCGCCTCCCAAAAGCCGGGGATTTACAGCTGTGAGCCACTGTGCCTGGCAATGCTAGGATCTGAAATATAACCTCTATTCCTATTACCTCAGAAATGTGGTCAAAGACCCAAATGTCAGTCCGACACAGCCACTTCAAATACCACCGCATCCTGAAGGAGATAATACTGGGTAGGTCATCCTAAGCAGATGCGTAGCTAGCCTTTCCCATGTGAGCCCATTGCTCCCCGCTGCTGCTGTTGGTATCAGAATTCCTGATGGAGGGAATTCAAGAGGCTGCGTCCTGTCTGCTGTTTGTGCGCTGTGACCCTGGGACGCGGTGGAGCAAGAGTGGGAGAGAGGGTTGGAGAGATGGCTCAGCGGTTAACAGCACTGGCCGCTTTTCCAAATCAAACTTAGATTTGAGCCCTAGTATGCACGTGGAGGCTCACAACTGTCTAACAACAACAACGACAACAACAACAGGATGGGAGAAGAAACTAACCTCACACTCCATGCTGAGGTTTAAAGGTATCTCTAATAGATTGGACAAAAAGGACCTAAAAACGCAGGAGAAAGTTATGTTTACAACCTAAGGAAGTGGAGGGAGCCGTGTTTGCACCCGAGGGCCAGGAAGGAGTGCTGGAAGCAGGCTGCAAGGGAGGGAAGGACGGAGAGGCCTTCTGTTTGCATCCGGTGTGGATGAGCTCAGTGTGTGCACAGCCTCCTTATAGCTATTATTGGGAATACAAGGAGCCTCGGGTGGCGTCTAGACAGGAAACCGGCCCACCCACTTGAGTCCTCAGTTTCTTCCCCAAGAGAAGGCCTGCTTCCTTCACGTCCTGTCGCCTCCTCTGTCTCCTGTCCTCACAACCAAGATTTGATGGGTGTATGTGACTGCATATTTACCAATATTTATCCATAACTAGGCTTTTCCAGGAAAGTGGGCTTCTGTATTTTTCTTCCTGGTGGCATACTGCCTGTGTTTTCATGTGTCTCTCCAGTACTTTTTGTCTCTGCTGGATTTTCTATAGAGACGCGTATAAGATATGGCATTCCGAGCACGTTTACTTTAAGGCTTCCCCACGTGGATTCTGTTGACTCAGTCTACATGTGGCGTCTATATTTTCTAGATGAAAACTCACAGGCCAACTAGGTTCTGGAAAGTAGAAGAAATGGTCCATTAAATATAATTAAATGCTGAAGAGTTCCCTGGGCCTCTCGGACTTCATGAATTATTCATTCTCCCTTCATCCATGACAAGAAATAGTTTGTTTTTGAATCTTAAGAATCATCAGGACACAATTTCTGCCTAAAAAAAGTGTAATTATCAATCAGGTTCCTGTCAGTGTCTGGTGAGCTCGAGAGTGAGTTCTTGAACTAGCTGAGCTGTTTAAAATGATACAGTACGGGTGGGGCAGTAACCGTCTTCCTCTGGTTCTTTGCTGGAATTCCTAATTTCCAAACTATCATATCGATGGCATTACTTGCTTACTTTTAAAAAAGATTTTTTTGGATGTACCATTCATTTTTTATTACTATTGCTGTACAGCACAGTTTGAGATCATGGATGGAGATATCTCCAGAAGATCTTTTATTATACAGTATTCTCTTAGCTAGTCTTGTTTTTCTTTTTTTTTATTTTCCTATATGAAGTTGAGAGGTTTTTTTGTTTTTGTTTTTGTTTTTATCTAGATTATTTTTTGTTAAAAAACTAGGTTTTTAATTAGTTTTTTTATTTAGTTCATTAGTTTCATTAGTTGTCTCATTATTTTTTCTTTTAAAAATATCTTAAAAGTTTTGAGATTATAATATAATTGCATTGTTTCTCCTTCTCTTTACTCCTTCCATGTTCTCCATTGGTTGTCCAATTGGAACACACTACCTGGTTATCCAATACCAGTCACCTCCCAAATGTACATTCATTAAAGATCTACTATTGTTTTACTTATGCTTGTGTGTGTGTGTGTGTGTGTGTGTGCGCGCGCGCGCGCGCGCGCCCGCGCACGCGCCTGCTCTCTCTGCCTGTGCATGTGCCCTCAGAGACCAAAAGCTGGAGTTCCAGGTGGCCGTGAGCTGCCCGAGGTCGGTTCTAAGTACCAAATTCTGGACCTTTGCAAGAACAGCGACCTCTCTTGACCACGGAGCCATTTCTCCAGCCCACTTTATTAGTTTCGTAGCCAGTCTTTTCAACAGTGCCGAACGGAGGATTTTCAGTTTAGCACTGCCCAGAAGTTACAGAAAAGCAGCAGCAAAGCCTGCCGCAAGCGCGGCTTCAGTGCCCGGAACTCAAGACTTCCTGGTTAGGTTTCTCCAATTTAGACCTAAACCATCTCTTCATTTTCTGCCGTCTTATGACCCACCGGGGTGGGGCGGGGTGGGAGAGCTCATTTAGAAAGCGTAGTTGTCAAGTCATCCACAGGAACTAAGTCCTCTATAATCTCAGTCTCCAGAAGACCCCAAGCCCAGTGAGCCGGTTTAAGTGTCGGTAATAGGATGGGATATCAAGTAACATAACCGTCTCTCTGTGGGACGGTGTAATTTTAAGGAGGGAGAAGTAGTCGAAACTCTGTTCCGAGGGCACAGCTGTATCTATTCGTTATAGGAAGGTGGCGACAGCCACCTGTGGAGAAAACCTGGCTGTGTTAGAACGAGCCCAGCACTGAGCGACAGAGGGGAGCAGAAGCCGTGGTACCGTCTGCTGTCCGGAGCTGTGTATCGTCACTTCTTTTACTCCGTGTCTGTTCTGTTTATTTGAATCCTGTTTCTGTCATCTGTAGCTTGTCTGATATAACCTTCAGGTGGGAATATCAGAGAAAGCCCTGTTGTAAAGGGCCGCTTTCTCGGGCTGGAGAGATGGCTCAGTGATTACACTGACTGCTCTTCCAGAGGACTGGAGTTCAATTCCCGGCACCCACTTGGAGACTCACAAGTATCTGTACCTCCAGTTGCATCAGAGTCCATGTCAGAGGCAGCCCCTACTCCCCATATGATGGGACCCACAGGGAGACCGTGCTGCCTATCGACTACATCTGAGCAGGGCGTCTAGGTCCTTTCCGTGCCTGGTCCTTGGTTGGTGACTCAGTCTCTGCAGCACCCCTCCCCCCACCTCCGGGGGCTGGATTTGTCCACTCCATTGGTCTCCTTGTGGGGCTCCTGTCCCCTCTGGGTCCTTCTATTCCCCCAACTCTTCCATAAGACCCCCTGTGCCCCACCCCAAAGTTGGCTGATACAGTAGGCGCCCGTCCTGTTCGCTCTCTTCAACATCTTCCGGCGTCTATTCCACTTGCCCTTCTGAGTGAGAATTAAGCATCCTCCCCAGGGTCCTAGTGCAGAAGGGCTGGGATGTCAGCCGTGTGCTGCCGTGCCTGCCTTACACAAGTTCTGAGGATGTGAACTCGGATCCTCGTGCTCGTGCCGGGGTTGCCTGACCACGGAGCTGCCGCTTGCGGTCTAGACTCTTGCGTGCTGGAATTACAGACCATTCTCTTCCCCCTTCCTCTTCCTTTTCCTCTTCCTCTTCTCGTTTCTAGACAGGGCTTCTCTGTGGACCAGGCTGGCTTCGATTGATCTCAGAGATCCGCCTGCCTTTGCCTCCTGAGTTTAAAGGCGATTAAAGGATTAAAGGAGTTTAAAGGATTAAAGGCGAGCGCCACCACGTCTGACTGAATAGTGACCCCTATTCTTAATGGGAAGAACGGAAAAGCTGAAGGGGATGAATTAGGAGGCATGGCTCATCTATTATAAAAGGTGTGTGTGTACACGCACTTCAGAAGCAAAGCGGTTGAGTCACGCTCAGACGCTTAGGAAGCAGCGGGACAGGACTTGACCTTGGATCTTTTCAATGAAAACCCCATTCTCTTCCGCCATTTTTTTTTGTTTGTTTGTTTCTAGTTCTGCTGGTTGACATGTGTGTTCTACGTGCCACAGCAATTAATTTCTAAAGCCCGGTTTTCAGATCAGTCTTGAATGACTACAAAGTCATTGTGGAGATCCCTTTGTTGTAAGGAAGGGTTTTCTTGGCCATGTCACAAGTATTTCCCCTCACAGTTGTATCTACGACAAAAACGTGTTTCCTGCCCTCATCTTGTATCACAGCTGCGATGCGAAATACCAGGTGTTAGTTTAGAAAAATAGGTAAATAGCTTTCAGTTCTCAGCAAGTTCTTAGTTACAGGGAGTGGGGACACGGTGACTCGAACGCTCCAGAAGCTGGAAGGTGGTATGAGGAGATTTGCGGAGTAGTGGAAAGCTGCCAGCGAACAGAAGAAAGAGCCGTGGGGCAGCTTCCATCCTGCGGGTTTTAGGGAGAGGGGCGGTGGCCAGCGGCTATTGTTCAAGCTGGGAAATTTCATAGCTGTGTGTATGTGGCTCTGTGCATTGGCCAGAGCCAGGCTTCTCCAGGGAACTTAAAACGAGCAGAATATAGGGCACAGAGACAGGACACAGAGAGACTGGCTTTGCATCACGAGACGCGAATGTCCCACACTGTGCCTCAGTCAAAATAACTCCCTCGAAATCACTTTCTTGTACGTCACCCGACAGTGTGCTGTTTTTATCCCTTTAGAACAGTCTTCAGGTTGCTTGTTGCTGGCAGTGGTCACACAGGCAGCTTCAGCTCAAGGAAGTAATCACTACAAAACACTCAGAATGCCGGGAATAAAGGGAAATACAGCGCGACACACGAGGAGGTGGTGTATGCTCACAGGTTCCGAGAACCCTGCACCCAGAACCAGTTCCCTCTGTTTTCCTGTCATCTACATCTTTGTCCTGGTCACACAGCAACCTGGGTCAGAGAAGTTCTGGGTGTCCTTAGAGACTTAGGGTCTAGGGCTGCGGTCCCTGACATCCTAGACCGGTCTACAGGACTTTGTGTCTGATTGTCATCTAAATACAGATCCTCCTGGGCTACACAGGGAGAAGATTCCAGCCACAAGAGTAAAACCCTGAAGTCATCTATCAATATAGACCTTTTGAGACCATAGCTGTGGTATAATAGCATTAAAGAAAAGAACCTAAGGAGATTAAGAGAAACCAGATCAGTATCAGTTAGATGGAAATGGACTTTTGAAAGGTGGCAAAAAAAAAAAAAGTTTAGTCAGGGCAGTACCATGTACTAAGATTATTAGGCTTTTAAACCATGAGCTTGAGATTCCAAATGCCCCTGTTGATAAACACGGAGGATGTGCTGCCTCTGGAACCACTCAACTTACATTCGTTCAAAGCATAAATAAATTAGAGAAAATGGTGCAGTTTTGGAATTTTACTGTGATGTGACAAGTATTCAAAGATACAGAGTTGTAGGATCAGCAGATAAGCTTCCTAATTTATTTTTTTTTCTGCACTGATTAACCAACCCTTTGTAAAGCTGCAATTAAAAAAAGGGAAAGGAAATCAAGGAAACACTAAGGCACTTTCAGTCCTGGCTGAACAGAAGGCTTTTATGGTTTTGGTGGTTGTGTGATCTTGCTGTCACTGTACCACATACACAAGACAGGCATCTTATGGAGAGAAAAGGCTAATCCCGGCTTCTGGTTAGCAAGGTTTCAACCCATAGATGGGAGCTTGCGGTGCGGGCAGCATACTTTAATGGTGCCTTGTGTAACAACTTTTCATGCCCTAGTGCTTGTAGCAGAGAGGAGGAGGAGAAGGACACAGCCTCTCAGGAGAGAAGAGTCCCCAGCTCCTAAAACTTTTACCACTTAGTACGTTTTCATCTCTTAATGGCACCATGGACTGGGCACTAAGCCTTCACGCACAGGCCTTTGGGGGAACAGTTGTCCTAGCCTTAGCAGTGGCTTACACACGCTTACAAAAACAATATGTGATCCAAATGTTTTCTAAGTTGTGCTACTAGCATGCGTTTTATTCTTCATATTTTTTTAAAAAAATATTTTTTAAAGGTTTATTTATTTTCTATAGATGAGTGCCCTATCTACATGTACAACTACATGCACCGGATCTCACTGTAGATGGTTGTGAGCCACCATGTGGTTGCTGGGAACTGAACTCAGGACCTTTGGAAGAGCAGCCAGTGCTCTTAACCACTGAGCCATCTCTCCAGCCCCGCTTTACACACTTATAGATAATAAGTGCTATCATGTTTGTTACCTACAAAGGGGCATCTGGGCCTGGCCGCTTCTCTTTCCATTTGAGTCTTTGGATTTTTTTATTTTTGAGACACAATCGCCTGTAACCTTGGCTGGCTTTGAACTCACTACATAGATGAAGCTGACCATGAGTTCCTGATTCTTCTGCTTCCACATCCCAAATGTTGGGCTTATTGGTGTGAATCACTATTTGTGCTTCTTAAGACGCTTGTAATCAAAACAAGGATGTTGCAGGGTATTTGATCCCATTGTGATCCCTGAGACTGAACTGTAAAGTCCTGTTTCTTGTGGTTGAGCCCTAACTCACCTTTAATCCAAGAACTTTCTGTGTATTGTAGACAGGTGATTAAGGTGTGGTTCAGACAGCCTTATACACACCTTTAATCCAAGAGCTATCTGTACACAGGATTTAAGAAAGTTTAACCCTAGGTCAAGAGGCAGAGCGAGAAACCAGCTGACAGGGATTAAAGAGTAGGAGGGACTTTGAGTTGAGGGGTATTTAAGACAGTGGGTAGAAGGAGAAGGGGTCTTTGGCGCTTCTTTGGGCTTGGGATTTCAGCTTGGCTCTTGGAGCTCCTCAGCTCATTGGCCTTTGGACTTTTGGGCTTTGAGCTAGCAAGGTTTTGGCCTTGAATTTTTTTGGCCTTCTCTTCCTGGGCTGTCAGCTGAGCTAGTGAGGCTTTTGAGCCTTTTACATAGGGATGTGAGCTGAGTAGGAAGATCAACTGGGTGCTTTCTCTGCCTCTCTGAGCTAGCAGGTTTTTCACCACAACATCTGACTTCTGAGTATTGGTAAAAATAGAAGGATCAGGGATTTTCAATTAAAACAACACAAGGAGCCTTTGCATGCTAGATGAATACTCTGCCAGTGAAACTACATCCTCAGACAACGTTGTTTAATGTTCTTCCTATATTAAAAATTATTTTGGGATAATTTTAGATTGACAGAAAAATTCCAATTACATTATAGCAAATTCCCATATTTGCTCACTTTCCTTCCTCCTCATATTAGTATCTGTAGTGGTGCAGACAGCTGCTCCAATGATCTCCCATGAGCTGCAAATGTCGTTATAATTACAAATAGGTTAATAATCTCAGATTGAGAGTAGATAGATTATCCCTGAGATCTTGATTTTGTTGTTTTTGTTGTTGTTTAGGTTTTTGACATTACAAATGCTTATGAGCTGCAATGAGGATTCTTGAAATTGAACCTGGATCCTCTGGAAGAGCAGCCATCCCTCCAGCCCCTTATCCCAGAGACCTTAAATGTAATAAAAGATATTCATGAGGAGTTTGTTTCTGTAAAGTTGGGGGAATAATTAATGGCATCTGTGCTTTTTATTTCAAATGAGTGCATTTACTAAGTAGACAGCAAAGAAAAGCAAAAGGATAGCTAGCAAATAGCAGACAGGAACATCAGATAGACGTCATCCAGTCAGGTTCACAGCATGCACAGAGACTGCTGGAGTAGCCCACCTGAGAGAGCAAACAAAGGTTGCCTTCATCAAACCAGGGCTGACAGCATCCAGCCAGCATCAACCGGGGTTGCTGAGAAAGTCAGCTGGCATTCCCATCTGTGCAGCCTCTCCACGGGTGAGTTTCCTATGACTGGATTTCCGGTTTCTGGTATCCATTGCGAGCATTTTATATTATGGGATAAGCCAAAGAAACTTGTGCTAAAAAACAGTTCACTTTCTTGCTCTTCTCAAAGACAATGCTCTAAACACTAAGCCATTTGCTGTTTTTCATTTTACATCATTAGGCAGCCAGGACTGGTTTTGGAGCATACCTGACTTAAATTTAAATATATATATATATATGTGTGTGTGTGTGTGTGTGTGTGTGTGTGTGTGTGTGTGTTGTGCGGCATCCACGCTTCTGGAGCCAGCTTCTCAATGAGCTCGAACAGCGAGCACATGGCAGTGTACAGCGCAGCGCATGCTGTGGATGTACAGGCAGGGCCGTGGGAAGAAGGGGGAAGGCTACTTTTTTTACAGACTCCCTTTTCTGCTCAATAGACCACAATTCCCTCAGTTGCTTTGTCTCCGTAGAATCCACTAGTTGCTGAGCGTTTCGAAGTCTTTTCTTTTTTAATGGTACCAATTGTCGTAGCAGGGCCAGGTATTTTGTAGATATTTACCACTGTGGGCTTGTCTCTCATTTTTCCTCACAATTAGATTAAATAAGAGTTTTTGGAGATGAATAACATAGAGGTTAATTGCCTTTACTGTTGGTTTTATTGCTGTTGCTGTTTGTTTTCTGAGACAGGGTTTCATACAGCTTAGCCTCAAAGTTTCTACATAGCCATGGATTGCTTTGAATGCCCAATCCTCCTGCCTCAGCTTCCAGAGTGGTTGTAATATTATAATCTGATACACTATTTTGTGGCCTAAATTGTTCCAATTCTTATGCCCCTATTTTCTTACAGTATTGGCTTAATTGTCCCCTTTTGTTTCTAGTCTATTACCTTCTATTGCTATATAATAGCATGCCGCCCAAACCTAAGAATTTGCAAGAAGCGTCACTGTGTAGATGCCATAGGTCTGGAATATGGGTGTAGTTTAGCTGGGGGCCTCATGGTCCCTCACAAAGCTGCATTCAAGGTGCCGGTGGGAAGAGTGAAGATTCTGGCCCTTTCCTGTAGAGGATCTGCTGTAAGTTCCTGGACATGGTTATCAGTAGCTCTCAAGGCCTCTCTGGCTGTGCAACAGTCTACTGCCATGTAGGTCTCTCCAGAAAGCAGCTCGCCGTGTAGCAGCTGGCTCCCTCATGAGCGAGTGTGAAGGAAGATGCAGCGATAGAAATCACAGCTTTCCTGTAAGCCAGTCATGGGAGGGGAATCCTACGACCTGTCATTTGGGACATGCGAGCCACTCGTCCAAAAGGCATGAGCGTGAGGAGGCGGGAGTCCCAGAGCAGGCTGCCCGCACCCTCAGTCTTCTCTCTACAGTTGCGTAGAGAGAGTCACTGCAGAGGACTAGAGCGGGCAGCGGAGAAAAGAAGGGAGGAAGCTAAATCATTTCTGATGGATGAGGTCTTTTGTTTGCAATATTTTTTCCTTATTTTCCTTATTAGTTATTGCGTTCATCTAGGATGCGTGTCTTCCAGGATGTTGATTATCTGAGATTTGGGGAGAATGTTTTATGTTTTGAAACAGGACCTCAAACTTGAAATCCTTCCGTGCTGGCTTCTCAAATATTTGAAGGAATTATAGCATGTGTCGCTCATCTTTTTTTTTTTTTTTTTTTTTTTTTTGCTTAGACTGTGCCTAAGAGCCGCTGTCATTTAGACCTTACCAGCATTACTGCCACTAGGTGTCCGCAGTTGTCCTGATTGCTCACGGTGCCGCACATCTATCAACTGCAGGCCACTGACTCTTTCTAGAATAAGTGCCTGGTAATGGGACAGTATTCATGGTCATTGCACAGACAAGGCAGATACTTGAAACCCATCAGTGACATCAGGGACCCAATGAAGTCTAGTGAGACCAAGTTAGAGAGCAAAAAACGCTTGGCAGTTTTTGGGTATCCCGAGAAGAATGGATAGAAGAAAGACACGTCAAGTGGGACCTCGACAGAAGTCCCAGACAGATTTGAAAGGAGTTAAGTGGGGAGGCACATAAGATAGTCTTACAAAAAAAAAAAAGATGCAGTCATTTTTATTTTCTGTGTGTGAGTGTTTTCTCTGCATGTAAGTGTGCCACACATGGACAGGTCAGAAGAGGGTGCTGGATCCCCCAGAATTGGATGTGAGCTGCCATGTGGGTGCTGACAACCAAACGTGGGTCTTCTATGAGAACAGCCAGTGCTCTTAACTGCTGGTCGGCCCTGCCAGTCCCCCATAGGGGACATTCTTCCAATGCATCCTCCCAGCCTTTTCAACCTGGACAGGGAAAGGTGATTCCAGAAACTGCTCAGGCCCTCCCCCCTGCCCCCCCCCCCCCCCCAGCACAGCTGGGCACTTACCACAGCCGCTCTTTTAAAGTAGACAGACGTGGACTGTTTATATGGCAGCCGCCTCCAGACAGAGAGCTCCTGGTACCTTCCTAAATGGCTCCTTAGTGTTCCAGCAGATCAAGGAGATGCTCTGGGTCAGTCAGATAACAATCTTAGGAGAAGGAGATGGAACTCCTTGTCGGCCACAAGGAGTCACTGCTGTGCCCCTGAAAGTGATGGATCTAAGATGCCAGAAAAGCATAGGAACATTTCCCTTTTCCTTTGCTCATAGGGAAATAAGCAACATTTCAATGACATTGCCACCTAGAGAGAAACACTCAACCATTAACACTGGAGGAATGCCAGGAAGGGGAGGAAAAACAGTCTTAGGAAACAGGGGACCAGAGAATGGAGTCGTGCACCTTTGGGCATCTGGGTGCTGGGCTGGAGAGATGTCAGTGGTACAAGATGTGCTGCTGCTGCTGTGGAAGACCTCTGCTTGGTTATCAGGACCTGTGTTGTCAGGCAGCTCACAGCCATCTGTGATTCCATCTCCCAGGGATCTGATGACCATTTTTGGCTTTTGAGGGTGCCTGCACCCATAGGTACACACACACACACACACACACACACACACACACACACACACACACACACACACAGAGAGAGAGAGAGAGAGAGAGAGAGAGAGAGAGAGAGAGAGAGATACAGGCAATTGAACATAAACAATAAAAAAACCCTATTCTCTCATATATTACATGGTGACCACAGTTTCCCCTCCCTCCACGCCTCCCAGTCTGTCCTCCCCCACCTCCCCTCTCCCATAGATTTAGTCCTTCTTTGTTTCCCTTCAGGAAAGAGCAGCCCTCTCAGGGATAGCAAGCAAACACAGCGCAACATTGCCATAAGACTAGGCACAACCCCTCATATCACTGTAAGCAAAACAGCAGCAAGAGCAGCCACAATAGTCAAGGACACCCTACTGGTAGTTAGGACTCCCATAAGAACATCAGCCACAGAACCATAACATGTATGCAGAGGCCCGAGGTCAGACCCATACAGGCTCCCTGGTGGTTGTTTCAGTCTCTTATGAGGCCTCTATGAACCTTGCTTAGTCGCTTCTGTGGGCCATATTCCTGTGTCTAATGTTTGGCTGTGGGTCTCTCATCTACCCCCATCAGTTGCTGGATGAAGCCTCTGTGACGGTTGGGCTGGGATCTGGTTTATGAGTATAGCAGGATACTGCTAAGAATCGTTTCATCGACTGATGTTTTTGTTTTTGTTTTTCCTGTCGTATTTGGCTCTGTCCTAAGTCTCTGGATTATCCAGGCCCTGGTTCTCGGCCATGTCAGGGATGGGCTCCCTCCCGAGGAGTGGCCTCAAGTCATTGGTTGGCCACTCCCACAAATTCTGAGCCACCTTTACCCCAGCACACCTTGCAGGCAGGATAAATTGTAGGTTGAAGGTTTCTGGCTGGGCTGGTGTCCCAATCTCTGCACTGGAAGTGTTGCCTGGTTATAGAAGATGACCGTTTCAGGCGCCATATCCTCCATCACTAGGAGTCTTAGCTGGGGTCACCCTCATAGTTTCCAGGGAGTTTTCATTATAGTGTGTCCATGTTGCCCCTCAAATGCCCCCCAGTTCCTGTCATCTCACCCAGTACTCTCTCTCTCCACCTCCATCCCACCTGTACCCATCTCCATCCTACCTGTTCCCACCTCCATTCCACCTGTTCCCACCTCCATTCCACCTGTTCCCACCTCCATTCCACCTGTTCCCACCTCCATTCCACCTGTTTCCACCTCCATCCCACCTGTTCCCACCTCCATTCCACCTGTTCCCACCTCCATCCCACCTGTTCCCACCTCCATTCCACCTGTACCCACCTCCATCCCACCTGTTCCCACCTCCATCCCACCTGTTCCCACCTCCATCCCACCTGTACCCACCTCCATCCCACCTGTTCCCACCTACATCCCACCTGTTCCCATCTCCATTCCACCTGTTCCCACCTCCATTCCACCTGTTCCCACCTCCATCCCACCTGTACCCACCTCCATCCCACCTGTTCCCACCTCCATCCCACCTGTTCCCACCTCCATTCCACCTGTTCCCACCTCCATCCCACCTGTTCCCACCTCCATTCCACCTGTTCCCACCTCCATCCCACCTGTTCCCACCTCCATCCCACCTGTACCCACCTCCATCCCACCTGTTCCCACCTCCATCCCACCTGTTCCCACCTCCATCCCACCTGTACCCACCTCCATCCCACCTGTTCCCACCTCCATTCCACCTGTTCCCACCTCCATTCCACCTGTTCCAACCTCCATCCCACCTGTTCCCACCTCCACCTGCTCCCCATACACCCGCAAAATCGATTCTATTTCTCCTTCCAAGGGGAGATCCATGCATCCTCTATAAAGCCTTACAGATAAAATAAAATCTTAAAAGAATCCAGGCTTCGAGACTTGGGGGTTGTGGAGAGAGAGAGAGAGAGAGAGAGAGAGAGAGAGAGAGAGAGAGAGACAGAGAGAGAAAGTAGATATGTGGTCCCAGTTTCTACTTATAGTACCAAAAAAGGGAAATAAAAACATAAGACTTTGAGCTTGGCACTACCTGCTCCTCTTCCTGCATGTCTCCCTGGCCTGGGAGTGGTGTAACATTTCAGGATGAAGACGTAAGTGTGGGGATTCAGAGTGGAGATGAAGCTCACATCTACTGCCTGCTCTTAACCCAGGGCAGCTTCTCTCCCGTTGGTTAAAGCAAGTCCTTTAAGCTTTCTTTTCTGTTCAGTGACTCTGATGGCTAAGTCAGAGAGATGGTGATGGGAGATGGGAGGGTTTTGAAGTCTACCTCAGTAAAAGAGCACCTAAGTCCAAGAACTTACACATGGTCTATTCTTGTCCAGCTCATCCTCGTGGGACCTGCATAACATATCAGTCCTGTGGCCAGGGGCTTTTTTGCACAAAGCGTTCTCACCCTTTTGGGATTTGGACTCAGTGTCTCAGGCTGGGAGGTGCGTTTGTTTGGAAGGGCACGCTTGGTAAGGGTGAGAAGTAACACCCGGATGTGAAGTAAACACCCTTTCCTGCGGTGATGTAAATATTTGATCCATCAGGACAATATGGCAGAATAATGTCATTGAGATTGGTTTATTTTTGCTTCTTTTGGCACCTCTTTCTTTTCCTCACCAGAGCAGATGGGCAGCTCTGAGCTCATCACCTCAGGGAAAGGAAGTGGCAAAGGAGAAAGAGTCTCTAGAGTTGTGTTCCAAAATCCTAAGTCCTTAGAAAATAGAATATTTGGGGAATGGACCTACTATATGGAAAGATGTTGAGGGAGGGACTATGGATTCTCCTAGATTCGAGAAAATTCCTAGTGTGGAGGGAAAGAAGGGGGCCACTTGTGCCATTGGCCAGCCTCAGACAGACAACCTGAGCCCGGGTCAAGGATGACCTTTTGGCTGCTCCCATACACCATGAGAGTGAAGCAGTAGACAGTTCACACACTGATGCCTAAGACACATACCTTGTCTTCTGTACGCATCAGTCCATATGGGTCCCCACCGGCAAGTTCCTTACAGTGAGTGACCTTCACGGTCATGCAATTCTCTCTCTTGCTTCATCAGCGCCATGCAAGAGGAGTGAAGAGACCCTCCCCCATCCCCTCCACGATAGGATAAAGAGGTCTGTGTGAGGCTGTGGTCCATGTGACTTTATGTGCTTCTAAGTCAGTCTGTCTGAGGTCCTGATGCCTTTTTGTCAGTAGAGATTCTCACAATGATTTTGTGCTGAGTCTTGGCTCCAGGTCGTTCGCTATGGCCATCATTTCAGGCTTCATGGATTTCTAAGATGTCTGCCACTGCTACAGGCTTACAGATTCCCAGGTGGTGTCCATTGGAGTTGAGCGTATCTTTCTCTGTCAGGAGGTCCAAAGCATCATCTATCTCCTTGGGTTGCGATTGGTTCATGGGCCCACCTCTAAGGTCATCACTGTGGTGGGTGGTGGGTGGTGGTGGTGGTGTAAGGTCAGAGGAGGGGAGTAGAATGCAGGGATGGTCCCAAGCCCTCTACTGGATGTTGGAAGCCTTAGATATTATCAGACACAGACAGGGTACACATACCAATGCTTTCATATGAATATTCATGACAGGGTTCAATTAAGAGACAACTACAGCAATATACAACAGTAAAAGCCACATGACTCTTCTCTCTGGGTACTTACATTTCCAGGTGCCATGGTAGAATAGCCCATCCAAAGCAAACTGAGGGATAAAGGGCTTATTTTGGATCACAAGACCAGGACAGTCCATCATGGTGTGGAAATATTAATAGGAGGAGCTTTGACAGCTGCTCGCATTGCAATTATATTCATGAAGCAGAGATTAATGACTGTTGTGCTCAAGCATTCCAGAATTTGAGCTAGCCAAGGAATGGTGCCACCACGGGTCGATCTTCACGCCTGAATTAATCCCTCACAGGTGTGTCTTGAGGCCCATCTTCCAGATCTCCTACAAACTCTGCACATACTCCTTAAATGTGTCTATGTCACTTATAATACCTAATACAACGTAAATGCTACACAAATTGTCATATTGCATCACATAGAGAAAAGTGATGCGGGGAAATAAAGTCTGTCCCTGTCTGTACAGATATTGTTCTCTCTCAACTTTCTCTGGTCCATGGCTTGTCACATCATCAGACATGGAGCCCATGACTACTGGACTTAACTTTCTGTTTATGACGGCCTCATTCTTGTGTCTGGGATTCTCCATGGGTTAACCCTTGGTGCTCTATGTGATGATATGAAATGAAGTGAGCATGCGGCTTTGTGATCTCGTGTTCCTATAGAAGAAGGCGCTAAATACTCACTGAGTTTTGCCTGCCTCTGTCTCCAGAGTGCTGGGATTGAAGGCCTGTGCCACCAGGCTTGAAAAGCTGTCTTCAATGAAGTCTATTTTACGATGACATTTACTCTGCCAGGATTGACAGCAACCAGGACTGAACATTTAATTGGGAACATCAAGAATGGAGAGGCTCTTTCTTTTTATGAGCGGACTAGCTAATCTTGCATTTGCGTCTGGAGACCTTACTGTTGCCATATGTTAGACCTATCACATGGATGATTTGATTTGGGCTGCCTGTTTCCTGCCAACGGCTCCATGCTGCCTCCTCACTGTCAGCAAGCCTTACTCCAATATGTGCATATGTCACCCAGCAGTGGCTTCTTACGCAATCCCTTTAGTCCTTGGGTCCATAACCTTATCCTCAGTCACCTCTACAGGCTCAGTCACATTTCCCCTCTGAATTTAACTAATGAAAACCAGTAGCTAACCTTGGCAAAGGATAATTTAGAGGAAAATAGCCGGACGTTCTAGTTCATTGATAAAAATCCAAGGAGAGAGATTGATGCTTAAGATGAAATCACAATGGGTGGTTAGGAGAATTCTGTGAATGGCGAATAAATGCCTTTTATTTTTGCAATAGTAGATGGTACACACCATTCTAACGAGCAGGTAGTCCGTGGATGATGAGGGCACAAATAAAAGCCACTTATATAGTCTTTTTCTCATGTTGCTTCTGGTGACTCCTAACCAGAGAGTCAGATGAGACTTAATCTGAGAATCTCTGATATATATGCACTAGTATTTAATAGAAGAAATTTGATGGAAAATCTGTTTTTAAAGGTAAATATTAGTGGGGCTGGGGAGGTGGTTCAGTCAGTGTCTCTATTGCTCTTTTAAAACATATTGACCAAAATCAACTTGGGGAGGAAATAGCTTATTTCATTTTACACTGCCAGGTAACACTCCATCATCCAGAGCAGGGAGGCAGGGATGCAGGGAGGCAGGGAGGCAGGGAGGCAGGGAGGCAGGGAGGCAGGGAGGCAGGAACTGAAACAGAAACCGCAGGAGTGCTACTTACTGCCTTGCTCCTCATGCCTTGCTAAACCTGCTTTCTTAGAACCCCAGGGCCAGCAGCCCAGGGAGTGACCCTGCCCACAGTGAGCAGGACCTTTCTGCATATATTATCAATCAAGAAAATGCGCCACAGGCTTTCCCATGGGTCACTTTGCTGGCGGCGGCCTCTCAACTGAGGTTCCCTATTCTAAAATGATTCTAGCCTGTGTCAAGTGGACGTAGCCCCAGCTAGCACAGCCAGCAAATGCCTGTCACATAAGCATGAGGATCTGAGTTTGGATCTGCAGCACCAATGTTAAGAAGCAGGTACAGCAGCCATCGCCTATAATCAGTGTCGGGGTGTTGTGAAGAGACTGGAAGATCCCTGGACGTCGTGGTCAGCCAGCCTTGATGAGCCAATGGCCCTGTCTTAAAGGTTAAGGTGAAGAGCATTGAGGAAAACATCTGATGTTCACCTTTGGCCTCCACACTTGCATACATGCAAATGTGCACACACCCATTTAAGCTGCATATACACACAGGCACACACAGGCAATTATATTAGGGGAACCCTGTTGACAACAAATCAGTAAATTTATTTGAAGTTTATATTTTCCATTTCTTTCTCTCTCTCTCTCTTTCTTTCACATCAGGCCTCAGCTTCCCTTCCTCTTCTCGTTCCAGTTCCCCTCTCCTACCCCGCCCTCCATTTCTACCTCCCCTCCTCTGAGGACCCCCCCACCCACCCACTTGGATACCAACACACCCTGGCACATCAAGTTGCACCAGCACTAAGCACATCCTCTCCCACTGAGGACAGCCAAGGCAGCCCAGCTAGCGGAAAGGGATCCAAAGGCAGGCAACAGGGTCACAGGCAGCCCCCATTGCAATTGTTAGGGGACCCACATGATGACCACGCTGCACATCTGCTACATATGTGTAGGGAGCCTATGTCCAGTCCATGTATGCTCTTTGGTTGGGGGTTCAGGCTCTTTGAGTCCCCATGGCCCCAGGTTAGTTGACTTTGTAGGTCCTTCTTGTGGTGTCCTTGACCCCTCTAGTTCCCTCAATCCTTTCCTGCAACTTTTCCATAAGATTCCCCAAGCTCAACCTATTGTTTGCCTGTGGGTATCTGCATCTGTCTCCATCTGCTGCTGGATGAAGCCTCTCAGAAGACAGTTATGATAGGCTCCTGTCTGCAAGCATAGCAGAGTATCGTTAATAGTGTCAAGGCTTGGCTCTCACCCATGGGCTGGGTCTCAAGTCGGGCCAGTCACTGCTGGGCCATTCCCTCAATCTCTGCTCCATCTTTATTGCTGCACTTTTTGTAGGCAAAGCAAATTTTGGGTCAAAGACTGTGGGAAGGTGGTGTCCCTTTCCTTCCCTGGGAGTCCTTCCTGGCTGAAGGGATTGGCCACTTTAGACTCCATATCTTCAGCTGCTAGGAGTATCAGCTAGGGTTACCCCACAGACTCCCAGGGGCTTCCCCCACCTGAGGTCTCTGGTTAGTCAGTCCCAGAGATGCCCCCACCCCAATACCATTCTCTCTTCCAGCCCTTTCCCCCACCTGCTTTCACTGCATCTGATCCCTACTCGAATTTCCCTCCCCACCTCCTCTTCCACCCAGTCCCTTCCCTCCATCCACTTTCAATGTCTATTTTATTTCCCCTTCTGAGTGAGATTCAAGCATCCCCCATTAGGGCCTCCTTGTTACTTAGCTTCTTTAGGTTTGCGGGTTGTAGCATGGTTATCTTGTACTTTATGGATAATACCCACTTATAAGTGAATATATACCATGGGTGTCTCTCTGTGTCTGGGTTACCTCACTCAGGAAGATCTTTTCTAGTTCCATCCATTTGCCTGCAAATTTCATGACTCCCAGGCTGGAGAAATGACTCAGTGGTTAAGGGCATCGCCTGCTCTTCCAGAGGTCCTGAGTTCATTTCCCAGCAACCACATGGTGGCTCACAACTGTCTATAATGTGATCTGATGCCCTCTTCTGCAGATAAAGCACACATAAACAATAAATAAATCTTAAAAAAAATTTCCATGATTCCCTTGTTTTTAATAGCTGAGTAGTATTCCATTGTGTAAATGTACCACAGTTTCTTTATCCATTCTTCAGTTGAGGACATCTAGGTTGTTTACAGATTCTGGTTATTACAAATAAAGCTGCTGTGAACATAGTTGAGCAAATGTCGTTGTTGTACAGTGGAACATCTTTTGGGTATATACCCAGGGGTGGAATAGCTGGGCCTTGAGGTAGATCTATTCCTAATTTTTGGAGAAAGCCCCAGATTCATTTCCAAAGTGGTTGTACAAGTTTGTACTCCCACCAGCAATGGAAGAGTGGTCCCCTTTCCCCACATCCTTGCCAGCATGTGCTGTCACTTGAGTTTTCGATCTTAGCCTTTCTGATAGGTGTAAGATAGAGTCTCAGAGTCATTTTGATTTGCATTTCTTTGGTGACTAAGGATGTTGAACATTTCTTTAAGGGCTTCTTGGCCATTAGAGATTCTTGTGTTGAGAATACACACACACACACACACACACACACACACGCACACACACACACACACACACACACACACACACACACACACACTCCAGTTTCAACAAAAGATTTTATTCGTTGGATCTTGAAAAGCAAATTTCAGAAAATGGCAGCCTAGTGCCAGGCAGTTTAGCGGTGAAACGTCTGTCACTGCCTGTCTGCACATGCACACCTCACCAGGGAGCAGACATAGAAACACCAGGAGGTACACACTCGGTCTTGTTCACACTCTTGGGGAGTGCTTCCCCCCTTGAGAGGCAAAAAAGCCTCTTCTGGTCCTGCTTTGATAGACACCATAGATTTCTTCTAAAGAACTCTCCCCGTTCTATTCCCACTTTAGTTATTTACTAAAAGTACAGAGTTGACACCCCCACTCCCCATTTTAGGGCTCTCCAAAATGGGTAACAAGATTCAGTTAGGAAAGCTACAAAAATGTGATAACCATTTTACCGTGGAGCGGAGGGAGCATTCTCTACCCACCCATGAAGGAATGGAGGGAGTGTCCTCTACACACCCCTGAAGGGGCAGAGGGAGCGTCCTTTACCCACCTCTAACACTAGAGTACCACACACTCTGCAGAGACCTAGCAAGATCTGAGACTCTGATGCAGAGTGTGTTTCCGAGGAAGCCAGGCCAGGGGAGCTTGGAGATGGGTGGAGGGGCAGGATGCTGGTGGAGGCAGAGTAAAGAATCCTGAGAAAGTTTTGGTGTAATTTCTGTTTAATGAGCCAGTAGTATAGTGACCTAACATGCAAGGACACATGACTGTCAGCTGGCCTCCTCAGGTCCTCTGTGATGGATGAGCAGCTGCAGCCCCACCCCCCACAAAAACTTAAGGCTGGGGAGTGCAAGGTTGTTTTTTGTTGTTGTTGTTGTTTTTTGTTTTGTTGTTGTTGTTTTTTTTGCCAGTTGGGAGCTCTTTGGTGATGTCTCCTTCAGGGATGGTGGGAAGGACCATTACTGCTAGCACCAGCCTTCCAATCAACTGGGGTAGCAATCTGCTTTGTCGCCATGAGCTGGAGAGCTAATAACTCTGAGAGTCTCATCAAAGAATGTATGTTTCTACCTGTCAGTATGGGAGCACATAAACTGTTTGCATCATGTAAAAAAAAAAAAAGTCCCTGCCCTTGGTGGCTGTATAGAGGATTGACAGCTTCAGCTTCTTGTCAGGGCCAAAAATGAGCAGCACAGGGGCTGTCACAGGCATTCCCTTTTCATCCTTCTCTGCTGGACCCAACATGCCCCAAAGGATATCGAGGTCTCTGTTCCTGTCACCAATGATGGGAAATGGTAACTTCCCTGTGGGCTCTTCACCATTGTAAGTATTGATGTCCAGAACACCATATTGAAGAGATAACAGAGAGGGCCTTGTCATGTCTCTGAGTTCAGTGGAATTGATTGAAGTTTCTCTCCATTTAGTTTGAAGTTGCCTATGGGCTTGCTGTATATTGCCTTTACTATGTTTAGGTAAGTGCTTTATATCCTCAATCTCTCCAAGACTTTTAACATAAAGGGGTATCTTTACATCTGTTGAGATTTGCTTTGTGTCTCGGTATGCAGTGAAGTTTGGAGAAGGTTCTACAAGATGCTGAGAAGAGGGTATATTCTTTTTGTGTTTGGATGGAATGTTCTATGTTTTCAAGTTCCATTTGATTTATGATGCTATTTAAGTCTATTATTTCTCTGTTTAGTTTTTCTCTGGATGACCTGTCTATTGATATTGAAGTCACTCACTATCACGGTGTGAGGGTCAATATATGAGTTTAGTTGTAGTAGTGTTTCATGTATAAAAGTGGGTGTCCTTGTGATTAGTGCAAAAAATGTTTATAGTTGTAATATCCTCTTGGCAAAATTTTCCTTTAATGAGTATATAGAGTCCTTCCCTATATATTCTAATTCATTTAAGTTTGAAGTCTGTTTTGTCAGATATTAAGATGGCTACACCTGCTTGGTTCCTGCAAAATATATATTTTGCTTGAAATATCTTTTTTTCTCCATCCTTTTACCCTGTAGTGATATCTATCCTTGATGTTAGGGTGTTTTTATTGGATGCAGCAGAAGAATGGATCATGTTTTCAAATCTGCTAGTCTGTGTCTTTTTATTGGGGAAATTGAGAACATTAATATTAATGACATTAAAATTGATAATTAAGTTATACTTGAGCAATGTTAATTGATTCCTGTCACTTTGTTGTCATGGTTTGGGTTTTTCTATTCTTTTGAATTACTACCTTTTATTAATCCTTTGTGTTTCCTTGGGGGTGCTTAACCTCTTCAAGTTGAAGTTTTCCTGCTAGGATCTTCTGTTTAGTTGAATTAGTAGATAAATACTACCAATTAAATTTGGTTTTGGTTGTGTAGCCTGGCATCTGAGGTCTCTTAGAGTTTATAGAACATCTATGTAGGCCCAAGTGGCTTCCGGTGTTTCCACTGGAAAGTTGAGTGTTATGGTTCTGCCTTTACATGTTACTTGGTCTTTTCCCCCTTGCAGCTTTTAATATTCTTTATTTTTTATGTTTGGTGTTTTTATTATTATGTGTCATTGGGAATTTAATTTCTTGTCATGCTTGTCTATCTGGTATTCTGTATGCATTTTGGAAATTGACAGGCATCTCCTTAAGGTTATAGAAAATTTATTCCATGATTGTGTTGAAAATATTCTCTGTGCCTTTGACCTGGGCTTTATTCTCCTTTCTCTACTCCCATTATTTGTAGATTTGCTTTTTTCATAGTGTCCTAGGTTTCCTGCATAATTTGTGCCTGGAGGTTTTTTATTTTGTTCTTGTTTTTTTTTTTTTAATATTTAACATTTTCTTTAACTGAAGTATTCATTTCTTCTACCTTGTTTTCAGTGCCTGAAATTCTTTCTTCCATGTCTTATATTCTGTAGATGAGGCTTCTATGATTTTTATTAGACTTCCTCAATTTTTCATTTCCAGTTTTATTTCAGTTTGGGTTTTCTTTGGTGGTTCTACTTTCATGTCCTGAAATGTTCTCATTATTTCATTCCACTGTTTGTTTTCACATACTTCATTAATGAGTTATTCATATCTTCTTTAAGGTCCTTGAACATATTCCTAATTGCTATCCTGAAGTCTTGGTCTTTGCTTCAGGCATATTGCATGTCTCAGGGCCTACTGTGGTAGGGTTGGTACACAGTGGAGGTATATCTGGTGGAGGTATATTGTCTTGGCTATTAATGATTTATTTTGTTTTGTTTTGTTTTGTTCACCAATGTCTAGGTGATTTTAGGTGTTCATATTTGGATGTATCTTTTTTTGGGTGAGTTTTCTGTTACTTGGTTTCTGTTAGCCTGGATCTTAGGAAAGCATAGAGGGTATAGGTTGTGTGGTAGAGATGATTCTGCTGAGGGGAAGAGAGATGGGCTATGTGAAAAGACTGAGAGGGTCTGAGGGGGGGGGCAAGAATAAACACGTTATACATGCTAGAAATCAATTTGTATTTGTGTGCATGTTGTCTTCCCGTAACCTTTGGTAGTCAACTTAGAATCAGTGTTACATGCCGATTTCTTCCATATAAAGACTGCTTCTTCCTTCAGTTTATCGGCCCACCCTTTTTATATTTGAGTTTTTGTGTTTTCTATTTAATGCATTATAATCTCTATGATAGATAATGTTAAATGCCTTGTGTTGAAGAGATATATGTAATTTAAAATGCTGCTTTACATAAAAAGGGGGTGTCTTCATATGTTACTTGGCCTTTTCCCCTTGCAGCTTTTAATATTCTTTTTTTGTTGTTATGTACATTTAGTGTTTTGATTATTATGTGGCAGGAAGATTTTCTTTTCTGGTACAATCTATTTGGTGTTCTGTAAGCTTCTTGTATGTTTATAGGCATCTCTTTTTTTAGATTGGAGAGATTTTCTTCTATGATTTTGTTGAAAATATTTTCTGGGCCTTGGAGCTGGAAGTCTTTTCCTTCTTCTATTCCTATTATACTTAAGTTTTGTCTTTTCATAGTGTCCGAGATTTATTGGATGTTTTGTGTCAGATTTTGACCAATTGATTTCTTCAATCGTATCCTCGACACCCGAG
Organism: Acomys minous; assembly: GCF_964271855.1. Lineage (NCBI taxonomy): Eukaryota > Metazoa > Chordata > Mammalia > Rodentia > Muridae > Acomys > Acomys minous. Next base: position 51,833,382 of record NC_140486.1, read on the forward strand.
ATTCTCTCTTCCACCTCTTGTATTCTGTTGGTTATGCTTGCCTCTGTTTTTCCTGTTTTCTTCCCTAGGCGTTACGTCTCCAGGATTCCCTCAGTGTGTGTTATCTTTATCTCTTCCATTTCCATTTTCCGGTCTTGACCGGTTTTATTCACTTTCTTCACCTATTTGTATTTCTCTGTATTTCTTTAAGGGATTTATTTATTTCCCCTTTAAAGGTCTCTGCCATCTTTATAAGATTGGACTTAAGGTTGTCTTCTTGTCCTTCCACTGTGTTGGGATATCAGGGCTTGTTATAGTAGAATAGTTGGGCTCTGATGGCACCATGTTGCCCTGGCTCTTGTTAATTGTGTTCTTAGGCGGGCTTGTTAGCCATCTGGCTGTCCCCAGTGTTGCCTGGATGTTTCTGATGCTGGCAGGACTCCTATGGGAGGCAGGCAGAGCCTGGGCCTGACAATGGAGCATAGTGATCACCTCAGCTGGCTGTGCCCCGGGTGGACCTGGACGTCCTTGGGGTCCCAAAAGCCTCCTTGGGAAAGGAGGCAGAGCAGTGGGCCTGAAAATGGTGTTCAGGGAACAGACCTCAGCTCGTCCCTGCTGGCTATGACACAGCTAGACCTGGAAGGCAGGGTTGGGGGGTCTAATCTGGATGTTCCTGGGGCTCAGAAGTCTTATTTGGGAAGCCAGGTTATGCAACTCTGGGGACAGCATGCAGCTCACCTTTTCTGGCTCTGCCCCAGGTGGACTTGGCAGGCAGGGGAATGGTGGGGAGAGTCTAGCCTGGATGCTCCTGGGGTCCTGCAGGCCTCCTCTTGAAGGCAGGTGATGGAGCTCAGGGGACAGCATGCAGCTTGCCTCTGAAGTATATTTTTTATGAGCCTAATTTGCATTGTCATAATCATCTACTATTTTTACTATCAGTCTTCACACAGTAAGGTGCTTGGTGAGACCTTTTTCTGCACATAAGAAAGGCTTAGAATTTTACCACTATGTGGCTTCAAAGACTTGAATGTTATATATGCTCAGGTACTTGTTTTAATGCACTTTCATATGACAGATTTTGTGTTTTGTGTATTTCAGTGTGCTCTTTAAATGTTATTTTCCTTTTATACCTGCGACCAGTGAGATAATCTTATTTCATTTACACCTTTTGTATGATCCAGAAGGACCTAAAATTAATCCTTCCCTTTCTGGGGAGGGTAGAGCAGTTGTGCCCTCAGGTAGCCACATGTCACCTTGATGAGCTTCCCCACTTCCTACTGTTACAATCTGTCTTTTGGCACCTGAAAGCTGTCCACACTCAGCCTTTGGAGGGCATTTTAGCTTGCCAGGGCTGCCAGAGCACAAGATCACACCACAGGTGCCTCCTGCAATAGACCTTTGTATTTTTCATAGGTGGGAAGGCCAGGAGTCTGAGATCAAGGCGTTGGCAGGCCTGGGTCTTTGGTGATGCTGTGTAAAAGGAGATCTTTCTGTCTGTGTCCCTGACTTTTTTATTTTTCAGTGCTGGGGATAAAAGGCAGGCCCTCACATATGCCAGGCACATGCTTTGACACTGAGGCATGCCCTCAGCTTTATCTGTGTTTTCATGTCATTTCCCCCTTGTGACTTATGCATCTGAGCTTTCTCTTCTTAGAAGGGACACTGGTCGTGTTGGGTTAGAGTCCATCCAAATGGCATCACTGTAATTTAATTACCTCTATAAGGACTTTATCTGGAAATGCAATTATCATCTGACATCCTGGGGGTAAGATTTCAACACGGATTTTAGGGTGTGAGGACGTAATTAAGGCACTGACAGTTTAGTAGTGCAGAAATATTTTATGTCACATGGCACTTCTGAGGTGTCGAGATTCTACACAAAAATGTGTACTTTAAGTGTCAAGTAAGAAATGCAATGAGTCACTTGCATAGAGATAGCAATCCAGCAGCTGAAATGGCAGCCTAAGAGAACTTACCTTCCACCCCTTTTCAGATGACCAGGAATCAATACAAGGTGAATTAGCCAGTGTCGTGGTCTGTTCCCTGTCGCTAACAATGGCATGCCACCTACTTTTAAAGAGAAGAGGTTTACTCATGCCGACTCTTGGGTTTGAAGTCCAAGGTAAAGGTCGTACACCTGGTGATGGTCTTGTTTCTGGCAGAAACTGAGGTGGTCCAAGGGAGGTCACATGAAAAAAAAAAGACAGGAAGCTCTGAGTATGTGTGCATGCATGTGTGGATGTGTGCGTGCAGATTTTATAAATAATATTAAAAAATATTTGTAATTATATAAGTATGTGTATCATTAAGTGCATATGAGCACAGTGCCCACAATGGCCAGAAGAAGGCATCAGATTCCCTGGAGCTGGAGTTGCAGGCAGCTGTGAGCCATCTGCTGTGGGAGTTGGGAATTGAACCGTGGTCTTTCTATAGGAGCAGAACGCACTGCTGAGCCATCTCTGCAGCTGCTTTCTCTTCTTATGCATCTCCTCAGGTTCCACCCTAATGATTGTATTAAATCCAGATCAGCTCTCCAGTGGCCCAACTCTACACACTACAGTGGCTTGAAGTTTTCATCTGCTTAATACCTTATAGAGGGGGTTTAGCTCCAGTATGAGTTTCAGAAAAGATAAACTGTATTTAAACCAGAAGACACAAGAATGTGCTGAGTGGCATCTAAAATAGAAATGACACCTAAGAGCTTCCGGAGCCTTGCATACAAAATGATAAAAAAAAATTAGACCCCCTTTTAAACCATACGGTTGTATTTATATTTTCGACACATGTACACACACACACACACACACACATACACACACGCACACGCACAGACACACACACAGACACACACACACACACATGCACACGCACGCACAAACCAATACTTACTTATCTTATTCAGCATACTATTGATTTAATATATACTATTTCATGGGAGCTGATGGATTCTCTACTGTTTTTCGACTCTTTAAGTGTAAGGAGAAATCCATAAATAAGTACAAAAGATTGTACACTGATTCCAAAATGTCCAAACGGATAAGAATCTGTTTCTTTGGAACCATTATAAGCAGAACTGCATTAAAAATTAGGACTTATAGCTAGGAGTGGTGGCCCACCCCTTTAATCCCAGAACTCAGGAGGCAGAGGCAGGCGGATCGCTGTGAGTTTGAGGCCAGCCTGGTCTACAAAGCGAGTCTAGGACAGCCAAGGCTACAAAGAGAAACCCTGTCTCAAAAAACAAAACATAAAACAAAACAAACAAACAAACAAAAAAATTTAGGACTTACAAGAAGACAAATGAATTCAGAAGCTCTCAATAGCTTCTGACACTTAGTGGCATGGCTTTGTCTTGGGAGTTAGAAGCTGCAATTGTATAGTGATTAAAATTGTATAGTGTGTGTGTGCCTGTGTGTTTATATGTATGCATATATGTGCGTGTATGTGTGCGCACATGTGTATATTGTGTGTGTATGTGTGCTACGTGCATGTATATATATGCATGCATGTGTATATTGTGTGGGCGTGCATGTGTTTTATCATTATCCAGATAAAATGACTTGGAGGAGGCTGGTGGTTGGTTAGATACTTTAAGTGCAGTGGTTCTCAACCTTCCTAATGTTGTGACCCTTTAATACAGTTTTTCATGTTGTAGTGACTCCAACCATCAAATTATTTTGCTGCTACTTCAGAACTGCAATGTTGCTGCTGTTACGAATTGTAATGTAAATATATGATATGCAGGATATTTGATACGTGCCTCCCGCCTTCCCCCTCCCCCTGCAAAATGGTCGCGACCCACAGGCTGAGAACATCTGCTGTAGATCAGCTCTAGGTGTGAAGGGCGTGCCCTCAGCCTCTTCCCCAAGAAGACCCACCTGGCTCTGTGAAGTGCTGCTCCCGGTTAAGGAGCCAGATCAGGATCTGTTGTGAGCGACTCTTCTCATGGCACAGACAGTCAGGAGAGGGGCCGCAAGGGAAATGGCATAAGCCACCTCCACTCAACCGCCTCTCCCGAGGGTCATCCGGAAGTTGGCATGCCACAGATGCAGATGTTGCTGGAGCCACACCTGCCCGCATGTGTCCTGTCTCGCTCCAGTGAGCTCTAAGTAAGTAGCATTGCAGCATTACGCCATGCTTGACTGTTTCCAGTAGGTTCTCAGAACTTCTCGAAAGAATCTGAGTCACAGTTAACTTAGCTTAGAAAGAATGGAGATGAGTGTCAAGGTTTGTTTTGTTTTTTAAAGTGGAGTTTTCTTGAGCTATTACGAAGGACAGTGATCGATAATATGCTTAAGTCAACAAATTGCTGTTTCGCTAATTGGTAAGAGCTGGGCAGCTTATCCCTTTTCTCAGAAAGTATTAGTGATTTACTGTGGAAGGCAAGAAATAGCAGAGGAACCTTTCCTTCCTAGACTCCTCCCCACTTTCCTACGTTACTTTTTATAGTCTAAAAAAAGATGTATCCTGTTTCTCCCTCAGTGCTTCTCCATTCCTCTCATATTGAGTCCCCACACACCCACGGGGACCAGCTCTCGCTTCTACTCCTTACTTCCACTTGTGTACACAGTCCTTCTAGATGACTCAAAAGTACATGCACGTATATTCTTAGAGGTGGCATCTCACTTGTTTTTGAATTATAACACCAAACTGAATTTTAGTTAAACTTCCAAGCCAGTTAAATATGAATATAAATCAAGAGTTATAGCCACAGTTACTGAATTTTATGTGATTCATTTCAGCAATAGACAAAATTCTGTGGTGATAAGTGACAATTCTTCATCTTGCTGGGGGTAGGGGAGCAATGACCAAGAGGCTTTCTCTTGTCTGTCAGGCGCTGCCCCCCCCCACCCCCCCATGAGTACATCCGTCCTCTCTCCTTATGCTTCAGAATCTCAAGGGTTCTGGGCTCACTGCGTGCTTGGACTGTTAGTTCCCAGGAAAATGATGTGTGTCCTGGGTTCTCATAGGGATACTTTTTGGCTCTTCTCCCCCACTAACCCACTTTTTGTTTTTTTAGAATAATGAGTAAATAAATGGGTTATCTAGACTGTGGCCAGAAATCTAAGGACTAATTCCTTTAGGTGTTTATCTGAGGGCAGAGGGCTGAAAAGCTGATCATCACAGGCAGCCGAGCTAAGAGCCACCTGGGAAGCTCTGTTGAGAATAGACTGACCTTGATAAATGGTGTCAGGCCTTAAATGAACAAAAAGATGAAGAGCGACCATCCTTTCCCCCTAGCACCAATCAATAATAGCTTTACATTTCAACTCATTAAGCCATTCAATGAACCACCATAAAGAAATGATAACAGTTTAAGGTGATAAGGCATTCTGATTGCCTTGATTTGATCAATACATAACACATGCCTGAATTTAAGCAAAATATGAGTATCAGAAATATAAAAAATGGGCTGTGAGATGGCACAGGTGTTAGAAGCTCTTGCTACACAAATCTGATTACTTAAGTCTGATCCCCAGAACCTGTGGTAGAAGAAGAACACTCCTGACAGCTGTCCTGCACACGCACACACACACACACACACACACACACACACACACACACGGTGATAGTAACAATAAATTAAGCCAGGCTTGATGGTGCATAACCGTAACCCCAGTGTCCAGGAGGTGGAGGATAAGATCCAGAGTTCAATGTCACAGTGAACTCTATCTAACAAGAGAAGGAGAAGAAAACAAATCATTAATTAAAAAACAATCAGGAACCAAGGAGCCAGCAAAATGTTTCAGCAGGTAAAGGCATTTGTCACCAAGGCCAGTTACCTGAATTCCATCCCTAGGACCCACAGAATGGAAAAAGAGATGAGGCTCTCTCAAATGTTGTATTCTGACTTCTATGAAAAACAACCACACCAGCCTAGGAATGTAAAAACCCAAAGGTAGGACTTCAAAGAAATACATAAACATTCCCTCAACACACCCCTGTTTTTTGTTTTTTGTTTTCCTGGAACTCACTCTGCAGACCAGGCTGGCCTCAAACTCAGAGATCCACCTGCTTCTGCCTCCAGAGTGCTGGGATTAAAGGTGTGAGCACCACCACTGCCTGGCTTCCCCTGTGTTTTTGAAAAGGCTTTGTTAGGCAGCTCAGGCTGACCTCCAAATTGCAAACCTCCTTTCTCACCATGGCGGGTACTTGGACTATAGGCATGGATCATGATGTATGATTCTAAAAAACATGCTCTGGGGGATAAAGGGCCAGTTTCAAAGTAAGAGCACTTATTCGTCCTTGGTTACTCAGCTGTTTTCCTGAATCAATAGTATCAGCCAGTATGTGTAAGATGACTTAAGCTGGGGAGAGTCCACTCCTTAATAAGATTAAAAAGAAGAGCATATTGTAATAACTCAGGAAGGCTTCTGAAAGGAATGAAAAGATAGTATAATCCATTAGAAATGTATTCATAATTGAAGGCATCTGACATAATGACATCATTTCTCTCCATATGAGCTAAGAATCCAGATCATATGTTGTAGTGGTTCTCACTGTGGGTGGGGCATGTTGCCTCCAAAGGAACATTTGGCAACATTTACAGACAGTTTTGACTGTTGCCACTAGAGTAGGATTTTGACATCCAGTGGGGGAGAGGCCGGGGATGTTTCCAAGATCCTAATATGCACTGGACAGTGCTCCCTGTGCCCCAACCCTCAGCAAACAAGAAGTGTGTGGGTACAAACTGATGGCCCTTGAGAAAACTGGTATAGAAGCAAATGACCCACTCCGCTGAAAACTGGGGAGAGCAGCGACTCTTTCCACAAAGTTTGGCACAGGAACAAGGTGACTGGCACCCTGTGGGTGAGAAACTTCTAGAAAGCAAATAGCATCTCAGGTGTGGGAGTGAGACGGGGTGGGATGGAGTGGGAAGTGTGTGGAGCAATGTCCTGCATTTCTTCCCACATAATTGTTAAAGAGCCAACTAAAGACAGAGAGCTCATTTTTTAATTAATTAATTTTATTAAAAAATTTTTTTGGCCTGGGGTGCCTTTTCTGAAGAGATTCATGTTCAGAATCACTACTTCTGTTGGCTTGTGACCATCTTCAGAGCCAGGATGGAGGCGATATAATCTACTTTTTCTTTTAAGTCTACTCTGCCTCGAGAAAATTTCTGATTATTTCCATCACCATCTCTGTTGACCTATCTTTCGGTTCTCAACATCCTCCAGTGGCAGCAAACGCATCATGCTTGTTTAGTGGCTTCATTTTATCCCCCCTCCCCATAGCCCCCATCACAATAAGAAGAAGCCTGTTGTTCCCAATAGATTCTTGCTCAAATTTGGGTAAAGATAAGGATGAGAATGTTTTCCTTTTCAATGAAGCATGTGATATTTAATCAATTGGAGAATTTCATACATGCATACAATGTGTTCAAATCATACCCATTTCCCCATTTGTCCATAACCGCCCTCAGATCCACCCCCCACCTCTACCCCTCCTAACTTTGTGTCTCTTCTTCTTCCTCTTTCTTGCCTTAATTTTCACCTTCATCTTCTTCTGTAACCCACCAGGTCCAGTTCATGCTGGCTTTATACTCAAGGGTGTGGGGCCGTCTACAACCTACTAGGGCTCATACCTTGGAGCAAGCGTACTCTTCCCTTACTCGCCTATGAGAGCTTCTTAACAGTTCTTACTCCGCCTACCTTCCTGGAGTTCACACACTTTTGTTCACACACCTTTGCCTTGAAGTTCTTTCTTTTAATTATCTCCAGCCTGCGGGCTTCCTTTTCACCGTTAAATCCTTTTCTTGCTTATTTTATCCATCTGTGCTTAGTCCCCTTTTTCATCACCATCCTTAGTATAGTTGGTAGCTATGGCACCGCTTCAGTCTCCTTCATAAACTCATCGTGGATGAGCTTTAACCATGAGATCTGTTTCCTTCCTCCGTTCTGAGTTCTACTTCGCGTGCGTGCATCCAGTCCCCAGACAACTTGATCAGTTCTCCCAACAAATTTCTTTTGTGTGACCACGATAAGACCAGAACCGCAACCCAGGAAAACTGGGCTAAAAGACTCCACCAGTAAACCGACACAATCCGGGCACATCACAGAAGGGGTTTCCAGTTCCTGCTACCAGGGCCACCATCAAGTGCCACTATCAACAGCGAGGATTCGGGAGCTACAGACAAGCTCAGAATATTGCTTATTTGTTAACTGTTAGGAGTCACATGGTGCCTTCAAGGTGTCTCGGAGCTAAATTTCTCTGTCTTATACCTCACTTGCCCTTTGCGGGGTAGCATTTGGCTGTCTTTGTGTCTCCTTATTTGCTTTGCCTCAAGACTTCATATTATTTTTGTTGCGGTGGGAAGATTTATTTTGTTCCATTAATGAACATCCACTCCACAGCATGCTGTTGCCCATTAAGATCAGTTTACTGAGCTCTGCTTGTCCCATTTGACCCACGCACGTTTATTGTGGAAGACGTTTCCATTTTACTCAATGTGGATGTTGCCGTCTCTCCATAGTGTGCTTGGCTCACAACTCTTATTGACTCGTAATTTTATCAATCACTTGAACTCTGACATAATAGCCATCATAAAGCAAAAGTATCTGCCATCTTGAGTCAGAGCGGAGACTATGGAAATTACTGGTATGGGATAGAAGCTGGAAAGCAAAACTTTGGGGAAGTTTAGGGAGACCTTTTGGAACTTCACAAATCACGTGATGCTGTCAGCTGCCACAGCATAAGCTCAGTCCTGGCGTTATTATCACTGCTTCCGTTTAAACTTTGCTGCTTCCTACTGCGATTACCACCTATAGCTTGAAACAGTGAGGCCTCAGAGCTTGATCATATTAATGACAGAAAAAGACCTGAGATTGGAAGAAATGTAAGAAAATGAAGCGAGTTCCAGGGTTCCCATAGCCAAGCTACGGTGGAAATGATTTAGTGAGCCTGGTGCGTTTTATATTAAAAGCAGTTTTGAAAATTTGTGTGAAGATGAATATATGCAAATCAAGCTCCATTTCAGTCATATTTAAATAGCGTTCAGGTAATTTTCATTAGTTCACAAGAATGCTTTAAACCACTACATTTTCACTCCATAGAAACTAGCCACCCATTTTACTTTCGGGTCTGTTTGTATTTATTCCACACTCTCAGTCTCACAGCTAGAAAAATAATTTCCCTTCTGCCACTGATCAATAGTTGCATTAAAGCTGCCTGCTGGCTAAGAAGACTTTTAAATATCAGATATTTCTTCCATTTAGATTTAGTATTGGAGACCGAGATGCAAAATTTGAAGTAGTTCTCTGTAAGCCCAACTTGGCCATACCATAGCAGATCCCCAGTGGATTAAAAAAAAAATCATTTTTCATTATTCTTGAGGATTCTTGAGATGTGATTATATCTATCCTCCATTCCCCCCATCTTCCTCCATGTACACCCCCACATGTCCCCCTTCTTAATTTATCTTCCTCCTTTTGCTGTTGTGCTAAGTCTAGTTAGTGCTGCCCATATACACAAGGGTATGGGGGGCACCATTCCCCGGAGCATGGAAACCTCCCGGTGGCTGTGCCCTCAAAGGAGGATCATTCTCCAACCCCAGCAGCTACCACCTGCCTCTGCGTCACACTTCATTTTTTAATGCCATGTAATTTCTTTTGTACTTAGAAAAAATAAAATCATCATTTATTTTTATCTTCCCCTCCTTTTACATTTCTAGTGGAAAGGGGAGTGAGTGAGGCAGCGAGGAAGATGTGTCATTCACGCTTAGGATGCAGGAGGTTAGCACGCCTCAGCGTAGGAGAATAGCAAGGCCAGAATTTACAGGGGTTGGAAGGCACCATTGTTATTTTTCTTAGTAATTCAGACATATTTTCTGAGGTATTGGAGATGGAGAAAGACAAAGCTGAGACTTTTTTAGCCAGCAACAACCTTAGATATTCCTTAAGGTGGGTAGAAAAGTTTGCTAAAGAAATTTGAAACATCCACAGCCATTCAGTTTTTCTCGAGATTGTACTGTTTTCATGGGTAGATACTTAGCAAGATAATAAAATAGCTCATAAAACAGTATAATACAATTAGAGAGGATTTGGGATCTGATTTGTGCTCTGTTTTTATGGTATGCATTGTGAGAGCTACCACCTTATCAGTCTTGGAAATGCTGTTTATAAGGAGGGTGAAGTTCCACGTCTGCTGGTATAGACAGGTGAATTTCATAACGGCCAAAGCAGCACCTGGTGCAGCTGCAGGAGCTTTGTTTCCTGACTACTGCATCCTGTAGGAAATGTTACCAGCATATGACTTTGCTTAAACATTGTATAGTGTGCCTAGGTAAGGTCTTCTGCACTTAGTACTCAGACTGAGACCAAGGTCAAGAAACAAGAAACAAGGGAAAGGAACATTGAATGCTTCTTGGCCAATTACAGGGCTTAAATTAACGTGATGTTAGCAATTCTTTAGCTGCATAATAGAAAGATAACTTTCTCGTGGAATTTTTTTCTCTACTGTGAAGGGTTCCCACTCTCAGTTTCAGGGTTATGCTCCTGAAGATCTTGGGAGAGCCTAGGTGGAAGGGCTGGGGGTGGGGCTTAGAGGCAGAGCTTTTGCTTAGTGTGTGAGGCCTCCTGGTTTGATTTTCAGTATTACAAAACCAAAACAAATACACCCAGATAAAGCAAAAACTTCCCTGGGTGCTAATTTGATAGACAGATAGGCCCACTTCCTTCCTTCTCAGCCTGTCTATTCTTCTTACAGAACCCGGAGTAATTTCTTAAATACTTAAACCAAGGCTCTTCTTTTTCTGCTTACAAAAGTATTCCACACATTTTTGTGGCCTTCGGCCCAGAGTGAGAGCCACTCACATTCCATACCCCACAATGTTTCACATCTGCACCTCTTATTCACGGGACTCAGGACCCCTTTACACTTTTAAACTTTCCTGAGGTGACAGTAGACTTTATGTGGATTATACATATCAGTACACAAGAAATAATAATAATAATAATAATAATAATAATAATAATAATAATAATAATAGTAATACCACAGTGAAGTGTTTAATGAAAAGTAACTATTTTTCATATAAAAAGCATTGAAAAGAATAGCATTGTTTTACAATTTTGCAAACTACTTTGGTTTAATGTTTGGGTTAACAGAAGTCTCACCTCTGCTTTTAATTTATTGTAAGCCAGTCGCCCTTCCCCTTGACTGCTCATTAATACTTCACTCAAGTCTCTGTCTCTCCTGCTCACTTAACAGTCATTCGCAAGCGCCTTAACTGGCTTTTACTTACTCTGTAGCAGTGAAATTACATAAAACTATATATAAACACATTGGTATTTCTTATCCATCTTTGTCCTGGATCATAAACTCCAATAAAGACCTCATTTATCTTCTAAGTCATTGTTTTCTATTGTAGTAAAAAAGTTGCCAACAAGATGGCTGATCAGGTAAAGGTGCTTGCTACCATGGTGACCAGAATCCACCCCGAGCCTATATAACCAAAGGCTTAGAAACTACGGTACTGACCCACCCATGGGTGCGAAATTCTTTTCTGTTTGTTTTCAAGAAAGAGTCTCATTATGTAGCTCTGGCTATCCCACAACTTACTACGTAGATCAAGCTGGTCTTAAACTCATGGAAATCTTTTCTGCCTCTCTCCTGAATGCTGGGCTTAGAGGCCTGTGTCACTGCATCCACCCAAGCAGGAAAGAAGGTTTTTATTATAGATTTGAGTGAGAGATTAGCCAGGGGCCTTTGGGGAATGTCCAAAATAGTCAGGGCTCCTCTCTGGGCCAGAGACAGGAGGACACACTGACAAGGGCTGGTGCTCTCTCAGGAGCAGAGAGAAGGGTGGGAACACTGAAATACCTCCTGGTTATAAAGAAAAACCTGGAGCTGCAGGGTTGGGGAGGGAATCCTGCAAACTGCAGCAGTCTGGATGTTACAGGTCAATAGGGACCAGAGAAGCCTGGAGGCCAGCACTGGCTTTGTGGGTGTCATAGATAGGTAGGGGTCCACCGGGAGTCAGACATAGTCAGTGGGCCTGTCCTTCTGGGTGTGCTTGGAGTTTTCCTTCGTACCTCACAGAATCCACATGGTGGAGGGTAGGGTGAGAACAGATTTCGTTGAAACTTTCCTCTGACCACCACGCCTATACCACAGCCCAGGATAGAAAACAAACACACACAACCAAGTTTAGCAGCTTGAAATGACGAACATTTGATAGCTTTCAGTCTGGGTGGGTCAGTTTAGTTGTGTGGGTGTGGCTTAGTTACAGGGGTGGCTAATCTCTCCTAACTGTTGCAGTCAAGCTGGACTGAAGGGCTTAATGTGGACCAGGCTGGCCTCGAACTCACAGCGACCCACCTGCCTCTGCCTCCTGAGTGCTGGGATTACAGGCGTGTGCTGCTGTCATGCCTGGATGAGCTCCTCTTCCTTAGAAGCATTCTGCACCAGTCTTTGTTGAGATTACATACCCAAGAGCAGAAATGGAAGGAAGGAAGGAAGGAAGGAAGGAAGAAGGGAAGGACGGAAGGAAGGAAGGATTGATTGATTGATTTTGGGTCCTTGGACAGAGGACACATCCTCTGTGGTGGGGAAGGTGTAGCAGCCGGTGTGAGTCAGTCTGTGGCTGCAGCACTGACCAGAAAACAGAGAGCTTGGTTTGGAAATAGGGCTGGGGTCTGGTCAATATTAGACTCCATTTACGCTCCCTAAGTCTTATGTGCACAGACTTCCACTGCCTCCTCCAGATGTAGCCAGCTTGAGTCTTAAGTGTTCAAACAGATGAATTAATCCTCCCCGCCCCACCCCCACCCCGTGTGTGTGTGTGTGTGTGTGTGTGTGTGTGTGTGTGTGTGTGTAGAGAATGAAGAACTTCACATTCAAACTCTAACATTGTTAACCTCAGTTTCCAAGTCCCCCCCACCTCTTTTTCTCTGGGATGACCCAATGATCTCTTCTTATAACTATATTTTTGACTGCAGAGGAATAGGTATTGTTCAAGCAGTGTCTGTTTTATATTTAGACACAACAGCACTTGAGGGAAAGAAAAGGAAAATGTAGATTAGTAATTTCAGTGGGGCTGACACCTAAGGATGAGAGAATAAAAGACATAAATTGCTATATTGATAAATCAGTCAGCCTTGCATTATTTTTCAACCTTTGAAAGAAACCCAAAAGCATATTGATATTTAGTGTTTAATGCCTAATACACATTCTTTCAAAATATATTAGGAATCTAGCATAATTTTGTTCAACTTTTTTTTATTCGCTAGAAGAGAGTTACTTGTGAAATTTCTTTCCCTTTTGCTTCCCCTGTGTGTGTGTGCGTGTGTATGTGTGTGTGAATGCCCACAGAGGCCAGATACTGATGTGGGGTATCTTTCTCAATCACTTTCTGTCTTATTTTTTGAGACAGAGTCTCTCCTTAAACCTGGAGCTCAGTGCTTCAGCTAGTCAGCTAGTCTGGTAGAGCAGCAAGCCTCCAGGCCCCTTCTGTCTCTGCCTCTGACACAGGCATTGCTGGTGTCACATGGCTTTTTGCATAGATACTTAAGATTTGAACTCAGATTTTTGTCTGCACAGCAGAGAATTTACTACCTGAGTCACCTCTCCAGCCCCATGGAAACTTCTTGAGAAAGCCAGAGAAGAATGAATCTGTTGAAGGCAGAAGAAATCCAGTAAGGGGAGGACGCCTTCTCTTTGTGATGTGCACCTGACCTGCCTGCTGGAGAGGAACCATGTTCAGCTCTTGGCAACAGTTGGTGACTACCATGGCCAAGCATAATTTTTACATCCTACTCTCCTACTTGGTAATTACTCTTCCTTTTGCATGTGCCTATGAGAAGTAGCATCTATTAAAAACATAAGAGAGAATCTCCCTTCAAAGAAATTTAAAGAGCTATAAGATAACCATTGAATAAAATCAAATGACTTCTAATACTTCCTTGAAGTCCATAAAAGATGGGAGGGGACACTAATCCAACCATAAAGCCTTCCACCCCAAATTTGTCCTGCCAACAAGACGTGAAGGTATAAAGATGGAACAGAGATTGAGGGGATGGCAAACAATGACTGGCCCAATTTGAGACCCATACCGTAGGAGAGAGCCAACCCCTGTCACTACTAATGACACTCTGCTACACTCACAGACCAGAAGCTAACATAACTGTTTTCTGAGAGGCCTCATCCAGCAGCTGATGAAAGCTGATGCTTAGATGCTCAGTCAAGCAATAGGCTAAGTTCAGGGAGCGTTGTGGAAGAGTGGAAGGAAGGATTGAGGGAGCCTGAATGTCAAAAGCACCACAAAGAGACCCACAGAGTGAACTAACCTGGGCCTAGGGGAGCTCACAGAGACTGAACCACCAACCAAAGAACATGCATGGGCTGGACCTATGTCCCTACACATATGCAGCAGATGTGCAGTTTGGTCATCATGTGGGTCTTCTAATAATTGGAGCTGGGGTTGGGCTCTGTTGTCTCTGTTGCCTGCCTTTGAATCCCTTTCTCCTAGCTGAGCTGCCTTGTCTGGCATCAGTGGGAGAAGATGTGCTTAGCCCTACTGTGACTTGATATGCCAGAGTGGGTTGGTACTCACTTGGGGGAAGGGTCCCCTTCCCTGAGAAGAGGAAGAAGAGGAAGAGGTAAGGGAGGTGTAAAGGTATGACTGGGAGGAGAGGATCGAGGGGCTGTGATCAGACTGTACAATGATTAAACAAGTAAATGAAGAAAAAAGATAACGGTTAAATAAATAGCAACAGGCAGATGCTGAGTGTTTATTTTATTTTTATCTTTATGATACCGGTTTGTCTGTGTAGCTCTGACTGTCCCGGAACTTGCTCTGTAGACCAGGCTCCCCTTGAACTCAGCGGTCTGCCTGCCTCTGCCTAGCAAGTGCTGGGATTAAAGGTGTGCACCATTATGCTTGGCCATGCTAAGTGTTTTAGATATATACTATTATGTTGGAGAAATAAAGAAATCTGAAGCCTGACAATTTTCTTTTGATTATTAATTTCAATTTTTATACAAAGCCATAAAAACCTTTGAATAAAATTTTAGACCCAGTTAGATTGTTTTCATGAACCCAAAGGAAAATATTGCCACACACCTTAGGAAAGAGATCTCTTGTTGTGTAACTTCTCGTTTTCTCTGTAAGTACCTTGAAGAATGAACATGATTGACATGGAAAAGTCTGGTTACCTGGTTTGTGTTCAGTTCTTATTGGGAGTCCATAGTGAGATGAGATTCCAGCTTTGCTTGCTAGATAAAACACAACTGCTTTGTTTATTTCAGGGTCTTTATCTTCTTATCTGTTCAATCGGAGATTGGGCCAGTTTGGTGCCATTCTGATGTTGATAATTAGTTGCTTTACATGGCTATCTGACTTTACAAAGTAAAACTAGACTTGGGACACTGAGAAGCCAATTCATTAATGTCTTCAAAATTCCTAAGGGTGACTTTTAACACAGACAAATATTGAAGTCTTATTGAACCAGAATTTACTGTTAGTGGGACTCAGGAACCTACCGATCCTTTTAATCGCCCCTTTTAGAAACAAAGCCACAAAGCATTGGCAAACTACCCAACAGACTCAGAGGTGGGAGCCTTACATCTTTGTTTTCGTTTAGACTTCAAATATCTGCTCAGAGGATTCTGAAAAGGGAAAAAGGCCTCTAAATAAAAACAGAAGAGTTCAAAGGTTTTTTTGGCTTTTTATTTGGTAACCTGATTCTGTTCTGACAGAGGTCTTGAAGTCTCAGGGCTCTCTAAGAAGTCTTTCATGGCATTGTGGAATAGCAGCATTGCTATCCTCAACTGCACTGGGCTTGCTTGTCTCTCATGCTGGGATTGGATATGGATTTACCCTTTGATCACCCCTGTGGCATTTAATAGATGCTTTGTAGTGTTTAGAATGATTTCACCTGTCTGGGCTTGTATTTCAGACAGTAAGAGATTTGTTTTTCTACTTAATGTCTTTTTGGAAAAAGGTTTGGGTAAAATAAAATACAGAATTTGGATCAAAATATCAACGGCATCTGTTTCTGGCGAACACACTGACCCCTTTCTTACAGCCATATTGTTTTCAGTAAAACTGCATAAGATGAAAAATTGTTAATTATAACTTTGATTCCCTGCCCCCTTTGAGTGAAAAATCAAGTCAAGAAAGAACTATTTCATTTTCTTTTACCTAAACTATGTAAGTAGGATCATTTTTTTGAACTTCAGGAGTTTCTTCCACTACCCAGTGATGCACTTTTGATATTCTTTATTTGCATTGCTGTGGACATTTCAGAGCATTAGTATGCAAACCCATGCGTCTGTTTCACTGTAGATTCAGATTATCCCAGCTCTTTGGTGTCACGAGCACTGTTGTGACTATTCTTTTGAGAACCTTTGTTGACATTTAACTTACACACTACAGATCTCGTGTGAGTGTACTTGTATTTTGTGGTTATTAGTGTACTTGCAAAACTGTGTAACTATCACCAAAATATGTTTGGAACATTTTTTTCCTCCAATACTCATTAGCAGTCACCCACTCTTTCCCCCTTCAACCCTCCTAGTGCATGAAAACCTATAATCTGCTTTCCATCTGGGTAGGCTTGTTGTTTTGAACAATCTATGCAAATTGATCATGCAGCACACAGTCTCTATTGTCTGGATTCTTTCGCTTAATACAATGCTGTCAAGGTCTGTCCTTGTATGTGTCAAGCCCTTCATCATTTTTATTGACAGGTGATGCTCTATTTTATGGATATACTACATTTGTTTATCCTTTCACCGGGTGATGGACATATGAGTTCTTGCTTGGAGCTTTGAAAGACTGCTATAGTGCTGTTGTTTATGTCCACAAAGATGTAATTTTTCATAATTTTGTATATAGATAACTAATAATGAATTTGCCAGGTCTTATGTGAACTCTATATATACTATTTTGAGGAACTTTTAAGTTGTTTTTCAAAGGGATGGTACCATTCTTTGTGCCTGTGAAAAATATCTGAGAGTTTTAATTTTCCTGTATACTCAATGAATTGTATTATTGTTTGTTTTGATAATAGTTGTCTAATACCAGTATGAACTGGCATCTCATTGATTTCAGTTTGCATTTCTTTGATGATGGATAATGTGGAGTGCTTTTCCATTTTCTTATTGATTCTTATTTTTTCACCTTACTCAGTGAATTGTTTGAAACTTCTGCCCCTCTGACTACACATCTTATTGCTGAATTATAAGACTTCATTGTATGTTTCAGATACATGTTCTGATCAGTCATAAAATCTCAAGTATTTTCTCTCATGTTATGGCTCATCACTTTGTGCTGGTTGTTTTTGGCTTGCCACAAACTAGAGTAACCAGTGAGGAGGGACATCAGTTGAGGATTGCCACCGTCAGATTGGCCTCTGTCTGTGGTTTATATTTTGATTAATGATTGACATAGGAGGGTCCAGACCACTGTGAGGGTGATGCCTCTGGGATTATGGGCCTGGGTTCTATAAGAAAGCATTCTGAGCAAGTCACAAGAAGCAAGCCAGTAAGCAACACCCCTTCATGGCCTCTGCATCAGTTCCTGCCTTCAGGTTCCTGCCTTTGAGTTCCTGCTCTGCTTTTCCCAGATGGTAGACTGTAGACTGACTGAATAAATCCTTTACTCCCCAAGCTGCTTGTGGTTATGGTGTTTATCACAGCAACAGAAAACAAATTAGAATAATGTTGATTCCTTAATGATGCCCTTACAAGTATAATTCTGGTAAACTGTAATTCTCTCTTCTTGCTGATGCCTTTAGTAGAGACCAGGATAGGGTGTTGGGTCCCTTGGAGCTTAAGTTAAAGGCCTGTGTGAACCACCTGACCTGAGTGCTGGTAACTCAACATGGGTTCTTTACAAGAGTAGTGTGTGCTCTTAGCCCCTGGGATATCTTTCTAGCCTGTTTATTTTATTTTATTTTTTAAACAAATATTCAGTGTATAAAATAATGAGCTTAATTATGGCATTTTCATACATATATAATGTAATTTGATTATGCTTCTTTCATTTGTTAACTTCTCTTGTTCACTCTCCCTGTTTGATTCTTCTTCTCAAATAGTCCCTTTTCTACTTTCTACTTATTTATTTATGAAATCTAGATTTTTACATATGAGAGAGAACATGATGCTGTCTTTCTGAGTCTGGCTTATTTTACTCAACATGGTCTCTAGTTCCATTTGTTTTCCTGAAAACAACATGATTTCATTATTGTTAGAAATGTAACATATTCTCCAGTATTGTTTGTGAGGGGAGATGGTTTAGTTTCTCTGCTGTCAAGTTCTTTTTGAGGTGGAGTAGGATCTCTGTACTGTGGCTAGCTTTAGCTACTAATAATTTCAGTAAGATCTGTAAAGGCTTTGAGAAGACTGTCAAGTCAGTGGTTTGACTAATGACATCAGAACAATTATAAAACATAAACACATTCAAGTAGAAGCCACTGCTTTTTAAGTGTGGTTCTATATCAGCATATACTGTATTTCTTCCAAAAGAACACTCCCCAGGAGAGGTAAAATTAGAACTTTTGTTTAACTTCTCCCTGTCTCTCTGTCTCTCTCTGTCTCTCTGTCTCTGTCTCTCTCTCTCTCTCACCTCCCTCTCTCTCTGTGTATACATACACTTATGTGTATAGTTTATCATTTCAGGTGAATGTAAAATAATATGGTCTCTTGAGTCTTTATCACACAACTTTGATGATATTTGCCCCTTACTCTTGCTCCTTCTGCATCGGCCTCCTCCTCACTTTCCAGCCAGAAGCCTCTCCCCATTATGCTGTTTCCCATTTGGGGATGCTGACAATGATCTCCATAAGAATTATAGACCAACAGAAACCCCAGTACCAGACACAAGGACCTCCTTTGGACTGCTTGGTTAGTATTACCCAAGTGACTCCCCAAATGATAAGATTATCCACGTAGCCTTTGGTCCCCTCTGAGTGGTTGAAGGTGGAGCTTTATTGCTGACAACTCCACACCTAAGATAAAGACTTGCATGACTAGCTCCTGATCTGACTTGAAAGCCTCCGTTCTGTGGGATGGTTTTCATGGTTCCAGAACATACTCTGCAAGCTGCCAAGGGCGGGAAGAAGGTAAGTAGTTCTACCTTCCTGCAGCTCCTGAGAACCAAGACACCTACTATCATGGGAAGATATGTGTAAAGGTGCAAGAAGTGGCACTCACACATCAGTGGACGCCAACAGCTGTCTAATTGGACTCAAGGCCACTCCACAGGAGGGAACTCCTGCCTGGTACTAGAAACCTAGCCTACCTCCTAGGGATAGTGAGGCCAGAGATCTGGAAAGAATCTACTGATGCTACGTTTCAAGACCAGCACAATTTCTTAGTACATTCTAAGCTTTCATCTTATATCTGTCACTTCTTATCAAAGAAGCCACCCTTTACAGCAGATGGAGACCATCCTAGAAAACCACAACTGGACATAATACACAGAGCAACAGATCCATCTATCTCACAGTCCCTGCATCTGTGGCTCAGGAACATGGCAGAAGATAGGGCAAAAGATTGTAAGAGCCAGAATGCCAGGAAGTCTTCTGGGGAACAGCCTTTCCCAGAAATGGCTGCCTAATCAAGACCAGAACACAACAACATTCATAAGCATGTTTACATGGAGGAGCATGTTAATGTGGGTGAGCATGTTAACATGGATGAGCATGTTAATGTACTATTAGCTGCTGGATGAAGGAGAATTATCTTCTCTCAGGGATGACCCACCCCTTTATTGGTTGTTCAATGCAGAGTGGTTAGCCTTGAAATATAAGACCAGCAGGCTCTCTCTATATATTTGTACATACGTGTGTGTCTGTCACAGATATAATCCAAGAAAAAGAAGCTATTAACTTGAGAGTGGGGGCCATGAGGATGAGGGGAGAAGCATGTGATGCAGTTCTATTTCAGTCAAAAACATTAAAAATTTAATAAAAATAAAAACCCTTTGTCTACACACAAGATCTACTCGTAGCTCATTTTTGTAGCATTTGATGCTTGTGTGAGACTTGTATATCCTGGACCTTTGCAATTCTTCTTTGAGGTGCATGGGAATCGCTCCTCAGGAGCTATGCTAACAAAATATGTATGACGGCAGCAGATGGGAAATCAGAGCATTGAAAGACTGCAAAAGCGTGGGAAAAATGAAATGAGAGCACAAGTCGAGGATTGTCTGATTTAATACAATGGAAACCAAAATTCCTCATACACAAAGGGAAAATGACTCAAACTTTCCCCGAGTTGATCTGCTTTCCTCACCACACAGCAGATTTAGCTCTGCGTGTGGACTGTATTGTGGAACACATCTTAACCACATGTGCATTTTTTCTCTATGTAGAGACCTAACCTACTGCTGACTTTGTCATCTCAATACTCTGTCTTCTGGAAGCTTCTTTGGCTTCTTCCTGTGCCATTCTCCAAGCAAGAGCTAGAACTTTTTATTTTATTTTATTTTATTTTTCATTTTTCATTTTTTATTAATTTATTCTTGTTACATCTCAATGGTATGAGAGCTAGAACTTTTAAAGCATGAACTGAGCTATGCCATTTCC
Organism: Acomys minous; assembly: GCF_964271855.1. Classification (NCBI taxonomy): domain Eukaryota; kingdom Metazoa; phylum Chordata; class Mammalia; order Rodentia; family Muridae; genus Acomys; species Acomys minous. The sequence continues at coordinate 51,853,889 of NC_140486.1, forward strand.
ACAATAAAATTTTCCAGTGATTTATCATTGCAGGATTTCTTAGAAGATTTATTTATTTATTATGTATACAGTGTTCTGCCTGCATGTGTGCCTGGGCTCCTATAATCATTCGGCTCCTCTCCTGTGACATTCCCTGAGCCTTAGGTGTAAGGGCGGTGTTGTAGGTGTATCGGATGAGGCTGGACACCCTATAGTCAGTCTCGGCATTTTAACTCTTTGTGGATTTCTGTAGTGTTCTCCATCTGCTACAAAAAGAAAGTTCTTTGATAAGGGGTGAAAGCTATACTTATCTGTGGCTGCAAGTGTTTAGAATGCAGCTGGGAGCTATGCTGGTTTAGGAAAGAGGCAGTAGTCGGTTCTCCTGTGGGATCTATGACCTCATTAGCCACGGGTGGTTGGCTAGGACTGCAGTACAAGGCACGATTTCCCTATTGCTCAGTGGGCCCTAAGCCCAATTTGGCAGCTCTTGGTTACCTCCAAGATATAGGTGCCACCGTGGTACCTTCAGGGATAGCCTGCCATGCTGGTCATTGTTGTGGTTCGTAAGTGCTATAGCTCAGCACAGTTACTGAGTGAATGCTTTCTTTTCTTGGCAGCTTGCGTAGTATAACGGTAGCTAGTCCACCAGGAGGAGGCTGTAAGTCAGATCCAGCTCAATTCTTGAGTCCCGTGTCCAAAGTCTGTGGTATCTTCAACAACAGGGAATTATCTTCCATTGCTGAGGGGCAGCAGAAACAACAGCAGTAGCCTGTATTGTTTGGGGGAGTCTCTTGGACTTCCCTGACCAATAACTCAAAAGGAGGTTTCTCATGTCTCATACAGGAGTTTTTGTTAGATAATCAGTGGCTTTTGGGGGGGGGAACCATAATAACCCCAAGTGGCATAACTTCATTTAAATTATATTCACATGCGCGTGCATGCACACACGCATGCACGCACGCACACACACTATATGTAGTTTTAGGTACATATAAAATAACATGGTTCCTTAAGACTTCCTCAAGCACTCTTAATATTACCTATCCATCCTTCCTCCTGCTTCTGTATTGATCTCCGTTGCTGTTTACCCATTAAAGGCCCCTCCCCATCTTCCCCATCTGTCCCTTCACAGCACCTCTATTCTATTCCTCTCCCTAGTGCTCTTCTCCTCTCCCCTCGCCATCCCCTTTGCTTTCCTGGTTTCTGCAGTTACTCCAGGTTATATACTCACATCGGAAGACCTATAGCTGGGTACTGAGATGGCAGAGGGCCACAGCGTTTATCGCTCTGAGCCTGGGTTATCACACTCAATACAGTATTCCCTAGTTTCATCTATTTACCCGTGTCCTTGCCGGGAAGGTCCAGTCTTGTGAGTTCCAAGGAGGCTCACTTCATATTCCTCAGCGTTTCACTACCCTTTGCTTTTTTTTTTAGACAAAACAGATCAAGGATAATTGAGTTTTTCCACTTCCTGCTGAGTATTTCACTTTGTGTGCTCTAAAGGATGCCACAAAATGTCAGTGATGGGAAATTATTCTAAAAATAGAATTTTTATCTTTCATTTTAGTTGAACTTAAGAAGTAAAATCATTTAGAAACACTAATACTTGCTAGTTGGGTAAATGTTGGAAGAACATATAGTCTTATTTGAGTATTTAAAGGAGTTTTAGAAAGTATACATTCATGAACATGATGGGAAATTTCAATTATATCTATTTCTCATTCTAGATTATAGAAATGATTAAAATGTGAAATGTAGCAGTTGTCAATGATGATTCTAAAAATTATCCTAACTGTATTCAATTAAAATTTGTAATCATTACTTCTTTGTAGCATGGTGTGTCAGCCAAACATAAAGTAAAAAAAATTGAGGGAACAAAATAACAAATTGTATAAGCGTAATATTCTGCTATGTTTCTAATGAGCTCCAAGCTGTAATTTTCTAACAGAATGAAATAACTCTGTCAGAGGCAAAATCAATACTTTGAAAGTACACAGCGATGCTCTGTGAAATTAGAAATTGACCTTCCTTTTCCTTTATAAAATACACACAAGTGGGTTTAAATAGTTGGAGCACACAGAATATTTGGAGTATAGAGCTCATAACTATTTCTGCTGAGAAATAAAATTTGAGTGTTGTGTGCCTTCTTTATTTCTATAACACACATGTGAAGGTCAGAGGGTGACATGCGGAGGTCAGAGGGTGACAGGTGGAGGTCAGAGGGTGACATGTGAAGGTCAGAGGGTGACATGTGGAGGTCAGAAGGTGACATGTGAAGGTCAGAGGGTGACATGTGGAGGTCAGAGGGTGACATGTGGAGGTCAGAGGGTGACATGTGGAGGTCAGAGGGTGACATGTGGAGGTCAGAGGGTGACATGTGGAGGTCAGAGGGTGACATGTGGAGGTCAGAGGGTGACATGGGAAGGTCAGAGGGTGACATGTGGAGGTCAGAGGGTGACATGGGAAGGTCAGAGGGTGACATGTGGAGGTCAGAGGGTGACATGGGAAGGTTGGTCAGAGGGAGTCCATGCCCTGCTAACTTGTGGGCTCTGGAGGTAGAACCAGGTCACCAGCCTTGTGTGCACCTCCATCCCCTGAGCCACCTGAGCCTTGTGTGCACCTCTGTCCTCTGAGCCACCTGAGCCTTGTGTGCACCTCTGTCCCCTGAGCTACCTGAGCCTTGTGTGCACCTCTGTCCCCTGAGCCACCTGAGCCTTGTGTGCACCTCTGTCCCCTGAGCCACCTGAGCCTTGTGTGCACCTCTGTCCTCTGAGCCACCTGAGCCTTGTGTGCACCTCTGTCCCCTGGGCCACCTGAGCCTTGTGTGCACCTCTGTCCCCTGGGCCACCCGAGCCCTGTGTGCACCTCTGTCCCCTGGGCCACCTGAGCCTTGTGTGCACCTCTGTCCCCTGAGCCACCTGAGCCTTGTGTGCACCTCTGTCCCCTGGGCCACCTGAGCCTTGTGTGCACCTCTGTCCCCTGGGCCACCTGAGCCTTGTGTGCACCTCTGTCCCCTGAGCCACCTGTATGTGGTTGATTCGACACAGTCTCCTTCTGTCCTGATTCACCAATTCTTGTGCAAGTCTTATTATTTTATGTCATATCCTGCTTTTTTGGGGGTTTGGGATGTCTTGGTTTATTCCAGGACTTTGAACTGCAATCACTGTTACTTATTTCAAATATTTCCAAAATTTTAACTTTAAGGTTCATAGACACTTGCTTTTCTCAGAGCTGTCCCAGCTGTGTTACAAATGTCTGGGCAAGTTGTGCTCTCAACTTGACTGACTCTAGGAATTTTAAAATCATCTTACCTATTTCTGGGGTGACCCACTGGTTCTGTAAGTGTCATGCCCAGCCCACATTTGCGTAGCTCCAGCTCCAGTGTTTCTTTTGTGTTGATATCCAGCTGTATTATGCTTTGATCTGATTGTTTCTATAGACTTCTCTCCATTTTGTGATCTGCATATAGTATGTGTGTGTGTGTATGTGTGTGTGTGTGTGTGTGTGTGTGTGTGTGTGTGTGTGTGTGTGTGTTGTTAGGAATTAAATGCAGCCACACATGCTAGGCAAGTGCTCTGCTAACTTGTGGGCTCTGGAGGTAGAACCAGGTCACCAGCCATGTTTCTGGTCCAGAACAGTATCTTTTTTTTTTCCCTTCTCACTGAGGATCTTTTTAAAATAACTAATTAAAGCTCCATCAACGTTTTCTTCACTGTTGTAGTTTGTATTGTCTTTCAACTTCTTGTTTCTATTTTTAACTTTTTTTTCATGTTGAGGGCTGTTTGATCAGTCGCTGACATTTGAAGATAGTATGCACTCTGAGTGCTTGAGAGATGGCATGCCGGAGCCTTATAGCATCCTCTGCCCACTTGATCAGGTGGCTTATGACAATGGGGTGACTATAAATTGATGAGCTTGCTTTACTCTGGGAGGAGTCTGAAGTCTGAGAGGTGAGGCGAGTCATGAAAGCTCTGCCTGCCACACTTCCTGCTTCTCTGGTGAACACCCTGGACCCCAAGACTCAGGAGAGCCCTTTTGGCTGGCAACTCAGACAGGGTTGCTTATAATGGTAAGTTATAAGTGCCTCCCTGTGTGGCATTGGGAGAGGACACTGGAAGCTCTTTCTTCTGCATTTTGTCCCAGGCCCCATTTTTCTTTTGCTGACTTTAATTTGTGTCACTTCACTATTATAAAGAAAAAGTCACTTAGGTGATTTTGGAAGTCCCAGCATGCAAGTGACTCTTCTATCATCATCATCATCATCATCATCATCATCATCATCATCTTCATCATCATCATCTTCATCATCTTCATCATCATCATCTTCTTCTTCTTCTTCATCATCATCATCATCATCTTCTTCTTCTTCTTCTTCTTCTTCTTCATCATCATCATCATCATCATCATCATATTTTTCTTCTTCTTCCTTCTCCTCTTCTTTTTCCTCTTCCTCTTTTTCTTTTCTTTTTTCTTTTAGAGATGCAGACCAGGCAGGCCTCAAATTCGCCAAGGTCTTCCGACTTCTGTCTCTCAGATGCTGGGGTTATAGTCGTATGCCACTACAACTGGCTGGCAATTCCTAATTGAATCTTTAGATTGTATGAAAAATACTAAGTGCATATTGACATCTCAAAATATTAAGAAAAGAGCCCTTCATTTCAGAATGGGGTGGGGAGTTTTTTAAACAGTCTTCAGCTGTCCCTAAAGTCTCAGAGGTCCTTACCAGGCACTCCTAAATGTGAAAGTCTTTCACGTTAATACATTTCTCACAATGCTCACACTTGCACTAATGGCATAAAACAGTGATGGATAACACCGCATTAGCCTTTTCTGTGGGCCAAGCTATAGCAGTCCTTAAATCTATTATTTCTCCCTAGTGTGTGTGTGCATGAGGAACATGGAGGATAATCTCAGGAAACTGGCTGTGTTCTACAATCATAGGTCCTGAAGATTGAACTCAGGCTGTTAGACACACATGGCACTCTTTACCTACTGAGCCGTCTGGATGGCTAACCAGTTTCAGCAGCACAGTGCCGCAAGGAAAGACTAGTTTTCCTTAGGCTGACGGGATGAAGCAGTAAAGCCTGTAAATTGAATAGCAGTTTTAAGTGAGATAATAGGCGTTAATGTCTACAGTACTTCCAAATGCAGAAATGCAGCCGTCATTACAAAGAGAAGCACTATAGCAGCTCTTCTGCTGAAATCACTGTTAACCCAGTTTTACTTGAAAGTCCAAGTGACTGAGGAGCCAGTTACACAGGTGTTGGTATTTGGAAGACAGATCTATTTTATTCTATCATTTTTAAAATGAATAAAGTGAGCCTGTGAGTTAAGGAAAACAACTGATAATTTTGACTTCCAATGAGAAATCTCAGACTTTAAGAAAATAAAAAAAGGAGGCAGGCATGGTTGGCTCACATCTTTAATCCTAGGAGTCAGGAGGCAGAGGCAGGTGTGCCTCTGTGATTCTGAAGCCAGCCTGGTCTACAGAGTGAGTTCCAGAACAGCCAGGACCAGGGATACACAGAGAGACCCTGCCTCAAAAAATTACAAGCTTCGAAAACTTAAAGTGACTACTGGGAACTTTCCAAATATAGCATTTTCTGGTAAGATCAGGGATAATATTAAAAATTATTTGTCACTGAAAACTTTGTAATGAAATTTGCCAACACTTTGAAAGATCTGTATAACTTGAAGAAAGATTTGACAGTGAAATTATAAACTTACACATTGATAAAATATATGGTCTCCGTGAGGAACACATAGATGCCTTTAACGTAACAGAGAGAACGTGTTTGTTCATGAGCACTGGCTTTGGTCTTGCCATTTGTCCTTAGGAGATCAGTGCTTTTCAGCTTCAGTGCACAAATATCTGGGAGAGGCTATTAGAACATTCTTCCATTTTCAGGGGTATCTTGCTGTGAGGGGACATTTTCTCCACGTACTTCAGCCAAAACAACATGCCGCAGCTGCTTGAATGCAGAAGCAGACATGAGTCCAGATGTCTCGTATTAGGACAGATATTAAAGAGTTTGCCAAAAATACCACTCATCTACTAAATCATTTTTTTTGGAAAATGTAATTATTTTCATAAATTATATTACTAAACTATGTTCTGGGTTCATTATTGTTGTTTTGAAATGAGCTAATAAACATTTTAAAGTGCTGATTTTGATTTCAAGATGGCATATCTGAATAGCTGTAACTCACATGAAGGGAAGTCTTTGAATGGAAAATATAAAGTGGTCCTTAGCATGGAGTCTGAGAATTGCAGCTTGGGGCAGCCGGAAGGGGGCTGGACTTCTGAGGTGTGGGCGTGGTCGAGTGTTACTCTTTGTTGGTGCATTTCTCTGGACTTGTTCATTTCTTTGCTCCATACAGCAGCTCTTCATTCCCCGACTCAGGCTGTCTGGTGACATCTTGGGGGACACTGAAAAAGGGATCTACCAGCCCGTTAGCCCACTTGGTGGACACAGCCCTCTCTTCATTTTACTTAGTGGTCGTGACGCTGAGATACTTCTGATTTTTATCTCTTTTAAAAATAACCTCTGCTCTCCTGTCAAGATACGGGTACAGTGACTGGCTTTTGCTAGCGCCCCCTTACTCTTTTCTGTTGCAGAATGTCTACTGTATTATCTAGTTTTCAAACAGTTGCACTTAAACTATGATGATTCCTCTCTTCTCTTTTCAGGCACCTGGCAGGCTACCCTCTCCATAGACAATGCCTTAATTCCTGAAATATGCCCGTTCCTATAAACGGCCAAGACATGGCCACTGGGATCAAGTTGAAGATCTTGAAGCAGGAGATCAACCTGTACCTTCCGGTGGATCCCAAATGCAATCACATTTTAAAGAAAGGTAGAGGGAGATGTGTTATAGACAAGAGTGGAGGGTGGGGTGGGGAGGATGCCCCAGAGAGGTTAAGACCACCTGCTGCTTTTGCAGAGGACCAAGGGTGAGTTCCCAGCATCCACACACCAGGCAGCTCACTGCCATTTGTGGCTCTAGCTCCAGCAGGTTGGGGAATATATATATATCCAGGCCCTTATACAAACTAAAGAAAAATTAAAAAATAAAAAAAAGAGGAGTTAGAAGCAAATGAAGAAGTGGCGATGAGAACCAGGCCGCACAAGCCAAGGATAGCATCGACCATGAAAAACTGCAAGAGCGAGAGCCGCAGTACTGCAACTGTGATCTCAGATGTGAGCCTACCAGGTGAGTGAGTGCTACTTTAAATCACTCTGACATAACTGGCTGTAACAACTTCAGGTATAGTTTTTTTTTAATCCTATGTGGTGGGGGATTATTTGGGAAGTAGAAGGGACTATGGCAAGGGCGGTGAGAGAGCAGACAGGAAGACCAACGGGAGGTGGTGGTGGTGAATATTATCAATGTGTATCATACGCGTGTAGGAAAATGTCATTGCGAAAGCTGAGCAGCGGTGGTGCACGCCTTTAATCCCAGCACTGGGGAAACAGAGGCAGGGGGATCTCTGAGTTTGAGGCCAGCCTGGTCTGCTGAGCGAGTTTCAGGACAGCCAGGGCTACACAGAGAAACCCTGCCCCGGAAAATGAAAACAAAACAAAACAAAACAACAATGAAAAAGAAAAAATAAACATTTCCCTTCTCTGTCATATGACGACGATTTAAGGAGTGTAGCTGGCAAGATGTGCATCCATCCACCCACATCACTCAGGTGTAATCTCAAGTTTCCAGGCAGTCTTTAATTGCCTTGACCTCGAAGCAAGGAAGGGGGCTTCTGAATGGCGGAGGCAGGGGAGTGGCTGCTGGGGTGCTTAGGTTTTACTTAGTTCTATTTTGGATTCTCAAGAAAAGCTTGCCTGAGAGTGTTAGAAACAGCCAACAGTAAGAATTCCTTCTGCAGACTCCAAACATGGAGAAATTTGGGGCATCGCTCATTTTGGGGAGAGGGGAGCTGTATCTCACATTTTATACTATTCCTTTGGTGTAGCGGGAATGGCACCACTGTAATAGTTGAGAGGCATGGGTTATTCCCATGGGATGTGGTGGTCTCCTAAGCCCCTGTGCAGTTTACTCAAGGGAGGGCGCTGCTTTCCTGCCTTTCCATGTTTGGAAGCTGCGTCGTCTGCTTATGAACACAGAGCATAGAGAGCTGCCAGGGCACATGGCTGGGAGGCACGGTTGCAGCACAGTACAGGAACGTCAAGGCCTTAGGAAACCCCTGAGGGTGTCAACAGGCTCTGGACAAAGGTGCCCCATTCTTTCATAGCTAACCAAAGTTTAAGCATCACCCACTTAAGAGTTGGTACCACAGCCATTGGTAGAGGCTGTAACTCTCACTCACCTTGTCCTTCCTTTAACACAAGAGCTCACACTGCATAAGAAGTTATAATGCATTTTGCAAGATAAGTGCCTGAGGGAAAGCTCTCTGAATCCATGGCAGGAATAAAGCCCAAAGCTTGATGCCTAGAATCCGCAGCATGAAAATTGCAAGGAAGATGAGCCATTATTCATATTACACCAATGCATTACCAGAGAACTAACTCCAAGTTTATAACATGTTCAGGACTCAAGTGTTTCCCTTTCTTCATGTGACTAGAATTGCTTTCGATATTTTAGTGACAAGTAGACATATTTAAAATTAATGGAGAATCAGAAATGACAAGTAAAACCTAAATTGATGGGCTAGGTCAAATGAATAGAATTGTATTAGACAGAAGGAAGACAATGGTAATTTCAGGCAGCCTGCCTAAATGGCTGTAATTAGTCCTAATGCTGTTGGTGATGCTCACATGCTTCTGGTGGTCAGCGAGAGCCTGAAACACATGCACTCTGCAGTAAAACATTTCACTGTGCTACACAGAGATGTGAATGTACAAATTACTACTAGTTAAAAAATATTTCTCCCAAACAGACTGCCCTCTTTAATCAATGCCTTCTAGTTTTTTGACAACGCAGAAAGTACTATCTAGTATGTAAAAAAATGATTTCCTTAAAATTCACCAAATATTGAATAAAGTACTGATTAGTCTTAATGACAAAAGAAGGGAAGAAATATTGGGTAATAAAGAAAGGTGTGATCACAGATAAATAATAAGTGAATCATGAGCATAGTAGTTAATAAAAATTATATTAAATCTTGGATTTAGAGTATTAATTTTTTTCTTCTACGGACTGTCTTGTTTCAAATGCTCTGAACTGTACAGGTGTGTGTGTGTGTGTGTGTGTGTGTGTGTGTGTGTGTGTGTGTGTGTATGCATATGTGTGTGTGTATGTGAATGCATGTTGTATGTTTGGTAGAACAATAGAGTTAATGAAAGCAAGAGAGAGAGAAGAGGGGAGGGGAGAGATATAATGTTTTATTACTGGAAAAAAGAAGGTAGCACAAAGAGATGGATATTAATCAAGAAGCAACCTTTTAAAAATGTCAATCACAAAGATGCAAGAAAAGTTCAGTTTGGATATGAAATTCTAACAACTATCCAGAAAGTTAGCTGGAATGAAGGGACATGCAATACAGACAAGTTATTGCTCCAGAGGTGTGTACGTCTCTTTGAGGCTAAAGAGAAAGGTGCTTTCTGAAACTTTAGAGATGACACAATGTTACAATGAACACTATTCTTTCTTCTTTTTCCTTTTTTTTGGGGTTCCTTTTCTTTCTTTCATTGTTGTTCTTGTTTTTGCCATAAAAGGGATTTTATCAGGGCTGGATGAGGCAGCCCATTATGAGGAAAAGGGTCCCAGGAGCAGGCAAGGGAGTCAGAGATCCCCAAATTAAACAATTATAACATATATGCTGAGGACCTAGAGCAAACCCACGCAGGCTCCGTGATTGCCCCTTAAGTCTCCGTGAGCCCGATGAGCACTGCTTAGTTGATTCTGTGGGCAGAGTTCTCCTGGTGTCCTCCTCTTCTCTGTCTCCTACAGTCCTTCCTCCCCCTCTTCCTCAGGGTCCCCAAGCTCTGCCTAATGCTTGCCTGTGGGTCTCTGCATCTGTTCCCATCAGCTTCTGGAGGAAGGCCCTGATCCCTGAGTGTGGCAGAATACGTTAGGGATCATCTCATTTGCCTCCACCCGAATTCCCACTCCCCACCCCAACTCCTGCCACGCATGCTTGGTTCTGCCCTGGGTCTCCGGGTCACCCAGCTTCCAGATGAGCAGTTCTTCTGAAACACAGACTTCTTCTGTGTTTCAACTATACACCGCTGTGGTTTGTACATTGTATAAAGCTCAGTAAACGTGCATGACTCAGTGAAGGTGTGTACACGTAAGCAGGGCATAGTCAGCTCTTCCTTCCTTCCTTCCTTCCTTCCTTCCTTCCTTCTTTCCTTCCTTCCGCTATTGCGGACATGGCCTGGCAGAGCTTATTTAGTTTGTAGATGAGCCCTTCTTCAGCATAGACTCAGAGGCTACGGATAAAATACAAACACGCGCTAAGGGTGCTGCCCATCCTTCTAACACCCACTGGAGCCAGTCCATTCACAGATGCTCACATTGTACAGCTTCAGAAGGCACCGTTTGGAACTTGGGGGAATGAGAGGGTTGCCTGGAATTGTGCCACAGCCGGCCTTAGGAGGATCATTTTTGCTAGAATAGATTTGAGAGTTATTTTTTTTCATTTCCAGCAAGGTAAAGGACACATCAATATTAAAGAGGAGATGATGATAAAGTATCAATTTAGGACAGCTTTTCCCTAACTAGATGGTAGAGATGTAAGGGCCATGATGGGGTGTGAGTCCACCTGCTCCTGTTGCTGTGATGGCTGTTGGATTCTCCAGTAAATAAAAATTTCAGAAAGTTAAGCATCTAACTTTTGGGGCTGACAAGATTACTCACTGGCAAAAGCCACTTGCGTCCCAGCTAACAATGAGTTTGGTTTCTGGAAGCTACATGGTGAAAAGAGAGAACTGACTCCTGAAAGTTGTTCTGTGACCTGCTCATGATTGCTGTGGCATGTACACACCCCAGCAGGTGCATGCACACAGCTAATAAAAAACTCAGGAAAAATCCATATAACTTACACAAATACAAATACTTGTTTTCCCTTGGTGCAGAATCCATGAGATGGAAGGCTGATTCTAAGAGCATTTGAGAGACTGGATGTTTACAGGAATCGCAGTAGGAGGACATTAGGATAAGACTGCTAAGGTAGATTGAAATCTGGCTAATGGCCTAAAAGGCAATAGACTTGAACATATGGGGTCACTTTTTTTTATGTGATAGATGTCATTTGATGGCATATCCTCTCGCACAACAGTTGAGTGAACCTGGACTTCTCTGGAGATGTCAGTAAACGTGAAACCAGACTAGGCTGCTGTTGGGTTTCTGATATTTTTATTAATTTATCCTGAAAGCACATACAAAATATTATTTTGGTTCAGAGAGTTTTTTTTTTGTTTTTGTTTTGTTTTGTTTTTGAGACACGGCTTCTCTGTGTAGCCTTGGCTGCCCTGGACTCACTCTGTAGCCAGGCTGGCCTCAAACTCACAGAGATCCACCTGCCTCTACCTCCCCAAGTGCGGAGATTAAAGGCACCTCGCTGGGCTAAGAGAGAGACCTCTGGGTGACTTATTAACAGGCAGGCCAGATGTTCTTCTGAGGACTGGATACTCTACAGGTGAGGGTCAAAAAGGAAGATTTTCTTTTGCTTACACTAGAGAAGAAGGCAGCGGCCCTCTCCAGCTTGAAAGAGTCTTTTGGGAAATCTAATGGCCAGAATCATCCTCTCAATCCTTGGCTTGTGAATCACATCTCTGCAGTGAGGATGCCCACGTGCCTTTTTTTTTTTTAAGTACCAGGAGATGTCTCCAAGTCCAGAGGCTTGGTCCTTCTTGAAATGTAAACGCCTAGGGAAACAGCATCCAGGGAAGGTAGTGACCAGATGGCCTCGCCATGGTGTCCTTTTCGGTGTGAGAACTCAGCTTCATTGCTAGAAAAACATATCATTCCTGAGATAATCTTTACGGTAAGAGAAAATATTTCTAGGAGAAATGAAAAGAAGTTACTACATTAGGGCTTTTCTATCTCTATACTATACACATTTATAATACTGTTCTAATGTTGGAGGCTAGGGTGCTTTTCCAAATTTATTATTTGAGAATTCTACACAAGAATATAATGTGTTTTGGCAAAACCACTGGCACTTGCTTTCCTCCAAGTCCTTCTGTCCTCTCACCAATTTCATGTGCACTGCCAGTATGTGCATGGGTGTTGGACCATATGCTGCATAGCTTCTCAGTGGTTTTGTCTTAGGAAAACTGACCTCCTTTCCTCTAGCAACCATCAATTGCCAATAGCCCCCAAGCTAAGGGTGGGAGTTTGTGAGCCTCACACCCCAATCCATACTGGGATTTTGTCTGGCTTGAGCTTGTGCATGAAGCCACAGTCATTGTGCATTCATGTAAGGTCTGGAAAACACTGTCCTGTTGTGGTCATCTTCTTCTCTTCTCCTATAGTCTTTCTGCCTCTCCTCCTCTGTGATGGTCATCCCCGAGCCTTGAGAAGAGGGATTGTGATACAGATGCCCATTTTAGGGCAGAACACTCCACGGTCTCTTATTCTCTGGACTTACAACAGTTGTGGGTCTCTTCCTTAATTACCATCTATTACAAAAAAAGGAGCTTCTCCAGAGAAGGTTGCAAGCCTCACTATTTTACTGGTGTACAGGGAAGCATTTAGGGGCAGTTTAATATTATGTTCACTCAGCAGGATAATAGCAGTAGGCTCTTTCCTAGGACCTAGGCCCTGTGTAGCCATAGGATCTTGGTCCAGCTAACAGTATAAGGCACGGATCCCACCTTATGGAGTGGGTCTTAAATCCAATCAGAAAGCAATTGATTAGCCCTACAGCATTCATGTCACAGTTGCACCAATGGCATATGTGCTGGGGCCAGTTGATAATGTAGCGTGCAGAATTCATAGCTAGGCCAGACTGTTGATTACATCTCTTCCTTGGCAGCTTGCTGTATATCATGTCTGACGCTATGGTAACGGAGCTTTCTTGTTAGTTCCAGCTTGGTTTCCCCAGGTCCTTAGACTCACATATATGGTGTCTTCAACAATAGGGTCCTACCATCAAGTTCTGGAAGGTAGCCAAAGGAGAGACAACAGTGTGTATTGTTTTTGGAGGGTCTATGAGACCTTATGAGCAACAACTGTAAAAAGGTATCCCACACCTGTTGTTTTAAATGAAAATCCCAAACGTTCTACTTTACCAATAATGACTCAGGAGCCAGATGCTGGGCTGAAAACCTGCTAGCTCAGAAAGGCAGAGAAATCACCATGCTGACCTTCCTACTCAGCTCAAAGCTCAGAAAGCCCCTAAGGCCAAGGAGCTGAAGAGCTGAAGAACTGAAGAGCTAAGAGCCAAAGAGCTCCTTCTTCTCCTCACAGTGTCTTAAATACCCTTCAACTCAAAGTCCCTCCTAGTCTTAACTTTACTAAATGCTGTGCACAGAAAGCTCTTGGGTTAAAGATGAGTGTTAGGACTCAACCGCACCAAACAAGACATGTGCTTACAGTTATCAATCACTGGGATCACAATGGGCTCAAATATCCTGTAACGCTCATCTGGCAGTGGAATTCTGGTTTGATAGCATATGGTGTCTGGAAAAGGCATCAGTCACCTGAATAGAGTAATCCACGTAAACTCTTTATATACACACACATTTTAGAAGTATCTACAAAGGTCTTTTCAGAGGTCTGTAATATAGGTGGCCTCTCCCGGTGCCCTTTCCTCTACGCTGCCCTCCCATGCCCCACCACACTTAACCTCTCTCCTGCTTCATTATTCTCCTCTCCACCTCACAAGGCCTGCATTCTATTACTCCCCTACTCTTGAAAGCCCTCCCTCCACGGTCCCTTTCAAGTTCTCTGACTTCCATAAGTAAGCTAACTTAAATACATGTAGTTAAACATTCAAAGCTAGGATGCTCATATGAAAAAAAAAATATGACGTTTGTCTTCCTGAGTTTCACTTTATTCAGGATTATCATTTCCAGCTCCACCCATTTACCTGCCAATTTTATTATTTTTATTCCCGAATGAAATTACATTGTATGTACGCAGCACATTTTCATTATCCCATGCATCAGTAGATAAGCTTCAGAGGTTGTTTCCATTTCCTGGCTATTGCCAAGTAAACATCAGATGAGTAAACATCTGAGTATAATATGTAGTCTTTTGGGTATATGCTCAGGAGCAGTACAGCTGGGTCTTTTGGTAGATTTGTTTTTAGCTGGTTGGGGGACCTCTACACTGACTCCATACTTTACACTTCCTCCAGCCATGAGGAGTGATCCTCGTCTCTACATTGTCCTCAGCATTTATTGTCCTTTATTTTCTTGACTTTAGCTATTCTGGCTAGGTGGCTGGGGTAAGATGAAATTTCAAAGTAGTCCTCTCTCTCTCTCTCTCTCTCTCTCTCTCTCTCTCCCTCTCCCTCCCTCCCTCCCCCCCCCTCTCTCTCTCCTGTGTTTTTGAAGCAGGGTTTCTCTTTGTAGCCCTAGCTATCCTGGAACTTGCTATGTATACTAGGTTGGCCTCGAATTCACAGATATCTGTCTGCCTCTGCCTCTGCCTCTGCCTCTGGAGTGCTAGGATTAAAGGTGTGCACCACCACTGGCCAGCTCAAAGCAGTTGTAATTCGCATCCCACTGATTGCTAAGGAAGAGAAACAATTAAAAATATATTTCTTAGCCGTTTATATGTCCTCATTTAAAAAAGAATGCTGTGTTCAATTTCACAGCTAATTTTTAATTGGGTTGCTTTTGTCTTGGTGTTTAGTTTTATGCATTATATGTGTATTTTAGACACTTGTCCTCTGTCAGATGTATAGCTGGGAAAAACCCTTCACCCAGTTTTGTAGGCTGCCTCTTCACTTGATTATGGTGTCCTTTGATTTAGCTTCATGAAGTCCTTGTCAGTGTGGGTTGTAATCCCTGAACAACCAGATAGCAGTCCTTACCTGTCAGGTGAGGGTTTCTCCTCCTCCTCTTCCCCCTCCTCCTCCTCCTCCTCCTCCTCCTCCTCCTCTATTTCTTATACAATATTCAGCCTGCATGTGAGCCAACAGGCCAGAAGAGGGCACCAGATCTCATTATAGATGGTTGTGAGCCACCGTGTGCTTGCTGGGAACTGAACTCAGGACCTTTGGAAGAACAGCCAATGCTCTTAACCTCTGAGCCATCTCGGGTGAGGGCTTCTTACAGGAGCAACTGTAGCAACATCAGCACCACTGGGAACATTTCACAGGCGCATAACCTTACATATACTGAATTAGAAGCCCTGGGGCTAGGGCCAGCAATTTCTTAAACCTGTCTGCTAAGTGACTCTGATATAAGTCACAGCTTGGGAACTTCTGCCATAGACCATCCATCTGTGAGCCGGTTCCATTATCTTTCCTCTTTCCTCTTTCCTCTTTCCTACATTTATCATGTTGTTTGCAACCATGATTTACTGATTCTTTAGCAACCACTGTTTATGCACTGTTATGATGATGTTCACTTAATAGGTTTGATAGAAAAAACAATGAGTAAATCCATCCACAGGAAGTATCTTAATGCAATGAGAAGGTTATTGATTCTCATGTCTTCATGAAGAGTTGTATAACTGGATTAGCTGTCAACTATTTTAGACATCTTAAATACAGTCATGTTAGCAGAAGGGGCTGGACCTAGTAGTTGTGAACTTGTTCACGTTCTTCAAAGCAAATAGCATTTGCAACGCCAAGTCAAAATATAGTTTCTGACTAAAGAGTGATGAACAGAGTGGTATGTTGGGAGATCCACCAGAGAGCAGAGGGCTGACATTTGCCATGTTTTATCCAATATTTTCTGTTGCATCACCAGTACACTTAGGAGATAATAATGACCGATTTTATATATTTCATAGATGTTTTTAAGTGGATGAAATTCACTATCACCTCTCTCTTTTTGATGCCTGAATTGTGGAAAGTGTTCTTTGGTATCTGTGGCTTGCTTTCTGTACCCTCACAAGGGGAACATCAGAATGCCTTTTATCTGTAAGCAATGCCTTCTCTTACCCAGAAGTGAGCTCAGTCTTATTTGGGAACTCCAGGGGCCTACAAATAAACAACCCATTTGCCCAGGTAATCTGTTCTTCTTGAACATTAGGGGAGATATCATACTGTAAAAATTCCATTTCTAAAATCCCCCAAGTGCTCTTAGCACAAGGAAATAAAACATATGGGGCTGATTATAATCATTCCCAAATTCTCGTTACAGTTTGCTGAACAGAAATCTGATTTGCTTGGCTTTCATGACAAAGATCAGAAGAACTAACTCACGAAGGAGAAGAAATGCATATTGAGGAAGACATAATTGCTAGCATGTGTATTTCAGTGCCACAACAAGGCACAGACACAAGTGTGACATTAAAACATGTGATGAGGAAAAAAAGGACCCACATTTAGCCAATAGTACGTTCCTTAAAATTGAAGAGCAAATAATCCAGGCTAATAGCATAGAAACCATGAGCATTTATGACTCCAGAAAGTGAATGTGTTCCTGCCTCCTGTGTTGCTCATTTTCATAAAGCAGAATTGTTTTTATGGACTGCTGAATGACTCTGCACAGCCCTTGCTCCTCGTTGCTTCTGAGAGTGCATCGGAAGAAGCAGTCATTACTTTAAAAATTGTCAGTGCTTTTTTCAAGTTTCTATGGCTGTTATGTTGTATTGAAGAGCTATTTCATATCTTAATATCCAAATATGAACCAAGTGAGAAAATTCCCCTTTCTCATCAAAAACTTATGTGTCAGAGGTTTTTATTTTGTTTAAATTTTTAAAAAAATTTCGTGTGTATGGACGTTTTGTCTGCAAGTTTGTCCATGTACCACATGCATGCCCGGTGCCCTCAGAGGCCAGAAGAGGACATTGGATCTCCTAGAGCTGTAGTCCCCACAATTGTGAGTTGCCATGTGGGTGCTGAGAATCAAATCTGGGTCCTCTGGAAGGATGGCCAGTGCTTTTAACTATAGAGCTTGACTCCAACTTGGCTACAGTTCTCAGCTGTCCAGCCCTAGGGTTATAGTTATAGTCAAGTTATAGGAAATGTTCCTGTGTGATGACACAGTTGCTGTTTACCCTTCTGTTTATTTTTTAGTTCTATTTTCTGACTTTTTCTGTTCAGCTTAATGATTTATATTTTGGGGCTTGGCTTGATAGTCTCACAGTACCAAAATAAAAAAGAATAAATGCTGGACCATTCTTCAAGTTCTTTCATTGGGTGGAGTTTTCTGGTCTTTACTCCTTCACTGCTGGTCTGGTGTGAGCTTACATAGGCTTGGGGTTGGGCAGTCCTATGCACTGTGTACCCATCACTGCTATGATGTGCCCTTCCCCTATGACCCCAACTTGACCAAGAACTGTCCTGTAACAATATAGCACTCTTCTTTGAATATCTTCTTTTCCAATCAGGCCTGGAATCCTTGACTATTTGAAGATGCTACTATGTGTGTGTTTGTGTGTATACACACACACAGATGTGTGCACATGAATCCATTTACCATGACTCTGAGGATTCAGGTGCAGTCATTTCCTTTTACCTTTGTGCTAAAGACAGAGTACAGGATCTTCTTTTTAACAATCATCAAAATGGATTTTAAAAAGGAATATTAAAATTTAAGAAGTTAAAAAGTATTTCAAAATAATAATTATTTTTTCGGCACATTAGTTCTTCCATGTCCTTTCCTGTTTCTCTATTTTCTTGTTGTCAATTTAGAAAACTAGTTCCATAGCAGAAAAGGTATGGTATCATATTTTACGAGCTATGAACTTACAAAACAAATCTTAACATAGCAAAATGTAAGGGTGTTGATTCCAGAATATACTTCAATGGAAACTAAACCAGCCAAAGGATGGAAGAAACTTAGAGGAATTTTAATTCATAATATGGCTGCTCTGGCAAGAGTTCATATCCAAAGACCTTCTAGGTTTGTGGGATCCAGCTGAAATACAGATAAATCTTTAAACCCAGGAGACAGAGGC
This sequence comes from Acomys minous, assembly GCF_964271855.1. NCBI lineage: Eukaryota > Metazoa > Chordata > Mammalia > Rodentia > Muridae > Acomys > Acomys minous. The sequence continues at coordinate 51,871,856 of NC_140486.1, forward strand.
AAAGCAGATCTCTGAGTTCAAGGCTAGCCTAGAATAGAGCAAGTTCCAAGTAGAGAAAAGCTTAGGTGCAGGCTTAGTGGTACAAACCTTTTTAATCCTAGCACTCAGGAGACAAGAAGCATGCAGATCTCTGAGTTTTAGTTGGTGGTGTTCAGGCAGTTGAGCCTGAGAGTGAGTGAGAGGTAGCGCCGTGGAGCTGAGTTCATGGCAGTTGGGTTTGTGGGATTCAGAGGCAATTTATTACAGGGAGAGTTTTACACAGAGAGAGAGGTTGAAGAGAGAACAAGCTAGATGCAGGTGAAGGCAAAATTAGCCAGAGAATAAGAAGGAGCCAGAAGATTAGAACATATTACCAAAGTTACTATGAGGCACAACAATTCAGTCAGAGGCCGAGAGAGAAGCCAGATTGAGTCAGTCAGCTTGGAGAGAAGTTTGAGCCCCAACAGCTGAGTTGAACCAGCCAGCCAGAGTTCAGAAAGATCTAGAAAGGGTGAACTTATTCAGCAGTAACTCTCAGAGGCTGAAAACATTCTAGGCCTAGATTAGATTGTACGGAGGCTAGAAGCTTCCAGGACTAGGGCTAGGTTAGCAGAGGCAGTAAGTCTCTGAGACGATAATCACATTTGGAGAAAGAGTTACTTTTACAAAGGGACACACGTTTGATCATAACATTTATTTCTAAAAAGTAACTCAAAGAGCCACGTCATAGGATTTCTTAATTAATACATAGCCTATGAAATTGAAAATGTTTTATATTTCTTTACTGAAACAGAGTGGGCAGTAATCTCGCCTTACAGATAAGCAAAGTTTGTGATCGTTGGCACCATTCTAAGAAAGATTTATAGATATCTCACTTTGTGCTGCCCTATGAAAACTAGGCTGTCTGTCTTCCTGTCTTTCTTCTTTGCCCCTTACCTATGCAGTCTGTATACTTGTTAGTCTGTTTCCTTTTCTCTAGTGAATTCTTTTGGAAACATGTTTCTCTGTGGCTGCCTGGCACTGAGAGATATGTCCTAATCTTAATGTAGTGCTCAGCCCAGGACGAAAGCAGTCACATTAACAATAAGGTTAACTAAAACACAGTAAACCAGCCACATTTTGCAGCTGTACATTTTTATCCCTGGCACTATAAATGTGCGTGGTGGTTCATTTTACACCACTCCGCAACCCAAGAGTTTATGCCTGGCAGCTTTAAATAGAGAAAATGAATATTTTTAAAACAGCCCAGAACTATTGGTATGAATCAAGTAATTTGGGCTAGGAATGGATAGTGAATAAAACCTACTGCATTCTGTAATTTTGTGGCAACTACCTGTTTCTGACAGGAAAAGTAGACTTTTTTTTTTTTTGGTCCTGAAAGTGCCTATAAAAATTCACTGAAGGGACTGAAGGGATGGGGGTATTGCTTGCATTAGTTTTCTCTTTGGCTCTTTAGGAGCGCCAAGCATCCCAGGGTGGTGAAACAGGCTCCGTGTGCTAGGATAATGCCGGCACCTGTCTTCCAGGTGTCTAGACAGAATTTAATGAGAAACAGATGTGAAGCTCTCGGCACAGAGTTGGCCAGTGGTACTCTGCAAACATCACGGTCGTTGTTACTTACTATCAGCTGGCTTCCTAGGCAGTCTTACTGCGTTGTTAGCAAGTTGTAGGGACGAAAGACGCATGGATATGGTCTCTCTTCCCCTTGTGACTCGCTTCCCTCAGGAGGGCCGGAAGGCTCAGCTATTCTCGGCTGGATCTAGAAACGTTACCACGGAACTGTTTTCTGGGTGGGATGCTGACAGAGAGGAACTTTATTTCATAATTTGTTTCACCCGGTCCTCGAGCCCTGCCTCACCGTCTTCTTTAAGATGGCATGCTGTTTTGGAAAGTTGACGTACTTCTAATCGTTTTCATGAGCTGGGGATTATGTCTCTTCAGGGCTTAGAACTTTTTAGTCTTATCTACACACCAACCTCCATCTTTTACCAGATACTGGCTTTGTTTTGTTTTCTTCTCACCTTTACTTTTGTCTTTTTCTCACCTCCCTACTCTCCTGACTTAGGTTTTGGAAGTTCCTGTTAGGTGAGGGTAGGGGGGCGGGGGGGCGGGGAGAAATGAAGGAAGAAGAGACATGTAGACGAGTCTAACTTGACTGAGCTGCTGTACCATCATCGCTTCCCGTCAGCCATTTAGATGCCCTTGCCACACTGGCCGCTGTGACCGCTGCTTCTGCAGGCTTCCTGCTGCGAACAGTCCATCCACGACCCCTCGGTGAACGTAGTGTTCTTCTTGCTGGTGCTTTGGGACTCTCAGTCCTATACCAGGTGGAACACTGCCAGCCTTTCTGGAGAGTGGTACTCATGATGACTGTGCCCTTGTCTTGCCACTGGGGTAGGCATGCCTGCTCCCGACGGCAGGGCTCTTCCCATAGGCCATCACGGCAAATTGACTCAGGATCAACCAGAATCCCCTGGTTCCGGGCGCCGGGGACTCGGGAAAGGGAAGTGAACACTCTCTTGACATTTCTGTCCTGTGTTCTGTTGCGATAACTTTCTTCAGTTGCTCTGCCTTGTCCATTTTTTGTTTTTGTTTTGTTTTGTTGAGACAGGGTTTCTCTGTGTAGCCTTGGCTGTCCTGGACTCGCTTTGTAGACCAGGCTGGCCTCGAACTCACAGCGAACCACCTGCCTCTGCCTCCTGAGTGCTGGGATTAAAGGTGTAGGTCACCACACCCAGCAGGAAAGATTTATTTATTTATTATGTATACAGTGTTCTGCCTGTAGGTCGGAAGAGGGCATCAGACTCATTATAGATGGTTGTGAGCCACATTGTGGTTGCTGGGAATTGAATTCATGACCTCTGGGAGAGCAGCTAGTGCTCCTCACCTCTGAGCCATCTCTCCACCCCCTACGCCTTGTCCTTAATCTCATCTCTTCCAGCTCAAACCTTGGCTCAAAGTCCCTGGCGCTCTTTTTCTCTTTGAACTGTGCATTTTGTATGTCTTTTGCTCTACTTGTTCGTTTTCTCTGTAGATCTCTATAAAGTTGACTACCAATAACCACATGGCAGAGTCATGTTAGGCTGTCTTGAAGTCTCTTGCATGAAACAGATAAATGCGTTATGTTTAATTTAGCCTCAAACAAACTCTTAGGACAGGGCCTGAAAGCGGGTACAGTCTTTGCCAAAAAAGAACAGAAGAATGGTCTCTAGCCCACTGGCTAGTATTGTTACCCTCTGAAACCCCTGGAGCCGGTTGAGCTGGGCCTGCATAGTCTGCACAGCCCTTAGTACTATTGTTCTTGAGAGATGGTCTTCTAAGCTCTGCTACAGTGTTCAACCACGTTGTTCATCCAAAGTCCTAAGGTCTTCCACAGTCGATCTGAAGGAAAAACCACATGATCAGGCTTGTAACAGCAACAGTTACTACTTCCTCCTGGTACTAATTTCTGTCTTAGTTTGTTTTTTATTGCTGTGAAAAGAACACCATGACCAAGGCAACTTATACAAGAAAGCGGCAGAGGCAGGCGGACCTCCATGAGTTCGAGGCCAGCTTGCTCTATGTAGTGAGTTCTAGGATAGCCAGAGCTACATAGCGGGACTCTGTCTTGAAAAAGCAAGCAAGCAAGCAAAAAGAAAGCATTTAATGGTCTTACAGTTCCAGAGGGTTAGACTCTGGAGTGAAGGCATGGTGACAGGGACAGCTGAGAGATCACATCTTCATCCACAAGCAGGAGGCAGAGAGAGAGAGAGAGAGAGAGAGAGAGAGAGAGAGAGAGAGAGAGAGAGAGAGAGAGAGAGAGAGAGAGAGAGAGAATGAGAGAGAGAATATGAGAGAGCTGACTCAAAATGGCAAGAGTCTTTGAAAGCCTCAAAGCCTATCTCCCGGGACATACTTCCTCCAGCAAGACCACACCTCCTAGTCCTGCCCAAACAGTTACCAACCCAAGACCAAGCAGTCAAACATATGAATCCATGGTGCCCACTGTCAGTCAAACAAACACAGCCAGGGAAGCCTATTACAATGGTTAATCTTGTCACTTTGACTTGATCTAGACTTAAGAGGCAAGCCTGTGGGCACTCCTGTGGAGGAGTTTTTTCTTGATTATAATTGAAGTGGGAACATCTCTGAGGTAAGGGAGGCTCCTGGGAGCCTATGAGGTTGACCCTAGCTGAGGCTCCTAGCAGCTAGGGATATGGAGCCTGAAGTTGGCACCTCCTGGGACTTCTAGTAGAAGCAGGGGGACACTATCCCACCCATCAAACCTTCTACCCAAAAACTGTCTCATCTACGAGAAGGGCAGGGATAAAGATGGAGCAGAGATTGAGGGAAGGGCAAACCAACGACTGGCCCAACTTGAGACTCACGCCATGAGAGAGAGCCAACCTCGGACACTGTTAATGACACTCTGCTATGCTTGCAGACAGGAGCCTAGCATAACTGTCTTCTGAGCGGCTTCGTCCAGAAGCGGATGGAAACAGATGCAGAGACCCACAGCCAAGCAACAGGCAGAGCTTGGGGAGTCTTGTGGAAAAGTGTGTTTGGGGGTGAGATGGGAGGAGAAGGATTGAGGGAGCCAGAGGGGACAGGACATTACAAGAAGACCTACAGAGTAAACTAACCTGGGTCCCTTGGGGACTCACAGAGACTGAATGACAGTCAAAGAACATGCATGGGCTGGACCTAGACCCCCTACATATATGTAGCAGATGTGCAGCTTGGTCATATGTGGGTCCCCTACAAAAGGTAGTGGGTGCTGTCTCTTACTCTGTTGCCTTTCGATAGATGCCTTTCCTTTAGCTGGGCTGCCTCCTCTGGCCTCAGTGGGAGAGGAAGCACTCAGTCCTGCTGCCACTTCAGGTGCCAGGGTGGCTTGGTGTCCCTCGGGGGCCCACCCTTCTCTGAGAAGGAGAGGGGGAATGGGGAGTGAGGGTGGGACTGGGAAGAGAGGAGGGAAGAGGGCTGGGATACAGCTGTAAAGTGACTAAATAAATAAATGAAAAAAATGATCGAATGTATGCACACAAACCTCAGTGGGTAGCTCAATCACTCAAAATAGGCTCTTGACTCAGTAAAAAAACCTGCAGCATGCTGCTGACCTGATGTGATTTGCAGTAGGCATTTTTTTTTAGTAACTAGCAATATACTTTCTTTTTTGTTGTTTTCTTTCTTTCTTTTTTTAAAGACAAGGTTTCTCTGTGTTGGCCTGGACTTGCTTTGTAGATCAGGCTAACCTCAAACCCACAGAGATCTGCCTGCATCTGCTTCCCGAGTGCTAGGATTATAGGCATGTGCCATCACTCCTGGCTCTAGCAGTATACTTTCAAATAAAGATAAAATTAGTCAGAGTAACTATATAGTCATTTGTTACTATTGCTGAACATTGTATAAAAACATAATTTCATGTCTTGTACTGTTTTGTGCCTGGGAGTGCAGCAGGACTGTTTATACTAGTATCACCATTAGTGTGGAAGTGTGACATCATGCTATGATGTCACAGCTACATCATCTGACCATGGGGATTTTCATTTCTCTAAAAATCCTGTGGAATGTTCATTGTACATGGACACATACACACACACACACACACACACACACACACACACACACACACACACCAACTAAGTAATGAACTTTATTCTAGACTTGAACAGATATTAATAATACTAAATCCTCAGTACATCTTATTTTATCATAATGATGACATCAAAAGATCTTTTGTCTGTTATATGACAATGAAGCACACACATCATTCAAGATAGGTTGGATTACATAGTTGTGACAGATAACCACCTAACCTCAGTGATTTAAAAATCAGAATCTACTCAGCAAGGGCCAGCAGCAGGTTTCTCATGTCAGGGGAAAGGATACCCTGTCCTGTGACAATGCTGAACCATAGCATGTTTATGCGATCAATACAGCAGGCAGAGACCTCTGGAGATTGTCATGCCAGTGATGAAATGTTTCTGTCTAAAAAAGGCACTCAGCGCTCGGCTCATAACACTGACCAGAAGTCATCTCTTGGCCTTGCCCAGCTGCCGGGAAATGCATCTTCTGTGTGTAAGAGGCAGATCTGCATGTCCGTGAGCTTGGATAATATCTCCCATAGTTTAAGGTCCCTACTGGGTTAAGCCAGATGAGACAAAGATACCAGGTGAGGTATCTTTCTTTTGTGTGCTCTCTCTGGACAGCTGAGGCTTGCTTTTAGAATGTTAACACTTGAAGACTTGCTGCTAGGTCTTCTTAAAGTTGGCAATGGTAGATTTTGCTCACATTTTATAAAAAAAAAAATCTCATGGAACTGCCATTGTAGATTTGGCGTCTGATGCTGACCAGAATGGTTTATGTGGCGTGTGTCTGTATATATATATCTGCGTATATGTGCATTCATCCAATGTGGATTTGGACCTCTTAAGAGGACCAGACATTTTTGTGGAGACCAAGAATATAGAAGCAAAGAGTTTCTCTGTAAATCCACAAAGGGACAAATCAGGGATGCAGGGTGTATGCTATGAGAGGGCATGAGGAGCAGCTGTTACTTTTCCTTATAAAGGATGTCCAGGGTGTAAGGTATGAATGTCTCCATCCGAAATTGTTATTACTCTAGAGAGGATAGTGTTTGCGTCTACTATGTCAACCATTTCTATGTTTTAAAGGGAAGAAAAAAAACCTACTATGGGGACTTTCATCTTATCTTAGAAATAATGCGACAATTGTGAAAGCTTCACGTTTTAAGCGCCTGTCATTTATCATTGCCTATAGTGTGGAAATATAGATGTGCAGATAGATATATATATATAAATCCACTGAGCATACTTCTGTGCCATAGTAGCCAGCATATAGTTTATGCGCTTCAGGACCTATATGAGGAAAGACAGAAAGAAGTAGAGTTCAAAAGGTTCACCCTCCTCACTCTGTGGAGCAGCCCCTAGGCCTTCTGGGGAAGAGTTTTCCATAGCATTAGTAAGAAGAGAGCTTGTTTGAGAGCTTTCCTGGCTTCTGAAAACACTGCAAACTACCTCGATATAAATAACCTTCTGTTGCTTCCTCAACAGGATTATTAGATTGCTGACTTGGCAAAGCACAATTACTTCCATTCCTTTCGTATTATTTATGTAACTCAGCATTAGCTTTCCAACATTTCTTGCCTAATGGCTCTGAAAAATCAACAATGCAAGCACTTCGGGGAGAGAGACCGTGGGAGTGTTAGGGTAAAGCTTTGATAAGGGACCACGCTGCACTCTCTGATCTGTTCAGCCAGTGAATGGAAAGCATGGAACGGCCACATCTGGCAGAAAGAATAAGAAATTTATAAGTGGGGGCTCAGGACAGAGGCTTGGAAGGAACAGAGCAGAAGAGAAACTCTGTCTTTCTAAGTTTGCTCACATCTTCCTTTTATCCTGAAATATTTATTTCCAAGCAATATATGATTGTTGTGAATAATTAAATGCTACACAAATATTTAATAAGATAAAAATCCCCTACAGTTTCACTCTGCAGAAATAACGGGCACTAACAGCTAGTGTGCATTTGTCTAGGATTCACTTTCGGTTTCCCTGCGGTCTCTTTCTCTGTTCCTTCCCGCTCTTTCATCTTCTCCTCTCCCTTCTGGCTTTTTCTTCTCTTCCTCGCTTTCCCCCCTTTTCTTTCTTTCTACCCCCTCCTTTCCATTTCTTCTCTTTGGTCTGGTTCGTTCCCTCTCTTCCTATTGCTTATGCACACATGGGATTGTGGGTCAAAGACTTTGTAGTTCTTTCTTTATCTAAATTTTATTTTATTAGTTATGTGTGTGTGTGTGCGTGTGCATGTGTGTGGAGGTTCAAGAACAATCAGGAGTCGGTTCTCACTTCCCGCTTTGCTGAAGCAGGCCACTCTTGCTTTTGCCATACTGCGTACTCCAGGTAGCTGCCTCACGAGCTTTTGGGTGATTCCCCTCTCTCTGTCCCCTCTGTTGCTCTAAACGTGTCAGGGTTCCAGGCAGCGGCTGCTCTACCCAGCTTCTAGTGATGGAACTCATACTGTCAGGCTTGCATGGTAAGCACTTTTACCCGCTGATCCATCTTGCTGGTCAGTTATCTGTCTTTTTGACACAGAGTATAAATGCATAGCTCGTGCTGACACGGAGTTCTCTATGTAGTTCAGCTTTGTTTTGAGCTAGATATCTTTCTGCCTCAGTGTCCCAAGTTCTGGGATTATGGGTGTGCTCCATCACCCCTGACTGACAAATCAGGTGAGCATATTGCTTAGGCATAGAAGAGTCTATAAATTTATCTTCACAATCACATTAACAGATGAATTCATAAGATTAATGAATCCACAAGAAATATCAGTTTGTCTGGTCTACTCCTGGTGGTGTGTGTGTATGTGTGTGTGTGTGTGTGTGTGTGTGTGTGTGTGTGTGTGTGTGTGTGTGCTGGTGACTGAACCCAAGACTTCATGCATGCCGGATAAACACTCTGGCACTGGCCCTTAAAAATTTTTTTATTCTAAGCTTTCAGATAAGGTTTCACTTATTTTTCCTTGTAAGTAGTCCTGATGATCCTCCTGCCTCAGCCTCCTGAGTACCTAGGCTTACAGATATGCATCACCATGCTTGTATTATTTCTTTATATAAATATACATATACATGTATATATATATACACACACACATTGTTGGCTTATAGTTTTTCTTCTATGACTTTCCTATTAAAGTCTATATTTTTCACTTAAAAATTGATTTATATATATATATATATATATATATATATATATATATATATATGTTAATTTGTTTGGCATGCATTATGTATGTTGCCTATGCACTTTTATTACGGCCTTTGTTCTCTTCATCTTGTGATTGGTAGCTTTCAAATACCTACATGAGCATGCGTAGCTCTAATTCCTCCTGGGTTTCATGTGATACTTAGAAACATTTTATTCTCAGGCTATGAGAAATACTTATAGTGCTTCCTTCGTGAGTTTAATTTCTTGCTTTATATGTGAGTTTATCATGCTTCCAGAATTCATTTTAGAGCAGATGCAAGATGAATTTGATTTACTTGTTTTCCAAATAGCTGGCTTATTTTGCAGTCTGCTTCTCTGGGTAGTCTGCCTGCCCCTCTGCTGACTTAAAGTACTATTCTTATCAGATATCAGACTTCCATGGTTGGACCTGTTTTGTCTTCCTAATTCTGGCTTTCCATTTCTGAGTGGAATGCTGTGGTTTTATTACTGTAGTTTTAATATATTCAAATAATTAGGCAATCATTCACTTTTTTTTTTTGCTTAAAACAGTATTAGGTTTAAAGCTAGAATGGGATTATTGATTTTATTACTATTGAATTTATAGATTAATTTTGGGGGAAAATAATATCTTTAAGTCAAGTCTTTCTGGCCAAAAATGAAGGTAATTTTTCTAGTTCCCATTAATGTCTGTGGTGGGGTTGGAAGCCCTCCTTTTAACACAGGATGCCTTTCTGGCTATGCTGTCCAGAATGGTATGGAGGTTTTGTTTCAACAATAAATATGCTTTCCACACTATGTTCCTAAGAAGATGCAAAGCAAGTCATTTTTGAATATTCAGTTAAAGGCCAGCAAAAAGGTAAAGATGTTGCTCATTTTTCTAGCACTTTCTTGCCATCTTGACTTTAGTGTTTTAGATGGCCAGAGTGCAGGTGAGAAATGAGGATATTGCCTGCCTTTTATATTTCTAGATCTATTATCATAACTAGTACTTCACAACTCTTCTTTCAAGGTCTGTAATGTTGCTTTCAAGGTTATTATGAGTGTGTTATTTTGAGTCACATACACACTGAGCTCTCTCATAGTGTTTTCCTCACTGTGAGTCCTCTGTCTTGGGCATCTCAACGGAGTCTGCTTAGATTTCATATATGCTTATTCAGAAAAAGGGCAAGTCTTCGATTTTTATATTTTGCTTTATTTTATTTACTTACCCTTTTGAGACAGGACCTCACTGTGTAACTTTTGACTGGCTTGGAACTTGTCTATGTAGACCAGGCTAGCCTAGAACTTCAAGATGTTCTCCTGCCTCTGCTTTCCAAGTGCTGGGAATTAATGGTGCTATCATGCCCAGCTAAGAGCAGCCCTCAAAATATTTACTTATTTTTATTGTATAGGTATGGGTATTTTGCCAGTATGTGCATCTGGGCACCATGTGCATTTCTGGTGCCCATGGAGGACAGTAGAGGTATCAGATTTTCTGGAGCTGGAGCTAGAGACACTAGTGAGCCAGCATGTGTGAGCTACCAGGAATCAAACCTAGGTTCTCCAGAAGAGCTGTTAATGCTCGTTACCACTGAGCCATCTTTCCATCTCCCAGAAAGATCTTTGAAGTGCTATTGGTTCAGAAGTTTTGGAATCACAGACATTTCCTTCTTCGTGAATGGTAGCCTATTTGAATATAAAATATTGAGTCCCATTCCTTCCCTTTCCACACCTCAGGGATGAGGCTTCTGGTTTTTTTTTTTTTAAAATTTTTTTTTTTTTTAGTGTTGCTGAGATAAAGTCAGATCTCATCCTAAACAAACAAACAAAAACCAACCATCACACCAACACTATAGCAATGTGAACACGTAGTCAGCTTTCAAAGGACTGTGTTATGGATGAATACTTTTACCTTTTATTCTTGTGATGTAATGGCATCTTCCAAGTTTTTCTCCTTGTGAGTAATTTTCTTTGGTGTCCCGTCTGTGTCTTCACCATTGTCTCATCCACCCAGCTTTCTTCCCATTTCTGTAAGGTTGTTTTCTCCTTAGGTTTCCTGTTTTTTTTTGTTGTTGTTTGTTTGTTTTTTTTAATCTTCTTTAGTTGAAACATCATCCCGCCTTTGGCCTCTTGTATTCCTTGTCTGTGATTTCCTCACGTATTGGAGACACTTTGTCTAAAATATTCTTGTGTTTCCTGCTGTATCTCATTTGAAAGTCTTTTTCTTCACCTTTGTTTTAAAACGATGGCTTATTTTTAAAATTTACTTTCAATTCAGTTTACATCCTGATCATAGCCCCCTCCATCCTCTCCATCCCCCTCCCTCTCCATCCCATCCCCCTCCCACCCTGTTTTTCCTTTTCCCCCTCCCATTCTCCTTAGAAAAGGGGAGCCCTCCACAACCCACCCCAGCACATCAAGTCGTATCAGTACTGAGCTCATCCTCATCCACTGAGGCCAGGCCAGGCAGCCCCACTAGGGGCCTGCATTTTTGCTTTATTCCTTCATTAATTAGTTAATTTTACATGCCAATAGGAAGTTTCCCTCTGTCTTCTCTTTGCATTCCCTCCCCTCCCCTTCTTGCCCCTTGTGCCCCCTCCCTTTCTTCTCAGAGAAGGGTATCTTCCTTTGGGTATCCATCTGCCTTGACATATCCAGTAGGACCTGGCCCATCTGTTTCTAATGAGGCAAGGCAAGGCTCTCCAGTTAGGGAAAGGGGAACCAAAGGCAGGCAACAGAGTCAGAGGCAGCCCTCCTCCTTGGTCCCACGTGAGGACCAAGCTGTACATCTGTTACCTATGTGTGAGGGGCCTAAAACCATCCCATGATGCTCTCAGGTAGATGGTTCAGTCTCCATGCTCCCCTATGGGTTGAGGTTAGTTGATTTTTGTAGGATTTCTTGTGGTGTCCTTGACCTCTCTGGCTCTTTCAGTCCTTCTGCCCCCTCTTCCACAAGATTCCCTGACGTTCAGCTGTGGGTCTCTGCATCTACTTTCATCAGCTGCTGGGTGCAGTCACTCAGGAATATGTCATGCTAGCCTCCTGGCTGCAAGAATAGCAGGCTAGTATTGGTAACGTCAGTGGTCAGCTCTTTTTCAGGGCATGTGACTCGGCTTGGGCCAGTCACTAAATGGCTGGCTCAGGGGTTTTGTGTGTGGGTTGGTGTCACCCTCCTTCCACCGAAAGTTCTGCCTGGATACAGGAGGTGGCCCCTTCAGGCTCATCCTCCCCCCTTCCCCCTGCTGCTATGAGTCCCAGCTAGGGTCACCATCTTATACTCCCAGGAGTCTCTCCCATCCCACAGATGATCCCCCAACACACACCCATTTCAGCCCTCCAGCCATCATCAGCTTTCCCCACACTTGATCACCATCCTGGTACCTCCTCACCCTCTCTCTCACCCAGTGCCCTCCCTTTATCCACTTCCAATGTCCATTTTATTTCCTCTTCTGAGTGAGCTTCAGGTATCCTCCTTTGGGCTATCCTTATTACTTAGCTTCTTTGGGTCTGTGGGGTTGTAGCATGGTTATCCTGTACTTTATAAGTGAGTACATACACGTGTGTCTTTTTGAGTCTGGGTTACCTCATTCAGGATGACATTTTCTAATTCCACCTATTTCCCTGCAAATTTCAAGGTGTGCTTGTTTTTATTAGCTGAGTAGTATTCCATTGTATAAATGTACCACAGTTTCTTTATCCATTCTACAGTTGAGGGACACCTAGATTGCTTCCAGATTCTGACTATTATGAATAAGCTACTATGAACATAGTTAAGCAATATCCTTGTGATATGGTGGACAGACTTTTGAGTAAATGCCCAGGAGTGGTATAGCTGGGCCTTAAGGTAGCCCTATTCCCAATTTCCTGAGAAAACACCAGATTGATTTTCAAAGTGGTTGTACAAGTTTTCACTTCCACCAGCAATAGAGGAGTGTTCCCATTGCTCCACATCCTTGCCAGCATGTGCTGTCACTTGAGTTTTTTATTTTAGCCATCCTGATGGATGTTACATGGAATCTCAGAGTCATTTTGATTTGCATTTCTCTGATAACTAAAGATGTTAGCATTTCTTTAAGTGTTTCTCGGCCATTAGAGATTTCTCTCTTGAGAATTCTATGTTTGGCTCAGTACCTGATTATTTTAATTTTTTTTTTAGTTTGTTAGTGTTTAATTTTTTTTGAGTTCTTTATATATTTTGGATATTAGCCCTTTGTTGGATGTAGGGTTGGAGGATTTTTTCCCATTCTATAAGCTGCTATTTTGTCCTATTGACTGTGCCCTTTGCTTTGCAGAACGTTTTCAGTTTCATGAGGCCCTATTTATTAATTATTGATCTTAGAGCCTGAGCTGTTGGTGTTCTGTCCAGGAAGTTGTCTCTTGTACCAATGCATTCAAGACTATTCCCCACTTTCTCTTCTATAAGATTTAGTGTATCTGATTTATGTTGAGGTCTTTGATCCACTTGGACTTGAATTTTGTGCAGGGTGATAAATATGGGCCTATTTGCATTCTTCTACATGCAGACATCCAGTTAGACCAGCACCATTTGTTGAAGAAGCTTTCTTTTTTCTGTTGTATGGTTTTGTTTTCTTCATCAAAACTCAAGTGTCCATAGGTGTGTGGGTTTATTCCTGGGTTTTTGATTCAATTCCATTGATTAACCTGTCTGTTTTTATGCCAATACCATGCAGTTTTTATTACTATTGCTCTGTAGTACAACTTGAAATCAGGTATGGTGATACCTCCAGAAGTCCTTTTAACGTACAGAATTGATCTAGCTATATTGGGTTTTTAATTTTTTCACATGAAGTTGAGGATTGCTCTTTCATGGTCTATAAAGCATTGTGTTGGAAATTTGATGGGAATTGCATTCAATCTTTAGATTGCTTTTGATAAGATGGACATTTTTGCTAAATTAATCTTACAAATCCATGAGCCTGGGATACATTTGATATATTCTTTATTTTTTTTTTCTTCAGAGACTTGAAGTTTTTTTCCCCACTTGGTTAGAGTTAGGCAAAGATATTTTATATTATTTGTGGCTATTGTGATGGGTGTTGTTTCCTTAATTTCTTTCTCATATATTATTGTATATAGGAGAGTTACTAATTTTAAAAAAGTTAATATTGTAACCCACCACTTTGCTGAAAGTGTTTATCAGCTGTAGATGTTCTCTGGTAGAATTTTGTAAGTCACTTATGTTTACTCTATCATCTGCAAGTAGTGATACTTTTTCTTCTTTGTATTTTCTTGTATACAAGAAAATTTGTATTTTCTTGATCTCCTTTAGTTGTCTATGTTGAATAGATATGGAGAGAGTGGGTAGCTTTTTCTTGTCCCTGACTTTAGTGGAATTGCTTTAAGTTTCTCTCCATTTAATTTGATGTTGGCTATTGGCTTGCTGTGTATTGTTTTTATTGTGTTTAAGTATGTGTTTTGTATCCCTGATCTCTCTAAGACCTTTAAACTAAAGGAGTGTTGGATTTTGTCAAAGGCTTCTTCAGCATCTAATGAGATGACCATGTGATTTTTTTTCCTTTCAGTTTGTTTATATGGTGGATTACATTGATGGAATTTTCATATGTTGAACCATGCCTGCATCCCTGGGATGAAGCCTACTTGATCATGGTGGATGATGTTTTTGATGTGTTCTTAGATTCAGTTTGCAAATATTTTGTTGAGTATTTTTGCATCAATGTTCATAAGGGAGATTGGCCTGAAATTCTCTTTCTTTGTTGAGTTTTGTAGACAATATAAATTGCTAATGTTTATTTAAGTTTTTTATTTAAATAATTTATTCAGATTATATCTCAATTGTTATCCCCTCACTTGTATCTTCACCTTCTCCCCTCCCTACCCTGCTCTTTCACCCTATTCTCCTCTCCTAGGCCTGTGACAGAAGGGAAACTCCTCCCCCACCATATCAGATCTCATCCAGATAGCCTGCTTCCTCTGAGAGCCACCATGCTTCCCCACCAAGGGGAAGTGGTCAACAGGGGGCACTAGAGTTCATGTCAGAGTCAGTCCCCATTCTCCACACAACTGTGGAGAATGCACTATCCATTGGCTAGATCTGAGTAGGGGGGTCTAGGTTTACTGCATGCATTGTCCTTGGTTGGTACAGTAGTTTGTACAGGTGCCCCTTGGGTCCAGATCTGCCAGCCTTGATGGTTCCAGGACTCTCTGGGTTCTTCTATTTCCCCATTCTCCCATATCTATCTCACCTGGAGTCCCAATGGGAAGTCCCAGCATCTGTCCCAATCCCTTGCTGAGTGAAGACTCTCAGAAGACATTCATGTTGTGCTAGTGTCCAATTATAAGTGAATATGTACCATGTGTTTCTTTCTGGGTCTGGGTTAACTCACTCAGGATGATCATTTCTAGTTCCATCCATTTGCCTGCAAATTTCAAGATTTCCTTATTTTTAATAGCTGAGTATCATTCCATAGTGTAAATGTACTACAGTTTCTTTATCCATTCTTCTACTGAGGGACATCTAGGTTGTTTCCAGATTCTGGCTATTATGAATAAGGCTGCTACGAACATAGTTGAGCAAATGTCCTTGCTGTGTGGTGAAGCATCTTTTGGGTATATTCCAAGGAGTGGAATAGTTGGGTCTTGAGGTAGCCCTATTCCCAATTTCCTGAAAAAGCGCCAGATTGATTTTCAAAGTGGTTGCATAAGTTTGCACTCCCACTATCAATGAAGGAGTGTTCCCCTTTCTTCACATTCTTGCCAGCAGGTGATGTCACTTGAATTTTTTATCTTAGCCATTCTGATGGGTATAAGATGGAATCTCAGTCATTTTGATATGCATTTCTCTGATGACTAAAGACTTTGAGCATTTCTCTAAGTGTTTCTCAGCCATTCGATATTTCTCTGTAGAGAATTCATTGTTTAGCTCTGAAATCCATTTTTTAATTAGGTTATTTGGTTTGGTGGTGTTTAATTTCTTGAGTTCTTTATATATTTTGTATATTAGCCCTTTGAGGGTTTGTGAAGATCTTTTCCCAGTCAGTCAGCTATGGCTTTGTTCTGTTGACAGTGTCTTTGGCTTCACAGAAGCTTCTCAGCCTCATGAGGTCCCATTTATTAATTGTTGACCATAGAGTCTGTGCTGTTGGAGTTCTGTTAAGAAAGTTGTCTCCTGTGCCAATGAGTTCAAGGCTCTTGCCCACTTTTTCTTCTAACAGATTTAGTGTCTCTGATTTTATGTTGAGGTCTTTAATCCACTTGGACTTGAGTTTTGTGCATGGTGATAAATATGGATCTACCTGCATTTTCCTACATGTAGACATCCAGTTAGACCAGCACCATTTGTTGAAGATAGTATCCTTTTTCCATTGTATATATTTGACTTCTTTGTCAGAAGTCAAGTGTCCATAGGTGTATGGATTTATTTCTGGGTCTTAGATTTGATTCCATTGATCAACTAGCCTATTATTAATAATATTTTATAATTAATAACTGGTATTATTTACCGCACTATCAAATCAATAAAAGACACCAACACCTGATAAATTTTAGATAGGCCTTATTTTACATGGGGCTGGGCAGATATTACCCCTTAAATTATCTTTACCCCCCAGCCCCACATCTCATACGAATTGCTCTAATCATTCCTGTCTGGGCTACTTCCCATGCATAATCCATAAATACTTGCATATGCTTCTTGGCTGGGCTGCTTTCCTTCATCCACACCTACCCGGGCATGTGCTTCTCTCCATGGTAACCCATGGTGCTCTGCTTCCTTCCTTCTCCTTTGCCTGTCTCCCATGATCCTCTCTCCTTTGAAGCCCGAGAATCTTCACTATGCCTACCTCATTTCTGCTCTTCCCAGGACTTTATTTGGCCAATAAGGGACAGTTGGAGAACATTCCTTACATCACATGGGTTAAGGACATGGTTCAACATTCATAACGATGCTCATGGCTGGGTGGTACCCAGATCTCAGGGCACTCAAATCAGCATCTGAAAACACAGGGCACAAGACACTCCTCCAACGGTTGACTCTTTTTGTGGTTTAGGTATCAGGGTGACTGTGCCCTCACAGAATGAGGTCAGCAATGTTCCTTCTGTTTCTATTTTGTGGAATAGTTTGAGGAGTATTGGTATTAGCTTTTCTTTGAAAGTCTGGTTAGAATTCTGTGCTAAAACCATTTGGTCCTGGGCTTTTTATGGTTGGAAGGCTTTTAATGACTCCTTTTATTTTTTTAGGAGTTATATGGGTCTATTTAAATTATTTACCTGATTTTTATTTAACTTTGGTAAGTGTTATCTATCAAGAACTTCATCCATTTCCTTTAGATTTTTCCAATTTTGTGGCGTACAAGTGTTTGAAGTAAGACCTAATGACTCTTTGGATTTCCTCAGTGTTTGTTGTTATGTCCCCCTTTTCATTTCTGATTTTGTTAATTTGGATAGCGTCTCTCTACCTTTTAGTTAGTTTGGCTAAGGATTTGTCTATCTTGTTGATTTTTCTCAAGGAACCAACCCTTTGTTCCATTAATTCTTTGTATTATTCTCTTTGTTCCTGAGTTACTAATTTCAGCCCTGAGTTTGATTATTTCCTACCATGTACTCCTCTTGGGTGTATGTGCTTCTATTTGTTCTAGAGCTTTCAGCTGTGCTTTTAAATTGCTAGTATGGGAACTCTCCAATCTCTTCATAAAGGCACTTAATGCCCTGAACTTTCCTGTTAGTACTGCTTTCATTGTGTCCCATAAGTTTGGATATGTTGTGGCTTCTTTTTCATTAAACTCTATAAAGTCTTTAATTTCTTTTTTTTTTTTTTTAAATTTTTTCCCTTTATGTATTGGTCAGGGAGTAGAGAATTCAGTTTCAATGAGTTTGTAGGCTTTCTGTTGTTTCTGTTGTTCTTGAGTAGTTCCAGCTTTAATCTGTGGTGGACTGATAAGATACAGGGGGTTATTTCAATTTTCTTGCATCTGTTGAGGCTTGCCTTGTGTCTCGAATATGGTCGGTTTTGGAGAGGGTTCAATGAGGTGCTGAGAAGAAGGTATATCCTTTTGTGTTTGGGTGAAATGTTCTGTAAATATCTGTTAGGTCCATTTGATTCATAATGTCTGTCTGTTACTTTTGTTATTTCTTTGTTTAGTTTCTGTCTGGATGACCTGTCCATTGGCGAAAGAGGGGTGCTGAAGTTTCCTGCTATTAATGTGTGTGGTTTGATGTGTGATTTAAGATTTAGTAGTGTTTCTCTGTACTTGCCTTTTATTAGATATGTTGTGTTTTTTCTTTCTTGGTCTTACAGATTTTACCCAATGTGTGAGTCTGGGTTGAGGTGCAGGTGCAAGAAGCTAATTTCACTCCTTTAAGTACAGAACTTTACAGCTGAGACTTTATATCCTAGCACCACTGGAAGGGCAGAAGGATCTGGTTTTAGGCAGAAAGACCAAGTTGCAGGCTGGTATACTTTGGTAGCAGCTTGCTCTGTGACAGTCATAGAGTAACAGGTGGCAGATGTCTGCACTGTCAGCAGGAGGAGGGTGCAGCAGGAGGAGGGTGCAGCAGGAGGAGGGTGCAGCAGGAGGAGGGTGCAGCAGGAGGAGGGTGCAGCAGGGGGAGGGTGCAGTAGGAGAAGGGTGCAGTAGGAGAAATCTGGCAGGTTGTCCTCAGATGATTTCAGTCTTCCAGGTAAAACAGGAGGTGAGACCATCATTTAACATTGAAAATGTGGTAAGAAATGATGGAAATTTGAAAGAAGAAGGAACAAGAAGACTGTTAAGAGTTGCTGTTGCAGACATACTGCAAAGGGAGACATTTTCTCCTGCTCTGTGATGAGCTAGGGAAAAGCACTTGTGTGGGGGCTGTTGTAGAGTTCTGCCTACCACAGAGGCTAAAAGACTTTAGCTAAGGATTTGAAATAATTAAGACTTGAAATTTGTTTGGTCTTATGAATATTAAAATTGATAATTTTTAAGAGTCCACGACAATTCTGAATTTACACATAAAATGTTTTACCCGTCAGCTTTTGCATCAGTACAATTTACAGCTGTTCCCAAATGCCTTTTCCCCTTGTGGTCTTTTAGGTTTTTGTTCTGATCACAAGGCCTGTTGTTTTACAATGCACGAACGCGTGGGCTCTCATTTAGTCAAAAGACATGTGTGTGGCTTGACCTTGGCCACCTGTCTGTGGAGTTCTATACTTACCTCCTGTTTGTGGTTGTCTAAGGCTGTTTTTAACTTAGCACAGACAAATCAGATACAATACGTCTCCCTACACCTGTTGCTTATCTGTCCTTAAGTGTCTCCATAACTATTAGAAAGTTTAAGTTCCCTTTCACATTGCTTCTTTTTCTTTCTTTCTGTGTATGAATTCACACGTGTGCGTTAGCATGCAGGTGTCGGAGGATAACCTTAGCTGCTGTTCCTCCGTCATCTCCCGCCTTGTTTTGTTTTGGGAGTGAGTCCCTCAGGGACCTGGGACTTTGTCAAATGGGCGAGACTAGTTGTTCCAGTGAGTTCCAGGCACCTGCCTGCTTCTGCTTCTCATCTCAAGATTGTTAGGATTAGAGTGTACAGCACCATGCCGGGCTTTGTGTGGGGGTCCTGGGGTCTGACTTAGCTCTGAGTGCATGCTCCCTTGACTGAGCCATCTCTCCAACCTCTTCCTATGGTTGGTGAGCATTGCTTGACTTTTTTTCTTCCTTCAGGTGGAACTTTAAAATTTTTTTTCTTACTTGCTCTCACATGAATGCCAGTGTGTATAAGGAAAGAGAATGTTTTGGTGTTAGCTATTCCATTATAGTTTATAAATAATGTACATTTGATAATCCAGCACTTACTAGGAAAAGAATCAGAGGTATAGGGAAGAATTAAAACACCCGTGTTTCTTTAAAAGGCTCAGTGCTTTTTACACCAGCCTCTTCTTAATGTTCACGGTGTGAACCTAAATATAGTTCTTATAACTTCGCTGCTGGACCAGTGATGGCACAGGGTTACATGAATAACACCATGGGGCTTCTAGCATGCCAAATCCTTTCTGCACAAACTTCTTGAATATTTCATAAGTAAAGATTCACAAAAAGGTGACATTGCTCTATTTATCCCTATCTGAGATATGAAAAAGATGAAACTAAAAAGAAGCATATCTGAAATGGAAAGTTATTGTAAGAATATTGAATATATTACCCTTTTGAAAGACCTGCCATCTTTATACACAAACACATTTTCATGTAATGCAAAATCTGATTTTGCTAATTTGCCAGAGGAAAATGCCAAATTAGTGATTAATTTGGTTCCATCAAGATGTTTATTAGAACCTGATTATAGCAGTGTATATGCAACAAATGTCATTTCTTACCATTCAAAATCTTAAAGTTACCTACGAATAAATGCAGTGTCATTTGCCTAGTTTAAATTTCCATTTTATGACACTAATGATTTTTAATATTAAGTCTATAACTGAGCAGAAAAACAATAAGAGGAAAGTTAATATTATTGGTAGCTGGCTTTGTAAGTATGTAGAAAGTCAGGCACGGAAGAATTCTGGAGCTAATTTTGCGGTGTAGGTGACATTAACCAGCTGTCAGAACTAATCCATAGTTTTATGGCATAATGGAATATGGATGTGACTATGTACAGTGATCTGGAGCCGCTGCATGACTCTTCTCCAGGCTGCTGCTTCAGGCTTTATTTGCCTTATACATTTTGTTATCCTTGTTTGTTTTCATTATTCTAGGACCAGTGTCCACTCAGCAGTTCATAGTTTTCTACCTGTGGCTAAATTAGCATGTTTATTAGGCACAGTAAGAGACTAGCAACTAACAATAGGATTGAGCAGTTATTACAGCATTCTGTTATCAAAGTGATTTACAACATAGAGGTTCATTTTTTTAAAATAACATTTTTTCTATCATTTTTCCATTCAGTATTTTTGGACTGTGTTTGACTTGGATAATAACTGAAGCCCTGGAAAATGAAAAGGGGGAGGCGGGGCCATACTATAGAGAACAGTCTTGGATGGATTAGATGCTTAATGACAAGGGCCTCAAGAGGTAGCACAAGATAGCCTAGAACTTTTGATGTACCCACTCCCGCCCCCCGAGTCACTCTTATGGCAAAGATGAAGAACACAAGAGTCAAGCATACTGATGCAAACACCTTATATATAAAATTTGTTAGATCACCTTTCATGTTTTCTATCTGTGCTTTTACCTAATTTTTTTTCCAGTATTAGCTGCAGTGTCAGAAAATACACATAACATTATATTATTTATCATGGTAAAATACATGTAGAATACAAAATTAAGTATTTAAAAACATACCGTATGGTGGCATGAAGTACATTTATACTGTTGAATAATCACACTATGTAGTTCCAGTGCCAACAATACATTTCCCCAGGCTGGGTATGGTGACTCATTACTGTGACCCTTAACTCAGGAGGCCTGAGCTGCATGATTGCTGTGGGTTGGAGGGCAGCTCAGGCTACACAATAAGACCTTGTCACCAACCAACCAACCAACAAACAAATAGACAAATGTCAAATAAAACCAAAACAAAGCATCAAAACACCTTTACTCAAAACAAACAGCGCAAACATAAAACCTAAAAAAAAAAAAAAAGACTCTTGGAAACCATCAATCCACTTTCTGTGTCTGTGGGTTTGCCTGTTCTGAACATTTCATAAGATACAGTCATAAGCAGGTGAACTTTGTGTCTCACGTTTGTCATTAGGCAGTATGTTCTCAGTGTTTACGCACGCAATGGCATGTGTTGGAAATTCATCATATCCCATTGTAACCCATCTGTTAGCTATACGTGCTCAGGACAGCAGTATCTACACATGTGCTCACTGATCTTAGATGTCACACGAAGCATCGCACATCACCGCCCTAAGGTTTTATGTTTCTCTTTGCAGAACACAGCAAGGTAGAGGGACTCTTCTACAGAACTCGGACATGGAAGGAAAAGCACTGGTAAGTTACAGAAAAATAGCATCAGTGCAGTCCAAAGTGGAGTTCTACTGCCTTATTGAAACTGTAAAAATGTAGATTCTCTCAAAATCTCAGTCTCCGTTACTATTGTCAAACACACAATCACTCAACAGCGGTCGGTAGGAAGCCAGCGATCAGCAGCTGGTCATCTTAACTGTGGCTTTCCTTTTTGCATCCTTTAGTGTTTGCTGGGACACATCTTACCCCTCTACAAAACTACAGCACTCACGGGGTGCTTCCCCATTTCCCCTCAACCTTATATACCAATTTTTACATGTGTTTTTCAGTCTCCTCTTGCTGTCCAGAGATATCTTAAGTCTGACATCATGTGGGACTTTGATTTAAGATTTAAAAGTACTCCATCCCCTCAAGGTTTATTACCCAATTAGGATCTGAGCCGCATAACTATTTCATTATCCACAGAGCCTGAGAGGAGTGCCTTAGAATTAACTTAAAGGCTTGGAAAATAAGATATATGGGTCAAATGATAGGGACTGGCAATTTGTAACTTGGAGAAATGAAGGCTGGAATCTTTAATGCATAAAGGGCTGCCTTATGCAGGATGGATGGACTTTCTGTCTTTTACAAGAATAGAACAGGAGGAAGTAGAGTTAAACCATAGCAGGCAGGATTTAGATTAAAAATGAAAAGCTTCCTAATGCCGGAGACTATAAGGTGGTTTGTCAGTGTCCTCTCTAGGCTCCAGAAGCTATTTAAGGAAAACAAATTGGAAGCAAAGAGTTATTTTTATTGTTAGTATTATTGGTTGGGAGATGTTCCCAACTGCCTTTCTTTGTGAGTGCTTAGGGTAGGACGAATATCTACCTGCCACAGATGAGCGCATGCATGATCCTCCAGCCCTGAGGAGATGCTTTCCTCTTTAGGCTTGTCAGTACAGCAGAGAGAGAGAGAGAGAGAGAGAGAGAGAGAGAGAGAGAGAGAGAGAGAGAGAGAGAGAGAGAGGAGCTGCTGAACACATTTAAGTAAGTAAGTTCTACTTTTGAAGTAAATAAAACAAAACACACACAACACAGGTGGTATAGTAGCTACCCAGCCCTAAGACAGAGTGATTGTTTCAAAGGGTCAAAGGGTCAAAATTCATCCACACAGATGAATTTCTTCCTATTTAGTACCTGGGACACTGGATGAATAAGGCAGCACCAAACCTTAGGCAACATTTTTACTTCCACACTCTGGAGGTCTGGACTGGTCTGGATCCACATCTCAGCAATCTAGGGTTTGTGGCCTGGGTCTCCTTAGAGATACACCTTTAATGCCACTTCCATAAAAACCGCGATTAAAGACAATCCAGAAACTACTCACCCTGTTTCACATCGTAAGAAACACTGTGCACAAGACAGAAAATAAATATACCTGTAAAATAGAATGGAGATACCCATTCCCCCCCCCCCCCAACCCTTTTCAAGGCATTCGGTGATACCATTGAGCTCTAACTATCATCAAAGAAGCGAAGAAGAAACCAGTCCGAGGGAACACTGATTTCTCTGAAGGTATCGGGGTGCAGGGCCACGGATTCCCCACTGCTTTCTCTGGAGAGCCCCTCCCACCTATCTCCTCTCAGATCTGAACGGACTGACCTGCTGCCTTCACCTGCTGCTGTAGGTCCCTGCCAGTGTGTGCTTGCTCGTTTGGTGTTACACCTGCACCTCCTGACATAACCTACGCAGCAGCGTCTCCCTGGTGCTTTACACATAAGGACTTGGAGGTCCTGATGGAGACAGATGGGTTGAAACGGCTTTTGAAGGACTGCTGCGCTGGCATGGAGTGGGAGGAGGGGGGCGTGTGGGTGCGGCTGAGAGGCTCCTGCAACAAACCTTGGGTCTAAATGTGAAGCACCAAGGTTAGAACCTTGTTTTGACTTGTGAGATAAAGTGATAAGAATTAACATTTATTGTGGCATGGAGAACACGTAGCAGCACTGACAGTAGGTGCCGGCACATAAAGAGAAACATTTGACGACGAAAGGGTGTAAGTTGTCCGTTATGTGAAATTACTACACGGCACAATGATCCTTATTCATATGTCAGCTGAATCCAGCATCTGGTTATTCGCACTTCAATCTGAACTGGGTTTCACACAGCTCAGGTTTCCAGATTTCTTGCTTTGGTAGCTCGTTGTCTGTCCAGAACAGACACAGCAGCCTAAGATGGCCCGGAGACTCCTCTCAGCAGCTAAGAGCATGTCCTATTTTGTTTCCTGAGTCTGGATGAAAAACTGACCAGAATAGATTTGGGGGGGGGGGGAGCAGAGGGTCTACTCGGTCCACAGGTTACAGTCTATGATGCAGTTAAGGCAGGAACCCAGCACAGGAAGTTGGAGGCAGGAACTGAGGCAGATGCGGAAGGACAATGCTTATGGGCTTGTTTCCAGCCTCACAGTTCTGCTACTGTTTCTATACAGCTCGGGACTTCCTGCCCAGGGCTGGCTCTGCACACCGCCATTCGTTAGCAATAAAGAAGATGCCCCCACTCTCCACTCAACTGTGGAGAATGTCCTGTCCATTGGCTAGATCTGGGTAGGGGTTTAAAGTTTACTGCACGTATTGTCCTTGGCTGGTGCCATAGTTTGAGCAGGACCCCTGGACCCAAATCTGCCTATCACAATGTTCTTCTTGTAGGTTTATAGGACCCTCTGGATCCTTCTACTTTCAGTCACAGGCATAGGGGAGGGGAGTAAGGGGAAAATGGGAGAGAGGGAGGAATGGGAAGATACAAGGAATGGGATAAACACTGAGATGTAATATGAATAAGTTAATAAAATAAAATAAAATAAAATAAAAAGAAGACGCCCACATGCCAATCTGATGGTGGCCATTCCTCAACTGAGGCTCCCTCTTCCAAAAGTGTCTCTGGTTTGTGTCAAGTTAGCACAACCAAATGCTTGTCGGTTTTAACACCAATACATCATTATCGAACCATACCCTCTCTTTTCTTGTTTATCCCTGAGATCTCATGTTAACATCCCAATAATAAAATATAGTTCAACTCTAGAGATCTCGTGGTCTTTAAAAATTGTAAACACTTTAAAAGTCCAAGGTCTTTAAAAAAAAAAATCTGAAATCCTTGTGGGCCCCGGTAAAATCCAAAATAAGTTACAGATTTTCTTAATCTGCACTAGCAAACTAGGCCAGAATTGCAAACAAATCAAAACAAAACCAGAATTCGACAGTGTGGAAAGCTCCCTGTCTGATGTCTGGAACTCAGTTATGATCTTCTGGGCTCCCAAGGGCTTGGCAGTCCCAGCTCTTCAGTTCTGCCATCCACAACACACGGCTTGTCTCTCAGCTCAACCTGGCTTCGCTTCTCACCTGCTGCTGTTCTTGGTGGCTGTCCCATGGTCCTGGCATCTCAGTATACTGGGGTCTCCACTGCAACCGTGACTGGCTGCACTTCCACCAACTGTTTCTTGTGGGTTTTCGGGGACTCCGAGTCTGCCATTGGTGCTAACCCTTAGAGTCTCTCTTCAGTTCTGGGGTTTACATAGCCGCTGAGGTTGCACCTCCACCAATGGCCTCCTGCCCTGTCACGTGATGCCAAGCCTCGGCTGCTCTCCATGAGCCTCCATGCTGTCAAAACCAGCACCATACGAGACTGTTTGGCTCCCTCAGGAACACAGTTTCCGTGTGCTGACACTGAGGAAATACTTCCCACAAGACTTCACCTCAGTCACATCAGTCTCTTCTGAGTCTCGCTGTTATTTCAGTCCCGGCTAATCATCATCCATTATCTCAGCAGAACAAAGGTTTCGCCCTCACAGATTTTTAATTCAAATCCATCACACAAATGGCCCCGATATAGGCTTTGCTTCCTACTGAAACTTACAAATTCTGGCCGCCACAGTCTGCATTTCCCTCGGCGTTCTTACTGTCTTAGCTCCCACAGTATCTTAGTAGGCTCCCAGCACCCAGTGGCTTTTCCAGCCAAAAGTTCCCCAAGCCTCCACTTTGCTGCCACAAAACAGTCCAAGGTATAGAGACAACATGGTTAGGTCCATCAGAGAAACACACTGTGTTCCTAGTACCAATCTATCCTTTAGTTTGCTTTCTGATGCTCTAATAAAACACTGACCAGAACAACCTGGGAGGAAAGGGTTTATTTGGCTAATAGGTTACAAGCCATCCTTGAGAGAGGCCAAGGTGGGAAGCTGGCTACGGGGTCTGAAGCCAAGACTATGCAGGAGCAGTGCTTACGGCTTTTCTCCCAGGCTCATTTTCAGGTCCCTTCATGATACAGACACAAGACTGGGTTTGGCAAAGCTCCCCCCCCTCCCCACCCCCATCCATCGGGCTAGGGCCTTCTCCAGCAATTAACAGTCAAGAAAATGCTCCACCGGCCAAGCTGCTGGAGGCGCTTTCTCTGTTGCAGTTCCATTTTTCCAGGGGTCTTAAGTTTGTGCCACGAGGACAGACACCAAGCAGCACAGTGCTTGCTGCGCGCCGGGAGGACACACATTTGAAGCCGAGCACCTATGTCTGGCTGCATACAACTGCCTGCGGCTCCAGGTGCAGGGAATTCAATTTCTCCTTGTGGCCTCCAGGGGCACACACACACACACACACACACACACACACACACACACACACCTGTCCACAGGGTGGACTTTCCACTTATATAATTATTCATGATGTTTGAGTTGCCAGCTGGTAAATAATACTAAACTTTAAAATAGTTTGATGCTGTACTGCAAAGAGACCATTTTGCTGACATTTCTAAGCCGCAACAATTGGCATATTGTTCTAATTGCCTTAGAGGCTTTTCCTAAAGGAAACATATTTGTTTCCAGGACTAGACAGTTCTGGCACAATTGTAATTTCCTAACGTTAGGCTGAGAAGAAATTTAATCAGAGCTTTTTAAATTTGGCAACATCAAGATTTCTCCTGTGTCTTTGGCAAAAGCTAAATAGAGAACTAGGTTTCTTGCTCACAAACATTGCCCAGGACAGAAAAACAAACACAAAATACATCAAGAATTAGCCAAACACACTCAAGGGAAGTCTTTCTCCTTACCTGTGTTGATCCTGGGCTTGGCATTGCTTTAAAGTTTGACAAAAATGGTAGTCTATATTTTTGATTTTGAGATAGAAAATTAAGGCACAAATAAAATAAAATAAAATAAAATAAAATATAGCAAAGCTCAAAGGTAAACTCTTGCAGTAAAGAAAAGGAAATGGAAATTAGCATCATGGGGTCAAAGGTGACCTTCAGCAACACCTTTCGGCTTCTGTGAACCTCTAGAGCAGTGGTTCTCAACCTGTGGCTAGAGATCCCTTTGAGGTTGACTGACCCTTTCACAGGGGTCACATATTAGATATTCTGCATATCAGATATTTATAATACAATTCATGGCAGTAGCAAAATCAGTTATGAAGTAGCAACAAAAATAATTTTATCATGTGTGTGGGTCACTACAAGTTGAGGAACTATACAAAAGGGTCGCAGCAGCAGCAGGAAGGTGGGATCACTGCACCAGAGCTGTTGTCTGACCTGAGCTGCAGCCCTGCCTGTTGTCAGTTTTGTGTTTGTTTGCTTCTCTCATTTCCCTTGAAGGAAGAACGACTTATCCCAAATTCTTGGCAGCCTCGTTGATCCGCTGCACAACCAAGGACTTTTGTGTATTTCAATTCCTAATTGTAAACATTGTGACAAGCATTGGCAAGCTAGGGAGTTGGCAGCACTGGCATGACGTCATAGAAAATAATTTCCTTTGTTTTATTTCTAAGAGGCTTCCAAGTTTCCCCGCAGCAAGTCTGGCTTTTATCTCAAGTTCTGAGAGAGCCGTGTACCAGATGTCAGAACCCAGACATTATCTCTGCCTTCTAAGGACCTTGCCCAGCCTGACCTGGATTGCCTCTCTTCCAGGGCTGAATGCAAGCCTCTTGAATAACACTCCATTTCTTGAGGCCAATGGGCTTTTTTCTCTGTCTTTTTCTTCACCTTTGTCTCAGGTAACGAATGATCTCTCTCCTTTACACAGAAGCACGGAAGTGATCCTCCAGCTCCGTCATCTCCTTCAGGCCTTTTCAGAGAGGAGTTGTTGTCCACCTAGATTTTATCTTTTATAAACATGCAGGTATAGACAGGGTATGATGTCAGTTAGCAGCAGAATCCTACACCAAAACTTGTTTACGGGTGCTTGATTAGCCCTTAGGGAGAAGACCTCGATTAATTAATAAGCTCTTCTTGAATTTTCTAGGAACCAATAACACATAGCACACCAACCTCCTCTCTCACTGGAACTTGATGAAGGCCAGGAAGACTGACTCTTTCACAGGGGC
This sequence comes from Acomys minous, assembly GCF_964271855.1. NCBI lineage: Eukaryota > Metazoa > Chordata > Mammalia > Rodentia > Muridae > Acomys > Acomys minous. The sequence goes on from NC_140486.1 coordinate 51,899,797, forward strand.
TTCTTAGACAAGATGGGGAAGCCGATGTGGGAGGAGCAGTCATGGCTACTGATGATATGAGAGATCCTAGGAGGTGGTGATGAAAGGGTGCATTGCAGGCCTCCAGTCTTAGCACACTCCTGATGGGCATTTTGGTTTTTAAATTGGGAGAGGCACAGAAGGCCCCTTTCTATTATTTTCTACCGAAGGCTTGTTTGATCTTCAGGATTTTCTACCCTCAGAATCTCCCCCCAGTGGAGCTCCTCAGTCACCCTCAGGTCTGACTTAGAGGCCTCCCTTGTGCATGTCACATAGGTTTAATCACATTGTGATTCCTCGCTGTGTTAGTTAACTCTTCTATTGCTGTGAGGAAATACTGTGACCCAAAGCAAATCAGAGGAGGAGGGTTTGTTCTGGCTTATGGCAGGGAAGGCATGGCAACTGTCAGGATCACATTTTCATCCACACACAGGATGAAGAAGGAGGAGGAGGAGGAAGAGGAGAAGAGGAAGAAAAGGAAGAAGAAGGAGGAGGAAGAGGAAGGAGAACAAGGAAGATGAAGGGGAGGAGGGGATGCACAGCAGGCTCTCACATCCTAAAGGTGAAGTCTCCTCACCTCCATAACCTTGGCAAACGCCATCACCAACTAGAGAACAAGCACTCGAACACACGAGCCCACAGGATACAGTCACTTGTACCCATGGGGAATGTTTACGTACACCTTCATTTATTTGTCTGTTTTATTTTGCCAGGCTGTATAAAGTTCTTGTGATCAAAGACCAGTCTATTTCTCTTCATATTCCATCGCCTCTGGACTCAGTACACATTAGTTTAAAAAGGGGTGGTGGTGAAGTTTTGGCTAGACGAATGAATGAGTTATTATTATGATTATAATCATTTTCATATTACATATAAACAAACATATGTGATGAGTAATAGATTCAAGGTTCAGAGAGAATTGAATGGTGGACAAAAAAAAAAAAAAAAAAAAAAAAAAAAGAGATCCAGCAGTAAGGGTAGAGTTCAGCATCACTGCTTGGTGATCCTACTATCTTCGGCTTTCTCTTACCTCCTTGGTGCCCTCTGTCACCTGCTTGTCAATCTTAATTTCATGGTTGAAAACTGTAGCCTCTCCCTGAACCTCCCTGGCTTTGTCCTCAGCCTAACATTAGCGCTATCTAATACCGCTCTTGCACCCATGGATAAAGAGGCTGTTGAAAAGTTTTCTTCTGTGCTGACCCACCTCACTTTGAATCCACGGCCACCAGCTTTCTCTTAATGCTGCCACCAGTCATTTTATTTGCCTCTAATCCACTCCGTCCTCAGATCTCAGGTGATGACTTTCCACCACCTCGCTCTCCTCAAATAGCATTGTTTCCTCCTTTTTTTGATGTCACTTGGTGATGTTTTTTTTTTTTTCCCTCTACAGCAGGAAGATGAAAATGACTCTGATTTCACAGTGTTCCTAGTGTGAATTGTTCAGGATGAAGTAGATAGCCACCTTCTACATGGCTCCCACCCCTTTCATTTCCTCAAGAACATCATTCCAGAAATTCTGGTGTTTCTTATAAAGTCATATCTCATACTCTATAATGTTATATTCTTATATATGTGGTGTGTCATTATTTCTATTTTAAAAAATACCCCTTTTGGCTGGGTGTGGTGATGCATACCTTTAATCTCAGCACTCAGCAAGCAGAGGCAGATGGATCTTTGTGAGTTCGAGACCAGCCTGGTCTACAAAGTGAGTACAGGACAGCCAGGGCTACACAGGGAAATCTTGTCTCAAAAAACCAAAGAAGAAGAAGAAAACCCGAACAACAACAACAACAACAACAACAACAACAAAAACCTTGATTAAATCTTACTTTGTCCCCAATTCTTTGTACCAATTCTCCAACACTATTATCTCTCAGTTAGATATTGTATATTATTTACCCTTTCCATTAAACACGATTTTGCCCTGACCTGGAAACTTATATGAAAATCCTGCCCTGTTTCATTTAAAAGACAAGCCAGATGTCACAGTGGCGACAAGACCCAGCATGCTTTGCAACTGTTGCCTCATCTTTCCTCATTTCTCCTTACTCTTGCTCTTGCTGCCTTTGTCCTTGCACCCATGACCTCTTTCTTCTGCGCAAGTGCCAGTTTAGAGTTTTCACACTGGCTCTTTTCTTTGCAACATTCTTCCTCTAGAAATTTGCATGCCTAGTTGTGTCACCTCTAAGAGTCATGTTTTATTTGTTTGTTAAAAAAAATTTTTTTTTTGGTTCTTTGAGACAGGGTTTCTCTGTGTAGCCTTGGCTGTCCTAGACTTGCTTTGTAGACCAGGCTCGCCTTGAACTCACAGCAATCTGCCCACCTCTTCCTCCCGAGTGATGGGATTAAAGGCGTTGGCCACTATGCTCGGCCCAAGTATCATATTTTAATGAGGTCTGCTTAGAAAAAAGACAAAATATAACAATTGCAACTCTACCATAGCTCTTCTGATCTTCCTAGCACAATTTTTCTTTTCTTTTTTCTTTCTTTCTTTCTTTCTTTCTTTCTTTCTTTCTTTCTTTCTTTCTTTCTTCTTCTTGTTTCTCAAGTCAGGGTTTCTCTGTGTAGCACCAGCGGTCCTGGGATTCTGTAAACAAGGCTGGACTTGAACTCACAGAGACCCACCTGCCTCTGCCTCCTGAGTGCTGGGGTTAAAGGCTTGTGCTATCACCTCCTTGTTCACATTTTCTTCCTCTTTTATATTATGCTTCCCCTTCCCAGCATAATTTGTTATTTATTTATTTATTTATTAAATTTATTGTTGATTGTCTGTCCTCCACAATAGAATACAAATTCTATGACTTTGTTATGGACACTTTGTTATGACTCCTGATATATCTTAAATAATTAGCTATCACAGCATAGTACAAGCATCTAATAAATATTTTCCTATTTGTCTCCATACTTTGTGTGTGCATGCGGGCCCACACTTCAATGTTAGGTATCTTCCTCAAGTATAGGCTCTGCATTATTATTTTGAGACAAGGGCGCTCACTGAACCTAGGGCTCACCTTTAGTCTGGAATGGCTAGCCAGCACCCTCCCAGGATTCTTTGTCTCTTCCTCCCCAGCGTTAGGATTAAAGGTGTAGGTAGGTCACTATGTCTATATGGTGTTTTTGTTTTGTTTAAATGTGAGTGCTGAATTCAACTGAGTTCGAGATTCTCAAAGAGCAGCATGCTCTTTTTTGACTGAGCCATCTCTCCTGTCCTTGTCTTTTTTTTGAGACACAGCTCTTGCTGCCCTGGAACTTACTATATGGTTTATGCCAGCCACAAATGTCTGGTGGTACTCCTGACTCTGCCTCCTGAGTGCCAAGAGTTCAGGCAAGAACCAGTAAATACTATTTTAAAAACATATCATAATTGCACAATGGAAGAGTTACCAGTTGTTTGTGGAAAAATTAGGCATACTAGTTATATGTAAATAAAATAAAATTACTGTTATCTTCTTAATACTGAAAGGTAGGCATTGGATTGTTTAAGTAATAAGTAAATGGAAATAGTACTCTGTTGTCTACAAATATTTATTAATGGGTCTTATGTATTAGTCATTATCATGAGTTCTAGACTTACAGTACTGAACAAGACAAATACCTTGACCTCATTCAGTTATATTCTAGCGTACTCTGTTACACACTGACATATTTAATATAAAACCAAGCTGTACTCCTTATGAGCTTTGCCAGATTAATAATTTTATATTTTATTCAGTTATTCTCTAAATTATTATATCCCACTTATTAAGATCATGGATGTTGGAATTAAAGAGAAAAAGAATTAAATTAAAAGCAATTTTAGATAGTATACAAAATATTTCATTTTTTTTAACATTTTCTTTCACATGTACATGTCACTGAACTTAGCTCACATTTTTCCTACCATTACCTTCTCCCTACATGTCTTCTGCTTTTGTGTCATAAACATTTAAATCTAGATTTTGTGCAAGTAAGAAGTGTGATATTTTTCTTTCTTTCTTCCTCAACACTACTCTTTCTTGCTCACCCTCTTGTCTTACTTTTTGTCTGTCTTTTCTCTCTACATTGTCCTCTTTCTGTATATTCATATTTGTGCATGCGTATGCACACACAGACACACAGACACAGACACACACAGACACACACAGACACACACACACACACACACACACACACACACACACTCCCCATGTGAAGGAAAACATGCAGTATTTTGTCTTGGCTTAACTACACACGGCCTATTCTGCCATTGGCAAGCTATTTAACCTACAATGTCAATAACATAAATGCCTACAGTGAAAGACCATTTTCTTAGACTGTCAGGACTGACTCTTTCAAGTTTAATATTTCTAGATTTACATCTCTTAGTCCTAAAGGAACACACAAAAGACATTTTTAGCTCTGATATATAACATTAAATGTCAATATGGAAAAAAATAAATAAATTTGAGATGTGTGAGTGTCTTATAAATTCTTTTGTTTGCTTTAAATGTCAGTCATATTACTTCAAGCATTTATTGTATATCTTAGATGTTTTGTGTTGAATGGAACCTCTAGGATTATGTAAAGGAAACACATATTATATTCAACATAAATATTTAGTAATATAAACATTATACAATTAACATATTTGCCTACCAAGTTATTGCTGCAAAACCAGGATGTATAATCTGCATGAATTTTATAAAATATAGTTCGAAAGAGCATTGAGTGATTTCTTAAGCTCTGATTTCTATTCTAAAAACACGAAATTTGTTGTTAGCCCACACAGAAGATGTGGTAAGATCACCACACATTAGAATTGGCTTTTGCCAGCCTTTGATTGTAAGAGTGCCTCCTGTGTACCTGGATCAACCTCTGCCCAGCCAGTTTTGTTCCATAGCAGTTACTGAAGTTTTGAATCATGGAGAAGTCCCACGAGGCTCACTTTTAGCCATCCCTGTGAGCAGTACCATGCTTCCATCTTGTTGTCACCTGCCTGTCATTTGCAGCTGTGCAGCTTACAGCACCCTTGGCACGGCATGCTGCAACAAACTGTCCTGTTGTAACGTGGATAGTTAAAAATGATGACAATTCAGGATAAGTTAATTATTTGAGGTGTTTTCAGTAGTCAGACTTTTAGATAAACAGTTGTCTGTTGTACCAAATATAGTTGTTAGAAGCAGTTCAAGAATTAGAAACACATATACCGAATTTAACACACTCCATTTGCAGACAAACCCCATAATAATGATTTTAATTACTGTCACTGTACAAAAAGCTGGTAAATATTTAGAGGAGAATCTTTAGGACCATTAAACAATTCAGTATCGTTTGAAGACTTTTACATTTTCTTAAAATTTTTTTTTCACATGAGAAATTTTTGAAAAAAAAGTTCTACATTGTTTAAAGAAGAGAAGACACTGAAACAAATGGTATCTGGGGTTGGTATGTGACCCTATGGGAAGGCTAAAGGACTTCCTCTGAGAACCTTCAATATTCATTAGGCATATGCGCATCATACACACACACACACAGTACTTATATTTCCTGTTGTATATGTATACACATACATGTTTGTATGTTCACATTTCCTTAATTTTTTTCCATGTTATATTCATATTATCTCATAAGTGACAAGAGCCATGCCAATTTTAATTGTATTTTGGAGACTCTGAGCAAGCACTAAGTATATTATAAGCATTTCTAGTTAGATTAGATAAAACTAATTGAATGAGTTACTTTCCACTGAAGGTGCCTGGGAGTTTCCAGGAAGTCATTAAATGGAGATTAGTGATTCTCTGCACAGATGGTCTATACTGCACAGCGGGCTTCACGTTAGACAAGGTCAGAGAGTCATTTGCTTATTCAGCCTGTTATGTTCAAATCATTCAATAATCCCACTGAAGGTTTCTGACTTGTTAGAAAAGCTGGTCAGGAGTGCAACTCAAGCCCTGTTATCTGAAAAAGAGGGAGCACTCACACAGACCTCCATGGCCAACATCCCATGACGGGCATGGGACCGTTCAAAAGTGCTGAGGCTGCTAAGGAGGCTTCGTATTTATGTTAATCTCCCTTTTGTACAACTTAAATTGGTGATTTACACATTCTATCCAGCAATGCTGTCATCATGCTTTTTAATGTTACACTTTGGAACACTTCCCTTTTTCAGTATGACAGGGCAAAATGTTCTTAATTTATATAATAAAGCATCATCAAATTTACTAATTATTTCTATTTATCCTGGGTCCCTCTTGAGCTCCAGATGGGAAGATTTTAACACGTATATCTGTAATGAGCGTGCACCTAAAGGTTTTTGTTTTCTTCGTGTCACGGACAGGATACATAAGTGTGCATGGAAACAGTGAATTTCCCAGCTTTGCGGTAGTTTTTCTCCAAGCGTCGCTCATGTAACAGCTAAGACATTTTCCCTCTTTATTAAAAATATAACTAGGAGGGAGACAGTGACACGGCCAAATGCTCCATCTATCACCCGAGACACACATTATGAAGATAAAGCTTTGTGAATTTCCAGGGGGCAAGGAATGTGTGCTTTTGAATTTCATGTTATAAAATAATTCCACGGACATGATATAAACGCCCTTGCTCTGCCGGTTGCTTCAATTTAGAAACTATGGTTATCACAAAGTCCAGCAAGTCAGGGCATGCCTCCGTCTCTCACATTCCTCAGATGCCTGGCTACCTTTAACTGTTTATATGTCAGAAGGAAGCTTAAAAACAACCCGCCATGTCAATGCGTTAAGATAACATGGGCTGGTGGAAGTCACCATGTAGCCTTTTCTTCCCAGCTGCATGTTTCTGAGGGGTTTCACGGTGTCACAACGTTCAGCTTCCTTCCCGTGGGGCCTGTAGCACAGTGGTTCCTGGATGCAGAATGGATTGGGGGCTCTCACTGTTTTTCATGTTGACAACCACAATCCTAGTGGTTTTTTTTTTTTTTTTTCAGCAAGATGCTTCAGGTCAGCCTGCTCTGCGCATGGTGTTCTGGCCTAGAGCCCTGGTGTTCAGTATTTGCGCTGTGGCAGGAGAGATGTGGTTCTCTACTGTGGAGTAGGAACCTGAAATTCTCTGATGGATTCCTGAGCCTGGCTTCATGAATGACTGCTCAGTAAATTTCTTGAAAGTTTCCAGCATTCTGAAGATCAGAACAGTTTGTGGCTCATCTGCCACCGCACTGCCCTTTGTTTGTTTGTTTCTTTTTAAAAAAATATATTTTATTAATTTGTTCATATTACATCTCAATGGTTATCCCATTCCTTGTATCCTCCCATTCCTCCCTCTCTCCCATTTTCCCCTGACTGAGGGGGACTTCCTCCCCTTGTATATGTTCATAGGGTATCAAGTCTCTTCTTGGTAGCCTGCTGTCCTTCCTCTGAGTGCCACCAGGTCTCCCCCTCCAGGGGACATGGTCAAATATGAGGCACCAGAGTACGTGTGAAAGTCAGACCCCATTGTCTTTACCATTGTCTCATGTGCTCTCTGTGCCCATGTATGTGATTTAGGGAAATGTGAGTTTCTTAGTTGTGCTGAAGTCAAAGCTTTCGTTGCTTATACTTTCATAGAGTAGTTAGTGGGAACAGGGATGTCTCTGACTCCTTTGCCTGCTCTTGGGACCCTTTTCCTCCTACTGGAAGGCCTCACTCAGCCTTGATATGAGGGTTTGTGCCTGGTCGCATTGCAATTTGTTATTCTGTCTTTGGTTGTTGTCACTGGAAGGCCTGCTCTCCTCTGGGGGACAGAGTAAGGAGTGGATCTGGGGAAAAGGACAGGTGTGGGGGGAAAACCGGGAAGATTTGAATGCGGGGGGGGGGGGGGGGACTGGGGGAAAGCCGTAGTCAAGATATAGTGTGTGAAAGAAAACATTTTAAAAGTGTTCAAAATATTTTTATTATCTTTAAGCCATTTGTCACCTAACTTGTAAGTTTCTTGGTGTCAGTTGCTATTTTCACAATTGCACGCTGGTGTGTGTGTGTATGTGTCTTCCCTTTTAGTTACTAAAATTTAGTAATATAGTAATACAGGACACTCTTTTTTTCCTATCAAGGAGGTCCAGTAAATAAAATCCCTTATGTATAAATTCCTTCATTTTAGATGTATGTGTTCTGCATGGTATGAGGCTCTGCATCCATATAAACGTGACAACTAATTAAAACATCATCTGTACTAAGCAGAACATCTCACAGGAAAACCATCCCATAAAGAGTAAACGTTATTCTTTGTGAACTGTGTATGATTCTTATATCATTAAGAAAAATTGACTTTCCAAAATGGAGTCCATTTAAGCAGGTTCTTAGGCAACACAACCACTTGCTTTTAAAATGGCTGAAAGGCCGCACTTTATATAGAAACTCTTTCTCTGTTTCTCTTTTTTAAGGTGAAGTGTTTATTGTGATTCAGATACTAACTCTGGCACTGAGAAATAAGGATTTTAAGAAGCAACTATTAAATACCCTGATGCTTTTCCTTTCTTCTATCTTGAGATGTAGCACATTCCCTTGGGGAATGTGCTTGTCGAAAGACAATTACAAAAATAATGGAATACAAAACAATTTCAACTCATATTTGTGCCTGAGACGTCACATTTACTCTAACCCATAAAACCTTTTCCACATCTCCCTCTCTTTCCTGAATGTCTTTAGTCCGTTTTGTCAACAAGCAAACATTTCTATATGTTTGGTCAAAGGCCAAAGTTAATGACAAGCAGACTGAGTCACCTCTTTGAGGACTAACCATGGGATTCCTACCCAGCATGCCCTAGGCCTGCTATGCTCACATTTTGCCAAGATAAATAACTGAAAAGCCCAGTTCATGCTTGGAAGACAAATTGAGAAAAATTTAATCATTTGTGGGGTTGATTTTTTTTCTTTTGACAGGCCAGTAGAGATCTGCATTATTGAATCCAGATTTGTGTATTCAAGCAAGACTCATGAAGCAAAGTGACTTGGCTTTCTCAGCAAGTCTGGTCAGCAGCAACGCAGGGAGCTTTTGGGAGGGTCGCAAGCGAGGCTGCCTCTGGGGAAATTCCCTGGATGCATAAAGGAGCCATTTAAAGAGCCATCAAGTATCTAGTCATTTCTAGACACAGTTGGCTGGAGTTGGGCTTCGTCACGTGATCACAGTCTCTAATAGCAACCACTGTAAATCCAACAAAACCATGGGTTTCCAGGAAACCCTCCTGCATCCTTCAGTGAAGGCCTGGGATAGAATAATAACAGGGAATCAAATAAAAGCTTGCAATGAGGAGGAAGGAAAAAGAACCAGCTGCAGGCACGGAACGAATGTCAGCAGACGGGAGGAAGGAAATGAGCAAGCATAAGGGGCTTCTGAACCGACCCGAGTTGCATCTGCGGTGTCACCAAGAGAGAAAGGCCAGCTGTGTCCTTCTGAAGTCCTACAGACCCGCACTTCCCAGGAGCGATGAGGGCCTCAGACTCTGACTCATTCTCACGAAATGCTGGCATGACTAAGGCAAACCCCAGAGTGACAATTTATCGACAAGGGAAGATACAAGTACACACGAGAGCATGACTAATGCAAGCAACCCCCCGTACGCAAATGTCCGCGAGATGCTTCGTCGTAGTTAGAAAGCACGGACCGAGGGCACGGAGCTCAGGGCCAAAGTCCTCGTCAGCGGGCTCTTTCTCCAGGGTTAAACAACTTGCCATCGGAAATGCCTGCTGATCCTGGACACTGACAGACGGGACTTTAAATGAGCAACTGAATGTGCAATGGTACTTGCCTAAGGATGTGTAACACATCTGCCTTTTGAGAGGAGTGAGTATGCCAGGTGGGCCAGGACAGTCACAGTCTGACGATATTGGCTTCCAAGATGCAGCTCTGGCAGCTTTGGCCTTGAAAAAGTGTAAGGAACTCCCTTTTCCAGTTTACTCAGGTTTTGGGGGATTGTTCAAATCTTGTCTTTAAATCCACTTCTGTTTGATGAAAACCAAGTTTACCCTGTAGCTGTGTTTACCTATTGTTACTCCCTATGACTTGTTCATCCTTTTCTTCCCTCAAGTAAGCTTGGGTATGAACTTGTGTGCCACGGGATAGAAGTTCCCTCATACATAGGTGACATCTGCAGCTATGTATCCCTCCGAGCTGCCTTTTGGCTTTGGACTGTACTGGAGTGAGATGGTCAGAGCACTTCCTGTTTCCTTGTTCTGCCTGTTTGCTCCTTGATCCAAGTAGACCATTGTGGGGGAGGGCCTCGGCAATGGATTGTGTTATTTCTACAGACCCACAGTAAGTTTCAAAAACTTTTAATATTTAATTTTAAGATGGACTCATCTATGCTTTCACTCCAAGGAGAAAACTAGACTGATATCTAAGATCTCCAGGAAATTCTTAGCTCAGTGCTGGTATGCAGAAACTGGTGGAGTTTACATTTTACATTCCCCACTGCAAAACTCCCCAGTTAATACTGGAGGTTCTAGTGTCAACAGAAAACATGGGCATGTAACTCCACTGAGTGCTTGCTACGTACCAGGCATGCTTGAATATTGGTTTATACGTTTTCTGAAAGCTACCAAATGTCCAGACATTTAGTCACAATAAATAATTCCCTAGGCCCGCCAAGGTTGCATGGAAAACAAGGGTAAGTTATGCATGTTAAATACACAAAGTATTTCTCTCTCATAGGGGAAGAATTACCTTTAAGTAAGAAGTGGATTATTATACTCTAACTAAAAATTCAATAAAGTAAAGAAATAGAACGGTAGATTTAATATCCAAAACCCACCTCTTTTATTTGAGCCACTGAACAGCCTCAGGGGGAACACAGATTCTGGCGACCCCAGCTAGGGCGTTCCATCATGATAGCAGCCATAGGAAGTTTTTATAGTATTAGAATAAAGAAAGTGATAAACATGGTGCTTTTCAAATGCACTAATGGAACATGAAGGAGAGGAGTTACGTCAAAACAGGAAATGTGTTACGAGCCCCAGACGCTGTCAGATGACATTGGGGTTGGCCTTGGGGTTGGTGGAAGCTAGGAGTCCGTACATTTCAAAAGGTTTTTCCCGACAGCCACAAGAATGGTAAGCTAGAAGTAAAAATAGAAAATAAGTAGCTGTATGGGGACTGATTTGTCTCTGGACCTGGAACATTCCAACTCTCCACACTAACTGAATTTGTAACGGGTCAGCTAGCCTTTCAGTACATTTAATACATCTGTCACTTTTCCATTGGAGCTGAGGGTAGCACCCAAAGGTGGGTATTGTCAGATGTGCTGGCAAGGCCAAGTCTCACTTCCTGTCCCAGCTTTGAAAATTCAAAGTAACTATCAAAGTGGACTGTGATAAATAAAAGCAAGGCAATTCAAGAAAGAAAAGCTATCCGTGAATGGTAAAGGGGCTCCCTTAAATAAATAGATGTGACAGCAAATACACAGATAGAACCACCTAAACCATCTTAGCCAGCCGTGCCAACTTGTGCTGGTATCAAAACCCAACCTTTATGCACATGCCAGAAAACTGGGGAACAACAGCAACACCTACACAAGTTACCCCAGCTAAGAATCTGAGGGACACAAGGAGAATTGGAAAGAGGCTCCCAAAAGACAGAATTAAAAACGTGTATCTTTTCGAGAAGACTTCTATATCATATGGCTTTATGTATCCAATGCCTCGCCTTTTACTCTTAACTTCTTCAAGATTACAGGAAAACACTGTTTATTTCTGACCTTCGGGAAGGCCGTGTCAGCCTCAGTGTTGATTGACGCTAATAGATATAAGGATTAACAAATAGATGTGTTTGGTGAGTCACCATCACGAGGGCTAAAACAGGCCGCATCGCAAGGCAGACAAAGTGAACCGCAGCATCTTCCCTTGCTGTTTTAAAGCTATGGTCAAAAGTCAAAGGGAGCAATGCATTTGCTGAGAAACCTCAAGGAGTTTGACTTCTTTCGACCTAGAGCTCTTGATGGCATCTCCAGGGAGCTGGTGAGGGGGGTCTTCAGGGAGGAGTTTGGAGCTACAGTCAAAAGCCCTGTTGAAGGGGATTTGCCATAGTGTCTTACTTAAACAGATGGATGCTTCAGGGTTGAAGGTATGGGATGGAAGACGTCAGCATGAAGCAATCAGCTGGTCCTCACTCACGTCTCAGCAGGTGGATCTGTCTCACACTCAAAGAGCCACAAGATTTCACTTTGCTCATATCTGATTAATGATATTAAGAAAAAGACAGATCTGAAAACAGAAAGTTAATTAATAAACAAGCCCAAATCAGTAATAGTGGAACTAACTTCTATGTAAATACCAAAAGATTCAAACTACTAGGATATCAACAGCATTGACTTGAGGTCTCATATTATTATACCGGCACAACCTTGTGTTACCTAGGCCTATGTCCTAGGCCTTCTCAGGGCTCCCCGTCTTATACTTTCTCCAGACTTCCCAGAATTAAACTATCTGAAGCTAGCAAAAAAATCATGCCCCTGACAGAGCATGGGACACATTATGTGTCTGTGGGCAATCTGATGCAGCCCCAAATCCCACACCTGGGCTTAAGACAAAAACATATTCACATAACATAACTGGATTTTTAAGGAAGCCGAAATTCCCTCTACACCTCTTCCTCAGTTAAGTGAGAGAATGTAGGCTTCTAGCCTGCCTTCCTGCCACGGCTCCATGAACCAGCTGAGCCACCTTACTCACTTGTATGAAATAGAGATGTAGACTTTTCACTCAAAGATGAAACCTGGTGGTAGACCACCAGAACTCGGCCCCTGCAGTGATCAAGGTCCCAGCTGGACTTAAAAGCTCATGTATCCTCAGAAACTGCTTGTAAGCAAGGGAAAAAGATCATGGGGAAACAAAAGAACCATAGATACAAGGTTATAAAGAATAGTCATACAAGCATCAAATGGAAACATAACCAAAGAAACGTCTTAAAAATCTTTGGGAGAGAGCTAAGCTGCTACTATCATTAAGAGAAGGAGAAAGAAGAAAAGGGACTAAGATGGGTGAAGGGAGGAGGAGGAAACAGGACAATGGATAGTTAGAGACCTGAGTAGTCACTGAAGATAAAATTCTGCCTGGCAAGATAAAAGATAATATAACGCCAGGGAAGGGGAGCAGGGCGAATGCTCCTGGAGGCAGAATTACTAATCTGGGCAACAGATTATCCCAAAATGTGGACAGGTGGTCACAAAAAGAATGCCCCCCCCAAAAAAATCAAACATAAGTATTTTATAAATTCAGTACTCTTTGGTGAGAATCCCCCCCCCCCAATGGAATATGAACACAGCAAATAGCACAATTGAGAAGATGACAGGGAGGGCTCCCTTGGGCTAAAGGCTTTAGATTAAAAAGGAGCTTTTTATCCAGCCATATCCTATTTGAATTTCAGTCACGAAGGGACTAAAGAAAATAGTAAAAGATTCCAGAGGGGGGAGAAGCCATCCAGAGAGCAAATATATAGGAGAGGAAAGAGTGAGATCCTAATTGGACATCGATAAATAACACAGAATACAGGAGAAGCTTAAGGACGCCCTTTCTACCCATGGTGATGGAGAGAGGGCTCTTCCGCTACCCGTCACTCATTCTCTGATTTAAGTCTCTGCACCTGGAGGCTTTTGATGAATGCAGAAGCATGGGCTCTGTTCCGGGTGTCACGTGTGTGTTAGAGCCATGCTGTGGCCTGCAGGGAGTCCTCGGAAGGCTCCTCAGTTTGGAAATCAGGACTTGGCTTGGTTTGTAGACAGCGATGACTCAGCTCCATTAGCTCTTTGTCCATGTGGGGCCACACACACTCCACGGAGCTGAGCTCCAGCCTCAGACTCATTCCGCCTCCTCACGGTGGACCACAAGGGTGACTCAGGGCGCTCTTTTGAAGCCCAGTGAGCCTTGAGAGGCCAGAATTCTGGCGGTAATTACCGCATTTATGATTGTGCTTGGTTTTAGACTAAACATGTCTTAAGTGACAGACTATCCAGGGATGTGAAAAAAAAATTTTTTTTAAAATAAATACGCCTCTGTTAGCTCTGTTCCCTCTCATTTATGAATCATTGTTCAATGGCATACATTCTGCAACAGAATGAAGGGCGTGACTGGGTTGTGCAGTTTCATTGCCCCCTTCTCCTTTCCTAGATCTGACGGGAGATTTCTTTCATAATGGTTTGCAGAACTCTTTAATTTACAGACATGCCCCCGTGGTTGTCTTTTAATTCTATCGAGTCTGTCACCAACAGAATGTCTTATACTGCCTGCACCCTCAGAAGTCAGCTGGGATCAACGGGAGGTCCCTGGTATGCACAGTTGACACAGCGTTGACAAGGAGGGTCAGTTACACACCGAGAGTCAGGCGTCCAGACTCTTGTCGGGGTCCGCGGTCTCAGCACGTGACAGGATCCCCACGCGGCTCCCATACTTAGAGAAGGTAGGCTCTACTCACGACCACCAAGAGAACGCACGCCATCCCTGTGGCTGATGGCCTCAGTAGGCTGCACAGAACTACTTGTAATTTTATTTTTAGCTTCTTTGGTTTATTGTGAAAGGAAAACGTGTGTGGGTGAGTGTCCTGTAAATCCCGCATGTTAACCAGATGGTGAGTGATTAGATCAGCATTAGGTTGTGTTTCTGGTTTTGATGGCTTTCCCTGCTCTTCCCTGTTGAATGTATTCTCTCTCCCTGCACGCTCATGCGCAGCAGAGCCACGCAAAGCTGTGTGTGTCTGTCTCTGCTTGGGCTGTTCCCCCCTCTGACGCCTCACTCCGTTGTGTGCCTTTGTGCCCTTCCTGTGACCTCTTCTTACGTTTGGTCAGACTCTCTTGACTCTTAATGGCAAAGAACAAAGCAAAGAAATGGAAACGTTTACAAATCTTATCTTATTAGCACCATCAGCTGCTGCACGGCTGTTGTGAGTGCTCACCCACTCGCTGTAGACTGTATGTGGTGCCATCCGGTAAGGCTTCCCTTTCTTTGTCTTTCACTGTCTTTGTCTTCCCTTTCACTGTCTTCGATACACCTAATGCTTTAATATTCTTCATGTTTCATTTTCTAATCAGAAAAGAGGGAAAACAAAGTTGGCTCTGAGGAAATCTATCTGTGTCAACTAACTAAGCATGGGTTGGAATTTCTGAAAAACTGCAGTCCTTCCAGGTGCAGAAAATCTGAAGATAATTTTTTATTATAGTGTCTACTGCTGCTGCTGGTAAATGAATTAAAATCTGATTAAATGACTATTAAAAGATGCATTTTTAGATGGTGGAAATAACGTTAGTAGTTAATAAGAATCATAACAGGTGTTATTTTTTAAATTTTCTTTCAAAACTAAGAATGTTTGCCCAGCTGGAGTAAATGAAACAAATAAAAACCTAACTTTTATGAGAATCCTAAGTAGCTAAATAGGTCCCAGCAATCAGTTCCCAGTGACTTGTGCCCAAGGGAAAAGAGAACCCAGTAATTCTATTGTAAACTTTGTATATTTGTGACATTTATTTGAAACATGTTAGGTTACAGTAACATATATTCCCTTCCTTTAAACCGCAGATACATTGGTGCCATGGTAATGCTGTAGGAACAGCACACTGATCAGAGTAGAGGGACAGGTGACATTTAGTTGGGGATGGTTCAGAGCACGACTTTCCTAAGTCCAAACACGACAAGAGAGGCCTAGTATTTTCTGATAAATCTCAATACATCCATTGTCTCATCATCATGGAGTCAGCTACTCATTACATCTTTGTTCTAAGATTTCTGACATGTTTTATTGTAGTTAAACGGAAGCTTAGTAGAAAAAGGTTGGCCACGTCTTAGAGTTAATAAAACAGTCCCTCTGACCTCCCTCTAAGGTGTGGTGTCATTTGAGGCACTGTGTTCGTAAAGTGTCTCAGCTGGGTGGCATTGTTGGTGGGCAACTCACTTTCTGCATCTGCACAAATCTGTGGGAACCGTATCTGATAGACCTAATAGTAGGAGAGAAAATAATAGTTTGTGCTGTCTGATTTAATGTCAACTCGAGAGAAGCTAGTTATCTGAAAGGGGGGAACCTCAATTGAGAAAATGCCTCAATAAGATCAGGCTGTAAAGTGAGCCCTAGGGCACACACCTTTAATCCCTGCACTTGGCAGGCAGAGGCAGGCAAATCTCTATGAGTTCGAGGCCAGCCTGGTCTACAAAGCGAGTCCAGGACAGCCAAGGCTACACAGGGAAATCCTGTCTCAAAAAGGAAAAAAAAAAGATGGGCAAGAGCTCAGCTTATTGCGGATGGTGCCATCCTTGGCCTGGTGGTGGTCCTGGGCTCTATAAGAAAGCAGGCCTTGTAAATATCACCTTGGCTTCTTCTTTTTTTTAAAAAATTAATTTATTTATTATGCGTACAGTGTTCTGCCTGCCTGTGTTTCTGGACACCAGAAGAGGGCACCAGATCTCTTTACAGGTGGTTGTGAGCCACCATGTGGTTGCTGGGAATGGAACTCAGGGCCCCTGGAAGAGCAGCCAGTGCTTTTAACCTCTGAGCCATCTCGCCAGCCCATCACCTTGGCTTCTTAAGGAGTGGGAACACTGGTCCAAGCAGAGTATCAGGCACAGGAAATAGGCGCTTTAAGCTAAGAACTTGGAGAAACCATGAGCCCTGTGGGGAATAGAAGTCAGCCAGTGATGAATATAAACCCGGGGTTACTATTTCTCCAGGGAAGTGGGAGGGTCACGGCTTTCTTGAGTGCACCCGAGCTCCAGCTTTCTTCCACGAAGAGAAGAAAGCCAGTGAAGATTTTGGAGAAGAGAAATAACATAATCATAGGATTTATAAAAAGAACGGGATTTAGGGAAACGGCTTAGGGTAGGTTTAGTGGGAGAAGGTGAACTTCGGAAGCAGGCGAGTGTCTGAGGAAAGAGAGGAGTGAACGCAGAGGGCGGCACGAAGGACACAGCAGCACGCGGAAGCTGACAGAGTACAGCCCCGTCATCGTCCTTAGCTGACCAGAGGGTTACCGCTTACCTGAAGGACACTTTGAAATCCCTGACATGATACACGAAGGGTCTTGCGTCCTCTCTTTTCCTTTCCCCTTTTCCACTCCTTCCGTACAAACAGGGTGCACTGGCTGCACTTTCATCATCTTCCCCCGCCCCCCCGTACTTTTGCACCCCCTGTGATTTTGAATCTTGTACTTACTGTGACTCATGCCCTCTTCCGTTGTCTAGCATTTCTGAAGACCTGCTCAAACACGACCTCAAGGGTGGACGGGTTTTCTTTTCTTTTCTTTTTTTTTTTCAGGTCAATTTCTCTCACCTGAACATTCTCCTATATTGCTGCCTGGACTTGGTTGCTATTCGTATCTCTTAGAAAAGTATACTCATTTTTATAAAACTAGCTTCGTTAAACTACATACCCATTAGAATGGCCACATTAAAAGCATGAGACAGCACCAAATTCTGGTGACTACCGAGAGCCTTGGTCACCTGGGTACTCTTGGGGCTGCTGTAAAATGCACAGCCAATCTGGAAAAGTTAGGCCATTTCTTTTGGGACATTCAGCTACTATGCAACTCAGCAATTATTTTTCCTGGCATTTACCCCAAGACAACAAAAATATATGCTCATGGGAAAATGTGTACGTGCTGGCACAGTGGTAGTACATGCAGAAATCCCAATATTCAAGAGGTAGAGGCAGAAAGTGAGTATATACCATGGAATACTATTGGGCAACACAAAGGAACAACCTGTTGATAGATATAATAATTTGATACATTTCTTAAGTGTTAAAATGGTAAGTAACGCCAGTCTCTGCAATTTTATCATATCATTACACCACATTTTTGCAAAGACAATTTTTTAGAAATGAGGACCGTGGTTGCCAGGGGTTAAGGTAGGTAGAGGTCTAACAAGGAATGCATATTTTCCTTGTGGTAGTTGATCTGTCAAATGTCTTGGCAGTGGTGGTGGATGCATGAGCCAGCACCCGCCATAAAATAGTTTAGAACTAAACACCCTCAAATGAGTACAAGCAGAACTGGGGGGGGGTCCCTTAACGAGGCCGACTTACTATAGTGATGATACAATTTAGTTTTACAAATATCACCAAAGTGTAGTGGATGTAAACATGCTTTGATCCCAAGTGTGGGATGGGTAACAGACTTGTGAGAGAACAGGTGTTGTTTATCCACTTCAAAGTCAAACCACCTTGTGTGGGGGCTTGGCTTTTGCCAGCTGAAAAACATTGTAGTACAAACTCTGACAGGATACACACACACACACACACACACACACACACACACACACACACACACACACACACGACCAAAACAGGAGGCTGAGGCTTTTTGGGTCTTGGTATTGTTTGGCTGCTCATCGCTCCACTTCAAGACGCTCCAAGAGAAAACCGCTCCACCGAAGGCTTCAAGGCCCCCGGCTCCTGCTGCTGCTCCAGGTCCCAGCAGCAACTTTGGTGGAATTGCTGGTTTGCTGAAATCCTGCTGACTGTGCCAGGGGAATCACCCCCAGGAACTGAATGCAACAAAATCTACTTCTCCTGTTCCCCTAAATCTCCTTCTCTCCCACCTAGGGTAGATGGGTTGGAAGGGAGGCATAAGCATTTAAAGAACCTCAAATAAAGTAGGTTTGGAAAAGTTGGTGCCTACACCAAAGTAAAGTGTGTGTGAGATCTCCCTGCCTTATGTTTTATGACTGCACATATATTCACAATGACCTCAGTGAAAAGAACCCAGTCCTTATGGCATTAAAACTGGCCCAAATGGACATTAAAGCATTACACCCTAACCCTCAGAATTGTGACGAGCAAACAATAGGTCTGCAGCACATTATTTTCCACATGAACTAAACTGAGACTAAAAGAAGATAAGTCAAAGATGGCTTACCTTTCACTTCTGAAGTACCTTGGAGGTGAGAACATCCTTAATTAAAACAAAGGCCGTAGGCCCAGGGCATGCGCTGAAGGAGGGCGCCCAAGCCCTCTTCTTCCCAACTGCCTTATTGCTTCTTGACCTTGAAGGGACGCTGGCCAGGAGTATGGCTTGCACGGTTCTATCAGGACTTTGTGCTTCTCCCCAATTCCCTCTGCCTTGCTAAAAACTGCTAGATTACAATCCTAAAGCTGGCCACCAAGGTCTGTTCCCTTATTTGGCCACTCTTTCCTTCTGAGGCTGACTACCAAGGTCCAGCTATCAAAGTACTGAAGTCCAGCAATCAAAAGCCTCCTTTGGCTCACCCAATGAACATTTTCAGTCAAAATTAAACATATCATCCATGCGTTTCACCTTTTTACCTTTGTAAATCATCCTTTGCCTATGGGCCACACCAGTCTCATCTCTATCCAGGGGCTGTCCTTTGTCCCACTCTGGGACAAATCTCCCTGCCTCCGCCTTGCTCCCTTCCCCTTCTCCCTTGTCAGCTATTTTCTGCCTCTGTCTTTTATTCTCTGTCCTCTGTCCCTCTGGAGGAAATAAATCTCTTTGTGCCGAGAGAACTTGGTCTTGAGGGGCCCTGAATTGATACTGACCTCTTACAGACCTCTTGCTCTTTCTTTCTTGATATACTGAATTTGAATTTTCAACAAGCTAGTCAAATGAAAGTATCTGGCATATGAAATGCAAATATTTTGATTCCTTCTGCCTTTCTAATTTAAGAACAAATATTTTAGGTGTGCCTTTATGATTTAAGGTTATATCTATCTCAGCATTTTTCTTTAAAAAACCTTACTTGGACTTTCATAGTTCATTTTCTACTTGTTTATATTAGACATTGAATAAAAATTAAAATAGACTCTTTATTTTATAAATCTCTACTGGCAATAAACTTGATCTGCAGTTTACATTTAGAATTCTTCATTGGAGAGATTGTTATATATTTACCCTTACATCTAAGTATCATTTTGATCTGATAAGCTAGAGTTGGATAAAAGAACATTTCACACAAAGCTATAATATTTGTAAATCAAAAGCTATCCAGCTCTATGCCATAGTTCTGTGTTGCTTTTCATGTCACTTCGTGGGAAGTAGTTGATGGTAAAAATAGTACAGGTTTTAGTATCAAAGATCTCAAAGGGGCTGAGGTCATCATCCACTCTATCCTTTGATCATAACGGCCTCAGATCAATAATCTGACAGCTTCTAAGTGTTCACATTACATTCTTTTAGCCAGCTCTTAATTTTTTTATCACCTGTTTACCCAAAGAATTATTTTCTATGGCCAAATGAACTATCATCTACTGGCTGAACTGTCTGTTGTACTTATCTTTGATTTCTGCAGTTGCCTCTTGTGTTAGGCAACATAGCAGGTGCCCATGTTATATATTCTGACTGAATGAATTTTAAAAAATCTTTTAATTTTGTTTCATTTTTTTTTCAAGTCAGAGCTTTTAAGGGAAAGAACGGAGTAAGACTTTCAGACCACGAGGATTCAGCAAACCAGTCCTATGCTTTCTTCAAGAAACTCAAATTTATTTAGCCTTTCTCTTACAGAATTTAATGTGATTTCTCAACCACTCCTGTAGCTCTCCTTCATATGTTTTAACTCCACACATCTAAAACTTTGTCACCAGTAGGACAAGCCATTCCCAGATAGGCCTCATGAATTTTAACATATGAGTCCTTGGCTTGTGCATATTACTTATGTGTTACCCAGTTTTTCTGAGACCTGGGACTGCCTCAGCCACACTGTGGGCTCTGGGTAAAAGCTGGTTGATTTGTCATTATTGGTAGAGATTTCTTTTTTGGGGGAAATGAATCAAGCCGTGATCTGTCTGGCCTAAGATCCTCAGAGGTGAGTGAAAGCAATTCTTTCTGTTTTTTTTCTCAGCTGACAGGCAGTCCATTGGAATTGTTTCCTCATCTGTGAAGCCATTTCTTTCAGGCCACACTAACTTGCCAGAGACTATTTTCACAATGTCTTCTCAGGTAGAGCTTCATGTTGTTGGATTCCTGGCAGGAAAGTCCATGGAGCCTGTCAGCACGGTGTGTGTGTGTGTGTGTGTGTGTGTGTGTGTGTGTGTGTGTACACTGTGTGGTGTGTTATGTGATGTGTGTAGTACATGTGTGTTTGTGTATAGGTGTGTAGTGTGGGGTGTGTATGGTGAGTGTGTACGTAGAGGAATTTTACTCCAGCCATATGGCTATTCTGATCACACCCAAATACCTTCTAGGTTTATGTGATCCAGCTGGGATGTAGACATGCCACACACCTTTAATCATTCTGGCTGGAATACAGAAACACCTTTAGTCCTAAACAGTGACATCTAATTGAGGGGCAGACAAAGTGACAAATCAGAGAAAGATTTGAAAGAAAGACTCAGGGATAGGATGTGCCCAAGTCTTGTGATAATGGATAGGAAAGAGAGGCTATTTGTAAGCACTGCAGGCAGAGAGCTGGGAGTCAGGGCCGTGAGTGCAGTACACTGGTGCTGAGTTTGTTTGTGAGGTCATGCAGTTCAGTGCAGGTCAGCAGAGGCAGTTGAAGCCAGAAAAGAAGAAGGAGCCAGAAGATTAGAATAATTTGCCAGAGTTAGTTTTAAGCCAAGCAGAGCAATTCAGTGAGAAGCTAAGGGAAGCCAGTTTGACTCAGCTAGCTTAGAAAGGAATCTGAGCCAGAACAGCTGAGTTGAACCAGCCAGCCAGAGGTCAGAAAAAAACTAGGAAGGGTGAGCTTTTCAGTCTCTGAGATGACAATTGCATCTGGCGAATAAAAGTTACTTTTACATGTGTGTGTGTGTGTGTGGGGGGCAGGTGTGTGTACATGTGTTTGTGGGTCTTGGCACCTGCATACATATACAGAAAACAGGAGGACGGGAGGTATCCTGCCTTACTATTTTGTACCTTGTTCCTTTGGGGCATGGTCCTTTCACTGAAGCTAAAGCTATGCTGGCAACGGGCTAGCCCAGGCGATTTTTCTGCCTCTGTCCCCACAGTGCTGGGGTTACAGAGTGCAGTACACGCAGTGACGCGTGGTTTCTTACACAGGTGATGGGTATTTGAACTCAAGTCTTTATGCTCTTACCCATCTCCCAGCCCTGCAGAGGGAGTTTCTAAAAGTTTGTATCTGCTGCAAAACAGGAAGTCTGCTTTACTTACCTGGTGACTTACAGGACGACTCACATCCTAGGCACTTAAGCATTTATTGAATTAAACACTGAATGGTATTTTTGGCTTATGATCCTGCAACGAAAGTGGTATGCTTAATTGTACTAGTAAGAACAGTAAATAGTTCTTAGTGATTTAGCTGAGGCTTCTTGTCACTATTTAGCATTTTTGGCAAGTGTTATCGTCTTAGCATTCTGGGGTTCTATTTAACTAAGGATCTGCTTTTATAAGAAATAGATATCTAGTGTTTTCTAAGCTGGAAATTGACCCATCAGGAGAGTGTGGGAGGCTCACAGGAAGTCACAGGGCCTGGGACCCCTGTGTTCCAGCATCTGCTTGGGGAAGCGGCAAGTAGCTATGGATGATCCAACATTTCCCACCTACTGCCTCCTCTTGGGCACTTCCTCCTTTCAGATTTGGTATGTGACACTGAGGGGGACCTGGAGTTACCTTGGAATATGTAAGATGAAACATGACTTTTTTTTTGTAGACAATTGATATGAGTCATGGAAACCCAGAGGAATTCACAGGATGACAAAGTTTAAGGAGTCCTAATGTGACCCCACACAGATGCTATTTGAGTTCCTTTGATGACAAAGCATCTTAAATGGTGCAGTTTGCTACAGTTGTGAAGTGAGTGCAGGGGAAAAAATTTCCCAGAGTGTTTCACTGGAGACCAAAAGGTCACTGGGATCCCACAGTTGCTAGTCATGTGCTAGTCAGAGCTTGGATGAAGGCTCAGCCTGAGAGATGCAGAACTGGAAGACCTGACCTCATCTGAGTAATTTCATTATTCGTGTTTGCTGAAAACAATGTGCTTTAGTGATGTTTTGATATTGAGGCTTTGAGATAAATCTATAGCTCTGCAGACTTGATTTCTGCTTGTTTTAGCCAGGGCACCAACTTTTTCTTTGTATTTTGCACATCTCCTAGCTTAGCTGCCCTCGGGTTCACGATGTCCACCATCTGTGTAGATAAGCTTTTCCAGCTTACCTATTCATCATGGCTCCCCTGTCATTCTTACAAAGAATGTGCTTTACCTGTTTGCTGTACGTTAAACCTCTGCTTAGGTACCTTGAAACAACAGCTACTTCTTCCTCATTACAATGTACATACAGTTACATTGAACTAACTGTATCCTTAGTATTTCCTTCTTCATTGTTTTATGTGGCCCCATTGATAGTCACATGGATCTGTGTCACCCATTAAAGTTCCTAAGAGTTGTTAACCACAAGCCTCCTGGGTGGTCTCCACAGTTCACTGGGGATTCTGGCAGAATTTTTTCAGTCTTTTCACCCCTTGGTCCCACTATTTAGCCTAATCATATCAGTATTTTATTTGTTTTATGTTTTAAGACTGTCTTATCTGCATGCATACATATGAACCACATGCATGTCTGGTGTCCACAAAGGTCAGAAGAGAGTGTACCATAACTCCTGGAACTGGAGTTATGGAGGCTGTGAGCTACCATGTGGATTCTGAGATTTGAACATGGGTCCTCTGCAAGAACAGAAAGTGCTCTTACTCTCCGAGTCATTTCTCCAGCCCTTACACCCGTGCTTACGTAGATGAACAGAACAGCATTGTTTTCCCACTCAAAAGCCACGTCATCCCCTCTTCCAAAACAAGGAATTCTATCTTTATTCACGTACATGCTGCAGGATGATATTGTATCACACTGTGAACCCCAAGATTGTGTCCTGGAAAAACATGTTTCTAGTTCTGGTGTAGCTCAGCCCTAGCACACACCTGTAACCCAAGAACTTTCTGTTTATTGTAAGCAGGTGGTTGTAGTGTGGCTCAGCCCAGCACACACCTTTAATCCAAGAGCTTTCTGTAAACAGGATTAAATAAAGTCAACCCTAGGTCAAGAGACAGAGCAAGAAACCAGCTGACAAGAATTAAATGGAAAGGCAGGGGGACATTGAGTTGAGGGGTTTTAAGACAGCTTGCAGAAGGAGAAAGGGCCTTTTCCTTCTGGGACATGAGCTGCACTGAGTAGAAAGGGATTTTTTCCTTCTGAGATAGTGTCAGCTGAGTAGGAAGGTCAGCTGGGTGCTTTCTCTGCCTCTCTGATCTAGCAGGCTTTCACCCCAGCATCTGGCTTCTGAGTCTTTATTGATAAAATCGAATTTTCTTTCTTTAAAACAACATGCAGCCACATTCTTGGCTCCAGGAAGTGAGTGTTACTAGTCCACTATGAGTTCTAATCTCTTGTCACCTATGGGAATCTTCCTGGGAGTTGAAATTATCCCCCACTAGGAGTCACCTGACACAATCCAGCTGAGATGGAGCAGATATTTGTGTTTTCTAATTTGCTGGTAATCAATTCTAATATTCAGCAAGGCCTGACAATCCTGGCTTCTGTTCCATCATGACAGCCTCAGATCCCGCTGCGATTGGCCTACAGTTACACATGCAGTCCAGTTTGAGATTCCCTACCAAGGGCTTCTGAGAAAACACTTTTCATGGTAGAACAAGGATCAATCTCTGTACTTCAGGTTAGAGAAACAATACTCACTCTTACGTTAAGGCGACTGTTTGCTTATACTTACAGTGCATTTCCCCACTCAACCTCCAAAATCGGTGGTCAAAACTTATTTTTGTACAGGGTCAGATGGCAAGTACTTCAGGGCCTGTAGACCATGTCATTTCTGCTGCAACTACTCACCATTGCCAGGTGGCACAGGGGCAGCCACAGACAACACAATTGACTGTAATGGTTTTTTCATAAAATATTATTTATGTACGGGAGGAGGGAATAGATTTTATCTCTGGGATATATGATGAGACCTGGCTTATATCATCAGTAAAAAGTGGTAGGACTCAGAAAAGATGGCGAATGCCTATAATTCTAGCACTTAGGAGGTGGAGGCGGGAACATCAAATCCATGTTTGGCTATGTAACGAATCTGAGACTATTTTGAGCTACTTGAGACCCTGTCTTAAGAAAATAAAGAAAAGAAACAAAAATAAGACTTGGCAAGGAATTAGCTTTTATAGGACTAGCTACAGTGTTGACATCATGAGCGGGAGATCAGCTCTTTTCTGTAGCACAGTAAGGAAATGGTTGCAGAATTGGGAGCTGAGTGCACGGGAGGCAAATTCAAGTGTGTTATCTGTACCCACGGTAGGAAAGAGAGTCAGTCACCAGGAGGCTAGGACCCAAGACAGGGCTTTTCACAGAGGCTTAAGATGGTCGTTAGAAATTCATCTTTTATAACCACAGTGGATACCTGTGACCCTAACAAACACTGGTGTGAACACAGACACTCTAAGTTGTGCCAAGTCATTGAGTTCCAATGGACAAGCTTCACAATTGGTGGCTTGTAGCTTTTGGGTTTTTAGTAGGTGTGTATGTGTGAAGAGGTAGGGCTGGCTGCATGCGTTCTTCAGCAAGTATTCTCAAGTGCTAGAAAAAAACTGATGAGTAAGTGTACGCAATTTTGCCCAGTGGAGATGAGATCTGAAACATATTCTGTAGTTGCTTGTGTTAGTAATTAGCCCAGTTCATTATCTTAGTTTGAGTCTGTCCCTTTCTCCTCCCCAACGGTTGATTCAAACCAACTGAAAGTCTTGCTCTAGACTTCTGGCCTTTCAAATGGAGGATGCCTTTAGCTAGAGAGACTTGTGTGACATTCTAATTTTAAATGGCAGTGTCATTAATCTTAGATTTGTATTATTTTTCCTTAACAGAGAACATATAAAACTCCAAAGGATGGCTCATGATTAATAAGTAAAATGTTTAAATGATATACATAGAATGAATAGAATGAACATAAATAAGTGTGTGTGTGTGTGTGTGTGTGTGTGAGAGAGAGAGAGAGAGAGAGAGAGAGAGAGAGAGAGAGAGAGAGAGAGAGAGAGAGAGAGAGACTTGTTAAGCAGGGGAAAACAGAATTCCCCAGAGTCAGCCTTGAGAACAATGGTAACACAGATTTCTCTTTCTCCCCGCACCCCGTCCTCTCTAGGCATGTGTCCTTCAATCCTACTTCTCCTTGCTTTGGCTTCACAGCCGATACTATTTAATTAGTGTTATAATTAATTTGTTTCCATGCACACCTTATCTTATTCCAGTGCTGAGATGTGAGATCTCGGCTTTCTGCTCCTTCTGCCATGCCTGGTGCATGCTGCCATGCTTCTGGTCCACAGCGAGCTCTCATCTCTCGGGAATCACAAGGCAAACAAGCTCTTTCTTCTATAAGTTACCTTGGCCATGGTGTTTTATCACAGCAGGAGAAGTAACCAATAGAGACGGATACTGAAATCTCTCATGTTACTGTGTCTGGACCTATACGGCCTTTTGTGCCTTTTATACTTTTTAAGAATGGGGGTGGGCAAGATTCAGGGCATAAACATTTATAATATGGCCTCTTGATAAGCTTCTCTCTTGTTAATATGTAACTGCCCTACTTATCGCTTCTGATTAATTTTTGGCTTAAAGTATACTTCATCAGAGATGAGACTTCCTGTGCCAGCTTGCTTGCAGCTTGGCGGTTTGATTTTGAACCACTGGCTCTCACTTTGTGGATGTCTTAAGCCACATGAGTTTCTTGGAGGCTGCAGATAGGATAGATGGTGTTTTTAATTCAGTTCACTAGTCAGAGTTTTTAAATTGGAAAATTAAGGCCATTTGTTTTCAGGCTTATAGTTAAGAAGTGTTTGTTATTGTTCATGAATTTGTTGTTGTTGGTTAGTTAGCTGACAGCTTCCCCATGCCCTTTCTGATATGGTTGGATGCTTGGTAGCTTGCTCTTTGAGACATAATCAATTCTTTCTTAGTTTTCCTGTGTTAGACCAT
The DNA here is from genome assembly GCF_964271855.1 of Acomys minous. Lineage (NCBI taxonomy): Eukaryota > Metazoa > Chordata > Mammalia > Rodentia > Muridae > Acomys > Acomys minous. Next base: position 51,926,625 of record NC_140486.1, read on the forward strand.
TGTTTTATTCACCTGTACTCTTTTCTGTGTAAGATCTTTCATATTTAAGAACTTTTTGTATTTTTACAAGAACATTCTGTAATGTTGTCCTGGATGTTAGGTATAGCTTAACTTGTGGTTTTCTCCATCAAATGGTTTTCATAGATAATTTCTCTGGGTATAACAACTTAGAATGACAAGTGTTTACTTGCAAGACTTAAAAATATATCATTCCATGTTTTCCTTGCTTTTATGGTTGCTTATTACAGATTCAATGTTATTCTGATGTTTCTCTCCGTATGTGTTACTTGGCATTTTCCCCCTTATAGCTTTTAGTCTTCTTTCTTTCTATTGGTTTTTTTTTTTTTGGACATCCTGCCTGTGATATATTGTGAGGCATTCTTTTCTGATCATGTCTATTTGGGGTTGAAAAGTGTTCCTGTGTTTGGATGTCTATTTCTTTCTGTGGGTTTTGTAAGTTCTCAGCTATAATTTCATTCACAGACTGTCTAAGCCATTGATTTTATATAACTTCCTTCTGTCCCATGAATTCTTAGTTTTTTTTTTTCTGTGTATGCTCTAGACTTCTTGAAGTTTTGGTCATGTTCATTGGTTTTCTTTACATATTCCTTATGTTTTATTACCCTGGCCTTGTCCCCTTGTCCCCTCCATCCTTAGTCTTGTCTGTTCAAGAAGCTTTGCTTGACTAATTCATTCCTTTCTAAAATTTGTCTGGTTCTTTTTCAGTGTCTCCAATTTTTTTTTTGCTGAAAATTTCCTCCTTATTTTTCCAACTTATTAATTCTTTCATCTAATTTGGTAGCTTCCTGGTCTATGTGTTTAAATTAATTTCATAAGTTTTTCCAGATCTTTAATTAAAATTTGTGCTTATTTGAGTCCCCTAATTGGCCACTGAACCTTTAAATTTTTAAAAATTATATTTAACTTATTGAGTGTGTGTGTGTGTGTGTGTGTGTGCGCGCGCGCGTGTGTTTGTGGTGCGCACGTGCGTGCATGTGGCTGTGGTGTTTCATGCGATTGTTTGGGCTTAGTTTGCTTGTTTTATGAGTCCTCATTGTGGGCTGTCTTTGCCAGCGTTAATGTCTGGGGAAAAGCTGACTACAGCAACATCTATCGGTTTGACAGGAGTCTCACTGTTGGCTGCAAACGACACTGTGCTCTCAAGTCCTGTTCCCTCGGAAGGGTTTCAGACAGGAGTACAGGGGCTCTGGCTGGGCCAAATGTAGCGTATGTAAGCAGTGAAAGCAGAGAGGAGTATGAAGAAGAGCTAGGGTGAGAGAGAGGGAGGGCTGCAGAGCAGTAGGGATGCGTTAGATTTGGAGACTGGGAAACATGGACAGATGTAGGAGCTTTCCCAATAAACTGTTAATAGCAACGTATCAACCGATCAAGTAAAATACAACAGCGTCTGGATTAAGAGAAAAAGCAAAGTATTAAAAATAAACATGTAATGTACATGAATACGGAAAATAAAAATCAAAATAAATATATAAATATGCATGAGTAAAATCCTGTAATAGGTGTAACGCTCTCCGTTGGTGCTTCTGCCTGGTGCAGGAGAGCCTGGCTCCTGTGTTTACCTTAGTTCTGCCCTCAAGGACCTTGCACTGTTTCCTTCCCTTCCTGTGTTCTTTCTCCATCTTGCTGTGGGCTACGTGCCCAGGGGTGAGGCTCTCTCAGCTCTAGACTCCCTTACCACCCTCCTGCTGTCTTCACGGATGGTGGCTGGCAGTCTGTTGCTCAAATGACTACTGCACCGTCCCTCCTAGTGTGCCCACATACTTTCTTGTGGTTGTGAGGGATCCCTTGCTACACAGGATATTGGTTGGGGCAAGGAGAGTGATGTGCAGTTCTCTGGAGGTGTGCATTGGGTCCCTGAGCCTTTCTCCTTTGGTGATGAATTCTTGCTGGATGAGGTTAGCTCCTCCTGATTTCTGCTTAGAGCTTCGCCCCCTCCATCAGGTGATGTGTTCCTCTGGACTATGGGTGGATGGGAGCTTATGAGTAGTGGGGGGGAAATTTAAAGTCCTCTGTCCTTTATCCGGTACTTGCCTGAGTCTGCTGGAGACCCATCAGCCTCTTACTTGATCTCAGCAGCACCCAGCAAGATGCTGGGGTTCTTTACCACACATCTTTCATTGGCCACATGCTTGGAGCCATGCTAGGCCAGATGTGTGTGGCCTGAGGGGGCTGCACATGACCTGATGTGCTGAACATAAGAGTTCTTTATGCTCATGGGTCAGGTATCTGCTTTTCTGGGAAAGGAATACATTTTCTTTCTTCCTTTTTGTGGGTTTCTGAAGCTCTTCCTCAATTCCTGGCTTTAGAATAATGCTATTTTTCCCCCTGTCCCTTCTATACCGGCTCCTATTGAAACAGACTCTAGTCTCCGCATTTTTTTTTATCCCTTCCTTTTTATTTTCCCCTCTTTTTCCTGTTTCTGGCCCTTCCCCATGGTAGGTAAACTGTTAGCGGACACAAATATGTCTCTGTCCATAGGTGGATTCAGAGAAACATTGGCTTAGACCCTAAGTTTGTTACAACCTTATTTTAATCTTCCAACACCTGGCTTGCCATATCTGTCAGATAAAGTTAAAGTAGAACACACCCAACGATTGCCAGAAGGTGTAAGTAAAGTCATGGGTTAGGCCCTTGTCACAGTGCCCAGCTTGTCCTTAGTACGTGCCAGCTCTGATCCAGGCTGCCACTATCTTTAGCCTTTTGTATTTGCTATTGTGTATCTCACCCTAACCTGTCTACAAGCACTTTAAAGTACTGATGTCCTCCCAATCCCCCTACCATATGCTCGTAATTTCTACTCATTAGGAAAATGTCTGCCGTGAAATAGAAGAGCATGTCCTGTACTGTATGATGCTGGATGTTTGGGCTTGGTCTAATTTTATTTGCAGGGTATGCTGTGTGCTGTCTGGTTATTCAGGGACCCAAATTCAAGCTGAGCTCATCCTGCTGATTGAGTTTACTAACTCTCTTATGATTTCCTTGGACATGCTTCATGGTCCAGGATAACCTCATCAGCAGCATCTTCTGGCAGAAGCAATTACTTATCTAGGCAGTGCAATCATGCCGTTTTTTGAAAGAAACCCCAGACCTGGATGATCAGAACAGAGCTGAGAGTAGTGTCGTGATCCACCTGGCAGACTCTCAGCAAGAAGCTGCTTTGTCGGGGCTGGAGAGATAGCTCAGAGGTTAGGAGCACTGCCTGCTCTTCTAAAGGTCCTGAGTTCAATTCCCAGCAACCACATGGTGGCTCACAGCCATCTGTAATGAGATCTCTTGCCCTCTTCTGGACTGCAGGCAGACATGCAGGCAGAACACTGTAAATATAATAAATAAATAAATCTCTTAAAAAAAAAAAAGAAACTGCTTTGTATTCACAGACTGGTCTTTATAAGCAGTGACTAAACGGAAAGACAAGGAGTTGGAGTCATGAAGCTCTGATATGTGACAAGACCCCTAATGAGGATACATGAAAGGTCACATTTGAAGGAAGAAAGCACTTACAAGATGGCGGACACATTGTCTCTGCTTCCTGCATCTCTTCATCTCAACTTTGCTTGGGGGATGTTCAACTCTGTTTGTAACCTCAAACATCTTGTGCGATTTATTCATTTATTCAGTACTTACTGATTGCTTACTCTGACCTCATACTGGTTAAGTGCTAAATGAAATTCAATGCCCAGGTGAGCTTCCTGACTCTGTGGAGGCAGAGCTTCAGCCATCGGGGCAATGGGAAGATAGACGCAGGCTGGAGGCACTGAGGCGTGTCAAAAACCCAGTGCCAAAGCCGCGTCACAGGAACCCGATGGGAGCACCTGTACAAGACAACATCAGCTCCCTCTTTTGTTTGTAACCATACTTTTGTGTGTCGTCACTGAACTGTGAAGAGTTCCTATCCACGGTGAAGCTGTCATCCTGTGTTTTCTGAATAAAGATGGAAACAAGCCCTTATGATGCAGCTTACTATATAGGACTGCTAAGGGATTGGGGCCTCAGAGCATGATCTAGACAAAGCTGACATGTGTTTTGGAGGCTAGCTCAGTTTCTCTGAGTTCTCATTATAAGAAGATAACCAGAAGAAAATGAATAATGTACGTATGCTGCTGAAGTTATAGACAAATGAGGAGGAAACGTGGATTTAGCAAAATGTTGGCAAAGAGTTACAAAAGAACAAGCTTTTCATCTAAGAATCACAGGTGAAGTTACAGCTGGTTCCCACTCCTAATGGAATCTAAAACTGACGGACCCCTTGTGAACTGAAAGCCGCCAGCCAAAACGGGTGTGGTTTGACACACCTACCATGTCCAGGGACACAGCTCAGCCTGCGCTCTTTCAGCGTGCCCAGAGAGCTTGCGTTAGTTTACTGTCGGTCGAAATTGTTTAACACAAACTCTGTTTCATAAGAAACTGTTGGAAATCTTTTTATTTATTGAATATCACTCTGACAGCGATGATCAGAGTGGGTCTGGGTATAATGAAGCACTATCGTAAAGGTGCACTCGACCGCTCTCTCTGCTCCTTTATGAAGCTAGTTCAAGTTGAGCCTCTGTCACACGCAGCAGGTGACTCCTGGCCAATACAACCATCCCCACCACGACCTCTGATAAGCCTTCTCTTAGCTTGGGTGGTCCTTCATTGTACTTCCTGAACCCTGTTTGTGTTTCTTTCCTGACCACCATCACTCCTTCCCTTACGGAAGTGCAGTCTGTACTAGCATCCAGTTTAAGGAATACATCTTTCCCCAGCCACCTTGGACTTCCTCCTTCCTGCACTCCTCCCCCATCTTTTAGTTTCAACTTAATGCTCACTTGCATTTCCCTTTTCCTAAAATTGATACATATCTTGATGAAAAAAATGTATCCCTTTGTTTCTATCTCTAGTTTTTAAAACTTTGCCTGTACTAATTTTTCAAAATATTTACTTTATTTTAACCTCCTCTCTCTCTCTCTTTCTACACATGGAGGCCGGAGATCACATGGAGTATCTTCTTCCTCCTCCATATCAATTTTTTGAAATATAAAAAGTAACTGATGGTGCACGCCTTTAATCCTAGCACTCGGGAGGCAGAGGCAGGTGGATCACTATGAGTTCAAGGCCAGCCTGGTCCACAAAGCGAGTCCAGGACACAGCCAAGGCTACACAGAGAGACCCTGTCTAAAAAAAAAAAAGATACAACTGAGACTGCAGCTACAATATCCTAGTTATATATCAAAAGGAAATGATGTGAGCATACAAAAGCAATATCTTTATGCTTTAATTAAAATGCATGTTTTCTTTCTTTTTAATATTTTGTATTTTTAAAATTATGTTTGAAATGCATGCTTTCTAAAAGCAAAGCCCACACCTGGCTTATGTCATTGTTTTTTAAGATTTATTTATTTATATATATGAATGTTCTGTATTGTACATCTGCATAACTGAAAAGGGCATCAGATCCCATTACAGATGGTTGTGAGCCACCATGTGGTTGCTGGGAACTGAACTCAGGAACTCTGGAAGAGCAACCAGTGCTCTCAACCTCTGAGCCATCTCTCTAGCCTCCAAGATGTCCTTGTTTTTAATAGCTGAGCAATACTTCATTTTGTAAATGAACCACATCTTATTTATCCATTCTTCAGTTCAGGAGCATCAGTTTCTGGCTATTATGAATAAAGCTGCTAGGAACATAGTTGAGCAAGTAGCCTTGTGGATGGTGACTTTTGGCCATATGCCCTAAAGTGATGTAGCTGGATCTTGAGGTAAAACTAGTCTCGATTTTCCGAGAAACTACCAAATTGATTTCAGAAGTGACTATACAAGTTTGCACTCCACCAACAATGGAGGGCCGTTCCCCTTGCTCCACATTCTCACTAATCTGAGCTATCACTTGAGTTTTTGATCTTAGCCATTCTGATGTGTTTTAGATGAAATCTCAGAGTCATTTTGATTTGCATTTCCCTGATGACTAAGGATGTTGAACATTTCTTTAAGTGCCTCTTGGCCATTAGAGATTCCTCTGTTGAGAATTCAGTTTAGACCTGTACTCCATTTTTAAATTGGGCTATTTGGTTTGTTAATGTCTATTTTCTTGGGTACTTTATATATTTTGGGTCTCAGCCCTCTGTTGGCTGTGGGGTGAGGGTCTTTTCCCATTCTGTAGGCTGCCATTTTCTCTTCTGTCTTACACTTACAGGAGCTTTTTAGTTTCATGAGGTTACCATTTACTAATTGTTGATCCTAACGCCTGAGCTTAGTGCTTTGTTCAGGAAGTTGTCTTCTGTGCCAATGCACTCAAGGAGATTCCATACTTTCTGTTCTGTCAGAGTTAGTATATCTGGTTTTATGTTGAGGTCTTTGATCCAGTTGGACTTGAATTTTGTGCGGGGTGATAAATATGAATCTAGTTGCATTCTTTTACATGCAGACATCCGGTTAGACCAGCAACATTTAGTTTTTTTTTTTTCTATTGTAATAATGTAAAAGTAACTTTTATTTGCCAGATGTAATTGTCACCTTGAAGGCATGCTGTTGAATAAACTCATTTTTTTTTGGCTGCTTCTTTCTGAACTCTGGATGGCTGGTTCAATTCAATTGATCTGCCTCAAAACTCCTCTCCAGGCTGTCTGATTCAAACTGGCTCTTCTCTGCTTCTGATTGAATTGTTCTGTTTGGTTTCTAATTAACTATGGCAATCTGTTCTAATCTTCTGGCTCCTTCTCACTCACTGGCTTGTTCTGTCTTCACCTGCAACATGTCTCTGTAAAACAGTTCTAGTAAAACTGCCTCCTCTTGCACAAACTGAGTTGAAGTCCGCTCTACTGCCTGCACTCAACTGCACTGACTCCCAGCCGACTGACTAGCACTCGCTCTGCACTGTTCTTAAATACCCTCCTTTTTCTTTATGTCCTCATGAGAGTTGAGCATATCCTATCTCTGACTCATTCTGACAAATCTTTCTCAGATTCATCACTTTGTCTGTTCCTCAATTAGCCATTATTTTGAAATATGGGTGATTCCTTCTACATATTAATTTTTACCTACACTGGAAGTAAAGATGTGTAGTAAGGGCATTTCTATAGTCCAGCCAGAGGGATGAAAGGAGTGCAGTGTGTCTGATTTCAGCTGGATCACACAGACCTAGAAGGTCCTTGGACGTGATCTCCTGACAGGGCAGCCATGTTGCTGGATTACAATTCCTCTATAGTATAATTTTGGCCTCTTGGTCAAAAATCAGGTATGTGTAGGTGTTTGGGTTTATTTCTGGGTCTTTGATTTGATTCCTTTGATTCATCAGTCTGTTTCTATGCCAGTGCCATCCTGTTTTTATTACTGTTGCTCTATAGTACAGCTTGAGATCAGGGATGGAGATTCCTCTGGAAGATATTTTTTTTATATTCTCTTTTTTTTTACTTTATTAATTTATTCTTGTTACATCTCAATGGTTATCCCATCCCTTGTATCCTCCCATTTTTCCCTCCCTCCCATTTTCCCCTTATTCCCCTCCCCTATGACTGTTCCTGAGGGGGATTACCTCCCCCTGTATATGTTCATAGGGTATCAAGTCTCTTCTTGGTAACCTGCTGTCCTTCCTCTGAGTGCCACCAGGTCTCCCCCTCCAGGGGACATGGTCAAAGGTGAGGCACCAGAGCATGTGAGAAAGTAATATCCCACTCTCCACTCTACTGTGGAGAGTATTCTGCTGGAAGTTATTTTTATTGTACAGGATTGTTTTAGTTTTTCTGGCTTTTTTCCCATGTGAAGTTGAGAATTGATCATTCAAGGGCTGTAAAGATTTGCGTAGGTATGTTGATGGAGACTGCATTGAATCTGTAGATTGCTTTAGGTAAGATGGCCATTTTTTTTTTACTATGTTGAGCCTACTGATCCATGAGCATGGGAGATCTTTCCATCTTCTGATATTTTCTTCAATTTCTTTCTTCAGAGACTTGAAGGTTTTTTTTTTCATACAAGTCTTTCACTTGCTTGGTTAGGGTTACACCAAGATATTTGATATTATCTGTGGCTCTTAGTTTTGTTGAATCTTGAAATCTCTCTTTGTTTTTAATTTGTTGATTTCAGCCTGGATTTTGATTATTTCTAGCTATCTACTCCTCCGGGGCGTGTCTGCTTCTTTTTTCTCTAAGGCCTTCAGGTGTACTGTTAAGTTGCTTGTGTGAGGTGTCTCCAATTTCTTTATGAATGCACCCAGTGCTGTGAATTTTCCTCCTAACACTTCTTTTATTGTGTCCCATAAATTTGGGTATGCTGTACCCTCATTTTCATTGAATTTTAGGAAGTCCTTAATGTTTTTATTTCTTCCCTGACGCAGTTGTCATTGAGTAGGTATTGTTCAGTTTCCATGTGTGTGTAGACTTTCTAAGTTTCTGTTGTTGTCAAGGCCCAGCTTTAGTCCATGGTGGTCTGATAGGATACAAAGGTGTTATTTCAATATTCTTGTATCTGTTGAGGCTTATGCTGTGACTGACTATATGGTCAATTTTGCAGAAGGTTCCATGAGGTGCTGGGAAGAGGGTATAATCTTTTTTTGTTTGGGTGAAAAGTTCTGTAGATGTCTGTTAGGTCCATTTAATTCATGACATCTCTTAGTGACATTATTTCTTGGTTTAGTTTCTGTTTCATTGACTATCCTTTGGAAAGAGTGGTGTGTTGAAGTCTCCCACTATTAATGTGTGTGGGTCAATGTGTGGTTTAAACATGTTTAATGTTTCTTTTAAAAATGTGGGTGCCTTTGTATTTGGAGCATAAATGTTCATAACTGAGATGTCATCTTTGTTGAATTTTCCTTTGATGAGTATGAAGTGTCCTTCCTTGACTCTTTTGATTAATTTTGGTTGAAATTTTATTTTATTAGATATTAAAATGGCTACACCAGCTTGCTTCTAAGGCCTAATTGCTTGGAAAACCTTCTTCCAGCCCTTTACTCTCAGGAAATGCCTATCTTTGTGGCTGAGGTGTGTTTCTTGTACAAAGCCTAATGTTGAGTCCTATTTATGCATCTATCCTGTTAGTTTTTGTCTTTTTATTGGAAAATTGAGTGCACTGATGTTGAGAAAGATTAATGACTAGTGACCGTTAGGTCCTTTTATTTTGATGTTAGTTGTGGTAGTATGTTTGTCTACATTAGTTTTGCTGTAGTAAAGTTATTGATTTCTTGTGTTTTTCTGTGTGTATCTAACCTCCTTGGGATGGAATTTTCTTTCTAGTGTCTTCTGTAGGGCTGGATTTGTGCATAGTACTGTTTTAATTTGTTTGTGTTATGGAATATCTTTTTTTCTTCATATATGGTGATTGAAAGTTTTGCTGGGTTAAAGTAGTCTGGACTGGCATCTGTGGATTATAAATTCTTTAATAAACCTAAATGAAGGGCTGAAGACACAGGACTTTGATCTGTATTTGTGAAGAGAACTGTAAAGATAGTTTTGTTGTCTGAGACAGAGTCTTGCTTCACAGCTTAAGACCTTTCCCTTTTACTTCCTAAATGCTGGATTACAGGTGTGCCACCATACCCAGTCTGGGGGAGTCTAGGGAGTGAGGGAAGAAGAGGGAGAGAAAGAAATAAAGACATATGGATGGAAAATTAGATTACAGTATTAACAGACTCCCATCTGGGAACCAGGGCCGTGATGAGCTTGCGCTGGGGTGGTCACTAGTCCAGCAGTGCTGTCAGTAAAGCAGAGAGCGAGCGAGCGAGCCCAGTGAGCAGCAGAAGGGCGCATAGAAGGGAACTCAGAAAACTTGATGTCACAGGGCTTGGCAGGCTGGCAAGAGGCTCGGATTTGCTTTCTCAGGGTATAAGGCTTTTGAAGATGACTAAAGCTTACCCCGATGAAAATTTTAATAGGCTTTCCTGTTACGTGGCTCCAACATTCATAGTATTTAAAAATAAAATAAAGTTAAAATAGCTTATAAGAGTGTATAAAATACAGAGGAATTTTCATTTAAAAACTCTAACAGAAAGTTTTCAATTGGTCATGCAGGAACCATTATATATGAAAATTTCAGTAGAAATGTTGAAGGCCTGATTTTTAGCCCAACAAAAATTCTCAAAATAGCCACCAACTCAAAGAATACATACTAATAAAGTAAGAAGTATAAAATAGTATCTGGAATTCTCTACATGCCTGAGAGAATGAACATGTCCAAGGACTGTGGATACACAGCCCATGTAGGGACATCCTGGAGAAATATTGATTGCATGCCTATCACTCATGCTGATGAGCAAAACTCACAGACCAAACTAAAGTTATCACTTGACATGGGTGTAAGAAAGGAGTGTGTATGAGTGTGTGTGTGTGTGTGTGTGTGTGTGTGTGTGTGTGTGTGTGTGAATGCATGGATGTGCTCACACATAGGGAGTAAGTTTATTTTACTTGATTGTCTTGGAAAATAATTAAAAATGATAGTTATGAGGCTGGGCAGATGGGTCAGGCAACAGCAATACTTGCCACGCAAGCTTGAATTCCAGACTTCAGGCCCCCATGCAGAAAGTTGGGTGTGGCATTGCAGAACTGTGTAAGTACATGCTACACACACACACACACACACACACACACACATGATTTAAAAGAAAAATTAAATTTTCCAGAAGAGACTTACTTTACAATTTATCCTTAAAGTTTTTAAAATTAATTACATTTTGAAACTTTCTCTTAGAAAATTCCCAGCAAGTTCCTCACAACTTTAAATGAGATCTTAGGATAAGATAATATTTTTAAAAAGTTTTTATAAAGCAGAATACAGAAAGAGATTTCCCTCTAGAATTCTATTATTTGATTTGTTTCAAGTAACCATGGAGGTGTAATTCACAATCTCTAATTGACATTCAGAGACAGCTCAGGGGAGAATGTTGGTTCTTAATTCTTGAGATGGGTTGACTGTGTTTCACTAATCCCCATGCTGCTCAGTCTACTAATATCACATGCCTTTGTCCCTTGGCCCTCAGCTTTCTGGGTTATCGCACATTGTAGAATGCATGAGTTTAAGATAGGTCATAGTTATTCATCTACTGTGTGCATCCAGTACAACAATAGAGAACTTATTCTTCCCTATGATAATTTCACATTGTTAAGAAAAAAGTCCAAATATAGCTCTACATTTTAACCATCGATTTTCAACTTCTGGAAGCTCTATTGTGAGCCCCTTCTCTATGCACAGAAAGCAGCCAGATCTACCATATTTCTTCTGTCTAAAGGTCACCACCATCTCTTAATTTAGAGGGCAGAGGAAATTTATATTTGTTTATTATAGCTACCACATGCATTAATATGACCCAGGATCATATTAACTTTTCTTTCTTTTCTTTTCTTTTCTTTTCTTTTTTCTTTCTTTCTTTCTTTTTTTTTTGTGAAAGTCACATGTTGGCTTGTAGTAAGCTTGTAATTGAATTAAAATCTTCATGCTCCTCCTCAAAGGCTTCTGGGATGACAGTTTGGTTTTTGAATTTATCGAATTGCATCTGGTTTTTGTCTATCTGGTGTTCTGGCTTTTTGTTCCTTATTCTACCAGTCAGTGTATTTTCTTTCCTTTCTATCACTGGAGTTTGAAAATGCCATGAACACCAGTTGATTATTTCTGACAATGCCACTGGAAACAGTTCTGTAAGATAATGAAAAAGTCCATCATTAGATAAGTCTTCCTAGGTTGACAGTATTTTATTAGTCAATGCTTGGTAGTCATTTTCTACTGACGTATGTCCCAGGATCAAGCTCATATTTCTCTAACTTGGCTGTAAAGATGTTATGGTAGGCCTGGATGCATTGCGGCTGTTATATTCCCTCAGGACAGAGCTTTAATTATATCTAAAAAAAAATTAAAAAATCTGGCCTATATTACAAAATCTTTACCTACCTAGAATTGAGCATTCAGGCCAAGTGATGAGGACCCATGACGAGCTCTGGAAACCATGCTGAGGAGCTAGGGCTGTGTCTTCAGAGAAACTCCTGCAGCCGAGTGAAAAGCCTCCGAGCTTGTACGGAGTGACTTATGGTGGGGAAGAGCGAGGCAGACGCAGGGAGAAGTGTGGCTCCGGAGGCTGAGGTAATGGGACTGTGATGCAGCACATGTGGAGCAAGGAGAGCAATTCTGAAGTGAAGGCTCTTGTGTCTGCCCAGAGCACACTTTCCTCACTCACGTGACCACAGTGAAACAGTACCAAAGCTACTTTATTTATGTTTTTAATTAAATAATTTTCCTTATAATGTATTCTGAACAGGGCTTCTCCTCCCAGATCCTCCCCACTTTCCCACCCACCCAACTCTACATTTTCTCTCTTTTTAGAAGCCAACAACAACACCCTGAAACCCATACCCTGAAAAACCAACATCAGAATTTTTTTTTAAAAGGGAAAGAAAAAGCACAAGAAATACATACATAAAAATAGAATCCATAAAGACACAAAATTGGAAAGCATAATATATAATCAAAAGACCAGTAAGACAAAAAAAAAACCTGACAAAACAAAGCAATATGGGTGGAAAAGTCTACAAATATAGCATTAACTTCATTTTGTGTTGGCATCCACTGCCAGGCAAGGGGCCTATCTCAAGTGGGCTTACTGTATCCGGTGAGACTCCATTGGAGAAGACAGCTTCCATTGCAAGCAGATGTCACTGGGAGAGAGCTTCTTGGTTAGGGAGGAGAGCTAGTGTTCACTCCCCTCTCAGCAATGGAACCCCAGCTGGCGTGAAGCTGTGCAGCCCCTGTGCGTGCTGCCACAGTCCCTGTGAATTCATCCGTGTGTCAGTCCTATTGAACCTGAGGACACTAGGGTAGCAGGGTGGCTTCTTTGTCATCCTGAGTGAGAAACCTCTTTCCATGCAGTTAACGCCTGTTTGTGTTGTTTGTCTCTCTGTTAATCAATTTTAAAATTTATTCCTTTTTCAGCATAACAACTTTTTAAATGCCTTAAAACACTGAAGCTTAGGGACTCATAGAGACTGTGACCGCAAGCACAAGGCCTGAACAGGTCTGCTACGGGTCCTCTGAAAATATGCTATGGTTTTCAGTTTACGGAGGGAGGGAGGGAGGGAGAGAGGGAGGGAGGGAGGGAGGGAGAGAAGGAGAGAGGGAGGGAGGGAAGAAGGGAGGGGAGAGAGGGGAAAGGAGAGAGGGAGGAAGGCAGGGAGGGAGGGAGAGAGGGGAAAAGGGAAGGAGAAAGGGAAGAAGGAAGGGAGGGTGGGAGAGAGAGAGAGAGAGGGAGAGAGGGAGAGAGGGAAGGAGGGAGAGAGAGGAGCGAGATTAGTTTTGCAACGGCTGAAGCAAGGCGAGGTGACAAAAGTGAAGACTCTGCCATTGAAAATCGTGAAGTCTCTGCCATTGATTGATAGCTGTAGTGTCAAGATGAGGATGTTAGCTTTAATAGTCAAACACAAAATTGGCAAACACAAAATTTCAATTACATTGAAATTCTTCAGGTGCTAGAATATAAATGGGGACAGAAAATAAATGGACTACATGAACTACAGCGAACCAGGAGAGCAGTAGTGTGTTTGAACTAAACAAGACATTAAAGGTGAAAGATGATTGAAGGAAAGGTGATGGGATCGGGCCTCAGAGAAGACTCGTCAAGGTTAGGTTAGTCTGTGGGCATGCCTGTGAGGGTGGAGACCCGGGAGAAGAAGGCACCATTCCAAGAGCTGAGTCCTAGGATAAATGAGGAGAGAGCCAGCTGAGCATGGCGAGCATGCACTCACTCTCCCTTTGCTCTTGAATGCGGATGTGTCCAGGTGTTTCAAGTCCTTACCACCTTGACTTCCCCACGGTGATGGACTGTGACCCAGAACTGTAAGCCAACTGAACCCTTTCTTTGCTTAAGTAGCCTTTGCCAGGCAACAGGAAGTGAAACTAACAGCTGACAGAGAAGTGATGTTTTACACCTCTGTTCTTCATTCATTGCTCAGGGTCTCTCGAGTTAGCCCATTGGCATTCTGTACTAGAGAGCCGTTGCCCAAGATCCTCCTCTGGTCACACCTTCCTGTCACACCAAGCTATTATGCTTGTCCTAAATGTTTCCCTTCATGTAGCTATCACAGTTGATTAGCATGCCCTAGGTTACCAAAACAAACAAACATAACAGAAGCAAAACTCAGACAGAAAATAAAGATTTTCTAACCTTTTAGAAGTTTTACTATTTTTTAAACTTATAAATATTTTATATAACTAACATAAATGGTTTTCTTTTTTTTTTAATAGATGACAGGTTTTATTATTTATTTTTTTTTAATTTTTTTCTCCTTTATTAATTTATTCTTGTTACATCTCAATGGTTATCCCATCCCTTGTATCCTCCCATTCTTCCCTCCTTCCCATTTTCCCCTTATTCCCCTCCCCTATGACTGTTCCTGAGGGGGATTACCTCCCCCTGTATATGCTCATAGGGTATCAAGTCTCTTCTTGGTAACCTGCTGTCCTTCCTCTGAGTGCCACCAGGTCTCCCCCTCCAGGGGACATGGTCAAAGTTGAGGCACCAGAGTATGTGAGAAAGTAATATCCCACTCTCCACTCTACTGTGGAGAGTGTTAATCTAATCCTTTAGTCCATTTTCTGCTTTTAATTGTTTTTCTTTGGTCATGTCTTGCCTTTTGCCTTTTTATTCTGTCTCAATGGTTTTCCGCTTTGATTGAGCCTGTACAACTTACTTTGGTACTGCAAATCACTCTTAGAAACACAATAGTGTTAATGAGCAACAGTACAAGATGGTATTACTGTCATATCCCCTCTTCTGTTAGTAGTTTATATCCTCAAAATATAAAATTTCACATTTAAAAAACCATACCACCAATAATTTCAAGTATTTATGATGCTATTTTCTTTTTTGAAAGTTGAATATGTTTTATTATGCAAACTTATTATACATGCGTTGTTATTTTAAGGCCTATTATATACACACATATTATATATACATGTTGATATGCATTTACATATAAAGCCTACATTAAACCTACTCTATAATTTGTCACGATGCTATTTTCAAAACTGTGTGTAACTTAAGAGCAAAAGCAATTGGATTACAAGAAAGTAGCAAGTCAAAACCATTATCTTTTAGACTTTAATTTTATTTTATTCAATTGGTATTATTCTGTCGGAACTGGACCTTTTTGTTTGGTTGGTTTTCCCCACTATCCTTGTTTTCCAATAATGCCTAAATTCTTAAAGACAAACTGCCATTAATAAAATGAATGAAATTAGTACTAATTAATTAGTATTCATATTGAGTTTTCAAGATTATCTTTTTCCCAGTGATATGCTTTTCATAAGAGAATAAATCTGAACTGTATCTTCTCTTTAAGACATGGCATTCTGCTATGCAGGCATTTGACTTGCCTGCCATAGCATCCTTAGGCACGGTCTCTGGTAATACCTAGCAGGATGTTGGATTGCCTGGAGCTGGTTAGCCTTGGGCTCCACTTTGGTAATTTTTTCTAACTGTCCACTTTTTTCACTGGCCAAAACCCAATCTGTTGTTGTTGTTAAAAATAATTGGTCTTGATTACAGAATGCCACAATGGTTTGGAATGCAGAGAAGAAATGACTGTGGGACACCCACCCCCAGTTAACACATTTACAACATTAACAACAAATATCCTGCACTTACAGCTCAGGAAACATAGTGGATGAGGAGGCAAAAGATTGCAAGAGCCAGAGGACCAGGACATTACCTACAAGAAAGAGTCTTCTAAAAAATGGGGAAAGGAAGAGAGAAAGAGAAAAGAAGGAAGGAAGGAAGAAAGAGAGAGAGAGAAAGAAGGAAAGAAAGAGAGAGAAAGAGAGAGAGAGAGAGAGAGAGAGAGAGAAAGGAAGAAAGAAAGAAAGAAAGAAAGAAAGAAAGAAAGAAGAAAGAGTATATGAAATGGAGTGGGAAGGAGGAGGTGGATCTAGGAGAAGTTATGTTGTATGAAATTCTCAAAGAATTAATAATATATTATCTGTTAAAAACAAGCAAACAATGCCTGGCCCTACTGCAGCCATTGTATATGCAGAACTCTAACGTCTCTCATTCTCTACACATCCAGGGAATCAGCTAGGTCATGTGTTTAGCCGTACATAGGCGACATATGTAACACTCTCAACGTTTTTGCTTCGTTCGGAGCCTATGCCAAGTCTTTAAATAAACACACACAGTTATGGCGTTTCGAGCAAACTTTAACACTGATAGAATAAATTTTGCTGTTAAGAACTGCCTTGTAGCTTGCTGTTCAGTGTGAGCTGGGGGATGTCTTTGACTCTCTCATCTACTCTTGGGACCCTTTTCCTTCCAGCAGGTTGCCTTGTTCATCCTTGATACGAGGGCTGTGCCTCGTCTTACTGTAACTTGTAATATTATGCTCAGTTGATATCTCTTGCATGGCTTTTCTTTTCTGAGGGGAAATGGAGAAGGAGTGAGTCTGGGGGAGAGTAGAGGTGTTGGGGGAGCTGGGAGGAGCGGAGGAAAGGGAGGAAAGGTTGGGATGCTTGGGATGTAACGTATTTCAAAAAATATTTTGAAAGAAACTGTTCTTGATGTACAGTTTTTAAAAATAGTTCTTATGCTCTAAAGATACATAATGATACAGTTATAGATGAAGTGAGTTTGCTCAGAATATTCTGGGAAGGACACGGGGGGGGGAGGAAGGTGGAAGAGATGGCAGGAGATGGGTCATGATTATTTATGGAGCGGGGGTGAGTCATGGCATGGGATCTGTTATTCTAGTCACGTTCTCCTACCTACTTATGTATATGTTTCAAGTTTCATCTCCATAATAAGAAGATTCGTCATGATGCTTAGGGACAGAGACAGTTAAGGGAAAAGAAAAAAAAAACCTCACTCTCCTGCTGAAGGTGCTTGGGTCACGCTCAGCTTCTGCGGTATGCATTGAACATTTAGGCTTGCCCAGATGAATGATCTTTCTTTTTGCAATGATTGATTTAGGTAGGACAAACAGTGAATTATTGCCTGTGAGGTGGGAGATAATTGGCTGGGGGGAGGGATTGGGCTCAAAAAAAGGTCTCTTTATTTTAAGGGAGAGATGGATGAGAGAAAACGCCTTCTCCTTCTTTTGGGTGTAGTCACTATTAGACATGACCACTGGAGCTCTTGCATCTCTTTTATGACTATGAGGGAGGCAGATGCTTAGCCTGAGAACCACGTGAGAAGGGCGCTCACTGAGTGTGGTACAGTAGAAGACGAAAATTGCCTGGGCCTTTAATAACATTGAGCTACAGAAACAAAAGGCACTGAATTTTTCCTAATGTCTTCACTTATTTTTATGCAAAATGGTGAGTGTTTATTGCTTAACTTTTAGGCTGTTGAAGCAGACTCACCAAATAGACTATGTAAACACCATGTAACTTAGAAATTAAAGTCCACATAGGCATATAACCTTCTTCTACATGTAAGCTAAGAGTTACATTTCAAGAATCTTCCTAACAGAGTTTAATAATAGTGACTGACTGGACACAACCAATTGTCTATCAACAGTAGGATGGGTTAACAAACTATGGTGTATTTACATAGCAGAACATTAGGTAACAGCTAAATACATGACCTAGCTGGTTCCCGGGATGTGTGGTGGATGAGAGATGTTAAATATGAAAGCTTACATGTGAAAATGCTACTCTATTAAAAATTAAGCTAAATCTACAGTTTGCAAAGCATGATTAAGCAATAAAACTGTAATCTGGGCAGGAAGCTCAGCTGCATTCAAACCTATTCTCACACTTTTCAGTTTCTTCTCACTCTGAACTAACTTGGCTTTGATTGGCCACTTGATGGCCTTTTATTTGCACTTTTTGGAGTGTTACTGAGGTTTGTTTTGTTTTGTTTTGTTTGCTTGGAGCAGCTACTTGAGGGTTTCTCTAAGATGCTCTTACCTAGAGTTTCACTGGGTGTTTGGAAGCATAGATTGGAGCCACAGTGATGTAAAGAGGAAGGAAATGGTTTGGAAAATTTCTTCTGTGATGCTGGCTTTCCTCTCACTGGTACAAAGCAACGGGCTTGGGACTGTAGCGCACAGGCTTGTTCTGAATGCGCACCTGTTAGCACTTGGATGAGTCTTCAGCTTAGGCAGTCACTTCAGGATAGCTTCTTAGCACAAATGATGAATGAGTGGTTACCGCAGACAAAATAAAGTGCAGGTTGTTGGAAAAACAATGCTTGTTACCATTAGTCAGAGCTAGAGTGAAACAGCCAAGGCACTAGGAGAAAAAGGCTGAATTTTGCAAAATTGACTTTGGCCATTTGAGGGTGACTGTGGTGTGGTCCTGGCCTCTCCCCTAGCTTATGCCACTTTACATGCACAAAAACATAGATCATTTCTTTTGAGTGCAAAATTCCTCTGAACATGTTTAACTTCTTTAAATTCGGAGTTCTCGTTAAAGAAAGCAGAGCCTTCCCATTTTTATATTTTCTTTTTAATTAACAAATGGTAGCTGTACATATTTGTAAAGAGCAGTATAATATTTCAGTACATCATTGTATAAGTGCTGGGTCAGCTATATTTTCATAAATCACAGTATGATATAATAGACTGATATTTGTAGAATTTATAATAAGTTTTTTGAACTGTTGCTGTACTTACATGCCATAAAACACTTGAATTTTTCCTGATGTATTTTTATTGTATTTTGGTACCCACTACTTAACCTTAAAAAAAAACTTCATACTCCTGTTCTCTATAAATTATTAGTAAATTTCCAGATCCGAGTTTTTCATTTCCACAAAGAAAAAAATGTAGCATTTGTCTTTTTGGGTCAGATTTGCTGTAATTAACATAATGTCCTTAACTCCATCCTTTTTTTGCTGCGAATGACAGGATTTCATGCTTTTTATGGTTAAATAATATTCACTGGAGATGCCTGCCATGTGTTCTTTATGTAATCATCTGCCAGTGGATACCTAGGTTGATTTCCCAGCAGATCGTGACGCTATTTGGAGTCCTTGGCAGGTACTCACAAGGAAATCACAGCAGAGGCCCTTGGGATTTTGGAGCAAATCCCATTTGCAGATGACTATTCTGTCAACCAGAGATAGCACTAGGTCTGTTAGTGGGCATTTGTGGAATCTGAACATGTTACCATGTTATCATGCAATCTGAGCTTCCTGTTATGAGATGGGCATTGTCTGACCCACAAAGCCACAAAGTTGTATGTGCACAGTAGCAACCCATCATCAAACAGAACTGATAGGTGTGCTATCAGGCACAAGCAGGTCCTGATGGCAGAAGTATGTTTATATAGTATAATTTTTTACTGAGGAAGATAAGACTAAAGCTTGTTTTATAGACATTTTCTGTTTGATATTCAGACAGTGCTCAGGAGTGGACAGTTGGAACATTACCATACTTTTATAGAGAATAGCAATGAAAAAATCTTCATGGTGGACAAAACTTTAGGCAGTGCACATGACTGTACTGGGAAAGAAAATTGGCCAAATCTGTGATTGCATATTGATTCATTGAATAATGGTTTGCATGGATGATTGAGGATTTGGGAGGAAAGGTATTGGGAAACTGGTGAGGAAAAACACTTGGGGAAAATGTATGTGAACAGATTATCTGAAATGGACAAAAGACGTGAAGATCCTTGTGTCCCATCTAAATGCTCATCAAATGGTGAACTCAACAGAGAAAGACTTCAGCAATCAATTAGACAGAACAGCCCATGCTATGGATACTATTCAACATCTTCCTTTGTTCATCTCTTTCATTTCCCAGTGAGCCATGAACAAAGAGGCCAAATTGGCCAAGATAGAGATTACCCATGGGCTCAGCATCATGGATTGGACTCACCATGGGTGGGCTAACTATAGCTGTCTCTGGGTGGATGGTTGGCTAGCAGCAGAAACAAACACCAAGCTTCTGATACACTGTTTGCCTGAGTGACCCACCCAATGGCCTGGTGGCAGATGATTACATCAAACCGCTCCCCTTGTAGAAATGGCATCACTTTGTCCTTATTGGAATAGATGCACACTCTGGGTAGGAACTTGCCATTCCTTCATGTAGTGCTTCTGTCAAGACTATTCTTCATTGACTTATGACATCATGGTACTGTACACAACATTGCTTCTTGTAGTGGATGTAAATATGTCTTTGTTTTGATCCCAAGTGTGGTATGTGAAGCAGACTTGCATGAAGGTGTGCAGTGTTTTCCTGCTGGAAACAGACTTGTAAGAGAACAGGTGATGTTTGTCCACTAGAAGAGGAGTTGCCTCTCATGCATGCATGGTCTTTGCCAACCGATAAACATCATAGTACAGACTCTGAGAATATACATAAGCCCATAACAAGAGGTTAGCTATTTTTGCTTTTTGGTCTTGGCTGTTCATCACTCCACTTTAAGATGCTCCCAGAGAAAACCACTCCAGAGAGTGCTCCTGGTTCCAGCTGCTGCTCCGGGTTCTGCCAGCTGCAGTTAAAGTCACTTTTGCTGAATTGCTGGTTTGCTGTTTAAATGGGTCTGCTGAAATCCTGACTATGAAGAATAGAATTGCTCCAAGGAACTGAGTCTAGAAGGTCTAATTCTCCTGTTCCCATTAACCTCTTTTCTATCCTACCTAGGGCAGGTGGGTTGTAAGGGAGGTATAAGCATTAAATAACTCCAAAATAAAGTAGGTTTGGAAAAGTTCAAAGCCTTCAGCTTCTGATCAAAAAATGGACTTCACAACAAAAGAACTACAGACAGAGCTCATCTCGATCATGTAATCCTGGAGAACCGAGGCAATGCTCTTCAGAAGGCTTTGACTCTACATCCTGTATATGGTATGTTTCTCCTATACCCAGGACTCACAGGTCCAGGAATTTATGTGTGGAAATGGAAATAGTACTTAAACGACCTGCCCTCCCACACCAGTAACCCACTAGCAAAATGTTTCTTTATTACCTCTTCACCATTGTGATCTACTGGGCTATAAGTCTTGGTTTCAGAGGCAGGAAGGGTGTCTGCCAGGAAGAACAATGAACATTCTATTGACCTGGAAGCTAAGACCTCGCCTTGTCTATTTTGGGCTCTTGATACCCTTACGAGTCAACAGGCTGAAAAAAAAAAAGCTAATGTATTAGCGTGTATGATTGGTGTAGACTACCTTAAGAAAACTGGATTGCATCCCCAAATGGAGTTAAGGGAAAGATGTCTAGAAGGTAGAAGGTCCTTTAAGCTGCTTCTTGGCGTTGCCATGGCCTGAGATTGAGGTCAGTGGGAAGCTATATCTAGGGAGAGGATGCTACATGGCTCAGACTGTTCAGGAAGGAAAATGTGGTAAAGACTCCACTCTAGGTAAGGACTCAAGACCTGCTTCTGTACTTGGTGAGGGTTGGGGGAACATGGGAAGGATAAAAGAAGAAGTTAGCGATAAACACCCTCCTGGGTAACATGATCAATTATAGAAACAAAGATGCTTAGTTGCTATGAATACTTATGTCCTATTTTGTTAATGTGTGTGCACACACAGACTCAGCAGACGTGGTTTAGTTCTTCTATTTCTTTATAATATGACATTGACTGAGGTAGTATCTATAGTTATGACCTACAGCTCAGTGTTGCGAATCTTTATTATCACTTTAAATTGTGGTATGCTAAAAGACTTAAGAATGCCTCAGGGGACTTTGCCATTTATTCTGGGGAGAAGATAGTGTACTTTGGGTGGTCTATGGGATAGTTATAGCCTGGTAAACAGAATTATGGTCTTGTTATGTCCTCATTTTAAAATTAAGCAAGACATTGGAAACTTGACAGGGGATGGACTTGTGATGATTATTCCTTTTGTGGTTTTTCCATGACAGGGTTTCTCTGTGGAGCCTTGGCTGTCCTGGACTCTCTTTGTAGACCAGGCTGGCCTCCAACTCACAGAGATCTTCCTGCCGCTGCATCCTAAGTGCTCGGATTAAAGGTGTGTGCCACCTTCACCCAGGGTGATGATTATTCTTGATTAGCAATTTGATTGGATCAGGAATTAGTTAAGAGACAGATTTCTGGGCAGATCTGTGAGGGCATTTCCAAGAAATAGAATTCAGGAGAGAAGAGTCTCTCTCAGAGGAGGCTGCACCGTCTGGTGGCAGCCAGATGCAAAAACTCCAAGGAAAGAACAATGCTTCTCATTTGCCTGGCTTGTTGCTTTTAGGTAAAGGCATCTACCAAATTGTTATTGTTGTTGCTGTTGCTGCTAATTTACACTGGCATCTGAAGTCAGGTTCGTGAGTCTTCCAACAAGGACTAAAGATTGGTAGCCCTCTAGGAATCCTCCAGATTTTCATGGTTAGACTGGGAATGCTGAAGTATTCAGGCTTTGTGGGTTAAACAGTATATGGGTGTATATATATATATATATGTGTGTGTGTGTGTGTGTGTGTGTGTATGTATATATACTGGATACCTAGCCTTATTGTTATCATGTAATCCAATCTAACAAATCCTCTTTACATATATAATTTACAATATATAGCGCATACACACACACACACACACACACACACACACACACACACACACACACAAACACACACTCTCTTTCTTTCAGTTTTGTTCCTGTAGATATTCTTGACTAGTCTCTCTTCTAAGAAAAACTCAAGACTGGATGGCTTCACAAATTTTTAATGAAAATTGTACACCAGTTCTCTAACTATTTTTAAAAGTTGAAAGGGATAGAATGTTTCCAAAAAGCATTCTATGAGGCCAGAATTATCCTAATACCCAAACCAGACAAAAATATCACCAAAATAACTATAGATCAATATCCCTAAAATATAGATGCTAAGTCCTACAGCACATAAATATTACTGATCAAGATGAAGTATGCCTTTTAACATTAAAACAGCAATAAATAACTGGGGGGTGGGGGTGGTGCATTCCTTTAACCTCAATGCTTGGGAGGCAGACACAGGTGGATCTCTGAGTTTAAGACCAGCCTGGTCTACATAACAAGTTCCAGAACTGTCAGAGCTGCATAATCGAAAGACCTTGTCTCAAAAACCAAAGAATATGAAACAAAAACATCAGCAATAAACTGTATCATTACAACCAAGGCATTTAGTAAGACAAGCAATACACCTTCATGAACTGTATAAAAAATTAGCTATAGAAACAATGCCTGACACTACCATAAAGCATATGTATGACAAACCATAGCCAACAACACAGTGAAGAGGGAAAATGAAGTCTTTACCCTCTTTTCTTAAAAAGGTCTTAATGCATAAATTACAATACCTGTGCATTATTTGTAACATTCAGGATCACAGTCTTGGAACTGCCTCCCAGTCATTGTTGAGCCTGGGAAAGCAACCAGACTTCTGTAAGTCTTAGGTCAGTCATCTGCAAGTGAATGTTGAAGTGGACACAGAAGTGGAGATAACCCTTTCCAGTTTCAACAATTCATGGAAGTCTGTACTTCTTTAAACGACTGATTTTGTTTCTTTTCTTTTCTTCCTTAAAATGTGAGCTAATTTCTCATTGTTACATTCCCCACCATGCTTGTTAAAATTACACATGATTTCAAAATCCATGTCAAGCAAAACAAATGACAATTCCAAGCCTGTGATTTCATGAGTTTATATGATTGTTTGGTCCCTTCAAGCATTATATTGGTAATTTTTGGTTTATAAATCAGGAACAACTGAGGAAATTGTCAGTATTCTTTGATTTCAAGTGCAGTGTTTACAGCAGGAAGAAATTATATGCAAGAGCTGGGATAGAGCCGCTTGAATGTCCTTGGAGTAAATAGAGGCATGTATTTTTCATTGTAAAAAGAATGAAACTCACAATCCCAAAATACTGCCTATAAACTTTAAATTTTGTTTTTACTTTTACATATACATTTATATTATTACACATATAGTCAATAAGCTACATATATCAGGAAGGATCATGATACAATTGGGAATTACATAAATATAACATTCATAGTGTTTTGCCTATTTGTATTTGGCAACCTTGGAGAAAACAGCTTTCCTATTTTGAGTCTACAACTCTGAATGTAAATCAATAACTATCATATCTAATCTCTATCAACCTAAAAACTTCTATGTAGACCTAAAAATATCTTAACCCCTAAATAACTAAGCTTATTTGTAAAACTAAATAAACTATCTGGTCTTCAACCTTATCAGAGACTTGAGAAGGAATAAAATTAATTATCTGAGTAAACAGGAAGTGCAGCTTCCAAAATGAAAAAATGAGTTTGCTGCCTAGATAGTCACTCAAAACTCTCTATAATGTTGGAGGATAGTCTTAAGCCTTCTAGACAGGTATATCTGGCAGACATATTTGTGAAGCAGGAACTATTGAGGACTTGCTTACCCTGTCTTGGCAGAGTTTGGCTATAGACTCTGCCTGCATCCAAGGTTGCCCACTTTTAGGCAGAATTCTGTCTGTAGCAGAAACGAGGGCATTTTGCCCAGTGACTGGGCTTGCCACATTTGAAGCCATCTCCATAAGGAGGTTCTTTGATGCTCACCATCTTCTCTGAGGTAGGCTGGGTGTTGCCAGGAGTTAACCTGTCTCATTGTCAAAGGATCCTTAAAATCATAAAAAACATCTTTAAGTGCCATATTCTGTAGGTCTCTGAGTTTTTTGAAGACCTTGTCTAACTATTTTACGTTATCTAGCTATAGAATCCTATCTATCTGTTAAACCTAGGGTGTATAGTTGTGATGAAAATAGTGCCTATAAACTTTTAAAAGTTAAATTGAATGAACAGAAAAGTACTATAAATAAAACTGAGTATCTTTAGAACATTTTTTTTCCATTTGAAGCAAAACCAAGGGAGAATAATTGTATCATGTCAAATGCAGTTCCTTCCTGCTGTCAGTCTAAGAAAGGTGGAATGTGTGCGCTCTCCTTTTTACATGTTTAGTGCGTCTCGTTTTATTTTCTGTTCTCTACCCCTCATATTTCTATATTTTCCTCCTTTTTGAACTAAGGAGAAGATGTTTCTCCTTAATCTGACCATGGACACTTTGATCTATGTAGAAGTTACCATTTGCTACAGCAAATCACTTTGATGGTGTTGCCACTCACCCACTAGGAATTATATAAAAATGCTACTCTTTTTTAAAATTACATATATTTTTATTAAACTCTTAAAGAATTTCCTGCACGTATACAATGGGTCTGGATAATATTCTCCTCCAACTCGTTTCCCCAATTTCTCCAAGATTCACCTCCATTTTCTCACTCGATGCTAACTTCATTTTCTTTTATTTTTTAAAATAGTCTGTTGAGTTTGATTTGTGCTGCCCATATGTTCCAACCTCCCTAAATCCTGCCCTTCATTCGTTGTACTCCATAAGGTATAAGGGCATGGGGCTTTTGAGGACAAGAACCATGTTTTTAAAAACTTTGTATATTCTCACTACTTAAACTCTCGGCGTTGGCCCTTACTCGATATTGGCTGATTACATGATGCCTAAAGAATGAAGACATGCTCAGATAAAGTTGAAAAGACAGAATGTTTTGGAGGACAGCTAGTCCCATAGGGAAAACAGAGAAAGACAATGGAAAGTGTAGTTGCCAGGGATGTGGAAGAAAATCTTTGGGAAAAGTAACTTACAATCGCAGATGATTCTGTTTTCAGGCACAAAGTGTTCAAAAGGGAACTTGTGGAACGGGTCCAAAGGTGTCCCACGGCCATGGCATGTATGTTGCAGAGTAGATGTCAGCACACGTCAGGCATGTGTTGTCTCTCTGGGAAGCCTGGCCTCCTGGTTGTAAAAGCAAGAAGAGGCTCTGTGCAATCAGGCCAACTCAACCTATACGTCACTGGGATTGGAATTAAACCAATCATTTTCTTATCTTTTGTGCAAAGCCTTCCTTTCATACTGGCTTTTTTCATCATGGCTATCTCCTTTCTTTTAATCCAATCCCCTCCCCCCTTTTTTTCCTGCTTGCAGAGAAGTTCTCTTAGGTCTGTAGATTTCATTGTAAAAGTGTGGTTAGGATTTCAGTGCACTGGCTAGGCTCTGGTGTTCCGAGAGTGGTCACGTATGAGATGCTTCCCTTATGTCCTGACCTGGCACCCATCTTTAGTCACTTCTTTACCCCACTTACACACTCAAGCTACAGAAATATCAATGATGAAAATAGAAATCTTTCATTTGAGTCAACAGTTGCTGCCCCTGAAAAAATATCACAGAGTCTGAGAAGATAAACAAGAAATAAAAGGCCAGTGTCCTCTCTCAAAGAGAATGATAAAAACTAAATAATTTGGCCGAGTGTGGTGGCACATGCCTTTAATCCCAGCACTTGGGAGGCAGAGGCAGGCAGATCTCTGTGAGTTCGAGGCTAGCCTGGTCTACAAAGCGAGTTCAAAGGCTACACAGAGAAATCCTGTCTCAAACAAAGAAACAACAAACAAACAAACAAACAAACAAAAAACCAAACCAAACCAAACCAAAAAGCTTTTAGTCAGGCATGGTGGTGCACCATGCTTTTAATCCCAGCACTCGGGAGGCAAAGGCAGGTGAATCTCTGTGAGTTCAAGGCCAGCTTGGTCTACAGAATTGAGTCCAGGATAGCCAGGGCTACAGAGATATTGTGTCTTGAACAACAGCAGCAGCAGCAGCAGCAGCAGCTGGTAAGATGGTTCAGTGGCTAAGAGCACTGTCTGCTCTTCCAGATGTTCTGAGTTCAATTCCTAGCAACCACACGGTAGCTCACAACCATCTATACTGCAGTCTGATGCCCTCTTATGGCATGCAAGGCGTACATGTAGATAGAGCACTCATATATAATAAATAGATCTTAAACAAACAAACAAACAACCTCCAAATAACCCCTGACATAGCTGGGCATCCAGCATCCTCTTGGAGTAGTGAAAGCACAGATGACTGCCCTGGCTTAGTGTACGCTGACTCCTGCCTCACTGGAAGGCTTTGGGGAGTGATAGGAGATGCCCCTTGGTGAGGCGGTGTGGAAGCTAAGTACCCCATATTGGAAAACAGAGATTTTCTACTTTTGTGTGTACAGTTTGTTGGCAAAGGGAGTACAGAGTTGTATACAGAAGGCAGGGAAACTAAGAACTGTAGGTGAACTTGATTCATGTGATTCAGACAAATGTCCTTAGCAATAGTCTGCCTGGAGTAGAGCTGTAGGGAAAGAGAGCTGGCTATGGGGGCAGGGAGGAGAGGCTCTATGGGGAAGCAAACCGGAAGGGATCAGTATATATAACTCCTCCTGATCCTCCTGAGTTATTCGATTACTTCACTCTTTCTGATGTCCCCTGAGACAGGTGTGATACAGTCTGAATGTGGAATGTGAGCATCCAGGCACCTGTTCTTGATCACATGGTTCCCAGGTGACTGCACTTTCTTAGAAGTTTGTGGAACCCGTAGAAAGTGGAACCTTCCTGGAGGAAGCGGATCTCTGGGGGAAGGGCCTTGGGAGTCGTAGCTCAGCTCTGCTTCCTGTTCCGGGTGCTTCCTGACTGTCCATGCGATGTGACCAGCTTGGCTCCTGCTCCCTCTGCCATGGCTTTCTCACTCTGCTGGGCTGTATCACCCCCGAAACTGTAAGCTGAAATGAGTCTGTCTTTCCTGAAATTGCTTCTCGTCAGGAATTCTCACAAGCAACTAATACAATGTGGCCTATCTCACACATGTGGAAAGTAGCCATCATTATACATGCTCTAGAGTGATGTGTAGTGGAGTACATAGCTCTCTTTATTGTTACAGACATTACAAATGTGTTGAATAAAAAGGCAAGAAGGGCACATAAAATGTGACACAATTTAATTACAGTTACAGAACACATTACATACACTGCATACATACACACACACATACATACACACACACACACACACACACACGCACACACACACACACACACACACACACACACACACACAGTAAGAGTATGAAGACATTCATAGGGGAGAATTCATGGTGGTGCTTACCTACAGCCAAGCGTAAGGATGGCGGCCTTGGGAAGGAGGGACACAGAGGACACTTAAACTTTGCTGTTAATTTTTATTTCTTATACTCGTGGAGGAGACATACAGAGTGGGTTAATGCTACTTCTTAGATCTCAAATAGTTTGTAATGGAAAATCTTTAGAATTGTAATTTTGACTCTCTTTGCCATTGTATGGAGCTGGGTTTTTAATTAGCATATAGGCATTTTTAAAACTAAAGCTTTCAATATGGCTTTTCAAACATGGGCTTTGGTCACGTGACTGGACTCCAGTTTATGACTGATTGTTAACATAAGTTGCAGTCACTGTGAACCCTTCAATACTGTGACCAACATATGCCATTCATTTGGCCATTTCTCTATAGCCCTTGGCATCCTAGCATTTGTTTGGGCACTGGCAATGTTTCCATTGCCTTGCGTGCTTAGTGTTGCTCTTGGGATTAGAATAGGTTGCTGTGGAAAGCTGCTGTGTGAAGGATTTCAGAATCTTGTTGTATTTATTTTTTTTCTTGTCTCTCAGTGACTTTAGGTTTCATGCCCAGGCTCCATAGTTTTGTTGTTATTCCCCGTGTTCTCCCCTTGAGCATGCTGGGAAAAGAGTCATCAAGTCTTTGGCCTTTGTTACATATGTTAGCTGGATGAGTTTAGATCACCAAGCTTCTAACTTAGGTGACTTTCTCCAGAGAGGATGAGAAAAGCTGGAAATGTCTTCTACATGGGGAATTGATTAAGTTGAGACTTTTTCCCACACTGGAACGATGCTGACTTAGGTTCATAGTCATCACATGAGTCAGACACAGCTGGGAACATACTGTCCAGCCACACTGAGCTGTTCTGTGCTTGGGAAAGGTGGCAGACTGATGGGGCAGGAAAGAGAAATATTGGATTTGTCTAATTGTTTAGACATTTTTTTCCATGAAGGCACACTTTGGACTACCAACTCACTTTTGATCCTCAGGCACAGCTGTCTGGGAAGGGTTCATATTTAGTCTCTGTTAGTCATAAAACACAAATGGTTTTAAAACTTGATAGATCTGAAGTATCCCAGGTATTCTAGACCACAGGTTGTTGAAGCAGAACGAGAGGCCTCCAGAGCACTTGATAAGAGCAGGCCCCAGGAATCCTTGGGGCTTATAATTAGCTTGGTGGCTGTTCTAAAACAACGGGAATTCATCTCATGAGAATTGGCTAGCATTTATCCAGCACAATACACTCTGTTTTCTCCACAGCTGTTCACTGCCATACATTTCTGATCCAAAACAAAAGTTGTCCAAAAGTGTGGAACACATTGACCTGATCTTTCCACTAGGGAAATAGCATTACAGGAAAGATGAAATTATTATATTGAGGACTTTGTGGGAAATTAAATGTTTCTAGATTCGTAGCGAAAATCCTTTTCCTAGCTCTGTCAACAGAATTTTATTTTCGTTAGCTAAAATTTAGGGCTGGCAAACAGATTTTTCCAAAATATATGACTTTGATACCCAAAGAATTTATATGGTGCCTGAAAACAGGTGGCCGGAAGTGTTGCCTTGGACATCACGAGTCGTGGGAGCAGTGGTGGCACACAGGTCAGAGCATGTGCAATGCTGACTGATGCTAAGGGAGAACTGCAGGGCCGGGAACCTATCAGAAGGCATGCTCACAAGAAAGACTGTGCTTCCAAATGCACATGATACCTAAAATACGCTATCAAGTACTGCTTATTATTATGTCATACTTTAAGGAGAGTGTAAAATTAATCTGAAATTGATTGGACATGTAGCTCAGTTGGCAGAATGTTTGCCTAGCATCCACGAAGCTCTCTCTGTGTTCAGGCCCCAGTGCTGCCTATAATCCCAACAAGGTAGAGGCAGGAGGATGAGAAATGCAAGGTCATCTTTAGCTACACAGTGAGTTTGAGGCTACCCTGAGCTATCTGACACCATAGCTAATGAAAGAGAGCAGGGGGAGGGGCAGAGTATGTGAATGTACCATTCTGAGGAAGAAAGATGTAATCAGATTCCTCTCATCTCTTAGAGGAGGGAGAATATATTATAGTGTGTTGAGAGCCTAATGTTTCAATACAGTGCAAAACCTGTAGCTATCACCTGGGTGGTTTCTGTCTGAAATTGCATTTTTGTATTTCTAAAGGGAAGTTTAACTACTTTAAAGGTTTGCAGTGAGGATCAAGGAGATGATGTGAGGCATTTAGCAGAATTCATTGCACTCCTTCAGCACTCAACAAATATTTTTTACAATGATATTATGTACTCGATACAAAGCAGATACATTCAATATCTATAAAAATCAATAAATATCTATCTATGATGCAGTTCAGTGCTTTATGTCACTTACCATCCATTTTTGATTGTGAATACTGTCAAGCCAAACATCTCAGATGTTAGTTGAAAGATATCAAAACCTGAATTAATGAAAATTGAATTAAAAATTTTTTTCCTAGCAAGTGTGATATTTAGAATTTCTAAAGACCGTGTCTTACTTAGTTGTAAGAAGGCGATTAGAAGTTGTTACTCTGCACACTCAACTATGGTATATAGTATTATGGGGGAGTGTAGGCAAAAATAGGGACTTCTATACTGATGAGCTGTATCTTTGAATTTATGTCTTTTAAATGTCAAAGTTATTCCTGTTGAGAACATGTGAAGTGAGGTCCGTGCTTCTGAATCTTACAAACAGCCATAGCCCCAGGAAAATTAAAAACCCTGAAGTAAATTCTACTGTAGAAAAAAATGGAACAGAGAAGAGAACACCGGCATATCCTTATTCTTCTTATGTGTAAGACTTGGGTTTCCTAGTTGGTTGATTGGCTTTAGTTTCGTTTTTTTCCCCATTGATGGTATAAAAAATTGGCAAGAGAGTGAGGTAATTTGCAGGGAAGATGTGGCTGTGGGGAAGGAGAGAAAGAGACGCCTTCTACTCACATTTTAGTCTTTTGACAGATGGGCCTGGGAAGAGGCAATACTGAGAGATAGTTTTCTTTATTTCTTTCCTTTTTAAAAATCTATCTATCGCTGGTGGTGATATGCCTTTAATCCCAGCACTTGGGAGGCAGGGGCAGGTGGATTGTTGTGAGTTCGAGGCCAACCTGATCTACAAAGCATGTCCAGGACAGCCAAGGCTACACAGAGAAACCCTGTCTCAAAAAAAACCCTATCTATCATTTTATCTATCTATCTATCTATCTATCTATCTATCTATCTATCATCTATCTATTCATTCATTCACTTTACATCCTAATCTTAGCCCCCTTCCCCCTCTCCTCCCAATCCGAATTGCCCTCCCTCTTCTCCCTATGTCCTCTCCACCAACCGACTTGAGAGCATCAAATCACATCTGGATGGAGTGCATCCTCTTCCTCTGTGGCCTGGCAAGGCAGCCCAGCCAGGCGGAAATGATCAAAAAGCATGCAACAGAGTCTTTGTCAGAGACAGTCCCTGCTCCCCTTACTAGGAGACCCACACGAAGACCAAGATGCCCATCGGGTACATATGTCTAGATGCAGTCTATATGCGGTCCTTGGTTGGTGCTTCAGTCTCTTCAAGGCCCCCTGGGCCCAGGTTAGTTGGCTCTGTTGGCCTTCTTGTGGAGTTCCTGTCCCCTCAAGTCCTTCTATCCTTTCTCCCACTCTTCCATAAAGCCCCTTGTGTTCCACCTAATGTTTGGCTGTGAGTCTTAGCATCTGTTTCAATCTATTGCTTAGAGCTTCTCAGAATACAGTTATGCTAGGCCCCCATCTGCAGTCACATCAGAGTGTTATTAATAGTATCTGGGGTTGGCTCTCTCCCATGGAGTAGGTCTCTTGTTGGGCCAGGCATTGGTTGGACATTCCCTCAATCTCTGCTCTATCTTTATCCTTGCATATCTTTCTAGGCAGGGTAAATTTTGAGTCAACATTTTTGTGGGTGGATTGGTGTTCCCCTCCCTCTACTAGGAGTTCCGTCTGGTTAGAAGGTGGTCTCTTCATTCTCCATGGCCCCTGCTACTGGGTGTCTCAGCTAGAATCACTCCCATATCCTCCCAAGAGCCTACCCTGTTGCAGGTCTCCAGCTTGCCTCAGAGATGCCCCTTCCCTTTGTTTTTCTTCTTTCTGCAAACCCTCTATACACCCACCCCTCCCCTTCTCTCCTCACATTTGATACCCACCCCTGTTTCCCTTAGCACTTCCTCTTCTAACCTGACTCCTCTCTTCAGTCACTTTCATTGTCTATTCTCCTTCTCCTTGTGAGTGAGATTCAAACATCTTCCGTTGAGCCTTCTTTGTTACTTAGCTTCTTTGGGACTGTGAATTGTAGTGTGGTTATCCTATAATATATGGCTAATACCTGGGTATAAGTTAATATATGTCATGAGTGCCTTTCTGGATCTTGGTTACCTCACTCAGGATGATTGTTTCTAGTTCCATTTATTTGCCTGCAAATTTCATGTTTTCCCTGCTTTTAACAGCTGAGTAGTACTCCATTGTGTAAATGTACCACAGTTTCTTTTTCCATTCTTTGCTTGAGAGACATCTAGGTTGTTTCCAGTTTCTGGATATTATGAATAAAGCTGCTATGCACATAGTTTACAAATGTCCTTGTTGTATGGTGGATCATCTTTTGGGTATATGCCCAGGAGTGGTATAGCTGGGTCTTGAGAGAGCACTATTATCAATTTTCTGAGAAAGCACCAGATTGATTCCCAAAGTGGTGTACAAGTTTGCACTCCCACAAGCAATGGAGGAGTGTTCCCTTTCCTTCACATATTTGGCAGCATGAGCTGTCACTTGAGTTTTTGATATTAGCAATTCTGATGGGTATAAGATGGAATCTCAGAGTCATTTTGATTTGCATTTTCCATGATATTTTCCTTTTAATTGAAAAAGAAATTCATACAATACATTCTGATCACAGTGCCCCTCCCCCAGCTCCTCCCAGATCCTTCCCACTTTCACTGGGCACCGAACTTTATACTGTTTAAAAATCTCTACTAAGGGATGTTAAAGTGACTTTTCTAAAGGAAATATAAGGATAGTAGGGAGAAAATAGCCAACCCCACATGACCTCATACATTATATATAGCATGAAAAACTCTGTATTATTATTCAGTTCAAATAAAATTTAACATGAAAATTCTTTTAAACCAAAATCTCCAAAGACACATAAAGAGACACTGGTGAACTTCAGAATCAGGCCTATCTATGAAACATTGGCCCTTTCTGATCTGGCCATCATCAGGGTTAATCTATGAAGCAGGATTGGGGAACATTTGATGACATCATTTTATGTCCATCTATTTATGTTTTTGAGAAGGAAACTCTCAAGGTTAGTTAAGGTTCCCTGGAGGACTATAACTTATAGAACGAACATCTATCTATCTATCTATCTATCTATCTATCTATCTATCTATCTATCATCTATCTATCCAGCTATCATCAGCTGTAATCTAGCTAATCCAACAATGGTTACCTGTGAGGAGAAAGTCCAAGAATCCAGAAGTTTCTCAGTTTACAAGGCTGGATATCTCAGTTGGTCTTCAGCATTTGCTAGAATCCCAAAGAAGTGGGCTCTGATGGCAGTCCAGTGAAGGAATAGACTTGCTGGCAAGGCAAGAGCAAGCAGGCAAAGAGCAAACATTTCTGCCTTCCATACCCTTACACCAACCACCAGCAGAATGTGTGGCCCACAGCAAAGGCTTGTGTCTTCCTACCTCAAGATCTGGGTTAGAAGCAGATCCTCCTTCTTCAAACTAAGTAAAAATCCCTCATAGATCCTCTCCATTTTTGGATTTAGTGAAATCCAGATGTAGTCAAGTTGATAAGTCAAGTCATATCAGAAAAACAATGCAGAAATGGCACTGAATTAACTTGAAAACACTTCACTAGGGAACTGTCAATTCCAGATTAGTAGTTTGTCCTGCTTACTAGCTTGTTCAAATTTACTTCTTTTTCAAATGTTTGGTTTTGGTGTCTTGAGATAGGATTTCGTGTAAGTAAGGTTAGCCTTGAACGAGCTAAATAGCTGAGGATGATTTTGAACTCTTGATATTCTCCCCTTCATCTTCTAAACACTGATATTACAGGTGTGTGTGTGTGTGTGTGTGTGTGTGTGTGTGTGTGTGTGTGTGTGCCACCACCCTTGGTCTCATTTAGTTCTTTTTAAACAAATACATGTGTTGCCACATCAGAGTCTCTTTGGTTAGTCATCTCCCTCCTCCTGCCTTTAGTCTACTGGTTTCAGGTGGGCCCTATAGTACTGTGTGTATCTCTTCAGCATAGGCATGTATCCCAGGTCTTACTAAGTTTACCAAATGTGTCCTTAGCTACAGACACTGTTTTATAGTTGAGCACAAGCCCCAAGGGCACTGGATAGGTTAATATAAAAAACTCACAAATGCTTGTTAACCAGGCTTGTTAAGCTGGTACCCATCCTCCCTTTCCTCTCACTCTGATTCAGAAGGAAGCATAGTAGGAAAAACAGGGCTATGAAATGGAGACATAGTGTCCTAATGATATCGTGTAAAACCTAGACAAAACCATTGTGAAGCTGGATTCGATGTTTACATCTACTTTCTATGTGCCAACAATGCCCGTTTTGTGATTCATTTGAGATTGGAGTCTGCCCTTTCAAAAAGTGTCTTTTCCCATAGATTCCTCTCTTCTTCCACATCTTGTTTCATCTTTGCACTTCCTTCCCGCCCCTTTTTATCCTTGTTTCTCTCCCCCCTTGCTTTAAAGGTCTATGTAAGAAGTGACAGAAAATAAGGTGAAATACGGGGCTTTGAAAAATGGTGGGGGAGGGGCTGGAGAGATGAGTCATCAGTTGAGAGCACTGACTGCTCTTCCAGAGGACCTGGGTTCAATTCCCAGCACCCACATGGCAGCTCACAGCCATCTGTAACTCCAGCTCCAGGGGGATCCAAATACCCTCACCAGACATATATGCAGGAAAACCACCAAGGCACTTAAAAAGAGAAAACAATGGGGAAATGCATTATTGCCTATTCTATAGTTAGAAACAGCAAAAGACTTGAGCTTCAGAATGCGTACTCTGATAGAACTGTGTGATGGATAAGAGTGCTTATATGGAGAGAGAACAAAGCAGGTGATGTCCACATCTATGTGAGTGTTAATAGGCTAGAATGTTCATTTATTAGGATAGAGATGCAGGGGAAGATGTAAAACTTGCATGGTGAGCCAGGACCATAAGTACAAGGGCAGCTTGAGCAACACAGTAAGACCTTGTCTCAAAAATAAAACATCTTTTTTTTTAAAAGTGTGAACTAACCAAGTATAAAATGTAAGATATGGTTGTTGATGCTTTGAGCACATCTGACTGAAATACTGATAGAACAAAAGTTACTATCAATAGAGAAACAGAGAAAGGAGAATGCAGAGTTCAAAGATGCAGGGGATTCTAGGTTGAGGTTTGTTTGTTCTCAACCTGAGTGAGAGCTTCGTGAAGCAGAGTTGCAGTCAGAGACATCATGCAGAAAGCAACAATCTGGAAGCCATCTTAATCCGAGTGGGCTCTGATGCTGCAGGCCAGAATCCAGTATGTTAATACTTCCAAGATTTTGACAAAACACAAACTCACTGAATCAGGGTAAAACCCTGGAGCTCTAAGAAGAAATATAAGCAAACACAAAACTGAAAGGATGGGCCTGAGTGTTCGTTGGTCCTCCTGGAGAAGATGAAAAACACTGGTGATGTGGAAGAGGCCATGAAAGGCAAGCCGACTTGATCATATGTAAGTCACGATGTTCTGAATGCAATGAGAGAAGTTATGGGACAGGAACATGTGCACAGCAAACATGGGCTTTATACATGTTATAGATGGAGGGTGGGGAAACCCAAGCAAAGAACTCACAGCTAGGAAATTAGATGTGGTGTATGCGCTTGCTTCTTCTATGCATCTTTCAGTGGGGGTTGAAGCTCCATGAAAGAGGACCCCTGCCTCCGCTGGTTGTTCCCACAGCCACAGCATTAAACACACTGAGGTGGGGGCAAGGCTCCTGCCTCTGAAAGACACACAAGAAGGGAAGCAGATCTGATACGAACATGGCTTCAGGCAACCTGTGCTGCCTCTGTAGGCCAGCTGTGATGTTCACTGCCCATCTGCAATATGCATGAGTCTCTGGAGCTCAGGGAAGAAGCTCAAGATGTTGATGCCAGTTTGAGAGTCATCAGCATTTAGTTTACAATTCAGCACACAGGTTTCCTCCAACCAGTGACGTGCCTAGAGGGAGAAAGGGCCGGTTTCAAGGATGGCCAGCATTTAAGGGCACCGGAGAAGCGGCAAGGAGTATCTGTGCGGTGTGTCTAAGGGCTTAGGGAGGACCATGCTCTGAGAGGTATGCGTTTCACAAAAGGAGACACGACTAAAATCAATGAATGTGTAAGACTGTTACAGAAGGCGAGTAATGGCCGACTGGATGATTAACACGATAGAAAACGTCGCAAGGGACAGAGCGGAGTTGTAAGAAGGGAGCTGATTGTCAGTGCCACTTAGGAAGTTGAACATGGGAGAGAGGAAGGAGGAGAACGGGGTGCTCTTGGTGAGATGGGAGCAGGGTACACGCACAAGGTCAAGGGAGGGATAGAGGGGAGGGTGACACTTCAGCTCTTACTAGTGATGTGCTGCTTGCTGCCAGTGCGCTCTCAGTGATGGCGGACTCAGTTTTATAACAGCCCTGTGAGGCAAAGTCCTATTCTTACCGGACTTCACAGTTGCAGAGGCTGCTGAACAGTCCAGAAGGCTGCCTGTTTACTTCTGTGAGGAAGTGAATACTGCATTTGACTCCGAAGTTCATATGCTTTCTTTTGTGCTGTTCCTTAATCATGTGGGAAATGATAGCAAACCATTCCTTTTTAAAGAACCGAATCTGGAGCACAGAAGCCTGTCTCCAGGGTTTGTTCGGCGCTGCAATCTGATGCTGATTTTTTTTTTTTAAAGCTAGTGCTTCATAAGTCTTCAAACAAGAGCCTTAACTGCAATATGATTTCAGATCTCTTTTGCAGCTGCCTTGCACACTGTCCCTGGTGCCTAATCTCGATGTACACCTGCTGCTCTTAGTTGATAGCAAAAATTGCTCTGCAATGACGGAGTGACATCTGCTGAGCTGCAGCTGTAGTGCGATGCAGCCAAGACCCAGGAGGCGCGGCGGAGCCCACTTCTGAGCTGTTTTTAAGTTGTACCAGGGACTCGAAGCAATGACTGTTGTCTAACACGCGACCATGACTTTTCACTCATCAGATGGGAAGGCTAATCTACTGAGCTTAAGTGAGGAAGCTTAGAGTACCCACACTTGTGGTGAATATGAATCATTTTTATTTTAGTGTTGCTTGATGTCATTTTAACCAAAAATATTAAACTTATGGTGAGCATGAGAATAATTTTTTTAACATATAGCTATTAAATCCTGGTGATTTTTCTTGAGATGCTTATCATAAGAGAGTAGAGAAAATGTCTTCCGTGAGGTTAAGTTGATATAACTATTTTTTTATGAGAAAAAAATCCACTTCATTCTGGAATATATCTTTGAGACAGGTATTCTTATTTCAAAGTCAAACAAAAATTAGTTTTCATATCCTATAATTTTTTAAATGTTGAGTTATATCTGCCAAGTTCCACCTCCTAAG
The DNA here is from genome assembly GCF_964271855.1 of Acomys minous. Taxonomy (NCBI): domain Eukaryota; kingdom Metazoa; phylum Chordata; class Mammalia; order Rodentia; family Muridae; genus Acomys; species Acomys minous. The sequence goes on from NC_140486.1 coordinate 51,964,137, forward strand.
TCCTCCCATCTTCTTGGAAATCCAGACTGGGCAGCAATAAGTGTATTTAGGGAGGAAGGTACAGCTGGGAACACAGTGCAATCTATGCAGTGAAGCAGAAAGTTGATACTGGTAAGGAAGCATCTAGATACATATATATACATATACGTATATGTATACATGTGTATATGCATATATACATGTATACATATGCATATACCCCGAGAGTTTCATGCATGCATATAATGTATTTTGATCATATTCACTCTTTGCTTTTGCCCATAACTATTTCTAGAGCCACAACATAGCCACTTACCCCTCCTAATTTCATGTTCTCTTATTATTTTTAACAACCTACTGAGAGGCTATTTTGTGTTGCTCATATACTCATGGATGTGAGGCGATCCACTGGAACATGGTCAGCCTGTTACTCTTCTTCCCACAGAAGCCAGCAGCTGTCAATAGCTCCCCAGATAGGGATGTGTGCTCCTCAACTCCCCCCACTCCTTGCTGGAAGGCTGGTTGGCTTGGCTTTGTGGAGGTCTTGAGCAGCTGCTCCGAGTTCATAAGTGCAAGCATCCTATTGTGTCCAGATGACACTGTTTTCTCTAGTGCTCTTCCACCTCTATTTTTTCACGGTCTTCCCACTTCCTCTTCCACAGGGGTCCATGAGCCTTAGGAAAGGAGGTGGGGCACTGACGTCACGTTTGTGAGTGAGCACGTGAGCACCCCACAAACATGTCTTCTCTGCATTTTGATGAGTTCTGAGTTTCTGCATTAGCTGATTTCCACTATGGCAAGCTCTCAAAATAGGTGGTGTGTGTGTGTGTGTGTGTGTGTGTGTGTGTGTACGTGTGTGATTGTGTAGTGTGTACGTGAGTCAGAATCTGGCATTGAGTGCCTTTGTCTATTATTCTCCACCACATTTTTGGAGACCAAGCCTACCGATTAGCTAGATAGGTTGGCTGGCAAGCTTTGGGGATCTTACTACTTCTGTGAAATCCTCTCTGCCCAGCTTGGGGTACAGAACGCTGACGGTAGTTGTGCCTGTTGGAGAGCTGAACTCTAGTCAGCAACCTTGAGCAACAAGCACTTTATAGACTGAGTCATCTTCCCAGTCCCTTAAATCAAGTTTAACACATGTATGCCAAGACCCAGGCCAGAATCAATAAAGCTATTAGCTCTGAATCCCATTTCCAGATGTTCCGTCTTGAATGCTAATACCCGCCTTGTGTTGTGAGCTGAATTACACAACCATTTATATATATTGCAGCTCTAGCCACTAGATCTTCAGGATGTGATTGATTCTTTTTGGATGGGGGAATTTCTTAATTAACCAAGTTAAAGTGATGTCATTAAATTGGGCCTTAATCCAATGTGACTAATGTCCTTACCAAGAGGAGTGTGGGCACAGACCTGCACAGATGTAAGACCATGTGAGGAAGCTGGGAGATGAGCATCTACAAGTCAGCAGGAGAGGGAGCAGAAGAATCCATCCTGTTAGCACCTTAGTCTCTGGGACGTATGGACTTAGAGGGACTCAGGAATGGAATGGGCGGAGCATATGGTTTTATTCTTACCTTTCGGAGAAAGCTCTGGTGGATTTCCACATGTTTGCCTTCTTACCAGAGTGTTTAAGAGTCTCTCCTTCCTCACATACTCTGCTTCCATTTGAGGAGTCCACGAGGGCGGGGAGCGGTCTGAGAGCTGACTACAGCTGTAGTCTAGGCTGCCAACAGGAAACAGCAACAGCAATCAGTATCGGCTGAAGACTTTCCATTCTTCACATTTTATAGGTGCGAAGTTGAGTCTCTATAATTTATAAGTAAGACAGTGTTTAAGCCTTCCAATGGCCCTTTGCTGGCAGAAAGAATAGCACCCCGGTATTAACAAAAGTGTGGGTTAGTCCTCTTCCCTAGAGGCCATACATACTACAAGTGACATATTTAGGCCTCAAACAAGTAGACCATCTGCCTATAGAGTTCATATCCTGCTTTTAGACATTATACAATACAGTTGTTTCTCAAGGAAGAAGTGAGTCTTGACATTTAAATCATATTTGTGTCAGGATGCTATAATTAATTTTTAAACTTTCATCATATGCATTTTTGTACAATATACTGTTTTATATAAGGACATTTTTATACAAGTATATATTGTACATTGAGCACATTTTCCAACATTTCTTATTGTTCCCTCATTCACCTTTGTTCCCCTAGACAGATATTTTTACTTTCATGTTATATATATATATATGCAAAATATACATAGATTTATATGGTACATATATAGGAGATAACATATGGTATTTGTTTTTTGGAGACAGCTCCTGTTCACTTGATATGATTGTCTCTAGTATACCCACAACTTCATTGTTCCTTATTCTTGAAAAAAATTCCACTGTGTATACCCACATTTTCTTAATCAGTCCCCTGGTCCTAGATTGGTTCCGTAACTCAGCAGTTGTCGACAGTGCTAGGTAAGCACTGATGCGCGAGTGTCTCTGTGATATGTTGACGTGGCGTCTGGAGTGGTCATATATAGCTAGGTCATAACCTCCATACTGATTTCCACAGTAGCTGGATGAGTTTGCATTCTCACCAAGAGTGTATGCGAATTCTTATTCTTTGTACATTCTAGATTGTCTATTCTGTTATACAGAACTTTCTATTTTGTAGGCTGTCTCTTCAGCTGACTAACTTTTGCTGTACAGGAGCTGTTCCTTACCAGTGTGTGATTTTAGCATCTTTATAAAATATCAAATGGCTGTAGCTTCATGGATTTATGTCTGGGTCCTCTAGTCTATTCCATTCCAGTGATTTGCATGACTATTCTGTGTCAGTACCATGACGCTTTTGTTATTTCAGCTTTGTACTAGAACTTTCTACATTGGTGCTCTTTTTCTTTACAGTTTCTTTGGTCACTGAATGTCTTTTGTGCTTCCAAATGCACTTTAAAATTTATTTTTCTGTTTCTATGAAGACTGGTGTTGAAATTTTGATGAAAATTTCAGTGAACCTGTAGATTGCTCTTGGTTCTAGCGTGATTTGCATGCTGTGACTTTTATGGCCTCTGATCATGCTGGGTCTAGCACATGTTCTTCCAGTTTCTTTGGTTTCAGTATGGGAGTCTTTCACTCTCCTGGTTAGATCTATTTCAAGCCTTTGTTTTTACTCAATTGTGAACCAGATTATCTCCCTAATTGTTTTCTCAATGTGGTCGTAACTGTATGTAGAAAGGTGACTGACTCTTTGTGTGTAAATTTTGTATCCTGCTGTTTTGCTGAAAAAGTTCTAACAGTTTGCTAGTGAAATCTCTAGGATTTTGTATGCAGAAAATAGAAAAGATACATGGACTTCTTTTTCTATTTGTATCTCTTTTACTTGCTTCTTGTCTTATTCTAAGACCTCAAGCACAATATTGAATATGAATAAGAAAATGAATAGTCAATTCTCACTAACTCAATCCTGATTTTAGTGAAAATGTTTTGAACCTTTTCTGATTTAGTATATAATATTGGCTAAAGGTTTGTTAAATAGAGCTTTTATTATGCTGGGACATGCTCCCTCTATTCCTAGTCATTTTAGAGCTTTTTGTGTGTGTGTGAAGGATGTTGAACTTTGTCAAAAGTCTTTTCGGGTGCAGTAGGATGGCTAAGTGGGTAGAACTGCTTGCCTTGCAGCCCTAATGCTCTAAGTTCAGTCCTGGAAAAACACCCCACTCCCACCCAATGACACAACAAGAGAAAATCTCCAAATGCCGAGGTGTGCATCTGTAATTCCAGAATCCCTACACTAAGATAAGAGGCAGAGACTAAGTTTGTAGGTCAGCTAGCCTGGACTGTACAGCACAGAAGAAACAGGTGACAGGGGCCTTGCTGCAACAAAGGAGAAGAGAACTGACTCTGAACATTGTTTTTGACCCCCATATGCACATGATAGCATGTATGCAACTGCACTTGTACACATACACTCACACACACAGTCACACACACAATCACACACACTCTCACACATACTCCCACACACTCACACAATCACATACAGTCATACACACACTTACACAGTCACACACACTTACACTCATACCTACATACATAGTCATACACTTCACGAACACACTCATACACACACAATCACACACACAATCACACACACATAAATAAATAATTTTTAAACTCTTTTTTGACTCTATTGAGATGATCATGCGATTTCTTTCCATGAGTCCATTCATATGACACATTATGCTTAGTGATTTGCATATGGCAAACCATGCCTGTATCACTGTAATGAGGCCAATGTGATCACGATGAAGGATCTTTTTGATGTGTTGCTGAATTTGGGTTGCAAGTATTTTATTAAGAATTTGTACATTGCTGGGCAGTGGTGGCACATGCCTTTAATCCCAGCACTTGGGAGGCAGAGACAGGTACATCTCTGAGTTTGAGGCGAGCCTGGTCTACAGAGTGAGTTTGAGGACAGCCAAGGCTACACAGAGAAACGTCTCAAAAATTTTTGTGCATATGTGTTCATTAGGGAGATTTAGCCTTTAACATTCTTTTCTTTTGCTATAGTTGCATATCAATTTAATTTCTGGACCTGGGTAATACTGACTTTCTTTTTTTTTTTTTTAATACTGACTTTCAAAACAGACTTTTTTTTTTTTTAGCATCCTTTCATTTTTTATGCTATGGAATAGTTAGAGAAATATTGGTGTTATTTCTTGTTTGAAGGTCTTGTATACTTCATCAATAAATACATGTAGGCCTGGACTTTAGTTACTTCAATCTCATTTCTTATTAGAGCTGTAAATTGTAATACACATCTAGAAATGCATCTATGTAGTTGGGATTTTTCAAATTTGTTGGTGTATAACTCTTTAAAGTGTATCCTTATGATGTTCTGATCTTTGCTGCTATCTGTTTTAATGTAATCTCTTTTATGGTCTAATTTTTGTTAATTTGAATTTCATTTCTCCTAGGTAGTATGACTAAAGATTTGTTGATATTGTTTATCTTTTCAAATAAATAATTTTGTTTTATGAATTCTTTGTATTTTTTGTTGCTATTCCATTTATTTCTGACCCGATCTTATTTTTTTCCATTTAGTGCTTCAGAGTTTGTGTGGTCTTCTTTTTCCAAGACCCAATATTATTTACTTGAGATCTGCTCTTTCAGGAACCATTTTTATAGCCTAGAGGGCTAACTCTGAGTGTAGTAAGGGAGGTGGCCTGTGACCTAGTTGATAATGACCACGAGACCTTGACCATAGGCGCTCAGGGACTAAAGCCAAGGTTCAAGAAAAGCAGACCGACCATCACCTGTCCATCAGGAGAATTGCGAAGGAGGCCAAACTGGATGCAGTTAAAGGCAGAGGCCGGCAGCACAGAATGACGCAGACTCTGAGAGTAAGACAACGACACACAAGGCAAACACAAAGGGAATGTTGAATGAGGAGTTAGTCAAAGCAGTGAAGGGCAAGAGGTCAGCTTTGAGCAAGCTAGTCTGACGCTGAGAGTGTGCACATTAGTGCACGGACAGGATGTAGAGAGGCCAGACTTGTGTTTTAAACCAACCAAGGGAACCAAAGACCTGGGGACCATTATACCTTTGGGGAAACTAGATGGTTGGTTTGTCTTTTAAGATTTCCATATGTTTCCTCCATGTTTATCTTGCGATTTTAACTAGGCCTGTGCTTCCTTTGGGCCTTCAGCAGAGGGGACATTTCATGTTCTTTCATCTGTGTGCAATTCGATAGAGTGACTTTAGCTCCACTCACTCTCTGGGGCACTATAGGACGTGGAGGAAGAGATGAGGTAAGAGAACTTTAGATAGGAAATTTGAAAAGGAAGGCATGAGTAATCTGGGGGTAACATCATAGAAAACATTTAGCTATGATTTGTCTACTCAGTGGATCGTGCTTGGACATTTGCCATGCATGAATTCTTTGTTAACCCTATTCAGAGGAGCTGTGATGTTGAAAAAGATAGATAGTCGTCCCCTTCGCCAACTTTTTGAGGCTCTATTTTAGTCTTCTAAATTTGCTTTGCAGAGTCCTATTATTTTTGGTGTCATTTAAAATTTAAAAAGTCCAAAATGGACTGAAGTTTAACTTTTCAGCTCTAAGTATTTTATGTATTATTTATTCATGCCTTTGCTTGAAGGGTAAAATACACTCAGCCAGCATAATCCCTAACTACATTCTAAATATTTGTTTTTATAAGCACAGACACGAATGTCTATGCATAGCCAAAGCTTCTTGTTGGTTACAGAATTCTCATGATTTATTATTAGATGCCATTCTTCATATGGCATGAATGAAGATATGCAGATGTCTTTCTTCTGCTCATACAAAGAGCAGAGAACCAGCCTTAATTGTTCTGTGCATCCCACACACCTCATACATTTATAATCTTAGGACTGTATAATGCATGTGAGAAATTATATGTTTTCAGAACAAAAGAGCCAGCCACTGATGCTGGATCAGACCTGACATGATCCATTCCTTTCCGCATGCTGGACGCTGAATCCTGCATCCTTCGTGTTCCAGCCCCAAGAGCTTCGGTTGCTGTTCCTCATCAGAGCAGGACAGCTCCCAGGGCAGCTTCAAAGAAAGCCCCTGATCCCAATTGGTCCATCATTTTAGACTGTCCCACACAGGACTTCAATTAAGCCTGAAATTTCTCATCATTTAGAGACTGGAACACAAATGCTATTCCTAGCTTGTTTAGCCATTTTTTCTCAATTATATTTGGGTCCCTACAAGTTATTATTTATCCCAAATCAGCTAGAAGAAGCTTTAAAAAGAGAATGATGCCTCATTTGCCTTAAGGGGATTGGGTAGATTTTAGGTTGTTTTCTTGGGCTATAGATGTTTATTGTCATTTGGAGTTGGTTATAAGTTACTATTTGTCTTATTGACAGAGAAAACTAGATTTGATTTAGGGATTAGGTTCAGGGAAGATTAAGGAAGAAGGGGAGGAAAGATGGTAAGAGCCAGAGGAACAGAGTTTGCTGTGAAGCTCAAGAATGTCAGAAGCTACACCCATAAAGGTTCACCACCATCAGTTCTGAATCATGAGCTGAACAAGGACAATGATGACAGACATGTCAAAGTGGATGGGGAAAAGCATGAGGCCTCAGCCCTCCTTAGGGACCACCAGGCTAGTGAGGAATACCGAGAGCGGGAGAAAAAGTCTTCTGCAGGAAAGAGCACACCAATACATTATTATTATCCAATATCAACTGGTCAGCCTGAAAACATACACACAAGTAATATGCAGACTGAACAGAACATATATGTGTGCATGTGACACCAATGAGAAAAGGGCCCTGAATTTGAATAAGAGTAAGGAGGGGCATGGTGGGGAGGTAGCTCTAGGTGAGGGGGTTGTGGGGGGCGGCGGGGAGGAAACAGTGTAACCATGTTATAATATAAAAAAAAATCCAGGTGTGGTGGTGGACGCCTTTAATCCCAGCACTTGGAAGGCTGATCGCTGTGAGTTTGAGTCCAGCCTGATCTACAAAGTGAGACCAGGACAGCCAAGGTTGACACAGAGAGACTCTGTCTCGAAAAACCATAAAAAAGAAATACTTTTTAAAAAAATCACAACTTCCCACATTGTTTTTATAGGGAGTTGGTGTTCTTCTTGTTGGTGGTTTTGTAAAGAGATTGATTCCAGGGCACAAAGAGAGGACAGAAAGTGATGTCCTTTTGTTCCTGGCTCCTCATGCTCCTGCTAAGCATAAGTCTTACTGGAAATGGCAGTCTCTGAGCATGTTTCTAAGGTCCTAGTTCCCTGAATCCAACACAAAACTAATTGCTATGTTCAGAGATTGGCTGAAATTGTTCTCCTTTTCTCCTCTGCTTTCTGGTGTTAATTATGTCCCTAGGCTCATGAGTAGAGTCAGCTTTGTGTGTCATATAGAGCAGGGAATGTAGGAGATGCATAGGGAAAGGGTTTATTTCATTTCCAAAGATACTGGACCTTTTCTCTTCCTGAAAAATAATTACACAAACTATTTTTAAATGCCTCTGAAATGACTCCTTTTTCCAGTTCTCCCTCGCCCTCCCCTTCCTAGCTGTGCACCTTGCCAGCTCCAGTAGGATCCGGGTCTGTATCCAAAATGTAGTTTTCCAGGACAGTAACTCCCACTTGCAAAGCACTTCATGACTGCAAGGGCTCTGTAAACTTGTGGAGGTAAGTCTGGCTGAAGTGACAGCCTTCCCAGGGGGCTGGTTATCTCCCAGTAGATGCTCTCTCTTGTAAGGACTGTTCTTTTGTCTTTAGGTTGTTCAGATTTTATGTTGAGTTCCCCACCCAAGATAAATCTCTGTTGAGCCTCACATACCAGGCACTAAACAACTCATAATTTAAGGCCGCCGCAACATGGGCTGGTTTTCAACGTGGAACTACAATCAAGCATTTCCCTTGAGAGTCAAAGAAAAGTCTCCAAGAAATTCAAGTAAAACTTGAGGAAGGAAATAGGCTAATGGAAGTCTTTCTAGGTCCATGTGACTCCACTCTGTCGACTTTTGTGGTTTAAGAGATCATGTTAAGTTCTCCTTAGATCCAGGAATAGTCATCGTGGGTTTGTATTAATGGGTCCAGTCTGCCTCACACACACTGCAATGGTTTTTAGTAAGAGAGAACGGACGGATCAGTCACTGTTAAGCCCTTAGAAGTTCTGGGAAGGACAACTTGCTGAGAGTTACTTCTGGGAATTACTGACATGCTGACCACTTGGCTATGGGAAATTTGAAAAGCTGTGGATAAGGATGCTCTCATTTTGAGAAATAGTGCAACTGGAAAGGTTGAGAAATGATGAATGTTTGTGACACAGCGTGAAGTCATTCTGTCCTAGGCTGAGATGCAATAGTCCCTGTCTATAAAAGATAATGGATTCTGGTTGAAGGTAGAACAGACCAGGAGGACATACAAAGAGGTTTATCAGCCACTAGGGTCAAGTTATCATGGCAACATCAGAATTCTGTCTTTTTAATGTATTGAGCGTTAAGGATTATTCTGTAATTATCCCACTTATTTGTTTCTGGATATTTCTTTGTAGGTACTAAATACTTAGATGACAGCATATCTCATTTGTGTTAAGGAAACCAAGGAGCAATATTTGTGCCCCTGTTTGAGCCAGAGTTATAAAACCAGCTTCCTTCTATGGGTCCTGTGTATAGTGAAAGTAGCAGGCATGAGAAAGTCTTGGGCATAAAAGAGAAACAGGGGTTACTTGTGTCCCCTTGTATATTTGACTTCCATACATCACATTTCTATTTAATTCTTAAAGCACTGGGTAATTTAATTTTAAGCTTCAAAACTCACTCAAAATTGCAATAAGACCTCGTCACTAGATAGTCTTTTTATTTTGGGTATGTGAAATCCACCCCAGTTTCAAGGTAGCACTGTTTACCCCCTGGGACTTTGTTGGGCCAGGATTTTGAGTCATCTTTCTATTCATTCCAGGTATGTGAAACTTGGTCTACATTGGAGCCAAACTGAACAGGATCCAAGGCTGCTGTTGCAAGGACAGCATCAGGAGAGGCCTTGGCCTTCCTTGGCAAGTGACAGAATCAGGAGACTAGCTTAACATTCTGTTTGGCAAGCCATGTCTAACACAGGGTCTTTTCTGTGAAACATCTATGTGATAGAACTGTCTATAAGAAGTAATTCCCCCTACAACAAATATCTTAGAGGAAACACTTTACTAAATGTCAGAACAACTTTCTCAAATGAAGACAAAAATTATTCTCTAATAGGAAAAAAGAAAGAAAGTACTCGTGAAGTTTTTATTTTGGGTAACAAGTCCTAATCTTTTTAATAAGTTGCTCATGGCATCTATCTTGTTACTATGTGAGTGTTCAACACCTTTCCCTTGCAGAATCTCTGGTTTTAAATCCAGGTCTAAACTTAGACACCCTGTATTACTCAGATAAGGGGCGTGACTGTACCACTGTAGGATGGCTGTGCTATTTTGAGGGTGGTGGTTTGGATGATTTTAATCATTGGGTGGCCCCATCTCTTTCGATGTGTGTTGTAATGAGCTCTCCATCACACATACCCATCGTTTTCTGTGTTCTTTCAAATGTGTTTGTCCTCAATCTGTTCTAATAGGCATTTGTTGGAGGAAGTGACCCTTCAGGAGCAGTCTACAGTCGTTCACAATGGAGGCATTCTGGGTTAAACAATTTAACAGATCTCTTTGCAGAAAGACTTCGCCATGACCTTTAAGGTGCTGTGCATATATTTGAATCTCAGTCCCTCATTCTCTGGTAGGTTATCAGTTTGTATCATCTAGAAGTTTAGGGAGAGCTATTCTAAGGATACAATGAGATGCAATCGATTAAATCATAACCATTGCAATTTCAGCCTCTTACCAGATGGTTGTTCAAAGTTAAGCTCTGGGACAACTGTTACCTTCCCTTCCAGAAGGCCCTATGAGAAAGACACTCATTTGTCTAGTTGGCATTATATAATCTTTCATAAAAGGAGAAAATGAACCAGAAGACCCACAGATGAATCTGCTATCTCTAGTTTTTAATGATGCCATATTTTTAAAAAGGTTTTTACCTATGAAATTAACTGCCTGAAAGGCCAGAAAATTCAACATTAAAATGTTTAATAGCTATGTACAGTCATATGCCAAATTCTCCCCAAACTTTGAACAACAACAACAACAACAACAACAACAACAACAACAACAACAACACCCAAACCCCAATACATATTATTATCTCACACTTTCTGTTTCAGAGTAGTTCAGGAGTGTCTTAATCTGTTTTATGCCTGTGATAAAGTATAGTCAGGATGAAGGCAAGGACTGCAATTAAGGATTGAGGCTGGAAGCTCTGTTCCAATAGGACTAACCTACATACTTCCTAGCAACTCCTCTCTCTGTCTCTGTCTCTGTCTGTCTGTCTGTCTGTCTGTCTGTCTGTCTCTCTCTCTCTCTCTCTCTCTCTCTCTCTCTCTCTCTCTCTCTCTCTCTCTCTCTCCTCTGTCTGTCTCTCTGTCTGTCTGTCTGTCTGTCTGTCTGTCTCTCTCTCTCTCTCTCTCTCTCTCTCTCTCTCTCTCTGTTTCTCCTCTTCCTTTTTATGTGTCTGTCTGTCTCTCCTCTTCCTTCCTGTGTGTGTCTCTCTTCTCTCTACATGTGTCTCTTATGTCTCCCCTCCTCCTGAGTGTGTCCCTATTGTATGTGTGTCTTTGTCTCTCTCCCCCCCCTCTCTCCAGGCAGCTTGGGTGTCCTTGTGATGAAATCCTAGCCTTCCTCTGGGTGATCTAGAGAGAGTGAGGGAGAGGAAGCTTTGGTGCCTTCTAAGACCCAGGCTATAACTTTCATCACTTTGCTTTATACCATTTGTTAGAAATGAGTCACTAAGTGTACTTCACACTTAAATTGGGGGGCAGGGGGAATAGCCTTCATCTGTTATAGGGAAGAAAGCAAAACAATTGTGGACACATTTAACAATCTCAATAGGAGTTTTTAGTAATCATGGTATGAGAAGAAAGGAAAGGACAGGGCTGTACTAAGATCAAGTTCTTTTTCTCTTCTGCCCATGTATGGCTCTTGCTCAAGTTGGTTCCCCACTGGTTTCTTTCTTTTCTTCTTTTCTTCTTTTCTTCTTCTCTTCTTCTTCTTCTTCTTCTTCTTCTTCTTCTTCTTCTTCTTCTTCTTCTTCTTCTTCTTCTTCTTCTTTGAGACAGAGTTTCTCTGTGTAACAACTCTAACTGTCCTGAAACTCGCTTAGTAGACCAGGCCGGCCTCAAACTCACAGAGATCCTCCTGCCTCTGCCTCCCAAGTGCTGGGATTAAAGGTGTGTGTCACCACTGCCCATGTCCACTAGTTTCAACATGACCTCACAGGCACCAGCCATCGTGTACAGTCACAACACCTAGAATGATAAATAGGCCCTATCTTCCTTACAACATGTCTTCTGAACAATAAAGCCTTCCCCAAGAGCCCTCACTTACTTCTTGCCATGACTCCGGAACCAGAAATGCATGTACATGATGAATTCAGTCATAACCAAGAGGAGCGGAGCTGCCTTGGGCGATTTACCAGGATTAATATGCAGGACTGAGCTAGAGTGCCACCTGAGCTAAGGTTACACTAAAGCAGACTAAAGTCTCCTTCAAAAAGAAGAGAGGAGAGTGTCCACATAGCTGGCAATTAACCCATAGCTAGTTACCTATGTGAATCCTTGACTATCCTCCATAATGGTCTCCCAGTTACCATGCCATAACATTACTTTTGTAAAATATGAGAGCTTACACTCGAGGCATAAGATCAAGTCTAGAGATTTCCTTAAGAGCTCTTGAAATAAAACTCACTCTAAGGTGTAAAAGAAGTTTAAAATGTAATTACAAAATAAATCTTTAACAAAACGTGTTACTGATAAGTAAAAAAAGAATGTCAAAGAACCAAGTTAAATTCTCCATTTATGAGAGTGTAATTTCATCATTAGGAGTCCCAGGAAGCCTGCCTTGTCTGTTCTGTGTTATTAGCAGGTAATGACATTTCTTTCTAATAGTCTATACTTTAAAGACCAGTTCTGAGCCACAAAATAATTGCACTAGTTGTTTTCCGTCCCATTTCTCCTAGTTTCTGTCAACCTCCAAGGCCCTACTCCTACAGTTCCTGGTAAATTTCAGCATCCTGAAGCAGGAGATGGAGAGTCTTAGGCCTGTTCTTGCTTCTCTCAGCTCCCAAGACTTTGCAGAACTAGCCATGGTGACTTTAGCACTGCCAGCCTAGTCTGTCCATCAAGTGTCAGGGCTATCTCAGCTTTATGCTGGTCCGGTCACTTTAAGGAGTTTTGAAACTGCTGGACAACTGGTTAAAGATAAACTCGGGGAAAATGAAGGGAGAGGAAATGAAGGAATAGGTGTCTCATTTTAGAAAAATAAATTTACTAAGTGTAAAGGCACTTTGTAGTTACTAGGCTCTTATTCATTTGTTCACGGACTTACTTTAATTTTTGAGCTTAACTAAGGGCTTCAGTTCTCGTCATTCAGGAGGCAAGCTAAGGAAGGAAGGAATGGTTGGCACACAGAGTTAACTTGACAAATTGAGTAGCACAGATGTTTCAATTCACAGAATTAATTCTCTAAAGGCTTTGCCAGACCTGAAGATGTACAAAAGTCACTTTGTGAGTTTCTCATTTCTTACAGAATGCGGTATCAGCCACACAGGTGTTAGGAAGAGAAAAGAAGATTTATTTGAAACCAATTTGGCAGCAGTCAGAAGACCTAGCAGAACACATCATAGTTTTGTGAACAGCATAAATTCATAGAGCATGTGGTACAGACAGGTCACCGCCTGGCAGCCAGTGGGTTGTTGGTATGTTACTGAAGCCGTGTGGCTGACCGCAGCAGCATGTAAAAAACACAGGACTCTGGGACTCTCCAGTTCACTGGCTCTGTAAAATGTTTTTGGAAAATTCCTTAGTGCTTGAAAGTTTGTTTCTTTTTGGGTTAAATACTTGCTCTCGACAGCAAAGCGCTTTATAAAAATAGTCATATGTCAAAATTAAATCCTGTCTTTTTGCCAAGATTAATTTGGAATTGAGGGCATCCTAGGACCCTTTAAGAAGTTAGTAGACAAAAAAGCTGCTACAAATAAATGTGTAGTCAGGACAGTTAGCAGCACTTGCCAGGTGATTCTTTTCCTCTAGTGGAAGAGGTGGGGCAGCAGTGTGCACCACAGCACCACAGCGCCACAGTGCCACAGAGACACAGTGTCACAGTGCCACAGAGACACAATGTCACAAAGACAGTGTCACAGCTCCCCAGCACCACAGTGCCACAGAGACACAGAGACACAGAACTACAGCTCCACAGAGACACAGTGTCACAGCTCCCCAGCACCACAGTGCCACAGAGACACAACGCCACAGCACTACAGTTCCACAGAGACACAATGCTACAGTTCTACGGCTCCACAGAGACACAGCGTCACAGTACCACAGCACCACAGCGCCATAGCACTACAGCACCACAGTGCCACAGCGCTGATTGGCACAAACTTGAGGAACATTTATACCTTTATTTCTGGGCAAACTATTTTCCCTAACAGGAATGGTCACCTAATGAGTCAAAGAGAACCAAGGCAGATATTTCTCTAGAAGAGTATTTAAAACTAGAACTTTCTCTGGAGGGGACAAAAGGAGTTTCTACTTAGCATGTACTCTGGGTTCTGCAAGGAACACCCCCATCCTTTAGATATAAACATATTCTTTCCTAAAGTAGACGCCTGTGAATGTACCCATGGTCTTGGGGTTTTCTTACCACTACCAGCCTAATTTTGGCTGTGACACATTCCTCAGGAGTCTTGGTGCTCAAGAGACAGCTTGGGGTGTCACAACTTAGGGGTAAGCGTCGTGTGAGAGACAAAGACAGTTTTTAGTGGGCTTCAGCTTATGGGAAGCCTTGTGCACAGTCCTCTGTGACTTCTGCAGGGTTCAGAGGTCAGGTGATGAAGACAGCCATACCAAAAATATAAATAAAAATAAACAAAAGAAATAAAAAATAAACCAACAATAAAACAAAAAAACAAACAAAACCCAAAATACTGAAAGTTAGTAGGTATAGTGCAAATATTAGGCTCTTGTTTGTGCTAAGTAAAACACTGCACCTAACACCCAGAAAAAAATTATAAAAGAAATTTTAAAAAAGAAATAAAAAAATTAAAAGAGAGAGACGGGGGGTGGGGTGGGGGGAGAGAGAGCGAGCGAGCACAGACAGACATACAGATGAGGCAACATGTCGTGTCGTCAGTTGGCCGTGTGCTAACCTTCACTGGCCGCTGCAGGGTTCAGAGGTCAGGTGGTTAAGACAGCAGCACAGATAGATACAGTGCATTTTAGTTTGGTGTTGTCAAGACGTTTTTTGTTTTTAATTTCTGGTAAAGTTAAGTCTGCTTTGCCTAATTTGATTCTGACACTATAGTTCCTTTTCCTTATAAAGCTGGATGGATGATTTATGAAAATCCAAAAGAAAAATCACGTTTCAAGATTTTGAAGAAAATATTTTAAACTCATATGTAATATCCCACAAATCACCACCTTTTCAACTATTTTAGTTTATTAGAAAACAATCTACATATTCACTTAAGATCTGTGGGATGTAAATAGTTTATAAATTTCTTTGAGGGCCTATTGGGGCGAACGCATTGCAGCTGCTACTCTGGGATGTCCTGTTTCCTCAGTGTGGGGAGGAGCAGGTACTGCGCATGCTTGGCAGATCTGATGATGTCATCCCTTTGTCCCTCTACTTTGCTTCCTCCTTGAGTCCCACTCATGCATTTCTCTCTGCTGAGCTTCGCAAAAACCCCAACCTTGCAGCTCCTGGTGCCTGTCCCATCTTGGGTTTCTGTCCCTTAGCTCCCTGACTTCTGAGAACAGGAATCTCATCCAATTAGTCTTTTGTGCTAGTCCACCAGCTTATGCAACGGGCAGTGGCCATCATTTTTTTTCCTATCTTTTCAGTCCCGAATGGAGGCTGAACCTGTCTCCCATGATAAAATCTGAAAACTTAAAATAGTCCATTCTTTAATTCAGCATAGTAATGGCCGTCACTTCTAAGCAACTCACAGGTAGCAAAGTTATTTAATCTTCAAGTAACCCCGTGAAGTCCATAGTACTGTCATTAACATTCATACTGGCTGGCGGACTGAAGCACACAGACTACACAACACGGGTGTAGGTACACGGTCACTGGAAGACCCACCATTTGAGCTTAAAGTGTCTCATCCAAGCTTAGTCACCACGTCAAGGCACATCTCCCACATTCAGGATGCCTCATGTTTATGTCGGGAAGTGGAGGCTCCGGAGAGGCGGCGATAGTCTCCATTTAGCACCGGGGAGGATCCTGGTGCCTACAACACCGACTTTCTCAGGGCAGTGATGCCATTGCGGCACCTGGGTTCTCGGGCTGACCACGTGTACTACATCCTGAGAAAATCAGCAGGGGCATCAGAGACCTACTTCCAGGCTGAGACTGGCAGTGTCCCTGGCCTGTCACTCAACAGCTTCTCTCCCTCTGGTAGTTTTGGGAAAATGATTATTTTTGTGTCTTTGTCTCTCTCTCTTTTTCTGTTGCTCTCTAACTTATATCTGTTTGTCTGTCCTTTTTTGTTTCTTTTTCATTTCTAAGACAGGGTCTCATAGAGTCTAGACTAGTCTTGAACTTTCTATGTAGCTGAGGATAACCTTGAACTCCTGATGACCTTATCTTCCTGCCCTTACCGTCCAACAGCTGAGATTACAGGCATGAGCAGCCATTCTTAGCCTCATATGTTCTTTAATTATGTTATGTATTTATTTAACTTAAAAGCATCTCATAGTGTATTGCAGCATGTAGCTCCTTGTATATATTAGACAGTAAATGTTCCTACTACTTGCAACCGCAGGTCTGATGCGAGCTTTTAGCAGCTCACGTTGGATAATCCTTATGTTTTCACCCTTCTTAGCTTTTAGCAGGATACCTGCTTGGAGAAGGAGCTCAAAACACTTTAGTTGCACGAATAATGACACGCTATACAACACGAGTTAGCGGATGGCAATGTCCTAAAGGTGCAGCTAACCTTAGCATTTGTATTTAAAGTCATAGTGTCCCAAGATGTTGCTTATAACCCATTATAGGACCCCAAATCAACTCTGTTGGTTGAGCTAGCATTTAAGAAGAAATGATATTGACTCAACCGTACAGAAAACAATGGAATTCACAGCACGTGGAAATAAATATTCATTCATAAAGCATTTGTTTAGATGTGTTATGTTTGTGGGGGCCATAGTGGTTTTACCATGGGACTGAGAATGTTTGGTATGACCAAAGACTAAATGTGGCCATCCTGCCTGAGAGTGGAGGGCAGGCTTGGGGGGGCAGGCTCTGAATCGCCTCCATTATCACCTATATCACAAACGCAAGGCTAGCTAGCACGAGAACACAAGAATGCGTAGTCATACTGTTGAAGATGAAAGAAAGGCACAATTTACATCATCCATCATCTGCACTATTAAAGGCTGGATGGATTGCCTCTCAGTCACCTGTTCCAGAATGTAAAATAGCTGCTTTGTGTAAAAGACCCGCAAAACGTGTAAGCTGGTGTGCCTAAGAAGTGCTGCTGTCATGCAATTTTCCAAGTTACACACCAATGAGTGGTTTTAAGTTTATGCTCTTCACAAAATTTATAATATGTCAGAGTATTGATATTTCATAAACTTATATTTTTACTGCTTTCCATCAGTATCGTGTGTGTGTGTGTGTGTGTGTGTGTGTGTGTGTGTGTGTGTGTGTGTGTTACATGCACACTTTACTCTCAATCCCCTAGGAAGGGGCACATTTAGGTTACCGGCTATACACGTCTTCCTCAGACACAGCTGCGGGAAAGTTGTGGGCAGAGATGGTGATCCATGTTGATGCTGAGGTAGGCAAGAACACCAAGGCCTTCTACATGAATCTATTTGGGGAGTACATGGAGAGAAGCGTCAGGACCTGCCTGCTTTTGTGTGCCACTTTCCAAGGGGCTCCCTGTGTGTCTGTCACTGCCTTGTGCTTATAGCCTTACCCAAACCATTCCAGCCATTTTTTTAAAAATAAAAAAAAATCTGAGCCATGTCTCAGATCACAATTCCTAGAGGCTGGCTCTGAGATAAGAATTCACATGCAAGTAAATGATTAAAGAACTCCTCCCAGGGAACAGCGAAGGAGTGGAGATTGCATTCCATGGGGAGAAAAAAGTAAGGCACGGTTCCAGGAGAACATCTCGGAGGCTAGCTTCCCCCTTAGAGCTTTCCTTACTGACGTCAGGAAGCTGCATTTTCAGCATCTTACACCATCACTCATTCTGGGATCCCGCCTCCCTCCCCTCTCCCCCTCCCCCCCTCCTGCTCCTCTGCCCAGTATATCCAGCAGTCTGTGTGCAGCTCTGCAGCCAAGTAAAGTTTGGGAGGACAAGTTGCTAGTGATGCCATAGTAAACACTGGCACACTCAAGACCCCACTCACAGATGTGAGGAGAGGGGGTGCCGTACGGGTCTGCAGTACGGGCCACAGGTATGACAAAGCCAGTTAACAGGACATTCCTTCGTTTACACTATTCGAGAGACAAACTAATGGGAGAAGCACAAGACGTTTATGCAAGTGGCAAAATCATGCTCTGAGATTAAGACTTGGGAGCGTGCTCCCGTTACCTACACGGAAGGCGTGGCTTTCTGTTTCTCAAGCCCTCTGAACCACTTAAGCTTAAAAGCTGTACTGCAAGCAGAGAGAAGCCAACTCCTCGGCCTTAAATGACTGGCGAAATAGCAAAGTTTGTTTTTCAGCACCCATCGCTTCCTCTCTAACCCAGCGTCCTTATTTGTTCTATCTGTTGGCTTCTGGTGCTCCGTTCCACCTGGACATTTGGCCTTGTCTTGCTTCTTGGTCCACCAGGGCACCGAACAAAAGACTCGAGCATCTCTTCATCTTAGAAGATGTCTCTGATCTGAGTGATTTTCAGCTCTTAATTACTTCACAATGTTCCTCTCTTGAGTTTTCTCTACTCAGTCATTCTTTCTGAGTGTCACATAACATAATGTGTGCACATGGGTTAGCGAAACACAATGAGCCAGTCACCACCATCTGAACACACCTGGGAACTAGAGAAGGGATAGTTTTTTTTTAAATTACTATCTTAAAAGTGAAGTAGTGTGACATAGTGCAGAGAGTAAAAAAAAAATGACTGAGGCTGAAGAAATGGCTCAGTGGTGAGGAGCACATGCTATTCTTCCAGAGGACCCAAGGTTGGTTCCCAACACCTATAAAGGCTCACAGTTGCCTGCAATTGTAACTTGACAAATAGAACTCATGTTTCCTGTTCTTTTCCCAAGAGATAACCATCAGTTACTTAACTTCTCTGAGCCTTTTTGACATAGCTTTACTGTAGAAAAATAAGATTAACAATCACCTCCAATTTCTCCTGTGTTACTAAAATAAAAGTCCTGGAAGCCTGCAGCCTTGGGGCTGGTGTACAGAAGCTGTACTTTCTCCTGCAACTGCTATGCTAAGAGATTGTAAGGTCAAGTAACCAATTCAAAGTCCATCATAAGCCAACACTAGTAATATTAGTGAACACGTTCAAGGCCAACCTGGTCTACAAAGTGAGTCCATGAAATCCAGGACTGCACAGAGAAACCCTGTCTTGAAAGCAAACAAACAAAAACAAACAAACAATAAAGGACGTAAGAAGGGTCTGAGCAGGTTTTTAAAGAATGTTATTATTCATAAGAAGTTGCTTATGAGCTAGTCAAAGAGGTGAGGATATGTTTGGTTTTCCAGGAAAGCTGAAGCAGAAGATTTTTAGTGATGTATAAAGCACATAATGATAACATTCAACTGACACAAAGATAGGCAACAGATGCACAGTAAAGAGCAGCAGGAGACAGTGGAGAGGAATCAGAATAGAAGACGCGACACAGGCCGAGATGTATGTCCAGTTCCACTTGAAGCATGATGAGAAAGCTCCTAACCCATCCCATTGGGGGAAGAATCAGACAATAACGGGAGCCTCATCAGACCCCAGGATGGGATCTGAGAGAAGTATACAATGAACACTTGTGGAAGAAAAGTGCTGAGGGAAGTTTCCATAGCAACATCTGCTCAATCAAAAGTTCTGAAGATGCTTCAATTAAAAAAATGTACAAGTATTCTTTACACTAGGTACTGGGTGTTTTGGGCATAATCCAGCATAATGGGTGCAAGGTGCTGTCCAGGACATTGACAGTTGCATGGTAACCTGGGTGATATCCCAGACACTGAGCGCGATCTGGAATCCAGAACACTGGCTATGGCATGATACCTAGAACATTGGAGGTTTTTATACTCCTTCAGGTGGACATCTAGAACTCTGGCTCCAGGGTGATATCAAGGATAAAATCACAGACACTGAGTGAAGAATACTTGTTGAAAAGAGATACCTTGGGCACTGGATGCACAGTGCTATCCTGGACACTGGCAACATGGTGGTATTCAGAACACTGGGTGAGGGTGATGCCTTAAGCAGTGCATTCAGGGCTTAGTCATGGGATGCAGTGTCATATCCTGAACACTGTGTGAAGTCCATAGTTTTGCTTTCAGGGTGGTATTGTGACTGCAAGGTGATATCCTGGACACTTTGTACATGGTGGCATTCAGCACTCTGCTCATTGTGATATACTCAGCACTGGGCATGGTGTGTTAGGTGTGTTATCCAGATCACTGGGAGAAAGGCTTCTATTCAGAATCATGGCTCTAGGGCTTCTGTAGGTTTATTTGTTTGTTTGTTTGTTTATTATTCATATAGCATTCTGCCAGCGTGTGTACCTGCACTCTAGAAGAGGGCACCAGACCTCATTATAGATGGCTGTGAGCTGGGACTTGAACTCAGGACCTTTGGAAGAGTAGCCAGTTCTCTTAACCTCTGAGCCATCTGTGGGATCCTTGACTGTCAGTTTTCCTGGAGTGTTAGGTAGAACTGACATTCGTTTGGTGATAATATCTTGGAGTAGCTTTCTCTGTCACATATTACACACTCATCACATGCCTCCCACAGACATACAGGAATAAGTGTCTTGCAGTAGGACTCACAGTATTAGCCATATATGGACTATTCAAAATATTAATATTTTGAAAACTTTTAAAATAAGATTGTCATATCAATGTATTTATTTTTTGCAATGACCAACATAGAGAGGGTTCTGCCTTTACAAGTTTTCATTTTTTTCAATTTCCCTCAAAGCCACCAGAGGCTTTATCTCCTGAGAGATCTTGGAATCTGTGACACTCACTGGAGCCAGGCTCCTCAGCTCCATGGATAAGTGCCTTAGTAGGGCCAAATATCCTCATGTCTGGACCCAATCAAGATAAGCACTTTCAAGCTGAGCACTTACCATATTTTTAATATTATCTTTTGTTTATTGATCTTTAAGTTGGCATATCAACATTACATTTTCACATGTATATGCCATTAAACTTTGTTCTTGCTTATTCCACTCTGCAGAACCCCCTCCTATTGTTCCCGTTCTCTTCCCCAAATAGTGCCCCATTCTACTCTCATTTCTTGTGAATTCTAAATCCTTTCTCTTCTCCTTTGTTATTGCTTTCTCCCTTTTCCTGGTCTCCTATAATAACACACACATATACACACACATTCACAGATACACACTCTGTCACACACACACACACACACACACACACTCACACTGACATCTAGATTTTCCACGTAAGAGAAAACATGAAGTATTTGTCTTCCTATGATTGGCTTATTTTGTTTAGCATATGATTTTTTTAGTTCCATTCATTTTTGTGCAAATGTCATTCTTTCGTTTTTCTTAAAGGCTGAAAAATTCCATTGAGATATGCATTACATTTTGCACTTATCTCTTAATGGACATCTAGGTGAATTCTATTTCTTAGCTATTGGAAATCTTTCAGCAATAAACATGAGTGTGCATATGTCTCTATGAGATGTTGACTTAGAGTTCTTTGGGTAAATACCTAGGATATCCATGGTATAACAGTGTGATGTGGTAATTTTATTTTAATTTTTTTTTTGGAGAACCATCCTCACTGACTTCTATGCTGGCCACATCAGTTTACATCATCACAATGACTAAGGGGTCCTCTTCCCCTACCTTTGTAAACATTCATTGTCATTTGGGTTTTGTCTTTGTTTTGTTTTTGTTGTTGTTTTGATGAGACTTTTAACCTTTAGATACATGTACTAATATTCATAAATTTATTCTATGAAGACCAGGAATAAGTATGTGGATATTTCTGAGTTGCTCATCTCTTATGGTCATTTTGGATATGAAGACACCATACTAAAAGTTCATCACAATAATCACTACAGCTAATTAATACATGTTGACCTTTTTTGATGCTCCGTATGAGAATTCTTATTATGGGAAAAGAAGAAAGGTTTAGCTCACACTTATAGAGAGGCAGCTGGCAAGTCTGTCATTCAGTCTTTATCTATTAAAAAAGGTAAAATGCTTCTGTGTCAAAGATGAACTTGAGTGCCATCCCTTGGTGTTAGAGTGGGTATCAGTGAACTAGGTGGGAAATCAGAGCACAGATGCTCCAGCCATTGTAATCAGGATCAGCTTGGGTATCTGGGGATAATGAATTAGGTAATGGAAAACACTTCAATAGATTCAGTAATTTATATTCTCATAAATATGTATGATATGATAACAGTTAGCTATGTTGTGCACACAGAAGCAACTAACTAATCAATTCAATCTCCTCTGTGACATGAACGAAAGAAATCACAAAGGAAACCACGTCCCTGGCATTTAATGACAATCACAGACTTAGTCCATGAGAAGATGATCTCAGGGTCATATTCCTGGGGGTGACAATGCAGTAAGAGCTGTGGAACACTCTGCATCCAATTATGCTCATGCTTGTTAGAAAACTGTCAGGTGAACGGCTCCAGCCAGATCTGTTATCCAGCTCTGCTCGGCAAGGCAGCCTGACACAGAGGCTCTGCGAGACATTTGTGTTAGAAATGAAAGCTTGACCTCGAAGACGGCATACAGGTCATGTGCCAGCCATTACAGAAGGATAAATGGGGGTTCACATGGGAATACTTTCCTGCTGCAACTGTGGTTCAAGTATCTCTTCCTCTTTGGGGTACTTTAAGATCATAAAGACTTTGAAGCACTTGGGGTTGCTTCCTGTGGAGAAAGTAAAAATTTCAGGAGCCCACAAATGTATTAACAGATAAGGAAGTCAATTACATTTTAGTGCATAAAATAGCCTTTGATAAGCTAGATCCTTTGACCTGCCATACTATGAAAATGCTGTTTAGGACATTTAGGAGCCCTCTAGGTTTTTCCGCATATCTTGATGACTGGGTAAATGGAGCTTTGTGGTCATCTTCTTGCATTATTTTAGATTCCTTTTATTTTGTGGCACTGTCACATTCGTGCATTGGCATCGATTGGCAGATGGGACAGTGAGAAAACTGCCAAATGAATGCATAACATATAAAACAAAAATGGATGTTAAACTTAATTGAAATTTTAAAAAAAGGTTTCTGCTCAACAAAAGATAATATTAGAGACTACACAATTTGTAGGCCAGGAGAAAAATTTTATAAACCATATAACTTATCAAGGATTTGTAACCAAAATATATGAAGAGTCCTTAAAATATAACGGTAAGTAAATAATAGCCTAATTTTCAAAGTGGGCAAAAGATATGAATAATTCATCAAAGAATATATTGGTGGCAAATGAGTGTGAGAAAAATAAGTATGAGACGTGTGACACGTAACAAGAGAACAACGAGGCAACTACCTGCCTGGTGGAGTAACAATCAAAACGCTGACTTATCAAATGTCAGCAGGGGCAGCATATGCGCCCACTGTTTGCTGTTGGGAATGCAGAATGCCTCATCCACTTTGGGGAATAGTTTGATAGTTTCCCACAAAGACTATATTAATAATAGGGAAAACTGCATTGGAGAAGAGACTGAATATGTGGATGGGATTTCTATATACTATTTGTTGGATTTTCTATAAACTTCCAACGGTGCCAAAATATTTTCCAAATTTACCAAAAGATTTTTCTTTGAAATATTAAGTTCAATAATAATGGTCCAATCGAAATAGTCATTGGGGCTTGAAACAGATGGCTCAGCATTTCAGAGCTTTCAGAAGTCCTGAGTTCAATTCCCAGCAATTCCTCGTTTGTGGCATGCACTTCATTTCTGCTACTCCTCATGTATTAATAGATGAACATGAATTTTTAAAAAGCTGTATTTTTGTATTTTGTTCTCTCTAGAAGCATCCAAAAGTCTCCTGGTTCCCAAGTTTCCATCTTTGATCTGAATTTCTCTCCCAGACTCTGAGGTAACATAGGCATTTGGAGGCATCTAGGCAGTCTCTTAGGACATCAATATCTGTATATCAAAACCAATTCCCTACTTGCTCTACCTCTGGCTTTCCTTCTCAGCTGAGGGTAAGTACTCAGGTCAGAAGTTCTCAGATTCTTAATTCTCTTCTTTCTCCTCTACCCTTCAGGCAGGCAGTTGGCACCTCTTGCCAATGCCTCTACTGCTAAAGCCAGGAGCACCATAGTGAGTGCTGACTTTGGCTCAGTTCTGGGCCACACCATCCTTGTGCCCTTTCTGAATGACTTGATAGCCTCCTGCTAGTTTTTACCAGTTCTCCACTTGCTCTCTAGTTGCTTTCTTTGTTTTTCTATAGCTGTGGTTAGAACAGCCTCCAAACTGAACCTGTAAAAGTCAAAGCTTTCACAGGACCTATGAAGCTCTTTCTGAATTCATTGTCTGCCACTTAACCAGCAAGTCAGGATGTGGCTAATGTTATGCATTTTGGAAAATTCATGGACTTGAGCACCTTTGCTATTGTTCAGAAAGGACTTAAATTGTTAGTCATTCAAGAAAGAACACAAACAGATCAACTTCAGTTGATCTTTGACTTGTAAAGATGTGGATGAGCTGAATTTCCATCTTTGTACTTTCATGTCTTTTTCTACAACATTAAATATTAGCTTTAAATTATTTTAAAAATAATGGAAATTTTAGGTTAGAACAGAAGTGT
This sequence comes from Acomys minous, assembly GCF_964271855.1. Taxonomy (NCBI): domain Eukaryota; kingdom Metazoa; phylum Chordata; class Mammalia; order Rodentia; family Muridae; genus Acomys; species Acomys minous. Next base: position 51,988,714 of record NC_140486.1, read on the forward strand.
CATCAAGCTTTGGGAATAAAGTTAGAGGAAAGCCTCCTAGTACAGATGGCTTAGTGGCTGCTTGTTTATGTCTTCTCCCTACTCCTCAGCTCCCGGAGGACGCTCACTCAGCTCTCATTAGGACTAGTCCCCAAACCTCACACTCTCCAGTCTCTACAGAGTGGGGTATGTCAAAGCTTAAGAGGATGATGAAGAGCTGGGCATGGTGGCACATGCCTGTAATCCCAACACTCAGGGAGGCAGAGGCAGGTGAATCTCTGAGTTCAAGGCCAGCCTGGTTTACAAAGCAAAGACTACACAGAGAAACTCTGTCTTGAAAAACCAAGAAGAAGAATTAGGAAGAGGAAGAGGAGAAAGAAGAAGAAAAGAAGAAGAAAAGAAGGAAGAAGGAGGAGGAGGAGAAAGAAGACGAAGAAGAAGAAGAAGAAGAAGAAGAGGAGGAGGAGGAGGAGGAGGAGAAAGAAGAAGAAGAAAGAAAGAAAGAAAGAAACAAAGAAAGAAAGAAAGAAGAAAACATCTGCTTTGTAAATCACCCTGAACCAAAATCCACTAATCTGTTTTTTGCTTTTAAAGTCTTGGTCAAGATACCTTTAAATTAAAATGACCCCTTCATTAACATCCACAGTCTAGCGTCTCAGTGCAGCTTCAGAAGGGACCACAGCCAAAGCTCCTTGGCATCTTCTGCTGAGATGGTTCTCAACGCTGTTGACACTTGGCATCCCCTTTTCATCCTGACATATGCCTTTTATTGTGATTAAATGTTTTACAATTGCTGTTGCTGTTGTTGTTAAGACCTGATTTCAATTTGCTGTCATCACTGTGTAAACACACTGATGAATCTGCTCCATGAGAACAGCCTGTCCATCGCAGTCCTGACATTACCTCACTCTGGAAGTGATCTTCAATCACACACCCATAGTGCCCTCTCTGTTGTGTGTCAACAATCACCATGCCACTCTTTGGAAACAAAGTCATTTGGGCAGCATGGGTTGTCAGTACAGTACAGGGCATGGCTAGGTCCAGATAACTTGGAATCAGTAGGCTAGTTTGTCTTTGGGACATGCTTCAGTACAAATGGCTCTAGGTTGTTAGACAGCTATATTCCTCACCCCCCATTCAATTTGATTCTAGAACTTAGGCAACACCAGGAAGATTTAGGGAAAACACTAATTCCTAAATCCTATCATATTTACTTTTGTTTCAGCAGGAGCTCCAACTAAAACAATTCCTTTAAAGTTATTTTGTCAGGAACCCTACTTAGAAGTAAGACACATCCTGAGCCTTAACCAGAGAAATGCTTGTTAAGAGAGACTTAAGAGATGTGGCCATTTGAAATATGTTCTTGACAACAGTGATTATTTGAACTAAGTTAAACCATAAATTTTTTATTTGGAAAGTTTATTATCATTACATTATTATTTATGAAACAGGATAATTCATAGTCTGATGCCATTATATCTCTGACACTTCCATATACCTTGTAGACCAGAGGTTCTCAGCCTATGTGTCATGACCCTTTGGGGCTGAATGACCTTTTCACAGGGGTCACATATCAGCTATCCTACATATCAGATGTTTACATTGTGGTTCATAACAGTAGCAAAATTACAGTTATGAGGTAGGAAGAAAAAGAATGTTATCGTTGGGAGTCACCACAACATGAGGAACTGTATTAAAGGGTCACAGCATTTGGAAAGTTGAGAATCACTGCTGTAGACCTTTTTGACAGTTACAGGATGGTAAAAATGAACTGGTGATTGGGTTTTGAATCAATGAGAAATCAGACACTTACACACACTAGCCCTTATAATGGACTCATTTTCATATGTCTCATCATTGTGACCTGTGAGGATTTTATCTTAATTTATTACTGTCACTGCATAAATAACTCGATGACTACTTCATATGACACCCTTCCTCCTTCAGACCACCCTATGCTGGCAATAAGCTTAAGGCCCACAGCCGTGGGGGTGTTTGCATATCTATAATAATTACCTAAAAATAAAATTCTTCAGGAAGCTTGAATTAAGAGTACATTAAAGAACAGGGCCACTTTTCGTTGGTGATACTTTGCTATCTAACATTCTAAGCTGGGTGTAGAGTTCTCCTATAAGTAGATTTGTTTTGCTTTGAAAATATGGAACAAGGTTTCCTGGAAAGCTTTAGAAATGATACCAGGAGGCCACACTCAAACAGTGGTAACCTAGAAGAAAAAGCAAAAGAGCTTGAAGGATTTATCTAGTTTGTCTTCATTGATGAAATAATCTCTGTTTCTTTTCTAAGAGATTTTAAACTATCTTCTTTGCTCCATTTAGTCAGAACAACATAACAAATGTGAACATACCAAGTTCACATTTCTGTGTCATTTCCTTATTTACTTCTTAACTTTCTGCATGATACTTGGAATGGAAGCAAAAAGTCACCCGTCTGACTGGTTGGGACATATCTGCAGCTGCCAAGTCTCCCCTCGTGTTTTCTGTAGTGGGGACTTGGATGGTATCTCCGTCTAAACAGGAGGGTCTGGCTGCAAGTGTCCTACGAACAAAGCAACCCTCCTGACTGACTTGGACTTCCTGTGAAATATCATGAGACTTGCTGCTGTGTCAAAGGCAGAGACAGGAAGTCAGTAAGGATCATTCTCATGGAAGTTCTAGATTGTCTCTAGTTTAAGGCTTAGTTCAGTTAATAAGATTTTTCTTTCACATAGTATAGGGTTCACACCAGTGGTGTGTGCTTGGCTTTTGTTGACAAAAAACCCATTAAGGGACCCATATTCTCTTAGAGTAGCTGGAAGCATGCGTTTCCCCTCATTTATTTTCTGAGTGATTTTGTTCATAAGCACAGAGGTGAAAAAGAAATTTGAAATTATATTAGAGCCTAGGCATTCTTTATGCCAAACTTTTAACTGACATTTTTCTAAAAATATAGAGCACAGATTTTTTTCCTGTGCTGTAAATTCACCACCCTACCCTTGCTCTCTGTGTGTGTTTATTTAGCATTGGATGTTTTCTTAAATCGTAGAAAAGCAAAGAAAGGCAAAAAATGTATGTGCTCATTCCAACATTTGGAGCTCAAACAATATCCTTCTGAATGCACATTAGCTCTCTTAGGATGTAGTGAAAGTGGGGAGGAGAGGAGAAAGTAGAAAAGACCTTGACATTGGTGGTACACAGTGGAAGAGATAATGGAGAGGCGAGGCCCATTGTTTAATGAGTGCAATACAAATAAAAAGTGAGAGGTTGAATCAAAGAGACGGTTGATATTGATAGTCACCATCACTTCATAATTTAAAGAGCAGCAGACTGACTTCTGACCCTCAGGCATGACAACATTTATGGACCAAGACTGGGTGCCTTATCTAACCCTCACTATAAGTCCATAAGCCATTGCAGTCTTACCCAGTGGTGACTATTTTGTTTAATGTGACAGCAAACTGAGCCACATCTGTTTTTGCAAAGCACATCAACTTCAGTACTTCACTTGGCGGACGTTCTCCTTCAGGTTGTAGATGGTTTTGTGTTTTCTGGACCATGAACTTGTCGACTGTGAGGGGCTAATGTGAGGCACATGTGGGTCAAGCTTGAGTAGTTGAAAATGCTTCTGTTGGGTCAGCCCTTTTCTCAACAGCACATTTTAAAAGTAGAGTATTCTTAGTGAAACGAGTCAGGGGTGTTGCCAGATGGATTTCAATAAACTTGCTGGGAAAAAAAAGGCAAGTAAACCCCAGATTGCAGGCCACCCTGCTGAATTTTAAGACAGTGAACACTTTTCCATTTTTTTTCATTCCCACTAAATTGTACAAAGTACAGGCTACTGCCCTGTATTGTGAGGTGGCTGTTTCCACCCCATCCTGCTCTGCCCACACAGGCTTTGGCAGCTCACAACTGTGTCACACTAGGGCAAGTATAAGTGACAGTGTATGGAGCATTATCCTCTTGGGGACTTGATCTGAAGTCACAGTTACGCATGGTGTTAACTTCATTCTTTTAAAACTGTGTACTAGGTGTGTGGAGATGAGACAGTGCCCTGGCCACTTTAGAAAGCTGCTGTGGGCAACAGCCAAAATAATGTACCCGGGTTTAGAAGGCACCTGTTTCTAATATTGTGGACTAATTGCGGTCAACCTCTCACTGGATTCATGTGTTGGCATCCTAATCTTCATCTCTCAGAAACTCAAAAAAGATTAATTTTTTATTGTGAAAGTCATACCCCACTCTCCACTCAACTGTGGAGAATGTTCTGACCATTGGCTAGATCTGGGTAGGGGTTTAAAGTTTACTGCCTGTATTGTCCTTGGCTGGTGCCTTAGTTTGAGAGGGACCTCTGGGCCCAAATCTGCCTATCATAATGTTCTACTTGTAGGTTTCTAATTTGACCCTGTCTCCTGGATGGGGAGACCTGGTGGCACTCAGAGGAAGGATAGCAGGTTACCAAGAAGAGACTTGATACCCTATGAACATATACAGGGGGAGGAAGTCCTTCTCAGGAACATTCATAGGGGAGGGGAATAAGGGGAAAATGGGAGGGAGGGAAGAATGGGAGGATACAAGGGATGGGATAACCATTGAGATGTAACAAGAATAAATTAATAAAAAATTAAACATTAAAAAAATATTTATTTTTTATTATTTTACATAAGTGTGCATGTGTCTCTGCATGTGAGTGTAGGTGCCCTCAGGGGCGCAGAGGCTTATGATCCCCAGAACTGGAGTCATAGGCTTTGTGAGCCACGTGATAGAAGTGCAGTATGTTGAACACAGTGCTACAGGAGCGGGCCGTGCTCTTAAGCCCAAGTCATCCCTCTGGCCCCGGGGCTTCTTATATAGCATATTAATATCTGACTTCCGTAGAGATAGCATCAAATGACAAATAGCATGTAGCCAAACTCAGACTTTATCATCAGTTTTTTCACTGTTAGGAAAGGTCTCACCAGGACAGGCTCTTGGCCTTGACTCTGGCCTGGTGCCGGTCCTCATCTTCTTATTTGGTGTCCATGTCTCCAGTCTGTGTACCCAGAGCATGAACTGTCTGGCTGCTTCCCGTCCCTGTGAAATCATCCTCTGTGGTGGGCATCTGAAGCGCCATCCTCTCCTCTTGTCCTTTCCTGTTGTGGAGAGAGGTCTTATGCCAGTGTCTTTGCGGGAACCCCTTGTCACACTAGACTGGTCAAGACGGCTGCAACATCCAACTTAACCTGGTCTTTGAACTTCTTTGAGAATTCAATGAGTGTGTGTGTGTGTGTGTGTGTGTGTGTGTGTGTGTGTGTGTGTGTGACGGCAGAGTGCAGCAGAGGAGTGGGAGATTGTCAGCATCACTGAGGCCCCTGGCTGCACTCCTTGTCAGTTTGTTTTTGTTTTTTGAGACAAGGATTTTCCGTGTAGCCCAGCTGACCCAGAACTCACTCTGTAGACCAGGCTGGCCTTAGTCTCACGGAGATCTGCCTACCTCTGGCTCCCAAGCACATGATTAAAGGCATGTGCCACCATGCCTCAGTCTCTGCTGTATTCTTAAGCCTGAGTTTTGAAAAAGATAATCATATGATCAGAAATAAGATTTTCCTTTTCCTGTGTGTGGCTGAAGTTTGCTTCTGTCTCACGGTTACAAAAGCAGCCTAACTAGCAATACTAACACGGACTCCCAGCCTTTTCTTCCTGAGACTTCCTTTCTAAAGAACAAGCCGTCTATGAAAATGATACAGGCTTATTGCAAAACTGATTTCAAATTTCATCCCAAAATATCAACCACATAGTCTAAGAATTTATAACAAACCCAGCTTTTCCAAGAAGTCTCCTATGGCCTTGAGGTAGGGAAAGAATGACCCAAGCATGACTGCAGGATGACATTTCATCCTTTCCCGTGTGTACAAGTGTGAAGATGCAGTACCATCTAAAGAGTGTCATGGAAAGGTGAAAGGTCAACAGAAGGAAGGATGAATTCGCTTGGGGTGGTGTGTTCACTGTCGTCAGCACAGGGAAAGTCCCAAGAGCTTCTCAGGATGCGGCCCTCAGAAGATGGACAAGAAGTAAAGGGGTCGTGGGATCCGTGGCACAGCTGAGCCTTGCAGGCACTTGAGGGACAGTGGAGGGATAAAAACAACTGGAGTGTTGGCAGTACAAGAGAGGCTGCACCCCTGAAAATCCAGGCGTGGGTACATGTACCTGTAACCCCAGGGCTGCCAAAGGGGATGGAGTCTGGAGTATCTCTGGGATTTGCTGGCACCAGCTTAGTGCCACAATCAGTAGGAGGTGTCTTCTCAAGGGATAAGACAGTGTGATGGAGCAGGCTACCTGATGTCCTCTTCAGCTTCTGTGTATAAACATGGGCACGCATGCCCCAACAAACACATGCATCACCACCACCACCACCACTCAAGTCCCCGCCAAGCACATACCTCCAAAAGAAGGGATTATAAGAGAATAATCAGTAAATGGAATTTGATTACTGCTATAGGTACAAGCAGTCAAAAAGAGTTTCTACTGTGCTCATGCCTTTGTCTTATAACCCTTAAATAAAAAAATATAACCCTTAAAAAAATGATGGGTAGTTCATTACTTCTTGTGAATGGATTGACTTTCTTTTGCTTTGCAAAGTGGAAGAGTTGAGTGGCCACTGGCCCCAAACATCACTTTTCTCTCATGAGACTGTCTGTGGGTCCCTTATTGCATGGGCTTGGCCATTGAGCTGCTTTGGTATTCTTGTGTTAAAAGGTGGTGGTGGTGGCGCTGATAAACTGGTACCCATGCTCTACTTTTCCCCTGTATCCATATCATCACCCATGGTTGATGAAATAAGTATGTGGAAACCAGAAAGCAATGAAAGACAGAGTTCCTTTTGCCAACCCCCAACTGGTATCCTACTAGCCAGAAATGCAGTGAGCGGCAAGCTGAGTACCTCAGAAGTGACAGCTATCTGTCCTTGTTTGCTTCTAAACAGTGTTTGTAAAGTGTAACATTACTTTATCCACAATGTGAAGAGATATTGGAGGACAGACTGGGAGCAATCTGGTGGCCTAAGGGATTTTATTTGGTCATAAATACATTCTGTGTTCACCAACTTGTATGTTTTTTTCTAATATATGTCAGAAAAGTGACTCAGAAAAAAGTAACTAGGGGGCAATTTATTTATTTTTCTGTTGTTGATTGTCTGATTAACCTCAATTTCTGGAGGAGAAGATTATTCATTCCCTTTTGCTACTTGTCTCAAAGGACCATCATTTTAAGATGCTTTTAGGGAAAGTATTATTTTAAAATGGAATAGCTAATGGGATGTTTCTGAACAGAAAATTCGAAGGAGCTTTATAACAAAGGAAGTAAACAAAAAAGGGGACATTATCCCTCTTATCTCTTTGCCATGAATTTTCTTGTAAGGATCAACTCTGGAAAAAGTTCTGCGAATGTGTGACTGACGAAGGCTCTATTTGCCCCACAGCAGCTGTGTTTTAACGGTGTTTGGATCTTAAAGCTCACCTGTTTGGTTACCTGGTTCTACACAAGGGCAGAGGGATATTATTGGTTTAGATCTGGTGTGCCAAGTCTGTCTGAGTCACGCGACTTGAATTGCCCTCCTAGCGCGGAGTGAAAAAAGGGCGGGTATAAAGCTCTTGCTCTGTGACGAGCAGCCAGAAGCAGGCAACCGAGACAGGCCTAAAAGTGGGTCAGAGGGTCAGATAATCAGGCTTTACAAGACACGCCCAGACTGCTCTCTCTGGTAGAAGTGTTTCTCTTTCCTCCACTCCAGAGTTACGCCATCCTGATAGGGCGTGCTCCAAAGGGCACTTGTCTTAAGACAAAGAGCAAAGTGTCTCAGATAATTCTTTCAGTGCCGGCTCCAAACAAGCTAGAGTCTCTCCCCAGACAGTTGGGTCTATTATAAAATCTACAAATTGAGAAAGAACTCTGATGGGAAAAATGCTTCTTAGATGAGACATGTAGCTAGAGACAAAGTCATTTAAGAACCAAAGCTTTCAGAACTCAGTATGATTTTATACTTAATTGTGGACTTTCCCCCCCCTAGTTTCTTACAGATCCAGTTTTAATGTGGATCACACATGCAGTGTTAATATGAGTAATTCATTTTAGCATTGGGGGTGGTAAGAAGAAGAATATATGAAAAGTTCAAAGATGTGTGGCCTGGGCTTTAACACATATTTAAACGTGAATGCAGTCTACCCTGGAATTTCATGCTGCCTTGAATACCTGTAAGCAACTCTCGATCCATCCATGCCCACCAGTCCCTGAGCACATGTCTCTACTGACAGTCTTTAGACTGTCTTGTGGAAAAAAGGCTGGCAGGGCAATGGGAATGAAGAAATGACTGTGGCCTGGGACAAAAGACATGAAGCCCTGACAGAGGTAATGGGGCTCTACCTGTCCTTCCCCCATCTTGTGTGATGGAGAAAATAGTGTTCCCATAAGAGACATCTGTATTTCAACCCCTGCAATCTACAAATATGGTGTTTTATGTGCTGTTGGCCTTTAGAGGCTGGCAACGGCTCTTAGGTTATGACCAGCAGGAGAGCAGGGGACTTGGCTACACATCTGGCAAGTCCTGCCAGAACCACCTAATGTATTATAATGGCTTGAACAAGCACTTGGAGAGAGCTGTGTTTGGGATACCTAGACTTCAGCTAAGTGATGTTTGGCCTAGGCAATTATAGGATAATGAATCTGTGCTTGTTTTAGTCACTAAGTTTGTGGTAAGTTGTTAGAGTGGTGACAGGAAGCTAAGCCAGCCTTCCTTTCCTCTGGCTTTTGTGATTGTTTATTAACCCTTTTTTCAGTCACTCTGGCTAGTAAAACATCACTTAAGCTTAAGGCCAAGTGTCTTTAATATTGTCACTCTTCTTCATATGACGCTACAGAAAACAAAAAGCCCAAAGCTTATTTAAATACATCTTTTCCTCACCAGGACTTTTTATGAGTTCTTGTGTGCCTAAGACTTTAGTATAAATATATTAGCTGCATCATTATCTTGTCCTTGAGTGGGGTACTTTTACTTTACCCAGCTTAGGGACATCCAAATTAACCGTATACAGGATAATAATTCTGATAGTTGTTATTAAATAGTGATATGACCTAGGTGCCAATCAGGGTTGCCCTACTCCTGGATGCCAGGGGAAGTTGGTTGGAACACAGTCTCGGAAGCCCTGCCCAGCAGTGTGGCCCTGTGTCAGTCACACATCTGTTTGGTAGGTAATGTAATACAAATGAAGATTAAGAAAGCTTAGCGTTACCTACTTTGTTTCCAGACTTAGTTCCAAGACATAGTGAAAGCAACTCCCATCTCAAATAATACTCACCATGCATGGCAAACACAGTGACCAACTTATACACCTGGAAATTGTGATGTCTCCCTCTTAGTTGTGATCACCACACATCCCCTAGGCAGTTTACTCAAGCACACATGGCCAGTCCAGGAACAGGAGCCTGCAGCACTAGAGGTGGCATGGATGGCCATCAACACACCTGTGCTGCATGCAGGATCCCCTTAAAGGCCAAGCTGACTCTTACGATAGTTGATTTTATTTGTCAACCGGCCTTGATTTTGACTGTCCCTACATTTGTCCAAATGTTATCCCAAGAGTTTCTGTGAAGGTGTTTTGGCATCTGACTGACATTTAAGTTGGCAGCCTGAGTAAGTTCATTGCTTTTCTTAATGTGCCAGGGCCCCATCCCATCCGTGGAAGGCCGGCCTGCACAAGTGCTGGCTTTCCTCTGAGTGAGCGGAAATTCTTCCATCAGATGGCTAGTAACTGAGATGGCAGCCGCTTTCTGTCTGTACTGGAGCTGAACCACGGCCTCTTCCTGGGCCTTCTAGCCTGCTGGACCTGAACTCAAGCCATCCCAGAAGCTCTCCTGGGTCTTTATAAGGTTTACTTGTTCAATCTGCCGATCTTAGACGTCATTATCCCCTTCATGCCTTCTGCGCGCATGCGCGCGCGTGTGTGTGTGTGTGTGTGTGTGTATCTTGACTAATACAAAGGGCTCAGGCTATGGTCCTTTCATGTATTTTATACCTTATTGCTAGTACCAAAGCAACAAACTGTCACAAACTGAACGCCTTAAAAACACCAGAAATTTGTCCTCTCGTGTTCCTGCCTAGAAGTCAGGAGTATGTTAAGCACGTGGAACCGAGTAAAACCCTTCTGGCGGGAGCCTTCCTTCGGTCCTCAGCGTTCCTTGGTTTCTCACTGCGTACCTCCAACCTCTGTCTCTGTGTGGCACTTTTTTTTTGTATGTCTCTCTTCTTATGAGGCACCAGTTACTCAGGAAATGTCCCACCTTCCCCAAACTGGTCGTAGATGTCCCAATAAGGCACCAGGATTTAGGATTAGAGCATATTTTTTGAGGGCCAAAATGCAACTTATATGATTCATTTATGTACCGTTCCAACCAGTTTACACTTATAGATGGCAATTTAATTTAACCTTTAAAACATATTAAGTTTTTTGTACTAATTAAGCCTTTGATTTCACCAAAGAAAATCCATTTGTGATGTGTTAATTACAAATCTCATGCTAAAGTATCTCAAGTGATTGTGGTGCGATGGAGAGCTGAGGCTGTGAGCTGCCCACCACCCCTGCACTTTCAGTGGTGTGTGTTCCAAGCTCAGCTGTCTACCCCCGAAGTCCGATGGAATGCTCATGGCCTCACACCATTGGTGCTAAAATCTTCCGTCAACACTGTAATATCTCTTTTAGTCTATGTTGACTCAGCTTCAGAAATACACTTCGCCATCGAGAAATTCAGTTACCCGGATTAGCATTTGCCACCCGCACCCCACTATTGGCTCTTGCTCTCTGTTCTGATTTTTTTTTAAAGCACATAATGAGAACCTCACTTGTACTTGTTTACATCTCACAGTGTATATGCCTTCTAAGTACACTGCTGCCCCCAGCGTGTTCCCATGATTCATTTGGTCATTCTTCTTCTGGTTTAGAGCCTGAGCCCTCAGCCATGGTATTACGTAGAGTCACTCAAGGCCTCTGCGTTTCCCTGGCTTTCTCTTTGGTAAAAAGTCCCTTTCTCCTTAATTACTGTCAATATAGGGTTTGTCTGTAGGAGAGGCAGAAGATATAAACGTACATACAGATTCATACTTCTGAAATATTTTTATTGCTCAAATTATTCCCCTCTCATAGCTCTTCACTCTGATTACATTCAAGTGCGCTCATATATACTGATGAGACTCACTCTATACTGGCCATTTGCCATGCAACTGGAATTATCTGGATACCCTTCAAAATAGTCGGACTCGGTTATTATGTTTTATAATAACTGAGGAGCCTTATGTTTTATGCTCATTAGCTGCATCCTTAGGGACAGCAGCCAGTATTCATTTTGAGTATAGAAAAGTCCAGACTGTTCTATACCAATGAACACTAGATGACACAATTTTGATATTTAGAGGATTTTGTGCTTGAAGCATGGTTAGCAGGTGAACTTCTGCACACTCTCCTCAGAGGCTTCTGATGTCCCGGGCCGTCAGGGACCAGGCAGCTAATTTGTTAATGCCGTGGTGTATTCAGGGTGTGGTACTCTTCCAGAGCAGCCCTTGGCTGGCATCTCTATCTGACTGATGACAAGGGCTGCAGCTTGCCACATCCCCCTCATAATTTAAAGGAAAGATAGATATATGTAAAGTTTGTGTAAAAACTGCAGGTGTCGTGTTGATGGCTCACTGTTTTTGAAAAGCAAAATCCATCTGTGGTCTTGGTCCATTAAGTGGGGAGAAACCACAGGCTGCGACCGATGCTTTACAGCAACAAGAAAGAGCACAAACCAAACTCGGGCTGCCTGGATTCATCTTCTTGGCTCAGCAACAGCATCTGCTAGCACTATGACTTATGATTTTCTAAATGCACTGGGCGAGAACGTGACAGCTGTGCCATCAAGGCCCCTGGGACACCACTGGACACTGAGACCCTCTGAATTGTTGACTCTCTGTACCCATGGTGAAGGGGTTGAGGATGGCAAACTCCTTCTAAATTACTGTCTCTGGTGGCCTTAAGGAAGCAAAGGGAGAGAACACCCTTAGCATTTCCTTTCCTGAACTTCAGAAGACTAGTGGCAGGGAGTGAGTGGGAAGAAGGGAGGGTGTCTGTTTACTATGTGAAGAGACTCTTTCAGAAGGATGCTTAGATGGTGGCCACAACTACACAGAATCAAATACACTGGGATTCACTGGATTATGTGTGTCAAAACAGCTCAAATGGGGACTTTTATATTAGATGAATTATAGTTAGTTAACCTAAAACAAAACAAAAACACTAATTGCATTTTTACACAGTATGGTATTTCCATAACATTACATTACATTAAAACATCTCCATTCATCTGTATGGATATGTAGTACTTTGCTTTATAAAATGAAGTTGATTTACTTACCCAGGACCCCAGTAAGGACAGTTAGCTTATTATCAATCCTTTGTGTTTATAAAAATGTTACGTGGGTCAAGTATTGAATGAAGTAGGTGGTAAATCAAAACAGTTATGATTTGTTTGAGGGTCCTTTATGAACTGCAGTCGATGGCCCATTTCTTTGAAATTTCATTATCCCCATGGCTGCTTGAACAATAGAATATAAAGAAACCATGACGTCCTAGTTTCTGGACCCAGGGCATTAAGAGACTCCTGGCTTCTTGGCATATAGCTGCCAAGGTGTGAGGATGGTCCAAACAGTCACCATGGCAAACAGGATCCCAGATGGCATCCCCTACTGGGTTCCTAGTCAGAGCCAGGGCTAGCCTCCTGGCTATGTGTATGAGCCATCTTGGAGAGGAATAACTGATAATTGGATTAGGATGTGTGCTGTTCACTTTCTCACCAGCACTTGATGGTAATTACTACTCTGCCATTTTTTCTTCTTGGTCACTCTGTACTCTCACAGGTTTTTGACCAGTTGTTTACCAATGGTGACATCACATCCTGGAGCCTTCAATCACAGGACTGAGTCCATCCTTACTCTCCTCAGGCCTCAGAGCAAGCTACAGCTACCTTCTCTTGCATAATGAAGGAGGTGGCTACACCACTCTGGCTTCTTTCATGTCCAACTTACATCCTTGGTAACATTTCAAGGACCCACATGCACCATCACTTATCAATTTATCTGCTATGGGAGACAAATTCATGTACCTTTTACATGGATAATTGTTGAGTCATAAACCATTGTCAATTGCCCACAGGGTTTTAGATGTCATCTAAATAACTGACGTCTCACCAACTACAATTTCCTAGTGGATCCAATGGAGGTTTTACACAATGCATTTTGTATGGCTGGCTATTTGTGGTTTAGTTTTGATTTGATGCATAGTTCCTTAAAAATGTGCAGTTTCCATAACTGTTTAGAATAATGGAGTAAAACATATTATCCTGAAAACAAATAAGAAAATTACTATGTGTAGATGAACCTTATTATATCTCTTATATGATATTTGAATGGCAGTAAGGAAATATATGTAAAATATTATATATATTTCCTTAGAACCATAGTAACTTTCTAGGTGGGCCTTGCATTTTTGGACTTTCCATTTTTAATTAACAGCTTTTTCTGTAAGATGACTTTGGCTTGGTAACGTTAGGATAATCTTTAATCAGTATTTTTCATACCTACTGCTATTGGCTATGTTCCTAAGAGTTTCTCAGAGTAGAGAGTAAGATAATCTAGTGAAAAGCACTTGAAAATGTGCACAGTAGCAGCATAGTAGCTGCTGTTGTATCATAGTTATGAAACCTAATCATAAAATGACAGTTATGTTTTTATGGCTCTTTGTGCCATCAAACAGAATACAGTGTGATAATTGTTACAAAGGAGATGTCTAGAAAATACACTGAACATAGTGCAGACTGAAGCCTAACCAGCTCTGGGAAACAAGAAAGACTTCTCTGAAAAGATGTGCCTGTGCTGAGTCCCGCAGGCCACGCCCTCTGTTTCTCTTGGTGCTTAGCATCTCTACCACTCTTTTTTTTAATTTTTATTTTTTAGGAGACTCATGATATTTTAATTCAAGATTCATATTGATAATTTTGTAACACATTTTTATTGAAAAATAAAATAATTCATATTACATCTCATTTGCTATCCCATCCCCTGCATCCTCCCATCCCTCCCTCACTCCTGCTTTCACCCCATTCCCCTTCCCTATGACTGTGACTGATGGGGACCTCCTCCCCCTGAATATGATGCTAGGGTATCAAGTCTTTTCTTGGTAGTCTGCTATCCTTCCTCCGAGTGCCATCGGGCCTCCTCATCAAGGGGACATGGCCAAATATGGGGCACCAGAGTTCATGTGAAAGTCAGTCCTCAGTCTCCCCTTAACTGGGGAGAATGTTCTGTCCCTTGGCTAGATCTGGGTAGGGGTTTGATAATGACTGCATGTATTGTCCTTGGCTGGTGCCTTAGATCGAGCAGAACCCCTGGGCCCAGATCCACCCATCATAGTGTTCTTCTTGTAGGTTTCTAGGACCCTCTGGATCCATCTATTTCCCTATCTCCTATATTTTTCTCACCTAGAATCTCAATAGGATGTCCTCCCCTCTGTCCCACTTTCCTGGTAAGTGATTCTCCACCACTGTTAAGTATTGTTAGTCAGCAGTGATTACCACATCTTTTTAAATGCAAGCATCTCACACAGGCAGAAGCCTGTGACAAGGATTGGGCTACTCCATTTTCTGGGCATGGTACACAGTTCCTGTAATTGTGAACTCATAGCAGCTGTGGTCACTTGCACTAGGCCTGCACAAGCCTGGCCATGTCAAGTGCTTATATATAGGCTGTGGTCCAGCTAGTCCAACAATGGCTTCTCTGCATGCAAAGGCCAAGAATCCAGCAGTTGTTCAGGTTGGATGTCTCAGATGGTTTTCAGATCTTTAATCTATATTGGTATCCCAAATAGTTGAATTCTAACACCAGTGAAGGAATGTCTATCCCAGCACAGGATAGATGAACTTGCCAGCAAGAGTGAGGGCAAGCAGGCCAAAAAAAAAAAAAAAGCAAAATTCTTCCTTCTGCATCCTTTTATGGGGGCTGCCACTAGAAGGTGTGGCCTAAATTTAGGGCGGGCCTTCCTACCTCAGATGATCCAGTAAAGAAAATCCCTCACAGGGGTGCCCATCTACTTGGGTTTTAGGTGATTCCAGATGCAGTCAGTTGACAGCCAAGAATTGTCATCAATAGCTCTTGCTGAACTATTGACCACTGATAGGTTCTTAGAAAGAGTCATTGTTTATAGTTAGGTAGCCACTGGTGAATTCACCAGGCTCTAACGGATGGTTCCAAACGTGGCTCCACAGATGGCCTTGGTTAAGCTAAATTAATCGGGAAACAAGAGAAAAAGATATGAATTTGGGGAAAGGACTTGTAGAAAGGGGAGTGGGCTGATAGGGGCGGGACAGGGATAGATGGTGGGAAGGGTGGTGTACTCAGAACGCATCACAAACATGTACGACATTGCCAAAGAACACGATCAATAGGAATAAAAGTAATCACAAATGGACAGTCACTGCTCAGGCCATGAAAACTGGGGGACAGACAGCAAACAACCAGCTGTTCTACAGCAGAAGCTAAACCCACTGTCACGGCCATGGTAGGGACACTACTTCCTCACCCTCTCCTGCTGTGTGTGAGGTCCAGCTATGCTTGGCTGTCCCCTTTGCAGAGGAAGTCACTTCTAAATGCACCACTCTAGGCTACTGCTTCTTTATTCTTCCTTGCCCATCCTTTTTATTTTTGGGAAGTCTTTTTTTATTATTATATATTTTTGGTTTTCTTGGTGTCTAGTTTTTTCCTGTAGTTTTCAGAGTCTCGAGCAGAGGCAGACACCATCCCCTGTTCTCAGAATCCCATCTTGACTCAGCCTCCACCCCACTCATTGTTGAAGCTTTTGGGAGAATTGAACCATAAGATCATGTATAAAGCATGTTACAAATGCTTCTCAAATGTCCTTGATGGATTAAAAAAAAAATCTTTACACTAGAATACTGCTTTTGAACGCAAGGCACTTTTGTGTGAATTATCCATTATGTGTTACTGTAACTGGTTTTTGCCTTGCTCTTTATAAACCATAGTGGCTTGTGCCAGTGAGGAACATGAATGAAATATATATATAATTCAGGACACACACACACACACACACACACACACACACACACACACGCATGCACCTTCTTCGGGATTACCCTGAAAAATAGGGAATAGCGCATTTGCCTTGAGCACTGGTGGGAAGCTGAGTTTGGACAGATTGAAGAAAGAAGAGACTGGATTCCTGGAGGCCAGCAAGATGCTTCCTGCAACAGTCTAAGCACTAACTTGTGCAACCCGGGATTAAAATGCAAATAGCACAGGCAAAAAGGGACACATGAAAGAACCCATTCAAAGAAACACATGGCGGGCGAGGTGTGTACGTGTGAAATGCTGGCACTGACACCATGGAGACACCCAGGTTTCGGTGCCCTCTGAAGGCGATGGGCGTCTTCTGTGGAGATGAGAGAGTTCACTAGGAAGGGGTGCTCTCCCTGCCCCGCCCCCCCGTCCCCGACTGTCCTCCTCACACTAGTGCCTTAGTCAGTTGTGCTAGCCCAGAGTCCAGGGTAAGGTGACTTCATCTTGGGCCACACTCAGGAAGCTACATTCCTGGATTCCTAGAAGGATTTCATTACAGCCTAATTTTTCCCTTCAACACAGTTGTGCAACTTTTATGTAACAGGACCGTAAGTAAGCCTCAAGAGCATCTGTCTGCCTTGGAAATTAGCCCAAAGGCCCTGAGAGCTCAAAGACAGTTGGGTGCACCTGTAAAGTCAAAATAAAGAGGTAAAAATGTCAATAAAATGTTCACCATGACCCACGTATCGACTCTCACTTAGTTTACTTCACGTCCACTGTTCCAAGAATCCACACCATGATACTGTTTGTAGTCGAACGGCCTGATTAAAAAAGCCTGGGCAAATAGCTGCCCGCGGGGTGGTAGGTATTTTTGAACTTCTCAGTGAGGTTCCTGCGATCACTCCGCCTTCAGCGTGGCCGGCTTTGACCTCCTCTTTCAGACCTTGGAAAAAACACGTAACTACAGGTGAGGAAGGCGGAGAAGGGAGTGAGCAGCCAGTGGGAGGCAAGGCTGCGCCTGGCTCTGGAACCCCTGCGGATCTCTGAGCCTATTAGCACTGCCCTTTTAAAGCCTGCCCGCCCCCTACCCTCCACTCCCTGTACCCCGTGACAAATTTCTGGCTTTGATTTTCTAATTTATACTGAGATGCAGTGGAACACCACCGCCCTAGCACAGTCACCTCTGACTTAAACGATGCTTTTTATGTTGTTGTTGTTGTTGTTGTTTTGAAAGTAACTTCTTTTCAAGTCTTTTTTCCCCCACTCCTGTGGATAGAGATTTCGCTGCACACTTAACTTGTGCCCTGGATTTTCTTTGGGCAATTAGAACTGGTGTCTGGCTAGTGTTGTGAGTGCCTAGTAGCCAAGGATGGCTATCTTTGATTAGAATGACTCCTTGGATTGAAGGGTTCCAAGGGACATGCTAGCTCAACCGCAGGTAACCGGAAGTGACGCGTTAGGCGTAACTTTCCACGACCACCTCTTCAGTTCTAGCAAGTCCTAAGTCACTTCCTGGTTGATGATTTCAGGGGGTCATGGGGCGGAGAACCTATCCCTAGGGCTGGGGAGTAGAGGAGAAAAGAACTGAGGAGGCTTTTCTCTGCTGTTTAGTTTTCACTACCATATTTATTTTTAATGTAATATTTTATCAACTGGATCTGAATTTTATAGTATATTTTGACCATGCTCACCCCCACTCTTCTCCTTAACTCCTTTCTGATACCATATAACCAACCCATCTTCATGGCCTCTCTTGTTTTTTTTAAAAAAAATGTTACACACAATGTCCAATTTGTGCTGTTCAAATAGTCACGAGTGTGGGGCCATTCCCTAAACCAACCTGTCAGGGGACCACATCCTTAAAGAAAAAAACTCTCCCTCCTCCATAAGTCACCAGCTGTCAATATCGCCACAGCTTGTGAGGCCCTCCGCACTGCGTGCTGAATGCTGACTGGCTTGATCCAGTGCAGGCAGCCAGAGCTGCTGTGAGGAGGGGCTCACACAGCCAACAGCATCCTCTCACACCCAGAAGACACCACTTCACTCCAGTTCTCCCTGACCCCCGGCTCTTACAAACTTTCTGGCCCCTGATCTAAAATGGTCCCTGAGGCCTGGAGTGAGGGGATGTGATAGACATGTCTCATTTCATGTCTGAGTATGGCCTCTCTATCTCTGTCTCTGTCTGTCTCTGTCTGTCTGTCTGCCTGTCTCTGTCTCTCCGTCTCTCTGTCTCTCCGTCTCTCTGTCTGTCTGTCTATCTGTCTGTCTGTCTGTCTGTCTGTCTCTCTCTCTCTCTCTCTCTCTCTCTCTCTCTCACACACACACACACACACACCACCCTTTGAGCAGTTTGGTGTTTCTGTGTTAACCATCATCCACTGTAGGAAGAAACTTCTCTGATGAGGCCTGAGAGCTGCACTGATCTATGCATAGAGAGACAAGGCTAGAGGGCGTTTCCATACCTTGTCCATTTAGCAAAAGGAGAGCAGTGCTCCATGGCTGGATTTTGACTCATTGGTTAAGTGTAGCTTTTCCCTTTGCTTCAGCCCTCTTGGTGGGGAATGGGAGTGAAGGCAGGAATTTCACTACGCATCCCTGTGACCTGGAAATACTCTGTGTACGCCTGGTGATGGTTGATGGTCTAACAAATACATACCTTAATTGAACATGGGAGGTGTTTTGCAGCAGCAGCGGCAGAAGCTTGTTCAGGGAAAGCACACAGTTGTAGCTTTCTAAGATATTTGGGGTAAGACATTTGGCCGGTTAGTACTCATTTTCCCTCTATAAGAAACAAATGAATCGGCTCGTAGCTGCGATCTACCCTTTTGGCTCTCAAGAAGACCCTTAGGGAGAGTTCTCCTGCTCTTCTCAGGCAACATGGACAGGGATGTTCCTAGGATGTATAACATGAAATGCTCCTGAGTGACCCAGGTGTTCTGAACTCAGTAGGAGGGACCCCAGCTACACAGGCAGGGACAGAATGTTGAAGGGGGAGGGGGTGTAACTCTCTGCAAAGAGAGAGGGAAGACCAGAAGTTGGAGCCAGAGATGAGGAATTCCTTTGTCCTGGGAAAGATAATTTTGTGATCCGTCAGATAGCTTCACTGCCCAGTATTCTTATTCCTGGCTGAGGCCAGAGTAAGAACTAAACACCGGCCACTTGGTAAAGGAGCATTTCTTGGGCATGCTCCATTTTCCACGCAGTGCTAAGCTATCTGGTGTTAGCAGCAAGGTGAGGGATTCGGAGACAGGAGAGCCGTTTTGTGGGCCAGAGAACCACTCTGCTTCCTCATTCTGTCTTCTTGTGTGTAATGTGTACACCACTCATGCTCACGGTAAAGCCAGTTCTATACATCGCCTTGCGTATGAGGGTGACAAACACTACACTTCCTGCCCTCCCTCACTCTCCACTCAGCCTCCTGAGGGACTGTTCAGGCCAGCTGCCACATGCAAATTGAGCACAGAAGCTTTAAATTTTGAGAAACTTCCTACTGGTGCTGTCTTTTGCCACTATGCAGTGGTGTTTAACTAGCATGTTTCCAAAACCTAAAATCTGAGGCAAAATGACAGAGTAAATTTAAGCATAAAGAAAAAAGCAGCGTCAAGTTAAGGAGCAGTGAAAAAAAGCAAAATAAAAATTAAAAAATCCTGGAGCTTGTGTCAAATGTATAAAAACCAGTTCAGCACGGAATACCTAACTCTGTGTTGAAAATCTAAGTAGTCAGCAGGCCAGTTAGCCCAACAGGATGACTTATTGCCGCTGGTCTTTGTGGGTTCTTCTTTTTCCCGCCCTTTATTCTGCCCCCTTTCATCCCCTAACACCAGATGGGTGGAAAACAAGGACAGAGAGCAGAAAATAATTAGGAAAATCCCTCAGTCTCATTTATTTTCTTTGACCATGACTACTAGCAAACTGTATCCCTCCACTTCCTGAATGACCAACAACCACCTACCTTGGCTCTTGGGGTCCTAGCATTTATGTACTTCTGAAAAGTCCCCAGAATTCTAAATGTCACACACACAGAAATTATCAGCAGCTGGCGTCAAATACATTTTATGCAACTGTGTTCGTTTCTCTTAGCTTATTTAACCTGACTATCACACAAATAATTGGGACTCTTTTATAATACAAGGCTTCACAACACAGTCTGCGCAGTTTAAGTCTGTTCTTAATGCTTTATGCTATTTTGTCTTATTCCCAGCAAACATCCCAACCATACTTGTACTTTTGTAGCTTTGCTGGCTCCTGCCCCTTCCTCTCCAACTTCCTTCTCCCACTCTGTCTCTCCTTCTCTAACTCCTCCCCACTGGCTGGCAGGAAGTCCCGCCCTATTCTCTCCCCTGTTCATCGATTGGCTGTAAGCTGCTTTATTGACATAGCAGAGAGACAATTGGGGAGCAGAGTTTACACACATTTAGACAAAAAATCAGAATTTAAAGGACACAATAACCTTATGCCTACAATCTGGCAGAACCCGCGAGGCCAATTATGGTTCGGAGGTTACAGACAGTCCAAAGTAGCCCCACATCCCTATACCGGGGATTAGAATGAAAGCACATTCTTAAAATATTTCTGTGTGTTTTAAAAAAAGAAATCAAAATCCTAGAATACTCACTACACCTTAAGTTCTCTGTTTGTCAAAGAGAAGCTGGCAAAAGGGGAATCTTGAGCTCATATGTTTTCACTGGTTCTGGACTATGTCACCAAACCCATGAGAGCTGTGCTAAGTTTTGCTATAATAAAACAAGTGAGCTTGAACGGCTCATCACAAAGTGGGAATTATCTTCAGGACCCATGGGCCTTGCCCAGTCGTCACGTGTTTAAGGGGAAGTTGAGAGTATGGAATACAATGAAGGCAGGTTCCAACTTTTGTTCTTATCCAACAGCCCTGTTGACTCACAGCATCTGACAAAGAAGTAATTCGTGCTTTACAAGATTCAGCATAAGGATGGGAGCTGGTTTGTTTATCTGGCTTATGAAGAATGCTAAAGAGAGAGACTTACATGTGGAAAGGACATTGGGCTGTGTAATAAGACACTATTGACATAACCTAAGTGTGTCACTATTCTCTGAGTGGCAGTGTCCTTTTCTATAAAGATGTGCTTAGAAAACCTGTTTAACATGTTTATTACCCCTTTGAAAATAGCTAGGTTTGTAGTCTTTGAGATGCTTGCCTATACGAAAAGAAATCATCTGTCATAGAGACACCCGAGACTCTTTCCTCTGGTTCCCCCTTCCTCGGGGAAAAGGGAGCAGGAATAAGATGCCAAACGTCTCTCAAGTTGGCTTCAGGGTTGATAACCCTGACCCACTCTTTGTCTGCATTCTCAGGTCCTTTCCAGCGGACAGAAAAAGACTCTGTCTTTTTACAAACATCCTGCAGCTACTACGTTCTTTCAACTTCCTTTTCCTCTCCAACATGTCTTTGATGCTTGTTCATTTTTACCCAACTCCACATGCATAAAAGCATATTTAGGGAGGCTGGCTTTGTGCTATTTGCCCTGTTCCTGTAACCCCGAGGGATGGTCTTACACCTGGCATGAGGGTGGACGCCTTTTACCTTTTAAATATTAATGAACTCAGCCTCTTCCAAGAATGTCTTCAAATTCCCCGAAGCTTCTTAGATGTTGTAGTTTGCACTCTGCTGTTTACATTAGCCAAGACTGTTGTACAAACAGTCACTGGTGGCCCATCAGCCAGGGCCCGGCTAGCTTCACATCACAGAGAAGCCCAGAAGTGTGAGGTAAATGAGCCCAGCAGGCATTTAACCTCTGGGTCTGGAAAAATCCTGACTCACAGAGGGATTTGGGGGGTGGAACTATGAACTTCTTTGATTTAAAAAAAAAAAAAGCTTGAAGCTCAATCAGAAGCCAGTAAAGGTGGTGTTGATCAAATAGTGTGTGCAGTGGCCCCCAGAACAGCGTATTATGGGGGAAAACTATACTGGTATTCTGCATTTGTAGAAACAGAGACATGAGAATACAGTCTTGACCAAGGCCCTGGAACTAGTAAGTGCTGCCATGCAGTTTGTCTTCGGACCTTGTGCTTTGAACCGTTGTTGCTTGTGGCCACGTGGGTACGTGCTCTGTAGAGGTGTGTGGTTTGGCATGGATGCTGTCTGGAACAATTTGGTAACACCTATTAAAACCAACACTAATTAACGGACTCAGTAATTCCACTCATTAAAGCCTACCTAAGAAGAATGCAGCCACTTATTTGCCACAGGGCATTAGTTTTAATCATTGTGTTAGTGAAAAAAAAAAAAAAAGAGTGGTGAATCGTATAGTCACCTGTAAGGACATGGATGAGTAAATGACAGCTTTTGCATACTGTAGAGTGAGACATAGCTATTATAAGGAGAATGAAACAAATGGTATAATACCATTTATAGGGGGGAAACTTCCTATTTTCCCTGAGTTTGTATGAGTCTGAAAAACATCTGGAGGAACACATGCAGAATAACAGCAGCAGTTATTTTTGGTAGATTGCAGAGGAAATGATAATGGAGACATAGATCCAGAAGGCTCTGCCCTTTTCTGCAAAGTGTTTGCTATTTCTCCGGTTTTAGCACTCACTTTCACATTCACTTATGCAAATGAGAATAGGAATTGAGGGATGAATAGATACAAATCAATTGACTAAAATGATTTTTTTGGGGTGTGTGTGTGTGTGTGTGTGTGTGTGTGTGTGTGTGTGTGTGTGTAAGATATTATTAGCTAGAAAGAAACTTCCAATAGGAGTTTGAAGTCAGCTCACACCTTTAATTCCAGTGCTTGGGAGACAAAGGCAGGTGGAAACACCCCAGGTGGATCTCCGAGTTCTAGGCCAGCCTGGTCTACAAAGTGAGTCTGAGGCCGGCTAAGGCTACATAGAGAAATCCTGCCTTAAAATAAATAAATGAATAAATAAATCAAAGAAAGAATTTGAAGTGGGGATTCTTGGGACCTTAGAGATTTTCTAGTCAAACCTGGGCCCCAGGCCCTGGCTCCCCAGAAACACTCAAATTTCTTGCCAGGCACTCATCACTTCATGGTTCACTGGTCTAGGATCCTGCAAGATTCTGCCTAACAGAGCCAATGAGAGGCTGGGATAAGCTGGGTGGGTTTGGCATCTGAACTTTAACAACCCTTGGCATGAAGAACTGCTGAGCTCCCTTCATCCCACTCTCTGAGTTAAATGCTCTTCTATCTGCATTTTCACAGGCTTTGTGACATGTCTCTTACATAGACAGCATAAAAGACAGTGTTCCTATATTTGAAGCTACCTTTTTTGTTTGTCTATTTGTTTTGTGTTACTTCAAGGTTTGGAGCTTTGCTTTTAATTCTTTGAGAACCCAGGGACAGAGGGTCATACATTGCTTTCACCATGTGCAGCCTTCCCAGAGGTGTGAGATACAAACACAGTCTGTTTCCTGTGTGGCTTTCCCAAGGGCTCTGAATACGTTCTGTTTGATTGACTGTTCCATATTTTCCGTTCCCTGGTAAACAGCAGACACAGCCACAAAAAGAGAAAGAGCATCTGTGGCTGGATCCTGGGCAATAAAGGCGGCCCAGGAGAAAAGAGCAGCTTGCACACACAGGTCTGACCTCAGAGATGCACAGAGGAAAGCACTTAAAGGCTCATAGTAATCATGAAAAATTCACAAGTCTGCATTGGGAGCAAACACCCTTTGTTGGTGTTATATGGCCCCTTTCCTTTCTACTCTAGTTTAAGCTAAGTTATCTTGGTTGATTTTTAAGGCCCCTCCCCCCAAAAAACAAACAAACAACAACAGCAACAACAACTCTTTGGTTCTCATTTTCATAGGAAGAAATCGTAATGATAGCAGCTGGCTTACTAAATGCTTATCTCTGTTCAAGTTTTGTTGCTGTTGTTGTTTAATTTTATGTGATTGACTATTTTAAAGGTGGTTTTAGGTTTACAGGAAAATACAGTGCAAAGCCTATGGTCTCCACATACAAAGCCCCCCTCTCCAAAATTCTGCTGTTGCTGATGCATGTTTTAGTGTGGGGCATGGGGTTTATGCTACTGTATTATCATAATTAAAGTCCTTGGTTTCCGTTAGGGTTCACCCTCTGTGATGCACAGCCTACATGATGGATGAGCTCGTGACTGGTACCCATTGTTACAGTACCACAGGGAACGGTTTCTCTGCCGTAAACCCCCTCTCTCCATCAACTCACTCCTGCCTCCCTAACCCCGGTTCCTGGGAAACACAGTTCCTTCTACTATTGATAGTTTTTCATTTCTTGGAATGTCACGTAGTATCATATGCAATACCATGATGTTAAAAGTCAGATTTCTTTTTTATTTATTATTATTATTTTTTTAAATTATTTTTTATTTTTATTTTTTAATTAATTTATTCATATTATATCTCAGTTGTTAGCCCATCCCATATATCCTCCCATTCCTCCCTTCCTCCCACTTCCCCCCTACTCCCCTCCCCTCCCCTAAGTCTGTGTCTGAGGGGGACCTCCTCCCCCTGAATATGCTCATACGGTATCAAGTCTCTCCTTGAGGTATCAACCCTATGTTGGTATCTAAAGCCTGTGAGTTTTTAACAAGGGCTCCCAAAAGAAGTTCCATCACACCCCATGAGAGCTAATAGTGATTGTCAGCTGGGTGGGATGTAGAAACCTTTCTTTGGGCCTGTTTGTGAAGGATTACCTTGATTGGGTTAGTTGAAGTGTGAAGACCCACATTAAATGTGGGTAGTACCATTCCATGGACTGGAGCCTCTGACGGAATAAAAAAGCAGAGAGCAAGCTGAGCGCCAGAGTTCAGTTCACCCTGTTTCCTGAGTGTGGATGCCATGTGACCAGCCACTGATAGCTCTTGCCACCAGACTCTTCTAACATTATGGACTGAAGGGTCTGAACATGTGAGCCAAAACAGCACCTTCTCTCTCTCTCTCTCTCTCTCTCTCTCTCTCTCTCTCTCTCTCTCTCTCTCTCTCTCTCACATAGTTTATTCAGAGACATCCAGATTGTTATCCCCTCACTTCTATCTTCCTGTTCCCACCCTTGCTACCTCTTCTTCCCTATTCCCCTCCCTAGACCTCTGACAGAAGGGGACCTCCTCCCCCACCATATGACTACAGCCTATCAGGTCTTATCCGGATAACCTGCCTCCCCTTTCTCTGTGTGACTACCAGGCCTCCCCACCAAGGGAAAATAACCAAATCTGGGCACCAGAGTTCATGCCAGAGGTAGCCCCTGCTCTCTCCCCACAACCTTGGAGAACGAGCTGTGCATTGGCTAGATCTGAACAGGGCATCTAGGTTCACTGCATGCATTGTCCTTGGTTGATGCAACAGTTTATGCAGGCACCCACCTGGGTCCAAATCCTCCAGCCTTAATGGTCTCCTTGTGGGGCTCCTGAACCCTCTGGGTCCTTCTATTCCCCCATTCTTCCATACCACTCTCAGTGCCCCACTGGAAGTCCAGCAGCAATTCCCAACATCCATCCTGATCTGCCATTGTCTGACCTCAACCTATCAGGTCTCATCAGGACAGGCTGTCCCACCAAGGGGCAGTGATCCAATCACAGGCACCAGAGTTCATGTCAGAGGCAGTTCCAGTCCTCCCTCTCCTCCACATGGAGAATGAACTGCCCATCAACTACATCTGAGCAGGGGGTCTACGTTCTCTGTTTGCAATGTCCTTGGTTGGCGCATCAGTTTGTGCAGGTCCACCTGGGTCCAGATACGCCAGGCTGGATGGTCTCCTTGCGGAGCTCCTGACCTCGAACCTTTCCTCTCTTAGGTTGCGTCTGTCAGGTGTTTTGTCACAGCAGAGATAAACAACTAAAACATCCTCTTTGTACTGGGTTTTTCATACAGATTTTTGTGAGTCACAGAAAACCTCAGTGGTGGGACTCTTTCTATATCTTCTTTGTGAATCAAGCCTCAGAGAGGTGCAGTGACTTCCTCAAGGTGACAGCGTAACCAAAATCCAAGCCTCAGTGTTCCAGTTCTGAAGCCCCACAATCTTAACATTCCATTAGATTATTTCAATGTCTTATTTGTATATCCAAAGGACAGAATAGTGAGTCAGATAATGCGTTATCTGAAAAGTGACTCTGGATTTGTAAAATACATATGCTCCTTCCAAACAAGAAATGCCTTTTAGAGTCATTGATGAGATGAAAGTGGGGTCCAGGACTCCCAACTTCAAATATGACATCAATAGCGTATCTCTCAATAAGTATGTGTTGGATTAGGAAAGAGAGAGAAGGTGTATCCTGCCGGTGTGATAGCGTGAGCCAGGGCTCAGAGCTTGAGCTGAGGGCTGTTAGACTGATCAAAAGAATTAGAACTGAGACCCGATGAGCCAAGCACTGCACTGTAGTGACCCAGAGGGAAGCAGTGTCTATTGACACCTTCATGTGTCAGACACTGCAGTGATGGCCACTTATATCACTTATATCTCACTTATCATCTCTTAGATATGAAGCCTTGTTATTCTTACATGTGACTGATTAAACTGGTAAAGAAGTCTGCTCCAGATCACATACCTGGCAATACCAGGCCCTGTGCTATCAAGTCTAAAGAATTTGATCTTTGTATCTGCTGCCATCTTTCTTAGGGATCAGGTTGGAATGTGATGTGATAAGCCACCTTTGGTTCCTAGAGAAGGGAGAAGGTTTGCAGTACTATATACAGGACAGATAATGAAGGAAGGGACGAAGGTAGGAGCCCAACTAAAAGGAATGAATTGAGTAGTAGCAACACTTATGGGAAAGAAATCTATGGTATGCTAAACAAACCCAAGCAATAGGACTCAGAGGAAAGTTAGACATAAGAGGAAAAGGGAAGGGCAGAGAGAGCAGTTAAGATTTCCACAAGGCTCTCTCTGGAGCTCCCAGAGGAGAGAGAAATACATATGACCTTAGAAAGAAAGTAGGCCCGAGCAGCTGCATCCTGTGGGATAGGGAAGGTGGATACAAGCCCCGCCCGTGACATGAGTAGGAAATGATGGCTGGAGGCAACAGTGAGAGTTTGCTGCAAGCACTTGAAGACATGGGTTTAGATGAAGATCAGGGCACCATGTAAAATTGGAAACCTCCTGCACTGAGTAAAGTCTCGAGTCTACCAAAGGCAAAAGTGTAGAACAAAGCTTTGGGCTAGGTCAACAAGCAGTGGTAGAATTCTGAAGAGTCCAAAGAAGCAACTCAATGAGGTGAAGATGATGCTAGATAAATCAGAGATGTATGGAAAGATAGAAGGTGGATAATGGGTGATAGATAAGAGATGTATACACAGGTGATAGAGATGCTTGGAGATAAATGAGTGATAAATACTGGATTATATAGAGTATGTAGAGGAATGGATAGATGACAGACATTACACACACACACACACACACACACACACACACACACACACACACACAAGCTGTGGATAGATAGGGAACTTGTCATGAAGAACACATGC
Source organism: Acomys minous (assembly GCF_964271855.1). Taxonomy (NCBI): domain Eukaryota; kingdom Metazoa; phylum Chordata; class Mammalia; order Rodentia; family Muridae; genus Acomys; species Acomys minous. The sequence continues at coordinate 52,016,249 of NC_140486.1, forward strand.
AGACAGCATATTCAAAATGTGTCTAGCTGTCTAATGGCCCAAGTGTTTATTATTTAGGACACTAGCACGGATACGCTAAGAACAGTGGCTATGCAAGATGGTGTGGGGCAGATATAGTGAGTCCCAGCCACTTCAGCCTTGTGTGCTCCCTCCTAAACCCTGGGCTTCCTTCTTATCTTAGTCACTTATCTTTTGGAATACACTTATTTTCAAGTCTGTAGAAAGGGAGACAAGAGAAGTGGGGGAAGCCTCAAATTGTACACATTCCATAAATCATATCTAGCTGCAAGGGCATATGGGAAGTATACATTCGACTGATTCTGTGTCCAGTTGAATTTCAGCTCTGAAGTGTGTAAGAAGGGGAGGATGGACAGTGCGGAGCACTGGCAGTTATCACGAGGGAAATGAGAAGAGTAGGAACAACTCACAAGACCCTGGACTTCTTTCAACGGCTAGCTTTTACACAAATCTGTTGAGCTTCCCTGCCCACCTCTCTTCTTGATTCTCCTAATTCACTGTCTACTCTGCGAGTGGAAATAAGTTTCTAAATTGCTATTCCTCTGCTAAAAGTGGCCGTTGGTTCTCCATGATTAGAACCCTACCTCCCTAGTAAGAAGCCTCTTGCTTGTGTTCCCCACATGGCCACACCCTATGTTCCAATCTCATCCAGGATTTTCCAACTGGGATGTGGTAGTTTTCTCTTATACTTTTGAGGTGTTGGAGTTCCTCTGTCCCTCGTTTGGTGTACTTTCCTCACTTGGTTTGGCAGCCTCTTATTGTCCTTCGGGTATCATAGCCTGTCCATCTCGGTGATTTCTATATCCTTTCAGGAGTGTATGTCTTAGGCTGATGTATTCCAGGAGCATCTTACATTCTATATATGAATGAGTAGTTGGCCTCACTTTGTTACTCTAAACTATCAGTTCTTTGAAGAAAAGCATCCTTTATCCAGCTGTGTGATTCACAGGCCTGTCCTGAGCCAGGGCAGAGATGCAAGCCAAGTGTTACTGAATGACAGAAAAGCCTAGTACATAGGAAAAAAGGACTCTGTGCTGTTGTTGTTGCAGGCCCCTCTCCTGCCTAATGACAGACTCTTTGATGAAAATGGCACAGCAAATGAGCTGTTTTGACAGAGAATGTTATAGTGTGGCATTTAACTCAAATTCTGAAAAAGTCCTGGGCACTGTGATTCTATGCCTTAGCCTTAGTTAGATTGTTTTTAGCAATCCCATTTCAAGGAAAGGAAAATTGCCTATTGTAAAGGAAGTGTTCACAACCCATTATTTAGCAGGGCTGTAAGAGCTTATTTGCTCATTACCATGGCAACCAACAGAGCAACAGTGTGCGGTAGTATAGTTGTCTAGACAGCACCCAATCCATCAGCACCTCCTCTTTTGTATCCCTGATTTTAAACAGGCAGGTGTGTATCCAAGGTGCCACTGAAAGAGAAAAGATTTTTCCCTCTATATGGCCAAATGCATGCTGGAGGCATCCTATGAGCCGTCTAAATGGCTAGCATTGAAATCTGCACTAATTTAAAAGCACTGGTGTTAGCCTGTGTTTTTCTTTTTTAATAAAGAAATAGAGAACTAGAAAAACATCCATGTGGACTGCCAACTGTGTCTAAATATAGTTGACATAAAAGAAAGAGCTACGTTTTGCATTTTATATCAAGTTAAGAACCAAACTGTGCTCTGATCATATTCTTCTTGTCACTGGTACATGAACAAAACACTAGAAAGAAACTTAATCCCGCAGGCCAGACATGTGTTCACTGGAGGGATTGCAGTGTTGTTTTTGATGCAGTAATCTGAGTATGACCAAATTGTCAGTGTCTAGTGAATTCAGTCTTACTGAAAAACAAAAAACAAACAAACAAAAAACCAAGGTGTTTCATTGCTGAGGCAAAGCACTGCTGGGACTTTCTTGGTCTTGAGTTTCTGGCAATGCAGTAAATCCGCTGGTAACAGTCCTCCAAGGATATGCTGAAATGGTCACATGTTCGTGTCCCCTTGGAGCTGACACAGCCATGTCAGTTGGCTGGTTCAGCTGCGGAGTTGAGCAGTCTGGACATGAATAGAAACTGGTAATCGTGTGTGCAGTTGATTCTAATTTGCTGCTAAATAGCTAGAGTCAAACAGGGACATTGGGCTTAAGTCTCACATTCATGCAGGCCATCAAATTTAGACATTTGACCTTGACTTCAAGTATATACAAATAGAGACTGGCTGACAAGATTGGAACCAAATGGCATTGAACTCAGGTCTGTTATTGTACTTGAAAGGACATTGTGAGTTAGCATAGTCTACAACTACCTTATAAGTTATTGTGTGGAGACCATAATTTTTATCGCATTTATTTATGCATGTAAACACATGAACTGTTAAGTGTCTAGCATGTTTTAATCCCCCTAAATTCTCTTTCATGCCCCAATCTTCAGGGGGATGTTCTTTGAAGGATGTTCTTTGAAGGTTCTTTAGGTGGTGATTATATATGAATTAGATCATGACACTGTTGATTTTTTTCTTCAAAATATTTTATTTTAATTTTTTGGCAAATACATTTATATTATTAAACATAAATTAAAAATTACATACAACAAGAAGAACCATGAAACAATCAGGGATTATATGAATGTTACATTCATGGTGTTTTGGCTAATTGTATTTGGCAAACTTGTAGAAAACATCCTTCCTATCCTGGTGATTCTAAAATTCTGAATGACAATCAATATCTATCATATCAACTTAAAACATCTATCTAGACCTAAAAACATCTTAAGCCCTAAATATCTAAGGTTAATTCTAAGACTAAACTATCTGGTCTTGAACCCCATCAGAGACTTGAGAAGGAATGAAACGTAATTACTTGAGTGAACCGAAAGTGCAGGTTAGCAGCTTCCAAAATGAGAAAAGAAGAAGAAGAAGAAGAAGAAGAAGAAGAAGAAGAAGAAGAAGAAGAAGAAGAAGAGGAAAACAACAACAACGAGACAGTTTGCTGCCTGAGCAGTACCCAAACTCTTTATAACGCTGGAGCATCATCTTCAGCCTTCTGGCCCAATATACCTGACAGACATATTTGTGAAGCAGGAACTATTGAGGACTTGCTTAGCCTGCCTTGGCAGAGTTTGAGAGTTGACTCTGCCTGTATCCAAGCTGATACTGTTGGTTTATTTTTTAAACAAAACCTTAATCGTTCAATTTTACCAATCAAGACTCAGGAGCCAGATGCCAGGTGAAAGCCTGTTAGCTCAGAGATACAGAGAAAGCACCCACCCAACCTTCCTACTTAGCAGAAGGAAAAGAAGGAAACTCTCCCTCTCCATGGACTCTCAAAAACCTCAAAGTCAGTGTCCCTCCTTTTTACTTCCTGTGTGTCTTTCTATCCATCCTCCTGACTTCCTCTTACCTTCTCTGTTTTTTTTTCCTATGTTTGCTCCTTGTCAACTGGTAACTTCCTTCACCTTTTGACCTATGGTTGATTTTATTTAATTCTGTCTCGGATTAAAGGTGTGTGCTAAGGCTAAGCCACAGCATAACTAGAAACAGGCTTTTCCAGTAGACAACACAATCTTGGGGATTGCAGTGTGATCAAATATCCTGCAACATGAGACTGAATCTCCCCTTAATAGTACTAATTTCCTTAGAAAACAGAAAGAATCATGAAGCCATTCCTTCTGCATGCACTATAGAAAGGTCATGTGAGGACATAAGGAAGAGGGCCCTACCAGAGCCCTACCATGCTAGCATCTTGACATCAGCACTCCAGTCTCCGTAACTGTGAGGAATGAATGTTTGTTATCCACGGCACTAGTTGATGTTACTCTGTAATAGTCTAACTAAGACAATAAATAAATAAGAGAAAAGTCTCATGTCTTCGTTAGAAATATGTGTTGGAAGTATGATGGAGGGGCGCCCCTCACGTCTTTCTCCAAACTGTCAAGCCTCTGGATCAAACAGCATCTTTCTGGGCCTCTTAAACCTTTTTATTGATTTTATGGCATCTGTTGAATGATTAATAAAACCACAATTTAACTCATGTACGAATGAATGGATGATGAACCTGAACAAAGTAAACAAAATTTGGCTTCTAGTCAAGTTCTCTTAAATCATATACAAAGAGCTGTTAGATATGCTTCATTATGCTAGCAAAATAAATTTTATAGAGAAGGAAAATCCCACAAAATATAGATTTTAGTATTGCCATTGAATTGTAAAGAAGCCACTCATGTATCAGCTGTTCAGAACAGTTAGGGGGATAGTAAACTTCAACTGATGCTATGTGGGATATTTTTAAAAAACTAAATGCCAAGGAGTGACATTTTCTTTTCTTCTCTTCTGAATTGAATTTAATTTTTTACTCTTACATATACATTTATATTATTACACATATGCAATAAACTACATACAGCAAGAAGGACTACGAAACAATTAGGAATTAAAGAAATGCTACATTCATAGGGTTTTGTCTATTTGTATTTGGCAACCTTGGAGAAAAATCTTTCCTATCTTGATGAGTCTAAAATTCTGAATGTAAATGAATGTCTTTCATATCTCATCTCTCTCAAACTAAAAACTTCTATCTAGACCTAAAAACATCTTAACCCTTAAACAACTAAGCTTAATTGTAAAACTAAACTATCTGGTCTTCAACCTCATCAGAGACTTGAGAAGGAATAAAATTAATTATTTGAGTAAACAGGAAGTGCAAGCTGGCAGCTTCCAAAATGAGAAAATGACAGAGACAGTTTGCTGCCTAGACAGTCACTCATTTGGAACATTGTCTTCAGCCTTCTGGACAGGTATATCTGGCAGACATATTTGTGAAGGAGGAATTATCGAGGACTTTCTTATTCTGTCTTGGCAGAGTTTGGCTTTCAACTCTGCCTGAGTCCAAGGTTGTCAACTTTTAGGCAGAATTCTGTCTATAGCAGAAACGAGGGCATTTTTCTCAGTGGTGTGTTTGCCATATCTGAAGCCATCTCCATAAGGAGGTTCTTTGATGCTCATCATCGCTGAGGAAGGCTGAGTGTTGCCAGGAGTTAATCTGTCTTATTGTCAAAGGATCCTAAAAAAAAATCTTTAAATGCCACATTCTGTATGTCTCTGAGGTTTTTGAAGACCATTTACCTTATCTTTCTGTACAATCATAGCTATCTGTTGCACCAAAGATGGATATTCTTGTGATAAAAATAGACTAGTAATTGATATGACCATAATTTGATCAACTAACAATTAACTTGTATTACTTAATTATCCTAAACAGCCTGCAACAACACTTTCAAAGTTTTGGAAGTAGATTTGTATTTTAATTGAGTTATATGGGTACACTACCTCCTATTAGAGTAGCAATATACTTAATGTGTGTGAATAACCTTAAATTTGAATTCTATGTCAATATATCAAAATTGAACTTATTTTACATCAATATACAAAGTCTATACCAATGAATTAAAAATAGCCTTGTTTGTGTGTAACAATTAAGGCCTTAAGTTAAGGAGTAGGTTCAATAGTCTACTTTTTGTCCTGTCATCCCTATAAATTCCTATATTCTCCCTTCTTTCTTTTTGACCCCTATCTCCATACTTAAGAAAAAAAGATAAAGTAAAGGAGAGAAATGCCTAAGTCCAACCTTGCTTTCTCTCTGAATAAGACCAATAATAATTTATAACCACCTCCCAATGATAATGAACATCCATATCCCAAGAAAACAACCAAAAACCCTACCCAACCCCCCTTAATGGGAATGGGGCATCATTCTCTTTTTAAGGCTTCTTCCAGCTGACTTGAGACAAATAATGCCTTTGTAGGGACCCAAATACAATTGGGAGAAATGGTTAAGCAAGATAGGAATAGCATTTGTGCTCCAGTTTCTAAATGTTCAGAAATTCCAGGCTTAATGAAAGTCCAGTGTGGGATAGTCTGAATTGCTGGAGCAATTGGGATCAGAAGCTTTCTTCAAAGCTGTCCTAGGAGCTGTCCTGTTCTAATGAGGAACAGCAACAGAAGCACTTGGAGCTGGAACATGAAGGATGCAGGATGTCTGTGTCTCAGCATGTTAAGAGTAATGAATCTTGTCAGGTCTGATCCAGCATCAGTGTCCAGTTCTTTTGTTCTGAAACCATGTAACTCCTCATAAACATTATACAGTCCTAACATTATGAAAGCATGAGGTGTGCAGGATGCACAAAACAGTTAAGGCTGGTTCTCTGCTCTTTGTATGAGCAGAAAAAAGACATTGGTAGATATTCATTCATTCCAAGTGAAGAAATAAGTTACAAGAATTCTGTGACCAATAAGAAGCATTGTCTATGTATAGACATTTATGTCTCAGCCAGTCTCAGAGCTTTTCCCATATAGTGGGATTAGCAATATAAGTTACCTGCTTATTCTTCAGTTAGAATTCATGTAAGTATAGATTGACTTGAGTTAGGAGCCTCTCTTTCATCTAGATCTGTTTTATTTTGATGTTCTTTTAAATATACATTTTATTTATTATAACCTATTTACACTACATCCAAACTGCCATCCCCCTCTACTGCCCTCCCATTCCCACCCTCCCTTCCTCTCTCTTTCACCCATTCCCCTCCCCAAGACCTCCAACAAGGTGGCCCTCCCACCACATCTGTCTGGCCACAGTCTATTAGGTCTCATCAGGACAGCCTTCATCCTTCTCCACTGTGTGCCTGCTAGGCATCTTGTCTAGGGGCAGGGACCAAATTGTGGGTGCCAGAGTACATTAGAGGTTCAGCAGCAGATCTTCCATCTCTGTGGAGAATCAGCATTCTATCTGTTACATCTGAGGAGGGGGGGTCTTGGTTCTTTGCGTTGTCCTTGGTTGGTGCATCAGTCCCCACACCACCGCCTCTCCTTTGTCTAGATCTGCAGGCCCTGATGGTCTCCCTGTGGGGCTCCCACTCCCTCCCAGACACTCCATCCCCCAACTCTTGCACATAATTCACAGCCCTTCTCTCATAGTCATGCTGCAAGGCCTAGCATCTGTCCCAGTCCCCCACTGGGTGGAGTCTCTCAGAGGACATCTATATTAGGCTAATATCCATTTATAAATGACTATATACCATGGTTTCCAAAGTGGTTGTGTAAGTTTGCACTCCCACCAGCAGTGGAGGAGTGTTCCCTTTTCTCCAAATCCTTGACATCATGTGCTGTCACTTGAGTTTTTCACGTTAGCCATTCCGATAGCTCTAAGATGGAATATCAGAGTTGTTTTAACTTGCATTTCTCTGATGACTAGAGATGTTAAGTATTTCTTTAAGTGTTTCTCAGCCATCAAAAATTTTTTTGTTTAGCTCTCTACCCCATTTTTAATTGATTACTTGGTTTGGTGGTGTTTAATTTCTTGAGTTCTTTATATGTTTTGAATATTAGCCCTTTGTCAGAAGTAGGGTTGGTGAAGATCTTTTCCCAGGCTGTAGGCTATTGTTTTGTCCTGTTGACAGTGTCTTTTGCCTTAGAGAAGTCTTTTCAGTTTTATGATGCCCCATTTATTAATTGTTGATCTTAAAGCCTGAGCTGTTGTTGTTCTGTTCAAGAAGTTGTCTCCTGTGCCAATGAGTTCAAGGTTTTTCCTTACTTTTTATTCTAACAGATTTAGTGTGTCTTATTTTATCTTGAGATCTTTAATCCATTTGGACTCTAGTTTTGTGCAGGGTGATGAATATGGATCTGTTTGCATTTTTTTACATGTAGACATCCAGTTAGACCAGCACCATTTGTTGAAGATGTGATCATTTTTTCATTGTATGGATTTGGCTTCTTTGTTAAAAAAAAAATCAAGTGTCCATAGGTATGTGGGTTTATTTCTGGATCTTTAATTCGATTCCACTGATCAACCAGAGTATTTCTATGCCGGTACCATGCTGTTTTTATTACTGTTGCTCTATATAGCACAGCTTGAAATCTGGGATGGAGATTCCTCCAGATCTTTTATTGTACAGGATTGTTTTAGCTATTCTGGGTTTTTGGTTTGCCCATATGAAGTTGAGAATTGATCTATCAATGTCTGTAAGGAATTGTGTAGGTATTTTGATTGGAATTGCTTTGAATCTATAGAGTGCTTTTGCTAAGATGGCCATTTTTTTCTTTTACTATGTTAAGCCTACCAATCCATGAGCATGGGAGATCTTTCTATCTTCTGATATCTTCAATTTCTTTCTTCAGAGGTATAAAGTTTTTTTTTTCATACAAGTCTTTCACTTGCTTGGTTAGAGTTACACCAAGATACTTTATATTATTTGTGGCTATTGTAAAGAGTGTAGTTTCCCTAATTCTTTCTCAGCCTGTTTGTCACATGTATACAGCAGGGCTACTGATTTCTTTGAGTTGATTTTGTATCTAGCCACTTTGCTGAATGTGTTTATCAGCTGTAGGAGTTCCTTGGTAGAATTTTTGGAATCATTGATGTATACTATCATGTAATCCATGAATAGTGATAATTTGACTTCTTCCTTTCCAATTTGTATCCCCTTGATTTCCTTTAGTTGCCTTATTGCTCAAGCTAGGACTTCAAGTACTATAGTGAAGAAATATGGAGAGAGTGGACAGCCTTGTCTTGTCCCTGATTTCAACTGAATTGATTTAAGTTTCTCTCCATTTAGTTTGATGTTGGCAATTGGCTTGGTGTATATTGCATTTATTATATTTAGGCATGTGCCTTGTATCCTTGATCTCTCCAAGACTTTAAACATGAATGGGTATTAGATTTTGTCAAATGCTGTTTTTGTCATCTAAGGAGGTGATCATTTGGTTATTTTCTTTCAGTTTGCTCATATGATTGATTACATTGATGGATTTCCATATATTGAACCACTCCTGTATACCTGTGTAAAGCCTATTTGGTCATGGAGTATGATTTTTTTAAATGTTTTCTTGGATTTGGTTTGTGAGTATTTTATTAAGTATTTTTGCATCTATGTTTGTAAGAGAAATTGGTCTGAAATTCTCTTTCTTTGTTGGGTCTTCGTGTGGCTTAGGTATCAAGGTGACTTTAGCCTCATAGAATGAGTTTGGTAATGTTTTCTTGATAGATACCACTTACCAAGGCTAAATCAAGACCAGATAAACAACCTAAATAGATCTATAACCTATAAGGAAGTAGAAACAGTCATTAAAATGCTCCCAACCTAAAACAGCAGTACCAGTAGGTTTTAGTGCAGAATTCTACGACTTTCTTTTTAAAATTTATTATAATTTATTAAGATTACATTGAGATTGTTATCCCCTCACCCTCCCTCCTTCTTCTGCCCTATTCCACTCTCCTAGACCTCTGACAGAAGGGGACCTCCTTCCCCACCATATGACCACAGCCTCTCAGGTCTCATCTGGATAGCCTACTTCCCCTTCCTCTCTGTGCCTGCCAGTCCTCCCAACCAAGAGCTAGTACCACCACTCCTCAAATTATCCCACAAAATAGAAACAAAAGGATCACTGCCAAATTCTTTTTATGAGACCACAGTCACATTGATACCCAAACTACACAAAGACTCAGCAAGGAAAGAGAATTTCAGACCAATTCCTCTCATACTCAACAAAATACTCCCAAAGGGAATTTAAGACTACATGCAAAAGATCATTTACGATGATCGTGAAGGCTTTATTGCAGAGATACAGGGCTGGTTTGACATACAAAAAATTATCAGTGTAATCTACCATATAAACAAACTCAAAGGAAAAAAACTACATGATTATCTAACTAGATGTTGAAAAGCCTTTGACAAAAATCCAACACTCCTCCATGACAAAAGTCTTGGAGAGATCAGAGATACAAGGAACATACCTCAACATAATAAAAGCAATTTACAGCAAAATAGCCAACATCAAATTAAACAGAGAAACTCAAAGCAGTTCCACTAAAATCAGGAACAAGACAAGGCTGTGGACTCTTTCCATATTTATTCAATATAGTACTTGAAGTTCTAGTGAAGCAATAAGATGACTTAAGGAGATCAAGGGGATACAAATTGAAAAGGAAGAAGTCACAGCATTGCTATTTGCAGAGGATATGATAGAATACATAAGAGATCCAAAGTATTTGCAAGTTTTTTATAACTTTTTTTCAAATGGGTAATATTAAAAACAATAATTTTGGGCTGATCATTTTGATGAGAATGAAAGCAAAAATTCTCAGTTTATAAAATTCTTGCAAACAAAATCCATGCACATCAAAAGATTCTTCACCATGAACAAGTTGCCTTCATTTCATCAATGCATGAATGGTTCAACATACACAACTCAATGCATTTAACATAACACAAAAGTGGACTCCAGGATAGAAATCACAGGATTATCTCAATAGATACAAAAATGGTCATTGAGGAAGTCAAACATCCCTCATGATAAAAGGTCAGAATAAACAATGTGTAGAATAAACATATCTCAACCTAATAAATGGCACATATGATACATGCTTAATCAACAGCATATCAAATAGAGGAAATCTAGAAACATTTCCCTTACAGTGTGGATTAAGGCAAGAATGTTCACTTTCTACACTTATTTACTATATTTCTTAAGCCTTATCTAGAGCAATAAGACTGAAATATCAATAATGAAAGAATTCTGTGATGTAAATATTGATTCTCAACTTGGTAGGACCTAGAATTACCTTGAAGGCAAGCCTCCGGCCACATCTGTAAAGAATTATCTAGATTAGATAACTTCTGGGCATGTCTGTGAGAGCTCATTTAGACTAGGTTAGCTGAAGTGGGAGTACTCACTTTAATCATGGGTGAAGCCATTTCATGAACTGAGGTCCTGCACTGAATACAAAGGGAAACGTGGGCTGAGTCTTCATCAGTCTTTGCTTTCCAACCAGCTTGCCACAAGCTCCTCTTACTAGGATTTTCTCGCCATGATGGGTTGCATCCCCTTTAAATATAAACTAAAAGAAACCCACCATCCCTTGAATCATTTCTTGGCAGATATTTTTGTCACACAGGCTTGTCACAAAAATAAAAAAAATAACTAATCTAGATACAAATTGTAAAGGAAGAAGTCAAATTATCTCTACTTTCAGACAATCAAATGATAAATGTAAAATATCTTAAGATTCCACCAGCATGCACTTAAAACTAATAATTGCTTTCAGTACAACAAAGTCCAGAAACAAACTGCTGAACCAATATTTTATTTCAGAGGTCACCTCCTCCTCCTCTTCCTCCTCCTCTTCCTTCTCCTTCTTCTGGTTATATATTTTCAGTAACTTCTGTTTTTAAATTCACTTATAAGATATAAATTAGAATAGACGGCAGAAATAGCTGTGATGGCTTTTTAAATAAAAAGCAAGATTTTTAAAAAATGGAGAGACAAAGCATATGAGCAAACACGTCCCATAATGCAGATTATGGAACTGGATAGTATAGTGCATCCCTAGTAAAGGCTGGAAAAACAGAGCCATATCTGGGTTGAGAAATGACACCTTTCTTCCACAAACACAGCGAACATTTTGTTAGCAATGAGAATGGAATGGTGCTATGAGTTGATGTTGGATAGGCAAGCAATAGTGTGCATCATTTTTCTACTTATTAAATGGAATTCATAATACCTAACAAAAGCTCTATAGTCTCATGAAGTTCAGAAAGGACAAATATATGAAAGAGCTTTCTAGAATGTCAAGTGCTACAGTTTGCAACTAGAATGTGCTCCAAAGATTCACATGATAAAAGCTTGGTCCCGGTCTGCTGCTATTAGGAGACAGTAGAGTGTAATAGGAAGGGCCTAACAGATCACCTAGGAAATGGCTGTGTGGCCCTAAGTGATATTATGGAACCTTGGAATCTTTCCTCTTTCTGTGGTCATGAGGTAAGTCTCACCACAAGCTACCTACCAAGATGCACTGCCCTGCTGTAGGCCCAAAACAGCCAGACCAACTGACCATGATCTGAAACCTCAAAGTATAGGTTAAAATAAGCCCTTAATTTTAGCTATTTTTTATTTTTTATTTGATTTTTATGTTTATGGATGTTCTGCCTCCATGCATGTCTGTTCACCACATGTGTGTGTTGCTCCCAGAGACCAAAAGAGAGAGTTGAATTTGCTGGGACTGGAGTCAAAGATGACTGTGAGCCACTGTGTGTGCAGGGAATGGCAACTAGAGCTGAGCTATCTCTCCAGCTCCAGAGCCTTTTGTTTTTATAAACTTATTATCTTAGGTTCCTATTACAGAGATGGAAAACAGCTTGCCAAACCTTATAAGCTATTAATGCATATAATGTAACTATATTACTCAATACTAAACTAAATCACAGAAGGCATAAAATATATAGTCTCAGAATAGCAACAATTATCTTTGCCTTGGAGAGAGGACTTTCAATGCTATGATATACTGGAATAACCTAATGCTTCTCTTTGAGGAATGTATAGGACTGTTGCCATAGCAACAATGGTAACCATAACACTAGGTCACCAACACTTCATTACAATTTAATGACAGGAAGAGAAAGAAGAATATCTTGTCATTTTAGTTGTGTGGAAGAATTTTGGTAAGAACACGCTGTGACTTGGCCAGGATCTGTACTCCTAAGAAAACACTGAGAAAGCCAAACTGTCCATTTTATAGCTTATTTCAAAGAACTAGTGTTCCGAGGCATGGTGTCCTCATGTGTCATGTGGAAATACAGGCTGGGTGGGAAAAATTCACACACTGAGTCATCTATGTCACCACCTAAGATTCTTGCCAATGTCTTCCACACACTGGAAGCAGAGCGCTGTTTTGGTCCCTCAACAAAGCTAGAGCCATCGATTCTCTTAATTTGTAAAAGCCAATTCATCCTGCAGTAGTGTACTGAACGTGACTCTTAAACTTCATTAAATATTACTTGCCATGCTAGAGATGACTTCATTTGTGAGACTGGGTAGCGAGTGTCTTTGTTACCTTACTGAAGGGTTCCAATTTCATCTATGTTTGGTTAATAGACTATAATCCAGAGACACCATCACACATCACTCAGAAATACTCCAGAAGGCATCTCTTTGAAAAAGACAGGTTCCTTTTATTCTACGTAAGCTACCCAAGACTAGATACAAGAACCCATATAACAATCCAGGCGTGATCCCTTCCAGACCTGTAACCCCAGCACCGAAGGAGACAGAGACAGGAGGTTTCCAAGGGCTTGGTGTCTGCCAGCATGGCTAAAAGTCACCAGCTCCAGACACGCCTCACACATGTATAAAAACTCCCAGTCATCTCTTCTGTATTGTTTAGCAATAGTTTCTGTATGCTGCCCTGCTCCATAAAGCAATGTTTCAGACAGGGGTCACGTACATAATATATATAATAGTGGCCCTGTAAGGATTAGAATGAAACTGAATGATTCCTGTCATCTGTGCCAGTGTAGCCATTGCCGGGCACAGCACAGTGCACAACTCACAGGTCTGTGGTCCTGCTGCGGTAAATACCCATGCTGAGTGGCCAGTTGTGTAGAAGCTCAGCGTGTGCAGTGTGTGCAGGGTGGAAGGAGTGAGCCTGCTTCTCCTTTGTTAGGCTGTAATTTGTATCATTATTTTAGAGTACAGTCCTTTTATTTATTTTTATTTTTATTTTCCTTAATGGATGTCTCAATTCAATCACTACAAACATTCAAGCTATGTAGCTTCGTAACAAATTCATTTTATAACCTGTACAAGCACATACAGCTGTGAAAGCTTTAGAAACAGAAGATACGCTCATAGGTGATGCAGGGCACCGTGAATCGCTGAGTGACATCGTATCGTTTACTCCAGTGAACAGGCTTGGGGGATGTCCCCACCACAAGTGCCCTTCAAGAGAAGACATACAGAATGGTGCTTGTGGCTTGGAGTGCCTCTGACAGCAGGAAGATGTCGACTGGGGGATTAGATATTCTCTGTGGCTGTTTATTGTAAAAAATGAGTTGCCATTTAGGCCAGCAGCAGTCTCGTACAAACGTTTGCTACATCTCTTGACTGCATAGAGAGATCATGTGACGCGAGTGACCTATGCCATGTATGCTGGTGCCAATACAACACACTCTGTGATGATGAATCACCCCACCTTGCCTTTCTCAGGATGTATCCCTGTCATTATGCGATGCATGACTGCAAATCAGTTAGGTTTGCCTACATATGTATTTTTATGCATGTGTCATACGCAGCATCATAGATGTCAATGACTTTAATTGATGAGATGGTAGGGGATGATGAGTTTGACATGTGTACGGCAGGCCGGGCAACTGGAAGCTCTCAGGCAAGGGATGCTGCTATGGCCATGAGTCGGAATGTCCCCTCCCCAAGGAAACCTCACTTTGTGCTTCAGTATTTTTGACTGGTTAAATGGGAACCACTCTCATTGTCAAACAGAATCTACTTTCCCTAAAGTTGTTATTGTAAACTTTCACCTGTCTCTAAAGTCCCTCCCCAGCAAGGCCAGCAGTAGTGTTTGGTTGAGTAAGTAGGCAAAGTAGCCTTGCAAAATCGACATACAAACCAGCCATCACTCTATAGCTTAATTTGTTCCTCTATCCTGTGTTTTCCAACATGGCAGCTTTTACTGAGCAGTTAAGACATTGTTTGTCTAAACTAAACTTTACTAAAAGGACAAAATCTGTGCCAAATCTAGAAGTCATATTAAAATTTAAAAAGTATGTGAGGTATCATTAATATTTTATGATGATCACATGTTAAAGTGATGGTGTTTTAGGTAGATAGATAAAATTTACATACATTTTAATTATGGAAAAATTTTACTTCTTACATGTATGTACCAAAAATATTAAAAATGAATATATGGTACACATTTCTTTTTAATGCTGCCACTCTTGCTTCTGTATTTTCTATAATCTGGAAAGACTCTAGAATATAAGCTAGAGTCAGACTACCCCAGTGAGTTACACTATAAATGGCATTATGCCCATCTTTTGACAATAGCAAGCACTGTCTTGCATATTGTCAGTTGTTTAGAGTGCAGCCGTTGGGCTGAAGGATGGTCCTTTGATTTCCTTTTGTTAAAAATTACATTTTTGGTCAGGCAGCACCTCGTATCATTTTATGATGTTGCCATAAAAATATGGTTTCTCAACAACAGGTTATCTAATGATTTCAATAGAAAATTCTAATAATCAGCATAAAATATTTCCTGAGTCAAGTTAGGCGCCTTGCTTGAAGGATCCCATGCCTCTGCCTGCTGCACTATGCCTGGAGTTTAGACGCGTTCTAGGGGTATAAGCTCTGCTACTTAACTTTTGTGTGACAAGCCCTTCACCTGCTAATCCATTTTTTCCACCAAGAACCATTTTCTTAGTGTTTGAAAGACAAACCATAGGTCAGGCAAGCCATAAAGTTTAGCAGCTGCCAGGACAGAGAAAATGGAGAAGATGGAGTCAGTGTCATGCTTTTTGAGTTGGGGACAGCAACAGAGTCCAGAAGCTGAAAGTAATGAGAAATCTCAGTGTCAGGGGAAACAACCTTAGGATTCTGGATGGTATCCAACGGAGACTAAAAAGGGGAAATGAAGGTTCCATCTTTGAGTTAGAGCACAGGAAAGTGGACGAGCTTAGCAATGATTCATAAGGGAATTTAGTAAGAACATTAGCCTGTTAAAGAAATAATTACCCCTGCCATTTTCTTTTCCTTAGCATGGCTTCATGTAGATCAGGCTAGCTGAATGGTGGTCTTCTAATCAGGAGATTGACAAGCCCAGTTGACTTAGCTCTTATGGGAGGAACAATAATCTGTGTTGTTCTAATGTTTGGGGCAGATAGGAGCGCCGTGTTTCTAACTAGAGCCAAAGGTAGAACTCAGAAGCCAACATTTAACTCTAGTCAACCAAAGCTGTCTTAATCTGCTCTAGATCTTTGTTTGTTCATTTAGGCTTAATTGGATTTAAATTTAATTTCAAGCTTAGAACTTTCTCCTTTCAGTTTCTTTGTTGTTGTTGTAATTGTTTTTGTGTTTTGTTTGTTTGTTTGTTTGTTTGAGAGAGGGATTTTCTGTGTAGCCTTAGCTGTCCTGGAACTCATTCTGTAGACGAGACTGGACTTGAACTCAGAACTCAGACCTCAGACATCCACCTGCCTCTGCCTCCCAAGTGCTGGGGTATGCTCTCAGTTCCTTATCTCCAAGGTTTGTAGCAGATTCGAGAGCTGAGGTGAAAGGTGTCCAGTTTATGTGAGAACTGCCAAAATTTGCCAATGAAAACATGTGACACTCTTTTTCCATGAGCTGACAGCAAATAGTAGGTGTCTTCTGCCTGGTCAACAGGTGCATCATTCTGTGGCAAAGAGGAACTGCTAGGTGTGTTAATCCACAAGCACCACTGACACCTGCTGGGCTACAGACAGGGGAGGATGCTCCCACTGTGCCCTGTGCTCAGCAAGGCACCAGACCGCCTTTTCCTTGTTCCTCACATTTTCCCTTTAATGCTGGCTTCTCTTTGAAATGTTTTGTCTTCCATCCAATTCAATAAACACCACTAGTTTAGGTGTACAGGGACAAACAAAACAAAACAACCCCCCCAAAAAGCTCCACAACTTCATGTTAACTTTTCCACATATATTTTGCTGAACATTCCCCAGAAGATATTTACCGCTTTGTTTCTTAGCTTTTGCCTTTCCTACCTCCATGGTTTTGCAAACGTGTTTCTTTTACATGGAATAAACTTTCTCACTCCCACCACGACCTACAAAAATCTAGAGATAAATGTGTTTCTCTTTCTTGTCTATGTTTCATGTGACACTTATTTTATAAGCACATATTGAGGATGTACCCACCAAAGTTTATACCCTTATCTGAACTAGATACATCTTGAAAGGAGAATCACTATCTACCTCAAAATTTTATTTTTAGTGATATTTTTATTAATTCTTAGAGAACGTCACACAATATATTTTGATCATATTCATTTCCCCCACAACTTTCCTCATAACTACCCACTCCACCCAACTTTGAGTTCTCTCTCTCTCTCTCTCTCTCTCTCTCTCTCTCTCTCTCTCTCTCTCTCTCTCTCTCTCTTATTTTCTCTTATGGAATTCAATGTGTACTACCCAAATAGTCCTAGGAGAGGTTTTCCCATGTTTGTGATCAATCTACCAGGGGGCATACCATTAAAGAAAGCTGACTACCTCTCTTCCAATGGCTGCCATGGTGAGCTGGAGATAGGCTGCCATGCTCACCAGCACAGAGATTTTTGTCTGCTTGAGTATGCCACAGGTCTTGTGAGTGTAGTCACAATCCCAGTGAGTTCATGTGTGTATCTGCCCTGCCACATGCAGCAAACTGTTTCCTGGATGTCCTCCAGCACCTCTGGCTCTTAACAGTCCTTCTGCCTCCCCTCCCAAGAAGACGCCTGAGCCTTGGGGGAAGGAGAATCATTCTCTGTGTCTCATTCAGGGATGAACACCTGACAGTCTGTCCATTGACTAGTTGAGAATGGGTTGCCTTCTTTTGGTTGTCTAGAGTTTTGTTCTTTTAGTTATTTATCTTTATTCTGTAAATATTTTTTGAGTGAAAATGAGAGGTCCAATCTGAGTGAACTGCCCAACACCCAGATCAGAAGAATCATCCTTACCTCTTCCTCATTGTATAGGCCCATGATGTCTAAGTTCCTGGCTTCTCTCTCTTCCCTTTTAAGCTCATTTTTGTCTGTATTTCATTGTTCCTTGTATACAAAGACTATGTCTAATCTTAGCCAGCTTCTCTATGAAGCTTGTAGTCTAACAATAACCTCCCTGAATTTTGCTGGGGTCCGGATGTACTAGTGATCTCTTTCAGTCATGTTTGTTGTCTGCACTGGCTCTTTCTACTTGGGCTCAAATGTCTTAAATCTTTAAATGCTCCACTCTTTGCCCTAGAATATTGTTACCCACTCTACCTCACCTCTTATTGTATACAGCTGCATTGCAGCCTTGCTGAAGTGTCATCAGTTGGCTCACTTCTCTTTGTTTTAGGTAGTCTTTCCCTTTAAAACAACAACCACAACAATGAAAGCAACAACAAAACAAAAGAAAAAACCATAGCTTTTTTTTTTTTTGCATGAATTCTTTATGTCTCACCTCAAGCATTCAAAGTTCTGGGGAGCCTTGTCAGTCCCTTACAGAGATGGCGGGTGTTACCCTTTCCCTTTTATAGTTTCATCTTCAGCCCAAATGTATTACTTGTAAAGTTTGCCTTATAAGATCCTTATGGGTACCTGGGTCTTATTAACACAGGTGTTTGTACTGGCTCCCTGTACTAGGTGTTAAAAACTTTAACTGAATGAATGAGATGAATCATTTCTTTGCCTACAGCTACTGCACTGTGCTCAGGAAAAAAAAATCCCATGGTCATTCTAGCCAGTGTGTTCCTTCTGGAGCCAGCCGAGGAAAGGGCAGCATGACCTTGGCAAGGCAGTATCCTGTATTAAATAGGAAATCAGCTAAGTTTCCTATTTGTACAATATTGTGGCCAAAGGAAAGATGACTGTGTGTGGTGGAGGCAGCAAATGAAAAGACCTTCTGTGGAAGGAATGTTCCTCTCTCACATCTCAGAGGTGGCGCCTCATCGGAATGAAACACTCATCCAAGGAAGGTGGAACCCGATCTCACCAACAAGTGCAAAGACAAGGAGGTGACCACGGGAGTCTCTGCTCTTATGTTTGGACCTTCTGGTAACTGAGCAGAAAAGGCAATACAAGCATAATGGCTCTTCTTGGTTATCAGTTCTTTCTAATGTTTATTGGGTCCTGGCCAAGATCCCACAACGGGAGTGCGCAAGCTGTTTTTTCAACTTGGTAACACATTTTTTTTACCTCATTATGTTAATTATACGAATACATTTTTAAAACTCCATGGAAGAAAAAAAAGGGGGTGGCTTAAATAGTTGGACTGTGTTATTGTATCATATGCATAGTTTAACAATGTGGATGTGCTTCCAAATATTATTGCACTTGGTATTTCCTTATATTGATATATGTGTAATGTTGATCTTTTCTGGCACTTAAAATATTATTAGTTTGAAAATAACTATTGTATGTCTTGGTTGCTGGGTTATAAAGTGCATAATTCTGTTTTTGGAAGGTGTGTGGATCAATGACATAGTTGATGAGAGATGGAACGTTTGCTAATTAATCTGGTCATGGGGTAGCCATTGAGAACTGGAGAGAATCTGGAATTTTGTCTTCTAATCAATCACACAAGCTAGCATCATGGATGTTCACAGGAGATATCAGTCCTGGGTTAGGAACAAATGCGTACTTAGCAGTTGCCAGACTATAGGAATTTGCCTCAGTTTCCTAAACCTCAGTTGTCATGGGGTAAGCAAAGAAGAACAGCTGTCACCTGCGCTCACAGAGGAGCGGTGGTACAGGAGTGTGGCAGCCACTTAGGAAGCTCTTCCAGTGGGCATTGAGGTTGTCTGCCCTTTGCTACAGAGAGAGTAATCCTAACTCTAGCTCCCTAAGCTGTCCACTGCACGAGCATACAGAAATGTCTTCAAAACTCTGAAATGAAGAGCTTTGAGCACTGACCTGCAGAAATAAGGGGCACACAGAGTCCTGCTCCCCACGGATCCTTTCTCTATTTCTCTATTTCAGTGGTTTCTGAATTCATCCATGCGTATGACACTTCATTATCCACATAGTAATATAACACATCTGACGAGGCTACACAGCATCTAGGTAAGGCTACTGTTACCAAAGTTCCAAGTAACAAGACAGGGTCGTCCAGTAGCTGTGAAGTCCACCATGTATCCAGGGTCTCAGATACAAGCAACTGTATGAATCCCAGGAACTAGAGGCATTTTCCATTGTATTTCCCGGCCTGAGGCATTAGTGATGTGCAGTGAAATGTCTTGGTATTTGCACAGGTTCCACTTTGGCCTGCACAATAGAAGTCTAAGGCAGTTGTGTCATCCTAAACAGCTCTGCCTGGTGAATTCATGCTCACCTAGAATCCCTGTCGTGTCTTTGATAAGTTTAGCTGAAGTCAGGAGAGCATTTTGTGTTGCCTTTCAAACGGAAGGATTCCCATGGTAGGGAAGTGGAGCAGATGGGCCTCTTCGTGCTGTTGCTGAGATCTCCCAGTATGGACAGAAACGGTAGCCACACCAGGTCAGGGTCATCTGGTGGTGAGTAGCTGACTTAAGAGCTTTTAAAACACATGTTGCTGTAGTCATAGGGAGTGCCATGGAGTATTTTTCTCCTTGATGAACGCTCCCAGGTGGATCTGACAGATAAATATCATGAGCATCTTCCCTTTTTCACCTTGCTCCTCATCTGAGAGGTAAGGTGGTAGCAATAACACCACTTACAAAAATATTTAACACTCACCCCTAGAGCTTTACCAAGATTCCAATGTAAAAAAAAAAAGACAAAGAGCATCTTTACAAAACTTAGACAGTTTACTCCCTTCTTTGTTCTTCATCCCACACTCGGCAAGCAGACTGCAATCTTTATGATCGAGGGCTGGCCCTAAAGAGAATCAGCTTAGTTCTGACAGAATTAAGTTTTCTCTTGTGGTCTGGAGGGTGGTCCAACCAGTCTGTCTTGAAGGTGCCCTAAGAAAGGGGGCGGGGGAGGAGCGCGAGTCCAGGTATGGAATTGCAAATTTTCAAGACAGGTTTCCGTAATTCCAGTGCTTTCATCTTCATTATTTCCCAGGGAGAAGCTGAGAGGAGAGTTCCTCCTGGAGATGTCCATAAGGGGAAAAAGAATTAAAGTTTCGAAGTTTACTGCATGTATTGTCCTTGGCTGGTGCCATAGTTTGCGCAGAACCCCTGGGCCCAGATTCACCCATCATAATGTTCTTCTTGTAAGTTTCTAGGACCCTCTGGATCCTTCTATTTCCCCATTCTCCCATGCGTCTCTCACCTGGAGTCCCAATAGGATGTCCTCCCCTCTGTCTCACTTTCCTGGTAAGTGAAGACTTTCATGGGACATGCCCCTTGGGATAGTGTCCTGATATAAGTGAGTATCTACCATTTGTCTCTTTCTGCTTCTGGATTAACTCACCCCTATCCAGATCTAGCCAATGGACAGGACAATCTCCACAGTTGAGTGGAGAGTGGGGTCTGACTTTCACACAAACTCTGGTGCCCCATATTTGACCACGTCTCCTGGATGGGGAGGCCTGGTGGCACTCAGAGGAAGGATAACTGGCTACTAAGAAGAGACTTGATACCCTATGAGCATATACAGGGGGAGGAGGTCCCCCTCAGTCACAGTCATAGGGGAAGGGAGTAAGGGGAAAATAGGAGGAAGGGTGGAATGGGAGGATACAAGGGATGGGATAACCATTGAGATGTAATATGAATAAATTAATAAAATATATTTAAAAAGAATTCAAGTTTCAAATTTTATTTTTTATTTATTTTTTAATTGAAACAAGGGGACAAGATATAAAATGCAAGAACTGCCACAAGGCTATATCCCAAACTCTATTTCCCTTTTACTTTTCAAACAGGATTCAAGTTGAATGGGCTTTGAATTTACACAGTAGCGTAGGCACAGGAATGTCAATATTACAGCCACAGGCCCTCCAATAGTAATGATTTCAGGCCTGTGTCCATCAGGATCATGTCTTGAAGAAGATTTTCTAATTTTCTACCATGCAGAATACTTACAGATGGTAGAGGAAGTTAAAAGCCCATTGACTAGTTCAACAACCACCCCATTGTTCTCAACATCTGTTGTTGAATGGCTTTTATAATAAAAATCACATACGTTTTAAGCCACTCCAAAAGTGACTTAAAACTGATAGCATAAAACAGATTAATCCCAAGGTCTACAATGGTACCACTAGGACTGACTGATGGACTTGTAACCATGACAGCAAAGAGTGTGTCAGTGGAGAAGAGCTACTGAGAGAGGAAGATAAAAGGTGCAACAGTCAGTGTGCCCGGAGCAGAAGGTGTACACACTGCGTACAGTGGAGCCTCATCTGTGACAAACAGGCCAATCCTGCAGGCAGAGCCCGAAACAACAGTGTTGACTACAGCAACAGAACTCCTGCTTTCCTATTGAACGATGGCTGATATGTTGGCATGCCTGGTAAGACCGGAGCTCTGAACAGAAATGGTGGCAGTCTGAGTGACGTGGGATCAACTGACAACTTGATTCTAGCTGGCCGTGTAAAATAACAGACTCTCCCAGTGGGGCCTCTACATGGGTAGCCCTGATGGTCAGGTGACCAGCTACATGGTCCACTGCGCTTCTCTGCATGCATTTTTCCCCTGGCAGGTTTTCTTCTAAAACCAATGGAGCTGGGAAAGAGAAGCATAAGTCGTAGATTCCAGTTGCTGCTTCAGATGTAGAAGCAGTGAACACGGTATACAGAAATGGGTCACATCTGTGACGTCACACTAGCTTTCCGTCCCTATGCTGGAGCTGGCCCAACCCTTATTAGCCTAGTTCTTGAATATATTACGCTTCATAGAACTTCATCGTGGTGAATTGAACGCCTGGATCCAATAGAGACAAAAAGGTTCCCTTCAAGACGTAAAAACTGTCCCCTTTTCCTCTGTGGTATGCCTTGCCTTACTCCCACTATTGTATCAAAGCAGAGAGTTCAAACACACCTTGACTATGCTTACTGTCAAGGCAAGTTAGGTTGGGAGGAAGGGAAATAACAAGGGCCTGAAGGGGCCAAATGACTCCATACCCTAAATATACCTTTACGTTTATGTCCAGTTAAATGTTGGGATGTGGCTCGTGGATCAAATGAAGAAATCTGAACTATTTGGGGCTTGGCTAGTGCTCTGTATGAGAAGGTAGGATGTTCATGGGGGTAGAATCTATGGTTCATAAATTGAATGACGCTGCTATTAAGTAACCCATCCTATTCCGGGAAACTGGCTGCTCATTTTTCATGATAGCATCTAAGAATCCATGTGCCAGAACTAATCCTAATAATCTACCTATATACTTTGGATACAGTTTATCTAGTAAATTGCCTTCACTGGTGTTGTAAATAAAGCCAAGAACAGCAAAAGCTGATAGACTACTCAATGTCTAATTTATGTTTCCTCATGAGTGTTTAGCCTCTGGCCCATTATGTTAGAGATGTAGGTGAGTTTAACAGGATTCAGTGGTTAGGCAAGTTTCAGGTAGTCACTTAACATCCGAGTCCCTTGTCCTTTTACAGAAGAATAACAAAATAGTTGGACCGTGAACTCTCAGCCGAGGGGCCTGGATTCTAGGAGTCTATAATTAGAACTAGATACCAAGTGTTTACTGGGTATTTATTCTCACTTGCTCATTGTGATATAAAATAAGAGGAAGAAAGGAAAGAAGGGGGAGGAAGAGTAGGGGAGAGGGAAGACGAACGTGAAGGAGAAAGAAGAAGAGGAGGAGGAGGAAGAAGAAGAGGAAGAGGAGGGGAGGAGGAGGAAGAGGAGGGGAGGAGGAGGGAACTTGATGGTGGGCTGAGCTTCAAAGCTAGAAAGAACAAATATAAGAGGGTCAGATCTGGAGCTGAAGATAAAAAGCCTAAAATAAACGTGAGAAGTCTGTAGATTAGTAGCCTGAGAAGCCAGGAGCTTTGAGGCAGGCCGTCTTTACCGGCCAGTAGTATCACACTGTCCTGGAAGAGCAGGTTTAAGATAGTCGTGCTCGCACTTGGTCTTCTGAAATCTTCTAGCTGTCCTGCCTGATTCCAAACTCCCCTGCCAATTTCTGTCTCGTGCGGTTGCCAGGGGTTCCATCTATGAAATTCAAGTCTGGTTATGTCAGTACGCAGCTTGCAAACCTTTCTTCGGCCTCCCACAGTTAAAGGACAAAGTCCAAGCTCCTTTGACATTTAACGTCCTTCGCAAGTGCAAAGTCTGCTTTGCAAGCTCATCTCTTATGTCTCCCTGATATGTACTCAGTGTTCCAGCAACAAAGCCAGCAATTGTGTAGCCTCCTCCTGGATCTACTGTGGTCTTTTCGGGCTAGTTAGGCTAATTTTTTCTTGCTTGGAATGACCTTGTTTCTCTGTCTGGGAAATTACAAGGTGAAGCTCAGCTATCTTTGTAACACAGCTTTCTAATCTGCACATTGTACTTCCTTAACATCACATGCACAGTGATGTTGATGTGTTCATGCAGTCTCTATGACTATATTGCCTATCAAACTGGGACCTTGCTTAGGGCTTTATCTGTTACCGGAGTCTACTATAGTCTTCATCTGCCTCTATAACCAATGTCTATTGAATGATTTAATGTATTTATGATATACCATATTGCTTTTAAGGTAATAGATATTTTTATATTATGTTAAAATCATATGTGGGCTCTTGTGCATATAGACAACACAAATTAGAATCAGTGGGTTATTTATAAAAATAGTCTCAGCAATATGGCTGCCTAAACATGAGCTGAACAAGGACAACACACTAGACATGCTAAGGAGAGCTCAACCATTCACAGAGAACTACCAGTAGCTGAGAGATGCTGAGAGGAGGAGAATTAGTCTTCCCCATGGAACAGCACACGATCAAACACTCAGGGCTCAGCCTTGACCAGTTATATATAGGTAATGTAATATAGACTGAGCAGACTATACTAAGATATATATACACACACATGCCTGTGATAGCAAAGAGGTATATACAGAAGGGCTTAGAAGGAGGAAAAGAGGAAATGATGTAATTAATTTATAATCTTAAAAATAAAACAAATAATTAGAAAATAAAGATGCTAGGTGAATCTGACATGCATTAAGGGTAAGAACAGATTGTGAATTATATCAAAATATATTCTATGCATATATGATATTATCAAAGAATTATTAATTCTTTGGTTAATATTGAAAATCATATAAGGGCCCAGGGAAATTTGATTACTTCATATTGGGTAGTCATTATTTTTATTTCCAGTGCAATCAACAGTACTGCTATAATTACATGTACAGGGGAACATTTAGGGAATGCCATGTAAAGGAAGACACGCAGGTCACAGAGACACTGATCACGTCCTGTCTGCTGCTACTATTACTACTTGCTCCCAAATGTTTAACATCTTCCCCTATTTCTTCTCTCTTTGTACATACTCGAGCTTTTAGTTTTTCCTGTGGATTAGAAGCCAAACATCAGAAAACAATAGAATGTTTTGGATCAATGCTTAAAAATAGAACATGTATTCACGGAAGCACCATTTAAAGTTTTGCAGGAAGCTTCCTAAAATGTATTTGTTGTGCCTACGGCAATGAACTGAGTATCTGGACAATGTGTATATCTATCGTTCAACCTGGATGACAACTAATGTGGTCATTTCATGCAAAATCATAGTAAATGGATAACATTAAAATATGATAAGCCCTCATAATCTTGATTAAATAGTGCAATTTTCTGGTAACTTGAGCATTGTGAAGCCATCTTGCTTAAAAATAAAAAGTGACTCCGACAATGACCTTATCTTATTGTAGTATTGAGATGAAATGAAAAAAAAATGTATCCCCGAGTACTCTTTCTGGCCTTACACCCCATTCGTGGCACTAAAATGATAGGTAGGAAGTAAACCGTGTGTGCACCACTTACGTCGGAGGCTGTTTGTAACAGTGCCCACTCATCCATGGGCATTGCTCATCAAGCACGCATCCAAAGCAGCCAAGACTCTCAATACATGCAGAAGTTGTTGCTACTGACTTTGAGAAACAACTATTGGTAAGAAATCACAGTAGGCCTTGGAGAAAATATCTATTTTTTCATTTTACTCTAGAGAATAAGAGTGCACTTTCAAATAAGAAAGTGCTGAAGTGAAGAGAACCAAGCAACCAAACATCAACTGGGTAAGGCGACACACACTCTGTGTGCTCTCTACGCCTCTTCCTACTTGGCGAGGGTGGAACACTGCACTTCCCTTCAGTTGATGTGCAGCATGTAACTTACATCGCTGTCACTGTCAGATGTTCTTCATGAAGATTTCAGTTATGGACTGAGGAATCTGGAGCTCTTCCTTTAGAGAGAGGTCTTCTGACAAGCTTTGTGGAGCTGATAGCTGGTCCTTCTGGAACTGCCTGGCAGGGAGACGTGGTGCTAATCTCTAAGCACTGGGTGCAGCTGCAGTGTTCTATCAGAGCACTTGGTGATGTAGTTGGACACAGTTCAAATCTGCCTTGCCCGTAGGGTGAGGTAGTGGCTAAGCCCTGTGCTCTAGCCCTTTTGGAGATTGATGAGCTAACCAAACTCCCTCTGCTGTTTTCGGTTTCTGGCCAAGAATTCTACCTCTCTTTCTTGTACCAACCACACAGTCTCTGCTTTCTGGTATATTCTAAACAGGGAGATAGACATTATACAAGTGAAATAAAAATCACTCGCTGTAACCACAACTGTGGAATTGCAACAGCAACAACAACAACAACAACAACAACAAAGTGGTCCCTTTGAAGGGAGTGCATTTTTAAGCTGGGGGACCCTACCTTTTCTGTTGCCCACAGAGTGTGATGATTACGGCAGTTTAATGCAAAGGATGCTAGAGTCGGCCTGATAATTATGCATACTCCATAGCCAGACTATGACATAATTGCCTGAATTCTAAGATAGGAAATGTTTTTGGTTTCAAGGTCTCTAATGTCTCTTCTCTGGTTACAAATTAGCTCCAGGTCAACACAGGTATAAAAGTAAATGATGTGTGTGCCACATCCACCGGATGCTCCTTAGCACTTTACAGCACACACTTTTACAGGTTCACGGAGTTGATTCACTAGAATCAGTACATTCCCTAGGTACCTTGGCACTCAGCTCTGTTCTAAAACACTGTTTGCTAAAGGAGCTCAGAGGTTATATGGAGTATATGCAAAGATTAGGTGTTTAAACCAGACAGGGTCCCGGCACTAGGAAGCGGGCACAAGTCCTCATACTTAACCAAGAATTAATCTCCAATTGGCATCGGCTTGCCAAGAAAAAAATGTTGACTCCAACGGCGTCCTCACGGGGTGTATTAAGCCCACTGAACAGTAGGCTGTATGTTCATCAGTGGGTGGCTAACACTAAAGGAACTCAGTGGTATTTGGGGAGGCACTTTTTTTTTTCTAACTGGTCTGTTTGTAGCACGTGGTTTCCAATTTTGTATTTTTGTGGGTTATGTGTATGCTTGTGTTTCTTGCATTTTTCTCTATTAATTTCTTTTTAATTTTGCTTTGTGTTGTTTTGCCTGTTTTTTTCTACAGAGAGAAAGAAAAAAGGCACAGGGCTGGGTAGGTGAGCTCTGGTCTTAATCCATATTCTATTGCTGTGGAGAGGCACCATGGCCACCGCAATTCTTACGAAGGGCAGCATCTCACTGGGGCTTGCTTGCAGTTTTAGAGGGTTAGTCCATTAAGCGTGGTGGCACATAGGTAGGCATGGTGTTGGAGGAGCAGAGAATTCTACATCCAGATCTGCGGGCAGCAGGAAGACAGGAACACTCCTTGGTTTGGGCTTCTGAAATCCTAAGGGCCACCTCAGTGACACGTTTCCTCCAGCAAGGCCACACCTAATCTCTCTCAAGTAGCACTACTTCCTGATGACCAAGCATTCAAGTACTTAAGCCTACGGGGGTCATTCCTCTTCAAACCACCACGGGGGTGGAAGATCTGGGAGGAGCTGGGGGAGAAGAAGCTGTGATCAGAATATGTTGTATGAAAAAAATTATTTTCAATAAATAAAGAGAATAGCAATCTGATTTTAAACAATTTTATACATCTTTGAAACAAAAAGTCCACTGTAACTGAGCTTTCTCACCGTACTCAAATTTGGAATAAAATAAATTTCAGATAAAAAATATCTGGTATGATTGTTAACAGACTTACTTCTTCACTAATATTAACAAAAATCTCTATCTCTATGTGTATGTGTATTTTTAAATATAAAAAGCAAATGTATTTGATCAAATGTAGAATTCTAGATGTAAAAAGGAACTATTTGTATCTCGTTCTTCCATTTATTACTTCTATGATCAGGATAATGCTACTAATTTTTCTGAACATCATTTTGTAATGAAGTAATAACTCCGCTTAGACTTAGTGAGTATAACTTCTTTTTATATTATTGTTATTGCTACCTCTGGGTTCTGAGAAATTCTGGAAAGTAAATATTCATTTCATTAATTTTCTGAGAAGTTAAATATTTATCTGTATCAGGTGTTTATGTCAATTATGACATTGGATCTTAACAGCAAACATAAATATCTAAAAGTACAACTGGAACAAAGAAACATTTCTAAAAACTTATTGGATAAACTCCTGTTTTTATCTCACCTCTAAAATGATTCTAGCAAAAACTTGAAATCAATTTTTAACATCTTTATTGAGTCTTTGAAAAGGTCATACAATGTATTTTTGACTATATTTACCCCAACTCCTTCCCCTAACTCCTCCCAGGCTCACCTCCACCCCTGTCAACTCTGCGGCTTCCTTTAAAAAGAATAACCAGTCAAGTCCAATTTGAGCAGCTCATACAGTCCTGGGTGTGGGCCATCCACTGGGGCCTGGTTGGCTACTGGAGCCACACCCTTAAAGAAAACTGACTTTCCCTCCCTGAGAAGCCATCAACTGTCAATAGCTCCTCAGTTATTCAGAGAATATATTGAATTATTCTGAACTTATGCTAGGAAATGTTAAAAAAAAAAAAAAGAAATTAATTTAGTGACATTTTGAAATCCAAAATCTTTTTAAAAACTTATTTATTTTTAATTTATTCACTTTACATCCTGACTGTAGCTCCATCCCCTGGCTCCTCTTGGTCTCATCCTCCCTTCCTTCCCCCCAACTTCCCGCCTCCCCTAGTCCTGAGACAGGGGGAACCCTCCTCACCTACCATCTGACTGCAGCCTATCAAGTCTCATCTGGACTGCCTGAATTCTCTTCCTCTGGGGCCTGGCAAGGGGGAAGTGATCAATGGGTGGGCAACAGAGTCCATGTCAGAGCAGCCCCTACTCCCAACATTAAGGGCCTCACATGGAGCAGGAGATCTAGGTCCTTGGTTGGTACATCAGTCTCTCTAATCAATCAAGTGAAAGACTTGAATGAAAAAAAAAACCTTCAAGTCTCTGAAGAAAGAAATTGAAGAAGATAGAAGATGAAAAGATCTCCCATGCTCATGGATCGATAGGATTAACATAGTAAAAAATGGCCATCTTACCAAAAACAGTCTACAGATTCAATGAAGTTCCCATCAAAATACCAACACAATTCTCAATTTCATATGGAAAAACAAAAAACTCTAATAGCTAAGAGAATGCTGTACAATAAAAGATCTTCTGGAGGTATCTCCATCCCTAATCTCAAGCTGTACTGTAGAGCAACAGTAATAAAAATGGCATAGAAATCCAAAATCTTTCTGACTGACAGAGGTCAAGGCAAACACTAATAACTGGAATACAAAAAAACCTAGTTAATGAGTCATTTTAGTAACAATAAATCATAAATCAATCTTAAAATTTTTACTCTTACTTGTGAATCATTTTAAGCCCTAGGAAACATACCTAAAATAATATGGCCTTGCTATGATCAGCTATTTTTTTCTTTTATCCTTTTAAAATAAAAAGAAGGAAAGCTTTTCCCCCATTTTCCTCCATCTGTTTTTGCCTCTCTTCCCAGATGTTATCATTTCTGTTGATATTATTTCTGTTGATCATTCCTATGATATATAACTGGTAATTGGGATATCTATATGTACATACAGCTGTTGTTTGTGGATTCCGTACTTGTACCTTTGTCTACTCAATCAAGCTTGCTTGTGCTTCAAAGTCAATAGTCATTGGCCGACGTGTGCACAGTGGTGGACATGATACATCCTCCTCCCTTCTTGGGTCAGCTGTCATCCTGCGAGCTGTGTGGTGCCAGGCTCTACACGTTTTTGTGCACTTTGTTGATGATTTATTCACTTAGAGTGTAACCCAAGTGGCACTGAAGTGTTCCTAAGTGCAAGGAGGCTGTGCTGCACCTCATGGAGAAAATATGTGTTGGATAAGCATTGTTAGGCACGTGTCCCAGTGGTGTTCATCATAAGTTCCATGTGACACACCTACAAGTGTCTTTAAATAGACAGCATGTAAGACAAAAGCTATGTTGACGAGTTAATTAAAATATGACGGGAGCATTTCAGGTACCCAGCCCTGTATTTCCCCTAGGAGCAATGGTTCAGTTATTGCTAATCCTGTGCTCATAGAATCTTCATAAAACAAGCACAAGTAATGAGAATTAACTGTATTTGTAATTAATACATGGTGTTGTTGATAATATTTCAGGTTTGGATCCTATACCATATTCTGTTTATCCTTTGGATACGTTCTTCAGCCAACAGTATTGGCGAGATTTACACCTGAGGGTGGGAGTGATGGCCCAGCTAAAAGTACCTGCTGCTCTTGCAGAGGAGTTCAGTTCCCAGCACCCATTTATTGGCTCGCAACTGTGATTCCGCTTGCAGAGGCTCCCGCTCCTCACTCTGCCCCTGTGGGCACGAGGCAAGCACACGGGTGCACAGCACACCGGCAGGCACAACACTCACATACACAGAAATTAAAGATAAATGCACAACGAGTCTCTGTTTCCCTCCCCATTTTGACTGCAGTGTGCATGTGAAGTGGTGGCTGCCGTTACCACATTTCCTGCAGATGCATCACTGTGCTTTGTTCACACTCACCTTCACACTAACGTCTCGCTCTTTGCTTCATCTTTTCTCTTCTCCTTCTTTTTCCTCTCTCCTCCACTACTCAGTCACTTCCTCAGTCCCGGCTCCTTCATGCAGAAGCTGAAGCTTCAGAATTCCACTGTTGAGGAAAACCCACAGTTTATTTCTCCTTACCATTAGACTATTGAGGCAAATAATGCTATAGAAATAGACTTGCAATGCTATTCTGTGGATTATGCATAAATGCGCGTAATTCTGATGTGTTTCTGTAAGATATGAGCTACTTAGACACTATTATTTCAAAGGGCTCAAATGTGGTACCCTAGCTTTAATTTGCATGATGGATGCTTTCCCAGCATTTTACCTCTGTCAACGAACTTACCAATGAATTCCACTGCTGCACAACACAGGTTGGATGACAATACATGGCCCTGTCTCTAAGTAATAAGTAAACAAACAAACACTGCTGTTATGCTTGAAATTGTTGACTTTCTATTGGCGTTTCATAGCAAAGCATATTAAATTGAATCAGATCGAATTAGTTAATTATTACAATAATTATTCTGATGAATAATTCTTAGACCATATTTATGCTTTGACAATATTATACATGTATACAATGTGCTTCGATCATATTTGTCCCCTTGTCAGTCTCTAACCTACTCCTTCTAGACCCCTTTGGGGTGCACTGGGATTAGGATGCTTTTCCTATCTTGTCTGGTTTTCACGTGGCTTCTGGTGATCTAAACGTGAGTGAGTCACCAGGCTTGCACAGGGGGCTTGTACCCACTGAGCTATCTGCCCAGCCCTGAAGAATAAGTTTTAATATGTGGCTACTATTTATTCAGTGCACAATCTTCTTGAAAGTTGCATCTTAGAATGACCACATCTGGGACTGGAGAAGTAGGTCAGTTGCCATGCAAAGATGAGGATCTGGGTGTGATCTCCAGTGCACATGAAAGCCAGACACAGTGGCATGTGTCTGTAGAGGAGCAGAGACAGAAGGGTCCCTGGGGCTTACTGGCCAAGTTTCTTCCTGAATTAATCTGTGAGCTCCAGGTTCAACAAGAAACCCTATCTCAAAAGGCAAACAAACAAGGTATAACATAATTGAGGAAGACACATGGTGTTGATCTCTGGCCTCCACATGTATGTACACAAACATGCATATATGAACACATGCATATGCCCACACATACAAAGAATAACTTTAAAATAGCCAATAAATCTAATTTGCTATTTTAGGATGTGCTATAATAATTCATTGAAATTGATAACTTTTCCGATCTTCTATTCTCTTTGGCTCTCCTGCATGGCTTTGCCTAATATTTTTATTAATAAAATATTCTTTTCATAAATGTTGACCTGATAAATGCAGAATAAATTATGGTAAATGTACTGCTTTCTATATTATGATACTTTTTGAAATAAGATGGTTGAAAAAATCAATGAAAAGAAATTAGAAATAAAACAGCAAATTTAATTAAATTTCATTGAAAGATTTATATTTTGATTGCCAAATATGGAAAAAATCTTATAATACATATCATATTTATTGGAAAAATTAAGTTTTCAGGTGGGGATCAGAAATAAGGAAAGGAAATCTACAAACTCCATTCTAATCTATGGTGCACACAGGTCATATCCACTGTGACAAGGCAAGGAAATTAATAGAAGAGAAAGAGTTGAGAAGAAAGAAATAAAACATGTAACTTGTAGGCAATAAAATTTCAATTTTAAAAGTAAGTAATACATAGGAAAATGTCAAAAATAAGTTGATTTATTAAGATATTAGATTCTAAGTCTATATACAGAAATCCACTGTATTTCTGTGTGTTAGAGGTAAGCCACAGTCTCGAGAAATGCTTCACCAATTAATAATGTTTGCTGCAGAGGCCCCAGGATTGGTTCCTAGTTCCCAAATGGCTGCTCACTTACATAACTTCAGTCCAGTGGGCAGTCTACTGCCCTTTTATGACTTCCTTGGATACCAAGCATACAAGTAGTCTACGTACAGACATGCAGGCAAAATATTCATACACATAAAATAATAAAACACTTTTTAACTTAGAAAAGATTAAGATGTGAGGAAATGAAAAAGCTGCATTATATTTTACACTGTAAAATGATATTATCTAAGAATAAAGTAATCAGTTCAAAGCTCTTTTTGTTTTTCTTTTTTTCTTTTTTGGTTTTTCGAGACAGGGTTTCTCTGTGTAGCCTTGGCTGTCCTGGACTCACTTTGTAGACCAGGCTGGCCTCGAACTCACAGCAATCCGCCTGCCTCTGCCTCCCGAGTGCTGGGATTAAAGGCGTGCGCCACCACACCCGGCCTCAAAGCTCTTTCAATTTTCTATTGTACTTTTCAATTCATATGTTACTTAGAAACATATTGTGCAAGGCAAAGTATGGGGGAGGATATTGCCATAAATTCAACACAGGGATATTCTACACTGAGTTCTAGGTCATCCAGGGCTATGTAGTGAAATATTGTTTTAAAAAACAAAAGAAACATACTAATTTTCAAATATGTGGGAATGTTCTTTTTTCTCTGAATTAATTTCTTGCTAAAAACAAATACGCTAATAGTTTCATTTTTTCTGAGTTTGTATATTACTAATGTAATTATGACAATAACTCAAGTTGACTTTATTTTCACTGATAACAATTACCTGTTTGTTCTATTTCTATTTGTGTGTTTGTTTATTTAGAAGCAGGGTCCTTCTGTGCAACTCAGACTTGCTTTGAACTTGCAATTTTCCTTTTTCAGCTTTCTGAATGCTAAGATTGCAAGCAAGTGCTTTCATATCCATCTCTGCCTGTACACTTTTTAAAAAAATATATTTTATTACTAACCATCTCTTCTGTTTTGTCTAATCTATTTATAGCATTTTAATTATAGCAAGTATTTTGTAAAATTAATATGCGCTGTAGAGAGTTTCATGTTTCTTTAGAGATTTATTTTCCTTCTTGGGGCAAATTTAGGCAAAAAGTGACCTTCAGTCTTCCGGGTGCTAGTATCGTCCCAGCTTTAACACACACAGTGGACTCTTGGGCAAATGTCTCAAGGGAGAGTCAGAGGACAAGGGTCACGTTTCCCAGACTCCTTGTCTTTCCAGCTCTGCTGGATTTCTTCATTCCTTCATTCGTCTGTTAGTTTGACCCATTATTTTTACTCCTTCTAATATTTATACTTCACTACTGACTTCAATCATCCCCTGTGACTCTCCTAAAAGCCAGCAGTCTCCAGTTTTTATCAGGTGCAAGCCAGCCCTCGAGGTCGTCCCTACCAACAGTTCCCTTCTGGTGGACGCTAGGATAACCTACCTTTCCGACCCTTCGCACTTACCCCCACTGGTCTAGCCTTTGCTAATCTCCTTGGCTATTCTTTTAAATCTCAGACTTTCCGGGTGAGTTGTTGAGCATGGGCATGCTCCAGAACCCTCCAGAGCAGACAGCGCTGTGTCTGTGCATAGGGGCTCAGTGAATATTGTTCTTAGATAAGCAAATGAGTGGCAGTTGGTATAATTTTCTAGACCTGGGGAGCACTTGCCATTTTTTTGTTTCTCAAAAGATGATCAGAACTAAAAAACAAACTTTGGGAGACGGTGAAGCATGAAGACGTTTTCTGCCTTGGCTTTTTCTTTAGTATAAAGTTATTTGAATGATGTGTAATTATTTCCACATCCTTGGAGCCCACGATAGGTCCTGGTACAAGGATGAATGGGGCATCTTATTAGGATGTGTGCCTGTTTCTTGCATCTTGATTAGACGTTTGAAAATTTGTGTATGTGAATAGATAAGTCATCGATTTCACTCGCTTTGCATACTTTGTTTTATTTTACTGATGATATCTGCAGGTGTTCAGCGTCCCAGGTAAATATATCAAATAATCTGAGAGGACTGTATTTGCATAACTGAAATGTGGGCTATGTGATTTGCACATGTCTACCAGCTTCTGGCCAAACCCTAACCAAACACACACACAACAAGGAAATCGGCTGAAGACTTTTTTCTTTCTTTCTTTTTTTTTCTTTCCTTCTTTTCTTCCTTCTTGGGCTGAAGTTTTTAAGGCCCTTTCTTTAACATATGTCCAATTTCAGCCTTATACCTAATTATAAATTTTCAGAGCTCTTGTCAACTTTATTTCAAGGTATGCACAGAAAGGAATAGTAAAGCCAAATTCTCTATCTATGAATTCAAGACTACACTAGGTTTTTCCTTTGTATTTAAACATAAGAAGAGAATTTTCCATGCTTGTGGCTCCAGAGAGGATGAGGAAATGCCAATAGGCGGATTGGTAATGCGATCACTCAAAACTTGAGGTTTCCTTAGGAAGTTGAAACGGGAGGATTTTTTGATTCCCAGAATAGATAGATTCATAGTAAGACCCTCTCTAAAACTAGAAAACCAGCCAACCACTCCCTGCTTCCTAAAAAAAAAAATCATACACCATTCTCTTTCTAAGAATTTTATATTGTACTCCAGTTACTAAAAAGAGTGTGATTCATATAGACAATAAAACTGCATAGCGCACTAAAAAGTTTAATTTTTTAATAGAAATTGGTTTTGAGACTGAAAATATTGTAAAATTGAAAGTTAAGTGAGGGAGGAAAATATGTCGATAGATCTGAAAATCAAACAGAGGAGATGTTAGAACCTAAATGCTCAGTTCGACATTTAACTATGTTTCTACAGTTTATTTTTGAGACTAGGCAGATGCTAATTGGGAGAAACATTTTGTTAAGAGGGAGACCTCTCTGTGCCGTCCATCATGTATGCCAAGGCCTTGAGGATTCTGATAGAGCGTTCTGTAGCTGGGCTTTCCCTGAGGAGGCCACTCACCGGCTAGGTAATTTGGAACATTAAGTTGCTTGATTTCCCTAGACTGCAAATTTTTAATTTGTTATATGGATATTATAATGCGCATTTCACATGTTGATGCTCAAAATAAAATGATATGCCTCCTGCTTGTAAACTCATAAGCATTAAAGTGCCTGTGAGGTAAACTATAGTGGAATAATTAAAAGCTGCCATTTTGGAGGCTAGGTTAGCCTAGGTTACAATACAACTGACAATGTAACTACTGCTGTGGCCAAGTTACCAATTTGCTGAAATCTTCGGTTTCTCACACAGAGAGAACATGCCACTCCCATCTCTTTAGGAACTGTAGCACATATGAAATTGTAGGTAGTAAATATCCTACACTCATTATTCAAATATAGTATTTATGAAAATGTATGAAATAAATATGGGCCTGGTAGCACACTCTCCCTTCATCCCAGCACTCGGGAAGCAGAGGCAGGCAGATCTCTGTGAATTCCGAGGCCAGCCTGGCCAACAGAGAGAGTTCCAGAGCAGCCACAGACACAGAAAGAAACCCTGTCTCAAACAACCAAATCAGAACAACAACAACCAAGTGTGTGAAATACATAGTAACTAAGGATTGTAACTTCTGGTCATCGTCACTCTGAGGAGACCGTCATGGAGCTCTGTAGGAATAGCACCCTGGACCAATGCACTCTGGGAATAAGGTACCGGAGAAACTTAGCCTTTCAAGTGCTTACATAAGTGTGACATTTTGTTAGTTTCCTTTTTCCTTTTTTAGCAGAGGAACACAAATGTAAATTTTTATAAAATTTAGAAGTTATAGCTTTAGGACATTTATTTAAACTGCCCAGTGTGTGAGAAAGTAATATCCCACTCTCCACTCTACTATGGAGAGTGTTCTGTCCATTGTCTAGATCTGGGTAGGGGTTTAAGGTTTACCGCCTGTATTGTCCTTGGCTATACAGGGGGAGGTAATCCCCCTCAGGAACAGTCATAGGGGAGGGGAATAAGGGGAAAATGGGAGGGAGGGAAGAATGGGAGGATACAAGGGATGGGATAACCATTGAGATGTAACAAGAATAAATTAATAAAGGAGAAAAAAAATAAACTGCCCAGTGTATGTTGACGATAGTCTAGAACTGGCTCTTGTTTACAGACACAGTAATAATAAACTAATTTTCCTTCATTCTTCTTTGCTTAGTCATAGTAAATGAAGTAATTACCAGATAAATGTGAATTTTAAAATATTTTGTTTTTTATAATAAGAAAGTACTTTAAGATCTTTGCTTAGATCAAAGTAAATATCAAAAATATACGGGCCACTGTACTGTCCGTCTTTCCTTAACAATTAGAGTGGAATATTTTTGTAGAAAAATTTCAGGAGCCAAATCGAAATGAGTTGAACCTCATTTAATCTAACTGATAAATGTTAGTTTCTAATTAAATTTTATTTTATTTTTGTATTTTATGTGCACAATTTCTCAGCATGTGCCCCTGCATTGTGTGTGCGTTTATTGTGCCGGTAGAGGCTAGAAGAGGTTGTTGGGTCCCCTGAAAGTGGGGTTACAGGTGGTGGTGAACTGCCATGTGGGTGCTGGGAATTGAACCTGGGTCCTCTGGAAGAACAGCCAGTGCTTTTAACTGCTGAGCCCTGTGGATAGCCTCACGTTTCTAATTTTTAAAAAGTCATGTTTTCCTTTTATATATTGATTATTGTTTCTGGGACCAGGCATCAAAGAGTAAAAGACAGAGAGAAGATAAAACCATCAACCTCTACGCCATCATTGACAAGAAAACAAAATCCTTCACCATAATCCCAATAATTTAGCAACAGTAAAAACTGGAACTAGATTTGATCTCCAGTTTAGTAATAGAGTCTCCAAATAAAAGCTTTGCTAGTGTCAATATAAGAATAATACCTCAGCATAAGGTTTGCACCGTGCCAGACACTTCCAAACTGTATGAGCAGGCCTTCCTGGGGGAGTTGGTGCATTTGGCCTCTGAAACATATCAGCTTCTGAGACTGAAGGAAAAAATCCAAAGGTAGATTCAGATATAGGCACCTCTGAGGGTGTGTGTGTGTGTGTGTGTGTGTGTGTGTGTGTGTGTGTGTGTGTGTGTTTAGGGCCCTCTTAGCAAAAGGTGAGGTGAGATCTCAGTTACAGGACTCAAGAACAATCATCTGAAAGGAGACAGGAGCGAGAACAGAACCACAGGCTTAGGGGGAACACTTACCTTAGCACTTGAAAGAGCTGCTCTTGTGGTATTTGATACTAATACAAGTCGCAAACTCAGGGTTAACCAGAGGCCAGGTCTTACAGAGCAGTAGGCAAAAGATTAGGGCAGCAGAGGTTAAGGCAAATGGCAAGAGAAAGACAGAAGTGGGCCCTTGAAATGCAGCCCGGGAGACAGAAGGAAGTCACCCTTAGAGGGACCAGGAGGAAAAGGAAGCAAAGCCAGGGCTCCATTCCATGGTACCATTTCCTCAGCGTGTGATTTTGTTATTTCATGGAAGACTTTCCCCAGTGAACACCAGGAATCAATTTGCTCAATTAATTTACAGAATATTGACCAGCCAACCCAAGCCATTTCAAATAAATATGCATCTCCTGTGGTACACTTGAGAGAATTCTTTCAGCTAACGTTCAATCTCACGTGTCAATCATGAGTCATTAAACACAGGGCTCACATAATTTGGAAACAATTTTATACAAAAATAAGGGCTCAGTCTACTCAATACGCATGGAGTCTACTGAGGAAACCAAGAAATTCATTTTATGAAGCGATGGACACTTTGTCCAACGCATGCTCCTTGAGTGGCATGTCACAGGAGGCTCCACTCTGGTCCCACATACTAAACTTGATTTGATTTGATGATTTCTTCAACAGAGATTCTATTTTAATATGTGATGGAAACAAAGTGAATCTGTGGAAAGCTTTTCAGGGTGGCAATTCTGAGGTTCTTAGTTTACTTCAAACCACAGGTCTGGCTATTATAACGTGTATGGAAATAAGACTGGAACTGAGCCCGCACACCACAAATGATGAAAATGCAGCAAGCTATACAGATGATTTGGTGCAACTGGTTTACAGTTCAGGAACTGGGAAGCTGCTTGCAATCCAGATGGCGCATCGGACTTAATCATCTTACCACTGGCCAGCAGCAGAGAGTCGTTAATTCCTGACTTGTAAATGCTGGTCAGGATTTTTTTCTTATTTTCTTTTTCTTACAGATTCTGTTTACCCATAAGCTCTGCCTATGTGGCTGTCTGCTTTGCCATGTATAACTATGTTCCTCTCCTCTCTTTTCCCCTCCCCTCCCCTCCTCTACCCTAACCTGCCGCTCAGCAGCCTTGACTCATTTACCTACACAGCAGAAAAGAGAGGTTTAGATTCTGTCTTCAGCATCCGCTGTTTCCTACTGTGCAGGAACAAGAGATGAGGTGTCTAATAGAGAGGATGGGGAGGAGCAATTGCGGTGAGGTTGGAAAGGGTTTGGGACAACAGCCCACGTGCAGATGCTTACATGTTCCTGGGTGTCACCCAAGTAAACCTTCATTGCATTCTTACAGTGACTTTCAAGTGTGGATGTGAGAAAAGTTTTGTGCTCAAGATGGCAGAAACCCATGTGCCCGTGACCAGAGACGAGGACAAACACAGGACCCCTGAGAGGTTACAAAGCAGGAGCAAAAGTCACTGTTCCCCACAAAGGAAAAATCAGGTGTATGCCTCTATTAATTAAAAGTGTTAAGAATAAAAATGTATTTTGCTATGACTAGTCTTTTCCTGATTTAAACACAACCTTTTCTTATTTACCAAATAGTTGAGTTGGTAGGTCAACTTCACTCATACAATTACTTTGTCATTTTCCATGGAAATTTTTAGAAAGTTAGAAAATACGCATATTAAAACATTTGTATGCCTTCCCAAACATCCCTGAAATCTTTTTCTTTTCTTTTTCTTTTTCCTGGTTTTTCCAGGCAGGGTTTCTCTGTGTAGGCCCGGCTATCCTAGAACTCACTTTGTAGACCAGGCTGGCCTCAAACTCACAGAGATCCACTTGCCTCTGCTTCCTTGAGTCCTGGAATTAAAGGCGAGCACCACCACCTGGCCTTCCTTAAAATCATACATTGCTTTAAAACTTCTAAGCAAATAAATTTCACTCAGTCTCATCCAGTGACATTAAATCATGTGTTCTATTACTTTTAGACTGAATTTTTTCCTTAAAAAATATGCTGTCTTAAAAGTAAAATTTTATTATTAAAAAAATCATCATGGTCATGAAACTAGAAAGCGTGTGTATAAAGGATCTTCGGGAGGAGGGACAGTAGACCACAGCTGATCAGATGGGGAGGGGGAAAGGGAATATGGAGAAGAAAGGTTAGATGGGAGGGTAGGGAAGAGAAAGGGGAGGAGTCAGAGGAATCGCTAACACTAAGAATGTTGCAGAAATCCATATGGAAATCTATTATTTGATAAGCAACACACACGGAGTGGAATAGCTGGGTCTTGAGGAAGCCCTATTCCCATTTTTCTGAGATAGCACCAGATAGATTTCCAAAGTGGTTGTACTAGTTTGCATTCCCACCAGCAATGAAGGAGTGTTCCTCTCTCCCCACATCCTCGCCAGCATGTGGTGTCGCTTGAATTTTTGATCTTAGCCATTCTGATGGGTGTAAGATGGAATCTCAGAGTTGTTTTGATTTGCATTTCCCTGATGACTAAGGAGGTTGAGCATTTCTTTAAGTGTTTCTCAGCCATTTGATATTCCTCTGTTGAGAATTCTCTGTTTAGTTCCATGCCCCATTTCTCGATTGGGTTATTTGGTTTGGTGGTATTTAATTTCTTGAGTTCCTTATATATTTTGGATATTAGACCTTTGTCAGACTTAGGGTTGGTGAAGATCTTTTCCCAGTCTGTAGACTGTCGCTTTGTTCTCTTTACAGTGTCTCCTGCCTTACAGAAGCTTCTCAGCCTCATGAGGTCCCATTTATTAATTGTTGACATTAATGTCTGGGCTGTTGGTGTTCTGTTCAGGAAGTTATTCCACTCCTTGGAATATATCCAGAAGATGCTCCAGCACACAACAAGAAAATTTGCTCAACCATGTTCATAGCAGCCTTATTCATAATAGCCAGAACATGGAAACAGCCGAAGTGTCCCTCAATAGAAGAATGGATAAAGAAACTGTGGTACATATACACTATGGAATACTATTCAGCTATTAAAAACAAGGACTTCCCGAAATTTGTGGATAAATGGATTGAGCTAGAAATGATCATAATGAGTGAGTTAACCCAGAAGCAGAAAGACTCAAATGGTATATACTCACTTATATCTGCATATTAGCCCAAGGGGCATGTCCCACGAAAGCCTTCACTTACCAGGAAACTGAGACAGAGGAGAGGACATTCTAGTGGGATTCTAGATGAGAGAATCATGGGAGAAAGGCAAAGTAGAAGGACCCAGAGGGTCCTAGAAGCCTACAAGTAGAACATTATGATAGGCAGATTTGGGCATAGGGGTCCCGCTCAAACTAAGGCACCAGCCAAGGACAATACAGGCGGTAAACCTTAAACCCCTACCCAGATCTAGCCAATGGACGGAACACTCTCCACAGTAGAGTGGAGAGTGGGATATTACTTTCTCACATACTCTGGTGCCTCACCTTTGACCATGTCCCCTGGAGGGGGAGACCTGATGGCACTCAGAGGAAGGACAGCAGGTTACCAAGAAGAGACTTGATACCCTATGAACATATAGAGGGGGAGGTAATCCCCCTCAGGAACAGTCATAGGGGAGGGGAGTAAGGGGAAAATGGGAGGGAGGGAAGAACGGGAGGATACAAGGGAAGGGATAACCATCGAGATGTAACAAGAATAAATTAATAAAAAAAAAATAGAAATCAAAAAAAAAAAAAAGAAAGAAAAAGAAAAAAAAACAACAACAACAACAAAAAAATAAAATAAAAAGATAAGCAACACACACACACACACAGAGAGAGAGAGAGAGAGAGAGAGAGAGAGAGAGAGAGAGAGAGAATTAACTGGAGTTACTGTATAGAAGGCATTATGCTCATCCAAAAGGCCATAAGCTGCTAATTAAAAAGCGAGGTGCCAGGTATGGGTTACCTCCCCTTAAATCATTGGTCAGAGATGCCTCAGAGACAACCCCCCCCACAACAATACTGGCTTTTGTCAGTGCTCACGGTTACCTACCAGAGCATGATGGTAAGACCTTGTTGCTGAGGCTACCACGTACTTGGGCCATAGAACGTGGAGAGATCAGCTTTTATTATTCACTGGCCAGAAACCTTCCTTCCTGCTGGATATGTTTCCTATATCCAGAGGCGCCTTGAAGGCTGCTGGGAAAGAAATATCGACTCAACAGTGGTCTTACCCAGCTGGGAAACGGTGAGCTGCAGTGACGGTGGCCAGGCCAAATATGCCCATGAGTGCAAGTGGCGTGAATATTATGGGGAAACTGCACTCTGCTTGGATTTAAAGCGTACTCTATAGGAAGAAATGCTGTTAACCTGACAAAGAACCCATGGTGCGGAGCTCATGGGTCCCAGGGACCAAGGTGCTACTAGGCAACTATTATTTTGCTAAATAGACTAGCACCAAACTGCGCTGTAAGCACTTATCTCTATGCTGTCAGTGCAGCTCTCAGATGTTAGAAATGTGCACCAAATAGCGGTAAATGCCGAAATCTGTAACTGGTCAAAGCACAGAGAACTAATGTCTGTGGTGTGCTCAGCCATGGACAGACCATCTGTGTCACACTTCAAGGCTCTGGGGACATCACAGAAGCAGAGACAATGTAAGAAGAGCCAGAGGGATGCAAGGATTGCATCAAAACTTCTGGACATGGCAGGATGCATACACCCACGAGTCTCAGCAGCTGTGGTCGCCTGCACAAGAACTGATGGAGATTGAGACCGTCAGCACTTCAGCATGGAATGTGGGGGGCAATTCACAATCCCCAACCCCTCTCTGGGAGCTCTCTGCCACTGATGGCTGCTGAGAGAGGGGGAGTCAGTTCTCTCTAAGGGTTGCCTCTTGGCCTGTTGGCCATGTTCCTGTGGATGGCCCCACATTCATGGGGCATACGGGCAGCACAA
Source organism: Acomys minous (assembly GCF_964271855.1). Taxonomy (NCBI): domain Eukaryota; kingdom Metazoa; phylum Chordata; class Mammalia; order Rodentia; family Muridae; genus Acomys; species Acomys minous. The sequence goes on from NC_140486.1 coordinate 52,058,734, forward strand.
ACTGAACTCGGTGAGTTCTGTTTGAAAAGAGAAGAGGGTACGAAGTCAGATGAGGGTGGGAGCAGATCTGGAAGGGGTTAGGGGAAGGAGTGGAAGTGAAGATGATCAAAATACATTGTATGTATGAATGAAAGTCTCAAAGAATTAATAAAAATATTGTCTTTAAAATCAGCATGGATATGTTTTTTTTTAAAAAAACCTTACATTATGATGAAACTGGCTGAATCATTTCAATCATATTATTTACATAGTAGTTGGGAGCCTCCAGGCGACCTTCCTTGGTGTTTATTAGTTATGCTTAAGAGACATCTGAAAGAAAGGTTAGGCTTGTTATTCAGCAATGATCGGATAACCTGATGGGACAAAATGAAGCTGGCTATTCATTCCATCTTCTAAGAGGGACTGTATGAAAATGGAGTTTGGAGGGAACAAACTAACTAACTGCCTCCTCACCAGTTAAGGCTGAGTTAACAAGTCAAAGGCCTGGAGGTTTATTTGGAAGTTATTTTTAAGACGAAGTCAATATTAAGAGACATAAAGTTTTTCTTTAATACACAAAATTAGGTTTAATTACTTAACATGCAGGCTCATAAAGACGTCAACATTTGCCAGCCTGGGTTTTTTTTTCAGTAGACTTTCCAAGTTGTGAATTCCCCAGCACAGCTTGTTCCCTCTCAACAAGCCAAAAACCACACCGAGTCTGGCTCTCCCTGGAAGTCTGAACAGGACCATGGCAGGGCTCGGAGCACAGCTTCCAGGGTGTGGAGGCCCTTCCCATATCTGGAGATTGTTGCTAAAACCCACTGCTCACTCATACACATGATTCCGAGGCCTGTGGCCGGATCTGTGCTTTGGCCCACTTGTAGGGCAGAGGCTCAGAGGTCCACACAAAACTACTACTGCTGCTACTTACTGCAGACTCAGATACTTAAAAACAACAGGCCTAGAAAGCTTATTAGACTTCTAATATTAGATCCAGAACTATTATACTGTAACAAATCTACTGAGGAGTTCTCTTTGAGGAGTTGCTTGCTCTTTTCTTTTCCACGCTCTTTCAAACTGCTTACCGTGACAGCGGGTGGACATATGGTTGTAGCCGATGAGCCCCACAGAAGAGCACCGGAGGCCCATGAGCCGGGAGAGAAGGGTGGGAAATTAGCCCACATTTTGAAACCTACCTGAATCCCCTGCTTTCTGATTGCGTGGAGACGCTCTTGGATGGCACATGGCTCAGTTGAGTTGTCTTCTGGGCTGTCACGTCTGAAGTAGCAGTGCTCATCTGTAGAGACAGTTGTGAATGGTATTCATTGGCCTTGAAGAAAACCGAAGAAGACAGGAGCAGATCTGCACAGCTGTTTCTATCTTTTATGTAGGTTCTTTTCTGTGAGACATCTGACTTCCATTTTGAAGAGGTTCAAATTTACTAGAGAGATAAGACTAAAACTGCGACATTCGCTGCCTTGTGCTGTGAAAGAAAGTCTGATGTAAACAATTTAAAGGGAGGGTGTTTTGCTCAACAGTTTCAAAGATTTGCTCCATTGTGGAGGGGAGAGTGTGGAAGAATAAAGCTACTCACCTCACCGAGGACAGGAAGAACAGCAAAGCCTGGAAAGGGCTCTTCACAGACACACCTCCTGGGCCCTACCTCCTGTAAGCCGCCCTCACCATCCAGTTTCCACAACCTCCCAGCATTCTCTTCAGACTTTGAGTCTCTGGATGAATTGGACCATGCTCAGTTCCTATGAACTGCTTAGCTCTGAGCACCTGAGGATGCACCAGGTAGGTGCTTTTCTCATGTCCAAGACTGCTCCAAACCAGTCAAGTTGACGATCAAAGTTAACTACCATGAGTTTCATCTAGATCTACCAACTGCATTTTAATTGACAAGTATACACTATATTTTCACAATACCAAAATACACTGTGATGAACACACACACACTGTGTGTGTGTGTGTCTATGCGCATGCATGCACATGCTTGTGCATGGGTGTACACTGTGGATTGACTTAATCAATTTAACATGTCTATTATATTACATATTTAATATTTTTGTGGTGAGGAAATTTGAAGTCTCCTGTCAATTTTTTTTAGTACTCAGCATATCCTTGTTAACTATACTTAGCAGGTTGTATAATGGATCTCCTAAGCGTGATAGCCAAGTCAAACTGAAACTTAGATTTACCACTTGTTAACATTCTGCCTCATTTCTTTGGCTATTTTTATAACTCTTCTCTCTGTGTGTAATCAACATGCACATTTATTTATTTGCTCACCTATTTATCTATTAGAATGTTTGTAAGCCAGTTGTAATCCTTGTAACAGTCTATCCTCAAATACTTCAGGATGCACCCATCAGACCTATTTTACTTGTTGTCCAAGCCCTCTCGCCTCCCACCGCGCACCCACTCCCTCCAAATCTGATCCCCACCTTCGCTCTCTGCCACACCCTCTCCTACCCTGTTCCTTCTTTATCCACTTCCGCTGTCTATTCTATTTCCTTTTCTGAGTGGGATTCAAGCATCCTCCCTTGGGCCCTCCTTGTTACTTAGCTTCTACAGATCTGTGGATTGTAGCGTGGTTATCCTGGATGATATGGTTAAATTCCCCCTATAAGTGAGTACATACCATGTGTGTCTTTCTGGGTCTGGGTTACCTCACTCAGGGTGATCATTTCTAGTTCTATCCATTTGCCTGCAACTTTCATGATGTCCTTGTTTTTAATAGCTGAGTAGTGTCTCATTGTGTAAATGCACCACAGTTTTTTATACCCATTCTCTGGTTAAGGGACATCTGGGTTGTTTGCAGTTTCTGGCTATTATGAACAGAGCTGCCATGGAACGTAGATGATCAAATGTCCTTGTGGCATGGTGGGGCATCTTTTGGTTATATATCAAGAAGTGGTATAGCTGGTTCTTGAGGTAGCACTATTGCCAAATTTCTGAGAAACAGCCAGATTGATTTCCACAGTGGTTATACAAGTTTGCACTCCCACCAGCAATGTCCTGTCCCTTGAATTTTTGACATTAGCCATTCTGATGAAAACAGACTTGGCGGGAGCATGGTAATGAGGGTGACTCTAGCTGAGATTCCTAGCAGTGGATATGGAGACGGAAGTGGCCACCTCCAATATTCAGGCAGGACTGCCAGTGAAGTGAGGGGAACACCAACTCACCCACAAAACCTTCGACCCAAAAATTTCCCTGCCTACAAGATAGACACGGATAAAGGTGGAGGAACTGACCAACCAATGACTGGCCCAATTTGAGACCCACCCCATGGGGGAAAGCCAACCCCTGACACTATTAATGATACTCAGCTATGCTTGCAGACAGGAGCCTAGACCAATTGTCCTTTGAGATGCTGAGACCCATGGCCAAACATTAGGTGGAGCTGAGGGAATCTTGTGAGTTCGGGGAAGGATATTGGGACCTGAAGGGGACAAGAACTCCGCAAGAAGATAAACAGAGTCAGCTAACCTAGGCTTATGAGGGCTCACAGAGACTGAACCACCAACCAAAGAGCATGCACGGACTGAACCTAGGCCCCCTACACATATGTAGTTGATGGGCAGCTTGGTGTTCATGTGGGCCCCCTAGTAATTGGAGTAAGGCTGTCTCTGACATGGACTTCGTTTCCTGCTTTTGGATCACTTTCTCCCAGCTGGAATGCCTTGTTTGGTCTCAGTGGAAGAGGTTGTGCTTAGTCCTGAAATAACTTGATACGCTGAAGTGGGTTGGAAGATGGCTCCCCTTTTGTGAGGAGAAGGGGAGGGGGAGAGAGGGTAGAGGGTGGGAGGGTTGGACTAGAAGGAGGTGAGGGAGGGGCCTACAATCTGGATGTAAAGTGAATAAATAAGTAACCAGTGAGGAAAAATATATTTTACAACACTTTCCATACAAACACACGGACATGAGACCAAGCCCTTTTGCTCACACAAAAACGCATACATGGTGGTATGTACTTATATCCTAGTTTTGAGGAGCCAGCGATATGTAAATATCTAGGGTTCTCTGGCCAGCCAGCCAAACCTAGTTGGCAAGTTCCAGATCCCATGGAAAGATCCTCTGAAAAATCAAGGTGGAATGCAACTATAGATTGACACCCAAAGTTGACCTCCAACCAACCAACCAACCAACACACACACACACACACACACACACACACACACACACACATGCGCACATGGCTACATATAATAAACCATGAAATTTTTTGTATGATTCTTTTGTTCAACACAAGTTCATTTTCTAATTTCATTGCATTGTTCTTGTTTTTACCCTTAGGGTAAAATTTTAGATGTGAAGCTACTGGTTAGAAGGATAAATGTCTCCTGAACATCTACCTGGGAGAGCAGGGTGGAACTCTGCACCCTCAGCAGTGATGAGTGGGAGGCCCTGCCTCTGTGTGGTCAAGCTTCTCAAGTCTTATCAGGGTGATAGGTGAGAAATGATAACTTCACTTAAAGTGCATTAACTATGTGTAAAACTGAACCTTTTTCTACATGTAAAAGCTTTTTATGTACACCTTTTATGTTTGTTATCAGTACATGCTGATTACTCTAATGAATGAATTTTTTTCTTGTCATTTCCTCCACTCAGGAATTCTATTGCACGGGATAGCACAGCTCTTATGCGGACTGAGACCTGGGGTTACAGACAGTCGTGAGCTGCCACGGGAATTGAACCTGGGTCCTCTGGAAGACCCCTAAGCCATCTTTCCAGCCCCCCCCCCACTGTCTCTCTCAATGCATATTTGTCCTTGGTTTTTGCTGTTGGTATTTTTCTGTCATTGCCTGAATTGTTTGAGATATAGCCATAACATTTTGCCTAAGTGAAGTAATAGTGAATTTATGTGCATTGTGCTCTACTGTTTAAATCACTGATCTATCCACATTTTGTCCTTGTGTGTGGTATGAGGCATGGTCTCCATTTCCATATGGCTGTCAGGTTTCCACATGCTCATCTGTATCCCCAGTGTTGTGAGATGCAGCTTCCACGAAATAATGTATTTCCATTTGATTCTCTGTCCGAATCTTCTGTTCTTCTCGGTGGTTCTGAAGTTGCCATGCTAGGACCCGTCTAAGTTCTAAACCTGTCCCGTTCACATCTCTGGAAGAGCAACCAGTGCACCTTTCATTTCTCCCATGGTCAGCTCATCCTAAGCATGTCATTAACCCCTTTCTGGCCACAGAAGGGTTTCACAGCAGCGCTAGAGCTAACTCATAAGTTGCCTGGGGAAAAAGACGTTACTAGTTTTTATTGAGTGTCATTGCCATGCCATTTATAAATTACTCCCTGGAGAACTCACGTTTGAAAGCAGGGCTCTCTTGTGATGGCCACTTCCGCATCACCGAGGAGAGCCTGTGCTATTTTGTCAACGTTATTTCTTTCTATTTCATCTTGTACAGCTACCTGTGATTTTTAAGCTCCTCCCTTGAGAATGTAGTCCTTGTCTCAGGAGGGACACTGAACACAAAATGACCTTGAAAACTACACAGGGGTTTTCAATGGTTCGCTGGATATTTTTATATTGTGAGATTAATAAAGTTTAATAGGCATCTAAATGCACGTGTCTTTCCCACTGGCACTGGTACTAATACTCAGAGCAATAAAAGACAAACTTGATGTCTGCTACAAAGGGAGATCCATGCGTTAAAATATCAAAATGAACGTGTAAGTAGAAAGATGCATGGAAGGACGAGGAGGAAGATTACTGTGAAGATGTGTACAGATGTTCGACACGGCACTTTTCTGTCTAGTGAAAAATTATTTTAGTCAAAAATCTAAGTATATTTCTGTAGCTTTATCTTAAAGTGCATTGTTAATGCCTCTATGCCATTGATAATCACCTCCAACGGATCTCGAGAAGATACTTTTTGGCAAAACTTTCTTTGGAGGGTTCACACACTCACATGACTTCAGCCATTTTCCGTTAGCCAGCCTCTCCCAGGAGCTCAGCACTCCTCAGACTGTACATCTGCTGCCTCTGGTATCTGCTAGTTTCCCCTGACCCGTTCTACTGTTGCATTCAAATTCCCCATCTAAAACCAAGTTTGTTACTTTTTTTTCTGCAGTCTCAAATTGTATCCTTGGCAACGGCACTCCCCTGTTTTTCTTGAGCCATTTACGGCCAGCCAATTAACAAACCCACGATTCTTTCCTCATTTCTCACTTATGTTCCTTCAAAATACTCTTCAGATGATCGTGTCATCTGGTCCAGTAAGGCTCACAGCTTCACTGTTGTGGTGGAGCCCATAGCCCCTTACAACATATATATCCCACAAGCTGGTTTGCATTTTCAGATTAAGAACAAGAAAAGAGAGAGAGAGAGAGAGAGAGAGAGAGAGAGAGAGAGAGAGAGAGACACCCTGTAAGATTGTTTTCATAGATACTCAATCTATTTAAAATGTAACAGTGATTATAAGTTTTAAAGGAACTGCTGCAGTTCTAATAATCTATACAGTAACATGTTGAAGGCAAGGCCAGTTGCTTTGGCTAACACTCAGCGGTGTGCATTTTAGCTAACATTTTCCCATGTCATTTTCTTGCTATTCTCTGTACTTGTTAGACTGTATTTAAAGAGTATGCTGGAGTGGAACACTGGGAAGACACCACAGTGGGCAAAGCACTTTCCCTGCAAGTGCAAGGACCCGCGTCCAAATCCCCAAGACCCATGTAAATGCCAGGCCAGTGTGGTGGTCCATCTGTAATTCTACCACTTGGAAGGCAAAACCGGGGGGTCCCCAGAGCAATCTGGCTAGCTGGAAAAACCATATCAGCGAGAGCTCTGCGTTCAATGCAAAGACTTGGAGAATCGGTGAATAAGGCAGAAAGTGATAGAAAAAGATGACCACGCTTGTGAACGCACCTACCCCCATATACATGTATGACTACACACTTATACATGGGAACAACATGTAAGCTAAAAGGTATGCTGACCCAGGCTCTGCGTCTCCTTCACAGGGAGCTCAGCAGTGTTGTACTCACTCATTTTCCTGCTTCCAGCCTTTCATTTCGTCCCCTCTACAGAAGTTCTGCCCCTCCCTCAGAAGCAACCTGTGCTTCTTGGCAGGATCAAGACTGGACCCACTTTCAAAGTCTTTAAGAGTCTGAGGCCACTTGACTTCTCAGTTGCCAATTTCTTTTGCCCAAGGGAAACTACCTCCCTGCTATCCTCTCTAGCCCCGTGTTTGACAGCCCTTTATATTCATATCCATTAAGAGTTTAGCCTTAATCCCATCGCACTTGAATTTACCCTCAGCTAAACCGTATTTCCTTTCAAGGCTCCATTCAAGTCCTTCAGCACTCTTCTCTTAATGACTCTGAACAGCAGGATCTCTGGCCTGTGGTGATGACTGCTAAAATCTCTTTATCAGAACCCTCCCTCACAAACTTGAATTTTTAAAAGGTGTAAAGTCTGGGCCCTCTGTTGTCAAGAGACCGTGATACAGTAGGACTGGGGTGTATAGTCTGTGAACTTGGTTTTCTAAAATCTCAGTAGGGGTTAGAGATGGCTATGTTGTTAGTAGGGCCCCATGCAAAACAAAAACACTAGACCTTCATTTCAAAATCAGGGAGACATAGGCCAGTGAGAGTACTCAACTGGGATTAAGGAGATGATTTCGTGGGTAGAAACACTGATCTGCAAGTGCCAGAGTTCAAATCCACAGCAGGAGCATAGAAGCCAAGTGTTCCAGCATGTGCCTGCAACACCAGAGCTCCCCGGCCAGCCATGGCCAGCATCCAGTTCAGGGAGACCAGCTCTCAAAGCAATAAGGCACAGTGAGAAGAAACACACCTGACCTCTGCTCTGACCTCTACGTGTTCCTGTATGCACATTCACATACATGTGTTTATCACACCAACATGTACACACACACACACACACACACACACACGTACACACACACACACAGTACTAATGTAGGAACCTTTCTTCTTGGCTTGCTAAAGTACAGTCCACTTGCTGTTTAATGTGACTATAAATAATTACAAGACTTAAAATGCATGAAATTCTCAAAGAATTAATAAGATATCAAAAATAAGAAAAGAAAAAATAATGCATATGCTATGGAATGAATTTTATTGGTTACTTTTATATGATAAATTTTCGGTTTTAAATGAAATTATTGGAGAATTTAACTCATGTGCGGAATCCATAGTAATACAGAAGTGATATTCTGTAGCTTGTGCATATGTGTGCATTTTCAAAAGCCAAGAAGGCATCAGGAGGCCCACTAAGTTGTATACTAACTTTTAAAAATTATTAAAATTGAATGTCTAGATAGTAGGAAGTCACAAATCGAACTGACTTTGTCTTCAGTTTTAACCGGCACATATTCTACCAACGCTCCCAGGCGATATGATATGTGGTTACAGGAGAGGAAGGCGGGGGGGGGGGGGGGGGGAAGAGAAAGAAAGAGAGGGGGGGGGATATTGAATAGAAAAGAAAAGGAACCCCGGAGATGCCTTATCAATTCTTTTTAATTAATTTATTCATATTACATCTCAATTGTTAGCCCTTCCCTTGTATCCCCCTATTCCTCCCTCCCTCCCGCTTCCCTCCTTCTCCCCTCCTCTGTGTCTGTGATTGAGGGAGACCTCCTCCCCCTATATATGCTCTTAGAGTATCGAGTCTCTTCTTGGTAACTTGCTATCCTTCCTCTGAGTGCCGCCAGGCCTCCCCATCCAGGGGACATGGTCATTTCTTCCTGTGTCATTTTTATCAGAAGTGGCTGGTGAGCGCCGAGAAGTAACCTGAGTAGAAAGGCGATGGCGTGGTTCCTTGGTGTCCGTTGCCAGCTCTGTGGATCTACAGTAAGTGCTACTTGAATGACAGTGTGAGCTCCTAACCTGTCAACACATGCTTGGGCTAGAAGGGCTAAGTACATTTTAAGAGACTCGCTTCTCTCTTGCTCAAAGTGAGGAGGAAGGCACTTCTTTTCCTCATTTCATATAGCATGTCATTTGGGAAGCTTATGAGCATTGTTTCTGGAGCATACATCCTCTTATGAAGCAAATCTTGGTTTATTAAAAATGTTTTTTAACATAGATACAAGCATGGACCTCATTTTTTCCAGGCTGAGGGAAAGAAGACACTTAGAAAAAGGATGCTGTACATCAAAGTGCCAGCATTGGCTTCTCGGGATGTACCGGAGCATCTTCATCTTAGCCACACAGAGATTTGGTGGCTTGTGGTGCTGCATCTCAAAGTGTTGCTAAGAGTGCTTATTTTCCTTATAGTAAACAAGATAACTGGATGATTCCTGAATGGGTGGAGCAGGATTAGAGGCCCATAGGGTGAAAACACAAACCATAGGGGGAGTCTGTGCCTAATGATGTGTTTTTCTAGCTCTGTGGCCAGTGGATGTCTTTCTCAAGGACTGCAGGATCTTTTTTTAATGCAATCAAGGAACAAGAGCTCTGTCTCCTGCTTTCTGAGCAACATCACTTCCACAGGCTCCGTTTCACAACTACCTCCTGTCCTAAAGATGTAGATGCTTCTTGATTTATTTGTTAGCAAAAGATTATTATCTAACACAGATGGCCAAACCAATTACCAAGTGAATGAACAGAGATAAATTATCCATGGCAAATTGTGTTATTGCACTCTCTTTTTATTTATTTATTTATTTTATTCACTTTACATCCTGATCGTATCCACCTCCCTCCTCCCCTTCTGGCCCCACCCTTCCTCCCTCTTCCCCCTCTCCCCTCTCTCCTACTCTTCAGAAAAGGTGAGTCCCCCACCCCCACCCCTCCAACATTTCCCAGCACATCAAGTCACATCAGGTCTAGGCTCATCCTCTTCCACTGAGGCCAGGCAAGGCAGCCCTGCCAGGGAGTCATTATCAGAAAGCAGGCAACAGAGTCCACGTCACAGACAGCCCCTGCTCCCCTTACTAGGGGACACGCGTGAAGACCAAGCTGCTCATCTGAGACCTAGTTACTCATTTTTGTTGATGACACCTGCAGAAGGGTTGGCCATCCCAAAGGATGAGACTTTGGTCTCGGTGGTGGAGGAGAATTACCTCTGCTGTCCACCACACTTGAGTAGATTGCCAAGGCAACAATAAGATTTCCCCTTCTCCAGTCTTTGTGCAAATGTGTTTCTGGGTTTAGAAGAAATTTTTGGTTTTAAATCTATCTTTCCCAAAATGTGCACTTTGAATGCTGCTCACATCCCACGAACCCCAGACCGGGATTCTGTGCTCCAGAGTATGGCAAAGATGGAGTCCAAACGGAGAATCCAGAAATGACAGCAGAAGCTGCCAAACGTGCTACAGAGGACTTCGCTTACAAAACACAAGCACCAAGACAACACTGTGGAGGAAACCGCAGCCTTAACAGTGTGGGGCCTCCTAGGTGCAGACTCTGGGTCCTTATGCTTAGCTCGCATGTCCGTGAGGTTTGCCCTGTGTGTGGTTAACAATGAACTGTTTACACAAATCTGTAACTAATAAAAGTATTTTAAATGGTGAAAATCTATAACTTTTGCTTATTTTAAAAATTATATTTTGTTAAATAGGAAACTCCGTTACCAGCTACTTCTGAAAATACATTCCCCCCCTTCCCCGCCCACTGAATTTCCTTATGCCCTGAAACACCGTAGTTACAAAGAGCTTCTGAAGTAACTGGTACTATGCTTTGCCTGATGCTGTTTACAGACCTGAGCCAGTGCACCACTATGTCCACCTGGCAATTTAATATCAGAAACAATTTGTAACAGCTGAGTGTTTTACCCTTGCTGAGGACATGGAGTCTACCTCAGGCTATCATGCAAAAATTTGTATGTACAGTGTTTTCCCAAGATGCAACAAATGGAAACAGACAAAAATCTGCCACTGGAATCAGAAAGAATGCAACAGAGGGAGAAAACTAAAATGGGAATAATAATAATAATAATAATAATAATAATAATAATAATATGAATTAAATTATTTGTGATTAATTACCCTAGGGCTAAAGGTTTTCACCATTCATCCCACATGTGATCAGCTATTGCAAAATTTAAAATTTGAATTATGCATGTTGTATCTTATTAACAAAGACACTGAATTATATGCCCTATTTCTGCACTGAATTTTTAAAACGTTGATACCCATGATTTAATAATTTCTCACTTCTCACTGACTTCATGCAAATTGCTCACTCCAATCCTATTTGTTGAAATTAAATTTGACCTGTGTTCTGGAAGCCAGATCTATCAAAAGAAACAAGATCTTCTTCCCAAACAACCACTATTAGTATAACTTTAAAGAAAAACATTGTAGCTGTGTTATGGGCTTGAAGGGAAATAGATAATTTTTAAAATTAGCCCCCGTGACTTATATGCCGTGCGCAGTCCCAGACAACAGCGCACAGGCTGCAAGCTCAGCGGCTCCTTTTGTAAACCTGGTGGGTTTCCCCACGAGTGTCACCTTCTGTACTCTCTGTGCCTTTCCCCTCCACTTCAACTCTACTTTTCTACTTCCACAAATGTCTTCTATTAAACCATTTAAACTCTTATCTCATCTTCTTCCAGAGAAAACCAGTTTTTCTAAAGAGGCTAAGATCCCTGCCCTCGTCAGTTTTTCCACTGTCGCAAGGCTGTTCAGACACAGGGAGGCTGCCATGCTCTCTCCCATCTCAGTTTATAACCCAGTGGGCTTGTTTTACTTGAAGATGAAACTGCTGCAGCTTCGGCCTCATTTGACATGTGAGCCTCCGCAGGCCAACAGCTTTGCCCTGCTGGCCTTTGCAGTTCAGCTGAAGAACTCTACGAGCTCCTGCGAGATTAACAGCTTTATATTTAGTATCAGAAAGCATATATTTAGAAGGCATTCAGAGGAAGGCACACAGAACATGATGCTTGTAAGCTCTGTACTCCTGCTCAGAAACCGTCCTCCTCTTTAGATTCTGGTATTTAGAGGCCAAATCCTAGAACTCCTGGAACCTCTTACAGAGTAACATGGGAAAGAATTCCTTCATCATAATCCTGGATGGCAGGGAAAAAAAAATACAATTGACAGAGAATAAAATTCCTCAATACGAAGAAGATATGTTACAATATATGTCTTTATATATGTTATAATATAAAAATGTTATAAACATTTCAATGTTTCATTTTTTCCAGACACCAACTTACGTAGTGCCAGTATATTAAGATACTCAATAAATATTTATGGAACGGGTAAACTGATAAAGTCTCAATTTTTTTCCTACACTCTATGTGTATTTGTCACTAGTGAACTGATATATCTTTTTTAAAAACCATCTACCTACTCATCCACCTCGCTCCTCTTTTCTGTCACAACACCTAGACTTTCTTGTCTTGCACGTGCCTTGCCCATCTCTACACTCAACTCTTAGACGTTCTCTGGACTCTCTTAGTCCTCTGAGGTTTCCTCCTGTCATCTAATTTTAAAGTTGAGGTGGCGAGCCCTCAGGTACAATTTTGTCTTATTTACTAGTTTTGCATTTGGCTTGTAATTTCATGAAGGCTACCTACTGTCTCTGCAATGTGACTTTAAACTTCTTGAGAGCAGTGAAAATGCCACCAGCCTTTTATATCCCCTTTGTGTCTCATAAAAATAGCGGGCATTCTATTACAAACCTTCCAATGACCGACTCAAGTGAGTCAGCTACCGGCCGGCCCTCATTCACCAAATGGTTGTTAAGACAGAGGGTAAGCTTAGAACAGGGGTTTCTTTAAAAACCTCTCCCCTTTGCTATGACTGTCTTCATCACTGCGGTGTCACACCACACTGTAGGGAAGACTTCCGTGACAGAGCAGAGAACTTGAGACTTGGCACTGCTTTTTTCTGCTTTGGGTACTGAGTGCCGGGGCGCCACTTTATATGGTGGTTTTGAATGTGATCGTTCCTCAAAGACATTTGCAGCTCACAGCCCAGAACCTTAACTATGGTTTTTTTTTCATGGCAAGAAGATATTTTACATGTAGTTAAGCTGAGGAATTTAAGATAGGGTGACCATCTGGAGTGAGCCCAGTGCGGTCACAGGGTCCCTAAAAGAAAGAAGGCGCTACGCAGCTGGTCTGGAAGGTGGAGAAGCTGCCATGAGTCACGGCACAGTTTGACTTCCAGAAGCTGGAAAAGCCAAGACAACAGTTTCCTTGGAAGGAATTCAAGTCTTCTGACACCTTTCTTTTGGCATAGTAAAAGACATTTAAAACCCCTCATCTCCATCACTGGATGGTGCAGTTTAAAGTTTTCGGTGCTTTGTAACAGCAGCAACTGGAAACTAATATAGTGGCTGAAATTTAAACTTCGTTCTTTGACTCGAGTTTGCCTCGGTCTCCTACCTGCTAAACGAAGATGAAAAGCACCTGTCTCCGAGACAGTTGCCTAGCTGTGCCTGAGAACTAACAATGCTAACGTGCACCTTGCATTCTCTTTTAAATTGACTTCTAAGTGTAGACTACATCTTTCTATATCTTCACCTATTAGATACTCCTAGAATTATTCTATTCTTTAAAAAAATCTGCTTTTTAATTATTTGGAGTAAATAATGGTAAATGTAAATGTTAAAGTACGTGGAATGGTATATTTAGTTTTATGAAAACAAAAGAAAACCAAGCCATCCAACTGTCTTCCTAAGCAGCCCACTGTGTTGCCGCTTTACTAGCAATGAGTCCCTGCTCCTTCGCAATCTGGCTGCTGCTTGATGACATTGGTGTTCCTGATTCCAGATATTGCAGCCTTATTCTTTCATGTCACATTCATTTTTTTAAAATTTAATAGTGAATGGAAATGATGAATGCATTCTATTATGTTTGCTTGCTAAAGATGTATGGTGTAACACTGGGTGTCGTGGCTCATATTCTTAATCTCAGGACTCTGGAGGTAGAGGCAGGTGCTTCTTTGTGAGTTTGAAGCCAGCCTGGTCTACCAAGTAAGATCTACATCTGTTAGGGCTATGTAATAAGACCCAGTCTTAATAAAAAAAACAATGCATTGCATTTATAAATTTTGAGTTTGTTTTTTTTATAGTGTATACTCATTGAACAAAGTGATAGGCTTCATAAGAGATCTGCATTCCAGTGTAGCATGTGTGTTGACCACGTTCACCACATTTCAGGATTTTGTATAATAGTCACTACTTCAGCTTTTCTGGTCTCCACTGATTTGAGACGAAAGCATCTTCCTGGTGCGTGGGGAGGGCTTTTGTGAAGATTATTTCATATTGAAACTTCCCTGCACTGTTTAGTTGGTGTGGCTATAAGGATGTGCATGAATGTAGGCTGTCTCAAGAAGACACACGTCACTAGAAAAAAAAAGATGCAGAGAGAACCCTCCTCTCTCCTGGGAAAACCATCTTATCGTAAGCAGACATTGGTGCTTCTGTGCTCACACCAGTGCCCCCTACCCCAGGGTCTCAAGTCTTCGTTTTCACACTGAATTCCTTCTTGACTTTTCAAAATGTCTGTTTGTAGATGGTATACATAGGGCTTTTCTCAGCTTCTATAATCACATGCACAAATTTCCATAAAAATATTTGCTTACACATCTTTCTATTACTATTTCTTCTCCTTATATGCCAAAAAAAGCATTTGACAAAATTCAGCATCCATTCATGTTAAAAGTCTTGGAGAGATCAGGGATACAAGACACATACCTAGACATGGCAAAGGCAGTATACAGCAAGTCAACTGCCAACATCAAGCTAAACAGAGAGAAACTTAAATCAATTCTACTGAAATCAGGGACAAGAAAAAGCTGCCCACTCTCTCCATATCTCTTCAATATAGAAAATGAAATTTTAGCTAGAGCAGTAAGACAACTAAAGGAGATCAAGGGGATACAAATCAGAAAGGAAAAAGTCAAACTATCACTATTTGCAGATGATACGATAGTATACATAAGTGACCACAAAATTCTATCAAGGAACTCCTATAGCTGATAAACACCTTCAGCAAAATGGCTGGATACAAAATCAACTCAAAGAAATCAGTAGCCCTCCTGTATACAAATGACAAGCAGGCTGAGAAAGAAGTTAGGGAAACTACACCCTTCACAATAGCCACAAATAATATAAAGTATCTTGGTGGAACTCTAACTAAGCAAGTGAAAGGCTTGTATGAAAAAAAAACCTTCATATCTTTGAAGAAAGAATTTGAAGAAGATTTCAGAAGATGGAAATATCTCCCATGCTTATGGATCAGGAGAATCAACATAGTAAAAATGTCCATCTTACCAAAAGCAATCTACAGATTCAATGCAATTCCCATCAAAATACAAACACAATTCTCTACCGACCTTGAAAGATCAATTCTCTAGAAACAAAAAACCCAGAATAGCTAAAGCAATACTGTACAATAAAAGATCTTCTGCAGGAATTTCTATCCCAGATCTTAAGCTGAACTATAGGACAACAGTAATAAAAACAGCATGGTACTGGTATAGAAATAGGCTAGTTGATCAGTGGAATCGAATCAAAGACCCAGAAGTAAACCCACATACGTATAGACACTTGATTTTTGACAAAGAAGCCAAATCTATATAATAGAAAAAAAGATAGCATCTTCAACAAATGGTGCTGATCTAACTGGATGACTACATTGAGAAAAATGAAAATAGATCCATATTTATCACCCTGCACAAAACTAAAGTCCAAATTGATTAAAGACCGCAACATAAAACCAGACATACTAAATCTGTTAGAAGAAAAAGTGGAGAAGAGCCTTGAGCTCACTGGCACAGGAGACAACTTCCTGAAGAGAATACCAGTAGCTCAGTCCCTTAGAGCAACCATTAATAAATGGGACCTTATGAAACTAAAAAGCTTCTGTAAGGTGAAAGACACTGTCAACAGAACAAAGCAACAGCCTACAGACTGGGAAAAGATCTTCAACAACCCTACATCTGACAAAAGGTTAATATCCAAAATATATAAAGAACTCAAGAAATTAAACACCATCAAACCAAGTAATCCAATTAAAAACTGGAGTAGAGAACTAAACAGAGAATTCTCAACCGAGGAATATTGAATGGCTGAGAAACACTTAAAGACATGCTCAACATCTCTAGTCATCTGGGATGCAACTCAAATGCAACTCAAAATGGCTCTGAGATTCCATCTTACACTTATCCAAATGGCTAAGATAAAAAACTCAGGTGACAGCACATGCTGGTGAGGATGTGGAGAAAGGGAAACACTCCTGCATTGGTGGTGAAAGTGCAAACTTGTACAATCACTTTGCAAATCAATCTGGTGCTGTCTCAGGAAATTGGGAATAATTCTACCTCATGACCCAGCCATACCACTCCTGGGAATATAGGCAAGAAATGTCCCAACATACAACAAGGGCATTTGCTTAACTATGTTCATAGCAGCCTTATTTGTAATAGCCAGAATCTGGAAACAACCTAGATATCCCTCAGTGGAAGAATGGAGAAAGAAACTGTGGAACATTTACACAATGGAATGCTATTTAGCTATTAAAAACAAGGAAATCTTGAAATTTGCAGGCAAATGGATAGATCTAGAAAAGATCATCCTGAGTGAAGTAACCCAGACCCAGAAAGATACACAGGGTATATACTCACTCATAAGCAGATATTAGCCACATAATACAGGATAACTATGCTACAGTTCAGAGACTGAAACATCAACAAAGGACCATATATGATGTGGACCTATACCCTCTGCTCAGATGTAGTAGTACAGTCTCCTCGTGGGTCCCACAATGTGGAGAGCAAGGACTACTTTGAGCATGCACTCTGGCCACCAAACTTTGATCACTTCCCCTGGCAGGATGGCCTTGCCAGGCTACAGAGGAAGAGGATACAGGTGAGATTTGATAGGCTGAGGTCAGATGTTAGGGGAGGGGGAATCAGGAAGGGATGAGGGAGGGGCATACAATCTGGATGTGAAGAATTTGAACTGCACAACAAGCAGGTAACTTATATTGATAATCCCACCGTATGGGAATCGCTCTGAGACTGGCTGGACCATGAATGTCTAGGCATAGACAATGCTTCTTGGTGGCTGCAGAACCTCTATGAATTATTATTAGATGCCATTCTTTGTATGGCATCAATGTCTTTTTTTTTCCTGCTCATACAAAGAGCAGAAAACTAGCCTTAATTGTTCTCTGCACCATGCACTCCTTATACATTTATAATTTTAGGACTGTTTAGTGCTTGTGAGAAGCTATATGTTTTCAGAACAAAAGAACCGGACACTGACTCTGGATCAGACCTGATGGGATGCATTCCTCTCAGGATGCATGCTGGACACTGACATCCTGCACCCTTCATGTTCCAGCACCAAGTGCTTCAATTGCTGTTCCTCATCAGAACAAGACAGCACCCAGGACACCTTCGAAGAAAGCTTCCAATCACAATTGGTCCAGCATTTCAGATTGTGCCACACAGAACTCTAATTAAGCCGGGAAATTTCTCAACATGTAGAAACTGGACCACAAAGGCTATTCCTAGCTTGTTTAACCATTCCTCCTATTTTATTTGGGCCCCTACAAAGGTATTATTCATTCCAAATCAGCTGGAAGAAACCTTAGGAGAACAATGCCCCATTTCCTTTAAGGGAGTTGGGTAGGCTTTTGGTTGCTTTCTGGGACTATAGAGGGTTATTTTCAATGGGAGTTAGTTACAAGTCATTATTGGTCTTATTTAGAGAAAAAACAAGGTTGGACTCAGGGATATCTCTCTTTTCCTTTGGAGATAAGGGTTGAAAAGAGGGAAGGGGGAATATAGAAATATATAGGAATGATAGGACAAAAAGCAGATTGTTGACTCTACTCCTCAGCTTAATGCCTCAATTGTCACTCACAAGGTTATTTTTAATTCACTGGTATGGAATTTTGTATATAGGTGCACAATAAGTTTAATTTTAGATACAGTGACATAGAATTCAAATGTAAGATTATTCTTCACGCACATTATATGTGTTTCTACTCTAATGTGAGTTATTGTGCTCATATAACTCAATTATAATACAGGACTTACTTTCAATTCTTTGAAGGTGCTATTGCATGCTGTTTAGGATGAATAAGGTATACAAGTTGGTTGTTAGTTGGTCAGATCATGATCATGTAAATTGCTGGTCTGTTTTTGGCACAACAATATACATCTTAGGTGCAGCAGATAGATATGATTCTATAGAAAGATAAGGTAAAATAGTTAGATAAGGTCTTCAGAAACCTCAGAGACATAGAGAATATGGCATTTTAAAATGGTTTTATTACTTTAAAGAGTCACTGACAATGAGACAGGTTAACTCCTGGCAACACCCAGCCTACCGCAAAGATGATGAGCATCAAAGAACCATCCTCCTTATGGAGATGGCTTCAAATGTGGCAAACCAGCCACTGGGAAAAATGTCCTCATTTCTACCCCAGACAGTATTCTACCTAAAAAAGGGCAAGCTTGGATGCAGGCAGAGTTGACAGCCAAACTCTGCCAAGACAGGGTAAGCAAGTCCTCAATAGTTCCTGCCTCACAAATATGTCTGTCAGATATATTGGGCCAGAATGCTGAAGATGATGCTCCAGTGTTATAGAGAGTTGTGGGTGACTCTTCAGGCAGCAAACTGTCTCTGTCATCTTCTCATTTGGAAAGCTACTAACCTGTACTTCTTGTCTACTCAGGTAATCAATTTTATTTCTCCTCAAGTCTCTGATGGGGTTGAAGACCAGATAGTTTAGTTCTACTTTTAAGCTTAGTTGCTTAGGGGTTAAAATGTTTTTAGGTCTAGATAGATGGTTTAAGTTGTTAATGATGAGATATGATAGATATTGATTCACATTCAGAATTTTAGACACATCAACATAGAAAAGATGTTTTCTTCAAGGATGCCAAATATAAATAACCAAAACACAAAGAATGTAACATTTATATAATTCCTGATTGTGTTATGGTTCTTCTTGCTATAAGTAGTTTATTGTACATATATATATATATATATATATACATATATATATAATATACATGTATATGAAAAAAATAAAAAATATTTTAAAAAACAATTGAGAATGCCCACATTTCATCTGGATTCATAGCACCTTGTTTTCAGGGTAGCTTGTGGCAGTTATTTGATGTGCTTGGTTATAATTTTTAGCTAGTAATCATCTTTTGTTTTCCTGTCAAAGGCCCATTTGTATGCCCTAATACAGTTTAACTTTGAAGTGTGGAAAGCAAGAAGTGAAAAAGAACCACCAAATAAAAAGAAACACCTAAAAAGAATGTTTCCATTTTTATGTGGTTTCACATATGCCCCTTAGTTCTCAGCCATGGTCACAAATCAAGCACAGGAAACTAACTTGTGGCTGAATTCTATGCAGTATGGCTTTTGTATGCTTGTTTCCTTAAGCCAATTTCTTCCTCCTCATTAAAAAAAAAAGTCATTTCTCTTTTCCTTCCTTTTTCTTAACTTTGAATGCTGAAGATTACCAAACTGCCCTGTAGATCTGTTACACCTGCCTATGTCCTTTCCCAGAGCACATCAGACATTGTTTCTGTAAGCAGCAGGCCATGCAGAGAGAACTGAGCTTAGCGGTTGCTGTCTACCCTGACTTTCAGCTTTACAATCTTTTCTTTGCCAATTTAAGGCATCCCTAACATATGTATTAAACCTCTCAAAAATTTACGTAGTTTTCTTTCATCTTTATGATAGGCAGATTTGGGCCCAGGGGTCTTGCTCAAAATATGGCACCAGCCAAGGACAATACAGGCTGTAAACTTCAAACCCCTACCCAGATCTAACCAATGGATAAGACATTCTCCACAGTTGAGTGGAGAGTGGGGTATGACTTTCTCACATACTCTGGTGCCTCACATTTGACCATGTTCCCTGGAGGGGGAGACCTGGTGGCACTCAGAGGAAGGACAGAAGGTTACCAAGAAGAGACTTGATATCCTATGAGCATATAAAGGGGGAGGAAGTCCCCCTCAGTCACAGTCATAGGGAGGGGAATAAGGGGAAAATGGGAGGGAGGGAAGAATGGGAGGATACAAGGGATGGGATTACCATTGAGATGTAACAAGAATAAATTAATTTAAAAAAGGAAAAAAAAGAAATACATAGTTGGTTTAGTTGATTTTTTAAAATTATGACTTGCCTCATTATGTAAGGGTACTCAGGTTAGAAATAAAATGATGCACATTTAAAATAAAATCTAACTAGGAGAGTAAAACAAGGTGACTGGTCAGTGTGCTCCCATTTAGGCATTATTGCCTGTGGGATGGGTTCTAAGGCAGAAACCATATGTGTGGATTTCCCATGACCAACAATATATTACATAGTATAAAACATAACTGCATTTCTTCAGGATAAATAAGTGTATAATAATTTCTTAGCACCAATGTATAAAGGAAATTGTGTGAGTGAGAAGGGCTTTGATAGTTTGTGTAGTTACAAAATAATTTACTTTGTACTTGACTTTTTTGTTTGTTTTGTTTTGTTTTCCAATACAGGATTTCTCTGTGTAGCCTTGGCTGTCCTGGACTTGCTTTGTAGACCAGAGTGGCCTCGAACTCAGAGATCTGCTTGTCTCTGCCTCCCTGAGTGCTGGGATTACAGACGTGTGCCACCAAGCCTGGCTTTTCTTGGCATTTTCTAATAGCTTTTTTCATTCAGTTGTTCTAATAATCATTTGAAGTAGGAACTATTTTATCACCATTTTAAAAGCTAAAAGATGGATTCCTATTAAACACAGTAAAGCAGGAGATTAAAAGAGACCCCAGCTTGGCAGTCCTTAGGTGATCTCAAGGAAGACACAGCCTAACAGACTAAAACACTTAAGTCAAAATGACATCATTCATTTCTCAAAAGTGGAGTCTGAAATAGTTGAAATCACACAAGTAGAGCTGAGTGGTGTTTTCCAGGGACAGAGAAAATAAGTGGGGGAGGGGCTTAGGAAGATGCCAGCCACAGAGCTTAGCATTTCAGTTTGAGAAGAGGAAGATTTAAAAACACCTGATGATCTCGGTGATAGTTACATATTGTGGGTTCTATGAGAATAGATTTTTAAATAATCCCATATCAAACTGTTAAGTATGTGACTAGAATGTGTTGCAATGCTTCGTTTATACATTATACAATGTATAAATGTATCAAAATACCACACTGTACATCATAAATATCAGGATGTTTGATTTGTTAATTAAAAACAGAGCATGCCATAAAATGCAGCAATTCTTTGCTTTAATGATATATCTTCAATAACTTATTTGATTGAAGAATTAGATGTTTATTTTAAAAGCTGACTTATTGTTCTACTTTATTTACTTTCCTATATTGTAAACTTATTTTGCTTCTAGCCTCTTACAACTTTAAACACTGCTCAGATAAACAGTCTTTAACAAAAACCAATAATTTTTCTGATTACCTACCTAACACAAACATATAGTAATGGAATTATGGTATAAAAATCAATACAAAACTCTGTTTAGTTCATTTTCTCAAGCTTGATTGGCATATGGTTGATATAGTTATGTACCATGTTTATGCATTTATTTATATTTTGGCAAAAAAAATCTATGTTTAAAGTCATTGTTTTCAGGAAGTTTCATACAAGTTAAATAGTTAAACATTAAAAAATCATTTACTTTGATTTTTTGTGTATATGGAGTATATGCATGTGTACCACACACATGTAGGTGTCCACAGAGGCCAGAAGACAACATTGGATTCTCTGGATCTGGAATATACAGATGGTTGTGAGATGCCATGTGGGTGCTGAGAATTGAACCTGGGTCCTTGGCAAGAGAAGCCTATGTTCTTAACCACTGGGTCACCTCTCTAGCCCCAAAGAATTGACCATTTATCTGTACTTATTTTTTCTTATTGCTGTTATTCTAGTATACTATGTTTATTGAACTACTATATTTCAGTCATAATTGGCCCAGTTGCTTATTATAAGGTTAATAGATAAAGAAAATACGACACATACAGACAACAAAATATTATTTAGCCATTAAGTAAATGGTGTCATTTACTGGAAAATGGATGGAAGCTGGAGATCATCCTGTTAAGTGAAATAAGCTAGACTCAGAAAGTCATATCATGCTTATTCTCAGATGTTGAATTTAAAGGTTTGGAAGTAGAAAGAGTAAGTATGATCAAAGGACCTACTTGTGAAAGTACCATAAAGAAATTCATTATTTTTAACAATTAATATACATTACTTTTTAAAATTCATGTAAATGCTTAAGATCTGTGACCAGAAATTAATAATATAAAGATTCCTCCATCAGGACCAAAGATCATGTGACCAGGCCTCCTGCTTTAGTAGAAACAAAGAAAAATATATAAGTAGGCCTCTGGCATCACCTGGAACACAGAGTGTGATGGGACCAGGCCTGCATCTCTGAAGGTATAGGAGGACACCATGAGTGACCAAACTTCCAGTCCTAGAGGCCTTAGAGGTCAGTACAGGGCCAGAGCACTCTGCAAGACTGAGACTTGGTTTCTAATGGTCTCAAAGGTCAATGTTGGCATGGGGTTGTGATTTCTGGGATTCTAATCATCACTCTAGAGCCAGAAGTCTATATGTTTTATGTTTTATGTCCTAGAGGTTAGGTTAGGCCAATTACTCCAATCATCGTCTCTAGCTAGTACCCAGACATCAGTAGGTTTGCTGCTCCTGCCAATACCAGATTCACATAATCCAAAGAGTAGGATTTTGAGTTTGTCTGGTCACCCTGGTGTTCAGGGCTGAGCCCCACATTGGTCCTGTCAGAGCATAGTCATAATGGAATCACCTTAGCAATTCCATTTAGCAGTCAACAACAAGTTTCCCCAGCCACTGTGGCTGAACTTCATGTAGATTTCCCTCTAAGAGGAGTTCCAGAAAATAAAGCATCCAGATGGATTCTGAAAAGGGGAGAAATCAAAACTGAGAGACAAACTCCAACAGAAGGGCAAACCATGACGAACACAAAGAATATAACACCGTGATCATTCACGATTTACCCACAAAGAACCACTTTCCATATAAGGGAACCTAAAAGTCTTTCATAGATAACCAAATCCCTGAGCAAAGATTCAGAATGTTGCTCCTGAAAAGAATTAATGATCATATAAAAGAGTCAAACAAACAAATGCCTGGATTAAGGAAATCTACCCAAGACCTGAAAAAGAAAGGTTCCAAAGTGAATGAAACAGTAATTGGATGTGGAAATTCAAAATATGGAGGAAACATTCAACAAGGAAATTAACATATTGAAATGGAACCAAACAGAAGTAGTAGAAATGGAAGAAACAGTCAACTAAATAAAAAGACGCCAGAAAGCACCACTAAGGGACAAGTCCATGCAGATGAACAATTTCAGGCATAGAGGACAAAGTAGGGACAGCAGTAGAGATAGACACATAAAAGAAAAAAATTAAAGAACATAAATAACATTTATAAAGTCTAAAATACATTCAAGAGGCAAAAGCTGAGAATTCATGGTGCAGAAGAAGGAGCAGAGTTGAAATCAAACGAAACAGTAAGATTGTGAATGAAATTGTAGCTAAAATTTCCCCAAACTTAGAGAACAAAGAACTCCAAATAACATGACTGAAGAAGACACTCTCCTCCATCCTCCACACCCTGTAGTCAGATGTCAAAAGGACAATGCAAAGGACAGTGATAAAGGCAGAGTAAGACAGAGGCAGACATCAACTCAAAGACTTTTCACAAGCGACCATAAAAGCCCAAAGAGCACAGAATGAAATATTTCAACCTCAAAAAACCAAAACCTGTGAACCAAACGTTCTATGCCCTGAAGGGTTATCTGCCAAAGTTGGCAGAGAAATAGAGTATTTAAAGAGAAACACAAAGTAATTCATAACAACCAAAACAGCACTATAAGTTATTAAAAGAATAGTGTACAGAGAGGAAGAAGAAAGGTAGCCTCCATAAAACTACATGAAACTCTACACTCTGTGGAAAAGAATAGATAATGAAGTAGACCTGGGAAAGAAACAATCACATCTAATGTAACAAACCAACAAACTCAGAAAACTAATAAGGGAGAAGGAAAAGAAACACCCATTACCAGGAAAACAACACAGTCAAATGAACAGCAGACCACTTTCTATAATAACCTTAAATATAAATGACCTCAACTCATCACTGAGAAGACACGGACTAATGAATAGATTTAAAAACAAGAATCAACTGTATATTGTCTTTAAGATACATACTTAGCTAGCAAATACATAAAAACTCAGTGAGAAAATGTAGGAAACAACCCATCAAGCAAATAGAGACTTTAAACAAGCAGGCATAGCTATTTTTATATCTGACACAGTAGACTTTTAGAGCAGATAATTTCATAAAAGCAAACACTAAATGATCATATAGACACTGATAGTATTAAGTTCATCCTTTGAAGCCAGTGTATGTTAAAACCAGAAAAACATAGCAAAAAGAAATAGAGAAAGAGAAAAAAGGAGAGAGAGAGAGGGAGGGAGGGAGAGAGAGAGAGAGAGAGGGAGGAGAGAGAGAGAGAGAGGGAGGGAGAGAGAGAAAAGGAGAGGAAGAGGAGGAGGAGGAGGAGGAGAAGCACATACAGAAATTTAAAACTAAGAATAAATTTTTTTGATGGACATAAACTCGAAAATTCTAAACAAAAGACTTGCAAACCAAATTCAGGAACATAAAATGATATTATGATCAAATGTGCTTTGTCCTGGAGATGCAAAGTTGGTTTAACATATGCAAATCAATAAATATACCATGTAAACAAATATAAAGATAGATACCATATAATCATTTCAATTGATGCTAAAAGACATTTGATAAACTTTAACATGCTTTCAGCATAGGCCTTAAGACTAGATGAAACACACTTCAAAATAACGAAGGCTCTATGTGACAAATCTATACAGGCAACATTATACTAAATGAAGATAATTTATTTCCTATAAAGTCAGGAATGAAACCCAGATGCCAAGTCTTCCCTCTTTTATTCAATATGGTGCTTGGAGTCTTGACTATAGCAATTAGACAAGAGAAAGAAGGGATAAAAATAGCAAAGAAAAAATCAAACTATCCCTATTTGATGATGACATGAGTTTCTACTTGATCCTGTAAAATCTACAAGAAAATTATTAGCCAAATAAAGACAATTGCAGAATACAAAATCATTATAAAAATCCCAGTGGCTTTCCCATATTAACAATATAATCTCAGAGAAAGAAAAAAATCCAACTAATAATAGCTACAAAAGAATTAGTACCTCGGAATGCACATGACCAAAGAAGAGAAAGAACTCCTCATCAGAAACTTCAATGCAGTAAGGAAGCACACCAAACAAGACACCAGAAACTAGGAAGACCTATCTGCGTTGGCAGAATTAATAAATGCCAATGGCTATACTACCAAAATTAATCTACAGGTTTAATGTAAATTAAGTATCCCTCAGAATTGGCATGTTATATCTTATAGACCTAGATACCATAGTCCAAGGATTCACATAGAACCACAAACATACAAAGCATTCCTAAGGAGAAAGAAAGAGGCTGGAGAGACCTGACCTCAAGTTACACTTGAAAGGCTTGGCATTGGAATAGAAGCAGACAATGAACAGATTTGAGGACAAAGAAATACACCAAGAGCACTATAGCCACCTAAATCTTTTTATTAAAAAGGCAAAAACATGCTGTGGGGGGGGGGGGGACATCTGTTCAATAAATGGTACTGTGCAGAAATCAACTCAAAGTGGATCACAGACCTTCATTTAGAATCTGCGCTGCCGAACCTGCTAGAGGGAAGCAAGCAATGCTTTTAAAAACAAGAACTTTCAGTGGTGCAGGAATCAGCCCCAAGCACCACCAGATCAGACTACATGAAACTACTGCATAATAAAAGAAACTAGCCGCAGAGCAAACAGACAGCACGGAGAAGAGGGCAGATCTTTACCTGCCGCACTTCAGACAGGGGGCTAATACCCAAATTGACATAGAACAGCAGAAATTAAATACCAAGGCAATACAAACTGCCAACCAACAAATGGGCTAATGAAATGAACAGACGGCCTTTCGAAGGAAGATACACAAACAACCAATAACTATTTTTAAAAGCATTCAACTTAGCTAGTCATCAGAGAGATGCAAATTAAAACTACTTTGAGATACCACCTCACCCCAGTCAGAATTAGTATCATCAAAATATCTGACAAGTCATGTTGGAGAGGATGTGGGGAGAGAGGAACCCTTATTCACTGTTGGTGGGAGTGCAAATTAAGACAGCCATATGGAAATCAGTTTGAGAGTTTCTCAAGAAATTAAAAATAGCATAATCATATGACCCTGCTGTTCCACACCTGGCCATATACGCCAAGTATTCTATATCCTTCCAGAGATGTTTACAAATCCATGTTTATTTTTGGTTGTGAACCTAGCCTTTAACAGCTGAGCCATCTCTCCAGCCTGTAATCCCAGCACTCAGGAGGTAGAGGCAGGCGGATCACTGTGAGTTCGAGACCAGCCTGGTCTCCAAAGCGAGTCCAGGACAGCCAAGGCTACACAGAGAAACCCTATCTTGGGGAAAAAAGAAAGAAAGAAAGAAAGAAAGAAAGAAAGAAAGAAAGAAAGAAAGAAAGAAAGAAAGAAATCCATGTTTATTTCTGCTCTATTTATAATAATGTAGAACTGGAATTAACCTGGGTAAACAGATGAATAAATGATGAAAGCGTGGAACATGCAGAAAATGGAATATTACTCAACTGTAAAGAAAAACAAAATCATAAACTTTCAAGAAAATGGATGGACTTAGAATGTATGATACTAAGATAGGTCTCCCAAACCCAGAAAAAAAAAACCAACAACAAAAATTTCTCCCTCATATGTGGATCCCAGCCTGTAACATATATGTTTATATTTAAATCTCTGCTAGTATTGACATAGTTTCTTTAGAAGGTGATGAGAAGGTATAGAATGCAGGCCCAGGACATGAGTCATGACGGAGGACGTAGAGCTCTATTACAGTTCTGTGGGGGAAGGAGTAGATAAACCAATACCTAATAGTGAAGTGTAAGACCCTAAGCAAAGCATCATGGCTTCAGAAAACAGCATGAGAGCACTGAGATGCATAGAGTTGGGAGCTGGGCAAGTGTGTGAGAGGCTGCCCTGGCCTAGCTGTGTAATATCTTTTTAAGGGAAACTGCAAACTCTCTCCAAGTGTTGAGTACTTGTAATTCTGATTTTGTGAATTATTTATGCTCTTTGATCCTTTTTCTGTTACTGGGGTCTTTATTATCTAGTCATACCAGTGCTTTACAGATGGCATGTGCTATCCAACATCTGCCGTATGTTGCACTTTTTCAGTTGATGTGTCATTTGATTTTCCATTCGTTTTCCTCTCTATAGAATCCTATTTTGTTTGTAGGTGTTCAACCAATTAACCGTGCCCTTCGTGTGTTTGGAGTTTTGTCATTGCTATAAATCTCTTTCATAACTGATAATATAAGGTGCCAATAATCTCACATTATTGAGTCCTCATAAGACAAGAAAGGAAATGTGAGCACACTGCAAGCAGGGTGGGAAGCTATGGTCTTCCTTACAGGCTCGACTCATGTTAGGAGGATATACAGACTGTTATTCAGTGAATTAACAGTTCATAATGGCATGCCCAGCCTAGATTCCCCCAAGATTCCCTTCTAAACAGAGACTTAAAAATGCAAACCAGGAAGTTTTCCAAGCAAATTTTATTTATAAAACATACAAGTAAGGGTAAGTTTTAAAATGACTGTTACCTTGGAATGGTTAAAATGATCATGTCTGTAGAACCTCCTTTCTCAATTTAAGTCTACATTAAATAAGATGGGCATGTGGAAAATTCACCTGATTGAATGAGATCATTTGATTGTGGGCAATTATTTTCCATAACATGTTTCATGGCATCTTTTACCCCTTGATACTTGTCTAGAAGAAACAAAATAAAGCCCACCAGTCACATGTCCCCTTATAAATAAAGCCAATGACAGTAGGAAAGGAGAGAGAGGGACACAGTAGGGGAGACAGGAGATAAGGAGTTGACAGCTAAAGAGGCCAGAGAGCCCAAAGTCTGTGGAGCCAGCATTCCACTTAGATCTGGAGGCTGGAGACCACTGTGGGATCAGGAAGATGCAAAGGTCAAGCTTCTCAGACAGGGACAGCTGATGCTTCAATTAAACGGCACTGGGCAGAGGAATTTCTCTTGCTCATGAGAGGGTCAGTCTTTGGTCTAGTTAAGCTTTCAACTAAATGGAAGAAGCCATTCTAGGGAGAGCGTTATGCTTTTGTTGGCCTACTCGTTTAAATGGTAGCCTCATCCAAATATATATAAAGAGAAACATTCAGAATAATGTTTGAAAAATATTTGGTTGGGGGGCAGAGGCAGGCGGGTCTCTGTGAGTTCGAGGCCAGCCTGGTCTACAAAGAGAGTTCCAAGGACAGCCAGGCCTACAGAGAGAACCCTTGTCTCAAAAAAAAATTTTTTTGGATAGTCTTTGACCTTGTTGAGTTGACATATAAATTCAACCTGTCACAGTGTGTTTTGCTTTGAACAAAACATCCATGTCCTGTCCTTCAAGATCCAAATAGAATCTATCCAAATTCCATCCTATGTGAATAGATGTCTGGCTTTCTCTTCTGTCTTTCCAGGAATTCTGTGTGTCTGCAAATGATGTACATTCTTCCAGTTTGACTTTAAGCTCTGGTTCGAATTGTCTTTCTGAAGAATAGCTCATTGTACCATGTGTGCTTTGTCCTTTCATCATACTGTGCCAGCAAAGGCTCAACTCAGCTTCTTCTCATGGTTTCCACATGAGACAGAACCAATCCATCAGAAATCAAAGTTTGAAAATAGGACAAGCTTCTCTGAAACCTACCTTAAATCTCCTGCCGCAGAAGATGACACGCTGAAAGGACATTAATGATAGATCTTTTGAGGAAAAGTAGACGAAGTGGTATTAAATCATTTTCCAGCCCCTTGAGAACTGATGAGGACCTAATCACCTCTTCACTCTTCTGTGTAGGGCTCGCTTTTCCCTCGTCATCTCTGCACACAACTTCTTCCTGCCTATCCCTTCCCTTCTTACAGTACAAGGGCCTTCAGAAGACCAGATAGAGCCTTCCAGCTTGCTCCTATCCCAACGTCGTGTCCTTCACCGCTCCTTCCACCTCATGTTTTTCCAATTTAATAAGTGTAGAAATAAAATACAACTTTTGTTCCCTTTCTTCATTTTGCCATCAATTCATCACTCCCTAAAGCACTGATACATACAAGATAGATATACATTCTGATTCTGCCTTGACACACACATTTTTAAAATCTCCAATGGCTTCTAAAACTTAGAATAAAAGTACATATGAGACTTATCTCAATATCTCTGTTTATCAGAGGTATACTTCTCAATAAAGAAGAAACCCATGGAGGAACTTTTGAGTTTCAAAGATTCTATATTAAGGGACGAAATTTAACAGGGATTTCAGTGATGGATTGGTGCTTGGAACAGTTCTTCTTTGTGAAAAGATGGGTTGCACATTCTGGCTTGAAGCTCTTATACATTTCTAATTTTTCTTTTTTCTATAATTGAGATGGGGCCTTGATATGTTTTTCAGGATGGTCTTGAGAATCTGGACATGAATGATTCTCCTGCTTCAACTTCCTGAATAGTTTGGACAACAGCCATGTGTCACCATGCTCTTCCACACAACCATTCCATACATGCTTGTGTGCCTGAAAAATTCACCATCTATTCTGCCAACTAGGGACACAGAGGACTTCTTCAAATGGATCAGGTGCCCATGGAAAGCAAGCACCATATATGGCAGTGTGCTTAACGTGGAACACAGTTTCTCCCTTCAGATCCAAAATAATGTAAGATTCTCCATCCTTACTGTCTCTGAAGAACAGAATCCTGTCTGTTGTCTTATCTATTGTCTTAAGGGGGTGAGAAGGACAGAACATAAAGATATAAAGGTTAAAATGAAAGATTTTAAAATATTCTTATGTAAAGATTTAGTTGTTATGGAAAATTTAAGAAATCTAAAAATGATCACAACTAGAACTAGAAAATTCCTTCATTCTCATCTCTGTATACAAAAGTCAATTGTATATTTCTAAAGATTGTTGAAAATTCCAAAGTAAAAAAAACACACCATCTGTGAGGGAAAAAACATGAAGATTTGAATAGATGTCATGAACAATGACAAGTGGACAGCTAGTGGCCACCAGCCTCGGCGAAGAGCAAATCCCGCAAGCTGACTACAAATCAAACACATTGGCTGAAGTGTTGAAAACTCTGAGGAGTTCATGTTAAAGAGCAGGTGAAGCGGGGCCCCTCCACTGCTGCCGGCATTTGCTTAGAGCTAACCCAGTGTTTCTACGGTGTGACCTTTCTATTGCTGGCAATTTACCCAAGAGGAACAAAAGCAGATCACAGAGACGTGTACACGGAGATCGGTAGCAGCTTTTTCTGTAGTATGTCCAAGTTAAAAGAGACCCTAATACCTATGTGGCGCTTTGATTGAGAATGTCCCTCTTAGGCCCACGTATTTGAACACTTTGTCCCTGGCTGGGAGCACTGCTTGGGGAGGTGGAGCTTTGCCGGAGGAAGTGGAGCTTTGCCGGAGGAAGTGGGTCTCTGGTGGTAGGCTTTGAGAGTTTGTAGTCCCACTCTGCTTCAGTCGGCTTTCTCTGCTCTCAGCTTGCAGTTATAGATGTAAGCTTTCAGCTTCCTGCTCTAGCCACCTGCTGCGGGCCTCCCCTCCCCATTACAGACTCTCCCATCGAACCGCCAGCCAAATTAACTCTTCCACTAGTTGATTTTGGCCGTGGTGTTTTATCATAGCAACAAAAGAAAACTAACCTACTGGCAAATGAATCAATAAATCAGCGATATTTTTGTTCACACAACGGAATATTACTACCACGTGGCGTATGGTCTCATTACTCACTGGAGTATGAGACAAAGCAAAGGCAAGAAGGAAGGCAGATAAACACATTCTTTGAATAATTTATTATACCATAATGAAATCACAAAGCATGCAGAATAACCGGGCACAACAGAAAGGAGATTTATGGTGGATAATAGAAGGGCATGCAGGCACCGTAACTTCAAAATGGTCAGAGAGAGCAGCGGGGGGTAATGACATATGTGTTGTCTTGATTCTGGTAATTCTTTTATATAACATACACACATATGTAATTATATATACTTAAAGGGATGATTTTATATACTTATATATCTATAATATGTTATGTTTACACTATATGTTGAAGGTGATCAGATTGCGTAGTTTATGCACATGCAGTTTGTTGTATTTTGCCATAATGGAGTTGAAAAAAAAAATCAAACATGAAAGAATTGACTTGTGGCCAGTTTCCACCTTTATTTTGCATCATGAATTTCAAAATCAACTCGCTCAGCTCTGAGAAATCTGCTGGAGGCTGCACCCAGTGAGGCATCTCTTGGGACCAATAGTTTTACTCTCAGCTGGTATCCTTAGCAACTATTATTTCGTTACATCACCTGGAAATAAAGTTAAGGCTAAAAATGTCAAGCTGAACTCATGAGCAAGACAATTTCCTAGTGCATATTTTCTCGACGTATAGATGATACATTACATTGGGGTGATACTGGAGAGAGTTTTAGAGTAAATTAAAGTCTCAAACTGGAAAAACCACAGGCCAACACTACCTGGGGTATCTGTTCCCTGCTCAGCCTCTCATGGAGCAAGAGGTTTTAAGTGGGCGCAGTGTGACCAGCTTTGTAGTTGGCAAGTGTGTTGAGCATGGCCCCTGTAGCATGAGGTTGTTTCCTGCTGATGCGGGGAACAATGAGGTCTTCTTACCAGGAGTTCACAAGGGCCTGGGGCAGGGGCCGCCTGTTAAAGGATACAATGCCTTTCTTTGTTGTGCTATCTTCACTTACTTGAATTTTCCATCTATTGTGTTTTTATGGAAAAAAAAATCTCTGGCTTTTCTATTTTACTCATCAAAATGTTAGTTTTAGAGTTAATTTGGAACTATCAGATGCCCAGGAAATCTATTTCCAGCTCCATTTTGCAGAGGAGTGAAACACTTCGTGTAGTTAAGTATAAATAAATTCAAAAATAACCTAAAAATGTCAGAGCCTCATTTGAAACACAGATTTCCCCAACTGTGGCTGTTTCAAGGTTGGCAGGGGCTATGATCACATCGTTGAGGTTTGCTGTTTATATTACAGCTCACACGAGTATGCGCTGGGGCTTTTTCAGGCTGCTACTTAACAAACGGCTTTCAGGTGAGGGCCTGCTCAAACACGTGTAGGGTTTACGAGGTCATAAACTGACAGCTCTGCAGGCTACAGAACTTTATCTTTCTCCACGTGGAAGTCCCAGAACCCTTAGCCACGGTGTGGGTGACATGGGCTCACTGCAGTGCAGGATGTTGCTGTGGTTAACAGTCAGCATGTGATGCTCACATGGTTAGCAACAGGTGACAGTTACAGAATGCTTGATTTGGCCAGGCATGTAGTTAAACTCTACATGTATCTTCTGTCAATACTTCTAATAATAATCGGCCTTATTTTACAAAGGAAGAAACGAAGGCAAAAACAAAAAACAAAAACCCACCAGAGTGGAGATGCAGTAGGAAAACAGTAAGGTTTAGAAGAATTATTTTCTTAAAGCGCTCAGACACTTGAGGTCTCCCCGTCAGTTTCTATGTTCTTGCCTAATTTGTGTTTTTAATAATAATTTCTATTGGCACCGGCTCATGCTGCATTATGGTGAGTTCCATATAGACATTTTCATAAAGTGTATTATGTATTTTGACCATATTCACTCCTTCCCCAAGTTCTTCTTTCTCCTCTCTCCTGTCCTACCCAGGCCCAGGGAGTCTCATGTCCACACTCGTGTCCTATAAACTTACATACATACATAATTTTGTGTATTTTTATTACATCTGGGCCTCACAACTGAAAGTAAATGTGATGTTTACATTTCCAAGTCTGATTCATTTCATTTACTGTGAGCTCCAGGGCAGCCCAACTTCCTGCAATGACTCGATGCTGTTCTCTGTGGCTGAACAAAACTCCACCGTATAGATGAACCACCTTTCCTTCGTACATCCATCTGTTGACAGATACTCAGGCTGAGGTTGGTGTGCATATCAATAAACAGAGGTGTGCAATGCCTCTGTGGTGTGTTGACTTAGAGCCTTCTAAGTCTATCCTACAAGTGTACAACTGCGTCATATGATAGATCACTTCTTCCTTCAATACTATGAGGAACCTCCATATTGATTATTTTCTTTTTCTATGCAGAAGCTTTTAATTTTATTCAACACCACTTGTCAATTCTTGCTTTGCTTCCTGAGCTATCAGCAGAGATCTCTACAGAAAGTCTTTGCCTGTGCCTGTATTTGAAGGATGCACTTGATGTTTCAGAGCTTCTGGCCTTATATTAAGTCTTTGATGCGTTTTGGTTGGTTTCTGAACAGGGTGAGAAACATATCTGGTCTCATTCTTCCTCTTCCCTCCCTTTTCTGATGGATGATCTAACTCCAGCCCACCTTCCCTTTGACCTGTAATCTTTGCCTTTTAAGGGAAACACAAGCCTAGAAGTACAAAGAACTGAGCTGCACATTTAACAAATGCCATGAAAGCAGAGAGGATCTGACTTGTAAAAGCTCAAATAGAGCTGCTCAAAAATTCAGCACTAAACCTCTCTCTCTCTTTCTGTCTCTCTGACTCTCTGTCTCTCTCTGTCTCTGTCTGTCTGTCTGTCTCTGTCTCTGTCTCTCTCTGTGTGTGTATGTTTCTCTGTCTGTCTGTCTCCCTATCTCTCTCTCTCTGTCTCTCTCATTTTCTCTCCATCTCTCTGTCTCTGTCTCTCTCTAACTCTCTCTGTGTCTGTCTCTCTGTCTGTCTCTGTCTCTCTTGGATCCTGAGAATAAGATATTTATCTTTAGCTTTATAATTAATTATCCAAAACATGTAGCAACTTAAAACAAAGCGAATTATTTCCTGTTTCCTATGCTCTGCCTTTTGAGTCAAGGATGTAGGTGTACACAGAGGGTGGCCTGTCCGGGCTGTGCAGTGACTGCATTGTCAGCAGGAAACCTTACACAAGGAACTAGAACCCCAGCAGGCTCGGTTGCCTGTATTTTTTTTAATTTCACTTTGTTTATTTCACATCACAATTATAGGCCCTTCCTAGTCGCCTCCCAATCCCACCCTCCCTCCCCCATAGCCTTTCCTCCCCTCCCCTAGTCCTCAGAAAGGGGAGCCCTCCTCCCATAACATCTGACCTCAGCCTATCAAGTCTCATCGGGACTGCCTGCATCCTCTTCCTGTGTGGGCCACCCTGCCGGGAGTAACCAACATGTGGGGACCAGAGTCCATGTCAGAAGTAGCCCCTACTCCCCATATTGTGGGACCCACAAGGAGACTGTGTTGCCTATCTATCTACATCTGAGCAGGGGACATAGGTCCCACCATGCAGGGTCCTTGGTTGGTCCATCGGTCTCTGCCCCACCCCCCTCCTCTGCCCGGGTTTGTTGGCTCCATTGGTCTCCTTGTGGGGTTACCTGTATTCGTAACAGTTAATGCTGATTGGGTGCTTAGCTGGGCCTATGGGCCAGTAGACATCCCCCCCATCCACATGCACACAGCCTTTCCACACTGCTGCGTAGGCTTCCAGTCCTCCCAGCATGTGGTGGGCCAGGCTTCCTAAGAGGAGACAGGAACTAAAGGGAACCCGCCATGCTGCCTTCCCCACTACTCTCAGAAGCCTTGCAACCTTGCCTCTGCTTTATTCTATCACTTGTGTCACTTATAAAACATCTACCATTTTGGGGTGTGTGTTTGAGGAAGGGGACTGGGAGGAAAGGAAGGAGGGAAAACTGTGGTCCAGATGCAAAAGAAATACATTAATTAATTAACTAATTAATTAAAAATATCTGGAGCAATCTCCGGACTTGCATGTCTGGTTGCACGTTGTCGAGAGCAGAAAAATGAACCCCGAGCTGCTTGTGCTACTTCCAGACTAACCAGGATGAAAAGGAGCAGGGGACTGGGGATTAAGACGCGTTGGTCTGCAATGTTTTATATGAACTCATAAGTATAATTTAGGAACATTTTTTAAAAAGAAAGGAACCAAAAATGACTCACAAGATTGGAGGAATAGAATCTTAAAATTAACTTTTCACTACATCTCCTTCATTTGAATGCTTAGAATTTAGATAATCCAAATTCATGCTGTTGCCAAAAAAAAAAAAAAATATGTTTTAAAAACACGAAGTTGTGGGCTGGAATGATAGCTCAGTAGCTAAAAGCACGGACTGATCTTCCACAGAACCAGAGTTCAAATGCCAGCATCCATGTCAGGCGGGTCAGTTCACGGTGGCCTTTACTTCCAGCTTCAAGGGATCTGACACCCTTTTCTGGTCTCTGTGGGCATGCACGCGTGGGCACACACACACACACACACACACACACACACACACACACACACACACACCCCACACATAGACATGCACACACAGAGAGACACACAACACACACATTCACAGATACATACACATATATATACAAAAATAAAATATTTCACACATGCCTATAATCCCAGCACTCGGGAGGCAGAGGCAGGTGGATCGCTGTGAGTTCGAGGCCAGCCTGATCTACAAAGCGAGTCCAGGAGGGCCAAGGCTACACAGAGAAACCCTGTCTCAAAAAAACAAACAAACAAACAAACAAAAAAAACCAAAAAAACCAAACCTAACAACAACAACAAACAAAAATAAATAATAAAACAATCTTTTCTTTTAAATTAAATTTGTATAGTAGATAGGACAAAAGCTTTGGTATGCTATGGCACAACGTGTTGACTATGTAAAAACATATCGCATATTTCAAAAACAAATCTACCACTTCAAAAAGAAAGACTATAGATTTTATTCTTTTCTATTTTTATGACATTGGTTTGTTTCACATATATGTGCACCCACATGAGTCATGGCAAGGATGTGGAAATCAGGATAATTTGCGGAGTCGGTTCTCTCCCTCCACTGTGTGGAACTCAGGGACGGAACTTAGAGACCAGGTTTAGGAACAAACGCTTCCACCTGCTGAGTTACCATGCTGGTTCACATTTTTTTTTAATTTATTCTTTGACAACTCAAATCATGCAACTATTTTGAAGTTTGCATATCAATAAAACTAACATAAAAATACTCAGTAAACTATTTTGATTATATTCCTTCCCCATTACCTTCTCCAATTCCTTTTCTTTTTCTTTTTATATTTTGTTGTTGTTGTTGTTGTTGTTGTTGTTGTTGTTGTTGTTGTTGTTCTTAAGAGTGGCCTACTGAGTTTAATTAGGGTTGCTTGTGTAAGTTGGGTGTTATTTACTGGAACACGACCAACCTACAGGTACTACACCACTGAAGAAAAATGGTTCTCCCTCCTCCATCAGCCTTTAAGTGTGGGGCGACTCATGAGTGCTCCCCTCTAATCCATACTGGAATGCTGGTGGGCTCCCTCTTGTGCAGGTAGCCACAGCTGGCGTGATGTCATAAGTGTGATGGCCGTGCCAAGCCCAAAGATGGTGTTTCACAGCATCCCTTCCCAGCCCCACCTCCAACTCTTCCACTTAAACTGTGCCGGAAATGTGACAGCATTCTCTTGTAAAAAAGAACACTAGGGTGGCAGTTGGTGCTGCCTACCTTGCAATGCAAAGGTTGTTACCAGGGAGCAACAATAAGGGATTTTGAAAGGTCCAAGTCACTGGTGACTTAGCATAAGCGAGTGCTGAGGAACAGCTCCGTGCATTTACAGCTTACTAATTCTCCACAAAGGCACCGAAACTATGCATCGGAGCAAGGAGAGTCCTGCAGCAAATGTCTTGTGGAAACTGGATAGTCGCATGCAAATCTTAGACAGTACCCCCCTCCCCAAATCAACTCAGAGCAAACAAAGAGTGAAGAAGCACAGGCAAATCTTTAAGACATGGGTATAGAATCTGCACAGCAAAGCAAACAATCAGCACAGGGAACAGACTACACAAAAATGGAAATTTCTTTGCAAATTAATCACCCACAAAGGAATAACATCCAAAAAACAGACGAGGAGTTAAAATATGCAATGCAAAAACCAGTAAGACGAAATGCAATTAAGAATTGGCAGGTGAAGGCTGGAGAGATGGCTCAGTGCTTAAGAGCACAGGTTGCCCTTGTAGAGGGCTGGGGTTCGGCTCCCTGCACCGCGGTTGGATGTCTCATGGTTGCCTGTTACTCCAGTTCCACAGGCTCTGTCACTCTCTTCTGTGCTCCACAGACGCTGTGCACTCACATGCACAAGCCCACACACGGACACACCCTTATACTCGCAATAAAAAGAAAAAGAAACCCGTTAAGAAAAGATATGTTGGCAAGGGACAGAGGTAGATACTTTTCAGTGGAGCAATGCACGTGATCAGGTAGTCTAAGGAAAAATCAGCATCCTTGGGCTTCGGGGAAATACGTCAAGACCATGGTGAGCTCTCATGTCACCTCAGCTGGAACAGGTGATATCAGCGCACGCAAAACTATTAAGTGCTAGTGACATGCAGGGAAAAGGAAGTTTCTTATGCACTGTTGCTGCAGTGTCCGTTCATTTAGCCACTTCTACGAACAATGTAGCCGTTCTCTGGTGTATT
This sequence comes from Acomys minous, assembly GCF_964271855.1. Taxonomy (NCBI): domain Eukaryota; kingdom Metazoa; phylum Chordata; class Mammalia; order Rodentia; family Muridae; genus Acomys; species Acomys minous. Next base: position 52,096,351 of record NC_140486.1, read on the forward strand.
ACTAGACTTACCACACAATCTGCCTCTCCGACTTCTGCATATACTTGCAAGGCAGCCTGTATTATCATGAAATGATACTTGTACAACCGTGTGTGCCACTGTGCTACTTACAGTAGCTAAGATCTGAACTCAGCCTTGAATCAATTGATGGCCGTATAAAGAAAATGCGGCGTATGTATTCACAACGGGATAGTATAAAGCCATCAAAAGAATGCTATCCGGCAGCCCGGGATGTCACTCAATGGAAGACTGCAAGCTTCTTCTGAGCCTAATCGGCATGCAAGACTCTGGGTTCCATCCCCAGCAGTTAATAACATTTGAGAAGAAAGGAAATGTTGTCTTATCACCTGTAGTAAAATGAATGGAACCAGAGGATGTTAAGTGAAAAGAGGCAGACGCAGGAGACAAAAACTGCACCTTCCCTCCCACAGGTAGGTGCTAACCTGTTGCTCCTACTATAGAACAGTTGTCGCTGGAAGGAAAGGATGGAGAGGGATGAAGGACGGCTGGACAGCAAGTACCAAAACCACAGATGGAGGTGGCAAGCTCTCCTGCACGGACAGGTAGTGCTGAGAGGAGCGTAAACATAAAGTAATCATAAGATGAGAACCTTAGTACCTCTTGTTTGCATTATAAAATGTCCTGGAACTTCGCGGTGTGCCTCATAAATATGTAACTATTTCTTGTTAGTCAAAAAATATCAAAGTGTCAAAGGGCATGAAAACCTAACTGTTCTGATCTGGCCATTACATATTATCTACATAAAGTAGGAAATTATACCGTGTGTGTGTGTGTGTGTGTGTGTGTGTGTGTGTGTGTGTGTGTGTACTTTCCATATAATTATAAAAATGTAAAAAAGTTTTCTTGTGTGTGTGCTGCGGACAGCACTGTTTAAAGTAAAGAATGGATTTATATTATAGAAAATAAAGCCCTTAAAACACACGGTTGGAAATCCCAATCGGAAATGTTCTATGAACTCCTACGTGTGTTTTCCTCTTTCCTTGTTTCTTCCTATTAGTCGTCTTTCTAATTCTTATGAAAGCAATTCAGTCATCCTGTGCTGCCCATGCCTACCCACATTCAGCACAAAGACTGTCTCTGTGCATTCAAAACCCATTAAGGCTTCCTGCGAAGCCACAGCCACCTAAGCCTGAACCTTGCCCTCATTTCCTCTCCACTTCATCTTGTATGGCAAAGGGGGCACTGATGGGATTTATTTCCCATATATGAATCACTCCCCTTCCTGCTCCTATCTTCTCCAAGGAAAGGGCAGACGTTGCTACATCCAGCTGTGGTTTTAAACAACATCCTTCCTCTGCTCCCTCCCTCCCCTCCTCTACCCCCACTTCCAACTAGCATGCATTGGCTTGCAGCCAGCACTGTCCACTTAAAATTTCCATCTCTGATTTCCAAAACACTCAGGGAAAGCCTCAGTCTCAATCTCAGGCACTATGAACAACGCTTAAGAGCAGAGATTCTGGTGGGGGGGGGGCGGGGGGAGGAAATCACCACCCAATAGAGACAAGACTTGCAAGTTCAAATTTTTCTCTTACTTGAAAATTATATTCTCTCTCTCTCTCTCTCTCTCTCAATCTCTCTCTCTCTTTGTCTCTCTCTCTCTCTCTTTGTCTCTCTCTCTCTCTCTCTCTCTCTCTCTTTGTCTCTCTCTCTCTCTCTCAATCTCTCTCTCTCTTTGTCTCTCTCTCTCTCTCTCTGTCTCTCCCTCTCTCCATCTCTCCCTCCCTCCCTCTTTCTTTCTCTCATAGTTGATTTGGTCTGACATGCTTCCCTAAGGCCATCCTTCAGTGAACATTTTAGAAATAGACCCATCCAGGAGAGGCTTTTATGGCGATGACTAAATATGAAAGACACACTCTGAATTAGTCTCTCAACAGCCAGATTCTGGGAGGATAACGCTTCCCAGCTGACAGCTAGAATGTGAATTGCAGCTCTTTGGCCCCAGTTGTGCCATCCCTCCAGCCTTTCCTGCCTTTCTCAGTGAGCCTGCTTTTACTCTTCCCAGGTCCCCCGCAGACTGGCTAAGGGAAGTGCTCACAGGAAGACCCCATACCTGTCTGCAGATGAATGTGTCCACGGAATGCCTGACCCCGAGCAATGCAACAGATTGTTTTCCTAGGACAAGGATATGAAGTGAAAAGACAGCAGCTTTTAAAAGCTGCCCGGGTAAAGCAGAACAAGCCACTCAGAGGGGCAGAAGCACGGGGTAGCTGGTAGGAAGGGTGACAATGATGGGAGCTGCAGAAGAAAATGCTCCTGCCAAAGCCACCTGACTCCTGCCACCCAGCCTTGGGAAGTCTGGGTGCCACTCTTGCTAAGGGTTTTGCCCAGGTCCCCCAACACTTAGTGAGTCAGCTAGTTTGCAACCAAAGACTATCCTTCATGGGACACGAGAAAGGTAATGAGAAAACTTTTTATTTTTCGTCGTTGCTGAGTAATTAATTTACTGTTTTTCTGAGTATATGTGCTGTAAATACTGAAAAAAATTATGTCAGTGCATTTCAGTGAAGCACGGTTGTTATTATTTCTCTAGGAGTTTGATCATACGTTATTTCCTTTTCTAAAATCAGAGAGGTGGTTTTTTTTTGACAGTTTTATATAAGTATATAATGTATTTTAATTACTTTCATCTCTTCCTTTTCTTCTTCCCCGTCTTTCTCCTGCTCAAACCCTTTTTTCTTCCCAAATAGTTTCTATCCTAGTTTCATGTCGTCTTCTGTGTGACCCACTGGGTTGAATTAGAATAGCTTACACGGGCATTGGTAGGAGACTGCCTGCCGTAGCTTAGCTAGTTATCAGGGGCTACATGACTGAAATAAATGGTGCCCTCTCCCTAGCAACCATTACTGCCAATAAAACCTCAGGCGGAGGATGCCTTTCAGGCCTATCTGTGATGAAATATTGATAAGCCTATATGTGATAACCACAGCTCTACTGAGTGCATGAGGAAACCAGATACGCTTCAGTGCTGAGTAAAATGCCACTGCGAGCTGCTTTCCTGAAGAGACCAAATAGCAGCAGTGTTCATTGCTTGGTTTTGGAGACCAGATCCTGTTATGTTGACCTGGCTAATCTCAAACTCTTGAGTTCAGATATTCCTGCTTCAGCCTTCTGGAAATATGGTGGGCACACCATGCCTAGTTCAGAGAACTTCCTTAAGAAATCAGAAGCTCTTGAAGCTTCTCTGGAGGTGTTGGCACACTTCAGTCTTTGAAGTGTGATGGTTTATCTCAGCATTCAATTTAAAGGGATCTAAAGTCAATTGGGAGACAGGTGGCCTCTGAGCGCGGCCATTTTCACTTTTAAATCACAGACATGGACATCATAACTATTGCTCAACTATTCTAAAGCACTGTTTTATTGTCCCCAGATTTCCCTATTTTATATCTCACCACCACACTTGAAGGGAAATTTATGTGTGATTACACTCATACAGCAGGCAACTCCAATTGTATAGTAAGACCTACAGCAAAATGTGAGTTACTCAATCCCCCATTGAGACAAATGTTGGTTTTATCTGATAATATATGTAAAAATCATACCCACATAAAGAGTAGTATAATGCACATTCTCATCTAGGGTTTCTTTAAAAAAAAAAACCATTGAACTCTCATAGCCTACAACATTCATTGTATGTAATATACTTAATTCTTCTGAGCACCAGGAATGGTTTTAACTATACATTCCACAGGAAAGAATCATAATTTTGTGTGTACTGAGGCTCAAAGGAGAAACTCAGGACTAACAGTTAAAATGGAGACATCACACTACTGAAACCATAGTTGGCTCTTTTTTTTTTTTTTTTTTTTTTGTCCCCCTCTGTAGGCTAGAGTGATTTTCCATATTTTTTAATAGACTGGTGTTTCCATTGGTTTACTGTTTTTGTTGCTGAGTATTATTCCACTATATGAATAGACCATTGTTTGCGCACTCAGTCCCCTGTTGATGACTGTATGGGACATTTCCAATTGAGAGCTAATTTGAATAAAACTGCTGTGATAAGCTTTGCAATGTCATCTGGTGATGTATACATGCATTTCTATTGTGTTTTCTGGCCCAGGGGTTCAGTTCCATGTGCCTGATTCTAAGTTTAGCCCACCTGGTTGCTCTAAGCATCTTAATACTGTTGTATAATATGCCCAGTGATAGAACAGGTCACACTCTGGGACAATACAAGACAAATCTGATTGAACAGCATTCTTAGAAAAAAGAAGTACAAGAAGGAATATTGAAGGCATCATATTTTATTAACATTTGTACAAAGTAATGGGTTTCATTATGATGTCTCATGAACGCATTATAATATACTTTGGTCATCTTCAACCCCTTATCATCATTTTCTGCCTGCCTTTCCACTGCCGCTCATTTCTTTTCTTCCAAGTCCTCCTTCTTTACATATTATTGTTAGACGTATACCTGTGTGTAAATATATATGCAGCCTGTTGACTTCATCTACTGTTGTTCACTCAGGCTGACCACTTGGTACCATAAAACCGCTTGAGAGAACTCTTGCCTGGAAAAGACTATTTGTTCCCCCCTCCTTAGTCATTAATTGCCTGCAGTTTTCCCCCAGTGGCACATTGGCATGTCAGCTGGCGTGACTTTTATGTAGGTCTCACGTAGGCTAGCGTACTGCTGGTTTTTTCATGGGAACAATTTGCATCTTTTATCTAGAACACGGTCTCTCAGCAGTCACCCTGGTCCTGTGGCTCTTACGGTCCTCCCAGTCCATCTTCCAAGATACTCCTGTAGATGCATCATCTGTGCCACCCCTTGGCATGTGCATGCCCACAGGATTCAACTTCCTACCCCACAAAAACGTGCTCACCCATGCTCATTGCCGCTGTGTCAACAGACAGGAAGTAGAAACAGCCTAATTATTCTTCACCTGATGGATGGGTAATGGAAGTGTGGAACATACACACAATGGAATTCCGTTCAGCTGCAAGGAAAAATGAGACCATGGACTTTTCAGGAATGTGGATAAGACTAGCGAACGCTTGTGCTGAATGAGGTAACCCAGTCCCAGAGAGACCGTCAGCACATGCTCTCGTTTAATTGTGGCTTCTAGCTCCAAACCTTCAGGCAAGCATATAATTTCGAGCAAACACAGAAACTAGGAAAGTAAAAAGGCACCAGGGGTGGGGTGAGGAGAGGGAGTTCTAGGGAAGCGAATAGCAGGGCACACATGCTTTGAACGAAGAAATTGGATACATGGGGGGGGGTTTAACTGGAGAAAGGGAGGAAGGAAGGAAGAAGGATAAACAACAAACAAGCTGGAAAAACATAGGAAACCATTGTTTTGTGTTTATTAAAGCTGCATTATATATGTATACATATGTGACATCCACACACATATATGCAATATAATTTTAAATAAATATATACATATAAATGTATGGATGTGTTGTTTAATAAAGTTATACAGTTTATGGTGATAATGCTTTCCATAAAGAACCACACTTTATCCAACAAGGCCACAGTACCAGGCATGAGAAACGTCAGTTTGAGTTGCAGGTCAGCAGAGCTCAGGAGACTTCCAAAATAATGTAGGGCTATTGCTGTTGCTCTTAGTCCCTTCCCAGGCTTTGAACACACAGTACGTAGGGGGAACTGAGCTGATACTGACCTGGAAGCTGCCTCCCTGAGGAGTAGCACTCATTTATACTGGAAGGTGCTGTGCAATCTGCTGAGGGAGAAAATCACTCAGTAGTCTTGGCAGCTGTGATGCCTACAAAACAACAATGGTCTGCAGGAACAAGATTCCCCAGAAGTGTCTCAGTGGCACCCTTGCCTTGCAGATACCCAAAGCTGTCTAATTGGACTTAAGGCCCAGGCGATAGAAGGAAAATCATGCCTAGCAATGTAACCCTTGCTAACTACCCGTGGCTGGTGAGGCTACGGAACCCAGAAGAGAACCTAATGTTGCTGTTTTCCTGGGCCAGTTTAGCTCCTAACTGCATTCTAAATACTTCTCTGAGTGTCCACAGATAACCATAGCTCTCACCCCTCAACAACAACAACATCAACAACAATAACAACAGCTTCTTTTTAGAAGAGACAGTGGCCATTACAGAAGCCCATAACTGGTCAAAATGCAGAAAACAATGGCTGTGTGGTGTTAAGCATCATATTAGTAAAAAGAAAAGTGTGTCACTGTAGAAATGAAGAATCGTAGACCGTTTCAAGCTTCATCATTGGTCCTAAGGTATTCTTTGTAGAGAGTAAAGCAGCATTTCTGTGTGGGAATTTTGAATATAATTATAAAATTAAATATATAATTTACTGATCACTGCTGTACACCTGAAAAAAAAACTCGGCCCTCCACTCTTCCAATAAATTATGACGACCCCTCTCCATGAACTGTTCTTAGTAAATAATCCCCTCTAGATAATGACGATGATAATTAGGGGGTTTTTTGTTTTGTTTTGTTTTGTTTTGCTTTTTGTTTTTTTTGAGACAGGGTTTCTCTGTGTAGTCCTGGCTACCCTGGAGCTTGCTCTGTAGACCAGGTTGGCCTCAAACTCACATAAATCGGCCTGCCTCTACCTCTGCCTCTGCCTCCTGAGTCCTGGGATTAAAGGTGCGTGCCACTACCACCCGGCCTCACCTCCAGATCTCTTGAGCAAATGATTTTGATGACTTAAATTCCACTCCATGGTTTGAGTAAAACAAAAGCATCTGGTGACCACTATTCCCTTTGTGTGGTCAAGACCAAGAGGAAACTTCTAAATAATGATTACTCCATTTGCTGTAGAATTCAGCCTTAACGCCATAGTTTTAATGGATGAGAGTATTTCTGCTCCCCCAATTAGAAGGGGTTGATAGGGATATCCCTTCTTTTATTCCTTAAAATGAATTAATTTCTAACCTAAGAACACAGTATAGACAGGTCCATTGAGCAACTTCTTTTAAAAAGTAAAAAATTGTTGAAAGGTTGGAGAATTAAATGGAACGCGCATGCACTATAACCTGTGCACTCCTCAGCTGTCTGTTCGGCTCCAGAACAAGAGGCCTGTAGACAGCCCATGACTACAGCTACCAGTTGAAAGAAAGTTATATTTTAGGAGCTGAATAGTATTTCAATATATATGTCTCTGTGTGTATGCATATTTATGTATATATACATATATATAATTTTTCATTATCTATTCATCTGTTGATAGATAGCTAGGTTGGTATCATTTTCTTGATGTAATGAATAAAGCAGAAATAAGTGAGGGTGCAAATATCTCTGTGGTTGGGGATAGTTCTTTCAGTATTTGCCTAGCTGTGAAATAGGTGAGTCAAATGGTAGTTCTCTTTTCAATTTTTTGAGGAATATCCAAACTTATTTTTCACAATAGCTTATATTAATTTGCACCCTACCAGCAGTGAGAAAATGTTCCTTTCTCTGCACATTAGTTATCAGATTTCTTGATGATAGCTGTTCTGACTAGGGTTAGGTGGTGTCTCAAGGACTTGCCAGAAAATGGGTAGACTTAGAATGTATAATATTTAGTGAGGCCATACAGTCTCAGAAATAAAAAAAAATGCATCTTCTCCTTTATAAGCAGATTATAGCTCTCTATGTATATATAAAATATATGTACAGTTACAGAATAACATGTAGAAAAGAGAACAAGAAAAGTAAATATTAGGTGATAAAAAGGGTGAAACATAGGTAATGGACATGTGTCAGGAAAGAAGATTTGAAGCTAACTGTTTTTCGAGTTTTATCTCTGTTATTGGTTTCCAGGGCTTTTGGTGCCACTGTGAAAATGTAGAGTCAACTGTGAAGATTCACAGCTTCAGAATGGCTAAGATGAATAGACTTTGGGTCTGGTTAATTTCCATGCATGGCTTTTTTTCTAAGTTCTTTATAATAAAGTTAATTAAGAAAGCATTATCTAGAGGAAACTCGAATGGTTGAGAAACACTGAAAGAAATGTTTAATATCCTTAGGCATCAGGGAAATGCAAATCAAAACTACTTTGAGATTCCATCTTACAGCTGTCAATAACACAAGTGACAGCTCATGTCAGCAAGAATGTGGAGAAAGGGGAGCACTCCTCCATTGCCAGTGGGCATGCAAACGTGTACAACTACTATGGAACTCAATGGCAGTTCCTCAGAAAGTTGGGGACCAACTCCTATATCCAGCTATACCACTCTTGAGCATACACCCAAAGGATCATACCACTAGGACACTTATTCAACCATGTTCATTGTGAGTTTATTCATAATAGAAACTGGAAACAACCTATATGTCTCTCAGCAAAAGAACGGATAATAAAGATGTGGTACATGTAAGCTGGCCATGGTGGCACATGCCTGTAATTCCAGCACTCAAGGAGGCAGAGGCAGAGGCAGGTGAATCTTTGTGAGTTCAAGGCCAGCCTGGTCTACAAAGCAAGTCCAGGACAGCCAAGGCTACACAGAGAAACCCTGTCTTAAAACAAACAAACAAATGGGAAAGGAAAGAAAAGAAAATGAGGTACAATTATACGATGGAGTATTACTCAGCTGTTAAAAAAAATAACATCATGAAATTTGTAGGCAAATGGATGGAACTAGAAAAAAAATCATCTTGAGTGAGGTAACTCAGAAAAGCAAATATGGTAAGTATTCATTTATAAGTGGATATTAGTCATTAAGTAAATGATAACCAAATTACAATTGTAGACCCAGAAAGGTTAGGTAAAGGAGAGGGTATAGGGGGAATGTATGAATCTCCCTAGGAAGGAAAATAGAATAGAATTTTATGGACTCTGGGCAGGCAGGAAGGATTAGGTTGGGGGAGCAGATGCGATGGAGGGAGAGAATACGGGGAGAAACAGCTGGAACTGAGGGGCATATGGGGAGTGGTATGAAAACCTAGTGCAGTGGAAGCTGCCTGGAATGTATAAACACGTGATCTTAATGAGAACTCCCAGTAATGGAGTATACGGAGTCCCAAGCAGCCATTTCTCGTCACCATGAAAGACTTCCAGTAGCATTTGATTGAGGTGTTGGCCAAGGAGGTTCCACTGGGAATCTGCAAGAAACCAAAGCTGATGCGAAGACAAGGGGTTGTTCTCCGAACAGTGACAGTGGGGCCCCATTGCCAAGGACAATGTCCATACCACACATTGAGCGTGAAGAAGTCAAGCTTGTGCCTACATGAATCTTCTACTTTCTGCATTCTGGTCTCTGGCGCAGGGAGGTACTCTGCAGGCTACCAAAAGAGAAATATGGACACCAACCCAGCCACAAAACCTCTGATCTACAGTCTGTCCTGCCTGCAAAATATGCTAGAGCAATGGTGCCACAGAACTTGTGGTAACAGCTAACCAGTGTTTGATTTGACTTAAGGCCAGCTCCATGAAAAGGAATCCACACCCAACACTGCTTGGGTAACCGAGGACCAGGGACCCTAGGTCCATGGACAATCTAGTGCCTGTTCTTGCCAAGCCCTTCATGGGAAATGTCTGTGTCCATCCCTTTCTAGGTCACTGAAAATGGGAGCGAAACCAGCTCCCCAGAGCAGAAGGCCAGAGATGGCAACTAAAATAGACAACGGGCTCAGAAAGCTAAGAAAGCATGCAGAAGGCTGACTTCTCTATCAGCTAAGCCCAATGGCCGGCTCCCAATGAACAGTTGTCATCCACCTCTTCAGCTTTTAGTGTGTAGTTACAGGGTAACAGCCTAATGGCTGTTGACATTTCAGTGCAAAGTGAAGCAAATCTACGCAAAAGAAAGCTTGGCTTTTCTTCTTCTCCAAACTGTCCTAACTTCAGCTTTCAATCGTAGTCTCATAGATTGTCCCAGCCCAGCATCAATTTTTTTTTTACTGTTTCATTTATTTCTATTAAAAAAATAAAACAAACAGTTAACAGAAGCAAAAATTATTTACAATAAAATATTGATTAGGACACTTTTAAAAAATCCCTGCAAAGTGACTAATGTGGAATAAAAAAGCTGTGTGCAGTACCAAACCCAAGATGAAATTGAAGTTAGGAAATCTGGGTTATAAAGGAGAATTGGCCAGAGACCTAGAGAGACAGCAAAGCCAGGGGACTAAGGGCAATCAAGACACAACAGTGTGATCGCACTCAATGGGGGCGTCGTCATGCTTTTAGACAGAGCAGTTGCAGTATGGAAGCATGGTGGTTAATCGGATTCTGGACCCACGTTTCCTGAGTTTGAATCTCTGTCCCATCCTTTACACTATGCTAAAGCACAGTAGACCCTATGAGTATTGCTGTTGCATATCCCCGTGAATTTAACCAGCCCTGGATGAAAAATATTTCTGCCATATAGGATGAGTATCGCTTTCCTTTGTCAGCACTCCCTCAGCGATGTAGTGAAACAACTATTTGTACAGCATTCACACTACATTAGATACTGTAAGTCATCTGGAGATGAGTAAAAGTTTAAAGAGTATGAGTATATACTTTTTAATGCAAATATTCCACCCATTTCCTTACATAAGGGACTTTATGTCTAAAGACTTGGGAACCAGAGACAGATCCTAGAATCAGTCCTCTGAAGATACCAAAAGAACACTGTGGTCTGACGGGTTGCCCTCTCTCTGCCCAGTTTTTTAATCTGTAAAATATGGACACTAATGTTAGTACATAGGCTATGCAACTGAAATACCAGAAGAACTACAATTGGATTTCAGGGTAACTGGGGCAAAGGCTAAGAAATAGGCCTACAGGAGATCATCTGGCCAGCTGCAAAATGCAGCCCCCACTAGAGATAGCGTTGCCTAGTGACTGACCGGAAGGGTCCCACCAGAGATAGAGTTGATAAGAGACCCAGTTTTATGGCTACATTCCTTCCTGACCATCTGAGATAGCATTACCTAGCAATTGATCCATCCAGTCTGGGAGAACAAAAGCAGTTAGGCCATGGGTGGTCTTGGCGCCCTTTTCTGCTTAAAGGACATTGAGAAGATAAAAAGACCAGAGATCACAGCCATGGCGCGCTTCTGAGACCTTGCATTTTGGGGATCTGGTGCTACCCGGAGCTGTATTAAAGATTCCTCTTGTATTTTACAGCAGTTTCCTCTGTTTTCCAGTTCTTTTGGGGGGATCAATCTGGGTGTGACACAGCAATATAAGGACAGTGTCATCCTTGAATTACAGTATCTGTCCATGAAGGATGCTTTGTTTGAAAGCAGATTTCTCGGGGATTGGGGGGATGTATGCTCTTGTGAAATGATGCAGTCTAGTCAGTATTTAGACTGCCTAAGCAGTTTTGATAGCAAAAGCTGTGATCCTTAACAAATATTTTCTTTCTTTCTTTCTTTCTTTCTTTCTTTCTTTCTTTCTTTCTACGCCTTGGTTTCTCATCTTGAAATGGGAATAAAGAGACATGGTTTTATAGCTTCTAGGACACACAGTAAAAGTTAAAAAGTAAGTGTAACAAACACCATGTTTCTATTGTCAAACACACACACTCATATACCTTTTATTACTCTTTACATGTGTGCACTCCACAAATTCTCAGGAGGCCACACTATCTGTCTGATGTGTTAAGTTCTTGGAAGGGTCTTTCCATGAGAAATATTTGAAGAAGGAGGAAGAAGAGTAGTAGTAATAGAAGGATGACGGTGATGGCGACGAGAATGATGTTGGTGATGATGATGATGATGGTGACGACAACAGCAGCAGCAGCAGCAAACCTCCTTATCCTAATGGCAAAGCTCCTTCTGTCTTCCAATCAGCAGTTTATCTCTTGGACAACTCTTTCTATCTCTGCCTGCAAAGTAAGACAATATCACATTTAGTGGGAAGTGAAGAAGACCCTTAAATGAAAGGGTCCTAAGCCCTAACGCTCCATAGCTCAGGCTTGGATCTGAGGCTATGACTGCTTACAGCCAAGGCGGGGGGTGGGGGGGTGGGGGGCTTTGCCCAGCTTCAGGTGATTGTGTTAATTTCAAAACTTTGGTTCCATATAGACATGTCTTCACTCTAACTGGAGCACAATACCAGAGGATATGTAAATGTGGACTGTTTTTGTTTGGCTTTTGGTTAATCTAGCTGATTGATAAAGCTGGCAGTACTCTACTATAGCAGAATACGTTTTCCAGCATCTTTTAGTGTGTTTTGGCATTTTCCAATGTTGTGGAAAATATTCATTCACTACTTTAATCAACTTTAAAATTCCAAACATAAGCAAGGTAGAAAATTCTTTGTCAAGGCAAATTAGTTCACACACACACACACACACACACACACACACACACACACACACACACTCCACAGATGCTGGGATTTTAAAGATAATTTCCCTTTATTTATTTAAACATAGCATTAAGTACTAGTGTTATTTTTAACTTTTCACGCCATAATTTAAATCAGTTTTAAGGTAAGAGGAGGGAAAAAAGTGTAATGTGTTTCCAATGCTTGCTTTTGTACAGTGGGGCGGCTAACAGCTTTCCTCTGAGACTGCATCCTCTCATGTCTTTGCTCCTGCAATAGCTTCCCCACTCCCTCTTGTTCTCTCCTCCAGAACTAGCTTGACTTTTCCAGGGAGTTTCAACTATTTCCAGATGTTGAGCAAAATAAAAGATTATGATACCAGGGCCTTCAAAAGTTCTTAACTCTTACATTTTCTTTTCATCCTTCCAATACTTTGTTTTTCATCGCATTTCATGGCACAATGGCACTATGAGCCATCATCCTTTATCAAATCTTTGAATCGACACTTCACATTTTGTCAAGCTCTTACCTGTTTTCCTTTCACTGTCATTGTCCTTAGTGACTCAGTTCTTGGTATTATGTGTTTTTTCAGGATGTGCTGAGCCCCTCAATAGGAAGGCCGCTTTCTGAGTGTGTTTCCAGCGTGTCTCTCCGTGTTGAAGCAGAGACTCTCCTCTGAGCTGCTTTCAACAGCTGTGTAAATACAGCTGGGAAGCCACAAGAAGACAGGGGCAGTTGTAAGTTATTTTCCTTTCCCTTATGTGTTTTGGAATGCTATTCTGAGCCCCACGGACCATGAATTTCATTTGAGACTCCACAATAGCACCTTTCACGCACGTATTTAAGTGACTTTGAGGGTTGGATGAAACTTCGCCCTTGATGTGTTAGATTGACAGTGACTTCCACTGTACAATAGCCCAAGTCTCATGGCAACCATGTGTTACAAGCCCTTTACTCTCATATATGTTTGGTGCAAGGATGTTAGTTTGCTAGAATTGGCACGACTTAAAAATATACCTCAGGGTAGGTAGCTTAGACAACAGACACATGTTTACTTATAATTCTGGAGGCTGCTAATAAAATATTCAGATGACCATTACTATGGTTTCTCTGGAAATCTCTTTGTCTTGTAGATAGCTGTTTTCATCCTGTGTTTTCATGGGCTCCTCCCTCTGCCTGTGTCTATGTCTGTGTCTTAGCTGTTTCTTATTTAAAGGAAAGTCACTTAGCCCTGAGACAAGGGCCCAACTGTAAGACATCATTTGACCTTTATTGTCACTTTAAAGACCTTCTTTCTGAGAAGTCATGGTCTGAGTTACTAGGATCTTCAGCATATAAAGTTGGAGGGTATCACTCGTGCCTCAACAGGAAGGAGACATAAAGAGGGGACGCTGGCAAGAAATGTACTATAGGCTGGGGGTCAGAGCGTTGCATATGGAGGCTACATGCGTACTGTAGGCTGGGGTCAGAGCGTTGCATTTGGAGGCTACATGCGTACTGTAGGCTGGGGTCAGAGCGTTGCATATGGAGGCTACATGTGTACTATAGGCTGGGGGTCAGAGCGTTGCATATGGAGGCTACATGCGTACTGTAGGCTGGGGTCAGAGCGTTGCATATGGAGGCTACATGCTTACTAGGCACAAATTGAACTACATTACCACCAGTTCCTCTGCCCAAATTCATTTTCTTCCTGTGTTTTGAGTTTTAGGGAAGACCTTCACCTGTTCCAGCAGGAACAAAGCCAGAAGCCTGGCGCCATTTTAGCCTCTCCTCCAGCCAGTCTTGTGTGTTGTGTGAAAGCGCTAGAGAAGCCTGCAAGTCCACCTGCATAATTAACTTGAATGCTGCCCCTTACCATGGCTCTCCAGCTTCATTTGAGCCATTCATAATTACTCACTGGGATTAGCCAAATAATATTTTAATTAAGATCACCCCTCCACTTCTGTCTCTTCTCTATACACAATCCTGTACTTGAAAATACATTGAAAATAATGTTTCTTAGGGGGAAATCAACCCATGTCATTTTCTGGTTAAATTTTTGCTTGGTTTGTATTGTGATAAGGACTGTACTCACATTAATCTCCCCAATCTTTTTTTTCGGGGGGGGGGGTTGGTTTTGGTTTTGAGATAGGGTTTCACTATGTTTGCAAAGTGGCCTCAAACTCAAGATGTACTTCAGCCTCCACAGTGTTAGGGTTGCAGGAGTGACTCCACAGTGGGCATCTAAGCCAAAGTTTTGAGGAAGAAGCAAGAGGGAGTAAATTGAAGAAGGGGATAGTGGAAAGATCCAAAGCTTGCGCAGTAGCGAGACTTAGTGGGGAGCAGCACATCACTCATGTCCGTCAGAGGACAAAAGGACAAAAGCCAAGGCCAGAGGGAAAAGCCAGGGCAGCACACGTCATGCCACCTAAGACTGTTCTAGAAACATAGCTATATGGCTTACTGTTACCATGTATGCAATGCTAACTATATGTCAAACATGGCCCACAGTGTCGCATAAGTAATCCTGTGGTATAAACTTCAACTGAAAGCTGATGAAATGCAGACAAAAGATTATAAAATTATCCCAAGTGTCATAAACCTGCTATTAACCACTCTTTATATAGTCTTCTGCCTGGAATTTGTGATTCCAAGCAAAATATGTACTGAAACACAATCACAGGAATACATATGTGAGAAACATTGGACTGCGTGAGGTATATCTGAGAATGAGTTTTCCATGAGACAACCCTGCGTCCTTTCCTTCTGATCTACCCTGTGATGGAATATTCCTTGGGATGGAACTCCAGGGAGAGTTCACGAGCTCAGCTCTAACTCAGGGTTCTGATTTTCTCATGCCACTTGGGTGTCGCCAGCTGCTGCGTTTTCAGGCCTATGCTCCTGTGCCGCTGCCTTTGCTGCATAGGCTCCCTTCCCTCTTCTTCAGCTTGCTTTCTCCTTCTTCTCCCCAAATTCAGCTTAGGCACTGGCTCCTCCTGGGGCTTTCTATGATGCCTCGTTTGATTTAGAGATTTCTGTTCACAATGTGCCCTGAGGAGAGTGTTATAATTGTCCTTATTTTATTACAACAAATCTTTGGCTCTGGTTCTTTCTCTATCCTCTAACCTCACACTGCAAACACTGTGAAGATAAAGGCATTGTCTGATTCAGTTTTTCCTCTTTCTGAAGAAAACCTTGATGTTACACTGGTATAGAACTCAAATTTAAGGTTATCTTTTACACACCCACACACACGTGTGTGTGTGTGTGTGGTACACTAGTCTATTTTATCATAAGAATATACATCTTAAATTTAATAGATGGATAAGATTCTACAGATTATATAAATATAAATAAATAGGTGTCTTCAAAAACCTCAGAGATCTACAGAAAATGACATTTAAATATATTTGTATTACTTTAAGCATTCTTTGACCATGAGACATGTCAGCTCCTGGCAATACCCAGCCTACCTCACAGAAGATTATGAACATCAAAGAACCTCTTTTTGTAGATGACTTCTAATATGGCAAATCAGCCACTGGGAAAAATGGCCTCATTTCTGCCACAGACAGAATTTTGCCTAAAATGAGGAAGCATGGATGCAGGCAAACTCTGATGGGGTAAACAAGTCCTCAATAGTTCCTGTTTCACAAATATGTCTGTCACATATACTGGGCCAGAAGACTGAAGATGATGCTCCAACATTATATAGTTTTGGGGTGACTGTTCAGGCAGCAAACTTTCTGTCTTTTTTTTTTTTTTAATTTTGGAAGCTGCTAACCTGCACTGCCTATTTACTCAGGTAATTAATTTTATTCCTTCTCAAGTCTTTGTTGGGGTTGAAGACCAGATATCTTAGCTTTATAATTAAGCTTAGTTGTTCAGAAGTTAAGAACATACTTTTAGGTCTAGATAGATGTATTTAGGATGATAGATAGGAGATGATAGAGACTGATTTAGGTTCAGAATTTTAGACTCACCAAGATAGAATAAACAATATTTTCTTCAAAATTGCCAAATACATTTTGACTAACCATTATGCATGTAAATCTTGTCTGTTGGTTTTTATAATTTTTCATAATTGTTCTTACTGTCTATTATTTAAAATGGCCTTTTTATTTAGACAGAAAGGGGGAATTGTTGGAGGTTAGTCGGATGTATTTTGATGCTAATTACTGTTTTCTGTCTTTTAATGCACCCCAATTATTGCTGTGCCATCTTGCCTAAAAACTTATTCCGGGTGGACCAATAAAAAGCTGATAGACCTGGCAAATGGGATAGGTGTGGCTGAGGTTCACCAGCTGTGGAAGACAGGGAGGATCTTGAGAAAGGAAAAGAGTGGAAGAGGATCTTGGGAAGGAAATAGGAGGAGAAGAAAGAAGGAAGGAGGCCACTGCCATGGGTTAGGTGGAGGAGAAGCACGTGGCCGGCATGGATGGAGATTTGGCCCAGATGCAGAACATTAGCAAGTATTTGGGATTGTGGATGGGAGGTAGCTTGATAGAAATTATTAGAAGCAGATGGCATGGGATTGGGGCAAAGGGGTGTGGGAGGTAGTTTAGGGGATTAGTATCTGCCCTGTCCCAGGTGAACCAAGGATATTTTAAAATATAGCAGGTGTCTGTATTTTTATTGATTGATAGTGGGTTAGAAAATACTGCCATAGTAATTATAGCATAATAATAAACATTTATTAGGCCATACTTTTAAATTAACAGCAACACCTTTATTCTTTCTAGGTGCCTGCCCCTACTCCATGCAGTCCACATGACTCAAGAGAGACTCTTTCCATCTCAAGGAAAAGATTCAATTCTGATAGTGTACAGTAAATTTTCTCAAGTAGGGGTGAGCTTGCCTCCCAAGAGGATTTAGCAACAGCTGGGCGCAACTGGGTTGTCACAGTAGGTTTTCTAGCAGCATCTTTTGATGTACAAAGGCCTCCTTACCACCCTACTCCCTGTTCTAGTGGAGATTCATCTGGTCCCACATTTGAGGTTTGAGACTTCCTTGATCAAGGCAGCTGTTGAGAGTCTTTGTTTCCTGACTGGTAATGGACTAGGAAAGATATGTGTCTGACATAACCACATGATGCCCCCACATATGAGAGGGACTTTGGTCTCTGATCCGTTATTCTCCATGATCGGGGCAGAAACAAATGATGAGGGTAAAAAGTTGAACTGTGGTCACTTTGAGGTTATAAACGGCCTCTGTCTTGTAACAGAGCAAGGCATGTCATGATTAAAAACCAGAGCAGGTCAACTGCACACTCTGCAGGCTAGGTAGCAGTGAGCAAGACGCAGTTGTCAGGCAGCCATGGAAAAGCTATTGCTAAGGCTCTTGTGGGAAGTGACCTGGTGTGGAGTCCTTTCTGTCCTTAAATAGTTGGCCTCCTCTCTTATAGCCTAGAAGAGACTCAAGGATATTTACTGTATAGTTGTATTATAGCCGCTTTCTGGAGCATAACAGATGACTGGGCTATGGTTTTGAGGCAGTGTTCTCAAATATCTGTTACCTGATGTCTGTGGTTACAATGATGGAAAAACTAACATTTAATGAATCTAAAATTGTCTTGGTTTTGAAATGGCACTGTAAGGTAATTTTGCATAAGCACTGAAATCCATGTGCCTGTACCTGTATGTGTCCATGTAGATCAGTGTGTGTGTGTGTGTGTGTGTGTGTGTGTGTGTGTGTGTGTGTGTGTGTGTACAGGTCCATGTGGAAGTCAGAAGTCATGAATAACTTTTCCTGGAAAGACACAACACACACATGTTCACTTACCACAGAAAGCAACCCAGACAGAGCAAAGTAACAATTGCGTCAGCATCCCACTTGGTGAACCAGTGAGCTTTATTGGATTACTTAGACGAATACGGATGCAGGATGCTCAAAAGCAGCCACATCACAGAAAAGCCCACATCAACATAGCTCACAGCTCACGAGGGCTAAGTGGGTGGAGACCTCTGCGCACTCTGCAAGCAGCTTGACACACCAGAGACAGTACTTCCCCCACCCCTGGTTGGTAGGTCTCTTCCAGCCTTTGTTTAATGGTGCTATCAAGCTGGGGAGGGAATGGGGGTGTTCTAAGTTTCCCCTTTCCCAGAGGGAAGTGTGAAATTTATTTACCTTTTGAGCCCCACCCAACCTCTACCCTGAATGTGAATGTTTCAATTCAGAAAGAACTGCCATATGATAAATATTATGTAATCATCTTCTATCTATCTATCTATCTATCTATCTATCTATCTATCTATCTATCTCTTTATCTATCTATTTATTTTAGGTATGTGACTGGAAATATTTTTAGTCACAGCCCAGTCCTCCCATGTCTGCCCTCCTCTGTGACCTACCCCGGCCCCCTAAAAAAAAAAAAAAAAAAGATCAGAAAGAGCCATGCAGTAGTCCAGGAGGGTCAAGGCCAGCTTTCCAGTGCCCATGAACATCAAGAGGCCTCAGCATGGCCCTCCGAAGCAGCAAAGCCACAGGGCATCACTAAGGCACCAGTCACTGAGTCATTGACCCACATGATCTCAGGATTCATCTTGGCCTGGGGCAGCAGCATGGACCACAGATACCAACTCGGTCTCTGGTGGTGTTACGGAGACGGACGTTAGTGGTCCTATGAGGGGGTCCAGCCCAGAAAGTGAACGTCTGTCGTCTCTGGCTTCTGTCGTTGCCCAGTATTTTCAGACAGGAAAGCATAGACCACGGATGCGTGGGTGACGTTCCTGGGTTGTGCCTACTCCTTCTGTTCTTAGCCACCCTTCCCAAATATTTCCCATTCTTCCAACCCAGAAACGCTCCTGGGGGGAAAGGACAGTCACATTCTCAATGGTGTCAAAGAGCTTCTGGGCTCCGCACCCGTTGCACCCCAGTCCTCCTGAAAGGTACTTGTCGCTATAGCGGCTTTTGTAGTTTGAAACGCACTCCAGGCTTTCAATAAGCTTATAGCTGTTTTAGAATTATGCTTGTAAATGATTGCTTCTCGTGGTTTGCTATTTCTGTACCCAGAGCTTGACTCAAAAACAAAACAAAACAAAAACAAACAAACAAACAAAAAAAACCCCTATAAATATATGGCTTAAAATTGAGCTTTGTAAATGTGTCTTTTCTTTGTTAAGATGGAAAACATTGCTTTAAATGACTAGGAGTAAAATACAGATAGCAAATTTAGAAGACATTAGCAACCTATCTTTCCTGCCATCCCCTCCCCCCATTTGGCAAGTCAATTTAATTAGGAACTAATCTTCACTATGAAACTATGAGACAGTTACCATAGTATGAAATCCTTCCGGCTTGGCAACACCACCACTTTGTTGCAACATTTTGAGCTATTACACTACTACGAAAAGATCGATTTTTTACATGAATTTAAAAACCAAAACAAAACAGTCCCCCACCCCCGCCCCAGGCAACCCACAACTTAATGAAAGTTGCTCTACAAGCGCTAAGCTTGAGAACTTTGAACTACTTGCGGGGGAAGAAAAGCTCTAGGGCCAAGCGTCTCCGGTTACACCCACCTAGCCTTCTTCTCTAGCAGTATGTGCGCGCGCGTGATTGTGCACGCGACTGTGTGCGTGTGCGTACTCCTGCCCGCAGACCCTGACCCGCTGCGCAGGCCTCGCGGGCTCAGCCTCGGGCTTCCCCCGCGCGGGGGCGGACTCCGCGGGTATCCCCGACCAACTAGGACAGGGACCTTCGTGCGCGCCCCTGTGCTGCTGTGGGCACCATTTTCTGCTGTGCTCGGGACAGGCACATAAAAGGGAAGGCGGCTGGGCCACGGATGTCCCGGTTCCCTCAGATGCCCTGGCCACAGGTTTATTATTACAGTAGGGTTGCGCCGCCTCTCCCTGGCGGGCCGCCTCCGCGCCTGGCACGCCCCCAAACCGCCGCCTCCGCCTCCTTATTTGTCTGCAAAGCCGCCGCGCGGCTAGGCGGAGAAACCCGCCAGAGTGTGCGCTACGCTCCCTGGGCTGCTCGGCGCGGTTCCCCCCGCCCCCCCGCCACAACCCCCACCCCTCCCCGGGGCCCCGTGCCCTACGGCGACGACGGCGCGGGGTGCGGGGGCCGGGGAGCGCGCGCGTGTTGGCCGCGCGCCCACGGGGCCGCGAGCCGCCGATTCCTGCCGAGTAAGCAGTCTGGCTCCGCGGTGGCAGCAAGGCTGGGGCGCTGGCTGCTCGCCAGCTCCATCAGAATTAGCTCATTGTTCACTAGTACACTAGCAGAAGAGAGGGGAGGAGGTGGGAGGAGATGGGGGGGGGCGGGAGAGAGAGAGAGGAGTTGAGATTGATTTAGAGGAAGAGAGAGAGAGACACACACACACACACACACACACACAAGACACACACTCTTGGAGAGAGCGCGCAAGGCAGGGAACCCTTCCCCTCCTTTTCTGAGGCTGCACTTCTTGGAAGTGGAGCGGGTTGGGGTTTTGTTTCCCTTCCCCCTCCGCCCTTCTCTTCCTCCACCCCTTTCCCCTCCCCCTCCCCCCTCAGCTGTCTTTCTAGCATGATGCCCTTTTTCATCTACATTTGTGTTTCAGGTGTAGAGAGGAGAGAGAGTGAACAGGGAGCGGGGCTTTTGTCTGTAAGTATTTGCTATTCTCACCCTCAGCTAGGAGCGCCGCTTTCTCTTTTGTGTGGATTCCTTGCCTTTGCTCTTAGCTGGACCCTTCAACCTTGCAGAGTTCACGCTTTCTCCCTCTGAATTTTGGAGAAATTATGTCATTTTGCTCCTGCTGCACTAAGCCTGGGGTCTAACTTGACACCCCCCCCTTTGTTTAATGTACAAGTTGGGAGAAATGAATTCTTTTTGTGAAGGGGTGGGGTTTTGCTTGCTGGTGTGGTTAATTTTGTTCTTGCTCATTGTTAGGAGCTGTTTTGTTGCTTTGCATTAAATGCACTTTGGTGCATGCAAGCTTCTCTGTCCCTTTGTAAAATCCTCACACTTGATTACTCTTTCAATGTTGCTGCGGCGGCGGCCGTGGGTCATTTCATGTTTTCGCTCTTGCCACACTTTTTCTTCTGCATTTTCTTATAAAGCAGTTTGAACTTGGGGTGCGGAAGCATTAAAGAGAAATGAGTACTTTTTTCCTTGGTGCTGCTAATAACCTGATTTGCATTTATGTTTCTATAACAACATAGGAAAACTCCAAGTGCCTCTGATGCCCGTTTGGAGAACTTTTAGTTTTTACATGCGTCTGATTTTTGCCATAACTTACATTAACAAAAGAGCTCTGTTCTCATGGAATAAAGGCGGAGGGCGAACCTCAGCGGCATATACATTAATGTTTATTTGCTTTCGGCAGAAGGGCATAATGGTGTATATTCCTGACTTTCTCTCTTGTGTAGGCTTTTTTTTTTTCTCTAACACGGAAGGTTATGTAATGCAGTGCCATTTCCAAAAATATCCACTCTGAGGCATTACACTACGGTGGAAGGCGGATTCTTGTTCTGCCGTCTTGATTGCAAATATACTGCCAGTAGTATGTCTGGGAACAAAGAGCAGCCAGAAAACAATCTATTTTTATCACTTGGGTCTACTTTTAAGTTGCTAAACCTTTTGAACTGCAATTTAGAGATGAACCAGACACTAAGAATAGCCCAGGACTGCAGAGCCAGGTGCCACCGATCCCTTTGTCCCCTATGCAAACCTGGAGACCACTTGGAAAGCCCTTTCAGGGACGCCAGCCTTTAGACTCGTTTGCCTGGAACTTAACCTTCTGCACCCAGAGTGCTCATTTGTCTGTGACCTCTGAGGGGGCATTTTGTGTTTGTTGACCTGTGGTTAAGCAATGTGTCTACTGTATATAAATGTATTTTGCAGGTTGGTGTCACTGGACTGAAGAAAGAGTAGAAGCCCGAGACGGTTAAGATTCTCAAAATGGTAAGAAATGGTCATCAGAAGAAATTCTCAGTAGCTTCTTATCAGCTATTACTTAGAGGTACCAGCCACTCGCCTTCGCCTTCATCCAGCCTGCCTCTTATTGTTCCCACCCCCTCTGACCTTTAACAGGCTCCTTCTCCAGCATGTGGGAGCGTTGCAGTACAGCAGCCTATATGAATTGGATGCAGTGGCTTAAATCTATTGACTTGCAGTCATTTTGAGTAGAAAACTAAAATTCTTGTCTCAGAGCAGGGATGTGTTTAAGTCAAACAACAGGAACTGTTCTGTTCTTTAAGAAGATTGACATGTTGTGACATGCATGAAGGGAGAATGGCAGCAGGGCTCAGACAAAGCAATGGCTCTTTTATTACAGATAGCTAAAACTTAACCCCCAAACTGTAAATCTGTGCCCAAGTCAGTCACAAGCTATTGTATATGTTGTCCTTAATAGCAGTAGATATTAATTTTTAATGAATATATCATGTGTTGTTATTAAAATATACATGCTTGGTTGTTTTTTTTTGTGCTAACTTATAACTTTCTTTAAAGAAGACATTTCAGTTTTAAAGGGCAGGCATATTAACCTCTAGATTCAAATTCGGCTGTTTCTCACAAGGAATATGATCCTCAGAGAGGACAGTTAAATTTCTGATTAAAAAAAACAACATAGAAAATGTACATCAACAGCAGCTAAATACATATGTTAAACTTCTGTGGGGAGGAAAAGAAATGATGAAAGTGCTCTGCAGCTTCCTTTCAGCGTAGTGTGCCCCCCCTGAAGGTGTTGACGGTGCTTCAGAGCACCTATGTCCTACTTAAAATGTATGACTTTACTTCTTCTTTCTTTCTTTTCTTCCTTCTTGTAAATGAGGGTGGAATTTAGTGAATTAAAATTGGATCTGATGTTTTCTTTGAGAACAACGGTGAATTAGCTTCCAAGGAGAGGGATGAATCAGAGGCGGGGAAATGAGTTCAGACCGGCTTCCATCAAGAGCGAGCTCTTACATTTTTAGCATATGCCTTGCCTGTCATTTCAACAAGTGGGTGTCAAAGCACCAAGCAAAGTAGGTTTGGCTTGGCCTGGCTTGCTAATGGTGAAATCAAAGAATTGGGGTAGGAAGACAAAAGAGGCGAACATAAAATCAAACTAATCAATGAGCTTTAGCAAGTGGCTGTCTTCGTATTACCTTCCCTGTTAGCCATTTTTTTTATCGAGTAATAAGGCGGTGATGAAGTGTGCTTCCCTTTCTTTGGTTCTCTTACTGAAGTGGGCAGCTCACTTTGTCTCCTAGAGCCCTGCTCACTTTGTATCACTGTCGCTCAACCACGGAGGCTGTATGTTGCAATGCGTCAAGTGACAGTTTTAGTTAAACATAAATTGGACCATTGCACCCTGCCAAATCTGGTCGTATAGACCAAGGTCAAAGCAAACGCCATGTTTCTGTAGTAGGGGGTGGAGTGTGCTTTGTGGATGAGAGGCCCGCGTGCCAAGCTGAGAATGAAAGTTAGAAACATTCTGGAGAGGCAGAAGCGCAAAGACAAATTAATATTAAACGCCAATTTCCCTTAGTTGTCCATGCTGTGTGGTGGCAGAATGGATGATCACAGTTTGTTTCTCTTGGGAACAGTTTTACTCATGGGGAAAAAAAAATTCTCACAACTTTTCGGTGCTCCTTTCATCAGGATGTCAGCCCTTCCTGGCACAAGCCCACTGCCTGAAATAAAACCACCGGCAGTTATTGTCTGAGGGTGATTCCAAGTCACTCTCTAGCAATTCTTGTATCTGGAAAGTCTAAGCTCTTAAAAAAATCTCTGGGTATAATAATGTAGAAAAAAAAAGTTTCAAATACATATTTTTAAAACCTGATACTAAAGATGTCTTAAACCTCTTTCTTTTTTAGCAAAATGAAGTTATTTTTCCTTGCTTTAATTAAAACTGGAACAACTTTGTAGAACTCTGTATCTAGTTAAAGATTTAGTTCAGATATGGTAGAAATTACAGGAAGCAGGGTGTTTAAATACTGGCGATTTCTAGACTATATACACACACGTATACATATATACACACATGTATATATGTGTGTGTGTATATATATATGTGCATTGCTTTTTTCTTATACGTTTTTGATCTACATAATGTAAAACACTACATAGAATCTGATTTCCGTATACTAAAAGGATTCACTTCAAACACAAATTTATAATCTATTCAATCCAATATAAGAAGTCAGTAAACTCTAGAATTCCACAGGTTATGGTTAAATCTCTTGACTTTTTACACACCCTAAGTTGGTAGGGTGTACTGCCTAGTTTTTGACAAACTAGAATCACGAGAGAAGAGGGACCCCCCCCCAACTGAGGGATTGCCCCAATCACTTTGGCCTATGGACATGTCCATGGGTCATTTCTTTTCTTTCTTTTTCTTGTTTTTAAATAAATGTAGTACTTTCTAAAAGATTTATTTATTATTATGTACACACTGCTCTGCCTGCAAGTACACCTGCTGGCCAGAAGAGGGCATCAGGTCACATTGTAGATGGTTGTGAGCCACCATGTGGTAGGTGGGAATTGAACTCAGGACCTCTGGAAGAGCAGACCGTGCTCTTAACCTCTGAGCCATCTCTCCAGCCTCATGGGTCATTTTCTTGATTGATGATTGATGTGGGTGGTGCTGCCCCAGGCAGGCGGTCCTGAGTTGTATAAAGAAGCCAAGTGAGCGCCCAGTGCAGTAGGCAGTGTTTTTCCATGGTCTCTGCTTCAGTTCCTGCCTTCGGGTTCCAATCTTGGCTTCAGCCCCACCTTCCCTCAGTGACAGACTGTGACTTCTGGGCCAAATGAACCCTTCCCTCCCCAGGCTGCTTTAGGTCGCAGCAGCAACAGAAACCAAACTAGAACACAGAGTTTCACAGTAGCAATGCGGAGACATGCAAGGTCCATAGAGTGACATTTGCATTATTAGGTAAATAAAAGGATTCTATGTGTCACTGTCTTCAGCTCTGTGGCATCTCTCACAGTGAGGTTTGGACATGGGCCTCTGAGTACAACCGCAGGGGTGCCAGTCACGTGATTTTGGCGCTGGAGATGATGTCTGAGGTGGTCCAACCCAAGAGTATGTTCAGCTGTTAGTTCTAAGCAGTTTTCCGCATCTCTGTTGATCATGATATTTTTATCAATGACTCATTCTCCAGCCGGTTCAGCTTTCGAGTAAATATGCCCTTCCCTTTATTGTTAGAAATTTGTAGAATTTGCATAGTTTTCTCCCTACTGGGAGATCTTACAGGGATCTTCAGGATTTCTTTTTTCATTTAGCTTTTTGTTACGTTTTAATTTCTAGATTTGTATTTTATGATGTATTACTGCTTTGTGGTTTTACTGTAAAAGTACGTGACTTGTGTATATGTCACTAAGGAGCATACATTTTAGAATATATAGGTGACCCTACGGAAACTAGTTTGAAAACCCAAACTTCTAATCCTCTGTCAAAATTAAAGTCCTGGTTTTTACTCTCTATGTAGTAAACCTGTCTCCGGTTTGTGTTTGCCATGAACTTCCAGTGGCATAAGCACAAACTTGGGATATTTTAGCAGAGATCTAGGAACTGAGAGAAGTTTCGTTCCCTTTATGGCTGATGCTGGGCATCTAAAATAGACAAGTTGACTCTACTGTACCACTCCTGGCACCATGCCTTCTGTGCATGCTGTGAAGGAGCATCCCTGGGTTTAGAAGAATACTCCTTCCATAGTCCCCAGTTAACATAAATGGCCCTGGTTTAAGAAAAAAGGCAAGAATTGGGAAGGACTGATCTTACTGGCAGCCAGTGCCACTGCGCTTGGAAAGTAAATTGACTAGTTGCTGCAGTGGCTTTTGGTGCTGCCTGGGAGGGTAATTTTAGATGGTGCCATCTTGTCTTTCACCAAGCCTTCCTGTGCCCTCGAAGGGGAGAATTGGGGATTGTTTGTGGAATTAGGGCAGAGGAGATAATCAATCTATCTGGTTTGGCCCCAGCCCAGCTTCCTCTTGAGGTATATAGATAGCCACGTTGGAGAAGGTACTTGAGAAAAAAAAAATCTTAGAGTTAATACTATTCAAAGTGTGTTCCATTTTAACACCATGTACTTCTCAAAAAGTTAGATATAGGTCAGATTATCATAAATATACAAAAGGAATTCACTTCATTTTAAATCTTAAAATAAAAATTTCTAAGATCAGAAAATGTACTTCTAAAATATAAATATTTTTTGCAAAGCTGAATAAGCAATCCCCAAATAAGAATTTTGAACATTTAAATATTCATCTACCTGGTCACTAAAAGCCCTGGTGTGCATTCTGGTGCCTTGAGCTGACCGGAAGGGGGTGCTTGCTGCACTGCCAGTGTTGCCAGGTCTTCAGCCTCATACCGTCTCCTTAGTGTTGTTCATGGGTGGGAAGTCATTCAAGACCAGATCCTTACAGTTTCAGTGAAATGGAAGGCTGAAATAATTACCTGAATAATTATGCCTTTTAAAAAATATCCTTTGATTTCATCTGATTCATCTTGAAAATCCAAATGTTGCTGAAATGATATAGGACTGGAAGGATTTGTCTGCTCCATCTGTCTAATTCCTGTGCTGTGCAGGAAAAGGCCAGGGACCAGGCAATCTTATCAGCAAATTCAATCCAAATATACAAAGAGGAGAGATTCAAGGGTGCTTGGACCATGTGATCTTGTTGGATGATCTGTTGGAAGATTCCAACTTCAAACTGTTCTTCTGGCTTGAGCTAGAAAACAGGTTAGCATTGGAGCTAAATTTATCCAAAGTAGATACTTAGGGACATTTTTATCCTTGAGAAAGTTTAAATAATGTTTTATGTCATTAGTAAACAAACAGACAGACAAAACCCATGGTGCTTCTGTTGCCAGCCCTATTGGTTTGGGACTTAAGCATTTAAATTTCTCTCCACAAGTTCCCACTATCAATCCACTCGTTAGCTGCAGTGACCTGATCCCTGCCCTGATGATGACGTGATTCATTCGTAGTTTATACCCGTTTTTCATATTGCCCAGCTGATTATAGGTCTACAAAGGATTTGCCTTCTTCATATGGCATGCTTAGAAAATAGCAGATACCAGGCAGAAGCATAATAAATATTTCATGTGTACACGCTAATGTCTATTAAGTTGGATGTTTTAAAATTTAGCACTAATGAGTTGCCATGATTAGTTTTTGCGAAGTGGAGGTAATTCGTATCATTAACCTCTCCTCGTTAAGTGCCAGGGATCCAAAAAGGAATGTAGCCTTCATTTTCACAGCAAATTACTTGGCATCTCTTGATAAAAGGGCAAGGAACTTTGTGGTTAAACCATAAAGGGTGGCACTTGCCAAGAGAGAGGAGCATGGAGTGCCCCCCGGTTCCCAGTGTTCAGCATCACGCTCTGAGTAGGCAATAAGGTGCCTGCTCTCTGGGTCTGATCCACCTGTGGTCCTCAAAGCTCAGCGCAGCTTATCCTGCAGCCTGAAAATCCCCGCCTGGATCCAAGGGGAGCTTCATTGGCAGCCATGCAACTTGAACACTCTCACTTAGTCCCAGTGTCATCTGAATCTGTGGTCCCAAGGACACAAGGGCAGCGTTCCTGAAAGCACAAACTATGAAGATTTAGCGGTGGGAATATACACCACTGACCTGTCAGCCGAACAGCATTTTCTCTAAGCATTGCACATTCTCTTTACATTGCAAAAGGCACACACTTGGCCCCTGGTCTCAGTGGATGCGTATTTCAGTTATAGAAGCAAGAGTGAAATGTGCAGCAAATTTAACAAACATGGCAAGCCTCCAAAGTATAAGATTCAGAAAGAGGACATGGAAGATGGGGGATCGATGGTACCATTGGAAATATTTCTTACTGATGGAATAGAAATTAATGTAGAGCTAGCGGTGGCAGGCTTACTGCATGCATTGTCACCTGTGGCTGACTGCAGCCCTCAGACTTGACATTCATTATTCATCCTGAGTATAGGGTCAAAACCACACACACACACACACACACACACACACACACACACACACACACACTTGACTGGTATTAGCGCAAAATTTAAACCAAAGGTAAACTCTTTCTCCTGAGAGTGAGTAATATGCCTTACTGCCTTTTCTATTCCCAAGTCCTGAAACTAGTCTTTATTAAACATTGGGTGCGTGAAGAATTAAGGATGTTCAGGTACATTTAGAGGACGCAGAAGAGAGTTTCAGACAAGAAGGACCTGTCAGGAAGTTGTACTTGCGTTGGTGTTTGTTCCCTGTTAAGGGCCTTGGTGCTATGAAGGGCAGGCCTCAGAAGTTATACCGAGAAGTCCAAGATTTGCTTTGCTAAGCAGTTAGAAGCCCCCGAGTGGGCATCTTCCAGATGGCTGAGTGCTCCCGGGCAGGTTACATGACTGTCCCAGGTTCTCTGCCTTCTGTTGAGCAGAACATGGCCCCTGCTCACATGCTCTCTGGTCAAAGGCACAGCTGTCTTCACTGCTCCATTACTGTCCTTGGACAGAGGGTTACATGGTGGGGAAGGGAGGCCCTGGCTGGGGATCTGGAAGGTCGTAAAGGCAGCCTGCCTGTTATTCCTCACAAGGCAGCAGCCCTTCTTTGTGGCAAGTTCTTCAATGGCCTCTGTGGAGCCAGAGGGGCTTCCTGCTGTGCCAGATGCTTGAAAGAAGGCACTAGTGCTCCTTCTTGTTAGGCAGATGGGGTGCAGGCGCGTGATGACCAGTTGTCTCCCTCAGGTCTTCCTGACTAACTAGACACTCTTCAAAGTGCAAGCCAGCCCCAAGCAGAATCTTAATAAAACTGATTGCCATTTGAGTCCTGTACGTAGACTCTTGTTTGTGTAGTGAGAAGACATGGGGATCTGAGGGAAATCGTCTCACACAATTTCCAACAAAAGTTGGGGGAAGCCAGGTCTGTCCAAGGGGGGGGTGCTTTCTCAGTCTCACTTCTTTGGGAGTGTTAGCTTCAAGGTGTCCACATGAAAGGACAGGACGAGCACCTGTTTGGATGCGCTTGGCCCATCCCCGAGCCTTTCAGTGAGAGCAACAGTCAGCAGCTGTAGTTCCCTCAGCTGGGATGAGGTTCCCTTCCAGCCTCTCAGTGAGGACAGCATTGCCCCAGAACTGTTTCTCTGCCCTCCATCACTTTTACAAACGTGTGGGGTTTCTTTCCCCAGCTCACGTTTTAGATCTTCCTAAGTTTAATTTCTGGGGTGAAACCAACTTGCCAGGAACCGTTGTCCTTAAGTTGTAGCAATGAAAGTGGTTAGCCGAGTTCACTTGTTATTCTTAATATGCCTGTGTCTTTGTTTGCTTGGTCTATAGGGAATGCACCTCCTGGGGAAAATAAATGTGTTCTTCAAGACTGAGGATGCTCCCCGTGAAATAGCCCCTAGTAGCCCTGGTGTACCTTGTCCGTGTGTCACACCAGTAGTGCCGCTTTCGTTGTGCTAACGCACCACAGCATGTCTTCCTGACCCGCTGAGGTTGTAAAGCTGAAGTACTGACGCCCTGACCACCATGCCAACCTGCCTTTCTCGGTAGCAGGAAGGCCGTGGTGTCGAAGGGTGGCAGTGAATTCAGGGATGAGCAATGTCATCATCACTCAGAGAACTTCTGAATAGCTAGTCAAGTTATTTGGCATTCTCGTTACACAGCGTGCAAGCAAATCCTCACCCTCACTAACTTTTCTAATGGGACCTTAAATAGAGCCAACATCCGTCTCTAACTGGGGTTGATCTCTGCTATCATGACTCCCCAGGAGCTGGCACATCCTCAGTGATCAATAAATGCTCCAATGCTTGTGTAATAAATAAACGAGCCAGTGGTAGTAGATACATGACAGTCTGTCATTTCTGGCCAGAA
Organism: Acomys minous; assembly: GCF_964271855.1. Classification (NCBI taxonomy): domain Eukaryota; kingdom Metazoa; phylum Chordata; class Mammalia; order Rodentia; family Muridae; genus Acomys; species Acomys minous. The sequence continues at coordinate 52,126,283 of NC_140486.1, forward strand.
CCAGGTGGCCTACTTCAGGATTTACAACCATTAACAGCCTGGCCCTGTGCAGAGTTGCAATAGCTCAGATTATTCATCTCGTGGTCCAGGAAATGAGACGGATCTGGGTAGACGATGCACTCATTGGCCCAAAGCCTCTTATTGCTGAACATTTTGGAAGGACTCAGTGTTAGGGAACTGAGGGCAGCAGTTAAGTCAGACCTGACCATCCTAGAGGCACAGCTTCTAAATTCTGCGCTCTCTCTCTCTCTCTCTCTCTCTCTCTCTCTCTCTCTCTCTCTCTCTCTCTCTCTCTCTTTGTACCCCTTTAAGCAGAAGCAGTCACACATTAGCTCAGGAAGATGGATCTGTATGATTTGCCATTTCTGGGGAGAGCCCCAGACCCCATCTGGGGTTCTGGCTGTGGAGTACCTTTACGCACTCAGTCCGTAGCGGCATGTTCCCAGCAGGCAGTGGGGCTTCCTCTCAGAGCTCTAATGATATAGCTGTGATGGCAGAACGGAATCTGCGCTGGCTTCACAAGGTGGTAAACTCTCCTAAAAGAAAACCAGCGCTGCCTGTTTCCTTGGCCGGCTCTCTTTTGGGGTGCTTGCCTTTGGGGTGTTATGGATGTATAGATGGAGGCATTTAGAAGCCCTGAGTTTGGGACACTTGGTTCAGTGTCCATCCTTACTTTCGTGGAGGGCAATACAAGAAAAACTTGAATTTGAGACAGAGGAAAAGATATAAGATAGTGTGGCTGAAGAAAGGAAGGTCTGTTTGCTCCTTTTTGGCTGAAATTGGGAGTTAGAGATACTGATTAGAAAAGCGGGGCGAATAGCCAAGTGGCTCCTGCCAGTGAAAACACTGAGTCAGGGCCCCACCAATAGGTAATTAAGACAGAGGAGTTTCAGAATATGCACAGAGGTGTCGCTGTGCCTGACCGGCTCTAGCCGTCCAGCCCCTGCACTCAGATCCCCACCATACACTGCTGTCCTTTGATTACTGGGGCAGGTAACAGCCTTCCTGGTGGAACTAGGTTTGATACAGTTCCAGGAGGGAAAAATACCACAGGCTTAGCAGGGAGAATTTTACAAATGCCGTTTTGTCTAATACAGGCCTAGGCATTTTGAGGACACTTTTATTGGATAAAAGTTGGTGTCTAATAAAGGAAACAACCATTGGACAGAAAAGAGTTAGAAAGTAAAGTGAAGACACTGCTTCTTGGATGTTTTGAACCATGCACCATGGTCAGTGGTGAGACGGATAAAACGCTGACTAAAGCAGTTGCAAACACTTTTAAAAGCGTTTTTAATACTAACTACTTAGGCCTTCTTCCACAGGAGAGCCTCATATCTCTCAGTAAGTCATCCTTTTGAAAGTTACCCCAAGGCTTGTTGGGACCAGAGTCCAAAAGTCTGTCAGGCTTGCTAAGTGTGGTGTTGGCAGCGCATGGTGGAGCATTCACCTTCATGCCCTGTGGGAGCTCAGGTAAGCCAGCTGGAAAGGTGAGCACTGCCCGAGGCATACAGCTGTGGCTAAAGCCGTGTGACACCAGAGGTTTTCAGACGTTCTGTCATTAGAATAATTAGAACTTGGACAGGTCAATGATGTTAGCCAGCTCCATGCTTTCCTGAACAGCCTTTCTTTGATTTGGTAGCACATGCATGTGTGCGCGCGCTCGCGTGCATTGGAGCTGTTCACCCGTGCATGCATACTTAGAGACTAGAGGTGGATGTCTCGTGTCCACGCTCTTCTTCAGTTGTGCTCCACCTTGGTTTTGGAGTCAAGACTCCTTGTTGAGCCTGGACCTCACCATTTCAGTGAGACTGACCATCGAGCCCTTGGATCTCCATCCAGTGATGGAGGTGATGGATGCATGCCGCCACACCCAGATTTTACAAGAAGAGTACTGGGCATGCAAACCATGGTCTTCGCGATTGTGTAGAAGCACTTTTCCCACTGAAACATCCCGTTAGCACCCCCACTCCCTAAAAAGACTTTTGGACATTTGTGTTTGCTTCTTTGATGATCATAGTCCAAATCAATGGGACATTACTTATCCATAAAAGTGTGCGTTCTGTTTTTACAAAGATTACCAAGTGCCCACCAGATACCCACTACCTCAAAGAAGGTAAGGACTTGGTAACTATTCTTTTTTGTGAATTAATTGGCAATTGAAATTACATACTTAATCAGCTAGCCAATACAGGGTCAAAATGTCTGCTTATACGTTCTCCAAGATCTCCTGTCTTCAGTTCTTGGTTATCTGGATCGATTTTTCCAGAGCCCAAATGATCTGGACCAGACAAGTCTCTGATTTTTGCTCTCTTGTTGAGTTGGGTCTAACTCCATGTTGCCCAGTGCCTTGGCCTGGCAGTGTGCTCAGTTCTTGATAATAGAATCTTAAATTATTCAAATCTTGTTATCATGGTCTAGAAGCCAGGTCTCCACATCTTTTCACTTAATCTTTGTAAGTCTCTTCCCAAGCCCTGTTTTTGCTGAGGACTGTTTTTTAAACTTTAATTGTATTACATGAGGCTTGGTTGTCTACACTGTCACATCAATTCAATCAGAGGTTCAATCAAATTTATTCCTTAGCCTCATAGAAGCAACTTATTTGATAATATAAATTTTTTTTTTTTTTACTAAATTCACCAGCTGTTCCTGTCCTGTAGCTTTGATTATAGTTGAATGTAGTCTTCTGTGTGGTCTGAAGATGAAGCAGGACACATTTTATTGCTTACTCTTTCGTATCTATATACCATGACATCCTAGTAAATGGCTTGTTGCCCCTTCTTCATCTTTCCATTAGCCTGTCTTTAGAGTTGTCTGGATTTCTACTGCATTAATGAAAAGTTTCCAAATTAAGTCATGTTCAATCTATTTTCTTTCCGAATTTCTCGTTTCTAGTCACTTGCTCACTGCCTCTCTGATCTAATTAGTGTTTATATTTTCTTCCCTTTTAGTCAAGATCACCTTATATTTTATGCAGTGAATGATTTGTCTCCACATATTGCTAAAGAGAAGATTCTCATTCCCTTAATTTAGCAGTTTGCTTTATTAACGTTGACTACAATTTTGGAAAACAGCGTTACAGTAAACAGGATTTGAAATGCCTTCGATGAGAGAGAACAGTGCACATACTAGCCGGGCCTTTGTACAGGCTGTCTGGGGAGGCAGGCACTGTTGGAGAGTTCATTTGGGGGTCACGTTATAACAATGCAGTTTCTCAGCCAATTGCCTCTGTCATCTGCAGAAGCAATTGCAGATACATTTGTACTGTGTTGACCATTTCCTTCCAGGGAAAATTTGAGAGGTGGGGAGGGAGGGGGGGAGAGACAGAGAGAGAAGAGAACAGAGTCTGCCAGTGTTTCTTAGGTTGGGTTAAGTGAGACCCAAAATCTTAAGGTAGCCATGTTGAAGTTTCTGCTCGTGAGTAAATTTGCACAGCAACAGCAGTAACACTTGAGCACAGTGCAGCAAATCCTGTATTCTCAAAGACTGCCCCCCAAGGTAAGTTCTAGGAGTGGCTACTCACTGGAAACAGGGCATAGAACAATAAATAATTTGAGAAAACTTCTTTTGACAGTGGGTGGCAGAAATCTCTCTAAAATTCATCTCCAGGGCACTAAGAGGGGGTTCTCAGCACCCTTGGGTTGAAAGCAGGCCTCAGCTCTCAGAAGAGCTCTGGGGAGACACTCCAGGTAGCTCTAGAGAAAAGCACACAGTGTCAGTGACCCTGAGACAGACCCTCCACACACACCTTTCCTTGGGTGCTTGCATCTACATGATGGTCAGTGAGAGCAGGGTGGTCCTGGGAGCACCCATGTCTGTGCTTGGCCCTGGTGCAAACACTTACTGTGTATCAGTGCATTTCAGCCTTACAGTAAGATGGCGAGGATTACATTATCGCAGCATTGGTTAGTACCTGGGGCTGGGGTGAAACTTCATGGTAGAATGCTGGCCAGGCATGCATGAGGAACGGGGTTCCCTCTCCAGTACCAATAAATAAATAAAATATCCACATACCTACAACTTTTGTAAAAATACCAAGTGAAGGGCTGGAGAGATGGCTCAGTGGTTAAGAGCACCGCCTGCTCTTCCAGAGGTCCTGAGTTCAATTCCCAGCAACCACATGGTGGCTCACAACCATCTATAATGTGGTCTGATACCCTCTTCTGCAGATAAAGCACTCATATGAAATAAATAAAATAAATAAAGGTTTAAAAAATACCAAGTAAATTGGGGGTGCTGGGTATATAGCTCAGTGGTAGACTGAATGCTTAGCTCCTACAAGGCCCCAGGCTCGTTTTCGGCAAGCGGGAAGGGAAGCAAGCAAAACCACCAAAGCATTATGACAGACTCCTTAATGCCTTTCTGCATGTGACTGTGGGTCCCTGGGTCCCTGGATTTATATATTCTATCTGTGTGGGTTTCCACAATACCCACATGTTTCTCGTTCTCTTCTTTTGGAAAAGTCTAGTTTTGATGTTTGGTTTAGAGTAGAGTAAAGCCTCTGGATGGGGAATAGACTAGAAGGTTGGTGAATAAAGTCAAGGTGTAGAATAATGGGCTGAGTTGAAAGTAGGATTTCCATGGTGGTTAGAATACAGGTGGGATCTTCCTCAGGCACTTTACCTGCTAACTTGGAGTTCCTTTCACAGTCACCTTCACAACTCTTGAAGCCTTGCCCTGGAACCCCCTTTCCCCTCGGAGCGGTGGTCCTCCTCAGGTCCTCTGCCTCGCAGGACTCTTCAGCAGGGAGGCTCCTTCAGCCTTCAGACCTTGCTTCACCCAGTGTAGTCAGTCTGGCCAGTGTCCAGAGCCACAGCACATCCATTCTGAGCTTAGTCCATTCCTCTTGTCCTTTTAGGTTTGTGCTGGCTTGTCCAGAGGACAGGCTGGGACAATCTGCTTTGAGTGGCCTCTTTTGACCTGAACACCTGTAAGATGTGCATCAGATCTGTAGATGCTATTCCCTTCCACGCAGAGGTCAGGCTTCTTATAAGCTGTGTCCTCTTATGGAGAAAGCACTTGCCTTCCAAGCCTGGGGGTCCGTTACAGTGCCGTGAAGACACCTCGGTCTACAGGACAGGACAGCGTCCCACAAACACTGACCTGTGGAGTGGCTTTTGCAGAATGCCATGGTGGCTGCCCCTACCAGTGAGTGGAAGAAAGTCCACTGCTGCAAAGACTGAATAGTTCCTTTTGGAATTGGCATTGTGGAGGAAATGCAGATGTTCTGCAAAGCTTCCTCTTGGCTCTTTTACACAAGTTACCTAGATAAACACTCCAGAATGTCTTCAGCTCCTCAGAGCAATAGTCTATCTCTTTATCCACCCAGACCAGGGGAAATCCAGCATTCTCTGTCTAGATTAGTAAGTGTCTTGCTAGCCTTTGACTGAAGGCGTTAGCAGAAGAGATACAGTTTAAAGCAATTATTCTTCATTTGATACGTTTTTTTTTAAGTTATTAATGGGTAGCACGGTGATGTCTGGGTACAAGGACAAGGGGAAGTGGCATCCTTGGTGGTGGTGAGAACTCAGGCTTCCGATAGTTACTTGAAGACTGAAACCTGGAAGACTATTCCCAAGGTGATTGACTAATGAATGCATCAAGTCTGTATAGACTTTGGGGCTGGTTAACTTTGCAAGTTGTGTTAAAATGAAGTTTATAAAATTTGAAATATTAAGAAAAGTTAAGTCTGGAGTTTCCTGCTAGCCGTGGGATGTCTGGAGAAGGACCCCGAGCCATTGGCATGCAGGTTGGCAGGAGAGCATCAGTGCCACCCTTCCTGTGGCTCACAGTGCTGCCCTAAGGGTTAGCTGCAGCTTGGCACAGCAGGCAGAATACAGAACCAGTCTCAGGGTTCTCTCCCTTTTTCCTTTTGATGAGCCTTCAGAGTTGGAGAAATAACACAAGATGTACTGTTTCTCCTTTCTTGCTGACAAACGAAAACAAATTCATCTAATGGGGCAAGGTGGTCCAGACTCAGAATTCAGATGTGTTAAATAAATATTTATACTGGTTCTCCTCTAGGGAGGTAAGAGATTCTTATTAACATATTTGTTGGAGTCAAAGGGGTAAAGGGAAGCTTATGCTGTGCTTGCATGCCTTAGGGGCGTTTTGGCTGCAGCTTGACAAAAGCTCCAGCTTTCCTTTCTTAATCTCTCTCTTTCTCATCCGTTTTCTTTAGTGAAAAGGCAAACACACTGTGGCCTCTGCTTTAAAAAAAAAACAATTTTAATTACATGTGTTTAATTCGTTAATTAATTTGTGTGTGCACTTGTACCACAGGACAGTTGTGCAGGTCGGAGGATAGGAGCCCAGTTTCGAACTCACGCCACCAGCCTTGGCAGCAGACCTTACGCTCCGAGGCATCTCACCGCCCAAGTCTACTTTTCCCTGTTCAGCAGCAACTACAGAATCTCAGAGTTTAAACAGCTTCCTTAGCTTTTGGCTCTTTGTTGGGAAAGTCTTTCCTCAGATGCTGTGCGCTGGTTCCAAAGCTTTAGACTTGTGCTCTTCCTCGTGGTTTACTTTGAACTGTTATCAGCTGTTTAGGCTTCATTTGTCTTCATTACTGAAAAGTCACCCGTTAAAAGTCCAGATTTGAAGCACTGGGCTAACTTCCTTGAGGCTAGACCGCACTTGGCTCTGATTCCCATACCAGACTGACATCCGGTCTTGGAGAGGTGTCTTGGCAGAAAGCTGGTAATCCCTCGATGTATTTTGTCTGCTGTGGGTTTCTGGAGTCTAGGTGGTGCTAAGCATGTTCCTATTGGGATGGGGGGGGGCCGGAGAGTGGGCGCTGCACAACCTAAGTGTTTGCAGGTGACACCAGGGTTGCCCTGCTCTGTTAAGCCACCTTTTCTGCTGCATCCAGACTTGAGCCATGCTCCGTCAAAGCCTAGAGAATTAACATAATGAGTGGGTTTAAACAGTGGTGGGAAAGAAAGACCAGGCACGGTTGCTAACTTTTGTGGCTTGTTCCTGCCTTGCTTTGTTGCCACCCTTGAAACTCTTGGCTGTTATTCTTAGAAAACAAAATCTAAAAAAAAAAAAGCCGGCTGCCAAACAAACAGACTATTACATTGTGGAACAGAGTGGCTGTGAAAGCTCTTTGTGCTGACGATTAATTTCACATGTAAACACTTTCGCTCCGTTGCCAGCAAGGAGATTTTCATTTCCTTTCTCTGCCCAGTTGAAGTCTAGAAATAAAATCCCACAGCTGTGAGGTTCCCACGTATCCATGTGCGGCCGCTCATGGCGGCTTTACGGCAAGAAGAAAGAGTTCAGAGGATTCTACTGTTAAAGTCCACCCACCCAGTTTGTTTCAGGCACTCCGGCTGCTCTAACAAAGAATCACCAGCCTTTGGACTGTCCAGCACATAATGTCAGATGGTCACATAATCTGCCACCAAATGTGAATCAGGCATGAACATATTCTAGGCCCATCAGAGGAACAGGCACCTAAGGGCCAGCTGATACCCATGGGTCTGACCATGTTGGAAGCTCTCCCTGGTCTTTTTTGTGAGGTACAGTTATCTTCCCTACCCCAGTTTCTCCATGCTAGGGAATTAGTGGTTAGACTATGCGGATTCTGAAAGTGTCAGCAGAGCTACAAAGGCAGGAAGACTGCCAATGCTTTCTCTCTAATTACTCATAACATGTGCACACATACTGTGTGTGCATGCATGTGTGCATGTGTGCGTGTGTGTGTGTGTGTGTGTGTGTGTGTGTGTGTGTGTGTGTGTGAAATTTGCAAGGATTATATACATCGTTTGGGTGGCCCATACTTTCCTTTTTATCGTCCGAGGCAATGGGTTTCTCCCCATGTGCTTTCCCTTGACGAAGCTGTGTCTGGGTTCCACGGGCCTCAAAGAGCAGGGCTCTAGAGAGCCAGCACCGTGTACCATCTTTAGCAGCATCTGGACTTTTGGTGCAGTGCTGCTTAGAGAAAAATGACCTTTGTTCCTCATTTATCGTTCCCCTTTACATTCTTTGCTCGCGGGACCAGAAACCCTTGGGACTCAGTGGCTTCTGAGGCAGATTCATAATTATGACACTTCAGGGGATATTTACCAAAATTAAGCATGTGTATGTACATGTTTATTCTCTTCCAATTGCAATACTGGGCTTCACAACTTCCTGTCCGATCAGGCATAGTAGAACATACACATATGCAGGCATATACTGTTTAACTGGCAGCAGAATTATGAAATATGCCCCTTTGTTATATGAAGAATTGATTATGGAGGTTAGACACCTGCTGCCCTAGTCTGGTCTCTTACTGGCAAGGGATTGGCATCTACCTTTTTAAGTCATAAGCTGGCCATGTGCGTTTCATCCTTGAGACACAATAGACCTCTCCAAAGATAAAGAACTGTGTTACAGTTATGGTCACTCACAGTTAAGCCATGCAGCAGTCTTTACCTCAGATTCCTGTGCAGGCTTGTTAAATGGCTAAGTGGCGTGTATCTATATTTGCCCCGAGTAAAGACATAACGGGGCCTTTGTCTGCCATTATCTCTGAACAGTCTTCTGAAAGAAATGTTGAGAAAAGCAGTAAACAAATAAGAGAAAATTTAGAAGCTTCTAAATTACCAGCTGGTAATGCATAGAAATCAAATTGTGGTGCGGAATAATAGCGATGACAGGAAGTGGGACAAAGGACTCTCACATTGCGCCTAAATGAGGACCACAAGGCTCCTTACAAACAAAATTAAAACCACAGCAACAAAAACCTAGCAAACCGCCCAACAAAAAGCTTGAAAGAATTTAGGCAGTGTTTTAGGTTGCATTTTTTTCCCTTGTGAAACATGAAAGACTGGTCTTTGATTACCACCCCCTCCCAACACACACACACACACACACACACACACACACACACACACACACACACATACACACACACACACACACTCATACTTTATTTTTCTAATTTAGAGAACTAGTTGTTAGTTACAGTTCGTAACAGACACCAAATTGTTATCAAACTCATTACCTTATAGACTTAAAATTTGAAGTTATTTTTATTATGGCCTTCACAAAGTAAAGAAAGTCTTCAAAGAGAAAAGAAAAAGAGGAAGAAAAGGTAGGAAAGAAAGTGAGCATTTTATTTTCAATGTGTATGCTGTGCTTGGATATTTAAGCTTACATCCTAGCAATCAAATGCCTTAGAGAATAAAAAATAGTAAATTTTAATTATAAGCCATATTTAAATGTATGTCAAAGATTTAAATATATTTAGTCCTTCGTATAAGGAATATTCTTCCTGATCTAATCGTCAGTAGGGTGACTGTGGCTTTGTGGAAAAAGCTTCATTAATTAGTATGAACACACTGTCAAGCCAAATAAAATAAAAAATGAGAAATTCTTCCTTCACATTTTTGGAGTAAACACCCATTTATCTTAGTTGTTGAAAATATAGCTTGTCTCCCTGCGTCCCTATTTGAATTCTAGGAGAGTAGTATTCTAGGGTTTGAGGGAATTTTCTTTTTAATTCAGAAGACAGTTCTGAAAGAATAAGTGCTTCTCTTGTGGTGATGATGAAGGTAAACTTTGCTTTGCGTGTTTAGTGAACGGTTTTCAGGTTTTCTCACGTACATCACCCAGAGCGTTTGAGTCTGCCCGATACAAACCACCATCGCCCAGAGCAAGAACACAATAAGGCGTGAAAAAGAGCATGACTTTAGTTTCCATGAGAAGCATGAACTTTAAAGCAGAAAAATGAGTCCAGTGAGAGAGAGAGAGCCACGTGCTGGACTCGTGCAGCACGAGCCATTTGGTATGAAGGAGAGAGGAAAGCTTTGCAGGCAGCATGCATCCTGGGACTCCAGATGGATTCCTAGCACGTTCCTGTTGCTCAGAGTCTCATCAACATTTGCAGGCCTTAATCATGAGCGGTTGCCAGCTCAGCGTTCAGTACCAACCAGTTGTGAGCCAAAGGCAGTGTCACTGTGCTGTTGGGGTCCTGAGAGCTACAGTGGGCACAGGGGCATCTTCCCCACCCCTGTTGGAACATGTTACTCTTGAACTTAGCCATCACTCTGTTCCTGGGTTTGCATCGAATAGGAACTGCCTTCCCAGAACTTCTCACTGCCAATTGCCGCTCTGCAGCCAGCACTGCTGAATATTCTATAAATGTCGGTTTCCTTTGTTGTTTGTGGACTCGTGCCTTAGTGGCTTTGAGATGCTAAATGCTAAAGTGGTGTGACTTTGTTAAAATGGAATATCCCAGAGAAGCACACAATTGCCTGTCATTTCTTGACTCTGCCTTTGGTTCCTCAGGTAACCGTTTCTCACTATCTGCTATTTTCTTAAAATTGTTGTGACGATATTGAAAAGTGATCAATCACTAAGGTCAGTTTATATTAAGCGAACTTATTCCTGACCTCAGTCTGGGGTCAAACTGAGAGCATGAGGCTAAGCTGGGATTTTATGTGATATGGTTTTGTTATATGCCTTGAAACAAACAAACTACCAAGCTTATTTATTTTAGATTGTAATTTCATTCCCTCTTTCCTGGCTAAAGAGAATGCCAGGATTGGCTGCCTGTCCCACACAAGGCAGATGGTGTCATTCTTCAAGAAGGAGCAGAGGAGGGGAGTCTGGGAAGGCAGGTGGGGTAGAGACTTCGGGGACACACGTGGCTCAGAAAGCAGCTGCACTCCAAGGAGGGGAAATGGTTCCACTTCTTGCAGGGTGAGCCTTCAGGTATTTAAGATCCAAAAGTGGGTGGCAGCCACAGGCTGGCGTTGTTTTGAGAGAGGGATGGCAGAGAGTTGACACTTGGCGGGATATTGTTAAGACCAGCAGCATGCTGAAAAGAGCTTAGATCTAGGAACCTAATTTGAGTTGCCGTCCTGACCCACGGTGTGTTGCTTTGGGCAAGTCGTCCTGACCTTTCTGAGTCTTCCTTTTCTCGTCCGAGTAATTAAAATATTCCTATTCATAATAGGTCTCTTGCCAGGGGTGGATTAAACAGTGCATGCGTGCGGTTACTTTGCGGGCTGTGCTGGTCTGTAAGCATTACTAATAGACTAGCAAGACAGTTACGATGTTACCCCAAAGAATAGACACGTGGGTCATCCACATTTCCTGCTTCAGACCCCCAGTCACCGAGGCTGATGGAGACATACAACGTATTAACCACCGATTCAGCAATTAGTGCTTCCCAGACAGAAAATGACACACGAGTCCGTTTGTTAATCTGTTAATGAGATGTGCTTCTTAATTGTTACTGGATAGGAGGCTTATTTCTAAAAACTTAGATCTGGGAGGAGTCTTGTCTGATTTCTTCCCCCCCCCCCCCTGCTTCAGGCAGAGCTGCATCAAGTGAATTAGCCCTAACAGATGGCTGTTGGATTCTGTTTCTAAAATTTTTTTTTAAAAGAAGATTTCGCAGTTTTCCACTCTAAATTCTCTTAGTAATTTAACAGCTCTTGTGCCAAGTTCTTTCTTATAGCTGACCTAAATCTGCGATTTGTAATTTTAAGCCTCCCCCTTCCCCATCTAGCTTTCTGGAAGCCAAGAACAGCTGGTCAGCAACCTTATGCTAATAACCCTTTGTATATTTAAAGAAGACTTACTCAGCTTGCCTCCCTCCCTCTGTGTCCTCCCACCCTCAGAATTCATCAACTCTTATTATCTGAATCACTCACCGCACAGCTGCCCGGCTCCCCGCTTCTCTCTCGGATACTCCGCTGTTGTGAGGCAGCTGGGTCCACTGTGGTGTGAGTGGCTGCATGGAGCCAGCGAGACTATAAGACATCCTTGTGATGAAGGCAGGCTAACTGCAGACAGTGTTGACGACTCCCTGAACATGTGTTCTTGCACACCAGGTTTGGAGAGGTACTCGTGGATGGTGAGACGCCTTGAAAGCTGTGCGTGGTGACTTAGTGCACCCTGCCAGACAAGCCATATAAGCTTCCACTTTACCTGATAGAGATAACATTGACTGATGTCTCTGCTCTGTTGGGCTCCATCTTGGAAGAGGAGCCGAAGCTCTCATGTTTGGAAAAAGTCCAATGTGTTTCCTGGTGCTCTGGGCGTGAGTGGAGGGAGAAGAGAGCTTAGAGTGATCCTTGAGTCCCGAGCTTAAGGAACGTGAGGCCCTGTGCTTTGAGGCTGGATCTTGTCTGTGATCTGACCGTGTGTGCTTTTATGTGTCCACAGGTTTACTACCCGGAGCTCTTGGTCTGGGTCAGCCAGGAACCATTCCCATACAAGGAGATGGAGGGAGGTCTTACTAAGGTGAGCGCCCTAGCTGCTGCTTGTGAACACTGTTCTCATTTTCATCTTTAGCGTCCATTGTATAATCCCATATAATCCACTAGTATGATACTATGCTGACTGGAAGTAACTTAGTTTTAAAAACATAACCTAGAGCTGGGCTGAGTGGTACATACCTGTAATCCCAGCACCCACAGGCTGAGGCAAGAGGACTACTGAATACTTGAGGCTAGCCTGGACGACATAGGAAGACCTCATCTCAAAACAAGCAAGGGAAAAAAAAAAACAGAAAGAACAAATCAACAAGCAAACACCTCCACAGCCAAAAGTCTTACAACTGTTAACGTTCCTGTTACCTTCTTTTTTGTGACAGGCGTAAATTTCCATTTAAGAATCATTGAATCCTTGGGTCAAGTGTGTGTTTCACAGAGTTTAAATTTGTTTCGATCCTGGTTAGGCAAATGTAGATACTGGTGATCAGTCCCAAAACAAAACCAGGAAGGCAGGCTAAGAGTGGGTGATGGGAATTTCTTCCAAGTATGTAATGTTGGCCGCTGATGGCGCCTTCTTATCAGAGGGTAGGGATTGATTCCTAGCACCCACATAATGACTCACAAGTGTCTGTAAACAGTTCCAGGGGATCCAACACCCTCTTCTGGTCTCTTGGACGCTGCATGCTCATGGTACACTGACACACATGCGTGTAGGTAAAACATCCACACACACAAAACACATACACATAAACTACCCATACACATAAAATGATATTTCATACACACACACACACACACACACACACACACACACACACACACCAAAGTTTCATGTTCTTAAACAGTGGTACCACCCAGATGTCATACTGCTGTCATTTTCCTGTATGAAAAGAACCTATTTACTGTAAACGACAGAATGCCCATTATTGACCAAACTTCCAGAACTTGAAGCCCTCTCACCTGGCAGTTAGCGTGGAAGGAAAAACAGTCCTAAGTCATTTTTAGTCTTTCAGAGAATTTCTGAAGACCAGGTTGAAACTTTTGGCAGAAATGCAGATGAGCAAAATTCTGTGGGACCCTGATGGAACTAAATCTGTGCTGGTGTCACAGAGCTGGGGTGGAAAATAGCTGGAGGGCACGGAGTCACCCATGTCTCACGAGTCACCACCACACGCCCAGAGTGGCAGCTTGACCCCTCACCACCAACCCACCCTTCCTCCTCTTCCTCCTCCTCCCCATTATTACTATTACCACTGTTGTTGTTGTTGTTGTTGTTATTATTATTATTATTATTATTATTATTATTATTATTATTAATTTGATGATGCTGGAGATAGAATGCATGCTAGGCACGTACCCTGCCACTGGGCTACATGCCTCACCCCTTAAACTTATTTATACACATACATGTGTATTTTTGTCCCTAGACATTGTTTTCTGGGCCAAGTCAGGGCGTAATCCCCCTGGAGCTGCTTACCTCAGTCAGCTCTCCCCACAGCTCTTCTTATCAACTAAGTGGGTAAGACCAGATGAAGTTCCTCAGTGAGGTGTGAGGTCAGCGGTCCTTCCCTTCACTCCTTGCCTACAGTAAAGCACACCCCAGGGTGGGCACAGTCAGTTGTAGGAACTACACCTTCAGCCTACTTTGTGTTATCTTCTCTAAACAGGAAGTGGTATTTTAAGCATAATATATTTGTCCTTTTTTTCTAGAAGGAAACTTCTGGAAAAGCATATCTTTGCATATCTGCATGAAAAATGCTATCAGTTTACTTGGTCTAAAACATATTATGTAGTAACTGGGGCGAGGTTATCAGTCACGTGAAGCAATGCCATTCATCTGGATGTGGCTTCCGGCTGAGCAGGCCTGTTGTGGGCGCCCAGCACCTCTGCTCGCCATCCATCCATCCATCCTCAGGCTTCTAGGTTACTCAGGTCTCTCTGCCTCACAAGAGTCGTTACGTGTGGATGATGGAGAATGGCAACTGTTTTGCCTCTACTATCGTTAGGCCTGACTTCTGGGCAGATGAGGTATGTTAGAGACAGGCAATTCTTTAGTTCAAAACAGTAGTAGTCGGGGAAGAGGATTGTAATCTAGTAAATCCAGGCTCCAAAAAGGAGGTGGAGAGTGCCGCACCGCTCTGGAAGTCCCTCCAATTGCAAGTGGTTTAGTTTATTGGCCCTAGGGGTGTTTTAGTAGCGGGCCTCTGTGTGACCTCCTGCCAAGGTCTGTGGTCCAGGAACTTCAGTGTCTCCCATAGATCAAGTTAATGAAGGGCACGTTGGGTAGGGACTGGTTTTGTTTTGGCTTCTCTGTGTAGACTTAAAATCTAGCAATGTCTGCAAGTGCTCAGAACAATTACCAGTGATGGAGTGCGTGAGTGTTTTGGTACTGCAGAAGGGTACAAAACAAATTACACACACACACACACACACATACACACACGCACACACACATATGTATATAAATAATAAAAGTGCTAAATTCAGATCTGAAATACTCTGTTTTTATTTTTTCAGGAGATAACTCTTTCCTAGCTCTCAGTTTTCATTTTATAGTATGTTTTTCATGGAGGTCAACAGTTAGTGGGACTGAGCCTCAGAAACCAAGACACAGCAGTGTGCTAACTTTCCAACAGCTTCAAGTCCATACTAACTGGTTAGATGAGGCGGTAGCATTCCTTGGAAAACATCAGTGGATTTTTTTTCCCCTCTAATTTATGTGCTGTATACCACAATTTCAAGATTGAAATTGTTTTCCCAACTGTACAGTACTTCCATATAGTCAACTTCATTGATTGAAACCACAAAGGGCTATTTTCCCCCTAAGAAAGTACCCAAAATTGATGGTTTAATTAAGAGAGACCCTTGTCTTCACTGTGTGAGTGTGTGTGAATGGGGCATGCGGTCTTTCTTCTTCAGTGAATTAAGACTTTTATGTCAGTTGTTCAGTAGGCCCCAATGTCCTGCCCTCCTCCTGCTTGCTTCTGGTGGAGGCTGCACTCCCTGGCAGCCTCCTCTCTGTGTCATCAGAAGCAGCATGGTGGGTTGGTTGGTCATCAGCTGTGTAAGAAGAGGCTTAAGGAGTTCTGGGCTGCCTGAGCCTCCAATCTTCAGGGTGTGGCCTCTGGCTCTCCTCCTCTTTTCTACAGCTGCTACATTGTGCAACTCTCAAAGGCTTCCATCTTGGGTGCCATTTTAGTCCTGACCATCGGCACTTAGTATTAAGTGTGCCAGTTGCTTATAGAGTAAATCTCACATAGAGAAGATTTATGCATTGTGATGTGTCTTACAGTATTTTTATTGTGTAATGAAAAATAAGACTATTGTAAGCCCCGAGTCATGTCACCCATCGAAAAGTTTAAAAACATATATGAATCTAGAGAGATTGCTCAGTGGTTAAGGACACTTTCTGTTTTTGCCGGGGACCTAGGTTGAGTTCATAGCACCCACATGGTGGTTCACAACCATCTTTAACTACAGGTCCAGGGATCAGATGCCCTCTTCTGGGCCCCATGGACACCAGGCATGCATGTTGTACACATATATACACACAGGCAAACACTCATACACATAAAATAAATCTTCAAATTTTTTTGGCACTTTTATGAGTATTCCTAGCCCAGCTCAATCCCTGGGTCCTGTCTAATACTAGCAACTGACCCCAGAGATCTGACTTAGAGGAATAATACCACCACCATGAGAGAAACACTTGACTCTATACAAACAGGGGAAAGCTGGTCTTCAATTGCTTCTTCACCCACTGGCCTAATATTTACATTCAGGAGAATACCGTTAATATGTAAACTCTTTGCAAAACAGAAAAAGTTCAACGATAAAAAGTAGATAGGAGAAAAAAGAAACTTTAAAAATGGTTTTAAATATGTGACTAAGTGTATCTTTGTGTGTCTGTCTCTCTGTTGGTCTGTGTACACCCTGCAGGGAAGACTTCCTGTGCCGAAGGAAGTGAACCGCAAGAAGATGAATGAAAGCTGCGCTGCCTCCCTGACTCCACCAGGCAGCCATGAACCCTACTCCCCAGACATCGATTACCTCCACTCTTTTTAATCATTACACCTCCATTTGTATTGCATATGGTGTATGGGGTTTTGATGAGGTCTTGGTATCATATATGGGATTTTTTTTTTCTGTGTAAATCATCAACTATAAGAAGAAACTATGGGACTCTAAGCCTTGCTTTAGAGACTTTACAGTGGACAAATAGGTATCATCAAACCAGTTTTTAATCATTCTGACTCAAGTGAAAATGCTCAGAATTTCACACTGTGAATCCACGTTTACAACCCTTACAGGTGGGCCTTCAGGCCTGGTTCGCTACAACAATGTCTCCCACAACTCAAACTCCCACTGCTCGCACATGACCGGTCCACTCCTGCCTTTCATCACACAGCTCCCGACTGCTTCGTGCAGAGGCTGAGAGTCCCCTCCACTTTTTTTTTTTCTCATTTTAGATGTAACAAGCCTAGTAGTTTATGTTCATCAATTGTCTGTATATCTCTATATTTTATCCATGTACTCTTTTGATGTATAGAAGTAGTTCGAAACTCATCGTTTCCTTGTGGTAAGTGACTGAGATGCTGCCACAGGACCTGAGACACTGATGATTGGTGCTATTTTGGACTTTCAACATGCTCCTTGGCGAGGTAGCTCTGATGGAGTTATTTTTATTTCCATGTTCTAAGCAGGTGTTGGTACTCTGTTTCCCCGGACGTTGTTCTCCAGACCGGATTGACTTGTTTTCCCTGTGTCTTCAGTGTGGCTTTCTTCTTCAGCGTGTGTAGGTTGAGTGGGTGCTACCAAGAGCGCGAGGGGCTGTCCTCTTGCGCCTGGATTGGCAGTCACGGGTAGCGGGAGCAATCACAAAACTGTAATCTACCTTCCAGAACTCTTCCTTCCTGCAGCCTCACCTGCCTGACTCCGAAAAAGAAAAGCAATAATTTTCCAGGCATTTTTGAGGTGTCTCTTGGGATTCTTTTTGTTTGACTGGAGATTTGGCGGGGGGTGGTGGGGTGGTGGTAAAGATCCACTCTTTTTAAATAAGTGCCATGTGAGAAAAAAAAAACAACCCAAAGTACTGGCATCTGAGCAGAAATTTGAAAATTATATCTTTCCCAAAGTTGAAGTTGAAAAAAATGTCTTTACAAATGATGATGATGATGATGATGATGATGACGACGATGAAAGGCAAAACACTTTTTTTTTTTTGGACAGTTTTGATAAGCAAGGTGTAGATCTTACATTTTTGTCCTTGCTCCCAATGAAATGGATAAACGAAACTAAAATCCGACAATGCCATCTCTTCACGGAATGTTGTTGTGTTAGCCAGACTGAAAGCCCACCTTAATTTTTATATAATGTCTTTGGCTCTTCCTTTGGCAGGGCGGGCCTTGATCTGACCTGTCTGCGCTTCTGACTGTTAAACACCAATGACGCATGCACTGTCCTCCTTCGTTCTCTTCACGCTTCCCCTCTGGCCTGAGTTTCTCGTGCATCCTCCCCTCCCTCACCTTCGTTAGGATAGACGTATCAGCTATGTAAATAGAGCAAGAAAACAGTCCTGTGCATTTGTGGCATTTATGTAGGGTTGCTGAAAACGCAAGCTTTTGTAACACGTGGTCCTTACTGTTGCTCTCATAAGTACCCAATGTATTTTAGCTATTTTAGTAATATTTGGTCAATAAATATGCAAGCTGTAATGCAACTGTGCTTTGGCCCATCATTGCAGGGTCATGCTCTTTCATGCCTGTGTGGCTTTGTGCTAATTGTGTGATCCCAGGACCCCTCAAGTCAGGCCAAGTGTCAGAGAAGCAGACCTGCCCCTCAGAAATTGTTCTCCTTTGAGGGTTTTGTGAGACTAGGAGTGAGGAAGAGGCTTATTAAGATGGTATTAGCAGCACTGCTTTGGGCACAAAGGGGAATTAAATGCAAATCCGTTCACTTCTAGACATTTTCTCTCTTTAGGGCATTCCCACACACTTCAAAGTGCCCTTTCTCACCTCTTCCTTACCAGTAAAACCCACTCTGTGAAGTGTCTGCACCTTCACAGAGACAAAAGTCATGCATTTGTAAGAGGGTACAGCTCTGAAATAATTGTCTAAGCCATTAACACACATGTAGGTATGCAGTCACCCGCAACCCTGTGGATGACGAGAAGCCTTTTGGAAGTCCCAAGTGACTCTAAAAACTGCTAAGTGTGGGGATTCATGTTCCCTGTGTGCTGTACATAGAACCCAAGGTTGGTGCACGCAAGCCAAGCTGCTCTACAGCTGAATTCTATTCCCAAAGCTCTCTTGATAGAGCCTTTAGGAAAGCAGATCTTACAGGGATTTCTTAGTTCTGCAGAGAGACCTATGACTAGAGAGTGAGGTGCCCAGCCAACAGCCAAGTGGGTGAGCATGGCTCTCCAGCCCTAGCCAGAATACCAGATGGATCTAGGCCCCATTTGACATGTTGGCTGCAAGGACAAACTATATAGAATTCCTGACCTCTAGAACCTGTAGGGTAGGAAAGTATATGGTTTCAATAGGCAAAATGTGGGTTTGATCTCTTTATCCACAACAGGTAAGTAAAATGGATGGAAATAAAATAACAGACATGCCACCCCGACTGCCCAGTCTCATCATCTTTGCATAGTTTGGCAAGGCAATAGGGCAGAGCATAACCCCTCTGTGCTATGACACTCCTCCAAGCAAAGGGAGCTTGTTGAGTGAGAAAAATAAGGATTGCTTATAAGTCAAAAGGTCATCATGTAAAAAGACACTTCCCTTTACATGCAGAGGCATTAACCTTGGGGTGTGTACACAGGAGCCAGTATCTCACCTGAGATGCACAGAGAGAGAGAGAGAGAGAGACAGACAGACAGACACACAGACACACAGAGACAGAGACACAGAGAGAGATAAAGACACACACACACACACACACACACAGAAAGAGAGAGAGAGAGAGAGACAGACAGACAGACACACAGAGACAGAGACAGAGAGAGATAAAGACAGAGAGAGAGAGAGAGAGAGAGAGAGAGAGAGAGAGAGAGAGAAGAGTGCTAGGAACAAGCCCAAGTACCTGTGGTCTAGCCTTGACCCTCACCATTGTGCTCTGAAATGGTGGCTCACACCTATAAACACAGAAGTAAGGAGTCTGAAGGCAAAAGGGTTACTATCAGTGTGGGGCCAGCCTGGTTTGCACAGTGAGTTCTAGGCCAGCACAGGCTACAATGTGAGGCCAGAAAAGAATAAGAGAGAAACTAGGAGGCAAGCAAGCAAACAACCAACCTCCCTCCCAACTACCACGATACTCTGCACATGGAAACCAGCCACTATATATATATATATATATATATATATCCTTATGGATGTTCTGCAGGGCAGAAAATCAAGTTCTATGTCCTAGAGTGGGGAAAGCTAAAGAATTTGGGGCCATAATATTGCAACAATATGCCATCTCTCATAAAAGAACTCAGGGTTTATTGTAGGCTAAGGGATGAATGGTGAGAAAAGCTGGAATCTGGACCAGCAAACGCTTCTTTTCACCTGCAAGTTCCTGGAGCCCCATGGACCATGCTTATGAGAAGAGCATCTAGGACCAAACGGGAGCAGCAGAGCTTCAATTTACAAATCAAAGTGCTGTTAGCCCCACAGGAAATAGCTATTGGCAGTTGTAAAAACACGGAAATTGGAATGCATGGTGTTTACAGTCCTGAGAAAAATCTGTGGTGGTCTCCAGGGGCTCATTCGGCCTCCATAAAGCTTAAAATGATAGGTGGTTGGCCCTGCACTCCACTGTAAACTCACGGGCACCATGCCAGAAGCAGCCATTGGGCATGTTGATGCTTAATACCTGATGTGGCAGAGCTGAGAATGTGAAGGCCGGCTGAATTTGAAGGCTTGTAGGAGTCAAATAAGCTTTGCTTAAACACCAGAGACAAAAAGGGTGTTACCATATTGCATTGTGGTGCAGACAGCCAACTAACAACTATGGACCAGGTAGAAAACATTGACCTGTTTAGTTTGTCTACAATGCGTGTTTAAGCGTGCTGATTAGCTACCAATGCTTACAAATTGAGAGATTCTGCCAAAAATGCCTAGGTAGAAAAATGGAACAATAGGAGAACGGAGTTTAATAGCAGACTCTGCCTTCGGATGAGGGATGCCTCCTCCCTCGGCGAACCCTCACCACTTCTGTTCTCACTCCCTGCTCCATTCGTTTCTACCGCCTGCCTCCACGGGAAAGGCAGGTCGCAACGTTAAAGTTCTGGGTGTAGGGAGTAGTGGTGCACTTGGTTTACTAACGAAGGGCCAAGAACGTTTATCAAGACTTTTTGCTTGACCGTGGAACTACTTGCTGTAGCACTAACTTCAGACAGAAACGAGTACCTCCATGCTGATCCACAGCCTGCCTGCCTGCTCTACCATCTGCGCCTCCTCAGGCCTTCTTTGGAAATGTTCAGTAATCCTCCTCCAAGCACTGAGATTCCATGACTTTCAAAAAAAAGCAGCATTGCTCATAGGGTATCAAGTCTCTTCTGGGTAGCCTGTCATCCTGTGAGCATGTACAGGGGGAGGAGGCCCCCCTCAGTCACAGTCATAGGGGAGGGGAGTAAGGAGAAAATGGGAGGGAGGGAAGGAAGAATGGGAGGATACAAGGGACGGGATAACAATTTAGATTTAATATGAATAAATTAATAAAATATATATTTTAAAAAGGAAAAAAAAACATTGGATTGGTTCGGGCAAGGCTATATACGAGCAGAAGAGATTCATGGAGTTCGAACTGGGGTATGTGGCAGCTTCCCAGGGACGCTTACGGCTGGTTTGAGAGTCTTCTGTATTCTTTTTCTAAAATCGATTTGCAGAAAACATTCCTGGGTTCCTAATAATCTTTTCCCCCCATTCTATTTCTTTTTAAAGAGAGACGTTTCATCTATCTCAGATCTTAATGAGACACATGGCCCTTAACACGACACCAAACCCCAGATGGAACAAACAGAAGGGTTTTTTTTTTTCTAATTAGTTGTGAACAGAGGCTCCAGCTTTCCCTTCTCCTCCATGTTAAAGATGATTAGGGTGTGAATGAGCAAGGACTTGAATGTTTGGACTCGAGGATCTTCAGATCTGTATGGAAAGCGGATCGATGGGAATAATGACAAGATTTACTTAAGGCTTCTTTCCTCCCGGTGATTCATAGCAAAGATCGCCTTGCTTTTCAGGGAGATTGTAGAGAAGGTGAGGCAACAACAACAACATGGTAGGTGGCATCAAATAGGGGGGAAATGGCTTCTGCAAGGGATTGTACACAATAACTGTCTACTGGTCTTAATATCTATCCATAGGATATATTTTACTCACTTGACTAGGAAGAAAAATAACCAAGAAACAGGTAAGATGGTAAGACACCACAGACTGGTGATGCTAATTGTTTTTTTTAACTCATTCATTCATTCGTGTGTGTGTGTGTGTGTGTGTGTGTGTGTGTGTGTGTGTGTGTTCATTCATTCTGAGACCAGACCTTGCTCTATGTTGCTCAGGCTGGCCTTAAACTGGGCTCAAGCAACACACCTGTCTCAGCCTCCTGAGGAGCTGGAACTGCAGTGGGATGTCACTGTGTCTCTTTTGCTGACTATTTTAAGTGGAATTATAATGCTCTCTGAAGATATCAAGTGGATAAATCCAAAAATAAAGACACTTTCATGAGGATTCACCCAGATTTGATGTACATTGTTTAATAAGATTGTCAAAACTGTTGTACAGGTTATGACATGAAATGTTTATTCAATTATAACCATTTCTCCTTACACATTATCATATAAAATGTTTACTATCTCTTCATAGTTGGAACAAAAATTTCTAGGTTTTTAGACCGATTAGCAGCTCAGAAGAACCTTTTCATTATTAATGGTACTCTTGATTGTGACATGAATTCTTACATCATTAGCCTGCTAAGCCAGCCAGCAGTATTCAAGAGCTGCATACAAGTGTGCTGGAGGAATGACCTGCCTCGGGTGTTGGTAAATTTTTATGCCATTAAGGCCATATACCTGACAAATACTTAGATGAAGAATGATTTATTTTGGGTCATAGTTTGAGAACTTTCAGTTTATCTTAGCGGGGAAGGCATTTTGGAGTCCACAGGAATCCTCAGATCTAATACCAGGAAGCAGAAAGCCAGGCCTGACACAGGGTCCAGCTATAACTTGTCAACCTAGGGCCCTCCCTCTGCTAGTCAGGCCCCATGTCCAACCGGTTCAATGACCCCTGAAATAGAGCCTTTGAAGAATGTTTCATATTCAAATCATATCCTTTTTAAAAAAGATTTACTTATTGTATTTATTGTACATGAGTGCTTTATCTGCAGAAGAGGGCATCAGATAACATTATAGATGGTTGTGAGCCACCATATGGTTGCTGGGAATTGAACTCAGGACCTCCGGAAGAGCAGGCGGTACCCTTAATCACTGAGCCATTTCTCCGGCCCCAACACCTTTTGTCTTAGGGTTTTGCTGTGATGAAACACCACGACCAAAAGCAACTGAGGAAGGAAAGGGTTTATTTCATTTCACACTCTCTGGTAACATCCCAGCAGGGACTCATAGCAGGAACCTGGAGGCAGGAACTAGCCCAGAGGCCATGGAGGAATGCTGCTTACTGGCCTGCTGTCCACCACTTGCTCAGCCAGCCCAGGGTTGGCTCCGCCCACAGCGAAGTGGGCCCCTTCATGCTAATCATCAATCAGGAAAATGTCCCTGCATGGGACTTGCCTACACACCAGCTGGGTGTGGACATTTTCTTAGTTGTAGTTCCCTGTTCCTGAATGAGTCTAGGGTGTGTCAAGTTGACAAACGCTTGCTGGCCCCTCTCTGCTCGATGCAGAGCATGCTGATCAACTCGCTCTGTAATGCAACCGCTCTATCTGCAGCACCTTGAGTTGTATTTTCAGTGATCAGTTTCACCGTGTTTCGTAGAATTTAAAATAGCTATTCAAGTAGGAAAATAAATCCAGCCCTTTCTCTGGTAGAAATTTTGCCTGATTTGGTTGTTTGATAGTGAAGGTTGCCCCGACTGATGTGTATTTTTGAAAGACATTTTCCATAATTGAGTTAAATCCATGGCTCTGAATTAGAAAAAATATATACTTAGAGCAAAAATTAAGATAGAAGTATTTCATCAGAAAACATTGTTTTGTCAAATGTTTAATCAGCTTTAAAAAACCATGTGGTCTTGTTCCTGCTGTTTCTACAGAGACAGGGCTTTTAAAGGTGGTTCTAAGTGCATGCGTTATGGCATAATTAAGACTCATTTGAAAAGTCAGAGTGAATCTGTCTTGGTGTACTTCCCAGAAACTGGGGAAGCAAATTATTCAAAATAACTGGAGAATAAGTCTTTGCAGCTCAGACTTTCCGATGCATTACTCTAAAAGTGCAGAAGAGCATCGTCAAGTTGTCAGGCGACAAAAGAGCAAACGTAGTTTTGATTATAGACCATTACATGAATTTTGTCACATGTCGTCAGAAGTTCAAAGAATTGGACTTTATTGCTGTAGTAACACATTTTCAACATATGTAGCACACATACACACACACATACACACACACACACACACACACACACACACATACACACACACACAAGAAGTAGAATTTATGTTGACTCCTGTTTTATATGAGCAATAAACAATCTTCATTGATAGGCATATGAATTAACAACTAAAGTTCGTCATCTCGTTAATACTGGCACTGGGATGCGATTCCGCATTTGTTTTTACTAAGTGGCTGGTATTTGTGTTTCCATTTGTAGTGCGCTACTTATAAACATCATTCACCTTGCAAAGATTTCTCTCAATACTTAGAGACTTGTGGTCAGAGGAAATAAAAGCGAAAGTGTGGGTACATTTTACTGCAGCAAGTGCATAGGGCGATAAACATTCTTGATCAAAATAGTATGACGTTAAGATAAAGTTCTTGGTTAAAAGTAAAAAAAAAAGTTCAATAGGGAAAAAGTGTCTGATTTCTAAAAATACAGAAGTATTTGTTTTTGAAAACAGAATGATGGCATCTTGCTCAATACCATGCTACTTAGATTCCCTTGTATACATTTGTGCAAGAATTACAACTTTCGTTTAAAAATGGAAACAATTACAATTTTCTTTAAATGACAGCTTTTGAAAATATGTAAACTTAACCATTCAATTAAAAATTGCACAAAAGTACATTCTTAAGATTTTCTGTAACAAGGGTGTTTGGGGTCAAGGGACATAGCTCAGTGCATCTTCAAGGCACTTGCTGTGCCAGTGGGAGGGCTAGAGTCCAGATCCTCCACACCAGGTAGTGCCAGATACCGTCCTGCAGGTCTGTGATCTCCGAGGGTCCACAGCAAGATGGGCAACAGGGAGAGAGCAGAGCCTGCGAGCTCTGTGAGCCAGCCAGCCTGACATAAACAGCTCTGAACAAACTTTCAGACAAGCTGAGGTCTGACACCCAAAGTTGTCTCCTGACCTCCACATGCGTGCCATGACACGTGGGTGCCCATCCCCCATGTCCTCAGATACATATGCACATTATACATGTATCATACACACTTGTAAAAAGATAAGAGCAGCTATTCTGAAAGCCTTTGGTTATACAACAGTGTTTTTGTTTACTTATTTTGTGTTGTATTATTTGTTTAGGGAGCATCTCTCTGTCTCACTATGTAGCACTGACTGGCCTAGAACTTATTATGTAGACTGGACTGGCCTCAAGCAGAGATTTGCCTACTTGTGCCTCCTGGGTGCTTGGGAGTAATGGCATGCACCACCACACCCAGCCTAGGGCCTTGAGGAATTTATTCTTGGCCAGAAATACTTGCTAGCTAGTCACAAAGCTTGAATTCACTCCCCCTCCCTGCTGCCTCTTTTTTTTTTTTTTAAAAGCCTTGTTGGTTTTTGTCCACTAACTATGGCAGTGTGAGGTGGTGGGGGAGACACCAAGGGAACCCGGTACCAGTGCTTTCTTAACAAAGACAGGAAAATGACAAAATGATGTCCAGAATCCTTATTAGTGCTTAACTATGGCCACCTGGATGGGCCAGAAAACCACATGGAATGGTGCTGGCACACCTCAGCAGGGTGCATCATCAATCTACTGTTTGTAAACCTCCTGCTCAGAGATGAGCCTAAATGAACATATATAATAAAAGAAAAACCAAGCCTCCTTTCTGGCCCAGATTTCTGAGCTGCTTTCTGTATTGATTTTTCCTTAGGAGTGCTGAGGTCTCGGGAATAATAGTGGGAGCCTAATTAATGCACAGTCCCATCTCTTCCATCGACTTCGTCTTCGGTCACCCACGCAGTGATCATCCATTCATCCATGCCTCTGGAATGTACTAGAGATGTAACAAAGACGTTGTAAGAAAACATGACTCTACCCAGTGAGAAACTAATGAAGAGCTCTAGGAAGCATGGCCTGTGCTTAGCTGTTTCATTCAGGCCCACGTGGCTGTGAGAAAGCCTTGTAGAAAGAGAATTTTAAGAATGTGTTAATTTGCCGAGTCCTTCAGGTTGAGCAGTTTTAATAATTAGTTGGGGGGGGGGGTCGCTCTGAACCCATGGCCCCTATTAATTCTCCTCACCACGCTGGTCCTAGCTGAGCTTTCAGGCGGTGGCGCAGACAGCTCTGTCCCTCCCCTTCCCGGACCTTTCTCTCCTTGTCCTTCTTCCTTTTTTCCCTCAGGGATGAAAAGCCTCAGCTCCTTTAACCAGTCTCTTTGTACCTGTTCTTCTGGGACTTGTAACATCCTTTTCAACTTCTTATACAAGCCTTTGACTGAGACCAACCCAGATTATTTTTGTAAATGACGGCTGGGATCTGGAAGGGATCCATGGCAGAGGTTACGTGGGTTCCCCCACGGTATAGCTAAATGGAATGGAAAGACGAGGGCCGGTGCTCTGAGCACCTGTTGTAGAGCCAGCCACATTAGGCCTCGGGCAAGCCGCAGACCTGGCCAAGCACCCGCTTCACTTCAGACACCCTACAAGGCGTGCCAGTCACTGCCTCTGTCCCTGAGCTTTGTTGGAAAGCTGCTGCCTATCTAGGAGAGAAGGAAGCCAGCAGTCTCGTCAGGCGTCCTCTGGGCCATTGGTCTCCCTGGCTTGTTCCTTGCAATCTCATGGCTAGTTTTGGAAAAGCAAATGTTCCTTGCAGAGCTCAGGGGCCCTGCATTCCATGAGAGAGGTAACTGAAGCTCTTATTTGTCACTAGCACATGGAATTTGCTATCAGATGTGATAGTGAGGGGGTGTTGGATGTGAGCTCTTGTGGAGGAAGATTAACTCAAGGACGTTTTTTTTTTTTTTTTAAAGTATGATGGTGGCAGCCTCCAGGAAGAGTGTGGGACATGGCCACTGGCTTGTTGACTGTGTAGGACGTTGTGACAGTCATATCATTGTACACATGACCCCTGCACAACACCATGAAGTCGGCAGCAGTACGTCAGCTGTGCGGAGTGCGGTGTGCCTGCCAGAATAGCAGGGCGATTCTTCACCTTCTGTGGTGATACAACAGGAACCTGGCTTTGCTGTTTAGAACTTCCTCCAACTTCACAGTCTTTCTCTTTTCCTATATTAATAAAGAAGAAACACTGGAAGTTGTCTCCAGAGAAACAAAAAGATAACATACACATCGAGTTTTGAAGATGTACAGTGTAAGGCTTAGGCTCTGAAGCATCCCGGCTGAGAGGGCCTTGTCTTTCATCTTCAACCATCTAGAGACAGGATATAACAGGAAAGCCTGAGAGCAGGTGTGATAGATCCTAGTTCTCCTCTGAACTCCTGAGTACCAGAAATGCCAAGGCCAAAAGTATTCTTTTTATTTGATACAGACTTTGGCTATGTAATCCAAGCTGGTCTTGAACTCAAGGTAATTCCCCTGCCTCAGCCTTCTGATTGGTGGGAATATAAGCATGTGCCAGAAAATCCAGTTTATAATGGATCAATGTTTTCCCTCAAGGGATCAGGCTGAGAAGAAGCAAAGTCAGCCTCCTTTGCTTTTCTGTGAGTGGCTGGAGAGGCTCTTGTACTGGGGAGGCCTACTTGCTTGATTCTGTTCACCAGCTCAAATCCTAATGTCTTCCAGAAAACAGCATAAACAACATTTAATCAGCTACCTAAGCATCCCATAATTTAATTGGTCATTGGTAAATTAAAATCAGACGCCGTATTTCACTTGTATGGAAATATGCTCTCAAAAAGTCTGCGGTACTTTCCACTCAATAAGATAACTAAAAGGACAGAAAATCAGTGACTCTAAAGTGCTCAGCCATGGTGGCATATATATCTCACCACTAACCCCCCCCCCCTCCTCCAAGGCTCAGGAAACAGGGTGGAGGAGGGGACAGAAAGATTCTTTAAGAGCCAGAGGTTGACTGCGAGGAAACAGTGTTTTCTGGACATAACAGAGTCACTGTGCTTGGGAACTCACAGCGCTTGTAGTTGCCAGTCAATATTCCAGCATGGATGGAGGTGGGTGCACGAGGCCACCCCCTACCCCTAACCGAGGAGCAATTAGCAGTTGGCAGGTAGTAGGAGAGGGAGAGTCGGCTTTCTCGAGGGGTGTGGCCCCTGGAGGTTGTCCACATTCCAGTGGATGGTCTCCCACCCATGCGCACATTGGCAGCACCAGGTGAACTCAGTAAGTTACAAGCAGAAAAGAAAAAGGTGAGGGGACAAGAAGTTGGGAGGAAACAATGAGAGTCCAGGAAGAGTTGGAAGCACAGACAGGTGTTTGTATAGTCAAAGTCCATCATATCCAGGTATGGAGCTATCAAAGAGAAAATAACATGGCTGAAGTAGTTGCCATGGTTTTTATGGGGATATGTGCGTTTTTAACGAGGCAGAAATTTTTCCACAAAGATACGGTGCATTGATAAGGGAGGTTTCAGAAAACAGACGTGGAAGGTGAGGGAAATCAGGCAGCGGTTTTACACATGCCCGCTAAAGACCCTTTTCTACAAGCCTGACATTCAGCAGCCTGACGTCATGCATTTGTATTTGGACAGGAGCCTAGCTCAGAAACACTTTGGATTTCTCCCTTGGCTTCCATGGTTCTAGGGCACATCGACGAGATTTGCACACCATCTGGTTGAGACATCTGTCACCGTGCTGATCCCCAGGCCTGCGTCAGCTGGCCTGGCTACCTGGATAGCTGTCCCCTTCCTCTCTTACTACTTCCTGCACATAGATTTCTTCCCAGAGCCATGTGACAATCAGAGACTGAAAAAGATACACTGCTGTGATCTGCTTAATCTGTCAAAAAACTAATAGTGGATTAAAAAAAAAACCACTTTGCTTTTAGGGGGATGGAGTTGATGTGAACAACCTTGTTTGGCCACATACCGTAACCACATATCCCAGGATGCAATGGGTGATGGAGAGGCTGTTATCCAATCTCACAGCTGACTCCATCCCTGACACTATTAGTATCCGGGGCTTCAGCCTGCATCACGCTAGTGGATGACCTAGCACCCATGCACACATGCTCTGGGTGACTTCATGCTGCTCCTCATGCAGCTGCCTGTCCGTATGCCAGTGGCTTTAACTTGCCCTTATAAACTAGCCCCAGTGTTAGGAGTCAAAATCAGAAAATAGCTGTACAGCTTTGACAAGCTCAATGTTCTCAAGGTGAGTCGTGAGCTTTGTTTGTCGCACAAACTTAAGAAACACGGGGTTGAGTGAGACATAAAGAATGATTTTCTCTCTCTGCTTCTCTCTCTGCCTTCTCTACCCCCCCCCTCGTACCTCTTCCCCTTCTTATTCTTCCCCCATGCTCATTTAATAAACTCCTCTACAACATAATTTAAACAAAGATTTTCACCCACTATTTCCATAGGGGATGCATGTTAGGGTTCCTCAGGAAAGCCTGAAATGGATAGCTTCACCCTCAGAAGAAGGTAACTCCTTCTCCTTCTTCCTCTGGGCTGAGCCGAGGTTTTTTGTTGTTGTTTTTTTGTTTTTTTGTTTGTTTGTTTTTTTTTTTTTGTTTTGGTTTTTTGTTTTTTTTTTTTAGCTTTCTAAATTTCTCCAAGCCACCGTGAGAGAGGCCTAGCCAACAGTTCCCTCCATGTGATCATAGACGTTGAGAGGCTTCCTGATGACAGCTGGGCCACAGCTGAAGGCCAAGCCAACACGTCTGATTAGATAAGGCAGGAGTTATAATGGGAGCACAAGAGTGATCAGCAGTAAGAGAGGGGTTCCTCTTGCTGCAGCCCTCACGACTCAAGTGCAAATCAAATTACATCTTGCTTTCAGTCCCTGTTCCTGGCCTTAACCACTGCACTGTTATCATAATATGGCTTAGCCTTTTCATTCACTGTGTGAAAAGACTCGTACCCACCTACCTTGTATAGTGCGAAGAGATATTCTGACAATGACAGGCACGTCTCCTGTAAGGTAGGGGTGGTGTGTGTGTGTGTATGTGTGTGTGTGTGTGTGTGTGTATGTGTGTGTGTGTGTGTGTATGTGTGTGTATGTGTGTGTGTACGTGTGTGTGTATGTGTGTGTATGTGTGTGTGTGTGTATGTGTGTGTGTATGTGTGTGTGTGTGTGTGTGTGTTGTGCATATATGGTGTGTGTGTATGATGTGCATGTATGTGTGTGTGTGTGGTGTGTGTAGTGCATGTGTGTGTGTGTGGTCTGTGGTGTGATGTGTGTGATGTGTGTGTGTATGTGTGTGTTGTGCATATATGGTGTGTGTGTGTGATGTGCATGTGTGTGTGTGTTGTGCATATATGGTGTGTGTGTGTGTGATGTGCATGTGTGTGTGTGTGTGTGTTGTGCATATATGGTGTGTGTGTGTGATGTGCATGTATGTGTGTGTGTGTGGTGTGTGTGGTGCATGTGTGTGTGTGTGGTCTGTGGTGTGATGTGTGTGATGTGTGTGTGTGTGTGTGTGTGTGTGATGTGGTATGTGTGTGTGTGCAGGCAGGAAGTCAAGGTGTGGCTGCATCCATCTTTTCCTATAAGGACAAATAGGAACTGAGACAGAAGTCCACAAGCAGAGGCAGCTTCCACAAGATGTTCCGGTACACTACGGGTAGACAGGAAGTGTCTCAGATCCAGAACAGGTGCATGCCAAGATGAGGACCCACAATGGTGTGACCTGCAAAGTCCGGTTTTTACTGTGATGAAATTGATAAGCCAGGGGCTTACAAGGAACCATATTATTCCTAAAATAAAATCTGAAGGAAATCTCACACGCGCAGGGACCCAGCCTCACTTTGGGCACTGAACAGAGAAACAGGCCAGAACTTTGGGGGAAATCTGTGAAGGAGGAACAAGTCCAAGCTCAAGCCAAGGTTTCAGGGGTGGAATGAGTTCAGAAAACATTGATTATTCCAATTAAACCATCTCCTTAGGAGTCTGTAATAAGTCTTGGCCAAAAGGAAACCAAATCGTTGCAGACAGCGGATTCCAGCCACAGGCACAGAAGGGCAGGGGAAGCAGGCAGCATTAGGGATTGACAGGAGACAGCTGGAGCCCAGCAGGCCACGTGCACCTACCCTGGATTCTTGCCTGGCACACTTAAAGGGGCAGAGGCTCTGGAACTGCCCAGTGAGTCAGGAGGTAGAAAAGGAATAAAAGCAGTGAATTTCCTGAGCTATGTGGAGAAAAAAGTGAAAGAAGCGGCCAACTATTTAGAACAGGAAGCTCAGTAGTAAATCTATGTAATCTATGTGCAGAAAGTGGCTGTTGTCGGAGACAGAAAATGTGAGCTATGAATAGGGGGTCAGGCATGCTGTGGGGGGAGCCAGGCCACTGTTCCAGCATGGAGAGGGGAGAGATAAAGCTGCCTTCATAAGTAAGGATTAAAGTGTGTAGATTAGTTTGGAGACAAGGCAACAGGAGTAAAAAGGGAAACCACTCAGCTTGAGACTGAATTACAGGAGCACATCAGTCAGTGCAGAAAGTCCTAGAGTAATTTGGGGGGGGGGGGAATCTAATTCTGTGAAATCAAAAAGGAAATTTGAAAATAATTAATATATACATCTCTGCTACATATTAGTGTGATAAATGACATTAAATCTCATCATGGTAATAAATGAATTATTACCAACAAATATAGAAAAATCATTTGAGAATTCAAACCTATTGCTGAAGACTTTTCTTTAAAAAAATAAGAAAATATTGTAGCTAACATTAAGTGTAATGGTAAAAAGCTGAATTGTTTTCTCTTATGACTAGGAACAAGGTAAGAATTCTGTTTTCACCATTGTTACTCAACACACTGCTAAAACGTTTTAGCCAGAACAACAAAGCAAGAAACAGAAATAAAAGCATATTAATTAAAAAAAGAAAAATTAAAAAGCCAGTCACAAAAGGACACATTATCTTAAGTATTTAGAATGGACAGATCTATGGGTTTGTACTACTACTAGGTGGCGATAAGAAAGAAAGTGTAATTGTTATGGCCAAGGACTTGAATAAATCTCTGGAGAGTCGTGCTGGGCAGGGAAAGGCCAAGGCCAAACAATTATGTGCTACATAATTCATATGCACATTTTCTTCAGAAACAAAGAAAATGAATGAATAAAGAAAAGATTAGAAGATGTCAACGGGGAAGGGAAAAGCAAACTGGAAGCATTTTTGCTTGACAGACACACTGCGTCCTGACTCTATCGAACAGTGGCCTACCTACCAGCGGCACTGCGCCACACTTTTACCCGATGATGTCCCTCAGGAGACTGGATAAAGGCTCAAAGACATCTCTGAACTTTCTTACAGTCATGTGTGAAACTACAAATACCTCAAAATAGAAAGAATCACTAAAGCTAGAGACAGGAAATACTGACTGTCCTTGAAATGTGGGTGAGCTTCTGAGTAGGGTTTGGGAGCAAAGCCCAGTTGAAGAGAAGGTGATTTTTGTAGGAGTGACTGATGCATTCAACCTATCAACCGATGAGACCACAGACCCCTCCTGTAAATGGAAACAGATTAATCACAATCAAATTGTAACAGAAGGAAGGAAAATGAGCCGCCATCCCAGAGTCTGTAAACTCCATCTTCTCTGACCTGGAAGGAATTATTGAATTGTCTCTGAGCATCCTCTTTCCTAGGCTGGATTCTCACTGCTCCCCTCTGGAACCACACAAAACAGCAATGCCTATTGATGGTTAATGCGCTTTTCTATATGACACTATACACAGCATTTACTTTATTTTCATTCTTACTACAAACTTCTCAATAGGTAGTGTTCATTACCCCGGCCTTTAGACAAGGAAGTGAGAGGCCAGAGGGACTTTGTAACATCTCCAAGCCAGTGGATAGCTCCAGCCTGTCTCTGGCTTTACTTTTCTTCTTTCTTTCTTTCTTTCTTTCTTTCTTTCTTTCTTTCTTTCTTCCTTTCTTATTCTTTCCTTTTTTAAAAAGCATTTTATTAGATTCTGCTAAACTACCTCACAAGTTTAAGCTGCTGCCCTTTTGAAAGTTCTCTTAGTTTTGGAAGCCAGCTGTTCTGTGAGAGTTATAGATGTCTATAGATAAAATATAGTCACACCTGCCACTAGAGATGTCTTCAGGAAAGCAGGGTCAGTTCACATTGAAAGATAGAGAATTGGGGTTCAAAGTGTAGAAAGTGTTTTGAGGTCTGCTAATTAATGGAAATTGCCTTTAAAACCAGCTGGTAGACATCTGGAGATGAGGGTTATTGCCTTAAAAAAAACCTGGCAGAATTTAGAGAGCTGAGTTTTGTTATAACCCAGTAGGGACTTGGTTGGAAATGAAGGGGACAGTGTCACCCACCACTATTTTCTATCATTGTCCAGTAAATGAAAGAGAGAAAGGGAGGGAGGGAAGGAACGAGAGCGTTAGCCTTAAGGGTCTGTTTGCAGGAAGGAGTGTAGTTACCTGAGTGGCAGGTCGGAAGGGAGAAGGCCCCATCAGCTTCCTCACTGGGGCAAGCAGAGATGCCTCTGGACAGGCTTCGGCTTCTGTGCCAACCGCCAGCTGTTGTTTTAGCATCCCACCTCCTGCTGCGTGCACACCGTCTGCAGGTCCATCTCCTCCCTGGGCGAAGTGCTGTGAGGTTTTATTTCATACATAATGATTGCTTTCTTGTATGGAAAAGACTCTTTAGACATCTCTTTCATCCTTAAAAATTGCTCCTACTTTATCGGTCTTCTCAGTTCTTCATGAGTTCTTTCACCCTTTTCAATCTCTCTCTCTCTCTCTCTCTCTCTCTCTCTCTCTCTCTCTCTTTCCCTCTCTCTCTCTCTCTCAAAGTGTTCTCGGCAGTCATTGTCGTGTTAGTGTGACAGTCGGGTACCACACAGAGACAAAAGGTGGAAAGCTCAACAGGCTGCTCAGGAGTGATTTAAACCCCAGACTCATATTTGGCTCTTTTCAAAGTCCAGAGAACTCAACACTTTCAGATATGCACTTGAAATGCACTTGTAAGTTTAATATATTTTGTTTCCCTTTAGAGTAATTGGATTTCTTGATTGGCAAACCTTCCAAAATAATTTACATAAACCTAACAAATCAAGCCAAATAACCAAATAAATATTTGGAGCCCTAAGTTCTTTGAGTGTTACAATCCTGAATGTAAAGTTAATAAAAATTGCACTGGAAACTCTAAATATAAATTGATTACTCAATTAGATGTTTTAAATCGACATCAAACTATAATTATATATAACTCCTAAGCATTACAAGTAAATAAGACATTAGCTATTAGGTTCTTTTAATTTGAAAACTACTAATATAATTAGTGCTTAACCTTCTAAAGTATTTGTCTTCTCTTTTCTCAATTCTGAAATTGAGAGATACTTTACTCTTTTAGGAGGCAAATCCCATCCTGGTTAATCCAGGGTCTCATGACCAAAGGTCTCAGCCTGAGCCCTGAGGGTCTGAGGTCACCTTTCTCATACTTTCATTTCCATGATTGAAGGAGGCCATGCCATCTGTGCATTTAAGCCATCTACATAATCTCTTATTTAAGTGTATGCATGGAAATCTACAACTCCCTCATTCTTGCCAAAAAGGCAAACATTTAATTCTTTGTGTCTCAAGATATAGGGATGTCATACTGTCTAGGCCTGAAAACTTGACCATGCATCATTTTCTTTTTTTCCCCCTGACTTTTTAATATTACAGATATTAGAATGAACTGTGCATGTTTTCCATGTTTCTCAAAGCCATAGTTGATGATGAAAACATTACTGTGTGATATGATGTGTGCATGTGCGTGTGTGTGTGTGTGTGTGTGTGTGGTGTGCCTGCATGTGTTTTAACCTAATCTCTGGTCTTTCTTTGCTTAGAGTTATTACCAGATCATTTGAGAATCATTGATGACTTTAATCTCTTCTGCACCTTGGTGTCCAGTGATAGCCTGCTCCTCATCCAAGGCTGTGAAGGAAGAAGGAAGTCTTAACTAGAACAGGACCCTACAGGGCATTCTGGGAAGTCTCGCTACAGTTTCTCTTTGGTGTGTAAAATCAGCTTGGGGTGAGGCTCATTTAGAGCACTTTTTGGGAGTTTGACCTCTGCACTTTTTGGAGAGCCTCAGGCTCAGCCAAGGGATTCCTGAGCCATGTAAGCTCCTCAGGTGACTGGACAGTAGCTTCCAGAACAACTGCCTCTACTTTTGTCTCATCTGCAATGACAAAACCAGGCCCTTATTAATTAGGTCTTTAGGCTTGCCTTTGTACACTGTGTAGCTCCTCAAAGGCAAGACTTCTCCTTGTAAAGCAACTGGCACCTGAGGGACCATCTCCTATCATCCCGTAAGCTCAGGGACCTCCCCAGAGGTTGACTTCGATGCACCAGTGTTGTCCAGTACCTTCTTGGTTTCTCTTTTTAAAAATTTATCTCATTTCCTTCTGTTCCTGCCACTCCTCCCCAGATGAATCTTTAGCCAATGGCCCCCGTGTCTGCGGTTGGTGTCTCGGCAGTTATTTGGTGGGAACCAGAGACCAGAGATTGCACTGTCAGTTTTATGTCATCTGTGCCACAAATGCACGCTTCCCATGCCTGACAAAACAAACAAACATTTTTCTTATCAAATAAACAAACCCCTCAAAAGCCAAAACAAACAAACAAACAAACATACAAAAGAGAATCTTCCCAAGTCTGGTCCTCACCCAGACAACAGTTCGCTGGGACCTGTTTACTGCGTGTGGGTATTGATCACCAGCACTTCTGCTGCTTGTCCTGTAGTTAACTGTCCAGTATTCCCCCAGCCCTGGCTTTTCCTTCCATCTGCCTCTCACTCCCCTTTTTCTTTTGATTGTTCTAATCTATCGCAAGAATGCACTTTATCTCTGGGAAAATATTGGCTCTGCGACTTTACCTCTCATGTGAATACTTTTTCTAAATCCCCACTTAACCGAGCAGTCATCCGTAACTGGCCACTCAGAGATGCTTGGTTGAAGGGCCACTTCTTGGGACCTGGAAGAGAGTAAGGACTTCCTGCTGGAGACTCCCTTCCAGGCCAGAAGGCGGAAGTGCTTGATGCAAATCAGATGGGCTTGCTAAAGTCTGCATGCTCGAATTCTATGCTCAAAGTGAGGCCTTTAAAAGCGGGGCCTTCCTAGCAGCTTCAGCCTAGCCGGTGGGCGACAGTGCTGTGGTAAAGGGGCTACCAGGGAGCAGCTTTGCTGCTCCTCCATGCGAAGATACAGCATCCATCTCTTCTGCTCTCTTGTATCATGAAAGAGATGCAAGAAGCTGGTCATGAGGAACCGAAACCGTATCTGCCAGCACCTTGATACTGAATTCCCTATATTTAGCTCTATAAGAAATATATTCTACTGTTGCTCAGGATTCTAAGTTCAGCCATTTTGTTACAGCAGCAGGAACAGAGTAGGGAAGAGGCCATGACTGTTTCAGGCCTTTTCAGTCTGGGCATTCAGGACCAGTGGAGAAGTTGAGAGCACTCCTATAGTTGTCCCCAGGCTCAGTCTGAGTACTCCATGTGCCTTGTCTTGCATTTGTCCAGTGCACACTGGCAGTGCAAGGAGGGACAGAAAATACCAGGGTAATTTGATAAAACTTTGAGGAATCATATTCTTTTAATTTTCCTAAAATTACACAATTACACAGAGTATATATAAGTGTATGTATAAACACACACAAGAGAGAGAGAGAGAGAGAGAGAGAGAGAGAGAGAGAGAGAGATGATATGCTATGCCACTTGAACTGACAAGGGTCCCCACAGAAATGATGGGTTAACAAAAACCCCAGTACCAGGTACCAAAAGCCTCTTTTCCAATGGCTGGTGAGGGTAGATCAAGTCAGTCCTCACACAACATAGACTGTTAATATGGCGTTGGGGGTCAAAGGTAAATCCCCATTGCTGAACCCAGCTCCCCCATCTATGACTTGGGGAACATCAAGGATGAGGGATTGGAAAGACTGCAAGAGCCAGAGCACCAGGAGTTTTGTTAGACACAGTGTCTCCTGGAAATGGCTGCACATGCAAGACTGAAACAATGCCAATGCCAATGGACACGCTGATGTTGAAAGGACATTTTCACAGGGTCCTACCTCCAGATGAAGAACAGAGGGCACCCACTGACTGCTGGGAGAAGGAGGCTCAGCCTCACCCAGAGATGAGCCTTTATTGGTTGTCTAACAGACACCTGTCATCCCTGAAAACGTGTACACATTACCAACAAAATGGACAAGGCAGGTTTTATTTAGATATTTGTACACACACTTCTCTCTCTCTCTCTCAACACAGTGTGTGTGTGTGTGTAAAATATATGTGTGTGTATAACAACATAGTGTGTGTGTAACAATAACACTCAAAGAAAAAGAAGGTATCAGCTTGAGGCGGAGATGTGGGAGGGGCTGGAGGGAGAATGCCTAGGAGGGAATCGAGGAAAGGGAGGGGGGAAGTTATGTAATTCTGTTTCAATTAAAAGTACATTTAAAAAAAAACCAGGGGTCCCATTAGCATTATCTTTGTGCTTAGCAAACAAGGATTTTGCTTCTGCATGCCTCAGCTACCATCCCACCTTGAGAACTCACACCAGCCAATCTGACTTTCCCCAGAAATCGGTGCTCTCCACTGGCTATTGATAACGTTTAATCACTGGAGCAGATGGAGATCAAATGCCTGCATCTGAAAGCCCTCTCAAACTATTAGCAATTTATAACAAATAAAAGCATATGTATGTAATATATGAGCTATAGTCTCAGACTCAGCATTACCAAACTTATAAACTGTTATAAGCAAAGGCCTATCAAAATATAGAGAAAAATTCAATCTGTGAACTTGCCAAAATATTAACTTTTTCTGCCATTTTAATGCACACTTTATGGGACTGGGCTGTGCTGAAGCAAGAGCAACAGAGAGTCCTCACAACGAACCTCCAGACAGAACCATGAAGGAGCATTCATTCAAGTGTCCAGGGACATGGCATCAGGCAACATTCTCCACCAAAGGCACTGTCAGCACGTACGCTGGGCTACCAGACCCACCATACCTGATGCATGCAGAGCGAGAATAGTTGCGTAAATCGCCCCATCAGCCACATAACTAGCAAACCTCTAATTGCATCAGGGGAAAAACCAGTAATATACCTTATCCTAATTAAAAACTCTCTGGTTCATGTTTATATAAGGATATTAGCAACTATTCACCATATGGGTTTCTAATTAGGTTACTACATGTGTTAAGTAATACCTTGATAGTATATATTAAAAGTTCATTTGTGCATGTACACACACACACACACACACACACACACACACTGCTGCAAAGACTGATACAGTTTATAAAAGGCAAAATTAAAATGTCCTTACAGCGGCCCTTTCTCCAGTCCCTCAGTTGGTGTCACTTAGATGGCCATAGCTCCCAGCAGATCATCCTTGTCCTCTCCTTTGGGGTCTCATGTCACCAGCATCCTCACCCACATCCTTTTCTTCCCAGCATTCTTCTTTCTTTCTTTTTTGGTTTTTCAAGACAGGGGTTCTTTGTGTAGCCCTGGCTGCCCTGGATTTGCTTTGTAGACCAGGTTGGTCTTGAACTCACAGAGATCCACTTACCTCTGCATCCTGCGTACTGGGAGTAAAGGTGTGCGCCACCACTGCCGTCTTCTTCCCAGCAATCTTACACCACTCCAATCCATGCCTCATTCAAAAGCTCAGTTGTTGTTGGTTTTACTGTAAACATAGTTTCAAATATTCAACATCGGAAGTCCTGGCTCTGCTTCCCTAACACAAGTTCTTAGTTTTTGTTAAAGCAATCACTCTGTCCACTGCCGAAGATGAACAAGGAACAGGTATGTTCCTTCTAGAAGCATTTGCCTTAGATGGTAAACAGTGTCAATAAGTAAAGAATGAGCCAAGATTTTTATTGCCTAGATAGGTTATTTCTTATCCTAAATCACACAGAATCAGCTCACGTTTGTGGACAGCTATGTAGACAGTTAAAGGGCAAGTTGGGCGGAGGTGAGAAAGTGCCTGCCTGCCTGTGGGGGGGGGGGGAGGAGATGAGGAAAGGGCGTAGGTACTGTGGAAGACTGGACCAGGGAAACGCAACCTTCCAAAGAGCTCCTGTAAAAACTTCTCTGGCTCTGCAACCACCAAATCCTTCTTTCTCCCTAAAACTTGGGGAATCTGCTTAGTACACCGATAAGAGTTCTGTGGCGACACCAAGATTTTTGTAAATTTTTATTCTAGAGCCAAACAGAAATCTCCCAGGTTTGAAAGTCCTAGTCTCATACCCGTAGTTGAAAAGGTCATATGCAGATAAGACGGCCAATGAGGAGACAGGGCTTGGAACAGAACTCATCCATATTTCTGAATGTTCTGAATAAGCAGATAATCGACGTTATTATTCAGTAGGAGTGACCATGCTGCTAGAAAACGTGTAAAGCTATCATTTTTGTGGTTGCCATGGCAGTGCTAACAGTCGGAGTGTTGCCAGCTAACGCAGACAGCCCTAGACTCACTGAGTGATTATCTACAAGGTGTCAATACGAAGCTCATCGTTGAACAAATCCTCACTGCACTCTCTTGGTCTCCTGGAGTACCTGATTTTTAGCAGCCTAAGGGAAGAATGAGGTTTGTGTCCGCCATATGTAACCCACGCAAGGCCCATGAGCAGCTTCACTTTGAGGCACCTGGAATCACCACCCAATGCTTTTAAATGGAAGGATCTTTTTAAACCATTTTTTTTTAAAGTCTAAAAGTTTTACATATATTTGCATGTTGACTTTTAAACATATGGAATCATGTATACAAAAATAAATTCGATTGCATCCTACTATTTTACAATTCAATTCAAAGACCTGGCGTGTAGAAAGGGTTCTCAGTTGATTAGTAGAAAAATACATGTTGTGATGTATGGACTTGAGGGAAATGAAGCCGCCTTGGCCAAGGCTTGCTGCGTTCATGAATGGGACCCTTTAAGGAGAAACTTTAACTCTAAGCAGACTAATTACATCCACCTTAAAATATCCTTTTGTTTAATACTCATGGCGCTGTCTTCATTTCTGTAACAGAAAGGCTGAAGAAGCGCGCCCAGGGACAGCCGATCAAGCACCAGGGGGCTCATAGCATTGCAGACCTCACAGCCGTTGGTTTCTCATGTGACTGCTGTTACTTTGTGGAAATGAAATATGAAGGGGTTAATTTCAATAAAGTTAACCGGGCGTTGCTACCTCCTTCTCAGCTTGTAATTTCCTCTGAAAGAAAAATGTTTTGCACTCTGGTCTCTTAGCAAATGCTCACACTGACCTCCCTCATTTCCAGAATCCACGTAGCAGCTGTTGCTGTATTTTCAGAAGTAGGGGTTTTCTCTTTCTTTTTCCAGCTACAAAAACAAAGCACAACTGAAAAAACAAGTTCAAATGTTCAAAGAAGAAGAAAATATCCCCTGAATCATATAGCCACAGCATGATCTCTTTATCTTGCAAATCTCCCTGACGGCACGCATTATCTTATGAGGTTATTTTAAAAGGTCAGCTTGCTTCAGAAGTATGAAATGCAGCTTGCCTTTTTTTTAAAGTTGTTTTAAAGTTTGCAACTTATTGAGAACATTTCTTCATGCCAGGTTATAAATCTCTTTCTTGTTTAGAATGCATGTTCAGTATTCAGATGTTTACTGTGCCATAATTTAAGTATTAGTAGTTCATTGATAGACCTTTAAATTTTCTAATCATTAATTATTATGATTGATTTCATAATGAACACATCTCTATAAATGTTCTTCGTGTCCATTTGTGGTGAAATTATGTAGAAAAGAACAGGCAAAAATCAAAGCTTTCAAGCCTTTCATCAAACCATCTCCCAGAAAGACTGAGAAGTTTATAGCATCAACAGCAGCTAACACAAACGCTCGGACATGCTTTCTTGTGCATCTTATGTGTAGGTCCCCTGGGTTAAGCCGCTATAGCGGCTGTGGTGCTATAGTCTCAGTACACCCTGACATATGGAGTTGAACCTTTGCCCGCAGAGTTCCTAGGGCCCTATATGCACTCCAACTGCATGCAGAGCAATCAGCCAAGAATGGGGTGAGCAGAGGAAAGTAGGGGAGACGTATCTCTCTGGGAAGGCTTTCAAGTCAACAGGAGCTCGTGATGTTGAGATTTGTGATAACTGGTCTTCACTGCTAACTCATGGACTGGATTTGATATCACCTAGGAGATACAGCCCTGGGCACATCTTCAAGTGCATTCCCAAAGAGGTTTAACAGAAGATAGTACTTTACCAGGCTATGTAAAGCGGGTGAGGAGGCCACGTAAACCCCACCATTCACCTTTCTGTGCTCCTTGATCTATTCTGACAGGAGCAAGCAGTCTTGCACTACTGCCACCATCTCTGTACCATCACTACGGACTGTGCCCTCCCAAACCATCTTTCCTCTCCTAAACTGTTTTCCGCCAGTTATTTCATCACAGCAATAGCAATATAACTAGGAAAGGGTACTTTTCAGCAATGGTGCTTCACTGGCTAACTCTGGGCTATGACTCAGTTTTTGGACTGATTTCAAGACAGCGATGAGCCTCCAAACTTGGCATATCATGGGGATGATGTTTCTCCGATGGAAGAGGGCATGCTGGACTGTGATGTGATCTGCTTTAGCAAGCCTGAGAGCAAAGTCCTATGCTCTGTTTAGCTTGTTACAGAGCCTCACTGGGCAATGTGCCTTAATTAAATTCGGACTCTAAATTCTTTGAGATACACACATATCTGGCCTCTGAAGCATTCTTTCACTTATTCACACTCAACAAACAAACACTCACTAGACTGATATGTGTCAGGCACTGTGCTAGATGAAACGAGATAGAGAACTCTCTCTCTCTCTCTCTCTGTCTCTCTGTCTCTCTCTCTCTCTCTGTCTGTCTCTCTGTCTCTCTGTCTCTCTCTGTCTCTGTCTGTCTCTCTGTCTCTCTGTCTCTCTGTCTCTCTCTGTCTCTCTCTCTCTCTCTCTCTCTGTCTCTCTCTGTCTCTCTCTCTCTCTCTCTCTCTCTCTCTGTCTCTCTCTCTCTCTCTCTCTCTCTCTCTCTCTCTCTCTCTCTCCCGGTTTAGGATTTCTAGCTCTGGCTGGACTTGCTTCGTAGACCAGGCTAGTCTCAAACTCACAGAGATCCGCCTGCCTCTGCCTGCCAAGTACAGGGACTAAAGGCATGTGCCACTACATATGGTTAAAGCAGTATCTCAAACTGACTTTTAAAGGCCACCTTCAATAGCAGCCAAACATGCTAATTTTACAACGTCACCTTTCTTTCCTCACCACAAGCTCCTTTCCATACCCAGTATGAATATTTTATCTCCAATGACTATCTTTGAAAACACAACAAAACATAGAAAACTATTGTTAACTAATTGCTTAGCCTAAGAAACCTGCCACATCTGAAGTGTCCAGGCTGCTGTTGTAGGACAGGAAGGTCGGCTCCTGCCCTCATAGAGCTTGCCCTGCTACAGGGCTGTAGACAAGCTCCAAGGCATTCTTTGGTGACCTCTGAACTATAGATAAAGAAATGATGGTAATAGAATGGGTGGGGGGGGGGGCAAAGATAGTGTAGGCTAAATCCTGGAGCCTGAGAATATGTTATTTTAAGTGAAATGGGAACTGTTAGGTATCATTAAGGATTTTGTAAGAGGGGGGAGTCCAGTGTAATCATGACAATCCTTAAAATAGGGAGGTAGGAGGAAGGGGGGTCGGGATGGGGGTGAGGAGCATAGCATGTGGAAACCAGTGCTATCTAAAGACACTACCTGGTTGAGTTTGAAGTTGGAAAGGGGACCATTAGGCAAGGAATGAAGAAGAGCTCTGAAAAATCTTTGCAAGAAACACAAATAGCCTGGAGCTGAGATGTTAGATCACTGAAAGCCATTTGGGGTTTTTGTTTTTATTGTACAAGGTCACACATTCTCACACGCCAGGAGCATATTTCTCACAATTCTTTACCTCACGTCCCCTTTGTTCCCCAGACAGCATTATTTCTGCTTTCATACTATAAGTACATATATACTGTTATCTATCTATAGCATCTAGGACCTGCAAGAGAGAAATCTACAATGGTTCCCTTTCTGGGACTGACCTAAGTTGCTTTGTTTCATCATCTGCCATTACATCCATGTTCCTGCAACTGATGAAATATCACCCTCCTCCTTTCTGGCTGAAAACATTTCCATCATGTATATAAGGTTTTTCTTATCCAGTCCACTGTTGGTAAACATCTAGGTTGATTCCGTAATGTAGCCATGGCGATACATGCGGATGTGCAAGGATCTCTGAGGAGTGCTGACTTGGAGTCCTTGGGAGTAAATGTTGAGAAGAGGTATGGCTGGGCCACGTGGTAGATCTATTTTGGGGTATTCCTCCCATTTTTGATTTTTCTTCCATAACCATATGCTAATAAATACTTTTTTTTTAAGACCACCACAGTTACTATTTCTTACAACGGCAGCTGGATAGAGATGTAGAGACCGTTTAACAACTGGATTTTGGAGGAACTTTGCTTGATGTATTTGCAAGGTTCCTTAGGTAGACATGCAACGTGGGCTTGCAGGCAACAGAAGAGCAAGAACAGAGGCGTGGGTGGGAGAAGGGACACGGTGCAGCGTTGTTGACGTTGTTGTTATTGTTGTTGTTGACATTGTTTTTTGTTTTTGTTTTTTTTAAGGCATAGCAGCCTTTAGAAAAGGAGACTCCCAGAAAGCAGAGACCCAACAATGACACGCCAGTTAGAGATGGCTTCAGAATGAAAGCCAAGGAAAGCGTGCCCAGAAAAGACAGGAAAGAGGCTTTGCTGCATATGATCTCATAGAGCTGTGTGAGGTAGAGAGGGATGGACACACTGCCTGAAAACTACTGGGTGGTAAGGAGCAGTGCTACGCTGAGTCAAGGTGTCTGAACTTCCACAGGGAAGCGATGGAGGGATCAAAGAGGCCAAGAAGACAATCTGGTACATTCCTTTGCTCTCTAGACTGCTGTGTGCCCGCTTCAGGGCTGGCAGATGGGATAGGAGACACTGTTGGGGGGAGGGTGTTTTAGAATTGTGGATTTTGCTGAAGACTTAGAAACTGAGAGAGGGACTGAGAGCATAGAAAGAGAG
The DNA here is from genome assembly GCF_964271855.1 of Acomys minous. Lineage (NCBI taxonomy): Eukaryota > Metazoa > Chordata > Mammalia > Rodentia > Muridae > Acomys > Acomys minous. Next base: position 52,170,050 of record NC_140486.1, read on the forward strand.
GCCACCCATGCAGAAACATAGTGAAATGATAAATAAATAACACACAGTGAACAAACAGTAAAATTTCTCACACATTAGAAGAAAAATAATTGGGCATCAAAACATAACCAAAGCCAAAACAAAATGACAGTGACAACAACAGCAAAAAACAAAACAAAAAACAAACAAACAAACAAATAAGCAAACAAACCCCTCCAGTGGAATCACCCTAGGCATTCCCATTTGTAACCAGCACTAATTGTCAAGTTTTAGAGGATGGGCCATATCAGTTGTCAGCAAGCAGGAGTTTTTGTATTGCCATAGGCTAAGTGCTCTTCAAATGTGGTCATGACTCATCCTGGATATAAATACTTCAAGGGTGACTCAAGGTCGCCGTTGAGAGCTTGGTCTGTGTATTTTCTTAGAAAAATCTTCCCCTTCTCCCTAGGAAAGCTTTCCCATGCCAGCGCTGTTTGAACCTTCCTAGATTTAAAGAACTTTTCCTCTCTTCCTTTTGCACTCTCACTCTTGCTTTCTGTGTGTGTACGTGTGCACCTTTGTGTGCATGGGTGTAGAACACAGAACTAGAGGCTAATGCTGTATCTTTTCACAATCACTCCTTTTTTTTTTTTTGAGAGAGATGTTTTCTCCATGAACATGGAGCTCCCGAGCAGGCTAGACTGACTCCTTAGGGAGCTGCAGGGGGTTCTCTTATCTCTGCATCCTGAGTAATAATAGCATTACAAACATGAGCGGCTGTGCCTGGCTTCCTAACCTGAGTGCTGGGGAGTCAAACTCACAGTCTCCTGCTTGTGCAATAAGCACTTTACTGGATGACTCATCTCCCCAGTCTCTCTCTCTCAAATATTTTTATTTTATTATTTATTTACATTACATCTCAATTATCCCAATTGTACTCCTCTTACTTTTATCTTCCTGTTCCCACCCACCCTTGCTGTTCCATCCTATTCCCCTTCCCTAGACCTCCCCCACCATCTGACCACAGACTATCAGGTCTCATCTGGATACCCTGCATCCCCTTCCCCTGTGTTCCCACAGGGCCTCTCCACCAAGGTGTGGCAATCAAATCGCGGGCACCAGAGTTCACATGAGAGGCAGATCTCACCTCTCCCCTCCCCTCCTCCATGTGGAGAATGAGCTGTCCGTCAGCTACATGTGAGCCAGGGGTCTAGGTCCTTGGTTGGTGCACCAGTTTGTGCAGGCCCCCTTGGGTCCAGATCTACCAGCCTTGATAGCATCCTTGTGGAGCTTCTGACACCCCGCCCCCTTCCGTGCCCCATCTCTTCCACACAACTCACAGCCCCTGCCCAAGAGTCCAGCTTTGAGTCTCAGTATCTGTCCCAATCCCCCGCTGGGTAGAGTCTCTCAGAAGACGTGTATGTTGGCCTAATATCCACTTATAAGTGAGTATATACCATGCACATCTTTATGGGTCTGGGTTACCTCAATCAGGATGATCTTCTCTAGTTCTATCCATTTGCCTAAAATTTTCTATATTTCTTTGTTTTTGATAGCTGAATAGTGTTCCATTGTGTATATGTACCAGTTTCTTTATCCAGTCTTTGGTTGAGGGGCATTAGGTCGTTTCCAGATTCTGGATATTACCAATAAGGCTGCCTTTTACATGCTATGTGACAGTGTTTCTGACATGAAAATCCAGAACTCACTTAGCATTAATGTTGGGAATCACTTCACTATGAAACTATAACCACGATGGTTATAGAAGTATGAGCTTATGTCTGAGTCTTCAATTCTAACTCATTGATAGAGATGTATTTTTTTTGTGCCACTATCATCCTGCTTTTATTAGCACAGCTCTATAGCATAGCTTAAACCTACTACTATTATTCTGCCAAATGAAAACTAACCTTCCCTGTCCCAGCTGGCATTAACTGCAAATAGCTTCTTGTTTATAGGTGGGACTTCTTGCCTACATCCCGTCCTCTGGGCTGGGATTTTGTCCGGTTTGAACCTGGGCAAGTCTAGTCCATGGTGTCACAGGCTCTCTGTGAGTTCATATGAGCATCATTCTTGTTGTCTTGACGTGAGGAGAGACCATTGACCAAAATCATCACTGCCAAAACAGTTAAAAACAAGCAATTAATTAAATCAAGCTTTAAAAAAAAATTAATGTACACAGGCTGGCTCTCCCTTAAGGTGTCATTCAAGAGATCAGCATTGGACATGGGTAAGATAAAGGTTTTTGTAGTTCAGGAGTAGGGGGTTTCCAAATGGGGGGCTGAGAGGCAAATAGACAGGATTACAGAACATACCATAAGCATAATGAGGTTGTCAGAACACGGTGTCATAACAAGGCAGTCATAACAAGTGGTCCTAACATGGTGGCCACAACAAGTTAGTTATAACAACATGGTCATAACAAGGCAGTCATCACAAGTGAGTTAGCAGCATAAAACATTTTCTGTTCAGAAGCCTAGATCTATAGATTGGACAGAAATAATTTTAGCTTGATGATAAGTATCTTTAAGCGTACACTTAGAAGATAACCAGAGGAACCTTAAAATTCTTGAGTTTGTGACTGATAATAGTAGTCAGGTGGTTTGCCAGCTTAGCAGAACTTCATTGATTAATGTTAAATTTTTAAAATCTTGAAATCCTAGCATAAGAATAGTATAGAGTAACTTATGTTGTATACCTTAAATCATTTATAGATCCTCATAATTTATTTGGTTTTTATATACTCATGTGGTTTATAATTTAATTTTTTTTAGATTTTTATAATTTATATAAAATGTAAACTTTTATTATCCAATTATTTGCCCTCAAAAATATAAATGATTGATTATTAAGAGCAATCATTGCAAAGCAAGTTCCTCTAAATAGTAAAAGTTACATCTGAAACCGGTTTATCCTTTATTACAAAGCCTGTTAGTAAGGTAGACCTGTCTGTGAATTTGCTTGCCTGTTTTATCAGGTGACCTAATAGCTCTAGAAAAGTAAAGCCCGGCTTTTATACATTAAATTTATTGACCAGGCAGCTGCTGTTAAGCTGATAAAGCTATAGTTCTCCATCAGCTCCATCAGAGAGATGCTTAGGTCATTGTTTTACTGCATCATAAGACAGATGTATCTCAGTGTCTGGTGTTTAGTGTTCATATTGTGGCCTTCACTTTGGTCAGCCTGTGAGTATGCTGGGTGGATCCAACTCATATGACTTATGTATTCCAATGTATCCTTGAGCCTTTCAGCATTAAAAAAAAAAACATGTTTGGGGTTGACATATTTCAGTCAATAAGTCAGAAGCAGAAATACAGGAGTTAAAAAGCAAGGTTAGTGCATTTGAAGAATTTCCCAAAACTATGGACTTTGATGGAGTAGGCTTTTGGTTTGGCCTGGTTATGTAGTCTATGTGCTGAGTTTTACAGCCTGAATTGTAAGATTACTTATGTAGCTGAGCACAAGTGGTGCACACTAGTAACCCTAGCACTCAGGGAGGCAGAGGCAGGTGGACCTCTGGAGTTTGAGGCCTGCCTGGTCTACAAAGCAAGCCCAGGACAGCCAAGGCTACACAGAGAAACCTTGTCTCAAAAAAAAACAGAGAGAGAGAGAGAGGCAGGGGATTTCTTATGTATAAATTTCTAATTATTAATCTTTGTGTTATAAGTTTTAAGTCAACTTTTGTTACAGTTTTAAGCATATCTAATAAGCTGATAAGTCCTAAGGTACAGGAAGTTTATATAATAGTCATGCAAATCTTGAGATAAGGTTTATATCTTAGCAAAAGTTTCAGGCACCTTTTTTTTTTTTTTTTAATTCACTCTGCCTTGCTCATTTTTTCCTGCCACAAAGTCAGGTGGATCACCTGAAATAGGACAGAAATTTCCCCGCTTCAGAGCCAACTTTTCAATGGAGAACAGCACGTAACACTATTTCAACACCATCCATAGCCAAAAGACACTTGAATCCCTGCTACATGGAATCCAGTGGCAGAGAAGGAATTTGAGTCTTCGCTATCAAAGTCGCCATCCGTGGAAGTGTGCACAAAGCCATGTAGGGTGGCATGCTGGGCTCGGAGAAAGTCCACATCGCCCCAGTCATGGGACAATTGCCATGCCACACTGCCACGAGGGTGGTTTCAACTACAGCTTGGGTCAGCTCCCAAAGTCTGCCTGTAACTTGAGAAGAATCCTGGGGGCACAGAAACACATACAAAAGATAGAGACCACCAAAATGAGACCAATGCACAGAGCACAGGCTAGAGGGCCGCCCAGCTTACTAGTCTTACTATTACTCATGTGTCCATCTGTCTCAGTCTCCCTGAGTGGGAACACACATACACAGGCATACCCGGAATAAAAATAATAACAGGGGCAGTAGCAACAATTGGGGGGCATTCAGAGATTGACTAAAGAAGTTTTTTTTTTTGTCTGTTTGTTTGTTAACAAAATAGGAGGTTTTATTCTCAGCCGCCTCCCTGCACAAGCCAGGTGCAGGGAACCTCCCAGGGGCTCCCTGAGCATCAGGGCTTCCTAGAGCATCAGGGCTTCCTTCCCTGCTTCAGCTTGGCTCCCGGGAATGCTTGATGCCCTGCACTAGGCCTATGCAATCTCTCGGCTCCCTGTATCATGGGACGTCCTTGGGGTTCCTCAGCTATGTCGCATATCCTAGGCATTGAAACCTTGCCAGGTGCTCAGGTACCAGGATTCTCAGATCGCCTTCTCTGCTCCCAGTCTTACCACAGAATCCCCAGGGTCCCAAGGTGGGTCAGAAAAAGAACTGGTTTCTCTGGCCGATCTCCCAAGTAACCAGATGGGCCATTTAGAGTCTCACTTGTTTCCTTGGGGGTGGTGGGGAGATACAGGATTTCATCAGACACCCTCCCAATTCCCCGACATTGGGATCTCACAGAACCAGATGTCACAGAGAGTATCGGTGACTTACCAGAGGAGGCCCCCCCGGAAACAGGTGTTTGCTGCTTTCTTTTGATGCAACCATTTGCTCGGGCAGTCGGTAAAATGGAAGGCATGCCGCAGGCCTTTCTAAGGTACGTATTGACAGGGAGCAGATCCTCAGTCCTGGAGGGCAGAAGGAAAGGGTCTGGCTTCTGAATTTGTGTTGGGGGGGGCGTGTCTTGATCGTGTTGGGGCCTTCAAATCTTAATCTCATAGATGTGAGGAGAAAGACCACCAACCCAAATCAGCATGGTCAAATTAATTAAACCAAATTGTTTGTTTGTTTCTTTTTGAGACAGGGTCTTTCTGTGTTAGCCTTGGCTGTCCTGGACTTGCTTTGTAGACCAGACTGGCCTCGAACTGACAGCAATCCACCTGCCTCTGCCTCCCCAGTGCTGAGATTAAAGACGTGTGCTACCACGCCCGGCCCTAATTACCAAGCTTTTACAAAAACCAGGCTGTGGTAGCGCATGCCTTTAATCCCAGCACTCATGAGGCAGAGGCAGGAGGATCGCTGTGAGTTCAAGGCCAGCCTTGTCTACAAAGAGAGTCCAGGACAGCCAAGGCCACACAGAGAAATCCCGTCTCGAAAAACCAAAACAAAACCCAAAAAACCAAAAACAAAAACAAAAACAAAGAAAACAAAAAGACAAACAAAACAATACAAAACAAAACAACCCCCCAAACAAAAATAAACCAACAAATTCCTGTATATGAGGCTCTTGCTGGCCTGACTAAGAGCAAATGCTCATGGACCTAATAACTTCACAGAGTGAGGGAGGGGTCAGTATCCAGAGAGGGAGGTGGAATAGAAGCTTCTCCATGGAAGCAGGAGCCAAAGACAGACAGAAACCTCAAGCATCTGAACTGGGAAGGTCTAGCAGGGAAGCTGGGTCTAGGAAAGTAAAGTCCTTAGGGAGAGGTTTTGAGATTGAAGAAGATGATTATTTTTCGTGTTGGCAAAGATGGAAGACGCAGTGACACACAGGGTTTCTGGACTCCATTTGAGTTTATCTCTCTTAGCATACAAAAGATTTTTTTTTTCAGTAGTGATTTCAGTTTTATATATATCCTCTTTGAGGAAATCAGAATAAGACAGACTTGAAGAAGGAAGAGAGAAATCATGAAGACCAAACAGAACTCTTCCCAATGGAGAATGGAAAGTTAATAGCAGATGGAGCTCAAGGCTCTCTAACTACAAGATGCTTGTCGGCCCCTTTCTGGAAAGGGTCCACCTTACAGCTTAACAATTCAATTCCAAAAAGTGATGAACAGGGCTTTCCTTGTTGAAGCCTAAGTTGGCACAACTGATGCAAGACTTAGATTTGTTTGTTTCTTTACTTGATTTTTGCCTGAAGGTTTTGAATTAGAATGATATAGGATTGAAAGGCAGATCTTTGAGTTCTAGATCCATCTGAACTCCCTGCTGATAAGCCATTTACACAGACAGTCTCAGATTCAAAATTACAATTTTTTCCCTTAAAGTTACCATTTAAGTCTTTTTTCTTTAATAACGGGTGATATGTCCTGACTGATCTAAAGGGTGGACACACATCAATCTTAGGTTTCTGTAAGGAGAAATGATATCACTCTGCTCTAAAAAGACCAGCCAATCTCGTTAGAAAATGGGGCCCTTACAGAAAAACTGGTGCCAAGGAGCATTTTGGCCTGCGAGATATCTTCTGTTGGTCAATGTAAAGACCCAAAGTTTGGCTGAGAGACAAACGTGCAAGCTGCATGCCTCCTATGTTGATAAGCTTTTGAATGCTGACTGAGTTGAGGTGGCACACTGCTCTGGCCGCCGGGTTATCCTTTTAAGCATGAAACATTTTCGTGGGGGACAAGTAGTGGTCACGCCTAATGCAAAAAGACACAGGGGACTATACAGGTAGAACAGTACACTCCAGCCTAGTTAGGCTCCCCAAACTCAAAGGCCACAATTCAAGAGTTTAAAAGGCAAACCATATGGAGAAAAGGAATGGGACAAAAATAGCACCAACAAATGTAAAACCCAGGTATAAGATGCTAGGGTGTGCTTAAACTCTAAAATTAAAAAAAGAGTTTACGTAAGGTTTATTTAAAACGTGCCTTTTCTATTGTGCGTGGCAGCCAGCCTGTCTATTTAAATGTGAGGCCCTTCTCACAGGAAACAGGTAGCGGCATAGCCTAAGACAATAGGTGTCTGAGAGCTCAGAAGAGGATATTTAGATCTGTACAACACCTTGCTTTGATTTCAACATGATAATGGTAATTATTCTACATCCCCTTTGAGAGAGGTCAAAATAAAGCAGACCTAGGTGAAAAGGAGACTGCTAAATTATATCAGTCTATGCTTATATGACTTGAAACTGCAGAACAAGCAGGTAACATAATTTGCTGATCCCTCCACGTGGGAACAGCTCTGAGACTGGCTGAGACATAAAAATGTCTCCAGCCAGAACTTCATATGGCCAATAAGTCTTTGGCTACAAGATCCTTAGGACTTATCATGTCATTCTTTTAAATGGCATAGATAACATTTTGTTTTACAGAAAATCATCTTTAACTGAACTGTGCTCAATGCACAGCCCATACGTATATTAATTCAAAATGTATTAATACCTTTGAAAGTTTATATATTTTGCAATGCAAAAGGACCAGACACCAAAAACGACAAGACAAGTAGTCCAAGTGACCTTACCCCACAGATGGCCTCAATGACAGTGTTTCCTTGAAAAATCTTCATCTGGGGCAATTTCAAAATGGCTATCTAGATCACCCAGCGCCACAGACTGTTCCAGTCAGGACTTTAGTTAAGCTCTGAACTTTCTCAGCATTCAGAGACTGGACAGCAAAAGTTTCAGTTCGTTTTCTTAAGACTGTACAATATTCCAATTTTCTTGGGACCCCCAAAAAGAAAACTACATGCTACTTCCAAGAAGGGAATAGATGTTTTTGGTCATTCTATGAGTGATAGATGTTTGTTATTGTTTTAAAGAGGTTGATTATAAGAATGATAAGTAAAGTGGTAGATAATTCAATCTACTTTTAGACCAAAAAAAAAAATTACTAAGCCAGAGATATAACATGGGTATAGATATTTGCATTATTTTTTGTTATAACATACTAGAGTATTGTGTCTATGTAATTCTTACAACTGCAATGTTAAGTTCTAGTCATTTTAACAGCTACTATTAGACACTGTTTAGGATTAGCAGTCAGACAATCAAACTCATGGTCATGTTAGATACTAGTCTAGTTAATTACAAACATATGTTTCCTAGATTGACAGATAAAAATAGCTAGAAACAAACAATTCAGATAAGATACATAGATGGTCTTCAATAACCTCAAAGAGCTACAGAATATGGCATTTAAAGATTTTTAATAACTTATGGCTTTTTTGACAACGAAACAGGTCTGCTTCTGGCAGTACCCCATTCTACCTAAAAAAGCATCAAAGGCTTCATATGTGGCAAGCAAGCCACTGGATGAGAAAATGTCCTTGTGTCAATTACAGACAGAATACTGTCCAAACAGGACAAACTGGATGCAGAACAGTTGACTGCAGAGCTTTGCAAGGGCAAAGTAGGCGAGTCCTTCATAATTTCTGCTTCACAGAAAAGTCTGTCAAATATTCTGGGTCAATAGGCTGAAGATGATGCTCCAACACTATAGAAAAAAATTGAGGGACTGGCCAGGCAGCTAAGTATCTCTGACATTTTTGTACTTTTGAAAGCTGCTTGCCTGTACCTCTTTCATATTTAGGTAATATTTATTCCCTCTTAAGTCTCTGATGGGGTTGAAGACTAGACAGTTATAGTTTCACAATTAAACTTAAATTGTTTAGAATGATAGAAGTTGATAGATAGCAAAACACTTTATCCAAAAATGCCAAATATACACATGTAAGTCTTACCTAATAATTTTCATAATTGTTATGTTATGTATAGTTTATTATTATGAGAAAAGGAGTCTTTTATTAGACTAAAAGGGGGGAATGTAGACATAAGGTTATTGCATAGTTTAAATTCTGATTTCCATCTCAATGGTGTGTAAACACTGATCCCCAATTGATGTCAATAAAGCAGCTTGCAAATAATTGATGAGCAGGGGAGAGAATAGGGCTGGGCTTCCTGCCAGCTAAGGGAGGAAGAGTTAGAAGATGAAGTAGGGGATTCAGCCATAGGTAGAGGTCCAAGGACGATCAGGAGGAAGGAGCTGGAGACGAGGAAAGCTACAAAGTGCAAGTATCTCTGGGATGTTTGCTGGGAGTAAGACAAAATTATATAGAGGGTTAAGAACAGACACAAACTACTCATTATGTTGTGAAGCTTAATTTTAAACAAATACAAAACAGTCTCAAAAAGAAGCAACCACTGTTTTATTAAAAATAACTTCAACATTACGGAGACCCACAAGTGGCTAAGATGCAGAGAGTGAGAGACTATGGAGAGTTCAGCCCTAAATCGGACATCTATAAACACATCCCCTCCTGCTAAGGCCCAATGGTCATTGAAGATAAGCGGATAGAAAGACTGTAAGAGCCAGAGGCAGTGGATGAATATAAGGAAACAATGTCCTCCAGACACAACAGGGTAGGTGAACATAATGAACTTGCAGTGATGGAGACAGTATGCACAAGTCATATGCTCAAGCCAGACCCAATCTCAGCATGCAGATAGGAGGTGAACGTGAAGCCCCACCCCTGGCTGAGAAGCTATTGGCAATTGATAGCTGCTGGCAGAGGAGAAGAAAAATTTTAAAAATCATTGTCCCTGATAAGTTGGCCACTCTTCAATGTGGTCCCTCATCCATGAATATACGGGCAGCACAAATCTGACTTGATGGGAGGGAAAAAAAAACCCTACAAAGCTGAGTGGAGTGGATCAGGGAGGAGTCAAGGGGGGGGGGAGTAAATATGATCAAACACATCATATGAAATAAAGAATTAATAAAAATTAAAAATAATTTTTAAAAAGAATCAATTCATTGGCATACTTGCTCCTTATGCCAGTACTGTTCTTTGTTCCAGAGGATAAAATCATAGAACTCCAAGGAAGCTTTGAAGTAAACTGTGAAGCAAGTAGCATGTCAACATCCTGGGTGCTTTGTGCAATTCTTTTTTTTTTTTTCTTTTTTTCCTTTGTCACCATTAACAAGAAGAATGAGGTACTGGAAATCTGCCACAGCAAGGCTCGGTGAGTGTTTGAGTGCTTGGCCTTGAGTGCATTTGAATGAAGTATTGGGCATCCCAGAAGTAGAGGGGAAGTCAAGTGTAGAAAGCAAATTTGCCTGCAGCAGGGTTTGTCATTACTTAGGCATGCCTTTGAGTGCTGAGCTGGAGAGCAAAGGCTTCTCTCCCTCCCTGACTTTTATCCCTGTAACCCTTTGTTCCACACCACTCCACTGACTGCTAATGGAGCTCCGTCCTTTCAAATCTACAAGATCAGCATTGAGAGAGCCCAGGGTTTCTAGGATGGTGATCAGTTCAAAACAATGGTATGCATCCCCCCAAAACAGGCCAGGAGAGGATCAGAAACAAGGAAGGTGCTATCCTGGCACCCACGTCCCCTGTGTCATCTTCAATTTTTTTCTGGACTTTAGGGCCAAGGTTGTAATTGCACTTTGAAATCTATATTATTCCCTGCTGCATAGATTAAGATGGATCATCTCTAAGTCCCAGTGTTGAATTCTGATCCTCTCCTACTGTAGAGGATCCTGTAGCTACCCTTGGAGCTGGCCTTTAAAGAGATGATTTTAACCCCTAAATCAACATGGCTTCATAAGAAGAGGAAGAGACGCCAAGGATACACACTGAGAAGGAGAGCTGTGTAAGGACACAGTGAAAAAGCGGCTCACACAGAAGCTCACACCGAAATCTTGATGTGGACTCGCACACTGCAGAACTGGGGGGGGGGGGGAGTGGGGGTGGACACCCTGGGCTACCTTGTAAGCACTCACACCATGAGATGTTTTAGGAGTCCCAGTAAACTAATTCAACTCAAATGTCACCAAACTCTCCAGTTACCTTATTAATTTCTCCTGCCAACTCAACCAACAATGATACAAAGAAAGAGGGAGGAGGGAAGGAAGGAAGGAATACTCAGCAATCGGGAATCTTACTGTGTGCTATAGGAAGAACTTGTTCTGCCAGATTCTTCTTTACCCACTGTGCTGAGGGGATAGTTTAGCGCATTCCTTAGGAATGTTTGTATGTCTCTTTAAATGGCTTGGCCTCTTTGACCCCTTCTGCCAGATTTCCTGCTTTGGTCTGATACTTCTTTTATATTTTCTGCTTTCATCTTCTGTATCTAATAATGTCTTCCCTCCCTAAGTAAGGACGATGGGCCCTCCATTATGGCACTGATACACACTTCATCCACCAGCTTAAACACGCAGTGTGTTTTAACAAAGGATCATTGAAGTACAGCAAAAAGAGGAGAAAACTCAGAGCTATTAATAGCTCCTAGACAGGATGTGCCCTAGAGGCCCTTTCTAGTGCTTTCCATAGGATTTCCCAAAGGCTCCTATTATCCCTGAGCTCCTTACAGCTTGCAGTGAGAAGACACTTGACTCTGTACATGAGACCCTCCCCTTCTCCTTTAGCCAGAACTCGGGCTTCCAGCTTCGCCTCAGTCCCAAGGAAATAAGCTTCTTTGTTCCAGATAGGCTGGGAATATGGCTTGTGTTCTGCCATGGACAAATGTTTATGGGAGAGGTCCTCTGAACTCCACCAGCAGGGTGTCCATGTACCTCCAGCATGATGACGCCTAGCTGCCAAGTTCAATATGTTTAACGTGTGCTGCACAGTTCTATACTGAATGGGCGTCATAGCACAGTACCACCCACTCAAAGATGTCACAGCACAGTACCACCCACTCAAAGATGTCACAGCACAAGACCACCCACTCAAAGATGTCACAGCACAGGACCACCCACTCAAAGACGTCATCCTCCTTATTGTACCCATGAAAAGTTATTGTTCTGAAAAATCACCAAATGTTGGGGTTTTTTGTTTTTTGTTTTGTTTTGTTTTTTATCACATGAGGGATTTTATTTCTTGATTTAGCAGAAAGCAAAAGACTTGTACCTCGGTTCAGTGCTTTCTCAAAGATTTTGTTAATTATTGTTGGAAGTTGTAAAATAGTAACAACAAACTCTTCATGGAAGAAAACAATTTAAAGAAAAAGAGAGATGTCACTCAAATGGGCATGCATTTCTCTAATGATTCGTTTCCAGCTATAATCTCCTGTACTTAATGATAGTGAAGGCGACGGCACAACAGTGCTCCTTAGCCTTACCTTAGGGACCACATATGTTCACAAGTTTGGGAGCCACTGAAAAAGGAGAGAGAATTTTTCTTCCTCTTTAAAAGCAGATATGCAAGCAAGCAAGCAAGCAAGCAAACAAACCACCCTAGAAGCTAAGCCTTAAAATCCAAACATTCAATTTGGCATACTGGAAGACTGTTGGTAAAGCAGACTCTTGGGGGCATGGCCTAGAGCCACTTAGCATTTAAAGGTGATCATAGTAGGTCCAGTAGGGCTGAGAAGTACAGTCAAGGAAATCAGACAGAATGTTAAGAAGCCAAAGATGACATGGATCCATGAAGCAAAGAAAAGCTGTAGGCCAGGCAGCTGCAGTGTGTGTGTGTGTGTGTGTGTGTGTGTGTGTGTGTGTGTGTGTGTGTGTTTCAGTCATGCTGCTGTAGATGGAAGACTTCTAGTTGAGTTTGGATGTGTGACTATTTTACATGGTGTCCTCAGAGGCCAACAGAAGGAATTGGATCCCCTGAAACCGGAATAATATCAGGTTGTGAGAAACCATTTGGGTACTATGAACTGAACCTAGTCCCCTGCAAGTGTAGCCCGTGTTCTTAACCTCTGAGCCATGTGTCCAGGCCCTGTAGATGGGGCATCTCTTAATCTCCTTATCTATACATGGCCTCGAATTCTAGATGAGTTTGAAACCAGAAACGGGTGATCCACATTGTTTGTCTAGCCAACTCAGTCTCATTATTCTCTGATAACCAGACTTTCAATTTACTTCTGGAGCATAAGGTTTTACTGCAACTGGAGATATTAAGAGGCATATACAGCAGACTCTAAACAATATAAAGACGTACTTTCAGCACCACTGGAGTGTATATCCTTGCTGTGTGGCTGCTATGGAAAGTACCCACATTTCTCTGTACACAGTGGCTCTGGTGAACATGTGAATTTAGTCTGTGACGACCTGGTAAGAGCACATTCCAATTCTGTATTTTAATTGTTCTCAGGTGAATTCCTTCAGAAAGCATTTGGTATATGTTCACTGTGAACCCACATATGCCAGGCATATGTTCTGAGTGTGTATACTTATGTGTGTGTGTGCTAAGAATTGGGAAAAAAAGGTCTCGGCATGGTGGCATACACTTGTAATGCCAGCACTTGGGAGACTGAAGCAGAAAAATGACTATAAAATTGAAGCCATCTGGGCCAGCCTAATCTACAGAGTACAACAATACCCAAGAGACAGAGTTTGAGGGAGAGAAACATGAAATAAATGAAAATTAGTTGTCATGTAGTTTTCTCTCTTGGGTGGAATATAACAGTAGGAGTAAAATTTTTACTAGGGTCCATCAATAGTTTTTTTCCCCCCACTAAGCATATGTGATTCAAAATGGCATTCCATTCCAAGAAGAAAAATATGTTAAAACTATGAGACTAAACTTATGTCCCACATGAAGCAAGCAAACCCTTCAGGTGTTCTGAGCAGAAACTTTTCTGTGCTGGTAAAAGCCTCATACCACTCCATTGGGTCCCCGGGTACCCACTGCACCAAAGTGATCCTAGGGTATTTATTCTGTATAATGCAATTCTTTGGGAGCCTTTAAATAATACAGTTTATAAACATAACTTTTGTTAAATTGTAAATTAAATAGTGGATAAGTGGTGGCTTAAACTATTACAACATGCCACAGAAATACAACACGACACACACACACATACACACACCATTCCTAAAAGTCCCCAGAAAGGCAGATACCTCCCTCATTGTGAGAATTTCTTTCTTTTCTTCCCCCCACCCTTTCTTTGAGGGGGAGATACACCTAGAGCTTCATGCATGAAGGGTAAGTGCTCCACCCAGCCCTAAACACGAGAGTTTCTATTACTAAGTTTTAGTGTGAAAATTAAAAGGACTGGAGAGATGGCTCAGTGATTAAGAGCACTAGCTGCTCTTCCTGAGGACCCGGGTTCATTTCCCAGCACCCACGTGGCGCCTCACAGCTTTCTGTAACTCCAGACCCAGGGGATCCTGCACCTTCTCCTGGCCACAGGACACACAGGTGGAACACAGACATACATGCAAACAAAACACCAACACATATAATTTTTTAATTAAAATCACATGAATCACTTATTGCTAGTTTCACACCAAGTGACCCTTGAGGGCAGAAACTGTACCACACATTTGTTTAGCACCTCTGCAAATGACATACCCAAATATATGCTAGGGCTGATAGTGGGCTAGTGTTATAATCCTTTCCAATTAACTTAAAATTTTCCTCGCTGTTGCATACTAAATATATCTTCCAGAAATACCGTTGCCAGATAAAACTCAGGATGCCTGGTTAAATTTGAATTTCAGATAAACAACAATCGGTTTATATGAGGCAAAGTTACTCTAAAAAAAAAGAATTCACTATTTATTTGAAATTCAAATTTAACCAGGCATTCTGTGTTTTCACTTGTTAAACTTGGCGATCCTGTTGCAGAGAGGTGTTGGTAAAAAAATTTTTTCTATTAAAACTGCACATTAGCATCTCTTAGATGGTGAATAATTGAAGGATGCTCTGTGGAAACACCCTCCTGGACCACTCTTAACGGACCCCACCTCTGCACTAACAGTGACTGGCTAGCAAACTGGTGGACTCAAATGTGCTTTAATCTTAGTAGCTTTTCACAAGAGGAAGATAATAGTTAATGCTCAGGTGTCCTTTGAAGCTTACCTGAAATGACATGTCAGAAAACTCATTGTGGATTGCCCAGAGGAGCTGTGCTTGACCAGAGTTCTGTGGTCTGACTGACCTGCAGCCCAGTTTCCATGCTGCACCGTGCTAGTTAGTCACCTGGCTAGGAGAGGTTCTTCAGCCCCTCCGTGCCTCGTTCCTCGGCCCCTTAAGATGAAGATAATGCTAGAACACCCAACATAGGGCGCTTAAAGGGAATAGAAGGAAAGATGCATACACTACACCAAATGCATTCTCAAACCTTTCATAAATGTTAGGTGTTTTGAAAAAAAAATCTAGGAAGAAAGCTTCTCTCTAGAAAGATACAAATGGATTCAAGGTCTGACTCCAATTATGAATGGCTCCCTTGTCTGAGGAGATTCTAACAGGCAACACTTTTTACCTGTACTGTCTGGCGCTCTCATGATGCTGTGGGAGGGACGAACGAATGTCAGATGAGTCTACTTACTACAACTCCAGGAATGACCATTCTCCCCGCCCTGGCCGTGTTATTACAACCACACATGCACACGGCCTTGAATGCTTCAATCTGTCTGCTTTATCCTTGTCTTAACCTTGTACACATTAGAAGCATTGAGGGGAAATTATGGTAAGCTTTGAAATTGTGTGATTTCCATCGTATAAATCACCCTGGGAGGGAACAGTACTCATGATCCTATTGTCCGTATAGTGTTCTTTGAGCTCCTTCAGTAGAAGAAGTAAAGAAACCGCTATCGAGGCTGGGAAGATAGTCCAGTCAGTAAGCCTGCTCCGGCATGAGAATCAGGAGGACCTGAGTTCAGATCCCCAGAAGCCACTTAAGGAGCTGGGTACCTCAACGTGCACCTACAGTCCTGTTATCCCAGTTCTGCGGAGGCAGAGAAAAAAGCATCCCTAGGGCTTGGTGACTATGCAGTCTAGCCGAATCAGTGAAGCGCAGACTCAGTAGAGAGAAGATGGAGAGCGACTGAGGAAGACATCAAATGTTAACTTCTGATCTCCACAGACATGCATGCCCATGGGCTGGTACACCAGCAAGCACACACGCACAAACACAAATATGGGTACACAACCACACACAGACACAGGCACAGAGATTTGGAGAGGGAGCGAGAAGGGGGGCAAGAAATGGAGGCAGGGAGGGCATGTGAGTTCAACCCTAAGTCTAGACTTCAGACCACTGTTTAGAGCCCAGGGAGGTATAATGGGCTCGTTTTTTTTTCCCTCTGAGGCATCCTCATGGTTGGGTTCAATCGACTGGCATTGCTCTTGTTTCATAAGTAGGTTCCAGCTTCCTCTGTAGTTGATAAGTACTTATGTTAAAGGCATGATGGCTGAATATATATTCTAATTTATTTCTCTGAAATTGTCCAGGTTTAGATCATAAGCCATCTATTTTTCTTCCAAGGTTTACATTTATTTGATTAGCTGGGCAGTCAATGACCATTTGCTCTGATAATTGTGTTGCTTTTTGCTAACCCTATAATCTTAAATCTTGTATTAAAAAAAAAAAGCAAATTAGGTATAGAGACAAAAAAGACTGAATACATTATTTAAAATTCACCGTTAAAAAAAAAAGACATACCAAATTGATAAGTTGTAGTCTTTGGGTCCCTTTCTTTGCGAGTGGTTTCTGCCACAGGTGGCCCTGTGTCCTCTCACATCCTCACCCTCCCAACGCTTGCACATTTTCCCGACTAGCTATGCCAGGTTTCGCACAGGGGAGGCTTTCTGCCACACTTCCCTTTTGGATCTCAGAGTCGATTCTTCAGCTGCAGCACTTGGATCCCTCACAGGGCCTCTGGCACTCCCAGCAGCAGCAGAAGCCCTGGGTGTAAGTCTGAGGGAGAAAGCCATGGAGACAAGGCAACCCTATGGTTGACTCACTCTTTTGACATGAGTGCTGCTGCTGAACGGCCATTTCTCTACCCAGTCCAGTGAAGGGAAATTCCAAAATATTTAGGGTATATGAGAGATTCGTGACGCATACCAAGCAGAGAGACTCTTTCTTCATTACAAGCCTCCTTGCACTTAAGAGATAGGGGTAGCTGTGTTTCTTAATGCATGCATTGGAACTCTTGACCTTATTTGGTGAAGGAAGGGGACAGAACACTTGTAGTCAGCGTCCTCTCAGGAAAACTTACCTGCATGATAAGGACACCCTCCAGGTGCTTCAGGAGTAGTGACCTTGTGGCAAACTTGCTTGCCTTTGCTCTGAGCCCCTCCAGGAAGTAAGCCCCACCTGGCCTTTCTCAGACTCTTACCTTTTCTAGCCTTCTTTGGTGTTTAATGTTGGTTCCTGAGCTCTTTGTTCCTTACTCACCATTACTCACCAAGATAATACCATCCCCATCCCGGGGCTGAGAGCCCCAGGCCTTGCACACTTTACACTGCTCCTAAACTTAAAAATGGGTATTTTGAAAAGACACTAAGCTCCAAGAGATGTGCCATCTGCTCTCTAGCTGTGTTCTCTCTTGATGGTGACTCTCTCAATCCTTACCCTGAAACTCTCTCTTCTTCTCAAAAATAATATCAATACTAATAACAGTAACGGCAACATTTAGCCAAGACTTCCTAATGCCAGGGACTATGAGCTCATTGTGCCATGCCACTGCCTTTAAACACGTCCTGGGAAGTCTGAAAGCTCAAGATAAGATTATTTTAATTAAAATAAAACTTCATATGACTGGAAAAATGACTCAGGAGGTAAAAGAACTTGTTGCATAAGCGTGAGAAGCTGAGTTCAAATCCCAGCACCCAGGTAAATAGTCAGACCCTAGGCTGCATGTGTACCTCTGCCTCAGCACTACAGACAGCGCGGCAGCATCTCCTGGGGGCCTTGATGGTTCAGTATGGTTGGCTCCAGGTTCAGTGAATCAAGTGGGAAATCAAAGAGTTGGACACCAGACATTCTCTTTTGACCTCTGTGTACATGTATGCACACACTTATATGTGCATGCGCATGCACACACACACACAAACAACAAACACACACACACTACAAATATACAGATATAAAAATAACCAACTCAGTGCATAAATACTTGCTTAACTATTAATTATTAAATACAATACTTATATTTTAGAGGAAATACTTGAAATTATGGACAGACAAGACAAATCAATGTGTAGGCAGCACTCACAGTCCAGAGCTAAAGATCATAGGGCTTTTGGGAACCCTGCCATTTTAACGCTTCCAGGAACGATGACAGTAGCACTATGAAGTGGGATCTTGCCCCCCTAATAGTCACCAACAAGGGGCCACAGTCATCAGTGCTCCACTAAGACAGAGGGTAGAGGAGGTGGCTGCCTATGTGGTGTGAGCCCGGAGATCCTGTCCGTCATCAACTGCCCAGCCTTGCTCAGGGAGACTGCAGCTCTTTGGTTACAGTCTACAATCCACTGCCCCATCCCACTCCACAGGAAGTTGGGGTGTTGGAGAGAAGATGTGTGATCCTCCATGTCTGCCTAGAGAGTTGAAGGTATGGTCACCTAAGCCGTACTGCGAAGATTGCATGGGAATAGTCTCAGAGCCCCATTTGCACAGTAAGTGTATCATTTTTCCACGAGAGTGTATTTAAATCACTGCTCACAACTGCTGTGGGGCCCTGCATGGAGACGGTGCCAGGCAAGAGTTCTTTAAAGATGACCCTTGCTGTTGGCTTATGGTCAGTCCCTCTAAGGAGCAAAACTGTATTGCAGAACGTACCCAGACACAACGTCCTGAAGAAAGAGAAAACACCCTATGCGGGTCAGGAGGCAGCAGGGCAGAGAAAGTCCACAGACTATGGCTCCTAAGTCAGCCCTCGCCTGCAGCTGCTTCCCCAGAGACAAGCTGCAGTAAGCTCAGCTTGCTTCCTTTGTCCTGACTGAATTAGAAGAAAGTCAAGGAAGCCTGCATGATTCTAAGTTGGCTTTTAAGAGCTTGAAAGTTTGCGACATCCAACTTTCCCATTGGCACTGAGCCAAGCTAGGGCAGATGTGCCAGTGAGCTCTGGCTCCCTTGCTGGAAGAAGGTGGGAGTGAAAAAAGAAGAAAGACGGAGTTATAGTCAGCACTGCTGCAGAGAGCCCTAGCGTGAGAGACTCTCAGGGAAATGGAGGCCACTTGTTACTGATAACATTCTGAAAACTAAGGAAAAAACAGAAAAATCAAGCAGTTCTCTGCTCATGAGTCAAAGAGGAAGGGGGAGCGCATAGTGGAAAATCAAGGCTGCCTAGAGGCGGAACAAATAACCACAGGGTGGAAAAATACAGTGCGAGGGGAAAATGTGGGCTAGGCAGATTCCTCACTGGAGCTTTGGGCTGTTTGCTTTGGCAGCTTATCAATTACATTACTGTTGCCTGTTTGAATTTGGTCATCTCGTGCTTTAAGTAAATGCACTCCATATTTTTGCAGTCCTGGAGTGGAAAGAACCTTCTAAGTTTAACAGGAGGCCCAGGAACTGTGCAGGGAAGCATAACAGACTGGGATGGTCAAACATTTGGCAAAAATCGCTCACATTTTTTAAAAAAAATTAATTATAAAGGCCAAAGGAGGTCTGTGGGAAAATATTTGTAATAGGCACAAAAGACACAGCCAGGATCCATACTACTTAAAAATGTGCTCATAAGCTAGAACAAAGGCAGGGGAGGCCACAGGGTCAGAGTGAACAAATGGTAACAAGAGGCAGTTTAGAGAAGGATATTACCAAGGAGTGAAACACACTTAAAGTGCTCAAAATCTTTAACAATAATTATAAATCAAATTAGCATGTCTGTTTTTAAATTGGCAAAATTTAATAAGATTTTTGATGGTATGTAACATTTATAAGTAGATAAAACTTATTCCCCCTCCCCCCAGCTCTCTCTCTCTCTCTCTCTCTCTCTCTCTCTCTCTCTCTCTCTCTCTCTCTCTCATACACATGCACACACATGCACTCACATGTTCATGCATGTGAGAACACACACACACACACAAACACACACACATGCGCGCACACACACACACACACACACACACACACACACACACACAAGATCAGGGAAGGTTTTTGCTATGTAGCCTAAACTGGCCTCAAAGTCACAATCTATGCTGTGGTCACTACGTGTGGGGATTCTAGGTGTGTGTCCCCACAACTGCCATGAAAAGCAAAGCCATGTTTTGGTAAGAGGAGTGTACACTATGGGAAAGGAAATGGCCATGGCATTTTTGAAAAACAATTCAATAGAATTTTTCATATTCTAAACACAGACACTATATAATCCAGAAACCCCACTGACAGGATTCTGTTGTTGTTGTTGTTGTTTTGTCTTTCAGTGTACCATTTATTTTTGTTATTTATAGCTTACTTGTTTCTTAAATATTTTCATGTTCTTTACAGCCATGGGCACATACCAAATATAAAGTATAAAATTAGGAACACAGAATAATGCATTAAAAACAAAGGAGAGAGAGGGAGGGAAGAGAATTATACTGAGAAACGTGAACACTGAGGAGACTAATGGAGGTTAGAATCCTGTCTGTCTGTTAGCAAAGGGAAAGAATGCAAGATCTTGTCTCAACTACAGAGGACCTAATGGCTCTAGCTATTTGCAAAACCCACTGTACACTTGACAGTGCATTTGTGAGGGTTTCCAAGCCTTAGCCTAACCGTGGCTACCCAGAAGAACGGAGAACCTCTGCCTTTCAAGCTGAGCAGCTGTGAGACAAACTGTTAGAGCATCCCACACAAAGGGCTGCTACTTCTTTCCTTCATGTGGCTAGCAAAGCCAAGGAGTTGCCCTGCCCAGCTCAGCCCACTGATGCTGCTCTCTCTGCTTGAGGCAGGGAGTGAGACACATGATGCTGGAGCAGATAGAGGCCTCTGTTTGTGGCCTACTCCTCGGTCTTCGCTTGTATCGTGAGAGACGATTCCTTGAAACCAAAGATGCGGTGTTGTAAAAGCAATGACTCCAGTAGAAAGAAGAGGCATGTGTGTTTGCTTTTCTGTGGGGATCCCCAAATACTATCAACAAAGGGACAAGCAAGCAATTTAAGATGCCAAGGAATAGCATGAAAACCCCCAAAAGATGAGCCACACTGATACAGGTATAGGAAATGGAAGAAGACCTAGAAAACCTGTCTGTAAGTGCAGTCACATATACACACCAATTCAGATACAAAATAGACATGTGTTGATAATATATATGTACGTGTAATATGTTTATGCATTATTTTGTATGTAATGTATTTTAAATTATATTTATATGAAAATGAAAGCACATATGCATATATTTATACTTGTATATACACTAAAAAAGATATACAAAGAAAACACAGGCTCACACAAACATAAGAAATTTCACTAACTGTACAGGAATAAAGCTTGACACATATAGACGTGGCTTTCATATGTTACCTTTCTGTACCTGAATTTATTCTAGCACACGTTACTCTTACATTTAAAAGTCATTTTAAAAACGTCCATGGACAGATGCACATACGTGTATGTTCCTAGAAAAAAGAACTATAGCACAACAGTGTGGATGGAACAGAAGAAGGCTGCTTCTCAGTCTTCCTAGGTGACACATTGATGGTGCTTGGTAATTCTAGGACCAACTCTGGGATCAAAACATAAGCATTGGGGTTTCGCCACTAACTGTTCCAGCAGAACTTAGAAGCACAGCATCCACCGAGCCGCCATCTTACTGTCTATTGCCTCCTCACCTGCGGATCACTTTTCTCAAAGAAGAGATCTTTGTAAGGGCTGAGTTTCCCTCACACCTCTAGAGCGGGCAGGAGTAAAATTTAATGCTTTCTTCTTTTATTTTTCTTTCTTTCTTTCTTTCTTTTCTTTTCTTTTTTTTTTTCTTTTTATTTTTCTTTTTCTTTTCCAAAGGCAGAGATCTCTCACAGGACTTCTCTAGTGGAGTGTGAGTAGATGGCACAGGCGGAAGATTGGAACCGCCGTCCTCTTTAATGGCTGCAGAGGTTTGCAGGAGGCCCGGCAGGGAAGTCCTGCAGCAGGGAGGGTGAGGATCTGTCATCTTCTTCCATCAAGTCGGTGATGGCAGAGGTTCGTAGAGCGCCCATTAACCCACACCTGCTTGGAGAAGGAGGGCTCGTTCACGGGACTACCGACTGGAGGGAAGAGATATTGGATCAGAAAGGAAGAAAATGGCACTGCAGAGTCGCCATCACTTTAGTGGACTACGAACACCCTTCCTTGTAAGCTCAGCAGCAGGAGGTTGTCGTGAGGGGCAGAATGTTAAAGGTGCTCTCAGACTGAAACGATATAATTTATGTAGAACTCAAGTGGGAATTTTTATTAATTAATATTATCTAGTAAACCAGGATGAGGAAAGACAGTAAGGTAATCATGCTAAGAGTCTCTTTTGGGGTGTATACACACGTGTCAGGGAAAGCACTTGAGGTGAGTCGGTGCCTCAGCACAGAGAGAGGTGTGTGTGGAGTTATGGGACCAAGGTCCGTGTCACGGTCTGTCCCTCTCTTTCTGTTCTTTCTTTACAAGGACACATTTCCCCTTCCCCTTTCATGAGATTGGAGGAATCGGCTCATCTGTAGAAAGAACCAGGGAGTGCGTTTTTAGGTTTTAATGTTTATTTTAGAAATACACCCAAAGGACACGGAAAACGAGATGCAGGAGACCACACAGATGTGGGATAGATGTCTCTACCCCCTGGCTTGGTTTCCTGTCTTAGAGCTTTGGCATTTTGCAGCATTAGATTGCTCAAGTCTAAGATATCTCCCATTGTAATTTCAGACAATTATGGGGGATCTTAAATGTTGGTCACAACTCTTACGTGATGTAAGAGTACAATATAGTATAATTCATGTGCTGCACTGAATTTTATGAAGGAATGCTTTTTACTATGAATTAGTAACTTTTTTTAATGTTAAAAAAGGAATTGTCTGGGCCCAACAGTGGGTTTTTAAAACATATTACAAAAGTTCAGTTCTATTAATTTCGTATGTAGTCCACTGAAAGTGTATTCACCAAATGACTCTGTGTGAAAACCACAGTTTGAATTTCTCAAAAGTTTCCTGGAGAGGATTATAATGATGGAGTCATCAGCACTCGAGCAGGTGATGCTCAGGGATAATCCAGGGCTGCTGTGAATCAATGTGGTTAGGGCTGGGCCATGTCCATGGCAACAGCACTCACACACCTAAACCACAGGGTTCAGCGACTGCAAGGGAGGCTTTCTTGCTCTTATGAAGTCATGTGCATCAGCCGGGCTCCCTGCCATGTAGTGACTCAGAGGTCAAGGCTCTCTTCGCCTTCTCTGCCAACATCTCAAATGTGACTCGAAGTTCATGGTGTCAAAGGAGGAAATTGATGAAGGAGACACAGCCATGGTTACGAATTTCATTCCCTTCAGCTCTCATCCTTATCTGCCAGAGCACAGTCACATGGCTCAGCCCAGTGGAAAGTTTCCTGGAGGCACCGTGCATACGCAGTGACTACCGTTTGCCTCTGGATGAACTGATGATGTAACTGGGATATAAGCCACGAGGTGAGAGATTCCATGCCCACTGGGAAAGAGTGGCCAAAAGCCTTAATTTAACAATCAGTAGCTTCTTTAAACTAGCTGGTTTTATTTTTAAAATGAAGTAAAATTTAAAAAGAAAAAAGAAGAAAGCAACCAGCAAATTTGGTAGCAAGTAGGGCTAGGTGTAGGTTTGTCTTTAAGTAGCTGCCTCATTATTGGTTCACAATAAAGCTTAAAGCAACTCATATTCTTAGGTAATTGCTAAAAGGCGTCACTGCCAACCCCCACCCATGCACAGATCTTGTAACTGCGCTGCTCATCCTCCTTGTAACGCAAACGTAGGGTTGCATACTGTCATGTACCAACTCCATGAGCTTGGTTTCTGTTTCTGTTCCCAGGCTATTTACACAATAGGTCAGGGCAGAGCCACACTTCAAGCCCAGAGCCCTCCCTTGGGAGCATCTCGATTCACTAAGGAGCTCAGGGGCCTTAGTTGTCCCACTAACCTCAGACCCTCCTCACATCCCTCCATTTTCTTAGACGGTTAAGATTTTGTAACGTGAGCTCGTTGTTATGTGTCTTTCCCAGACTCCTTCCTACTCCTGAGCTGCCTGCTAACCAGTGGTTCTGCTGTCTACCACCTTGTGCCAGGAGGATGGGGATGATTCCAAAGTCTCCCTCTGTCGTCCTTAGAAGGGAACTAAGGGCAGGGCTGGCACTCTCTCAGTGCCTGGACCACCGCCCCTAAGCTCATCTCTACGACTCAGGTCTTTCCTCCTCCAGGGTATTCTTGTTCTCATCTGTAAGTCAGAAGTCAACAGAACCCTCCAAGGAGAAGGATAATATATAAAATACTTAGCAAATAACCTGGTATACGCAAGAAGCAAAACAAACAATTAGCAGGACTACTTCAGGTTACAGCAGGAGCCTTTCCATCCATGTGTCTGCAGATCGCTCTGCCCCATCTTACCCAGAGATCTAATAAACTACCCCTCTGTAACTGGTTCTCCTTCCCCGTGCCTTCCCAGAGTCCCTCCCCCAAATCCTCAAACAGAGAGGAACACTGCATGTACTCTGTCCCCTTATCAGACTTTTCTAGAAACTGGGCAACCATTCAGGGTTTCTCCAGTCAGAGCCAAAGCTTCAAAATTTAAACATAAATGAATAAATGAATGCAACCAACGAAAATGTCTACCCCACGATACCTAGAGGCCGGACTCAGAGGTGAAAGCTTTCAAGATTTTCTTTCGAATACTCCCAGCTAGAAAGCCAACTCTATCCTGGCTGAATTCTTTCCTGTCTTTTCGTCTTTGGGGCAATAGTTTGATTCTGGGTCTGGCTTAAATGTGGACAAAAATAACATATTTTTTTAAAAAAGATTTTCTGAGAGAGAAAAAGGCTTCTTGCAAAACGCTATCCTAAGTCTTTGTTGAACCATGCACCATATTACTAAATAACCATGCTCTATAGTGCTAACCCTGGAGCAGGCAGGAGCCAATGTTTGACCTCTGTTCACAGGGATGCGTTAGGTGTTCATTTGCTGAGTGGATAAAGGTAGGCCATGCCCACAGCACTCTGCGTCAGAACATTAGAAAAGAGGAAACAGACTTAATTTCTTTGTTGTTGATTGGCTCAGATTGATGGAGACATTTTATAGATTCTTTCAAGCAAGAGTTTGGGAGCCACAGGGTTGTTAAGACCACACATGTAGCACTTTTCATAGGGGCTAAAAAAGAGAAAAGTTCATTAACACATCTCCTTCCTCTCTCTCTCTCTCTTCTCTCTCTCTCTCTCTCTCTCTCTCTCTCTCTGTGTGTCTGTGAAATATATATATATAATTCTTCAAATAAAAAAGTCATCTTGTTTTCTTTTCATGTTTGTTCATGTTTTCCTACATTAAGAGGGAAATTTTATAAAATTTTAAAGTAAATTTTATAAAACAACATCAATAGTTTTGTCTGAATACTGTTTTTTTTTCCCAAAGCCTGTGCAACTATTGGACTCTTGACCCCAAAACTCGTATATTAACATAAAAATTTAAGTCAGATTTCCCAGGAGTTTATATTAAGGTCTCAGTTCTTTCTACAAGGACTTTTTGTCTCTTTTATGTGAATCTCTCCATTTTTCTAAGTCATTTCATAGGAAATCACCATCATTGACCTTGTGTGGTTCTTAGGTTTTAGTGGCCCAGTGCTGCTAAAACACACCCACAACGCTGCCACCTCAGTAGAATGTGGGTGAAGACAATCGCTACCCAGCACCCAGGAGCAGCGTTACACAGAGGTGGTAAGAGAGTGGGTTCAGGGGTTCAGAGCACCTGGTTTGAACTACTCACCTTGGGGCTCAAAATATTACTGCAAGGACAATGAGCATTATGTGCGATTAGAATGTTATAAATTACAGGATGTAAGGTGGCAGGTATAAGGTCAACAATAGTAATGCTAAATCAATAGAGTAGGCAAGCCACTTCCCTTCTGAATCCTTTGGCTCTCGCTGGGAATGAGAGCCAGCATAGAATGGAGATATGAGAATACCTTACTGCTCTCTCCTCTCAAGGTGGTCCTGACTGACAGCTATCTTGTCTCCATGAATTAGTGCCCCTGCTGACCCACCCTTTTCTTCTGCGTGTTTTCCCCCACAAAGGCATAGAGTGAGCTTCGGAGACGGGTCTAAGGCCACAGCACTCACTGCACAAGCATGGGCACACGTGTTTAAGTTTCCCCCCTACACACACATCAAACGCTGGGCAGGGACACATGCCTGTAAACTCAGCTCCAGGGCGGCCAGAGACAGGAGGAAAGAAGGACCATTGGGGGTTTCTGGCCACAAGCCTAGGCCAGGTTATGTGAAATGCTTTGTCTTAAAGGGACAAAGCGGGGAGGGCTAGAGCAGTATGCCTACTGTTCTCCTCTGGCCTCCACATTCACAGGCCACACCTATGCAGGGAGGTGGGCGGGAGGAGAAGGGCGGGGAGGAGCAAACAAAGGGGGAGGGAAGGAAGGGGAGGAGGAGAAGGGGAGAAAGCGTAGCTATTACATAGAAGACCATTGGCTCCATCCTGGGCCCACAGGTCCAGCTTGTCTCTCTTTGCTCCGAAGCCTGCAAGGAGCACAGCGGATGAGCTACTGAAAGTGCAGGAGATGACTATCTTAATGGATCACATGGCTACTATTTTAGCTGTGTGTTCATGTGTGCGAGCAGCTAAATATAGCAGGTTTCTTTTATCTTCTGGTTTCATTTTTATATCCAGTTCTTTAAAAGACATTTTACTCATTCTTAGTGAAGACCAAAAAAAAAAAAAAAAAAAAAAAAAAAAAAAATCAGACTCACTCAGTAGCTCAGCTGTTTTCAATTACTTTACCCCACCCACTCGGCATGTTTTTCTGGGCACTCATTTGCCCTCTGAGGGGTTTCTAAAGATGGCCACCTCTCCGCTCTTTCTCACCCACTGCGGCCACACTATGCCTGTATGCCTCATCTGCTCCCGTAGGACCTGCTGCTGGCTTTGAATCGAAGACTGTGTCATGTAGAATAGGAGAGTGTCTCTTCCTTCCCAGACCTTACTTCCAAACATCTGTGGGCACATAAATATCAGCCCACAGATACTATTTTGTAAAAACAAACAAACAAACAAACAAAAAACCAACCAAACAAACAAACAAAAAAAACCCAAACCAACCAACCAACCAAACAAACAAAAAAAAACCCATACCATTTCTAGGCACGGTGTTTCACTTTTATGGTCCCAACCCAAGTCAGGAGAGTCACTGGTAATTTGTGGCTAGCCTAGGTTACATTGTGAATTCCAGGACAGCTTGGGCTACATTGTGAGGTCCTACCTCAAAACACAGGAATCATTATGTTTGTTCATATACTTAACTTAATTTTGAGCTTGCCTTCTCCCTTCAGTCAAGGATAGAGAGAAACAGAATTTCTACAATTATTGAACTTGTCTGCTGTCAAGAGATGAGTGAAAGAATTTCTCTTCCTCTGTCTGGGATGCAGTGTTGACTCCACTGATCATGGTCATAATCCTGCTGGTTTCTCCTGAGAGATGCTTGTTATGTCCAGCATGGCCACTGGCTGGGGCAGCCATTGTCAGGGCTCTGGACCAGCTTCCTAGATGTCCTGGCTGTCCTTGATGGCTCTTCCTTTCCTCAGCTTTCTGCTCAGATGTGGGGCCCTAATAATAGCAAGAACCTCTAACTTTCGCCTCTGTTCATGTCCGGGAAAACTTTCTCTTTCTTCTGTACCTTAAACTTCCCATCTCTCTCTCTCTCTTTCTCTCTGGAATACTTGGTATAATTTCTTCAAAGGTAGAAATTTCCATAGAGAGAGAAAAGGTCATACAGAGAGCATTCCCTGCTCACCCAAGTTCCTTGGGAGAGTTGCACTTCAGCCCTTTGTCTCTGTGCACAAGAACAAGCACTGAATGTAAAAGAGAAAGGAGAGGGCCAAGAAGAAAGTGGTTGATCCACTTTCTAGGAAGGGATTGTATGACGTGAGAGCTCTGGCTATGTTCAGTAATAGAAATGCTAGGAATCACGAGTCATAAGGACTCAAAGAACCAAAATGACATCTGATGGCTTTAAGGGTTCTACGTTTGAGGAGAACCTTGCTAATCTATAGAATGACTAAGTTGCATTTAGAAAATGCAGACTAATTACTGAGTATGTTCAGGGCAAACCCTAGTTGAGTAACTTCAATGACATGGATGTTACAATAGTATGTTCCATGGTCAAACATGGCGAACTGTGATGGAAGCTCATGTCGATGGCGAACAACCAATATGGGTACCGGCTCCATCTGTTCTGTGTTGCACCGTAGAGAAGAAAAAAACAGAGTAAACAATTTGCCATCACATTATCCTGTTCACTCTTTTGTTAAGGAAAACCGTGCAGGAAAAGGAACTACAGGGAGAGAAGCACAGGGAGGGAGGGAGAAGGGCAGCTGTGGCACAAAAGCAGCAGTAGACAGGCTGCAGAGGGAGGGGCTGCAGTGGGAGGGGCTGCAGAGGGAGGGGCGGCAGAGGGAGGGGCTGGAGAGGGAGGAGCTGCAGAGGGAGGGGCTTCAGAGGGAGGGGCGGCAGAGGGAGGGGCGGCAGAGGGAGGGGTGGCAGAGGGAGGAGCTGCAGAGGGAGGGGCTTCAGAGGGAGGGGCGGCAGAGGGAGGGGCGGCAGAGGGAGGGGTGGCAGAGGGAGGGGCTGCAGAGGGAGGGGCGGCAGAGGGAGGGGCTGCAGAGGGAGGGGCTGCAGAGGGAGGGGCTGCAGAGGGAGGGGCTGCAGAGGACTTGCAGAGAGGAAGTCATTGCTACAACCCATAAACTATCTCCTGCTGATCTCCCAGAGTGTTGCCCAAATGAGGCATTTTTTTCCCTTGAATTTACACTGTTCCAATAATGTTTCTTCATTTTTACTTTCCACGCTTCATGTCTCTGTGCCCATTGTATTTCTT
Organism: Acomys minous; assembly: GCF_964271855.1. Taxonomy (NCBI): domain Eukaryota; kingdom Metazoa; phylum Chordata; class Mammalia; order Rodentia; family Muridae; genus Acomys; species Acomys minous. Next base: position 52,198,863 of record NC_140486.1, read on the forward strand.
CCTGTTCTTTTATCTTTCCCCAGCACATTTTCAGGTTTTTTACATACACAGCTTAGCCACTGTGCGCTTGGCAACTCTTGGCCACTGTACCAGATGCCATGAAGCCCTGTGGTAGGTCACTGGTCATTTAGCCAGATTCGTAAGGAAAACCACTCATGACTTAGTCACAGTAATGCTCAGATGACAAGATCAGGTAGGAAAGGTGATTTGAAAGCCATATAGTCCCCATGCAGATGATTGAGCCGGTTCATAGCACGGCTGTCCCATTACTTAGACAGTTAAAGGGGTATATAGCCGCAGGGTCTGCCCTAAGAATGTCATGCCTTTGTTCACCTCCCATCTTCCCATATTGTTTTGACGTATAGCAAATGTGAATTCTGAGGCCACTTTTTGGACTTCATTTGTTTAACATACACATGCTTGGGTTTGTAAATATTTACACTCATGGAAGCTATTGCTTGCATCTTATCATCCACCTCTGTTGTGGAACATCTACTTTCTTTCACGTGCTCAATATAAGAACATTTTAAAGCTAAGCAGACATTGTAAGTTACACGGTTCTGCAGTGCGGTTTGCTCTATCGCCTTTCCATCACAAGCTGCACGTCTCTCTTCTCCACATGTTTCTGCTCTATATAACAGAGGTCAGCCCATAATGCAACGAGCCGAGTCTAAACCACAGCCGGGTTTTGTAAGTAATAGTTTATTAGACTGCATCCGTATTCAGTTCATTTGGGGGTTCCTGGTGGCCACGCTCACACTCCAATGTCAAGGTTGAATGGCTATACAGAAACTGTAGATCTCTCTAGAGGAAATTTGCTGACTCTTACCAGGGAGCAAAAGCAAAAACCCAAAACACCAAACAATTCAAGAAAAGCCTTTCCATCACTAAGTGAGGAAAGCTACAGTCAGGGCAATAAGACAGCATTCCAGTAAGTTCCTTTTAAAGAAGAGAGAACAGTCCCATGGAAGAGTCAGTTTTCACTAAGTGTTTATTATTTGCCAAGTTCTGAGCTTAGCAAGTATTATTTCACTTGACTCCTTGATACAGGGATGGATCTCTGACCAGACAGACTGTAACCATTAAGAACCTGCAGTGCTGGTGTAACCAATGAAAGCTGTGCCATGTGGAAAGTGTATCAGTGGCAGCGGCTTTCTGAGATATGGTCTCACTATTGTAGCTTAGGCTGCCCTGAAACTCACAATTTTCCTGCTTCAGCCTCCCAAATGATGGCATTATAGGCATGTGCAACCATACTCGTTATTTCTATTTTATAGACGAGTCTGTTATTTATGTTGCTGTGATGACAGAATACCAGTTTCCTAGCTGGCCTTGGATGTTAACTCGACATAGTCCAGAGTGATCTAAGGGAGTCTTGGTTAGTGGCAGCCTCTATCATATTGGCCCGTGGGCTTGTCTGGAGAGGCATTTTCTTGGTTGATATTTGATGCAGTAGGGCCCAGCCCACTGTGGGCAGCAACATCCCTTGAGACAGAAACTGAGCTATATAAGAAAACTGGCCAAGCCAAATTTAGGAAACAAGTCACTAAAGTGGTATTCCTCTGTGGTCTCTGCTTCAAATTACTGTTGTGATTTCCTGTTTTGGCTTCCCTCGATGACAAACTATAATGTATAAGATGAAATAAATCTTTTCTTTCATAAGATGGTTTTATTTGGTTGGTTTGGTTGTGTTTATTTTTGTCAGTGTTTATCACAGCATCATAAAAATTGACTATAACAAAACCAAGAACTCACAAGCTTGTTCTGGCTCATCTTTTGAAGGGCTATAGTACATCGCAGCATAGGTAGGTAAGGCAGTGGAAGGAGCTAGGAACATTGCATTAGTAGTCAGGAATGAGAGACACGGTTATACAGTTCATGTACTCTTTTTCTTTGTTGTACCATCTTGAACTCCAGATGAAGAGATGATGCTACCATATTCTGTGTGGGTCTTCCCTCCCGAGTTAAGTATCACTGAAAACTCCTGTATAGACACATCCAGAGATACGTCTTCTAGGTAATGCATCAAGATGACAATTGCCACGAGTCATGTCAAAAAGTAAAGATAAAAAAATTTTAAATAACCCACCTGTGGGCATAGGTCTATTATTATATAGAGAGATGCTGGAATCTGAACCCACAAATGAAAACTCAGGCTCTAAAGGCAACTACTAAACCATCGAGGGGAAAGAATTTTCTCCAAGTCTCACAAGACGCAAATGTCAGAGCTTCAGCTGGGCCATTTATGAAAAAAATAAAGACTTTTTTCCACCATTATGTTCTATGATCAGGGACTAAAAGGATCTGTTTTGCATATCTTCTTTGAGTCTTGATTAAAAATACACCAGCAGCACACTTTTAGGTAGGACATGTGTCCTATCGTGCCTTCACCCAGCTCCTTTTTGGGTGAGTCACACAGCTATGGATATTTCCTGCATATTTGGTTGGAAGTTGACTTAAAACTCTTTAAAGTAAAAGGGAACCAGCTGGTACCTCCCCTCCCTCCTCCTTATATGAACCTGTTATGACTCAAAAGGTAGAAGCGACTCTTTCAGATAACAAATTTCATAACTAACACTTTCAATTGGAAAAACTTAAGAGTGCATATTCCAAGAATTACTGCCAGAATCAGGCTGCCTTTTCAAGACTATGTCAACCATTAACATTGTAGCTTCTTGATAATTGTAACCAGATAGTTAATATCCCAACATTGGGTCAGGAATCTCAATTCCCTGCTTTACAAATACACACCTCCCATTTATTAATTGTTGATCTTAGAACCTGAGCTATTGGTGTACTGTTCAGGAAGTTGTCTTCTGTGCCAATGAGATCAAGGTTTTCCCTCCACTTTTTCTTCTAACAGATTTAGTGTGTCTGGTTCTATGTTGAGATCTTTAATCTACTTCGACTTTACTTTTGTGCAGGGTAATAAATAAAGGTCTATTTGCATTTTTCTACAAGTAGGCATCCAGTTAGACCAGCACCATTTGTTATCTATCTTTTTCCAAGCTATCTTTTTTCCATTGGGTGGTTTTATCATCTTTGTCAAAAATCAAGTATCCATAGGTGTGTGGGTTTATTTCTGCATCTTCAACTTGATTCCATTGATCCACCTGCTTGTTTCTAGGACCTCATGAAACCAAAAAGCTTCAGTAAAGCAAAAGACACTGTCAACAGAACAAAACTACAGCCTACAGACTGGAAAAAGATCCTCACCAAGCCTACATCTGACTGAGGGCTAATATCTAAAATATATGAAGAGCTCAAGAAATTAAACACCACAAAACAAGTAATCAAGTTTAAAATGGGGTACAGAACTAAACAGAGAATTCACAACAGAGGGATATTGAATGACCAAGAAACAGTTAAAGACATGTTCAATGTCCCTAGTCATCAGGGAAATACAAATCAAAATTACTCTGATATTTCACCTTACATCTATCAGAATGGCTAAGATAAAAAACTCAAGTGACAGCATGTGCTGGCAAAAATGTGGAGGAAGAGGAATTCCTTTCCCCATTGCTGATGGGAGTGCAAACTCGTATGACCACTGAGGAAATCAATCTGATGCTTTCTCAGAAAATTGTGAATAATTTTCTAGCTACCTCAAGACCTAGCTATACCACTCCTGGGCATATACCCGAAAGATGCTCCACCATACAGCAAGGACATTTGCTTAACTATCATAGCAGCTTTATTCATAATAGCCAAAATCTGGGAACAACTTAGATGTCCCTGAACTGAAGAATAGATAAAGAAACATAATGGAATGGAATACAACTCAGCTATTAAAAACAAGAAAATCTTGAAATTTTCAGGCAAATGGATGGAACTAGAAAAGATCACCCTGAGTGAGGTAACTCAGACCCAGAAAGACATGCATGATATATATTCACTTATAAGTGGATATTAGCCACATAATACAGAATAACCATACTACAATGTACAGACCTAAAGAAACTAAATAACAAGGAGAACCCTAGGGAGGATGCATAATTCTCATTTAGAATGGCAAATAGAAGAGAAAGAGCAAGACAGGAGCATACCACTGAGGTCCTCTGAAAGACTCCACCCAGCAGGGGATCCAATCAGATGCTAAGACTCACAGCTAAACTTCAGGGTGGAGCACAGGGAGTCTTATGGAAGAGATGAAGGATAGAAGGACCTGGAGGGGTCAGGAGCTCCACAAGGAGACCAGTGGAGCCAACAAATCCGGGCAGAGGAGGGAGTGCTGCAGAGACTGATGCACCAGCCAAAGATTATGCATGATGAGGACCTAGACCCTCTGCTCAGATGTAGTGGATAGCCAGCACAGTCTCCTTGTGGGTCCCATCATATGGGGAGTAGGGACTACTTCTGACATGGACTCCGGTCCCCACACCTTGACCACTTCCCCCTGTTGGGGCAGCCATGCCCCAGAGGATATAAGCAGTCAATATGAGACTCGCTAGGCTGAGGTCAGATATCAGGGAAGGAGGGCTCCCCATTTCTGAGGACTAGTGGAGGGGGTCTGTGAGAGGGAGGGCGAGACCTGGAGGGAGAGTGCTACAACTGGGATTTAAAGTGAGCAAATTAAAACCAACAAACAAATGCACACTTCCTAACTTGAATCAGTCTTTCTGCTTTGATTTGAAGGTCTGTATCCCTCCACAGTTCATGGTGAAGCAGAAGCTGCATCAAGGTGGCATTAAGAGGAGCCTTTATGAAGTGTTATATAAAAGCACTCTGCCCTTCCTCCATGAAAGAGACCTCGAAAGCTGCCTGGCACCTTCAACCTTCCTGCCATCTGAGGACACAACACGAAGATGGTTTCTCAGAGCAAGATGCAGGAGGAATTCTTTATCAGACACTGGGCCTCTTGGCACTCTTGGTCTTGAACTTCTCACTCACAGTCACAGACTGATTTCTACTTATAAACTACCTGGTCAAGGGCATTGTGTTACAGCAGCAAGAACAGACTAATACTCATCTTAGTCTAGGAGTCTTCACTCCTTGGGTTTTGATACCATCCACCCATGCGAAGATCTTCTCCAGGACTAAACACAGGTGCTAAAGACCAATCCACAGAGGAGCAGATTGTTGACTGTGTAAGTGGGAAGGATCATCATACTCAGTTGGCTTCTGAAAATGAACCATGGCAACCTATGCTTCCCTGATTGATTCCTTTTCCTTTGTCCATGTCAAAAATTCTCAAACTTCTGACACTCCCATCTGCCTGGAAGAACGTGAGCTGGCTACATATCTACATTCATTCCCCTCTTCTCTGTTTATGGTTTACAGGGAGCCCGCCTCCCCGCAAGGGCCAGCTGAGACACAGCCCACCTGCATCAACAGAGCATCTGACATCTCAGGAAGCTTCCACTGACTGCTGTCACATCTGCTTTAGAAGGAAGGCCATCTGAGCAGAAGCCAGCACCCCAAATATAAAGCACCCATGGGATAAGTTATCACAGAAGTAGGAAGATCAACTAACACAGATTTTTACAAATAGGTATATAGCCACACGTTTAGAAATAGACCCTCTTGCTTGTGGAGTCTGAAGCACCAACCAAGGACCACGCATGAACTTGACCTGGGTCCTCTACATAGATGTAGCTGATGGACAGCTTAGGCTTCATGTGGGTCCTCAAGAAAGGGGAGCAGGGGGATGTCTCTAACATGAACTCTGTTGCTTGCCTTTTGATCACTTCCCCCTGATGGGACTGCCTTGCCAGGCCACAGGGGAAGAGGATGAACTTAGTCTTAATGTGACTTGATGAGCTGGAGTGGGTGGGTAAGGGGGCTCCTTTTTTTCTAAAAAATAGGGGAAGGGGGTTGGGGGAGGAAGGGTGGGACAGGGAGGAGGCGGGGAGGGGGTTATGACTGGGATTTAAAGTTGAGTAAATAAATTAATAAATTTAAAACATAATACATAAAAATAGACCCTCTTACAGAATAAAAACTCAAACTGAAGTAAAGCAAATGACAAGCAGGCATACTCCGCTCTGCTTCTAGCCCATCCCAAACGAGTCTTGTGATCTTTCCCATTGCAGCATGCATGGGTGCATAAGCAGAGTAATTTTATACCAGCATCAAAGCCAGACAGTTGACAGCTACTTGGAGTCAGTTGAAACCCTTAAAATGCTTGGCGATGAACCAAACACACATTTGATTATATGAAATTATACGTGAGCCACCAAAGAGAAGGAACAAAACCAAGAGTTGAGCAAAGGACAATTTAAATATTATGAGCAATTCCGCTGCCAGTCCCCTAACTACTTGTACAAACTAAAAGAGTGTTGTTAGCAGGGAAGAGACTTAATCCAAGGCATGAGTTCGGTGCCCATCTTTATCACCTCACTCTCACACTCAGACACTGGCGTGATCATTATTGCCAGCATAAGTCAGCACGAAGAATCACTGCATTATCTTCGGAGCCAGGCAAACATATCCAGGTTATACAGTGAAGATTCTTGGTTATTGTTTTCTTTTTTCTAAATGCCTCCAGTCTCCTGTTGTCTCATCATTTAAAATCGTGCAAAATATTTTGCACGTGCAGATATTATTTATCCCATGCACTAGTGTGTAGTGCAGCCATATATAAGTACACACACTATGAAGAGCTAAAGGTGCCGAGCCATGTGTACTTCGCTTTATATTCAGTTGCAATAATTCTCAAGATTACTCTGAAGAAACTTATCACTTGGAACGTAAGAACCAGCTCCTACCTAGATTGAGATCCCTTGTATTATGAAGAGCAACGCCATTTTCAGTAGAACATGACTGACCTAGCGCATACATGCCGGACGTTATCTCATTCAGACAATAGTGGCAGAAAACAAGAACCACAGAACAACCAAGAAGCTTTTCACCAGCAGGAGGTTCAGCAAAAGAAACTCTTCAAAGTGTATTTTGAACAAAACCTGTAGTTAAAATACTAAAGTTAATTTTCAGAGGATAAGGCTGACTACAAACCTAGACTAGAACATAAATTGCTATGGTTAAAAGCAACTCCAAATAGTAGAGATTATACATAAAATTTAGTCTCTAAAATTGATACCTCATTAGAATCAAAATCTTGCCGGGTGCTCAGGGAGGCAGAGACAGGTGGATCTCTGTGAGTCTGAGGCCAGCCTGGTCTACAAAGTGAGTCGAGGACAGCCAAGGCTACTCAGAGAAATCCTGTCTCAAGGGGAAAAAAAAGAATTAAAATCTTATAAAAATTATATTTATTTTACATTACAAATGAATTTTCTCCTATCCACATTATATAGATGTTTGCCAACTATTTAAAAATATCATCTTGCTAGGAGTTAAAATTATTAGCTTGTGATGGTCTGAGCTTGTTTTGCTCTTTCCTGTATCATCAACCATTTATTCTAAACTAGGCATTTCCATCATGCTCAGGCCCATCTTACATATCAAAACAGAAAACAAAAAACCAAACCAAACACAAACACAAACCAGAACAAAGAAAACAAACCCAAACAATTCTTTTCACCTTCTACAACCAGCGCCACGTCACCTCTCCTTCCTAGTTGAACTTAAGTAAAGTTGTTTGCAATCTTGTTGTCTAGCTAGTGATGGGTAAAGTGGATGTAGAGTTGGGAAGGCCAGGGGTGGAAATGCTCAAGCAGGGCGGCAGGGCGGGCACGGGGAAGCGAGGGATCAGAAGAAGGGCTGACCCAAACGCTGTACGAAACAGCTACATGGAAACCTGTGATCCTGCAACCCCCGAACACAGCAGAGCACACATGGTACTTAAGTGATTTCCTTGACTTAGTTTCTGCTCTGCTCTATTCTTCAAACTACAAGTATGGTAACTTTTAAGATACACACCACCAACACTCTCGATCCGAAATTCCCTTTTCTGTATTAGGGTGAAGTTTTGAGTCTGCAGCACGACTTACGAGGCAGGCCCCTCAGCACTTGCCCCCTGCCTGGCTCACCAGGCTCAGCTGGTGCTGCCCACTTGTAGGTGCAGCTGTGGACCATCCATTTTGTCCTCTTCATGTCCTCAGTTGGGTGCAGCGTTCTCTCATTTTGAAAGTGGTTCAGAAGTGCTTCCCTCCATGGAACTTTCTTCTACCATGATTTCCTAATTCACCTTTCACCTCTCAGATTAAATTTCCCTGCTCTATCACGATCGTTGCTAAAGTCCCTGACATGTATGGTCATCATATGCCATTCAGGTTACTCACCACATATGCATCAACGCAATTAAGGCCTTTACAAAGATTCCACGAAGCAAAAGACAGCTGTCTCCTTTACTACTTTCTGCTTGCAGACCCAGTACAGAGGTTTGGAAGAGACACATATACAAGGCATATAGTGTAATGTACATCTGTCTGTCTGTCTGGTCTAGTTTAAAAACCATAAGAATACATATTTAATTACATGATTTTAGAAATTTAGATAATAAGTGGCTGGGAAAATATTTGTAAATTGCATTCCAGACAAGATTTTAACATATTAGAGAGATGGCTCAGTGGTTAAGATCAGTAGCTCGGTTTGGTTCCTAGCATGCACATGGTGGCCTGCACCTGTCTGGTTTTTTTAGGTTTTAGGGAATTCAGTGCCTAATTTCAGCCTATGTGGGCACCAGACACACATATGGTGCACCTAAAAAACACCCAGGAAAAACACCAACAGAATAAAATTAATTTAAAACTTTAACTCAGGGAATTGGGCTGATTATCTAATACTGCAATACCACCTATTCTAAGAAATGACTCCTAAACCGATCAACTTAAAGCAACACACAACACACTATCTCAGGGTTTCTGTAGGTCGGAATCCAGGCATGGATTAGCATGCTTCTTTGTTGCAGGGTTTCTCATGAAACGTAATCAATATCAAGCAGATACGGTGTCATCTGAGGACTTTAAGTAAGGACAGATCTGCTTCTAGGCTTCCATCGAATCAAGTGCACATCCCTATGGTAGGGTATCAGGACATGGGCCTATGCTTGCAGGATGTTGGATTGAGGTCAGGTAATTCCTCACCAGGGCACTCTCTTCACAGTAACATATGAAAAGAAAGGCCACAGCAAGAATACTACAACAACAGAAGTCACGTCTTTTGTAACCCAATGATGTAAGTAAAACATGACCACTTTAACTGCATACTCATCTCTAGGAGGAAGTCACTAGGTCCATCCAGCACACACTGAGCAGAGGACCATCAGGGCCCAGGTCACTGGGAGCCATTTCAAAAGGCTGTGTACTACATTAGTATACAACATGCTTCTACAAGTGTGTCAGAAAAGGAAAAAGATATGAATATGAAGATTAGAATTGGCAAGACCCATGGGAGCAGATAAAAATGACCATTATTATCTGTGAGGGAGGGTCTCATCTCCAGTGGCCTCACTAACTTTCATGTGAAGCCCGGACAGATTTATAAAGACGAGAATGCCACACACGCACTCTTAATGAAAGTGAGTGCTGTAGTCATTTGGAAGGCGATTTGTCAATGTCGATTATAAATAGACAGAATAGAGCTGAGGAGATGGCTCAGGATGTAAAAATACCAGCAGCCAAAGCAGCACATGACCTGAGTTCCATCTTTGGAACCCGCGTAGAAAACGGTATATGATCCCAACCTTCATTCCAGGAACACACATGAGAAGCCAAACGTAAGGGTATATGCACATGTAACCCCAACACTCCTACTACAAGACGGGAGGCAGAGACAGGAGAATTTCTCTAGAAAGATCTCTAGGAGGACATTGCATAACAGAAACAAGAGATCCTGTCTCATGTCACAACTAGGTGAAAGTGAGATGTGACTCCTGAAAGCTGTCCTCTGTCCTCCATACATGTAAGGTGGCACACACATGCTAGAGCATTCATCCATTCGCACACACACACACACAAAATATAAAAATAAACATATAAAAGTAGAAACATGGACTGTTGGGGTTTTAAAATTTAAAGCAGAAAACTAAAAACAACCACACATATGGCTGCCATTTTGTTTCAGTGAAGACACCAAAACAACAACAGCACAGGCTGGAAGGGCTCAGGGAGATGATTGGTTGGTAAAGTACTCACTGAGGACGTGAGCGTGGATCTCCAGGACCCACATAAAAAGCCATGTGACCCACAGAAATGCCTGTGGTCCCAGCACCAAGAGACACAAACAGGAGAACCCCTGAAGGTTACTGGTCAGTTAGTTAATCAATGAACTCTGGCAGCAGTCCACTCTGGCTCATGCCAAGATGATGGAAAACTAACCAGATCTCCCAGACGGAAAGAAAAGGAGGCAAACAGAGAAAACAACAACAACAAGCAAATCAAAATAAAGATGGCATAAATGCTACGTATAGGTCTAAGTAAAGGTGTGTATTTGTACATACTTATATTTATTTGTGGCTGCATGAACAAAGAGTTTTGTAGTGAGAATTTTGCTTTCCTTAAAAGCACAGAAATGTCATGGGGATATGTTTTTGTTTTAATCCTAGGTGTGAGAGATAGGTTGTTTCCGATTGTCCACAGCAGCAGACTATGATTGCCTTGTGCTCTGGCAGGGGTGAGATTTTTGCCAGCTGCAGATACTTTCTGCAAGTGAATGATGTTTGAAATTCTGGGAACTCTCGGGAGGGCATATAAATGCTAGAACCCTGAGAGGGGCCACAGCTGCTGATTCTGCTGCTGCTGCTGCTGCTGCTGCTGCTGCTGCTGCTGCTGCTGCTGGTTGCTGGTTGCTGGTGGTTGCAATTTTTGTAGTTTGTCAAGTTGTTGTGTGCAAAGAGATGAGTAGAAGAAATTGGATGTCCTGATGGTGAAGGTCAACCCTGACCTAAGGAACTTGACCTCCTAATCAGCAGGAAGTAGTCTAACAATATTGATGCCCCGCCCCCAATCAGCAGGAAGTAGTCTAACAATATTGATGCCCCACCTCCAATCAGCAAGAAATAGTCTAATAATATTGATGTCCCTTTTCCTCTCTAGCTTTCTTTCCTACCTATTATTGGGGGGTGGGTATTAGAAGGGTAGTGATGGGTAGCAGATAAAAGAACCAATAAAGTAGCCAAAACTCAAAACAAAACAAAACAAAAAGGAGCCAAAAGTCCAGCTACAGAGTTTTTTTGTTTGTTTGTTTGTTTGTTTTTTAATTAATGGCTTAATTCTCTATTAAGTCATCTGGGAAAATTCTATATGTATATCCCCACAACCTATTAAATAAAATCTATTTTGAAGATACGGTTCATACAAGATCACGTGTGTGTAAAGAAATATGCTTTAAAGCATTGTTACTTGTGATGATCTAGAGGGAGGAGCTGGATACAATGGGAAGGGAACACTGAAATATGCGAAGCAAAGCCAAAATATGATTGCTAATGAAATAGAAGATGGTAAAAATAGACATGATTTTATTTTACCCATAAAACAAGACAATTATGTGTGCATATTCACACATAAAGAAGTTCAAAGAAGAAAAGTTACTGAAATGTTCATAGTTTTTATGATGAAAGTGAAAATCCAAGTAATTGCTACGTTCTTCCTATGGCTTTATGAATTGATTTAATTTTATCTTTTTTTAAAAAAAACTTTTTACTGATTCTCTGTGAGTTACCCATCATGCACCCCAGTCTCACTCATCTCTTCATCCCCTCATATCTGCCCTTTGCCCTTGCAACCCCTCAAAATAAAACACACACAAACAAACAAAAACTGCAGCATAGAAAGCATCTTACCATAGAAGCTGTAGTAGGTCACAGTGTGTCCAAAGTGTATCCTCTGTCCAGACATATTCACTTTGAATGTTCACTGCAACGAGTCCTTGGTCTGGTCCAAGTTCTTTGGTTTCTGTGACATCATCAATATTGGATCCTCATCGGCACTCCTGGTTATCCTGTTGTTACTTTGTGCATGGAGATCCTTCAGCTTTGGATCAGCAGGACTGGCCCCTTCTCAAGTCCCAAACGTTCTCAGATGATATAGATTTTTGGGGTGGGCCAATTCAGAGCCCTGTATCTGGGCCTGGGTGGAAGCAGAGCTGATCGGCATGCTGGTGGTCCCTCATCTGCACCACCAGGGCAAGCTCTTTGGTGCTCTTCAGGCTAGGCCACCCAATGTCCACATTGGCAGGAGGCAGGGTCATCTCTCCTGATCTCATGCCTTCAGGGCTGGCTCACCCTCACCCACACCTCCAGAGCCAGCTCCACTCTGTTGCCCAGTCAACCAGTGGGGTCCACCCTCCAGAGTGCTACAGCCAATAAAGGGCAGGGATAGCTCTCCTGCTCTTATGACCCCCAGGGCCAGATCTCCTAGCTACTGCAGGCAGTGAGGAGGGGAGAAGGAGGGCATTATCCCTGCACCCATGCCACCTCATGCCAGACAAGTAGTGGGGCCAGATCTCCTGTGCTCTCACCCTCAGGGGCTAGCTCACCCAAACCAGAACCAGCTCTACTGTGCTACCCAGGTGAGGTGCAGGGCCCTCTGAGTCAGCTCTCCCTACTGCCTCAGGGAGTGAGAAGTGGGGTAGGGGAAGACATCTAGCCCCCCCAGACCACCTCATGGCAGAGGAGTGGTGGGGCCACTTCTCCCTCACTCATGTCCTCAGGGCTGGTTCACCTACACCCCTTGCACTTGGGCCAGCCCTACTGTACTTCCCAGGAGAGATGCAGGGCCCACTCTCCCAAATGCTGCCACTGTTGAGAGAGAGGGCCAGCTCTCCGCATCCACTGAGGGGCAGGGCCGGTTATGCACAACCCCTACACATTCATATGGTCCACAGCAGCTTTCCCAACCAGGGACAGTCACATGTTCTCTAGTGATAATATGAGCCTCAGACATCAACACTGACCCCTGGGGTTTGGTCCTCATGGACTTAGACATGACCCTCAGTGGCATCTTAGGCTAGGACCTCACTATGGCCCCATGTGACAGGGCTGGCCACTCACAACAGGCTACTCCTTCCCACCCTCACATCTTCTGTTCCATCTCTCCTCATAATTCTCAAGCAGCTCCACTTCTCTTTTTCTCCCATCTGGCCACCACACACTCGCATATTGTTGTAGGCTCAATTTTTTTAACCAATATATTTTATTACAACTTATTAACCGAGCATACATCACTTGTAACCCGACTAACCAAAACAATAGTAAAAGAGGATTAACGAACACAAAATCAAAACCATAAGGATATCATTTCCGAGGAATGATTCTCCTGGCGTAATCAGCAGGATTTCTTCTGCTGGAACCTGGAGAAACCAGAACCCAGAACCTCACCAGGAGCTGGAGCCCCGAAGCCTTCCCTCAAGCGGTTCTTTCTAGGAGCGTCTTGAAGTGCAGCAATGAACAGCCAAAACTATCCCAAGTCTCCAAAAAGCCCCACCTCCAGTTCTGGGCTCATTTATATATCTCCTCCCAGAGTCTGTTCACGAGGTCTTTTCAGCTGGCAACAATCAAGCTCCTGCACTAGGTGATTGGTCTTCTAATGAATTAACCTCACTTGTTCTCTCACAAGACCGTTCTGATCCCGCACTTGGGATCCTAAAAACAAGTTTCTCTCTCCTTCATATTGTGGTGTCTGTTGCTGCTGCAGGCTGGCCATGAAGCTGGTGGGTCCGTGGGTGGCATCTTTCATTCACACTGCATGGTATGGCAGCAAACGGGTGTCTATGTCCAGCCTGTGCCATGAACCGGAGGGCAGGTCTGTGGGTGTCATGGTGGTCCCCGGATCTGTGTCTGTCTTGCTCCTCCTACGCTGTGCTGCTTGGATTTGACTTGATTTTTATGAGTCCTAAGCATAAGACAGCTTTGGTCACCAAGCCAGGCATCAAGCTAGGATGGGCAAAGGACGGCCATCTGCTCTGCCCCCTGACTGATAGAAGAACACCAGCAACAAGGTGTCTCTTTGCTCCTTGCAGGGGCAGGGGCCAATTTATCTTTAAGTTTATTTTTAACTCATACTTTTATTAGAGCACTAGAATTGTAGACATTGATGGGGCACCATGTAATGTTTTGGTATATGGAGACGTTGTGCAATGCCTAAACCAAGCTAAACATACCTGTATCCTTAATCATTTAATGCTGTCTTTAAAATTTTTTCAGTCATTCTCTCCGGCTTTTTGAAGCATGCTATACGTTATTGTTATTTACAGCTAGTCTCCTGCATGCACCAGCTATAGCTTAGCTGCCACTGATTAGCCTTTTCCACCTCTCCCTGCCTACCCTCTCTCCAGCCTCCGGTGACCATCCACAGGGTCCTCATCTGCTCATCCTTCTGTGCCAGCTGACTTCATTTAACATGTTGCTTTCCAGTGCCCTTCACATTGTTGCAACCAACAGAATGTCATCCCTTTTATGATGGAAAGGTATTCTATAATGCATTGTGCCATGTTCTCTTTACCCATTGATCAGTTGATAGACTTTTTGTTTCCATTTCCTTAATGTTGTGAATAGTGCTGCAGGTGTGTTTTTTGAAACTCTGGTTTTACAAACATTGGACATACAAGCAGTGGAATTTATGAATCATATGGAAGACATATGGAAAATGTCTTCTGCAACAGATATTCTAATTTATATCCTAACCATGTACAAAGCATTCTGTTTTCTCCTCATCTGTAAGAACGCTCAATATGTTTAGTATTTTTAAACTTTTTGTCTCTCTGGTAACACCCTTCTTTACTATGTAGGCCTGGCTGTCTTGGAATTTGAGATATAGAACAGACTTATCTCAAACTCAGAGCGATCTGGTTGCCTCTGTCTCTCCAGTGCGGGGATTAAAGGCCTGTACCACTATACTGGGTTCATTGTGTTCTTAATTTGAATTTTCTTTATGACAGGTGATGTTGAGTATTTTCATTTGCTTTTGCATATTTTTTACATTTGATGTTGTCTGTGTAAACTGCCCATTTCAAACTCATGTTACTTCAGGTTTGCTTGATACCAAGATTTTGTAGTTTTTTTGCATATTTTAGATACCAATCTCTAGCCAGATCTGGTTTACAAATATTTATCCCAACCTGTAGGGTGTTTCTTGACTGTCTTTGCTCTGTAGAGGGTTTTTGATGTAATCTTATTTATCTGTTTAAGATTTTGTTTCCTGTGCTTTTGATATCTTGTCCAAAATATTATTTGCCCATCCCAAAACCTTGAACCACGTCTCCTGGTTTTTTTGTTTGTTTGTTTTTGTTTTGTTTTGTCTCAGAGTTTTCTAGTTTTTGGTCTCACATTTCAGTTTTCAGTCCAAGTTAAGTTGCCTCTGTAACCAGTGAAAGTTAGGAGTCTAGTTCTATCTTTGTGCAGTAACTACCCAATAGGCCAGCATCACTCAATGAAACATGTACCCAACAGCCCAGCATCACTTACTGAAACATGTTTGCTCTCCAATCCATGTACTTGGCATGTTTGTCAAAATCATTTGGTTGAAGACATGTAAATTGATTTATTGGTTCTCTATTGTTTTTATTGTTCAACGTGTCTGAATTTATGCCAATATTATGGCATTTTTTTTGACTGGTATACATCTGTAGTGTGTTTTGTTAGGCAATACAATACTTAAGATGGCTTTGGCTACTCGGGAAGCCTTGTGGTTTTATGTAGATTTCAGGATTTCTTTTTCTAGCTCTGTAAAGAGTGCCATTGATATCTGAATGGAAATTATATTTCTAGCAATGACTGGTTTACTTTTAAGCTTTTATTTATTTTTAAAAGATTTATTTGTTTGTTTCATGTATATGAGTATGCTGTCTTCATGCACACCCAAAGACAGCATTCAGATCATATTACGGATGGTTGTGAGCCACCGTGTGGTTGGAAGGAATTAAACTCAGGACTTCTGGAAGAGTAGCAAGTGTTCTTAACTGCTGAGCCATCGCTCCAGCCCCTTAGGTTTTTATTTTTAGTTATCATATGTATTTAATTATCATGTGTGTGTGTGAGAGAGAGTCGGGGTCTGTACACATGAACGCAGTGAAGGTGTCAGATGCCACTGAACTAGAGTTACAAGCAGTACTAGCCAACAGATGTTGGTTCTGGGAGCCAAGCTTTCATGTACTTTAAGAGGAGGATGTGTATTTAACCGCTGAGCTGTCTCTTCAGCCCTGATGTGCTAACTAGCTTTATGCGAACTCAACACAAGCCAGAGTCAATTCAGGTAGGGAATTTCAATTGAGCAACTGTTCCCATAAGACTGGCCTGTGAGCAAGCCTGTGGTGCAGTTTCTTAATTGATGATTGATGTGGTAGGGTACCACTCAGAGGCTGTCAATGCTAAGTGTTATAAGAAAGCAAGATGAAGAAGCCATGAGGGAGAAATCCAGACAGTAAGCAGCATTCCTTCATGGCCTCTGGGCCAGTTTATAACTCTAGGTCCCTGCCTTTACTTCCCTAAGTGATGAGCTATGGCCTGGGAGTAAAATGAAATAAACCCTTTTCTCTCAAAGTTGCCTTTGGTCATGATGCTTTCTCATAGCAATAAAAACCTCAACTAAGACAGAGATTGGCACCAGGATCATGGTGTGTTTCTGTGACCCGACTGTGTGTCTTGGGATGATTGAAGTGGCATTCCAACTTTTGGATGGAAAAACCATCAAGTACTCAGAACTTATGTGATTATCCTACTAAGAGCAATGGAGGTGATGGAGGCCTGGCTTTTGAAGTTCCAGATGGAAGTTTTGAGTGTCCTTTTGAGAGTTCCAGGGCTGTTAATGTTTTGAACTAGTAATAACTAAGAGAAAACTGATTTTCTGGGACAATGGATACTGGTCAGCTAGTGCTGAGGAGTTAGCCATGAGGAAGAGAATTACAGACCCATTGCCCTCACAAACATCACTGAATCAAAGGACACATAAAAAACATCATCCACCATCATCAAGTAGACTTCATCCCAGGCATGCAGGGATGGCTCAATATACAAAAATCTATTAATATAAGCAAAATTAAAAAATTTTAAAAACCTCACATGATTATCTTATTAGATGCTGAAAAATCCAAAATCCAACACCCCTTCATGATCTCTTGGTGAGATCACAGATAAAAGGGACATACCAAAGCATAATAAAGGAAATTTATAGCCAACATCAAATTAAATGGGGAGAAACTCAAAGCAACTTCACTAAAATCAGGGGCAAGGCAAGGCTGCCCAGCCTCTCCATATCTCTTCAGTATAGTACTAAGTTCTAGCTAGAGCAATAAGACAGCCAAAGGAGATCCAGGGGATGCAAATTGGAAAGGATGAAGTCAGAATATCACTATTCACAGATAATATGATATGCATAAAAGTGACCCCAAAATTCTACCAGAGAATTCCTATAGCTGAGTAACACCTTCAGCAAAGTGGCTGAATACAAGATTAATTTTCAAAAAATCAGTAGCCCTCCTATATAAAAACAAGTGAGACTTCCTATTGGGATTCTAGCTGAGAGAAGCAAGGGAGAATGAGGAAATAGAAGAACCCAGAGGGTCCTAGAAACCTACAAGTAGATCATTATGACAGGAGGATCTGGGCCCAGGGGTCCTGCTCAAACTATAGCACCAGGCAAGGACAATACGGGCAGTAAACCTCAAACCCCTACCCAGATCTAGCCAATGGACAGGACATTCTCCACAGTTGAGTGGAGCGTGGGGACTGACTTTCACATGACCTCTGGTGCCCCATATTTGACCATGTCCCCTAGATGGGGAGGCCTGGTGGCACTCAGAGGAAGGATAGCAGGCTGCCAAAAAGAGACTTGATACCCTATGAGCATCCTGTGTCCCCCTTAGGCACAGTCCTAGGGGAGGGGAGTAAGGGGAAAATGGAAGGGAAGGAAGAATGGGAGGATGCAAGGGATGGGATAACAATTGAGATATAATATGAATAAGTTAATAAAATATATTATAAAAATAAAGGAAAGAATTTAAGAAGTATTAGGAAAAGAGAAATGAATGATACAATGGGATACAATTAAACATGAAAAGTATAGATGTAGGTAGTAATGGTGTGATTGATAGAAAGAGGAAACCTGGGAAAGGGTGGAAAGCCAAGAACAATAACTGGTTGGAAGAATTTGAAATGTATTTGTTACATATAATAAATAATATTAAAATATTTCTTAAAAAAAAAAAGAACCCAACAACAACAACAAGTGGGCCAAGAAAGAAACCAGTGAATCACCTTTCACAATAGCCACAAATAATATAAAATATCTTGGGGTAACTCTAAAAAAGCAAGGGAAAGACCTGTATGATAATAACTTTAAGTCTTTGAGCAAAGAAATTAAAGAAGATATATCAAATGGAACGATCTCCCAGGGTCATGGATCAATGGGATTGACATAGTAAAAATGACCATCTTGCCAGAAGCAATCTACAGACTCAATGCAATACCCATCAAAATTCTAATACAATTCTTTGCACAACTTGAAGAATAATACTCAATTTCATATAGAAAAACAAAGAACCCAGGATAGCCAAAATTATCCTGTACAAATAAAGAACTTCTGAAGGTATCCTCATTACGAATTTCAAGCTGTACTACAGAGATACAGTAATAAAAACCTGGATGGTATTGGCATAAAAATAAACAAGTTGGTCAATGGAATTGAATCAAAGACCCAGATATAAGGCCACACAATTATAGAAACCTGTTTGTTTGTTTGTCTGTTTGTTTAAAAAGAAGCCAGAAATAATACAATTGAAAAAGAAAGCATCTTCAACAAATGGTGCAGTTTAGCTGGATATCTGCATGTAGAAAAATGCAAAGAGATCTCTATGTACTACCTTGCACAAAATGTAAGTCCAAGTGGAAAAAAAGCCTCAACATAAAACCAGATACATTGAACCTAATATAAGAGAAAGTGGAGAAAAGCCTTCAATGTATTGCCACAGGAGACAACTTTCTGAACAGAACACCAACAGCTCAGGCACTTAGACAATTAATAAATGGGACCTTGTGAAACTGAAAAGCTTCTATAAGGGAA
The DNA here is from genome assembly GCF_964271855.1 of Acomys minous. Classification (NCBI taxonomy): domain Eukaryota; kingdom Metazoa; phylum Chordata; class Mammalia; order Rodentia; family Muridae; genus Acomys; species Acomys minous. Next base: position 52,217,756 of record NC_140486.1, read on the forward strand.
AAGACACTGTCAATAGGACAAAATGACTGTCTACAGAGAAAAGATCTTCATCAAAATATATAAAGAACTCAAGAAATTAGATATCAACAAATCAAGTAACTTATTTTAAAATGGGGTACAGATCTAAACAAAAAATTCTCAACAGAGGAATATCAAAAGACAAAAAACAAACAAACAAACAAGAAAGACACTTAAAGTAATGCTCAACATCCTGAGCCATCAGGGAAATGCAAATCAAAATGACTCTGAGAATCCATATCACACCCAACAGAATGGCTAAGATCAAACCCACGAGTGACAGTTCATACTTGTGATGATGTGGAGCAAGGCAACACTCCTCCACGGCTAGTAGGAGTGTCGACTTGTACAGCCACTTTGCAAGTCACCATGAATATATCTCAGAAAAGTGGGAATAGTGGTACCTCCAGACCCAGCTCTACCACTCCTGGGAATATATACCCCCAAAATGCTCCATCCTCCCTCAAGAACACACTCCATTGTGTTCATAGCAGCTTTATTCATAATAGCAAGAAACTAATAACCTAGATATCCCTCAATCAAAGAATGGATAAAGAAAATGTGGTATATTTACATAATGGAGAATTACTCAGATTTTTAAAAAATGACATCATGAATTTTTCAGGGAAATTATTGGAACTGGAAAATATCATCCTGAGTGAGGTAACTCAGACCCAGAAAGATAAGCATGGTATGCACTCACTTTTAAGTGCATATTAGGTGTATAGTAGAGGATAACCATGCTACAATCTACAGACCCAGAGAGGCTAAGTAACAAGAGGGTTTAAGGGAGTCACAAGGATCTCTCTAGGAAAGGGAGATAGAATAGACTTCCTGGCTGTACTCGGGGTGGGTAGGGATGAGAACAGGAAGGATCAAGTCGGGGGGGGGGGGCGGGGCGGGTAAAAGAGACTACTGGGAGAGATGACTGGAATTGGGGCAGGGGGGGCATTTGCGGGATGACGTGGAAACCTAGCGCAATGGAAATTCTGTAGAATCTACAAGGATGAGGAATATGGAACCTGAACTGACCAACTTCTGTAACCAGGCAAGGCTACTAGTAGAGGGACTGGGACACCAACCCAGGCACAAAACCTTTGACCTACCATTTGACCTGCCTGTGAGATGTGCTGGGGTAAAGATGGTACAGAATTTGTAGGAGTGGTCAACCAATGACTGCTCCAGCTTGTGACCCACACCATGAGAGGGGTCTCATACCTGACACTGCTTGGTGGGCCAGGAACCAGAGGCTGGATAGCCCAGAGGCCAGAATAGAACCAAACAGGATTGGCAAAAAAAAAAAAAAAAAGTCAATGAAATGATTCCTAATGATACTCTGCTGTACTTGAAGACTGCAGCCTAGCATAATCATCATCAGAGAGACTTCATCCAGCAACTGATGAGAGCAGAGAGACCCACAGGCAAATATTAGGCAGAGCTTTGGGAATCCTGCAGAATAGGGGAGAAAAGATTATAGGAGCTGGAGGGGTTGAGGACACCACAAGAAAACTGCCCGCGGAATCTACCAACCGGGGCTCGTAGGGCCTCACGGAGACTGAGCAAACAGTTGCGGAGTCTGTACAGGTCAGACCTAGGTCTTCAGCACATATGCATGGTTTTGCCACTTGGTGTTCTTATGGGACTCCTAACAGTGAGAGTGGGGTGTCTCTGACTCTTTTGCCTGCTCTCGGGACCTTTTCCTCCTACTGGGTTACCTCATCCAGCCTTAGTCCAAGGTTTGTTTTATTGTAACTTGTTAGGCCATGTTTGGTTACCATCTCCGGGAGGTCTCCCCCTTTCAGAAGGTAAATGGAGGAGGAGTGATGGGGGGGGGAGGTGAAGGGGGAAGAGATTAGGAGGACTATATAGAAGGGAAACTATAGTCAGGATGTAATATATGAGAGAATAATAAATAAAAAAACCCAGAAGGGATCAGCATCATTGAGGATCATAAACCTTGGAGTATTTCTTCATGGTCAGCAACAGAAGCTGTGGTACAGAGATGGCCAACATTGTACCTAATGTGGACAACTGAATTTGGTAGTGTGAGAGTCACCTAGTTGTCATTGGTCCCACAGTCATGAAGTAATTGTGGGGAGCAGTGGAGGTCTGGCCCTGTGTGGCAGGGCTGGAGTCCCTGAAGAGAAGCCAGGATGACATTGGTGAAGATGAAGTCTCAGTTGCAGTAGAAGGCACAGGATTGAAGGGGCCATGGAGAGACGTTGAGACTTGGCAGCATGTGGCAGGGTCAGAGTCCTTGAAGGGAGACCAGGGAAAGCTATTGGTGAAAGTGAAGCCTGGGGATATCAGTATGACTGCCAGGGACAGCAGCAGCTGTGGGGTGTCATTATGGGTTACAGTGTTTCTTCACACTGATAGAAACCGTAACTAAGACACCTGAGTCGTTTAGTTTTTTTAAAGAGCCTGTCTTGTTTATATAATGTGAACTGCAGAAATATATTTATACAAATAAGTATCTGTGTGTGTGTATATGTGTGTGTGTGTGTGTGCACATGATAATACAGTACATGCTGTATGTGCTTACTAAGTATGGGATCTCTCTACGCGAGTGCTAATGCAGAGAAGCAAGGAGTTATGTGGAGGAAAAATGAACGTTCTTATTTACTTGGCCCACAGAGAATGGGTGGGATAGCAACAAAATTAGAAATGTAAGCTAGAACTCAACGGTGAAGGATCCTAAAGGCGATTCTGAATCTATTGACCAACACTGAGAAGCAATATTTGGACGTAAGATGACATGATAAAAACCTGGGTACAGTGGTTAAGATAGACCCTCGGGACAGGAAGAACTTTAGCAGACTTTACATATGGAGTCAGAAGTGGGCTGCATTGAGTGAGGCAAGGTACACAGTAAGTGTTACAGAAGGTCTCTTGAAGCTAAGATGAGCATCTTGAGGAGTCAAGAATCCACTGGCACAAATAGCCTGGGTACACTGTTGTGCCCTTACAACTGTGTCAGAGAAAATGGGTTGGTGTGTGCAATAACAAAGGATAATACCTTGTTTACATATAGAAATCCATCACTTGTAGAGAATTTGTGTGTTTACTGTGTAACTTGCATTCAAAACAGTCTAGTAAGAGGTGTGGGAAAAAAAAAGAGGTGTGATGATGTGGTCAGAAAGTAAAGATTTAGACGTTAAGTAAATTGCCTACTCTTGGGCAGCTAAGCATCAGCCTAGAATCCTCTCTTTGAGTTAACTTTCGACTCTGGCGTGGAAGTTGAGATTGTCTTCAAGACTTTTAGTATTTCTGAGCAAGTTGGTGATCAATGATAAAGTAAACCACAAGGACTCAATCAAATGTAATCAGTGTTACAGCAGTAAAACCAGTCTCTGCCTCTCAGTTGTATTACAGATGACTGGATATTCACTTGTCAACACGAGGACATATTCCAGACAGGAAATCACAATCCATTTACATGATGACATTCTATCAGTAAAATTCTGGAGTAAGACAAAATGACTATGCAATCTGTTAATTTTGTGTAGGATGATTTTAAACTGGCTTCTGTAAATGTTTAAGAAGGATTTTCTAAAGTACTGCACTGGGGTTTTCTTCACGGCTTTACTTCCATAAAACTCTTCCAGCAAATCTTCAATAAATTACTACTAGAGAAAAATAAATACTTAATATCTGAGTAGAAAGCACATAGTAAGTCTATTTATCTTAGATTAGCATAGCTGTTCAAAAATAGTTTCTTACTTTACCTGGTGATTTTGTAGCACTATATATTTATATGTAATTGCCATGGATGCATGCTGTACCTAGCCATACTAAAATGTATTGTTTCTGTGACACAATGTTGCAAATTCAAAGCTCATCAACTAAAAAGTCTAATAAGAACATTTTTATAATAATTGAATTCTTTTTTAACTAAACATTTATTATACGATGAACCGATGTGTAGATTGATTTAGCATCTTCAAACGGAACCATTTGTATCCCACATAACTGTATTACACAACTAGTTGGTGTAAAAGCTTGGATTCAAATCCACACTTGCCTACAAGTCTGTGCTCTTCCCTCCTAAGCACATTTGTTTCAGTCATTAAGGGTGATGGCTACATTTGTTTCTTTTTGTCAACCTTTGTTCCCTTAAAACTTCAGAATTGATAGTGGCATCATGGACAGTTTGAGTTAGCCAGAAAGATAATTTGTGTTTTTTTCCTCGAACTCCCCAGTTGTCTTCATTCAGAGAGCAGAAAGGGTAATGTGTTATGTTGACTCATCTGAAGAGAAATGGATTCTGACTAAAATTTCTGTGCACAACAAACACAGAAATATCGAGAATAAACTCTGACTGGCCTAAACTAATTTCTTGGAAAGTGTTCTAAATGTTTAAAAAAAAAATTGAGAAATGTAGGATGTTCGCCAGCTTGGCATTGTTTATGCAAAAAACCCTGCCAAAAGTGTGGCCCCCTTTGCCAGCGTCAATACTCCACAGTGTAAACATGGTCTTACCCAAGGGACCTTATGTAGCTAGAAATTCATCTTAATTAGCCACTCCTTGTCCAGAGAAATTCTACAGAAGAAATCTGTCTTTTCATAATCTGTTCACTTCATTCTCTGGTAAAAATGACTGTGTTATTGTGTAACACAGGAGTACAGCCTTTAGAGGACATGCTTGAAACAGTACTCAGGGCTCTGCTGAGGTGGGAGGGGTGTACAAAAATCAAGTAGGCTCTTGTTATCTTGCTCATGTGTTGTCCAAAAGTAGATGTGATCAAAAGTACTGGTAGGCTTTTTACTTCAGTTATCCAATCTACATTTCAGTATTGCTGACAAGAATGGGACCATACTAAAGAGAGGCATCCTTAATGAGTCTAAGCAAAAGGAAGCCTTCACCACAGGGCTATCTGATGTGAAGGGCTCTTTTTCACAAGGACCAGCATGAATGAGACAACACTATACTACACATTGTAGCAAGACCCATCATGATATGATCATAACAAATCAAGATGCTATTGTGCCATGTTTTAGCGATAATATTTTCTCAGTACTACCAGCTATCAGTAGAATATTGAGTCTCTCCCTCCCTCCCCACCCCACACTTTGGGACACGGGCTAGGTTTATCTGACTTGCCACTAAGTTGCTACTAGGAGGGACATGCCACACACTTCAGTATCAAAATCCTTAAGACATTTGTGACTCACTAGACAAGAGTTTCTCTTGCTAACTCTGTTAGAAACGATGCTCTGGGTGCAAGTATCTTCTTAAAGCCAGCTCTCGTTTCTCTCTGGCTTAGTCTCTTGTCCTTATATGAAGTAGAGAAAGTGATTGTGTTTGTGGCTGACTAGATAAGAATAACACGATGAGTAAGATCAGGTATCTATTGACATCCAGAGATCAAGTTCCAACTCTTCTAGTCTGTTTTTTCTAGTGTAAGAGATCAGGGAAAGTGGAAATTTTGCACGGAAGGTCATGACACTGTCAGTACAAGACCGCTTAGTGGATGAATGAAAAGGTGAGGACCCAGAGGGATCATAGGAGGGAAATTAAAGAAAAAAACCCACTTGTTTAAACAGAAGGAATGCAGCCCATATTGTTCATTTCTCCAGAGGAATCATAGGAGGGAAATTAAAGAAAAAACCCACTTGTTTAAACAGAAGGAATGCAGCCCATATTGTTCATTTCTCTATCTTTATCTCTTGCAGAATCAAGAACTCTTTGCCCCTTTGGTCTATTTCTATAACTTCTCAAATTGATCATTTTTTTTTCCTTTTCAACTTTGTATCTTGTTCAGAGTCTTTTTCCAACATTAAGATGATAAAAGCTGCAGACTTTGCCAAAGAGTGACTCATAAATCTCATTAGCACTAAAAATTTTAAAACCTCATGAAATTTGGACAAAACACAAAACTGTTGCAGGATGCTTGAGGTCATAAGAAAAAGGAAGATAATGGCCTAAAAATGATAGCCCAGTAACAGAAACTAGAGTAGGAGGCCCCACTCACTCACTGCGTTTATGTACTAAGGAACCAATGGCTGAACTCTGTTAGAGCAACATTTAGTTTAAGTGCATTTAAAGTGAGAAGCTGCATCTTTTCAAAGGAGCTTCTGAAAAGCATCCAAGGGACTCAGAAGCATGTGTTCTATTTGAATCTTGACTCTGAGATAGGATAATGGGCAAGGATGGGTTGGATCTTTCAAAAAATAATATTGGCAACTAGTAGACCATGGTGGCTGTTGTGCAGGAGTGATGTGAACATGTTCGGGGGTGGAGAGAGAGAGAGAGAGAGAGAGAGAGAGAGAGAGAGAGAGAGAGAGAGAGAGAGAGAGAGAGAGACAGAGAGACAGAGAGACAGAGAGAGAGACAGACAGAGACAGACAGAGACAGAGACAGACAGAGACAGACAGAGACAGAGACAGAGAGACTTGACTTGTCAAATTGTACTATTATGACTTTTTACTTTGGCTATTTTCTCAGTCTTTGATTTCTGACTCAGAAGGTGGCTTGTGACTTAGAAGTCACAATAAAGCAAAGGGTCAGTGGACAGAGCAGTTAGATGGCAGCTGAGTTGGGGCCCCCAGGAAAGCCAACAAGATAGCTTTGGAAGAAATCTAAGGAACTGAACACATTTGCCATTTATCTTCTCCTCTCCTTATAAAACAGCAAATGATAAGATGTATTCTATGTTTACCTTCATGCACTGTGTGAAGTCATTTACACATGCAGTCACACCTAACCAAGCATCAGCTTTATGAGATAGCTGACATTTTACACTTGCAGATAAGAAGCTTGCATTCAGGGAGGTTTGACAAGTCTGCCTAAATTATACAGCTAGGAAATGGTGAGTTGAGGATGGTTGATTTACAGTCACAGTGTGACACCATACCTTATAATGACTCCTTTTGCTTTATCACCGTCTGTGTTGCTGTTCTTTATAAATTACCACATTGTTTCCTAAGTTGTTGTTCTCCTCCTTCATCATCATCACCACCACCACCACCATCATCATCATCACCACCACCACCACCACCATCATCATCATCACCATCACCACCACCATCACCACCACCATCACCATCACCACCACCATCACCACCACCACCACCATCACCACCACCACCACCACCATCACCATCACCACCACCACCACCACCATCACCATCACCATCACCACCACCATCACCACCACCACCACCACCACCACCATCATCATCATCACCATCACCACCACCATCACCACCACCATCACCATCACCACCACCATCACCACCACCACCACCACCATCACCATCACCATCACCACCACCATCACCACCACCACCACCACCATCACCATCACCACCACCACCACCACCATCACCATCACCATCACCACCACCATCACCACCACCACCACCATCACCACCATCACCATCACCATCACCACCACCACCATCACCACCATCACCACCACCATCACCATCACCATCACCACCACCATCACCATCACCACCACCATCACCACCACCATCACCATCACCACCACCATCACCATCACCACCACCATCACCACCACTACCACCACCACCATCATCATCATCACCACCATCACCACCATCATCATAATGTATACTACAAATTTTGGAGATTATATTCCACTTGGGAACTTAACCAACTTACTCAAATATTATTGCACTTTAAATCCATGTGTCTCACTCAGCATGGTGGCATATGGCTTTAATCCTACCGCTTGGAAAGCAGATTGTGACTATGAAGTCATCCTGGTCTACCTAGCGAGTTGCCTAGTGAGGACAGCCAGGGTTATAGAGAGACTGTATCTCAAAAATGCAAAACAAAGTAAGCAAAGAAATTAATTCAGGTGTCCCTTTTCTCAGGGTGTGGGTGCATCAACTATAAATTCTTTCCCGTAATCCACAGTGCTTATGAGTAAAGAAGCCAAGTCATTCAGTAGCCGACAAGAGAGTTGACTTGCACTAAATATGATGAGTTGTGACTGGCAGCGAGGGAAGAGACACTAAAGATCCTAAAGAGTGGTTTAAATGGTCAGTTTTGCTTCTTATTAGCATGCATATGTGCCGTTCCAGTTCTAGCAAAGCTGTAGACAGAACTAGCTATCATGCGCTGTCCCTGTAACGCAATCACCTGGATTTACACACCAAGTGAAACAGCTGTGCCGTTGCTGAGCACCAAAGGAAGTTGTCCTGCTGCAGAAACGAAAGAGCGAACCCAGTCAGAGCTCTGAGCAGCGAGTGCCTGGTGGACAGGCTTCTTTGCTATTAGCCTTGATGTAAGGCTCAGTCTCTCACCATACACTGTGCAGGGACAATTTGCTTATTCCTACAAAGCCCCTGAAGTGCAAGAGCACAGTCTGTTGGGGCAGGCCTAGAAATGGTGCACATCATGCCCGTTACATTGCACACACAGGACAGCTGGTGGGCAGTGTAGTGAGCTGTGCTCCGGGAAGAGACAGGTGCTGGGTTTAGAAATTAGCTAGAAGCCCATGTCATGGTTATTCTTCTAAACATTCTAGATACACGGGAGTTGAAGAAAGAAACACAAACCCTGTAAGTCCCAGGGACAGATTGAGGAAGCTTCAAGTAGGCTAATAAATGGCCAAAATCTATGAGTACATTTCTTTCTATATCAACTTTTGTTCATGTAGAAGAATTAATGTCCACACATTTTTCTCACACCACGAGAAAAACATGACATCCAATTTTGCAGCAAAAGCGTTTTAATTTCCACTAAGTTTATATATGTGGAATAAAGCTGTTGGGTTTTTTTTTTAAATCCATGTAAATCTGGTTTTCTTTCTTTACTCAAAATTTTAATATTATTTCTTGATTCAAAGAGCTGTGAATGGAAATAAATTGGAGGTTAAAACACCTATACAATGTTCTGGAGGCACGTGAGTCCAAGGCCAAGGCCAAATCTACTGAATTATAGATGTATTCAATGAAATGAAAACATTAATTTGGTTTCTGTACTTCTAAGCATTTGCTTACTATTCATCTCATATGAGAATTCGCTTTTACACCAAGGTTAAAGCTTTGTTTGCGGTTCGTGTAGAGTGTATTGGCTGCAGACGCCAAAGCGGATACAGAAACAGAGGACGGAGGGCAGCGTGAGTCCCCATACAGCTTTCTTGCAGGGCTAGGGCCGCCATCATTGTGCTCCCCTGCCCTCTCAGTCAAGGTTGTTCCCAGTGTTGTGTGCTCCGTCCCCATCTCCTCTGCCAGGAGCACACTCTTGCAGGCTAACTCTTCCTTCTGCCTGAGCCACTGAGGCAAACCTCCTAACAACTCAGAGAAGCCTTTCCTGACCCATTTGCTGGGCCAGTACTTTTTCAATAACTGGTTGTTTCAGGGTAGCAGTTTAGCGCAACTGCAAGTAAACGAAGCTGTTCCTCAGCCTAGGACAGGGAAGGAAGCACCCTGAGAAAGCCTGTGTACGCTGAGACAGATGTAAGTCAAAAATGCTCTTTGTACACTGATCTAGCAAACATCCCAGCTTGGTGGCACATCTCTGGAGTGCGGGTTGTTTGCACTCCTGAGCTGGGTGACCCGAAACTGTGGCTGGCTGCTGCTCCCGGCATCGTGGCAGAGACCGGCTTATTGTGCCTCGCAGGAGGATCAAAATGGAAAGTCCTCTCCGTCCTCCACGGAGTGCTCCATTCATAAGGTTGAAATATCATAACTTGAGTCATCACAAGTTGGAGACTCTCTCTCATCACTTAAGAACTTTGTTGTTCAAAATTTGTTTCCCTCATGAAATTAGGAGCTCTGTGAGAGGCGGTCCGATTTATCCCCGGTTCATTATTTTAAGTCCCGAGTTCGGTGTTTGGGTAAAACGATCCTCATTATATGTTAACCCAGTCAATAAGTGGCCGATGTTCTTGTCCATGATGGTGTGACAGGCAGAGGAAGTGGGAGACGGAGTGCACCAGTGAGAACCAGCTACTCCAGGGTGAGCGCTTTAACCTTAAAACTCTTAGAAGGCTGTGCTAGGCTCCCTTTTCTGGATTTCTGCTGCCTTTTACCAAGTAGTAGGGCAGAAGAAGCAGACCTTCACAAACAGGCCTGTGTGTTCTCATGCCAAGCCCCTCTCTAATCAGGCTTAGTGAGGGCTCCCACCTACCTAGAAGGGTTCCAAATACCACACTGGAGTCTGCGAGGGGAAACATGAGGATTTGAAGGTATTGCCTTCAGCTAACCACACGACAGAGACACAAGAAACATGGTAACCGTGCTTTTTTGCACCGGCACTAGTTGTTAGAGTCGGAACAAGTCTAGAACCGGAAATCGTATCAAGGTGTATGATCTGAAGATAAAAGGGGTGGGGCTTGGAATTCAGAATCATCCCTGTAGATTCCTGTTCTATTTTTCCTAGTATGCCTTCTACAGACATCAAGAGAAGAGCTGTAGGATTGGGTGTCAGGGTGGTCCAGACCTGAGGGAAAGCTCGGCACACTGGCTTTTCTTTCTCAGATCTGCTCAACCACGGCGGAGGGGACTTTTGGAACCAAGAGAAGTAGAACATTTACCATTTGTTTGCTTTCCTTCCTCACTGGAGGGCTTACTGAGGATTTTCTCAAGGCTGCAGCACAGAGGGGTTGCCTCAGGTCATCGTGAGAGATGAAGACATCCCTTAGAGTGAGACTAAATAAAGCTGTAAAGTCAGCGGGGTTGCATTTTTTCACAGGAATCCCTGAATATATTTAGGTCACCCAGGGCCACTAGCCCAGTCTGCTCTGTGTGAGGTAGGGTCTCCTACAGTTGGAATAGAGAACAAAAGACTCCAAGAGACGTGTCCTTCCTCTGATCCGCCCGTGGGTGGGTAGCTGCGCTTCTGTTCTGAGTTTCCACTTTAAACCTCACAGGTGAGCTTTCATGAAACAACATATTTGACTGTTGCTTGCTTAACTATTTCTAGAGTAGCAGGTAAATTAATTGAACATCTTTAATTTTCATACAGTATATTTTGATCATATTCTTACACCTCTCAACTCCTCTGAGATGCTCCTTCATCCATAGTCATATGACTTTATTTAATTTCTCTCTCAAAACAAAACAAAGCAAAAGAAAACACCAATCCAAAGCAAACAACAACAACAAAAGCACACACACACACACACACACACACACACACACACAAACATGAACTTAGCTTTGCGTTGGACAACTACTCCTGAAATTGGTACCTGCCCTAGAGTGTGGCCGATATATCCAATGACACACTGCATTGGAAAAAAAACTAGCTTTTCCCTTCCCTATAGGTATCAACTGCAAACAGTTTCTTGGTTAAGGGTGGAACTTTCTGGCTACTTCCATTTCTCCACTCTGGGATTTTTGTCTGACTTGACCTTATGTAGGTCTTTTGCATGTCACAATCTATGTGGGTTCCTACGTGTATCAGCCCTGTTGTGTCTGGAAGATGCTCTTTGGTTCCCTGGAGGCATCGATCACCTCTGACTCTAAAAAGTCTTTCCACCTTCTCATCTGCATCTATCTATCCCTGAGCCTTGAGGGGATGGTCTTGATAAAGGCATCATCCCATGCATGGCTGAGGGCCCTGAGGTCTCGCACTTCCTGCACGTCGTCCTTCTGTGGGTCTCTGTGTTAGCTATCATCAGCTGAAATAAGAAGCTTCTCACGTAGGAGTCGAGCGATGCATCGATCAATGGGTAGAGCAGTATGTCCTTAGGAGTCATTTTATTGTTACATCCTTTTAGAGAATTTCCCCCTATCTAATCTCAGGTCCTTGCCCACTTTAGCAGCGTCAAGTGGGGGCTCTATGTCACCCCCTAACACTCGTGCCCATGTTGCACTGGTATATCTTGCACGCAGGTCACTGCCGTAGCTCACAGAGTTTGTAGCTGTTAGACACGGAGGCTCACTTGTCTCCTTTGGCAGTGAGCACCTCTCCCAGCACTGCAGATGCTGGCCCAGTAGAGGTGAAGCTTCTAGCTCAGCACCACTCAATTTCCTCATGATACAAATACGTGGTATCTTCAGTGATAGGGTCTTGGTGGAGGATAACCAACACCGTTAGCAACAGCCACAGTGTTAGGGGTTCTTTACAGGATGCCTTTAGGTGTAACCCATTCCTGGTACCCAAAAAGGTGTCGCTCATTCCTGGTGCTGAGATCTTTTTACTTGGTAGCATGTGATGTCTAGATGGGGAGTGGTCTCCATTATTACAATTATTGTATAATAATTCCATTTAAATTCCTCTTATATATGTGTATGTTTTAGGAAGCTTGTACAGTAGGATGTTTCCATATGGCCTTTAGTGTTGGGTGCCCCATAGTTCCTCCTTTATCCTCCCTCTCATCCCCTTCATTACTGAATCCTCTAAGTTCACCCTATATTCTTTTATAATGCTGTATTCTACATTCTATTTAATTCCACAGCTTCGGTGCTAAGTTCCGAAAGGTTTGAAATAAACTTTCTGATGAGAAACAGCTATAGAGACACCCCAGCCAGGGGAAACCCCCCACTTAGTCTTTCACCTGGGACCCTCATTTGTGTCACAGGCCCTTGCTTGTGACGTCCAGGAGTGTGTAAAATTCTTCTGTGCAGTTCACTTCATTACGGTATTCCTCACCGTTGCTTTTCACATAGTTTCGTCTAAGTATGACAGACTTCCAATTCCAGAAGTAAATTATGAAATGTTCTAAAATCCTGAAATTTTTGACTGCTGACATAATGCTATCTGTGAAGACGTTCACGTTATTAAAAATATTAAAAGCAAAAGAAAGTTATATTCAGGCTATATGTTTACTATACATGTGTATGCATGACATATAAATAATGTTTTGCTTAGATTTGGGTCTCTGGCCTGATGAGTATATTCTAATTATATACACTATATATTTGCCAATACTTTGCAGTCTAAAGAAATTATTGTGTGTTGTATTATGTGCCAACTCTATATATGCCAATATTCTAAAGTCCAAAGAAAGTGTGATGTCTGTAACACTTCTGATCCTAGGAATTTCAGGTGAGTGGTGGTCAGCCCAGATGTGCTTTCTCTTAAACCATCTAGGCTGCACTAGAGTGTTTTGTTGTTGTTAATCAACTGAGTAGCAGATCTAGAGGCTCCGTCCTAACTGTGATGAGGTATCTGAGTCCGTCCCCGCATACCTAGAGTCATCTTCTCCCTGCCTATGCATTTATCTTTTGTCTTTGAAGAAATCAGCAAGCGTCTGTATGAGCAGGATGCTGACAATGACAATGTCCTGCCACATAACGGGCAAAGCATCAGCAGAGGAGAGATCTGAGAGGATTGAGCACATCAGCTTCCAGTTCAGTTCTCTTGGCCTTCACTATATTGGTGATAGAATGTGGTAGCCATGGTGATAGAACTTGCTAGCCTGCATATATTACATGGTGATAGAATGTGCTAACCTGTGTATATCACATGGTGATAGAATGTGGTAATCTGCATACATTACATGGTGATAGAACATGGTAACCTGTGTACAGTACACGGTGATAAAATGAGGCAACCTGTGTATATTACATGGTGATAGAACATGGCAACCTGTGTATATTACATGGTGATAGAATGTGGTAACCTATGTATATTACATGGTGATAGAATGTGCTAACCTGTGTATATTACACGGAGCTAGAACATGGCAACCTGTGTATATTACATGGTGATAGAATGTGCTAACCTGTGTATATTACACGGAGATAGAACATGGCAACCTGTGTATATTACATGGTGATAGAATGTGCTAACCTGGATATATTACATGCAACATGATTAGAAATAATAAAAAGTGCAAATGGAATGTTCTCAAATGTAAGACATTATTTCACAGAGTCTTTTTTTTTCTCTTTATCCCTAGTTTTAGACCCTACCACAGATTCTGTACAGAAGCTATTGACCAACCTTTACATTTCTGCTCTGCTTCTTGAGGTCAAATCTTTAGCTGAGTGTCATTCAACTAAAGGATATATTAGTTTACTTTTTAAAAACTAGCTTTTCCTGTAGCAAGTTTGAACTCTGTTGTTAACTTTCAAGGAGAGGCAAATATAATTGTTAGATGGAAATTTCCCCTTAAAAATAGGCTTCTATGACAAACACAAGTATTGCATATTTTAAAGCATTCTAAATAAAAAGCATTATTTCTCAAAAAAAAGAGGCTTATCCAACAAGGTGTGGTGGTGCTTGCTTGTAATCCCAGCACTCAGGGAGACAGATGCAGACAGATCACTGTGAGTTCAAGGTCAGCCTGGTCTACAAAGCGAGCCCAGGACAGCCAAGGCTACATAGAGAAACCCTGTCTCAAAACAAAACAAAACAAAAAGCAAAAAGCAAAACAAATCAAAGCTACACCCCCCCCCAAAGTGTGGAAAAGAGGCTTTTCATTTTTGCTTTCCAGTCCTTAAGTGCGGTCTGGAGGGTTCTTGCATATTTTAAGGACAAATGCTACAACCAAGAATCATGGAACAAAGACTTGAAAGGACCCTGAGTTCCCTGGGACTCTGTGGAGCCACCCCATCAGCTCCTGAATGCTTACCTTTGTAATCCTTTTTGTAACGAAGAAATAAAAGACATGTGTTTTATTTGAGCATTGTTTTGGGGGGGGGGTTCTCTTACATGCAGCTAAAATTAATCTCAATTTATACAACCATCTGTAGTCTTGTCAATACCACTGGTCCAGAAATGCATGGCCTAGTGCAAGCAATTTCTGTAGCTTTAGGTATAAAATGATGAGAGTGATATAGTAATGTGATGACTTGGATTTCAAGAGCTAAAGAAAAATACCACAACTCAAAGAAAGACACAAGTGTATTTTTCCTTGTCTCTCCCATCAAGTGCGAATTGTGGTCACTATCTGAGAAAAAAATTTCCACTCTGATCTAGAGCATACAGCTTCACATCCTTTACTTCCAACCACGAGCTTGCTATTTCCTGCTACATATAAAATAAGGTTGTTTGGAAGCTCTATTCAGCCAACACTAGAGCACTCTGCAAACCAAGCCTGGTTCCTGAGATTAGATAGAGAAATAAATTATGGTCTGAGTGAATAGATGGTGGGACCTAAAAATGATGTTTGTTCAAATGAAATATTAATTCAGGAGACAAAACTCTCAAGGTGGTTTTATTGTAACTATGTCATCTCTGCCCTCATGCTTTCCAATGAGATACAAAAACAAAACTAAACTAAACTAAACTAAAGGTTTGTTTTCAGCAGTGGTTGTTTGAATACAAGTCATGAGGATGGAAGAGAGGGAAGGGCAGGGGCTGTGCTTCCCTTGGAAACCAGGGAATAAAGAGGCACACTGTTCTTTAGTGCACTCTGCTGCTTCCCCACGCAGGGCCCCACTTTCCCTTTCTAGTTATACGAAGTCAAAATTGAAACTATTTCACAGACGAGTGTGTAGAGAGTTGATGCGGCATAGGAAACGCTCAATAACCCCTTTATGTAAAATATTAACAGTCATAGAATGTATTAATTCCATGAATCCAGTTGTCTACAAATGGTGGTGTGGTGGTGGTGGTGGTGGTGGTATGTGTGTGTGTGTGTGTGTGTGTGTGTGTGTGTGTGTGTGTGTGTGTCTGTGTGTGAGTGTGTATGTCTGTATGAGCCACAATCCAAGATGACAGAGCTACCCAGTAACACTTTATTGGTGTTCCTCCAAACTATGTATAAATATTAGCTCGTTTAATCCTTACAATTTTTTAAGGTCCTATTATAACAATGATTTTTAAATAGAGATTAACACTAGGCATGGTGGCACGTGCCTATAATCCCAGCACTCAGGGAGACAGAGGCAGGCAGATCGCTGTGAGTTCGAGACCCGCCTGGTCTACAAAGAAAACAGAAAGTAAAAGAAATAAACATTAACTAATACGCTGACAGCCACTCACCTACTAAGAGGTAAATCATGAATGGTGTGATTAGTCTGTGTCCCATGATTCTAACCACTGCACACGCTGCTTCTCTCTGGTAGTGTATATGCAATAAGAAAAGCAGCACAAGGTCTCTCGTTCCTTCTCAACCACGTAGGTGTGAGTATCTGATCGCAACTGTCCTCCGAAGGGAATGCTAGTTTCCCGCCGCGGAGCACTCACCCCAAACCTTTACTGAACGAAAGCAGGGGTGAGTCGTACACTTAGAATATGTCATCTTCACATTAATATTCCTCTTAGTCTTTCTTCCACCTTAAGCTCATCTTCTCAGAAAGCATGAAAATAAGTATCGTTATTCTGGAAATATTACATCCACTCCAAATGTCATTGCACAGCCATGCCAAGTAGATTCATCTGTTCCTTGTGTGTGTTCGCCACACATTACACACTTAAATCTCACGGGAATTGTCATTTTCTCTAGAGCAAAAAAAAAAAAAAAATCACTTCCAGTGCTTTCAATTGATTGTTTTTTATTTCTTATTTGTTATTCTTTATGAATTATTAGAACTTTCACTCGATCTAGGTTCTCTGCATATGCAATATGGTTGTGTAGCTTGGTGTTCTTGTGAGAGTGGAGGGTGATTCTGACTCTGCCTGCTCTTGGGACCCTCGTACTCCTCTGGGTTTGCCTCAAGCAGCCTAGTCTTCTTTTTTTTTTTTAATATTTCTTTTTAAAATTAATTTATTCATATTACATCTCGATTGTTAGCCCTTCCCCTGTTTCCTCCCATTCTTCCCTCCCTCCCACTTCCTCCTTCTCCCCTCCCCTATGTCTGTGATTGAGGGAGACCTCCTCCCCCTATATAACTGAGAGCCTGCTCTTTTCTGAAGGGAAACAGAGGAGGCATGGCTCAGGGAGAAAGGAGGTGGGGGGAAGGGAGCTGGGAGGAGTGCAGGGAGGGGAAGACTGTTGTCAGGATGCAGTGTAAGAGAGAAGAATAAAAACAATACAGTACAAAACAAAACCAAAGGCTTCTACCTTCTTCCTAAGTAGAAGAAGTAACACAGTTTTGCTTATTTTATATGGGAATAGCAATCAGATAAGTCTGACAAGCCACTCGCTGGAAGCCTGACTTGAGAATCAGGCACTAAACACACTTTGTAAACATGCTACTTATGAAGGAACAAAATGCCCCCCGAACATTGTATTTTAATCTCTCTATTGCTTTCTAGGGTGTTAGAATCATGGGCCTTCTGTAAAGTAGAATCTGTTCATATTTTTATTTTCATGCATCTTGAAAGTTTGAGTTCTCTAAGTTCACACAGTTTATTGGCAGAGTAGGGGCCTCGGAGCCCTAGGTTTTCTGATTTTGTAGCTACTTTAATTAATGTACTTTTACTTCCAGGTAGCCTGAGGCAGATAGAGAAGGCTCTATACATATATAGATATGTAAATATATAAATATAACTTTTAAATATACAAGTTATATCAAGAGTGACCCAAGAGACAGAAAAATGTCATGCTTTCTGGCTTTGAGAATCTTATCATCAATGTTCAGCAGTTAGAATAAGCGTTTACTCTCATTTCCCCAAGAGCTGCTGTAGCATCTAATGCTTGCATCCCTTCTAACATGTACACCCATCCTCCTCTGGGCCTGTAGAGGGTGAAATGGCAGTGGTCTAGTTCCAGGGCAGCCGTCAAGCAGCCCGGAGTCCAGAAAAGCAGTTATTCTTTCACAGGCTGTTTTCTTTTCTTTAGGATGGTGACAGATGGCAACGGCCTTGGCTCAGTTGCTGGATTATTTCTACACTGCCTGATAATGACACGATTCTCCGTTCATCTTAAACTCAACAGACTCTGTCATTATTTAATGTCAGGCCAAGGCTTTACTTAGGGCACGGCCAAAGAGATGACAGCCAATCCATCTTAGATGTGAGAGCAGTTTTAAAGCTGTGAGCCCCATGCCAACAAAGCGCTACACGAACTCTACCTCCTGGACTTCGCTGAGTTCCTGACTGGAGTTCCATGTGGCTTGCAAGCAGGGCAGGAGGCTGCAGGGTGGGCAGCCACCCTGACTGTACTCCGAGAGGCAGTGGGAAACTTCTCAAAAGGCCGTTCAAACAGTATCAGAGAGAAGTGTCCTGGCCTGGGCGTGGTCACTGTCATCAAGCTGCATTCTTAACCGCCTTGGCCTGTGCTCTTCCCACAGTCTTTGAATTCTATCTTGTTTCAGCTACCACAGACTCAGGGGTTAGGGTCAGGTGATGGCTACTCTTGGCTGTCAACTTGACTACATCTGAAATTAGCTAAAATCTCCAGATGGGGGTGCATCTGTGAGGGGCTTTTTTACTTAATCTGAAGTGGAAAGATCCACTTTTAATCTGGATCTTTGGGGCGGGAAGGCACATCTTTAGTTCAGATCTGCATAGAGGTCCTTATAAGGACAAGGAAGAAGGAAGCTGTCTCTCTCTTTGCCTGCTTGCTCTCACCCTTGCTGGTGAATCCGTTCCTTCCCTGGCATTGGAGTCTATTCGTCAGGGTTCTGGTGTATACTGAAGACCAGCTGAGACATCAGCTTCACGGACCAAACAACTACTGGATGCTTGGACTTTCCATTCATAGGCAGCCATTGTTGGATTTGCTAGACCACTGTCCTGAAAGTCATTCTAACATATATCCAGATGGGAGGAAGAGAGAGAGAGAGAGAGAGAGAGAGAGAGAGAGAGAGAGAGAGAGAGAGAAAGAGAGACAGACAGACAGACACAGAAAAAGCAATTCAGAGAGAGAGGGAGAGAGAGAGAGAGAGAGAGAGAGAGAGAGAGAGAGAGAGAGAGAGAGAGAGAGAGAGAGAGAGAGAGAGAGAGAGAGATTCAGAGAGGCACACACAGAGAGACACAGAGATATTGATTCTATATGCTCTGTTACTCTAGAGAGCCTTGACTAATACAGGAGGCAAGATTAGCCTCCTAACCAAGCCATCTCTGACTAGTTTCCAGTGTGGCTTTTTTAAAAAAATTGGTTGGTTTACTTTTAAGTATATCAGAATGTCTCTTCTGATCCACAGTGCTCCTAGAATGACTATGTCCAGGAGTGCAGGCTAGAGACCCAGGATCCCATCCACCATGCCCCAAATAAGCAAACACAGGGGAAAAGAGCTTAGTACATGTTTGTCTGTAACTTGCATTCTCCCAGATTTGCAATCAACTCCAGTGTTTTATTTTGTTTGTTTTCAACACATTCTCTGTAGTTTCAGCCACTGTCTACTAAAGATCACTTCAAGGTTGCCAAATACAAATAGCCAAAACACTATGAATGTAACATTAATATAATTCCTGGTTGTTTCATGGTTCTTCTTGCTGTATGTAGTTTATTTTATATATTTTCAATAATATAAATATATATGTAAAAATAAAAAATATTATATAAAAAATCACTTCAAAATGCAATGTTATATGCTTCCACTAATTTACCTGAGCCCCATATATTGTGAATTTGTCTAAGCAGCATGTTTGGGGGGATGTACAAAAAGAAATCAAATGTTGAAAAAAGTATCTTTGCACAGAACCAGGTATGTGTAAACCCAGAGCATATTAAATTGGCTGAGTATTATGTCTTCAGTCTTCCAGCTTTCCCCAATGCTCAGAAATTCTGAGGTAAAACTACAACTTATAGCTGACTTTGAAAAAGAGTCCTCGTTGAATTTTAGGGTTTTGCCATACCTTCTTTTCCTAAACACGTTGTATTTACACAGACATCTGAGGTCATGCTGAGAATAGTGACAACTGCTGGAGAGAGGGAGGGGGAAGTAACACGGTTAGAAATAGAAATAAAGCATCTGCATGTCATAGGCTCAGAGTGGAACCTGCTGGAATGAAATGTCAATAAATATAGGCACATTGCACCTCTCAAAAAAAACCAACTAGGAATTCTCATCCCTGTACACCTGCTCAGGTTTCATAATGTCTGCCACACTTCTAAGCAGCGCACCTGTGCTCAGAGTGTGTCATCTTGTAGACAGGTTGTCACTAAGTCTGGTTAGCATGAAGCCAGGCATGACACTAATTTCGGAGTGAGATCTGAACTGTCCTTTCAAAATGCCGTGCTGCGTTTGCCATTGTTTCTCGAGTCAGGAGCCTGGGAATAAATAGATGTGAAGCATTTAAACAACACGGCCACACGTTACATTTGTTACACCTACAACCTTGCTGGGGCTGTGCCATATGCCTGGGTCAATGTAGCAAGGTCCATTCCGCTGCGTGTTGTGGTAGCAGGAAAGATTAGGCAAGTTCTTCTCTATCTCCAGTCAGTGAAACAGTTCAGAGAAAGGCAAGGAGCTCCCACGTTGCTTATTGACCTTAGTTAAGCATTTCATACCAACGTGTTTGGCAGCATTTGGGGCTATTGTGTAAGTGGGGTTACCCAGAAGTGATTGCCAACATTCTGAGAATATTTCATGACCAAGGATTTAGCCAATTCAGCGTGAGTGACATTGCCCCTAGCACATTCTTTTCAATAAAAAGATTTCATCTCTGAAATAGACCTTGCATAATTATCCCTTTTGTAAATGCTGTCTTGCTTGACAATCCACACAGTGTGTGTGTGTCAATACAAAGGCCCGTTTCTCGCCCTCAAGTCATTTCTCCCCTTTCCAGAGACTGACACCCTTGAGAGAAGGGTTAAGAATGTGGGCTAACGACGGGGCATTCCTTGCTCACAAAGGGGAAGCTGTACAACCAACTACCTGTGGTTCCAGAAAGCCATCACAGGTTGAATAATAAGTATCTAGTATCCAACTCATTTGGGAAAACCCCCAAACTAGCCAAGAATCCTTGGCAAGAGCACATGGCTGAGTGCCTGAGTCTTGGCTGCCTGGCAGCTAGAGGACATTTGATTCTTTTACAGAGGCGATTATTAAGAAGCCAATCATCAGATGTGTCTTCAGGAAAGCAGACACTTTACATCTATTTACTTTCAGTTGCCTAGTTGGGAGGGGTGCAGTGGTGCACACGCAGAGGTTAGAGGGCAGCTTAACAGGATGCTGTTGGGTTTCTTGCTCTACAGTGAGAGTTTTGGTCTTTACACTAAGTGCCTTTAGCCTCTGAGCCATCTCACTGGCTCTCCTGGTTGTGCTTTATTGAGGTTCTTAGATGTATGAATTATAAATTTCAATGAATTTTTAAACTGCCATCCATCTTTACTTCAAGTACTCTTCTCTCTGTCTCTGTATCTCTCTGTGTATCTCTTTCGTTCTTTACTCTCTGTCTCTCTGTCTGTCCGCCCCGCCCTCATCCCCCGGCCCATCCCCTCTCTTACTGGCTAGCCTAGAACTCACTATGTAGACAAGACTGGTCTCAAACTCAGAGATCCCCAAGTGCTAGGATGAAAAGATTAAAACATATGCCACTCACAATGCCTATTTCTCCCTTACGTGATTCAGGCATTAAAGGCACAGTTCTTTTCTTTTCTTTTCTTTCTTTTCTTTTCTTTTTTTTTCTGATTCAGCTTGTCTTATTTATTGATGGTCTGATCACTTGAGTCTTTTTTCTCTGCGTCATTTTAATTTTTATTGCATCATCAGGTTCATTAGTCTTCTGCTCTCCACTCTCTAACCCTACTTAGTATACTTTCACCTAAGACTGAAATCTAAAAACATGTTTTAATGTTCAGGCTTTTATTTTGACATAGACTGTGCTTCTTTGAGCATGTTCATGCTTCTTCCGGTCTGTTGAACATTAAGGAGAGAGTCCTACAAAAATTTCTGTTGTTGACCACTAATTTCATCACCTCTGTTACCTCTGGGCTGGTCAGCCTACTCACTTCACAGACAGATTCTTTAAGGAAATGTGATATTTACTTTGGAACAACGGAGGAGCACTGGAAGGTAGACTATGCAGCTTATGGAAATAATGAGCATATTCAGAAAGGATGGGGCAAAGGGAAGCTTGTAGGACAAAGTGAGAAGGATTACATAAGCTGTTTTGAAACAGGATCCTTGGCCACATGATTAGTAGCAAGTTTGTTCAAGGATCAATAACAGGCATGACATGAGTCCAAGGTTAGGTAGGCAGTTATTGGATGGATGTCCTTGCAGAAGAGTGTGTGTGTGTGTGTGTGTGTGTGTGTGTGTGTGTGTGTGTACAGGTGCGTGTGCATGATGTTGTAATTTATAGCATTTTAAAATGACAATTTATTATTATGCAGATGTACATGATATACCTCTTTTCACAACCTCTCAGATACCTCTATTTTATATCTTTAACAAACATGATTCTGTTTTTACCCTGACAACTTTCGCCATTTACACTGAATCATCTCCTCCTCCACTGAGGGCTGCCTGCCTTTCGTGAAGCCTTGCTATGATGGATTGGACCCCAGGCCTTGCTAATCCACTGTAGCTGGAGGACGCTGTGTCTTCCTAACATTTCCCATTGCCTTTAGTGAGGGATGTAACTAGCTTTAAAAAATTTTTTTATTTACTTAATTTATTCAGATTACATCTCGATTGTTTTCTGCTCACTTGTATCCTCCCATTCCTCCCTCCCTCCTGCTTTCACCCTATTCCCCTCCCCTGTCTGTGACAGAAGGGGACATCCTCCTCCACCATATGGTCACAGCCTATCAAGTCTCATCCTGGTAGCCTGCTTATCCTTTCTCTGAGTGCCACCAGGCCTCCCCACCAAGGGGAAGTGGTCAAATATAGGGCACCAGAGTTCATGTCAGAGTCAGTCCCCACTCTCCACACAGCTGTGGAGAATGTCCTGTCCATTGGGTAGATCTGGATAGGGGTTAAATGTTTACTGCATGCATTGTCCTTGGTTGGTGCAGTAGTCTGAGCTGACACCCCTGGGTCCAGATCTGCCTGTCATGATGTTCTTCTTGTAGGTTTCTAGGACCCTCTGAATCCTTCTATTTCCCCATTCTCCCATACTTCTCTCACTTAAGAGTCCCACTAGGAAGTCCCCGCATCTATCCCAATCTCCAGGTGAGTGAAGACTTTCATGGGACATCCCTTTTGGTCTAGTGTCCTATTATAAGTGAGTATATACCATGTAAGTCTTTCTGAGTCTGGGTTAACTCACTCAGGATGATCATTTCTGGTTGCTGTTGGTTGGCCAGGTTTCTGCGCTATCCTCTCAGGCCAATTCAGCCTCTCCCGAGAGCATGGGAGGCCCTGCTGAGCTGTGGAGACTGGCTAGGCCGGATCAATTCTGCCCAAATGTGCAGGAACAATCAGTTCACTGGGGCAGGTAGCTAGGTTTCTGCCCAGTTTCATTCAGACCTGAAAGCTGTGGCTGGGTAATGTGTCCATAGCCACTTGGACCCCCCATGTGACTCCTGGGGCTTTCTGTGGACTGGCACAGGGCAGGTAGGGTGAGTCTGAGGTTATATCCACCTGTTTTCCTGAGATTCCCCCCAGCCCAGGAGCTCTGGTACTTCACCACCCAGAGTTCAGTCCCAGATACGGAGTTCGTGCTATAGAGCAAGGCTGCAGTTGGCAGGCGGGTTCAGGGCCAGACTCTGGGGACTGGGCATCTGTCCTCCATGGGCCGTTGGATAACTGGAGGCCAGACCCACCTGTGCTCTGTACCGTGTGGGACCCTCTCACTTAGAGTTTTCCAGGTCTTATAGTCTGTAGCTCCCAGTCAGATCCCTAGTCTCCTCCCTGTCCATCAGATATAGTGCGTGTTCGGCGCTACCATCTTGGACTCCTCTGGGATGTAACTATCTTGTTAGAGAAGAGTTTGGTCCTTTTAGGTTTTGTCTTTAAGCTTTTTGATAGAGGCAATCACCGCTCCCTACTGAGATGAGACCACTACTGGTTTTCCATCTGATACCCGGGGCATCATGGTTTCTATTTTGGCTGGAGAACTCACCCTGTTTCCAGCCCTTTGTAAATTACGTATACCATTAATTCTAATCCTTCCAGGTGTCCTTTCCCTAGCCTCTGGTAGTTTTCATATATGGATACTCTGTTTAAGGAAACGCAGAAGACTTTCTAGTTTCTCTCTCCTGGCCATCTGTTTCTCCTTAACTCTTAATTCTAGCTTCACAGACCACCCCAAACATCCAGGCCCATATTGTTAGATATGGGCTTTATCACAGCTCTCCCTTTAGACACTAGCTTGTGCCCTCTGCTAGTTACGGCTCCTTAGAGGACAGAACTGATTGAATTGATATATATTTAAAATGAAACTTATTAGATTGGCTTACATGGTATGGGCTGAGGCGGTCCAAGATAGCTGTCCACACTCTAGGCTGGCTAAGAACCGAGCAGCTGTTGAATCCACAATGCTGGAAGCCTACACAACCCTACTGTGGCCCTGAGGGGTTGGAGGACTCCTGGAGAGCTGATGGTGTTAGCCCATGCTGGGAGGCCAAAGAAGCTGAGTTCTAGTGATGCTGGCAAAGCATGCCAACAGTAGTGGCAGCAGCAGAGTAAATGCACTTACAGCATAGAGAAAAAGATGAGCAGTCGAAGCAGCACTGCATTGCCTTAGACTTCTTTATATTTGGGCCATTACTAGAAAGTACTGTCTACTTCAGAGAGTGGTCTTCTCCACTCAGTTGATTGTTCTTCAAAAAACTCTCATAGATTTACCCAGAGTCATGTTTCTAACTTGGTTCCAGACCCAGTCAAGTTATTGATCAAGGTTAGACATCGCAGGTTCACCCTTTGTCAGTATGATATCTAATCGTATCTCCTTATGTCACGCATAATTTTCTAATAATAAGGTCAATATACCTAACGTGATAAAACTATTCCATACACAACTGAAAATGCACAATTATTTCCCCCAAAACAAATCTCCAAGTCCCTTGTAGGGTCTTTAGTCTTTCAGTATCCCACAACTTAAATATGACCATACAGATTTACCATACTTACCTACTTATGGTATCTACATTATATGGATACCATATTATATTATGTTATGTTATGTTATATAGAAAAACATAGAGAAAAGAAATCTAAACTATCCATTTTTGTGCAAGTGTATGCAATCATATTTTAAACAAACTAGACAAAAACACTTAATGACAATTACAATCCTCCTTGCTGTAACAGGTCACGTTGCCTTTATTTGGATTCTTATACTCCTTACTTCGGATTCCCGCTGCCCTCGGTAAGCACTTCAGAAGGTCGTGGACCTTTGCCTGGAAGGGTGACTTTCACCTTGATTGCTGAAGAGCATGAGCTATTTATTGTCATGATGGATAAAGTGCTGTAGTTTCCCTTTAGCTTTAATCACAGGCTGTGGTAATAACAAGAGGTGCCATACAGGATCTCCTGTTTTCTAGACACATACTCTTCCTTGCTTCCATGTGGAGAAGCAGCCTAATTCCCTCCTGGGAGTCTGGACTTAACCACTCTTGCCCAAACTAACTCCTTTACCAGCCTATTGATTCATAGATATTGGAGGTCCACAGTGGCTAATGGGAAGTCTTAGCTTCCAGCTCAATAGAACGTTTATTTTGCAGGGTAAGTTTTGGGTCGAAGTTTTTGTGGGCAAGTTTGTGTTCCCCTTTTTCCGCTAGGAGTCGTGTCTAGTTAGAGGAGGGCCTCTTAAGTCTCCATGACCCCTGCTACTAGGAGTCTCAGCTAGAGTCGCCCTCATATCCTCCCAGAAGCCTGTCCTGTCGTAGGTCTACAGCTTGCTGCAGAGAAGCCCCACCCAACTTTTCTTTTGTCTGTGCAAGCCCACAGTCCTCCTGCCTGTGCTCTCGCGAGGTCTGAGATCAACCCGCATTTCTCTCTGTGCTCCCTCTTCTTACTCTACTCCTCCCTTTAGCCACCTCCACTGTCTACTCTATTTCCACTTCTAAGTGAGGCTAAAGCATCCTCCCTTGGGCCCTCCTTGTTACTTATCTTCTTTGGATCTGTGAATTGTAGTATGGTTATCCTGTACTTTATGACTAAAATCCACTTATAAGTGAGTACAAGATATGCAGGGACAAAAACCAAAGCAGAGACTGAGGAAATGTCCAACCAATGCCTGGCCCAACCTGAGACCTACCCCATGGGGCACAGTCAACATCTGATACTATTAATGATACTCTGCAGTGTTTGCAGATGGGAGCCTAGCATAGTTGTCCTCTGAGAGGCTCCACCCAGCAGCTGATGGGAACACATGCAGGGACCCAAAGCCAAACACTGAGTGGAGCACAGGGAGTTTTGTGGAAGAGTGGGGAGAAGGATAGAAAGACTCAGAGGGGACAAGAGATCCACAAGAAGGCCAACAGAGCCAACTAACCAGGCCTCAGGGATGCTTAAGGAAACTGAAGCGTCCATCAAGGGCCATGCATGGACTGGACCTAGGCCTCCTACACAGATGTGACCAATAGGCAGCTCAGTCCTCATATGGGTCCCCTACTAAGGGAAGTGGGTGCTAACTCTGACATGGACTCTGTTACCTACTTTTCTATCACTTCCCCCTGGAGCAGCTACCTCACTGGGCCACAGGGGAAGAGGATGTGCTCAGTCCTGATGTGGCTTGATGTGCTTGGGGAGGGTGGGTAGAGAATCTTCCTTTTCTATGAGGAGTAGAAGGGGGGGATAGAGGAAACAGGAAGGGAAGGGACAGAGGGTGGGACCAGGAGGAGAGGAGGGAGAGACTTATGACTGGGATCTAAAGGGAAATTTTAATTTTTAAAAATATGGGTAAAAATAAAGAAGAAAATTTATTTTGCCTCTGGCAAAAGCACTCTCTCTTCTGAAATAAAAATTTCTAAGCTATCAGAATATATAAATTTGAGGAAACAAACAACAAAAATGTTAGTGGGCTAATAAGGGTGGTGGTGGATTATACTATTCCCAACTTCCACCTCTTGGTACCTGGACCCACAAACCATGGCTATTGGAGAAGCAGTACCAGATATTGGATATAGACTCAAGACATATATCACCTTCTAGAGAGCCATGCCCCCACCACCCAGGTTACCACCACCTTAATGTCACTGGAACATCTGTTAACAAGGCCATTCCACCATTCTATTAAGCCAGCTGCTTCAGGGTAGGAGACAACATAATAAGACCGGCGAGTCTGATGAGCATGAGCCCATGGTTGCACGTCTTTACCTGTCGGGAGAGTGTCTACATCAGAAGCAATGCTGTGGGGTTGCACAACAGCTAGTATCTACACCAAGCACAAAAGCACTACCCCTTTCACCCTGGAAGTGGTCCAATATAGTCAACCTTCCTCTAAGTCACTAGCTGGTCACCCCAGTGAATGGTGCTATACTGGAAACTCCATGTTGCCCTCATGTGCTGGAAGTCTTGGCCCATGACTTCCATAGTCATAGTCAGGCCAGACCTGGTGATCTTTTCTTGGTCAGTGACGTAGGTAATTATATCTTTTATTTGCTTTTATTCTCAGGGGCCACTGCTTATCATGGCTTGATGTTCAATGTCTTTAGAGCTATCCGTTAAATAAAATTTGTCTATCTTAAGATATTTTAATCAGGAAAATAAGTCCATATCATTATTTATGTTGGTCAGAAACACAAGACTATAAATCTTTCTTTCTTTGGCTGTGGAGGATGCCTTTCTGGGACAATGGTGCGTCAGAAATCAGGTGCAAGGCTACATGGATCAAGTGAAGAAGCAGGTAGTAAGACGGTCCTGCCAGATAGGAAAAGGACTAGGGTGTGTTAGACGTTTTACTTTAGTCCCATAAGAAAAGTAATTTTGCTTAGACAATATGGTTCTGGGAATTGCTTCCATATAATGCACTGCGTTCTAAAAAAAAAAAAAAAGCTCTTAAACAAGAGTGTGATGTGTGATACTTAGACTGGATTTTAGGAAGAAGCAAAAGAGCAAAATTTAAAAAGAAAGAGCCAGCTTAAGGCAATTACAGAGAGTTTGATCTTGAGTTCTGTGAGTTACGGTCAAGACTGTCTTCCTCCAAGCCTCCCGCAGCTTCCTTCTGCCTCCCCATCTTCCAGAGAGCACAGTGCCTCAGACTGTCTCTGCACAGAGCCCTCGGTGTGGATGCCGTGCCTACATTAAAGCACGGAACACACACAGACGACCCTGCAAAGCAATTGCTCTTGGAGCAAGATGTTGAATGATGCACAAGACATCTATGAAATACAATAGTTGCTCTTTTAACATCTGATGTTTCACCCAGTTCATGGGTTTTTTTTTTTTTTCAGAAAATAAAAAATTAGTTGAGTCTTTAGAAGCCAAGATTGGCAGTGGCACATTGAACAAGCGCGTGCATACACACACACACAAACAAACACACACACACACACACACACACACACACACACACACACACACACTAGCACCTTCCCAAGACTGAGTTGAACGCAGTATTGGCATGAGATGGAGGGTGAGTCAGATGACTTATGCCATGGAAGGAAAATGAAGATGAACCAATAAACTGAACACCCTGAAGGATTGCGCAGGGGATTCCATATATCCGCCGATAAATGTGTGTGTGATTTTTGAACTCTAAAATGCCCTGCAGATTGATTCATCGCTGTTGCAGTTCTTACCGTTAGGCTGGTCTCCACTAAATGCAGCTCTCTAGGAGACGTGGGTTGGAACAGGAAGGTTACCCTGAGTGGTGAACCTGTGAGTGCTGGGCCTCAGCTAGGCAGAGATGGGCATGCCACGTGGGAAGGTCCTTCTAGAATGCCACTTTCCTTCCAGTCCCTTCTGTCCTAACTTTGAAAAATCTCTCTTGGGATATTTATGATGACCCAACTTTGTGCTCCAAGTGAACAAGGTCCATCTCCTACAACTTACTAGAGATCATTTAGCGGCCCTTCGGTTCCTGCCCTGGGAGCTTAGAAATCTCAAGGAGCAATAAATGAACCTTAGTGAAGAGCAACTGAGAGACAGCCCACACTGCAGCTTAGCGATGATGCTGATGAGAAGAATCCAAAGCTCCACAGTTACAGGCATCCTTGGGAAACTTTATTTGTCTTGTCTCACTGTAGGACAAATAGTACATCAGAGGGTTCTCGATTTTACAGTCACCATTTAAACAGAGAGACAAAGCTACGCCACTGAGTTTGGTTTACTTCTTTAGACCTGCCAAACCTGTCTTCCTAAAACATATTTTGGATCAAGTTACCCTTTATTTCTATTTAAGAGTGGCTCGTCTCTACTTACCAATGGGAGACGGAAACATTCTTCATTTTCACCTTCTCCAAGAAGACAACTCTGCCCTATCTCTGCTTTATTTATTTCTCTCTTTTTCTGCAAGCCTACTGTGTGCAAATCAATCTGCAAACGTTTTTCTTTTGTATTAAAATTTTGATAATGAGTATGTTTAGATGAAGTTTCAGGGACCTTGGGTGACGTGTGGAGTTAGCAAGAAATACCCACTAATGTAGAACCCAAGTTTGCTTGATAGCAAAGTTCTGACTTTTTTGATTGTGTGTCCTGTATGTACAGTAGAAGATGCTCCACATTCTTTCCTTTTACTATGTAAGTGAGGCACGGATGGAGTGCTCATCACAAACTAACCAAAAATATAGCAGAATGAAGCAAAATGTGTGGAAGTTCCCACTCACCCTCATCCAACTCCTAAAGGCCTCCCAACTCTGACCATGTATATATATATATATATATATATATATATATATATATATATATATATATATATATATATCTTTCTAGTGTTTCAAAAAAGGTTTCCATTTTCCTTTTAAATTAATTTTTAAAGTTAGCATTAAGAAGATGTGGATTTCGCTCTGGCATGTCCATAACACACACACACACGCGCACACACGCACACACATACACACTTCATTGTTTTCCTTCTCACTCCCTCACTGCACTCTCTTATCTCTGTGCTACCTTCTTGCTAGCTCCTTTCTGTCTTAGTTAGAGTTTTATTGTTGTGAAGACACACCATGACAATGGCAACTCTTATAAAGGAAACTATTTTACTGGGGATGGCTTTCAGTTCAAAGGTACAGTCCATTGTGTCATGCTGGGAAGCATGGCAACCAACATGCAGACAGACATGGTGCTAGAGAAGAAGCCAAGAGTTCTACTCTGGATTGACAGGCAGCAGGGAGAAAGAGACACTGGATCTGGCTTGGGCATCTGAAAACTCAAAATGCCCTCCATCTTCATCCAAGAAGGCCACACCCACTTCAGCAAGGCCACACCTCCTAATAGTGTCACTCCCTATGAGGGCCATTTTCATTCAAATCTCCACACTTCCTATGCCTCAGCAGTCTTCCTATCTGCTTTTAAACCACATGTGATCCATCACCCACTTCCCATCCTCCTTACTTTCACTAAGATCTCTTCTAACCTCTGACGGGTCCCTTTCTAGTCTTATGATGCATATGCACATGAGAGAGAGAGAGAGAGAGAGAGAGAGAGAGAGAGACAGACAGACAGACAGAGACAGACAGAGACAGAGACAGAGAGACAGAGAGAGAGGGACAGAGAGAGAGAGACAGAGACAGAGACAGAGACAGAGAGAGACAGAGAGAGACAGAGACAGAGACAGAGACAGAGACAGAGACAGAGACACAGAGAGACAGAGAGAGACAGAGAGACAGAGGGAGAGAGACAGACACAGACACAGACAGAGACACAGACAGAGACAGAGACACAGACACAGACACAGACAGAGACACAGAGAGTCAGAGACAGAGACAGAGACAGAGACAGAGACAGAGACAGAGACAAAGACAGACCACACTTTCTTTTTCAGTCACTGGCTAGCACACAGATCCTGTTTCCTAGCTCTTGTGAACAGCGCAGCTATAAACACAGATGTGCAGGCAGCTTTGATACATACCCAAGATGGCTATAGCTGGTTTCTACTTTTATTTGGGGAGAAATATTTGTTCTCATTTCCAAAGAGAATGCACAAGGTTTCATTCCCACTGGTGGCAAATACAGTTTTCCTTCTCCTCATAACCTCTCCAGCATTCAGTGTTTTGTGTCATTCTAACTGTGGGTGAGACACACTGCTAGTAAGGTAGTATTTGTATTTCCTTGATGGCTAAGGATGCTGACCACTTTTTCATATATTTACTGGACATTTGAATATCTTCTATTGAGAACTGATTACTCTAATTAGCCATCATTGATTTGAAGAGCTATTCATATTTGACGCATAATGTTACAGTTCTTATTTATTCTAAATTTAAAATTCCTGACCTGACTAGCTTTTTGACAACTTGAGATAAGTTAAGGTATTTTTTTGAGGGGGAGGGAAAATTCAATCGAGAAAATGCCCTCACTCTATTGGCCTATGAGAAAGTCTGTGGTGCATTTTCCCAATTAATAATTGACATGGGAGGACAGTCCACTCTGGGTAGTGCCACTCCTGGGGACCAAGCCAGTAAGCAGCACTCCTTCATGGCCTCTTCATCAGTTTCTGCCTCTAGGTCTTGATTTGAGTTCTTGCCCTGACTTCCCTGGGTGATGGACTACAAGCTGTCAGATGAAATAAACCCTTTCCACCCCAGGTTGCTTCTGGTCATGGTGTTTTATCACAGTAGGAACCGTAACCAAGGCAACCCTTCGGTGATGTATAACCTTTCACCAATTCCACCTGCTCTCTCTTCATGCTGGTGATTGCTTCCTTGTTGTACAAAAGGCCTTTGATTTTATAATGCTATCTATTACCTATTAATTCTTAGGGTCATTCCCTCGGCTATTGAAATCCATGTTTATGTCTATATCTCTAAATATATTACTTAATTTTTTCCTCCAACAATTCCAGCTACTAGTTTTATATTAAGGTCATTGTTCCATTTTTTTAATTTGATTTTTGTGCAGAATGAAACATATAGATCTAATTTCATTTTTCCTTCGAATGTCATGACTTCGTTTTTTTTTTTAGAGAATGAAAACATCCCATTGTGTAAAGCAAAGGTACCACGTTCTCTTTTTTATTCATCTGATGATGGGTACCTAAGCTGTAAGAAGAAATTTTTCCCAGCTCTAGTGAACAGTGCAGCAATACACATGGATATAAGGCATTTCTGCAGCATGTTGACATGGAACTCCTTTAAATAGGCACATGTCTTAGTACCATTTGTTCAAGTGTTTTATCCTCCAATGTAGGCTTATGTTACCCCTGTTGAAAGGCGGCCATACTGTGTGGGTTTATCCCTGGGTCGTCTCTTCAGTAGCACATTGCTTTAGTTGCCGTGTCTCTGTAGTATTGTTTGAGATCAGGTATTGTGGTACCGCCAGCATTCGGATTGCTTTGGGTACTCAGTGTCTTATTGCTACCCTACTAATCTTGAGGTTGTTGTTATATTTCTGAGAAGAATATCATTAGGATTTTAGAGAAAAGTGCATTAGATCTGCAACTTGAGTTCAGTAACACAGATGTTTTCACCCTGTTAGCCCTCATTGTTCATGACCATGGCTAACTTTTTAGATTTTCTAGCACCTTCAATTTTCTTTCTTACCTTAAAGTTTTCATTGCATAAATCTCAGTTTATTTATTTATTTATTTATTTATTTATTTATTTTGGTTATGTTTATTTCTAAGTCTTTTAGCATCTATTTTAACAGGCCATTTTCCCTAATACTTTCTCAGCAAGTTTGTTATTAGCACATAGAGAAGACCCTGTTTTGAATGTAGATTTTTATATCCTGCTATTTGGCAAATGTGTTTATTAGATCAAAGAATTCTCTTTATTTATTTACATATGTATAGGCGCCTTTGTACAGACACCATGTGTGTGCAGTGCCCGTAGAGGCTGGAAGAGAGCATCAGATCCTCTGGAACTGGTGTCTGTGAACTACCATGTTGGTTTTGGGAATTCAGCCTGGGTCTCTGGCGAGCCTCTAATGCTCGTATCTACTGAGCCATCTTTCCAGCCTATCTATGAGTTATTTTGTTAGATACTTATGCTCTTCTAACCATGGGTTCATGTCATCTACAAACAGAAATACTCTGACTTCTTCCTTTTGTATTTGTACGCTTTTAAATTTTCTTATATATTGTCACTCTAGCCAATGTTTCAAGCAATATATTAACTGAGAGTGGAGAAAGAGGGCATCCTGTGTTGCTCTAGAATTTAGAGGAAATATTTTCAATTTCCTCCATTTAATATAATATTGGTAATGGGCTTTTGAGTATAACCTTTTTAGATTGATGTATATTCTTTGTACTCCTAGCTTCCCAGAACTTTTCTCATGGAGAGATGCTAGACCTTATCAAAGGCTGTTCCTGTGTGTGAAGATGTCAGTGCCCTTCATTCTCTTCGTTATGTGTTGTGATCGCGTCTACTGAGCTGCGCCTACTGAAAGAAGCCTTGGAATGAAGCCAACCTACTTAGCCGCAGAATACAGTCTTCTGAATGGATTCTGCAATTTGATCTGTGCGTAATTTACAGCAAATATTTAAATCCGTCCTCATCAAGGAAATAGATCTATAGCCTTGGATTTTTTTTTCCTATCAGAGTTGACTATTAGGGGAACTCTGGTTCCACACATTGAGTGACAACAGTTTCCTGTCTATTTTATGGAATGATTTGTGTGACAATAGTGTTAGCTCTTGCTATGGATCTTTTTATGTTGTCTGTATCTTCTTCTTTTGATCTTGGTAGGTCATATATGTTTAGGAATTTGCCTATTTCTAGATTTCTACATATAATAGAAGATGAGTTTTCAAAGGATTCCCAAAATTCTCTGGATTTAGCCAGGGTCTCTTGTAACTCTTCCCCTTTCATCTCTAATTTTATTACTTTGGGGTTCTGATTCCGTTCTTTCTTTCTTTTAATTAAGTTAGTTTGGGTTTGTGAGCTTCTTTATCTTTTCAAAGTACCAAGTCTTTGCTTCTGTGTATCCTTTCTTTCAGACTCCATTCATTAAATTTGGCTGCAAGCTTTACTTTTCGCCTTTACCCTTGTCAAATTTCCTTAGAAAAACCTTAGCAGCATCCCAGTGTGCAACCTCCATGGCTGGGGTCATGGTCCTGCCTGGGGTGACAGGAGATTAAGAAAACAGGACAGTCACAGGTGACACAAGCAGTCCTTGACGGAGATAAGCCAGCAGCCTGGAATCATAACACAGGAAACAGGAGATGGGCCTTTCCCCATCCCTGGCAGTCTCAGTTAGGGCGTCTCTGGAGAGGTGCAGTCTCGAGTTGCCATCACCTGGATGAGAAAGCTACACTCCATACTTTCTGTACACTGCCAACAGTCACACATGGGCCAGGGGAAGGCTTTGCCATTCCCATGGGCCTGAGACATTGGCATCTCTGGCATGGCGGTGCTCATGTCAACAGGGCACATTCAAGCAAGACTCCATCTCCTTTCCACACCAGAGGTTCTGACAAGTTTACTTCCTACACTGGTTCATTTTAACAGTATTCCAGCTGGTACACTGACATCAACTTTTCAATTAGAAGAAATACAGGAAAAGATAGGCAAATTCAGGCCGTGAAAAACTTAAAGGCTGTCCCTGAGACAAGGACATGTAACTGCTGACAATCTGCATGGTAGAGTGGAAGATGAGAAAATACAGGAAGAACCCTGATGTAACTTCCCAATTAAATATGCTACCCAGAAAAGTGACCCGCCTCTGATCCTATCAACCTTCCTATTCATACTGTACTTTCTGTTCATGATATGGGTGTCCTCTAAGGATTTTATGAAAAGTAAGTATCATAGCCCCTCAAGAAGAATATGGACTAGCCATAAAGGTCAGGAAACAAGCAAGGGGCCCCCAAGTGAGTCGGGGGCCCTCAAGACTGGGGAGATAGAATGCAGTGGTAAAGGGACTACAGGGGAATAATGGAAGAGGACAGGTTGAGTCGAGGTTGGGGATGGGAGGGCAGAAGGGAGGGGAGAGGGGAGGAAGAAGTAGCAGTGCAGACTGTTGAGAGGAGTTCCGGCAATCCCTGTGAGCTGAGAAGTTATGCTGCTGGGTATCCAGGTCATTGCAATGGTTTGATGGAGGATGGCGCTTGAACAGGGCTGTGGTCACAGGCTTGACCCAGAAGGCTAGAGCATCCCTGCTTCTAGGTAGCCTCAAGACCCAGGCAAGACACTGAGATAGAAAGTTGGACATAAATGCCAGCTTAGATTTACATATGCTAATACTGGGGTAAGCGTGCTGTGCAAGGCACTACTGTGTTATCTCCCATCTCAGGTAGCAAAATATAGCAAACTAGTCATTTACTTATCTGAAAAGTGGGTTTGACCAATCTTGCATGACCACTGAGAATTTATTCATACCATCCAGGGAGAAGAAAGCACTTGTTCCAAAAACATGGCTCAGAAAGGAGGGACCATGCAAGGAAAATCAAAATTACCCCTGTTACATGATATATTGAAGAAGGGGCACACAAGGTTAGATTTTAAGCAGGCAATCGCTTTGGTACTCACAGGTGCTGTTTCAGCGGTATCAAGCCAGACACAGACCACTGCCCCTTTCAAAAGCATGTCTGAAGAGAACCGCCACAACCCTGTCAGAGACCTGCTGAGGTTCAGCTGCTCTGAGAACATTATTATTTCATGAGGATTCACACGTAACAAGTAACAAGTAACAAGTGGTGAGTTACCCTCCCGGAACATGAGGATCTGCCGTGAAGTGAGGCATCACCACACCCACAGCAGATGACCCCTGAGTCGTCCTCACCCAGGAAGGAATGGGAGGCTTTCCACTCCCATCGTCAGCCTCTGGAGGAGGCCACCAACCCCCTTCACCGAGTACTGAGAAAACAGGATTCTGCCAGTATTTAACTGACAAAACTGCTTAGCTGCAATCTCATGAGCTATCAGCTGAGGCAATATGGGAGTATGCAGTGGTTGGGTTAGTCAAGATTTATGAGGTAGCGCATTCCTGCACAGCCCGATTGGGTAACACAGTCCAGATATCAGTAAATGTAAAACTGTAGATTTTTTCAACCGTGAGTCACTCAGTCCATGAAACACATGTGTATAACATGTTTTGTAACATGATACAGATATTTATATATATCATATATATACATAGATGAATATATAGATATATGATATAATATTTTCTTGTCTTCTGATGTTCTAATAAATCCCCAATTCTCTCAGCGGCCTGACCGTTTGTAAACACATTCCTGCTCTTCTTCACTGGGTTATTTATAATTTACACAGACACTTCCCTAGGACTTTGCATGGGTCATCACTCCCAGCATTCCAAGCTCCAAACATGCTGCAACTTAAGCAGGTCACACTGATTACTTCCTAAACTAGGCTGGATACAATACCCCACTCATACATTAGAGTATGAGTAGTTAAGGAGAGCCTCCTCATCCAACAGGATCAACTTCATAAACTCCTGCAAGAAGCCAGGCGCCATTCGAGCCTCTTTGTTTTTTCCTGAGAAAG
Source organism: Acomys minous (assembly GCF_964271855.1). Lineage (NCBI taxonomy): Eukaryota > Metazoa > Chordata > Mammalia > Rodentia > Muridae > Acomys > Acomys minous. The sequence continues at coordinate 52,253,923 of NC_140486.1, forward strand.
TCCTCCAACTGGACATTCTGTAGACATGCCAAATCTTTTGGCCACCTGGTTTTTCTTTCATCTTCATTTACAGTGTTCACTCTAACATTTTATGCAAGCTTCTCACTTGCAAATTTGTCTCAGTCTGATTTCTCTTACTCTTCAATGCACAGTCCGGGGCCCTGTCTCAGTCTCTGTGTGAGTCATCTGTTCCTACCTCGTTCTTCCCTAGCTGACTACTCGGTGGCTCTCCCTCACTTATTTTCCAATCTGTATTCACTCGGGCAGCAAAGATTTATTGGCTCATATTATGTTCAGGCCCTGAGTATAAGATTTTTTTTTTTTAATCCTTGTTTTGGCCATTTTGGAGCTCTCACTTTTATTGAAGAAGACACAGATTAAGCAAGTTCACAGAGTTCATCTGATGGTGATTGATGGGGCAGGAGAAGAAAGCCCCGGAAAAAGGCTAGGGATTATGGGAAGGGGAAAAGGATTATGGGAAGGGGAATAGGATTGTGGGAAGGAGAGTTTTACTTTTTAATGGGTGGTAAGGAAAAGCCCTGCTGGGAAGATGATGTTTTAACAGAGACTGGAAGGAAATGGATGAATGAGAGGCCAGCCTTAAAAACAAGAGTTGTCTGTTCCCTCCATGAAGTCTATGAAGAGAACCTTACAGCGCCAAAGTCCCAAGATGCTGGGTGGCTTTAACAGGGCAGCAGTGATGCCTATGGAGCTTCAGCAGACAGCACATCTGAGGCCGAGGGGGCGTGGCAGGCTGGTAAAGAGAAAGGGGCTAAGACTTACATTTCTTGTGAGGCCTTAGCTTTTATACTATGTGAGATTCTCAGCCAGTGGAGGCAGGAATGAGGGTATAATTAGAATCATAAACAGAGTGCTCTGGGTACTTTATAGAGAGTAGTGGGCAGTGGTGGGTGAGAGCAGCTACCTGGAGCCATTACAGTGATCCTGAGTGATGGGGACTAACAATGGTCGAAATATTTTTAAAGTTCAGCAAGTAGCACTTTCTGTTGTGTTAAGTGTGAGCTATGAAGGGAGGACTGGACTATCCCTTCATTTACATGTGGAAGGCTGGGGGAAGGAGAGTGAAGCTCAGGACTTTTCATCTGGACATACAAAGTCTATTTTGAAGAATTTGAGCTGTCCCCCCTCCCCCATTGCTGTTGTTTTGTTTTGTTTTGTCTTAGGTAGGTGAACAACAGCATGTGTTGGGTTTGTGAATGTAGCCTTTCAAGGAGCTCTACATTCTGAAATGGTGGTGGTCCTGATGGAGGCTGCATGAGATCAACAATGGGCCTGGTGCAGGAGGCTGTGCTCATTGCCTGCGAAGAAAAAGAAGCCTTTGCTCCACAGGCTGCTTCCTCACACCGGCTGCAACCACTGGCCTTGCCTGGGCTAGTGCAATCTCTGCTTCTCTGAAGCACCAGCAGCACCAGCAGCACCAGCAGCAGCAGCAGCAGCAGCACCAGCACCAGCAGCACCACTACCACCAGCACCAGCAAAAGCAGCACCAGCACCAGCACCAGCACCAGCACCAGCAGCACCAGCACCACCACCAGCAGCAGCAGCAGCAGCAGTACCAGCAGCACCAGCACCAGCAGCAGTACCAGCACTTTCCCAGGATCTCCACTTAGCTCCGGGATTCTTTTAAAAGACTAAGCCTTAAATGGTGCCCACCTTCCAAATACCAGCTCAAATCCCTCCTTTGTGGGATTTGATTTTTGAAAACCTGTGAAGTATTAGGTAACAAAGGTATAGCAGTAACAAAATCCACTGCTTTCTGGGAAGCCCATCCTTCCCTATTTAATTGGCGTTCCGCTGATCTTCTGCAGGAATTAGGGTTTCGTGGCTCCACCGTTGGCATTCAGACTGAACTGGGGACAAGAGATGACGATAATCTGTGGGAGAACCAGGAAATTAAACAGGTGACTAAAACAAAACCAAACGTGTTCCTAGCTGTGATGGGGGAATAGAGGGTGTGTGAATAGTAGGCAGAATGCTGTCATAGGCTATACTCTGCAAAGATGTCCATATCGAGTATCCAAATATGTGAATTTGTTATTTTACATAGCAAAGGCCAAAGTGAGGTTGTCAATGAAATTAGCCATTCAGCTGACCTTAAACTAGGAAGAGATCCCTAGGTTGTCTAGTATAGTTACAAAGGCATTTAGGTATGGAGGATAACAGCCAGTGATGGGGGAAGTTAGAGGCAGATAGCAAGGGCAAACCGTGTGGGTGACTGGGGAAAGCAAGGATGCACCAATCACAAGGACTGCACCTCCACCACACTTAGATTTTAGCCCCACTACACCTGTGTCAGTCTTTCTGACTGCAAAACTGTGCCATAATGAATATTATATTAAGCCACTCACCTTTACTGTAGTAGTAAGTCTTAATGGAGCACTCGGTGGCCGTTTAACTTTTTCAGAAGTATGTGTTTTAAGCTCAAAGTGAACTGCCAGTTCTCAAAGACCCAAGGCAACGAATGAAACACTGTTAAAATTTCCCTCTGCCCTGGGGAAGGCTGTTTCTCCTGCTCTTGTAGTTCACTAGTCGCCCTTTAGTTGTTTGTGTAGGACTGAGGTATCGTGGGCTTTCCCGCATCTCTGTTAGCATATCTGTTGTTGTTGCTTTGTTCAGCTCATGTTTAGGCAGTTACATGGTGAGACTTTATTGCATGTATCCTCAGACATTACCAGGAGACACCACATCGTAGCGAACCCCGTTATCTTTCGGCTGTTAACAGTCTTTCCACCTACTCCTTCTTCTTCCATATATAGACGTATCCATCGGGACTGGGCTCTGCAACTCTGCGTTTTGATAGGTTGTGGTGTTTTGTAATGGTCTATGTCTATTGCAAAGGGAAGTTTTCTTGATGTGAAGCAAGGAATATACTAACCTGTGGGTGTAAGGACAAATAGTTAGAAATTATGCTGGTTTTGTAAATAAGTGTTTATCAGTTCTCCTCCAGGACCCATGACTTCACTAACTGTGGATGGTTGACTAGACTTCCAGTACCAGGCATTATTTCCCTCTTGTTGAGTGAGTCTTAAGTCCAGTTAGAGAGGTGATTGTTACCTCCAAGGTGTGAGTGCCAGTACTGCAGTCTTAGTGTTATCAAATACCAAGTGGTCAGCCCCGAAGACATACATACTAGTAACAATAGACAGGCTGAGCAGGTTGTATTTATGTATTTAGAAACCTATGTATGTATATATAACAGCAATTAGTGAAAAATAGAGATCACCAATTTAAAGAGAAAAAATAAGTGTCTTCAGGGAAGGCTTGGAGAGGGGAAAGAGAAGGAGAAAACGATGTAATTATATTCTAATTGTAAAACATAAAAGAAACAATGTAAAAAGCTCCCTCTGCCAGCGCACATACAGTCAAGGTTCTTTGGGCTGCAAGTAATGGAAGCTCTAGTAGAATTTTTTTTAAACCTGAACCTAGCTCAATAAATGAAAACTTCAAGGGAAAGTTTAGCTTCAGGTACAGCAGAAGACAGGTGTCGAAGCCTTCGATGTTGGTGGCAGTCACTCAGTACCCACTCCGGGCTGGCATTCTTCAGTTTTAGTGCACCTGCCAGAACGGAAGTACCTTTTCCTCAGCTCTAGATGCTGGACTGATTTGTTTCATCAACTCGAATCTTTTTTTTTTCTTTTTTTTTTTTTTATTAATTTATTCTTGTTACATCTCAATGGTTATCCCTTCCCTTGTATCCTCCCGTTCTTCCCTCCCTCCCATTTTCCCCTTACTCCCCTCCCCTATGACTGTTCCTGAGGGGGATTACCTCCCCCTCTATATGTTCATAGGGTATCAAGTCTCTTCTTGGTAACCTGCTGTCCTTCCTCTGAGTGCCATCAGGTCTCCCCCTCCAGGGGATATGGTCAAAGGTGAGGCACCAGAGTATGTGAGAAAGTAATATCCCACTCTCCACTCTACTGTGGAGAGTGTTCCGTCCATTGGCTAGATCTGGGTAGGGGTTTAAGGTTTACCGCCTGTATTGTCCTTGGCTGGTGCCTTAGTTTGAGCGGGACCCCTATGCCCAAATCTGCCTATCATAATGTTCTACTTGTAGGCTTCTAGGACCCTCTGGGTCCTTCTACTTTGCCTTTCTCCCATGATTCTCTCATCTAGAATCCCACTAGAATGTCCTCTCCTCTGTCTCAGTTTCCTGGTAAGTGAAGGCTTTCGTGGGACATGCCCCTTGGGCTAATATGCAGATATAAGTGAGTATATACCATTTGAGTCTTTCTGCTCCTGGGTTAACTCACTCATTATGATCATTTCTAGCTCAATCCATTTATCCACAAATTTCGGGAAGTCCTTGTTTTTAATAGCTGAATAGTATTCCATAGTGTATATGTACCACATATCAGGGCTTCCAGCCATGGAAACTCGAATCTTATCTAATCACGATCTCCAAGCGACCACCCAGAAATCTGTCGCCAGGTCTAGGCCATGTGTTCATCTCTAAAGCCTAGAACCAGAACCGACTCCCTCTCTCCCCAGTGTGTGGAAAGAAAACACGTGGACCCCACAGTGGTCTTCCTTTTCCATAAGGCCAGGGAAAAGAGTGGGTGCTGGCAGCAGGCTAGCTGGGAAGAGGCTGGACTTTGATGTCAGGCACACTTAGATTCCGATGTCATTCCTGTCCTTTACCAGATGAGTGACTCTTACAATCTTTTAGAACTCGAATTTACTCACAAGCAAAATCGTGTATCATATTCTCTGGGTCATTTGTGTGAAGCTGTGTAGCTTTATGCATGGCATGTGCAGATGGCGCAGGAAACACACTGCTGGATCCCATGTCATGAATACTGAGTGTCCCACACACCCAGCTAGGTCTACTGAGTGCCCCACCATTGCTCCTTCAGAACCTCACCCTCTTCCAGCCCCACTAGCTTGATTCCACCTGGCCACATGGGAATACACGTGCTTCCCTGGCTACAAAGGAATATGCTTCGACTTTTTTATGGACAGGCAGCATCTCCCGGCATCACCACAGAAGTTACCCTGATTGGGACCTTACTTTATAGTGAAAAGAGAAGTTATAAGCTAATTGTCTCACAGGGCAACTTTCTCCATTTCCAAACCCAAAGCATCCATGATCCTGCAGTGACTATGCACCTGCATCTCAAGAGCGATTAAACCATGCTTATGGGTTTTGCTAGACGGTCAGCAAATCAATCGCAAAACTGGGAATGGTTGCCTACTCTCTCACGTCCTGCATCAAGCACCAAGCTCTGCCTATGTCCAGTGTTGAAACAGGCATGGCAGAATCAACCAATCTGCGGCCGTTTCCTTGTGGGACCAATACAGTCAGAGCAGCACTTTAAGACTCACCATTAGAGCTTTAGTCACGTGGTTCCTTCAGGACTGGCTTTATGAGTCAGGACTGGCTTAGGCCTCTTTGCTTCAGGTTCTACCCTCTCATGAGGACACACTGCAGTACTTTCCCAGTCTTCCTGGATGGAGAAAGTTTTCTTTGTCACCCACATGCAGGGAAGATAAAAAAAACCTTCTTTAAAAATTCCATTCCACTTGAAACTAAATGGAAAATCACATTCTAAGCCTGTCTCCAGGCCAATAGTGGGTAAGGCAAGGAGAGTGGGAAAGGTTAAAAGAGAATAAATAAGAAGCGAGAGAAGAGGAAACCCTAAAGCCACTTTAAATGTTAAGGGACAGAATGAAATAAGCTTCCCAGATGTACGTAATAAAAATGTTATGCAGTCACTCATCAAAATATTTTAAAAAAAAAAAATAATGGGTTCCACAGTAGCCCACCCAAAGCAGGCACAAATCCCATTAGCAGGTCTATTTTGGAAAAGAAACAACAAAACAAAACCCCATCTGCAAACATCATTAACTCACTCTAAAGCCGCTCACAAAGGAAAATGTCAAGATCCTCGCCAACTTACAAAAGGATGTTAATAGGAAGATGTGGGTCAAAACCAAGGAAAAACAGCAGTACCAACAGCACCCCCACCCCCCCCCCGACCGGGGCTTGCAAAGGTTTCAAGGGAGACTATGGAGTCTGCTGTCTTGATCTTGTGGAGATGAATTCTTCGTTGGGAAATGACACAACTATTCAGTTTCTGGGTTTTTTCTCCCGAGGCCCCGAAAGAGAAACTCTGTGAAGTCTTACATTACATAGTTCACCTCACAGAAGGAAAGCAATATGGTATAGCAATCAGGCAAAAACGACTGCCGCCTAAGCATCTAGTACAAAAGAGAGAGGGCGGAGTGTAAGTACCGCCGTGGTACACGTCCAGGAAAAGCCGGCTTAGGCTTGTGTTGTGCCTGGTGGATCCCTTTCTTTATTGCTTACTTGTTGGCTTTTGTTTTTGAGACAGGGTCACCTGTAGCCAAGGCTGGCCTCAAACTTCCTCTGCACCTTGTGTGTGCCACCGCACTTGTCTTATGAGGTGCTAGAGAAAGAACCGAGAGCTGTACGCGCGCCAGGCAAGCAGCCTACTAACTGAGCTGCATTGTCAGCACATCACTGCATCATTATCTTCTTTCTGGAATTTGAAAGGTTTTGTGGGAGCACTTAACAACATCAGCCTCACCTCCTTCAGAGACTTTTTTTTTTTGGCTAAGATTTTCAAACACCATACTTTCCATCTATTTTGTCCTGTGGCCTGTGTCGCGTGTGAGTGATTCCTGCGGTTTGTCTGGGCTTTATCTCTTTGCCGTGTTCACTGTCCACAGGGGTTCTGGTCTGTTCCTACAACGGCCATTCCCATCCACGTGCTCCCCTTAGCTACAGAGCTACCTGACACCACTGCCTGAGGCATCTCAGCTTCTTCACAGTCTTTAGCTTGGCCTCTAAAATCCCTACATGCTTGTTATTTCTGCGTCCACTAGTGGCCCACTAGTGAGAAAGTGGACAACATTTTAAACTCCTTCTTCCCGATCACTCTCTGTACCCAGCCACCTTCCATGCTCTGTTTCATACTTCTAAATAATTATTAAACCAGTCTTTCTAGCCCTAGCCATTTTGCTATCATTTTAATTCCAATTATGCCATCAAAGGCAGAAGAGATGAGAGATTAAAAGAATGACCTCATGAATTCCATCTCTACTTCATAAGAAGTATGAAAATTGCCATTTATTTGGTTTATGCTGTAGCTTTCTCATCATGAAAGGCATTACAATAAATCAAATCCCAAAAGGTTGTGACATTTTATGGGAATGCACGTGCTGGCTTAAAAGAAAGCCCCCGTGCAGGAGCAATCGGGGATACCAAGTATCTAACTACTGTAATTAGTGTGATTATTATAGCTACTGTTTCTGGAAAGCCATGTTTTTCCCTGGTCTCTCATCTAACGCATCTCCTCATAAGCCAGCGATGCCTTTCTTTCCATTCTACGCATCACAAGAGCACCCATTTCTAAAGCACCATTTCTAAAGTTGCCTATGGCAACTCCACCTTGCTTGTTCAGTTTCTCGTAGGATGAAGCCACATCGCCCTATGGTGAGAGGGTCCTCAGTCCTGAGCTTCTCCGTGCATCTCTCTTGTAGCCCTTTCTGGTGTTCCGTGCCCTTTTCACAGGACCGGAACACTCTTCTGTTTTCTCACTCTGATAACTCCAGCTCTCCCATCTGTTCTCCACCAGCTGTCCCTGTCTGTACTGTGGACACAGAAATGAAAACAAAGTCAAGTTCACACCTGTAAGCCCAGCATATGGCAGATTGAGACAGGAGGATTCTGAGTCTGAAGTGAGCATGAGCTACATGGTGAGACGCTGTCTCCAATATAAATAATAAATAAATAGAAACAACATCTTTTCCCATCCCAGGAAACCTCTCTTGTAAAGGCCATAGAAACAGAAAACATTTATTATTTAATAAGTATTAAAACAAAATGCAATGTGGTTTATCACGGGGGATGGCAAAGAAAGAAAGAAATTTCACTTTTGTATAGTCACAGTTAAACCTTTTATCTACACTTCTTCCAGTCAAACAACTATCTCCAGGGTAAGAGGGGTGACAGCACTCTGACAAAGTTCAACCCGCTTAAACCAGAAATGGAAGGAACTGCTAGTTAAGTGGCTCTGTGCAGAAGAATAGACCTCTCAGGCCTCAGGGATGGAAGTGGGCTTTACAGTTTTGAGAAAGATGCCCCCACTGAACTTAAGTTCCTACCAAACCACAGAAGCCTGGAGACTGGCATTTCAAAGAGGCTGTCCTCGAGCCTTGAGAAAGACATTCTCAGGTCAACTTTCTGAGAACAATGAAATCTCTTCCATTCATTGTGGAAGGAAGCATTTACCCTCTTGTTCTTGTATTCGAACTCACATCCAGACTGGCTCGCTTACGGGTTGCCATGTCTGACCACAGCTTCTCTTCCCTACAACTCTACACAGAGCAGACGTCAGCGTTTCACCCATCCAGTATTTACTGAGTGCCAGCCAAGTGCCTGACATTCACTGCATCGCTGTTGATAGGCTTGACTAGTGGTGGGTCTCTGTGATAATTGCCATCTACTACAAATAGAGGCATCTCTGATGAGGGTTGAGAGATGCTTTGGTCCATGGGCCTAGCAAGGAGTAGGCTTACTACTGGGGCAAAGGATAAATGGGAAGAAAGGGGTGAGAGAAGGAATTCAATCCACTGTAACGAGAAGCTTGAGGGATGAAGGCACATGATCCGGGAGTGGCGAGTGGGGAATGAAAGAGACAAAGACTGAAGTTAGATATCAGACATCAGTTGGTTCTTGTGTAAAATAACTGATCTATCTTTTCGAACACGAGTCCCCGAGTGCAAAACAAATACAAGAACACATCAAAGATATCCTTCACCATGACCAGGTAGGCTTCATTCCAGGCATGCAGGGATGGTTTAATATATGGAAATCCATCAATGTAATTCACCAAATAAACAATCTGAAAATAAAAAAAACACATGATCATCTCCTTAGATGCAGAGAAAACATTTGATAAAATCGAACACCCATTCATGTTTAAAGTTTTGGAGAGAGCAGGGATACAAGGCACATACCTCAACATAATTAAGGCTATATACAGCAAACCAATAGCCAAAATCAAATTAAATGGTGAGATACACAAGGAAATTCCTCTAAAATCAGGGACCTGAGAAGGCTGCCCACTCTCGCCATATCTCTTCAATATAGTACTGGAAGTTCTAGCCAGAGCAATAAGACAACAAAAGGAGATCAAAGGGATCCAAATGGGAAAGGAGGAAGTCAAATTATCCCTATTTGCAGATGATATGATAGTGTACATAAGTGACCCCCAAAATTCCATCAGAGAACTCCTACAGCTGATAAACACCTTCAGCAAATGGACTGGATACAAAATTAACTAAAAAAAAATCAGTAGCCTTCCTATATACAAATGACAATCATGCAGAGGAAGCAATTAGGAAAACTACACCCTTCACGTTAGCCACAAGCAATATAAAATATTTAGGAGTTACTCTAACCAAGCAAGTGAAGGGCTTGTTTGAAAAAAAAATTCAAAACTCTGAAGAAAGAATTGAAGATGACATGAGAAGATGGAATGATCTTCCTTGAGCTCTGAATGTCATTAGTGCTGTTTGGCTATCCAGCCCTCTTCTGAAGTGACCTGCAGAAGAGACACAGTCAAAATATTAGGCTGTCTTTCCTGTGTCCCTTCTGAATCCACTGAGTTAAAATCCTGGAGGCATTTCTATGTGCTTCCATGAGCCCTGCCCTTTGCGTTCATATCTGCCGAACTGTGGGAGCCCTGACCTAGGCTCCTGTCTTTTTCATCTCCATGTTCCATAACCCCCTTGGCTTCTCCAGGTTCGCTCTCTTGTGTGCTTATACCACCGTGTCCTGTGCCATTCATCTGTGCTGACAGTATCGACAGGGTTTGATAATGGAACAGACTAATGAAAGATTGAAAGGGGTGAAGTCAGGATAATTCTAGCTAATGCTTTTCCTTCACAGTAATGGAGGGCTAACAGCACCCTTTAACTGAAAGTCATAGTCTTCTGTCAGTTGGACCTCTACACGCACTTTCTTTGGTGCAGTTTCCCTCCTCTGCCCCAAATTCTGATAGTGGACTCATCACCCAAGCTGCTGATAATCCCAGAAAGCAGCACTCCCACTACCCCCTCTTTAACTGTATTCTATTCACAGTTTGCATGAATAGTTGTCCATCTTAAGTGTGGAGTTTTATGTCAGGTCTTGAATTACAAAATGCCTATCTTTCCAAGGCCTAGTAAATAAATATTTATAGAATGAGTGAATGAATGAATGAGAAAACAGTAACCTTCTCCAAGAGGATAGGTCATGAAAAGCTTAGTAACTTTAGTTTAGTTTAGTTTTTTTTTTTAAGTCAGATCTCAAGTTAATTTGAAAGTGGAGTGTAGAAATATGGGCCATGCATTTTGATATGAGACCCAGGGCACAGGCTTTGGGAAGCATCGGGCTGAGTGTAATCCTAGTGTCTTTAACAGGAGGCAGATGATGCTCCTGGTCAAGTTCAAGGTCACCTAATCCTTTTAGTTTTCCATTTCTCTTCAAAGCCAAACACATATGTGTGACCACAAGAGCTGGTGGGGAAGAAGTGGTGGGAGGTTGTGAATGAAACCTCACAATTTACCAAGAATGCTTAGTGGCAGAAAAGGACTTTGAAGTAATTAATTATGTCCTGGCTCTTATGAGCAATAGAGAACATCCAAGTGACTCACACTTCAGATATGACACTATTAAAGACAAAAATCCAGTGTTTGGGATATTGACACACATGCAATATTACTCAGCAGATAGTCTGAACAGGTTATTTTCTTTTCTAAAAGAAGAGACCTACAAAACCCAGCTCCTGACAGAATCTGTTGGTTCTCCCGGACAGCACATCTGTGCTGTGCATTCTTAGTAGTTGCTGTCACAGAACCAGTGAGTACGGGGGACTGGGAAGACTGGCATTTTGTGAGCTGGGACACAACGACTGCCTAAACATCATTTTATTGGCTCCCCTAGTTCCAGACACATATGTGCACACTTGTCATTATGTAAGCAAACACAAATAGACAATAACAAAGATGGTCTGTTTAGACTGGGTCTATTCTGTCTGTGCATGCTCTGCAGTTTTAAATTTCTTTTTAAGGACAACTAAATTTACTTATCAAAGTATACAACCCTGGGAATTCACTTGTGATACGTTTCCATCTTAGTCACCGTTGTATGGTTGTGAAGAGATTCCGAGTGACCACAGTACCTCTTATTTAAAAAAAAAAAAAAGCATTGAATTAAGGGCTTGATTACCATTTCAGAGGCTAGCTTCATTATCAGCATGGCCAGGGAGCATGGTGGCAGGCACAGCAGGCGTGGTGCTGGAGACGTAGTTGAGGGGTACACCCTGATCTTCAGGCAGAGAGAGTGAGACTGGGTCTGGCATGGACTTTTGAAACCACAAAGGGCACCCCCCAGTGGCACACTTCCTGCAACAAGGCCCCACCTCCTAATCCTTCTGATCCTATCAAACGGTTCTGCTCCCTAGGGACTGAGAGCCCGCTGTGTGAGCCTCTGGGGCCATTCTTACACCATCACAGCAGCCTAATGTCGGGCCTCTATACCTGTGCTTCTCGTCAGTTCTTTCACCCACAGTCCTCTCCGCATGTAGTTTATCCACAGCTGTTTACCACTATCTCCCTCCAGCTCCTCGTAGTGCCCCAGCCCACCTTTCTACCAAATTTATGCCATTTTTATTGTTATTAATAAGTCCGTTCATTCAATTAGTGTTGCCTAATATGTACATGGCTGTGAGTCCATATACTGCATAATGAAGAACCTACTCGTGGCTACATCTCTAAAGGAATGGAACTCTCTACACCATCCTAGGCATTTTGACCAGTTATGACTCTGCATTAATCATTACCCACTGCAAAAAGAGGCTTCTCTGGCCAAAGTTAAGAGTAGCAGATTTTGATATGTACAAACACAAACATTTAGAAGGTGGCTTGGCAGCATGCCCAACACATCCTTTAACAGGAAATGATTGGCTCTCGTTTATCCCTCCCTCTTTTTCTGCACTGGAGGTGGATGCTGGAAATCTGAACTCAGGTCTTCATCCTTGCATGACAGGAACTTTACCAATTAAACCACCTTCCCAGGTCTTTAGACTATATCTTAATAATTCTTAGCTAGTTAGCAATCATCTTTCAATTCCCAGGTAACAGGCATTGCCTATAAAATGTCTCATATGGTGTGGTTCAATATTTGCACCCACACGTGCAAATCCAGGACAGCTCCCTTCATTAGTGCTTCCCTAGCATTCTGCATATATCCCTACCAAAAGCCTGAATTGTTTAGTGTCCCTTCCTTTAATGTTTAAGCTCTTGGGAGCCAGGACCATCCACTCCCATCCCTGCATTATCCACCACAGCGCCTACCAAGTATGAGGACACAAAAAGATTTGTTGATATGGCTAATCAAAGATATCTCATTATCCATTCCAACCTGACAGAGGAGTGAAGGTAGCATCACTTATTCGCCTAGAGTTCCAGCTCATGATATTCCCTTAGAGCCTCTCGGGTGCATGTGATGTAACTTCAGGGGCTGAACATGTTCATGTCATCATTTAACATTTTATAAACTGGATGCACACTGAAATGGCACGCACAGAGAATATATAAATATTTGAGATACATTTTACAATTTTTACCCAGCGACTGTTGTGTTCACTTATTACAGAACAATGTTTCCTCCTCTGAAATAAGGGTACCAAAATAATCCTAGTGATTCGGTTACTATCACTCTCATGAGTACTTTCTAGTGCAGCCAAAGGACAAATGATACTGAGGCTTACTTGTGACAAAAGGCTCACTTGTCATCAGCAGATCTGGCTCCTCCCTTACTGCAAGCCCCGTTCCACACTCTCCACTCCCTGCTTCCCACAGTAGAGTTCCAAGTACCTTTTTATAACCTCCCATCTGTTCCGGAAAGTGGTCCCACTGGCCACGTTGAAAGAACAGCTTCCTTATTTGTATAGTGCCTCTTCTTGCCTGATAACCGTGTCTTGGTGTTTGTTCTTTAGTGAGGTTGGCTCAGAATATCACTTAGCCGGGTGGAGGAGTTGAGGACTGCTCTCTGCAGTCTGCCAATGGCCTTGTGCATAACTACGCTGTCTGTGTGTCTTGTAGTTTAGATTGAGCACATCAGGGCATGTGGGAACTTTATTCTGAGTGTCCCCATGCCTCTGTCGTGGATGTTTTTATTGGTAGCTATAGTCAACAGTGAGGTGGTGTGGTGGATCCCTAAGAGAGTAAAGAGGACCACACCGTTTCTGTCCCCATAACCTCCCGAGGCAGCTGTTTATCTCTTGTGGATGGCGATTTTGGACAAGGCTTCACTATACGCTCAGCGTGCAATGTTTGTGCCTACAAATCAGAGCACAAAGCTCCCTCGAAAGCATCCCAACTCCAGTGCCAACAATGCTGTCCCTTTAAACGCTGCACAATGTGCCTGCCATACACAATTCAGCTCTAACATCATCTCCTGTTGCTTGATGTTCCTTTACATGGGTTGTGGTTATCAGCTCACTTGGGAGCTGACAAATAGCTTCCTTGTTTGTATAATGCCCTTTCTTGCCCAATAACCATATCTTGGTGTTTGTTTTTTAGTAGACTCAATCCTAATTTGTGCAAGATAAAAGCTTGGTTATTCCCAGGAGATTCTATATATTTATCTGCATCTATCTGTATCTGTTTTTATATCATCTATATTACCTATATCATTTATATCTATATCAATATTAATATATCTATAGTTACATATTAATATAGCAGGGCTTTTGTTTATAGCTCTGCTGAGGCAGTTAGCAACACAGTCCCACTCCTGATACTCAATGAATCTCAATGAAGGCTTGTTCAGTGGTAGGGATTTAAAATTTTTAGAAAATAAGGAAAACCAAAAGTAGCCCATGCTGTAGAATAAGGGGAATGAAAAATATGGAACTGTAAATGTGGTGGCTGCGGCCTCTCTTAGGACCTTCCTGTTTCCGCTGTGAAGAATTCCCAAAGGGAACGTAAGGGCACAAGCATCCTGGCTGCTCTGAAGTCAAATAAAGAGTCATATTCAAATGTCTCACATTCTTTATCTACCAAAAAATGTTCATTTGCATTGTTTTATAAGCCACCTCAGAGGACAGGCCCCAGGCTTCAACAGTTGTCTTCAGTGACCCACGCACAGGATGGGACATTCCACAGAGGTTCTTGGATCTTAGCACAAGGCCAGGCAGGGTGAGTCACATGGGGGAGCTGAGAAAAACCAGATGCTTGGGAAAGAAGAAACAGGAGCCGTTGGAAAGACTGTACGGTCTAGACTGAACGCTCCATTGGTCTGGAGATAAACAAAGTAGGCCAAGGGTGAAGCTTGTGAGCTCAGTCAGCTTTCCCCAGGAGAATTCCAGCCCCTATCTTCAGGAAACAGCTAAGGCAAGCTTATGTTACTACAGACAGACTTGGCACCCACTTCGCTCTGTCTTAGATCCTGGGCAGTGTGTTTGATTTTTACAGTACAATGCACCCAAAGCACAGGCATTTTCCCATATCGCGGCAGTTAATCCGGGGACATAGGAACATTCATTTCCTCCCTGAAGAAGATGCATGGGTACCTGTCATTGCTGAGGAAGGGTGTTTACTCTCCTCACACATTGTCTGGAGCAGATGAGTATTTTCGGCACATTTACCAAGAATAGATCTGCAAACCCTGGGGGAGGACTGGTTGGATACAGGAGAAGCGTTAGCTCAAAACTTCAGGTGCTACATGCAGATGGTGATGTGTGTGAATGTCCTCATTCTCGTAGGCATGAAAGTCTGTACAGATCTCTCAGCTGGCAGGCTGGAAAACCAACACTGGCACACTGGAGCTTGCAAAGCGATCTTAGTGCTGTTCCCTCCCCATCCGATGACTTGAACCCATCCAGCTTGGATGAGACTGTCAGAACAAGCGCCCTGTTCAGCTGGCTTGGCCAACCTGTGTATAAGATGTTGCCAGAGCAGTGCCTCCCACTTCCCAGGGTAACTTCCTGAGTAGGCTTCGTTTCCAGTCATCCGTTTCTGACCCTTACTCTGATGCTTGGGCTCCTGTCCCATTCAATCCAGACAGCTTGACCAACTTTTTTGATTTGTTGTTCTTTTGAGTTTAACTAGGTTTTAAATTAGCGTCCTCTCTGTTGACTGTCCTTTGCCTTCTTGACATCCTCCCAGGACCCTTATCCACAGCTGCACGTTCCTCCCAAGGAATTCCTTGATAATATGGGAACTAAGTCTATGGTGTTGCCTTCCATTAACTTTGCCTGGGAGGGTTGTGTTAAATAAATAATTCTCTAGAAACCAGTGATCAATCAGGTATAGTTTAAAGATGTGTGTGTGTGTGTGTGTGTGTGTGTGTGTGTGTGTGTGTGTGTATGTGTGTTAATACTTAAAAGACCCAAAGTCTCTATCCGTGGGTAGAATGTAAAAGTGTGTACTCTAATTATTAACTAGTCAAATTAATGTTGAAGCCAACCAGCCCTGGAGGACCATAAATGGCCAAAGTCAGAGATGACATCTGTAGTTTTCCTTGTAGACATATAAACTTTTGACTTCTTAGGAGGAAAGTCCCAATTAGAGACCTAAAGCTTCTAAACGGAATTCAAATTAAGCTGGTAATCTATTAACACAACGGCAGCACACAGAAGTAATACAAAATAAGTGAAGAAATAACGGTTAGGCTTAGCTGAGCAGTTTCTCTGGAGAAAACTGGGGCCAAGTGTGTCCACATGAACACAGTTTAAGTAAATGCTGTGAACACCAAGAAATGCTTTTTCACCTGTCAGCTTTTCAGGCAGCCTTAGTCAAATACCTGAGTCTGCATTCCCACGAGAAATTCAATTTTTCATGCCCCTAAGACCCAGCGTGGGACGGTAAGTACTGTAAGCAAGCACAGTAACGCTCTTCTTTATGTGCATATTTACGTATGTTCCCCCACCATTGTCTCTATGATGTCTCCATCTGCGCAACGGAAAAGAAATCTCCTTACTTCCTGATTTTGAACTTATGGTCTGATTGTGTCATCCGCCCAGAAAAATCTCCCCGCTAATCTCTACCGTTTTTCAAATCCAGCAGTCCTTTGTGGGACAGACCAAGCCGAATCAGTCCCGGGATCGTCCCAGCCAATCATCCCTTTCTCTCACTCACTGTCCTCATAATTTCTCAGTCATTGCTTGATTATAGAGAGCAAAAGCCCAGGCTTTGGAAAGTACTCCGAGGAGGTACATTTGAATCTAACCTCAGCTACTATTTCTATCAACATAGTGTTCTTTAATTGTTGGTGTTCATGCGTGTGTGTCTCTGTGTGTTCCTAAATATATAAACACAACCTTCGCAGTCTGTGAAATGGTACTTGTACGGGTTTGACTTCAGGAAGACCACTTGATATTGGATAACCAAATTGGAGGTTCTTCTCTGGGTAGGACTGTTTCTTTCACTCTCAGCATCCCATATTTGTCCATTGTTCTTTGTCTAGGGTTGATGCCCCAGAAGAGATCCTCCATCCATGTTAGCCTGTCTCCTGGTGTCATCCTTGTTTAGATCTTGTTTCAGCAGTTGTGTTGATGAGCATTTATGTTTTTAGCCTCTCTGATATTTGTAGAAGACAAACCTTCACAGCAAACTTCCTGTTCCTCTGGCTCTTGCAATCTGTCCACTCCTCTAAGCCTTAGATGCGGGAGCTGTTATGTAGCTGTGTAACTTGAGGCTGGGTATGATATGCTTATTTGTTCTCTGAAATCTGATTGGTTGTGGGTACCTGTAACAGTCTCCATTTGTTCCAAGGAGACATTTCTTTGTTGAGCGGTGAGACCTCCACTTATCTGGCTGTATAAGGATAAGTATTTAGAACATAGGAATTATTCTGGCTTGAGAAAATGGCAGCTGTAAGTTTCCCTCCAAAATTCATGACTTCACTAGCCCTGGGTAATTGGCTAGATTTCCAGTGCCAGGCATAATTTCCTCAATTTTAAAGCTTTTGTCTTGTGTTTCAGCTATTTTGCATCTCTCAAGGCCTACTGTAGTAGAATTGCTGGGCTCTAATGGGGCTGTTATTGTGTTCTTAAGCTGTCACATATCTACACATCCGGGTTTAGAATGACTGTAATTTTAGGTGCTGGTAACTGCGGCTCTTGTTTTGTTGTGTAGGTGTTTTGTTCCTTAGATTCTCTTGCCCTTTCTGGTTCTTAGCAGAGAGTGGTGACTGTGTGTTTCCTGGTAGAGGATGCTTTTGGGATCCTGCTAGGTGTGTCCACTGGGGGTTCCAGGTTCAATAAGCTTCTGTGTGTTGGGAGCTGCTTCTTAGGAATGGCATGTATTAGAGGGGAGTGCTAGGGGGTTCCACAGGAGGGAGCAAAGCAGAGTGTTCCACCAGAATCTGCTTAGTTCCTGGGGAATGGGGCAGAGAGTGAGGAGAGGCTCACCTGCTTGCTTTACTGTGCTCCTTGCTTCTCTGGGAGCCATGGCTGGTGGGTTCCAGGGGAATGCCCAGTGGAGAGTGGGGGCACGGATAAGGAGATGAGGTAGAGGAGGGAACACGGAAGGAGAAGATCTCTGTGATCCTCTGGAGACAGGGACAGAGGGAGGGAGGTTGCATCAGGTGGTGTGCTATAGAGTTGAGGGTGAGACTGAGGGTTTCCATTTGGAGGAGAGGAGGGAGAGGCAGGCCACCTCCAGGTTTTCATCTCTGAGAGCAGAAGCAACAAGGTTTCAAGTCTTCTCTTACAAGATTCAGCCATCAGCAGACTCCAGAGTTGTAAAATAACCACATTTGGTAGATTCTGCCAGAGCAAATTCTGTCCACAGGGGAGACAAATTCCTTATGCTTTCTACTCTATTATTTTCCTAGAATCCTCTCAAAGGAAAATCATGTGAAGTCTGTGAACTAAGATATTATGAAAATATTAGACCTAAGTGACCTGAGAGCTTCCTCCCCGGGGATCAACTTTAAGGAACTTGAACAGGAAACTTAGATGCAAGATTCACCAACAGAATGCAAGGGATGGAAGAGAAAATCTCAGGCACTGAAGACAAGATGGGAAAAAGGGAAACTTCAGTCAAAGAATATGTTAAATCAAACACACACACACACACACACACACACACACACACACACACACACTAACAAACAAAAAACTTCCAGGCACAAAATATCCAAGAAATCTGGGACATTATGAAAAGATCAAATGTTTGTATAATAGAAATCAATAAAGGAGAATAAACCTAGAAAATATTTCCAAACAAAATCAAAAAAAGAAAGTTTCCCTAACTTTAATGAAGAGGTGCTTATAAAGAAGCATACAGAACACCAAATAGACAAAATGAGAAAAGAAAGGAAGAAAAGAACAGAAGAAGAAATTCACTTCAGGTCATAATAACCAAAACACTTAATGTATAGAACAATAACAACAAAAAGAATAGTAAGGCCTGCAATGGAAAAAGAACAAGCAGCATATGAAGGACACCTGAACTCTCAGTAGACACTCAAAAAAGCCAGAATGCTATGGCTCCAACAGACCACAGACATCAGTCCACACTCCTAAACTCAGCAAAACCTTTAGTCACAGGATATGCAGAAAGAAAGACATGCCAAGCTAAAACCAAATTTAAACAATATCTATCCACACATTCAGCCCAACCAAAGGTGCTAGAAGGAAAACTTGAACCTGAAGAAGTTAACCACATCCAACCAAACACAAGGAATAAATAATCCTAGTCCATCCAATTAGAAGAGAGGGAAACACACACACCAAGAACAAAATAACAGGAATCAACAAATCCCTGCTAACTGATAACTCAACATCAATGGCCATAATTTCTCTAATAGAAAAACGCAAACTAACAGAATGGATGGCAGAACAGGATCTGCATTCTTGAATGCCCTGCATTCGAGAAACACACCATGGGAGGGCTCTCCTTCTCTGAGAAGAAAGGGAGTGGGCACAGAAAGAGGGGAGATGGGAGGGAGGGACGGGGAGGAGAAGGGTGAGGGGAAGCTCCAATTGAAATGCAAAGTAAATTAATTAATTAATGAAAAACATATAGCAGACATGTAAGAGAAAGAAAGAAAAAAAAAACAAGCAAACAAAAAAGAAAGAAAGACACCTTAACAATAAGGATAGAAATCACCTCAGGGTAAATGATGGAAAAGATATTCCAAGCAAATGGACCTAAGAACCAAGCCAGTGTAGCCATATTAATATCCAAAAAAAAATGGACTTCAAACAAAAACCAATTATAAGAGATAGAAAAGGACATCACATGTTCATCAAAGGAAAATCCTCTAAGAGGACATTGCAATTATCCAAATCTATGCAGCAAACACAAGGACAGCAAAGTCCATAAAAGAACACTATTAGATCTTAAATCATATACTGACTTTCACACATTGATAATGGGAGACTTCAGTACCCAACACTTGTTAATAAGCAGGTGATCCAGACGAAAGCTAAATAGAGAAAGAAATGATGGAGCTAACTAAAGGTATAAATCAAATGGACCTAACAGGTAGTTACAGAACATTTCACCCAATCACAAAATAATATACCATCTTCTCATTATCTCATGGAATTTTCTCAAAAATAACAACATACTTGGCCACAAAGAAATCTCAACAGTTATAAGAAAATTGAAATAATACCATACATTCTATCTGACCACCATGAACTAAAGCTGGATATAAACAACAACAGAAAGATTACAAGCTCCTGGAAACTGAACAAATCATTACAAAATTAAAAATTAGCGAAGACAGAAATTGAGAAAGAAATATAAAACGTATTAGAACTGAATGAAAATAAAAATGCTACATACCCTAACTTATGGGACACAATGAAGGTCATTCTAGGGAGCAAATTCATAGCACTAAGTGCATACCTAAAGAAATTGGAGATATTTCATACTAGTAACTTAACACCATACCCAGAAACTCTAGACTGAAAAGAAGAACTCACACTTTAAAGAAATAACAAGATCTGACAAGAAATAATCAAACTCATGGCTGAAATCAATAAAATAGAAACAACAACAAAAACAGTGCAAAGATTCAATGAAACAAAGAGTTTGTTCATTGAGAAAATCAGTATGAAATAACCAAATTAACTAAAAGGAAGAGAAAGAGGATCTGAATTAACATTAAAGATAAAAAGAGGGACACAACAATAGATATAAAGGAAATGTACACATCATAAGCACATACTTTAAGAACTAGTACTCCAAAAAATTGGACATTCTAAAAGAAATGAATAATTCTCTTGATATATACCACCTACCAATGTTAACTCAAGATCAGATAAGCCATTTAAATGGATCTATAAGCTCCACTGAAACAGAAGCAGAGCTTAAAAGTCTACCAAGCAAAACAAAGCACAGGGCCATAAGGTTTTCGTGCAGAATTCTAATATAATTTCAAAGAAGAGTTAATGTCAATACTCCTCAAATTATTCCTCAAAATAGAAACAGAAGGAACATTGCCCAGTTTATTTTATGGATGCCTAAATCACATAAAAACACAACACAGAAAGAAAATTACAGATTAATTCCCCTTATGAACATAGATGGAAGAATTCTTAATAAAATACTTGCAAATAAAATCCAAAAACACATAAAAAATCATCACCATGATAAAGTAGGCATCATCCTAAAGATGCAGGCATGGTTTAACATATGTAAATTGATAAATGTAACACACTATATAAATAAACTGGAAGACGAAAACTACATGTTCATCTTATTTGATGCAGAAAAGGCCTTTGATAAAATCCAAAACTCCTTTTTGATAAAATTTTTGGAGAGAGTAGGAATATAGGAGAAATACTTCAACATAATAAAGGCAGTTTACAGCAGTATCACAGCCAATATAAACCTAAATGCAAAAAGACTCAGGCATTTTCACTGAAATAAAAAAAACAAGACAAGGTTGTCTACTCTTCTCAGACCTATTCAATATAGTACTAGAAGTCTTAGCTGGAGCAATAAGACAACAGATGGAGATCAAAGGGATACAGTTAAAAAGGAAGATTTCTAAGTGTCTTTATTTGAAGATGATATGATAGTATTCATATAGATATGTTTAAAATTCCAACAGGAAACTCCTACAGATTATAAACACTTCCAGCAAAGTAGTGGGTACCAAATTAGCTCACAAAAGTCAGTATCCTTCCTATATACAAATGACAAATTGTCTGAGAAAGAAATCAGGGAAACAACACCTTTCACAATAGCCTCAGATAATATAAAATATCTTGGGGTATCTGTACTCAAGCAAGTGAAAGAATTTTATGATTAAAAAAAACCTCCAAGTCATTGAAGAAATAAATCAAAGAAGATATCAGAAAATGGAAAGATCTCCCATGCTCATGAATCAATAGGATTAACATAGTAAAATGGTCATCTTACCAAAAGTAATATACAGATTCAATGCTATCCCAATCAAAATTCCAATATAATTCTTCATAGATCTTGAAAGGATAATTTTGAGATTCATGTAGAAAAATTAAAAACAAAGGATACCTAAAACAATCCTGAGTAGTAATAAAGAAGCTGTTGGAGCTATCACTATTCTTGATTTCAACTTGTACTACAAAGCGATAGTAATAAAAACACCACGGTATTCACGCAAAACCAAACACGTTAATTAATGGAATTGAATTGAAGACACAGACATAAATCCACACAGCTGGGGACACCGGATTTTTTATAAAGAAGCCAGAAATACAGACTGGAATAAGGAGAGCATCTTCAACAAAGGGTGATGGGAAAACTGGATGGCTGCAGGTAGAAGAACGCAAATAGACCCACACTTACCACCATGCACAAACCTCAACTCCAAATGATTTAAAACCCTCAACATAAAATCATGCTCACTGAACCTGAAAGAGGATAAAGTAAGGGATGGCCTTATACTGGTTGGCACAGGAAAAGGCTTTCTGAAGAGATACTATTAATGTGGCACTAAGATCAAGAATTAATACATGGGACCTTATGAAACTGAAAAGCTCCGTCATGACCAAGGACACTATCATTTGGACAAAGAGACAGGCTAGAAAAAATGGGGTGGAAATTACCAACTATACATCTTATAGTCAATATAGGACTCAAGAAACTGAATATCAAGAAAACAAAGCCCAATTAAAATTGGTGTACAGATATAAAGAGAATTCTCAGTAGAAGAATCTCAAATGGCTGAGAAGCACTCAAAGAAATGCTCAACGTCCTTAGCCATCAAAGAAATAAATGCAAAACAAAACTACTTCGAGATTTCATCTTATGCCAGTCATAATGGCCAAAATCAGTAAGACAAGTGACATCTCACGCCAGCAAAGATGTAAGGAGAACACTCATCCATTGCTGGTAGGAGTGCAAACTTGTACAACCACTATAGAAATCAATGTGGCTGTTTCTCAGGAAGATGAGACTCCACCTACCTCAAGCTCCATCTGTACCATTCTTGGGCATATGTCCAAAGGAAACTGCATCCTGCTACAGAGACACTTGCTCAACCCTGTTCATTGTGCTCCATTAATAACATCCAGAAACTGCAAACAGCCTAGAATGTCTGTAAACAGATGAATGGATGAAGAAAATATGGTACATTTATACAATGGAATATTACTCAGCCATTAAAAATGAAATGATGACATTCACAAGTGAATAGATAGAACTAGAAAAACTCATCCTGAGTGAGGTAACCTAGACCCAGAAAGACAAATGTGGTATTCGCCTAATAAGTGGCTATCAGCAGTTACATAAACATAAGCATGCTACAACTCATAGAGTCTTAGAGTTTGGGTATAGAATCAGGGACTAGTGTCCAGCTTTCCCTAAGCAGGGGAAAGAAAATAGTTATGAGTGGATGATGGGGACACTGGGACAGAAGGATCAAATGAGAAGGGGGAAGAAAGAGGAGGACAAAGGAAAGAATACAAGCATAGACAGCTAAAATTAAAGAGCTTTTGAGGGGTCATACGGATACCTAATGCAGCAGATGCCTCTTAAACTATATACACAATTCGAAGACAATCTAAACTAAATCACCAGAGAACCAGAGAGACAGAGCCCCAACTAGATATCTTTTAACACCAAGTGAAGTGTCCAGTTCTGGGAAGGGATCGCGTCAAATCTAGCTGTTGAACAAAGGGATCCCTGAGTTTACAACGCCGGCTGCTGCAAAGGCTGTAGGTTGCTGCCCACAAAATGGACAGCAAGGCTCCACTGCTTAAAATGACACCTGTACAACTTGCCAAACACAGAAAAGTCGACGAACTGGTTTCCTATCTAGAGCTTTCATCTCTACTGGTTAGTACTCTTGGTCCCAGCAAATATTCGGCACCCTATCAATGGAGAAATGTAAACACTAACCCAGCTACAAAACCATCTATCTACAGTGGTGCCCTGCCTGCAAAGACATGCTGGAACAACGGTGGCACAGACCTTATGGGAGTAACCAATCAATTATCTACTTTGATTTAGGCCCAAGAGATGGAACCCATACCTGATGTTTGGTAACCAAAAAGCTAGGACTTGATAGCCCAGGGGAGTCCTAAGGGAAAGCAAAATACTACTAAAGGAACATAGCACTAAAAAGGACTCGTAATGATATCCTGCTATACTCATATATTAGTGCCTTGCTTAGTCCGCATTGGAGAAGCTTCCTCTTACAGTAGGTGAGAACAAATACAGACACCCACAGCTGGGCTGTATGCAGAGAGCAGGAGACCTGGGAACATGCAGCTCTTTAAAAAAAAAAAAAAGGCTTCCAGGGAACCCTGTGGAAGAGGAGGCAGCAGAAGGGTATAGAGCCAGAGAAAACAATGGCCATCAAGAAAGCAAGGGCTTTTATTTGTTTTAAATATATTTTATTAATTTATTCATATTACATCTCAATGGTTATCCCATGCCTTGTATCCTCCCATTCCTCCCTCCCTCCCATTTTCAACTTACTCCCTCCTCTATGACTGTGGCGGAGGGGGACCTCCTCCTCCTGTATATGCTCGTAGGGTATCAAGTCTCTTCTTGGTAGCCAGCAAGGGCTTTTAAACACAACAGAACAGATTCACATAGGAACTCACAAAGGCTGAGGCTGCATGCACAGGGCCTGCCCTGGTCGGTACCAGACAGAGCCTAGAGCTGAATGGAGAAGTGGACACACACACCCAGCCCTAACAAAGACGCAATCTCCAATTGGCCACTACTTGCAAATAAAAATGTTAGTTTTCTCTATGGGCATCTCACTGGGGAAACAGGTAGACTCCATGCCCAGCAGTGTCTGGCCAACAGAAAACAAACTCAACAGTACTTTTGTTAAGGTCTTGTCACATAATGTCGTGTCAGCTTCTTTTCTTAAACTTTATTGTACTTATTTATTTGTTTAATGTGTTTATTATTTATGAATTTTATGTGTATATTATGACTTCTGGTTCTGTGTTTTTATGGGACTCCTGAGTGTGCAAATGAGTGGGTTTCTGTATCTGTTACTTGTACCTTTTTGGGGGTTCTTTTTCTTCTGTTTTTTTTTTCTTATTCCAATTTGTTTATTTTTGTTCTATCTTACTTTATTTTTTTATTCCATAGGCACTTGTTTTCTAATAAAAAAGGAGTAGACCTGGAGGGGAGGAGGAGAAGTGAGAAGAAACTGGGAGACGTACAGGGAAGGGAAACTGTAAGCAGAATATATCATTTGAAAAAATCAATTTTCAATAAAACAAAAACATTAAAAAATAAAACAACTGTATACATAAAGAAATCTAGAATGTGACCATATATGCCTGAGAAATACTAAAACAACTGCTTAAAAACCAGTAAGAGCTGAAATTTGTGTTTCAGTTGAGTCCTTAGCCTAAGGATACCCTACAATAACAAATAATAATCATCATATAGAAAATTCATAGCTATAGAAAGAATTTAATTTTCTCATTCATAGAAATATTACACTCAAATGTCCATTTTTCAACAAAAATCACAAGTCACATAAAGAAACAGAAAATTATAGATCACTACAAATCATAAGCCTCTAATGTACAGAAATCATTCCAGAAAAACATCTCAAACAAAGCCCTTAAAACAACTACCTTAAAGAATGTTCAAAGAAGCACATGAAGATGTGGAGATGATAAAGAAAGTGACGTGAGTAAAACAGGATGTCTGACAAGGAATCGCAAAGCTAACAAACACACTAGAAAGAACAGCTGAAGGTGAGAAGAACAACAGAGTGGATGTCAGCAGCACTAGACAGATTACGAGGCCATGTGACTGGGCAAAAGGTAGGATCAGTAAACTTAAAAATGGGAAATTAACAAATGTGATGAATAGAAAGAAAACTATTGAAGAAAAGTGAAACCAATCCTAACTGACTTGTGGGATACCAACAAAAGTGTAGCTTTACACACTTGGGAATTCTGGAAGGAGGAGAGAATGTTTAGAGAAATGATGATTGAAACAAGTTCACAAGCTTTACTATAAAATATAAGCATCTAAGAAGCCAAATGAGCTCCAGGTCAGATAAACGAAGATACTTAAATTATTACAAGATTCTTAATAACCAAAGACGAGGATAGACTTTGGAAAGCAGTTAAGAAAAGCAATCTACCACATGCATGGAACTTTCAAACGATTAGCAAATGTGTTATTGGGAACTGAAAAGTCTAGAAGACACAAAAACAATATACTCAAACTGCTAAGGAAAAAAAAGTAAGTTGTCAACCAACAACTGTACATCTACCAGGACTTCCCTTCAAAACTATGGTCAAAATGAAAACATTCTCGGATCAGTTAAAACTGAACAGAACAGTTCTGTGAGAAAGACCAGACACATCTTTGGAGTTCAAAAGAAAGGACATCGAGTAGCAATTTGAAATACTTTGAAAATATAAACAATTCAGGAGAGATGAGTACACAGGCAATTACATCAACATGTAGTATTGTAACAATAATCTGTAACTCTTTTACTCATTTACATTTTGATATAATATTTCATTGTATTGTCTAGGCTGGCCTCAAAATGATGACTTTTGGTTCAGCCTTCTGAGTGTTAGGGTTATAGGAGAGCATTGTCAATTTTATAACTCCTTATTGTTTACAAAATTGACCAAACTAGAACATTTATTAAATAATTCGTACTGTAAAACAAATGCAATTACAAATTTGGTTTGTTACTCCACAGTTTATTAATAAACAGTTTGTGATGAATACTTCAAAGGAGTTACCACTACATGCTTAGGACTTGTACATAAGAAATGTTGTAATTTTGTGACATCAGTCAAAGGCATGATCACAGAATTTTTTAAAAGGCAGCGTTTTTGTGTTATTCAAATTATGCTTGTATAAATTAAATTATGTCAACGGCAATCTCTATGGTAACCACAAGGAAAATAGCCATAAGACTCCACAAAATGGAATTTAAACATGTCACCACATACATACAAAATGAACAGACCATAAAGTAATATAAAACAATACATGGAGTTAGGAAATGAGAGACAAAAAGATACAAAACATATAGAAAAATTATACCCAGCTGGTTCAAGTATGCCAGCAGTGTAAGAGATCATCTCACATGTGGTTCCGGCAGCTCCAGCTGATGCCAGAAGAGCAGCAAGCAAAGGCAGAATCCCATGGTGCTCAGCCATATTGGACAATGGCTACTCAAGAAATGATCGAGCAGTACTGTCCTTGCCTGAGTTACCTGACAGAATGATTTCTAGTCTATCCATGTTGTCTCAAGGGACAGAACTTCATTCTTTTTTAGTAATTGTTTTTTTTAGTAATATCACATTGTGCTCCATAAATGTGTGCAATTGTGTCAATCAAAACTAAAAAGCAATAGCAAATGGGGAAGGGTATCAGAAAAAATTAGCATAGTGACCAAAATAAATCCCTCCTCCTCAGTAATTCCTTTAAATGTAAATATATCTATCTCTTCAATCAAAATACATGGCTAGGAAGACTGATTTTTTTTTAAAAAAATCATGAAATCTGGAGGCTGGAGAAATTGCTCTGGTTGAGAGCACTGGCTGGTCTTCCAGAGGAGCTGGATTTGATTCCCAGCACCCACATGGCAGCTGACAACTGTCTGTAACTCCAGTTCTAAGGGATCCCAAACCCTCACACAGATGTATACTTTATAAACATTTTATATCTATTTTAAAGAGCAAATTAAAATAAGTCAACAAACATCATCTCAATTGATGCAGGCATAGAGATAGAGAAAAATCATCCTTTCAGGATTGAATGAGAGAAACAACAAACTGGGTATAAAAGACAACAAACCAGGATAATAAGACCCTAATATGAAAACACAGGACAGGATTGTGTTGGTGGAAGCACTGCACACTCTCCTTCTGGGCCTTCTCAAAGTTCCTATCCTACCACTTCACCTTGGTGTAGTGTGGGGAGAGCTAACACAAGCGATTAGGCAAGAAAAAGAAAAGGCATCCAAGTGGGAAAAGAGAAAGTGAAGTCTGTGCTTCCAGATGCTTTCTTATGAGCAGAGCATCCTGGCCATTCTCTACTCCCAAAGGCCTACTCAAGGTAACAAATGAATTCAGCATAGTATCAGTTAACACCCCCAAAACAAAACCAGTTACATTTTTGTACGCTAGCAATGAAAATTCTAAAAAAAGATTATTTGAGAACAATTCATTCTTTTTATTTTATTTTATTAATTTATTCATATTACATCTCAATGGTTATCCCCTCCCTTGTATCCTCCCATTCCTCCCTCCCTCCCCTCCCATTTTCCCCTTACTGCCCTCCCCTATGACTGAGACTGAGGGGGATTTCCTCCCCCTGTGTATGCTCATAGAGTATCAAGTCTCTTCTTGGTAGCCTGCTATCCTTCCTCTGAGTGCCACCAGGCCTCCCCATCCAGGGGACGTGGTCAAATATGAGGCACCGGAGAGAACAATTCATTCTTAAATATGAAAAAAAATATTGAGAAGTTAAGTATGGTGGTTCACACTTGGGATCCCAATACTCAGGAAACTGAGGCAGGAGGATCTCCATGGATTAGAGGCTAGCCTGGGCTACAGTGAGTTTTAGGACAGCCTGAGATAAAGAATAAGAAAGAGGTGATGGAGGAGAAGGGAGATAGGAGGAGAAGGGAAGGGAGGAAAGGGAGGAGTGGGAGAAGTGGGAGGAGGCCACAACTCAGGAATTAATTTATCCAAAGAGCAGAAAGCCTTTATAATGAAAACAACAAAATGTTTCTAAAAAGAATTAAAGAAACACTTAAGTAAATAGAAACAAGTCTCATGTTGATTTGGAAGAGATAACATTGTTAAGACGTCAATACTATTCAAATTGAACTTGAATTTTTTGTTTTGCTTTGTTTTGTTTGGGGCAGGACAGCATTTCTCTATGTAGCCTTGATTGCCCTGGACTCTTTGTAGACCAGGCTGGGCTCAAACTCACAGAGATCTGCCTGCCTCTGCCCTCCACGTGCTGGGATTACAGGTATGTACCACCTCACCCAGCCAAATTGAATTTTAGATTTTTATAAAATATCTTACATAATTTTTACATAAATAGAAAAAAATCTATCTAAAAAATTTATGTAAAATCTCAAGAGGACCAGAATAGTCAAATAGTCTTGGGGTGGGAGGTCATTAGAGAAAGATGCCAAATTCTGCCATGTCAGAAATCCTGTGCTTAGGCTGTATGCTGTGACCTTCGAGTTGCTGACCTTTACCTCACCATGAGGTCTTGTGTTCTAGGCTATCCTTGGACTATTTACCTTTTAAAGAAGTAGAGAAGTCTCAACTTGGAACCACCCAGAGGATCTAGGAAGTTCTTATAAGGAACTACTCAGAGAGCTAGGAAGTTCTACAGGGAGCAATTTAGGCTATTGCACTCTTGCCCGGGGGCTAGGGTGAGTGAGATAAGAATAGATCCTATTGACCTTGCCCTGTATATGTTCCTGCTAGTCAGCAAAAAAGTGAGTCTTGATCAGAAGTGTCCTGACTTGATTCGTTATTTCTCACGTCTCTGTATCCTACTTTCAATCCCCGCTCCCTCTTTCAGGTGAACCCTGATTCGATTTTCCCCCCGTGGGCTGAGACCTGACAACTCACCTTTCTCAGTTTCAGTATGCATTGCAAAGATAAGAGTAATTACATCAAGTAGAGCCATCAAGATAGACATATAGAGCAATAATACAGGCTAGAAAGCCCGGAAATAAACTTTCACATGTGTGATCATGTGGGGTTTTTTTGTTTTGTTTTTTGTTTTTGTTTTTTTACTAGAATACCCAGAGCACTCAATAGAAGAAGGACAATCTTTACAGTAAGTGGTTCCTGGAAAAACATATATCTGCATGCTAAGAAATGAAGTTGAATCCTTATCTACCACCATATACAAAAAGTAATTCAAGATTGAAAAACGTTCACCAAGGGATGGGTAGAGAGAGGAGGGGATGAGATGGGAAATGGGGTTGGGTCGATCAAAACACAATTTCTGATACAATCAAGTAATTTTACTGATTCATTACATTGCTTGGTAATGGCAGTTAGCAACATTATATTGTACGTTGCAAAATTGCTATAAGAATACATTTTTTTTTACATTTCCACCACACAACAAAATAAGTTAATGAAATGATGTTAATAAACTTGATTGAACTTCTCTACAATGTATACATAAATAAAATCATCATAATGTAACCACAGACACAATTCTTATCTGTCAATTAAATATCAATAAAAAAGCAAAAAGCTAAGTCAAACTATCTCAGAGACCTGAATATAAGACCTAAACAACAAGATTCCTCTAAGAAAACTAAATTAGAAATTTTATGATACTGAACTTTTGAAGAATGTGTGTGTGAGCGTGTGTGCGTGTGCGTGTGTGCGTGTGTGTGTGTGCGTGCGCGTGTGTGCGTGTGTGTGTGCGCGCACGTGTGTGTGTGTGTGTGTGTGTGTGTGTATGTGTGTGTGTGTGTGTGCATGCACACGCACACCTGCCTTGCACTCATGCCAGGCAAGCACTCTACCACTGAGCTTCTCAATGCTGTAAAGGACAATTACTAGATGTTCAGTATTTTTTAATTGGAAGGTGTTTTTCTTTAAGAATACGTGCTTGAGACTTCTTTAGCTCTGTGAAGAGGTGGTGGCACTGGAGCTGATGCTTTTTTGGAATACAATCCTTGCATCTATTATATTTGCACAATTGATGCTAAGTGCCTGCCTATGGCCTTCTGCCACCTTCCATTGGACCCTCATCACTCACCTGGACTCCCATCACCCACCTGGACTCCCATCACCCACCTGGATGTCCATCATCCACCTGGACTCCTATCACCCACCTGGACTCCCATCACCCACCTGGACTCCCATCACCCACCTGGACTCCCATCACCCACCTGGACTCCCATCACCCATCTGACAAGCAGCTGGGCTTCCAACATCCTTTTTAACACAGCAACATCTATTTTGCTTGTTTCTTTGTTTCATTCAAATTTTCTTAACAATCTTAAATTTCCTCTGGTCTTCACTTTAGGTACCAAAAACTCTACTTATTCCAACACTGCTAAGAGTTTTCAGAGACTCTAGGAAGCAACTTAATTTTTGAAGATCTTAACTATTTGCTTTCAAATAGCATTCAAGAACTTGCAATTCACCTTTCTTTCTCTAACCTCTTCCTGAAGAGGCACCGGCTTCTGAAGAGCATTTCCTCCTCCATCCAGTTTAGCTTAAGTCGGAAAATCACCACAGCAGAGGCCTGCCCAGTTCCTTAAACACTGGAAAATACTACAGTCTCAATTAAGAGCAAAGAAAAGTTTTCCACAGGTTTGAGAAGCATCCTGGCTGTACACATTGTGGTAAGTCAGCTCCAGGGCATAAAAGCTGATTCCTCAATGGATCACAAAATTGTCATGTTCTTCTCTTGGAATGAGACCCAGGAAACCAACCTGGCACTCATGGAAAGCTGAGCGTGGAGCCTCGCTGTGCAGCTCAGCGTATTTCCTCCCTAATCCATGCAGTAAATATGCAATCAAGTCTCATGACACTGTGAACTAATGGAGCTCAGTGACTAGAAGGTCTTTGGAGGGCAATCAGGTGCTATTAAAAATATGCTAATGGTAGCTTGTGATTGAGCAGCAGGACCCCAGGATTTGGGGTTGGCATGGCAACTGCCAGCAGATAGTTCATGCAGAACAGGAGAGAGAGAGAGAGAGAATTAGAATGAGCTGCTTAAGCACAAGTGTTCAGGAAAAATGTGGAACATAGTTGAGGATCCCAGGGAAGATTTAGCTCCCTCCTGTCAAAAACTGCCCAAACTCACAAAACACAACCTGAAACACACAAACCCGCGTGCTGCGGGAGAGCGGGTCCTGAGGTCATGGGAACAGATCTATCCCTGTCCCTCACTGCACTCAGAAGAGCAGGCTCTGATTTGGCCTGAGCAGCACAGTAAAGCTGACCTTGGTGGCAGAGGTGCAAGTGAGCCTGCCCTGAGGACATGTACATGAGAGAGCTGCCCTCCTCTGTCAATGCATGGCATGGATAAGGGAGAGATGCCTCCTCTTCCTCCTGCCTTCAGCAGGTGAGTGAGCTGGTCCTGAAGTCATGAGAGCAGGAGAGCTGGCCCCACCCCTCTGTACCTTACCTGAGCAGCACAGAAGAGCTGGCTTTGGTGGTAAATACTTGAGTGAGCTGGCCCAGAGGGCAAGAGAGCAAGAGAGCTAACCCTGCCCTTTGCCTGCTGCAGCATTGGGTAAACTAGCTAGGGTGGTGCTAGAAAGCTTGCCCTGGTGGTGTGGGGGCAGGAGAGCTGGAAGGCTGGCAAACTCAGCTATCTCCCAGGCCCAGATCCAGGGCTTTGAGTTGGCTCACCTAACATCTACCCTATGATCTGCTTAAGCATATGAAAGGACTAATCCTGCAGATGGAAAGCTGCAGGACCTCCATGATACAGGGCAACAACAGGATATCCCATAAGGATCCAGTGTAGACAGTGGCAGCAGAAGCCAAAGGCCTCGAAACAGGCCAATAACACATTGCAGTGAACATTTGACATTTGCAAGTAAAGATATGTGGACAAAAGGGTATATACTGTGTGATACCATGACATACTATAACTTTAACTTCCATGGCAAGACTTTTTTTTTAATGCTATCTTTTTTTTTTTTTTTTTTTTTTTTTTTTTTGCAGGGAAGGTTGCAAGGGCAAATATGAAGAGACGAGAAGATGAGTGGGATTAGGGTACATGATGTGAAATTCATGATCAATAAAAGGTTTTTTTAAAAAAGACTTCCTCACAAGCTTATCTCACTCATATGGCAAGGTTTAAACTGGGCTCAGCACTGAGTGTATACACTTCTACACTTTATGGAGTAAACATGATACATGTGCACACGTGTGTGTCCCCCATCGTATCTCGGCTCTCTACAACCACACCCATCCGTGCCTGAAGCTAACAGTTGTACAATAAAGTCAGCCTCTGCCACTAAGGGCTCAAGACCACAAAGAACAAGATCCTTTCCTGTTTTCCCATTTCAGGGCGTGATTTCTTATGATGCTTGCACAGTATCCATTAGCTCCGCCTATCAATGTGGCTAACAAGGATTGCAAAGAGGACAAACCATGTGGAAGGGAGCTGAGGGAGGCAGTCAGCAAACGGACTGGATCAGCTCTAGGAAGCCACAGGTAGGAGGCACCCAGAGAAGGACGCTTGTGCATAGAAGAAATGAAGAAGCAGAGCGTAGAACATCTTTGGGGGATGATGAGAAAAGGAAAGAGAGGCAGACTCACTGTGAAATAACTTGGCTTGGGCAGGCAGAGCATGCTGGGAAAATTAAGGAAAGAAATGCTCTCCTGTATGCAGGAGAGCAGGGCCAGGCAGGGGAGGGAGGGGGCCCTTCAGGGGAGGGAGGGGGCCCTTCAGTTTCTCCATCCACAGTGTCCTTAGCCCTGCTTGGATCCCTTGCTTTGGCACGGGGAGGGGAATTTCGTCACTTAAAACATATACTTTCAAATTACTTAGACACACTTCCTTTTCTTAGTCACTTCCTTCCTTCTCTTTGATACAATAGCCCCTTAAAGGAAAACCAGGGCAGAAAAGCCTGCTGAGGTACGTGCAACTTGAAACAATTGCCATTGTCCTGGAAGGGCTCAACTTAGCAGGAGCTGACAGGTGTTGTCCTGTCACACAGATGGACTTAGGCATGCCTTCACATAGATAACCTCTGAAGGACCAAGGTTTTGTGGAGACAGTAGGACGTTTGCATGACTTGAGGCATCCCCATTGGAGAAAGACAGTTCAGAATGATATTATGTCATACTGGGACACCCCATCCTGGCCCAAGAGCTCAGGAAAGCAGAGCCGGGGGGCGGGGGCTATGTCAGCTAAAATCTGCCTCCTCTCAGGTATCACCTGTCGACATCTCTGTGGGTGAGGAGCACCCTCCCAGCCGAGGGCTTTGAGACAAGAGGAAGCAGGGGTCCATTTGTTTTTCTCATCTATACAATTGTTTGGGGCACAGCTTGGGCTTAGAATGCCCATGTTGTGGTCTGCTCATTAGATAGAGTTCTGCATCCTGTGCTGCTAATAACACTTCCTGAGGAAATAAGCTGAAAGTCCAAGATAAAAATCACCAAGAAGCCTGGTGATTCTAAGGTGCCAGGCATATTTTTAGGGATGCCTAAATGACTGTAGTATTTCACTGAAAGTAACACATGTAATTAGTCCTGGTCTCCTAGGAGATCTGGCGGTGATGTGTGAGGGGCCAGCCGGAAGCAGCTCGTTGCTCATAGGGTAAATTCAGGCATTATAAATCCCATGAGGGCCACTTGTGACTTCCCAGAAAATAGATCGCTGTTCAAGGACTGGCCTTTTGTTTGTGAGATCCCAGAAACACCTGTGATTTAGCTCCCTGGAATTTAAGTAATCTGTGTACTTCACCTTCAACACTAGGGGATGTCTGCATGAGGCCTGCAGTGAGGGAGCTGACAAGTTAGGGCGTTAATGGGCGAGCTGGGATTTCTTCTGTTAGGGTGCCCTCCTGTGGGACTCTCATCTGTGAGCTTGCAAGAGAAGGTGCCTGCTAGCCTTAGCTTGTGGAGATGTACGTTATGTGTGGTGTCTCATCTGGACTTTCTTTTGATTCTACAAGACCCTGAGCAATCTTATTGCAACCTCTCCCACAGTGCTCTCCTCAGAGCTTGACATCAAGATGCGTTGCTGTGCATTACTTTCCCTCCGGTCTCTCACCTACACCCACACGAATCTGCAAGCTCCCTATTAATTTTCTCCTAATTTAATTTACCTTTTCTTTTTCTGAAATTTTATGATTGTCTTTCTTGGGGACAGTGTGGAGATGGCACGAGAGCGCCGCAGCACAGGTGTGGAGTCAGTTCTCTTCTTCCAATTGTACTTGGGTCCCGGGTCAGACTTACACAGCAAGTGCTGGCCAGTCTCCAAACTTTCAGCATCTTCCAGGTCTCAATCTCACAGTCTGAGAAAGGCTTCCCTCACCCCCTTGGCCTGGAGTTCGTTGGTTCCCAGTCTCCTCCTCACCCATGAGCGTCTCTCACTGGAGCATTCTCCCAGAGGACAAGAATTCTGTCCGTTTCCTCTGTCTCTGTGGTTCCAGATTGTGACTCCAGTGCCCAATCTGTTGTCTGACACATAGTAAGTGCCAAGTATAGTTCTGAATAATAAATCATTAGGCGCCATGCTCTCAAAGTATAGACTCACTTAACCACTAACGCATATGCATCCAGCGTGGCTCTGAGGCTGTATTAAATTGCCATCAATGTGTTCATGAGTTTATAAACATTTACCCACAACAGCTACATGTCAAACGCTTGTGCAATGTGAAGGGAATTGGGAATGCAGTTAAAGAGAAAGTAGGTTGACAAACCAGGGAAGAGTAGCAATTTCCAATGTCAAGGAAGAGAAGTTGTCAGGCCAAGGTTGTCCTGTTGAGGAGTCTTCAGAGGATTTTTATCACTCTGGCAGCCGTCCTGGGCAACACTATCACAAGGAATTTCATGTCAGTTATGAGAAGGACTAGTGCTGTGGTCAGAGGCAATTTTAATCATGTTTCAAGGTGGAGTAGGCACTTTTGTGCCTGTTGTGATAAAGGTCTCTAAGCAGGTGTTAGTTTTTATTAAATTCCTGCCTTTGTACTTCCCAAGTGAAAGGCCCTGATTTGTATGGCTTGAGTGGAACTCCAAATCCCCAAATCATTCGGCCTCCTTTGAACATTATTTAATGCCTTAGCCTCTCATGAGACTCAAGAAATAACCCAAGATTGCGTGAGAGGCCCCGGAGAAGGACAATTATTGTGGACAGCCAAAGAAAGCCTCCCAATGTTACCTGGAAGGCTAAACTGTCAAATCATGTAATAATGATCCTGACATTTCTTAGCAGCCCCTAAGTACAATTAACATGAAATCTACCAGGCACGAAATGGTTTTCAAATGAGCATAAATTCAAAAGACAGCTTGGGAACCCCCCACTTTATGCATTAGCGCAGCCAAACTCCCAGGCCAAAAAAGGCCAAGGTTGTGTCGAGAGACCACCAGCTTTTGGATGAGAAGGCATGTCACTGGTAACTTACTCTTTTCTCTGGACCACTGTGATAGAGTCACTTCCTGCTTGCTCTGACTGGTGATTCTGTGACTTCACACACACCACAGCTGGGCCTAGGTGAAACATTCAAGTGTCTCCTAAAGAATTTAAGATTAACACAGAAGCAAGTTAACTTGGCCTGCTGGGTAGGAATGCTTCCATTTGTTTAGACTGCCATGTACAAAGGGAACACTAGTATAAACGGTATAAAAGCTGTAAGGTTGGCTGGTAAACTTACATCCAAGTTGGGATTTTCGCTTGTGTTCCAAGGGAGCACAGTGGTGATTACCTTCCTCCCTTGAGGCAGCACTGCCCTATTACAAGATGCAGCCACTATGTTTCTTAAAGTGTGAGACACAACTCAGGACAGAATTCAAAAGAGGCAAATCATGTGGCTATTGAGGAGGGTAGTTGAAGATACTTTTCAAAACTCAGCCAGCCTACCTCACGTTGAGAAGAGCTAACTTCGGGCAGTGGTAATGGCTAACGATAGCTCGCCAGTGAGCACGGTGCATATAAGAGCTGGATTGTGAGAGTAGGTAGGAAGGAAGTGTGCTTTGGCAAGTTGTGACAGACACAGCGCTTAACAGTGGTTGAATGAATGTTTTCCCCTTTCTGTGCAGAAATCTCAGCTGTTTTCACAACTCTTGGCATAGAGTAAATCAAAGCAGTGAACCAAAGAGAAATGGGAAGTCGGTAAGAGTATCTTCTGGGATGTATCTGCTGTCCTTGAGCGTGATCAGGGATAAGGCCACAAGTGTATAAGCCATAACTGCTGTCCTTGAACCTTATTAAGTTTGTCCTGGTTTCCACCATCACCTGCCGCAACACCCCAACTCTGAAGCATCTCCCCGGCACCAGGCACTTGTACCTTTCTCTGCCAACTTCTATGCCCACCCCCAACCAGCAGCCAACTTCTGAGAACATTGTAATTCTTAGTGTCCCACAAAAGAAAAATATATCAAGAATGAATTTTACAGTAAATAAATAATTTTTATGTTTCATATATTTTGTAAATATAAGAAAAATTAAAGGAAATGGAGAAGTAGAAAGAACTTTAAAGGTTGTGTAAAATCAATGTAGCCCACGTCTGCTGACTTTTGAATCAAGTTTCCATTATCTCTTTTTAAGAAATGTTTGCTTTGTTATTTTTAATGTAATTGTGAGGATAACGCACATATCCTTCCTAACTTATAAAAACTGCCTTATGACACTGATATACAGCCAAATAGTTTTAATAGCTGAAAGATGCAGGGCCATCAGTCGTAAGCTCATCATTTTAAAGAAACCTGAAATGCTCTTGAATTTTTATAGTCACCATACTGTGAGAAATATCGTTAGTAATGCAGCATTTTTATTCTCTAGAAGTACTTTCTAAGGAAAAAAACCTCCTGGGCTAGTGTCATGTGAGTGTCACTATAAATGACCCCAATGTAAGGTCCATAAAGAAAAGTGGGCAGAGTGAGCCAGCCAAGTTACAAATTATTGCTTTACTTAAGATATTACCAAAATAAAGACAAGGAGCACAGACTTATAAAGAGTATTTGAAAGTCATGTATTTAACAAAGGCGAACTACCCAGATTACACTGAAACTATAGCTAGGCACTGTAGATCGTACCTGCACCCCAGCACTCTGGAGACAAAGGTGGAGGTCTGAGAACCTGAGGCCAGCCTGGAGACCTAGCTCAAAACTCCAGGCTGTAGCTGATGCTCAGAAGCAATGTGCTTGTGTAGAATGTGTGAGGCCCCAGATGCTGCAGCACCAGGAAATGAAACAAGGCAGAGAATTAAGCAGCAAGCAAACAAGTAGGCACGCCAATCTAAACAGAGGCAGAGCCCTTAACGTGTATTGTACCAAACACTATACAATGGCAAACACATGGAAAACAGTCAACATCAGCAGCCATTAAAGGTGGCTAAACATTACAAGAATTCACTGCCACTACACATACTGGAATGGTTAAATGGAAGAATAGCCGTAATAGCAAGTCTAGGCGAGGGGTCAGTGCTCTCACACTTTGCTGTTGGAAGTATAAAGTGGGGTAGTTACTGGAAATGTGTTTCATTGTTGAATGTGCCCTCACCATCCGACACAGCAAGCCTTTTCCTACTCATCTGTCCTGGAGTAGTGGAAACTTAAATTCAAGTAAAAGCATGTATATATATGTTCATCATCTCTTAAAATGGAAATCACTCAATGTTCTTTAATGAGCAGTGGATAAGCAATGGTATATTCACACAATGAGATATTATCAGGTATTAAAAAGAAAATCTACCAATATTAAAAACAATAACAACAACAACAATAACTTGGATAAACTTTAGTTGTGCTGGCTGGTCTTATGTCAGCTTGACACAAGCTAGAGTTATCTCAAAGGATGAGGCTTAATTGAGAAAATGCCTTCCTCGTAAGATCTGGCTGTAATGCTTTCTCTTAATAGGTGATTGATGGGGTGTAAGCCCAGCCCATTGTGGGTGGTTCCATCTGCTGCTCCTGGTTCTGTGAGAGGCGGGCTGAGCAGGTCATGGACAGCAGTTATGGCTTATACACTTGTGGCCTTATCCCTGATCACGCTCAAGGACAGCAGATACATCCCATACTCTTACCAACTTCCCATTTCTCTCTTTGGTTCGCTGCTTTGATTTACTCTATGCCAAGAGTTCTGAAAACAGGAAGGGGAAAATATTCATTCAAACACTGTTAAGCGCTGTGTCTGTCACAACTTGCTAAAGCACACTTCCTTCCTACCTGCTTTCACAATCTAGCTCATATATGCACTGTGCTCACTGACGAGCTATCGTTAGCCATTACCACTGCCCTAAGTTAGCTCTTCTCAGCGTGAGGTAGGCTGGCTGAGTTTTGAAAAGTATCTTCAACTACCCTCCTCAATAGCCACATGATTTGCCTCTTTTGAATTCTGTCCTGAGTTGTGAAGTTGTCTCACTCTTTAAGAAACATAGTGGCTGCATCTTGTAATAGGGCAGTGCTGCCTCAAAGGAGGAAGGTAATCACCACCTCCTTCCCATGTGAGCATATTTATTGATATTGGCATTGTTCGGATCTTGTTTATTCACCACTTGCATGAGAAACTGTTTGACAGCAAACTTCCTGGTATTGCTGTGCTGTTTCCTGAACCATAGATGCAGGCAGGCAGGCGTGGCCATGTAGATGTGGTCATGGGGGATGGGTTCCCCATGCTCTGTGGATTTCTGTGGTGTGTCCAGTTGTGGCTTTCTGTGATGGCCTCTATTTGCTGTAAAGAGAAATTTCTTTGATGAGGGCTGACAACTATACTAATCTGAGAGTGTAAGGGTAGATTTAGACTATAGTTAGAATTGTGCTGGTCCAGCAAAGAGGTGGTAGTAGGCTCTCTTCTGAGATTCAAGGAAGATCTCTTCTAAGCCTGGGAAGTTGGCTAGCTTTCTAGTACCGGACATGGCCTTAATGCCAGTTATACAGCTGGTTGTGAGTGCCACTTACTGTACCTTTAAGGATGTCTTGCCACTCTGGTCATTGTCATGGTTCTTAGGTGTCACAGCTAGGAAATGGTATATTAATTGCTTCTCTTCTTTAGTAGCTTTTCCTGGTACCATGAAAGCTAGACTTCAGGAAGGAGGCTTTCAGGCTAGGTTCAGCTTGAGCAATCTATGTTGTGTGTCCTAAGCATGTAGCATGTGCAGCAGTAGGGGCTTACCTTCAGCCTCTGAGGAAAAAAAACAAGGGCAACAGCTATAGCCCACATTGTTTCGAGAGTCACTTGGACTAGCCTGATCAACCATTTGAAAGGAGCTCTCCTGTGCCTGGTACTGGGGTTTTTATTAGTCTAATGGTTCTTGTAGGGAGCATTGCTAGCAGGTGGCATATCTTCCTTTAAAGGTGTGTGTGTGTGTGTGTGTGTGTGTGTGTGTGTGTGTGTGTGTGTGCGTGCATGTGCGTGTGCGTGTGCGTGTGTGTATTGTGATGGCTGTCTTTGTTAGATCATTTTCTCTTTCATTACAGATGCACAGATGATGAACTGGTTCGACCTTGGCTGTTTGAACTACCTGAACTGAATTGAATATATTCAATGTTAATTTAATCAATTGACTTAATGGCTCTGTAGAGGCATGAACTTTTTTATGGTGGAACTAAGGAATATTTAGGGCATCTTATAAACTTTGCCTTTGAAATATACACAAAGATATACAATCCTATGAACTGCATTTAGTAGATGTGTTATGGCAATGCTTTCCCAGTATCAAAGCCCAATAATTAATAAAGTGATCACTGCAGAAGAAAAAGAAAGCTGAGCATCTCAATGTATATCCTTCTCCCTCTTCCCTATGCAAAAGTTAAATAGGAAGAAGCATGTTTAAAGGTCACTACAAACAATAAGGCCTCTCTTGAACAGGAGTCTAATCAGAGACTTAGCCTTAAATGTACTGAAAAATGAGACAATGGAAGAGTCAAGGTGTATATGAGAGAGATTATTTCCAAAACAGTGGTTCATGTTTCAAGAACTATATTCTGCTTTAGAAACTATCCCTGTGCTCTAGACAGAGGCTGATGAATCCTGAAGCATCTTATCTCACACATGCACCCGTGCGGTTTCCTTTCCCCTGTAGATCTGGACATACATGACTTTCTGTGAAGTGACCTCTAAGGCGGCTTAGAAGCAGATCAGCTCTTTTCAGGTGGTCCAGAACCACAGCCCTCACATCCAGACACTCTTTATTCTGGAGCCCATCATGACCTCTAAGGCAGCTTAGAAGCAGATCAGCTCTTTTCAGGTGGTCCAGAACCATAGCCCTCACATCCAGACACTCTTTATTCTGGAGCCCATCATGAGTGAGTAGGGCCAGGAGCACAGACTTAGATTACCCCAAATTTCATATTCTAACTTGTTACACAACCAAGAAAAGTAATAAAAAGGCATTTCTTTCTACTACACTGGGAACATTAAGTAGCTGCGTTAAATCAAAGCAGGGGCAAGGGAACCTCAGCTATACACTTTAGATGTTATCTGATGGCGTTCATGGCATTTTGATTGATGGAAACTAAGGGTTTGGGTGTTTTGGGCTTTTTTTCTTTTTACATATACATTATATTATTATGCATATATACAATAAACTACCTACAGCAAGAAAAACCATGAAACAATCAGGAATTATATTAATGTTACATTCATAGTGTTTTGGTTATTTGTATTTGGCAGCCTTGAAGAAAACATCTTTCCTATCTTGGTGCATCTAAAATTCTGAATGTAAACCATTATCTACCATATCTCTTCATTATTGACTTAAAACATCTATCTAGAACTAAAACCATCTTAACCCTTAAACAACTAAGCTTAATAGCAAAACTAAACTGTCTGGTCTTCAACCCCATCAGAGACTCGAGAAGAAATAAAATTAATTATCTGAGTAAACAGGAAGCTGAGGTTAGCAGCTTCCAAAATAAGATGATAGAGACAGTTCACTGCCTGAACAATCACCCAAAACTCTCTATAACATTGGAGCATCTTCTTCAGCCTTCTGGTGCCATATATCTGACAGAGATATTTGAGGCAGGAACTATCGAGGATGTGCTTACCCTGTCTTGGCAGAGTTTGGCCATCGACTCTGCCTGCATCCAAGCTTGCCAATCTTTAGGCAGAATTCTGTCTATGGCAGAAACAAGGATATTTTCCCCAGTGGCTGGTTTGCCATATTTGAAGTCATGTTCATAAGGAGTTTCTTTGATGCTCATCATCCTCTTTGAGGTAGGCGGGGCGTTGCCAGGAGTTAACCTGTCTCATTGTCAATGTATCTTTAAAATGGAAAAAAAAAATCTTAAGACATATATTCTGTATGTCCTGGGATTTTTGAAGATCTTATGTAACTATTTTACCTTATCTTCTTATAGAATCATATCTACCTGTTATACCTAGGATGTATATTCTTGTGATAAAAGTAGGCTAGTAATTGACATGACCATGGGTTTGTTTTTAAGTTAATAGAATCCACATGATTTTCATCCGTTAGTCGTGGCATGTTAAATGTGACACAGAGGTGGGCAAGAAATGTTTATCTGTAGTGCTAAAGATATCCACGGCAAGTTATAATTATACATGAGACCTGTAGCTTTCTATCCTAATAGTCATTGACATTTTAACCAGTTAATTAGCTTCGCAGGCTGACCTGATGGGGACAGTTCTTCAAATGACGTGTCCACTTCCAAGGTGTGAGGTTGACAGTCAGTGTTAACTACTACACCAATTACCAGGCCTGGTGAGGTAGCATGCGATCAGAGGTCTTGTTTCTGATCCCAGGGTCTCTGCTCGGAGGTATTCCTCTGATAAGTTCCAGAATTCTGGAATAAGTATAGAATTCTCTGCAGTCTGTCTTTTCTCTGGATCTATGCACAGAGCTCCCCAGTGTCCACTGGCCTGTCTTTGTGACTTTGCTGTTTCCGTTGTAAGATACAATGGGACTCCTCTTTACTTATATAGTGACTGATTCTCTTAAGCAGCGTCCTATATCTAAGAACAACTTACTTTCCCCTTTGAGGTTATAGATATATCATCTGGAAAAAAATATAAAAATATAACCATATCAGCTTTGTCACAAAAATACTGAGTGAGCACTTGCTGCATTTTAAAGATGTGTGCACATCCCTCGCCATTTTTCTTCTTTCTGTTCTCGCCCATAGTATTTATCAAATCCTGTGGATACTCTGTGTTTGTGTCTGTAGCCTCTTTGTAAGTGCTTTTCACAGAAAGAATTGCTATTTATTTGATGAGCAGTTATGCTGTTGTGCTGCTTTTCCTGGGGACACCTATCAAATGCCACCCCAGATGGTATACTAACTTAGATAAAGGAAATGAATCCACCGAAGCCTAGTGAACCAGTGAGCTTAGTGGGGCTATGCCCAGGATGGTGGGTTACCCGCATGCAAATGGATGACTCAAAAGCAAATACCTCATTGAAAACCCCCTGAGCATGGATAGTGGCTCGGGAAAGCCTTGGCCAGCCTTCCTGCTTGAGTGAGCAGTCAGGCTATCGGGGCCCCCACCTCCTCTGGCAAGCTCATTTTCCTCCTGCTTCCTCATTTGATGAGGGGGAGATTAGAAAGCATGAAATAAAGGTGCAATGTTGAACATTTAATTAATCAGAGTTTCTTGTGGTGGATTTTTAAAGAACCTCGGTAGTGTTTTATTCCCATCTAGTGGTCAAAATTGGACTTCGCAATTGAAATTTTCATCTTTTTTTTTATTTTTTCAAACATTGTTATTTGCAGTCTAGATCATGGAAACTCCAGATTGACTAAGGAAAGTTACTATGCAGAAGTTAAGTTTAGAGGCCATTTCAGAATGTTTCCTGATGATCCACTAAACTGTGTTTTCCAACCATGGTCCCAGCATAGGACGGTAATCCTTATACGACAGCTAACATTTATTACATACTGGATGACAGACTATATTCTGAATGCTTTTATTACTGTTTTATTATCTCTATAGAAACTCTGAGGTAAGTCCTCTCGTGTCTAATTTTTGGAGATAGCAGAAAGCAATCTACTCCAAGGTGAGTGAGCTATTCGCTGTTAAACCCAGCAGTGTAGTTTCAGACCCACAACCCCCAGTCTGTTCAGCACAGGGCAAACATACACATCATGTACACTCTTGAGTCTGCGACCTAAAAGGCTCTGCACTGACCCAGGGTTGCTAGGACTTCATGTAGCTGAGCTTCAAACACATGGGAAAGGTACACTTCCAGAGTGTTGATAAAGATGCTTCTTGGAGGAACTTCAGAGCCATGGGCACTTAACTTATAAGTTGATTTGAAATGGACAAGCTGTTGGAAACATAGTTCCCCCATCCCCTCAAAGGGTCAGTGAGATCAAGTGGAGGCAGTCAGTCAGTCAGCTGGAGTAAAGGTGAGAGAGTGCGAGTAGGGGTGAGGAACCTGAGAATGAAGTAAAAAAACAGGGGCCTGCACGAGATGTGCAAAAAGTTAGAAAGCACCGCTCGAGAGCATCTTGATACACTGCACTAGCCAAATGGCTGTAGGAGACACTTGATGATTTAAATTTTAACATCTATTGTTTTTGTAATTTATTAAAAGCAAGATGCGTACAATATGGAAAAACTTGGAGCCAAGGAATGCATAGAGCTAAAAGACTATCTGAAACTGTGTTCCTGCTGATATTTGGAATATGCCTTCCCGTCATTATGTTACACACAAACAATTCCACCCAATGGATCTTACACTTTATAAAATAATTATATTTTATATAATTATATCATAATGTGTTGTTTATATCTTTTATTGCAGTGCATATCTACTGTAAGTAAAGCATACACACTGAAAACAAAACTAGAATAATAAGTAGCTCCTATTAATAGAATCATTTTATTCTTTGTGTGTATACATACATACATATATATGCATATGCTTTTGAAACTTATAGAGATTCCATTAAAAATCTCAGAAGACTAATTTATAAACTCTTTTGGACATTACATATTATGAACAAAACAATTTATAGAAAAGTTTAATGGTGCATTATATACAAAATCATTATGCAA
Organism: Acomys minous; assembly: GCF_964271855.1. NCBI lineage: Eukaryota > Metazoa > Chordata > Mammalia > Rodentia > Muridae > Acomys > Acomys minous. Next base: position 52,298,062 of record NC_140486.1, read on the forward strand.
TTAATTTCATATTTTTAAAGTGTCTTTTTGCTTCTACTGAAAGTCAGTTAGCCATTTACTCAAGGCCCTGTTGCTGGATGTTCCCGTCCACTCTCTGGAACTATTTTTCTGTCTTGATTGCAGTATAGCCATTTTGAGCAATGTCGCTCTGTGGACAGACAATAGTCTAACTATAATAAATGTTCAAATAGTACAATTAGAGAACTGTTCTGTTTTCAGAAATACCTTGGTTATCATGCCTTTTGAATCACCAAGTAACTTTAGAATTGCTGTCAGCAGCTAAAAACCTAAAAAGAAAAAAAAAATTCACTTGGTATTGCATTGTATCTATAGATAAAATTGTAGAAGAATCAATATTTTATCCATTTTAATCTATAAATGTGTTGTTATCTCTGTTTAGGATTTCTTTTCTTTCCTTGTTTTTTTTCCAGTTTATAATTTGCATGTTTTTCTCATGTTCATCTTAAAGCAGCTCATATTTTATGCTGTTATAACTGATATTATTGTTGCGCTAATTAAAATTCCAACTGTATGTTACTACGGCATAGACTACAACTGCGTTTTGAATTGATTTTTATCACTTTCTAGACCTAACAAATATTTAATATGCTTAGCTTTCTTTCTGGTTTCTCTTTTGTAGATACCACAAGCTTGTTTGTTTAACAAAGATAATCATTTCCTCTGTAAAGGCAGTTTCATTTCTTTGTTTCCAACGTGAACACCTTTTCTTTTTCTGACTGTATGGCTAACAGCCCCAGCACACTGCTGCACAGGGGCTGCTGTCCTGTCTCTCCACCACATGTTCTCTCCCTCTGGAACGTAAGCGGCAATAACCCCATCTTCTACGACTTGCGTTGGTTGTGGTATTTTATCCCTGTAACAGAAAAGTCACTAATGCAGAAGTTAAGGTGCTAATTAGAAATTTTTTCCCCTATTTTGCTGAGAATATCTTCAGTTTAAAAAAAAGGAAAAAAAGATATTCTGTCGATTACATTGTTTCTCCTGAAGGAACAAGAAAACACTCAAATTCCTTAGGAAATACAAAACACCAAACTTATTTAAAAAGAAATAACTTGAGGATTGCTATAGCTTTTTAAAAAGTTGACTTTGGAGTTAAATCTCCATTATCACCAATTTAGCTTTTAGATGACTGTACACATAGATTCTGTCAAGCATTTAAATGAGAAATAATGAAGCAAACACTTCCAGGAAAATGAGCACATTTCAACTCATTTTAGAGGCTCCTAGTCCTGTAATACTAAACCCAGAAAAGGCACGGTAAGGAAGTTCCTATCAAACACTGTTCATGAGCATAGACACAGCTCTTATCAAATCAAATATTACAGTATAACCAAAGGTAATAAATTAGGACCGAGTGGACTCTGTTACAGAAACTCAAGGTTAGTTTAACATCTGGAAGTCCATCAATACCATCACTGAGCCAACAGAGTAAAAATAAGAACCAATATGACCACCTCAGTAGATGAAGAAAAAGCATTTATATAATATCCAACTAATAGACAAGCTCAGCCATGGAAGGAGAGAATGTGCATGCCAATTTCTATTGGGCACCTATGGAGACTGTAACACTAAATGGTGCTTAATAATGGAACATCAGTGAGACGAGGAAGCATGCAGAGATGGTGTGCTTGTATACACACACACACACACACACACACACACACACACGAACAAATGAATATTTAGTACGGTTAGTTTCCTTTGTGGTTTCTGTTTCAGTGATTACTGAAACCCCAGACTCATTTATTTCCTAAATGTTTGGGGAAATTTCTAGATAGTTTTTCCTTCAACTGATTCCTAATGTAAATCCATTGTGGTCAACTAACATTTCTTGTATGTCTTTCCTTACTTTATCTTGATTGTAAACATAAACTCAATCCCATATTTCTAATTAGATTGTGTCTAAATTCTGTCCTACTACAAGCGATTCTTGTATGGGGATACTATACATTTAGACTCTCTGCTCTTATTCTTTGCTGTTTTTTTTAAATCTCTGAAACAGAAGTTTTGAATGAAAGAGTATTTACTGGTAATTTGTACATAATTCCCTGTGTTTGTTGGGACAATGATGTACTGACTCACAATTGTCTTAGTAGCATTCTCTTAATGGCTTACAAATTTCCATTCTACTGAGATACAAGGTTATTTATGGCACTTATACTTTTAGAGATCTCAGCTTTCTGTAATTTGCAACAATCTCCATAATGCCTGAATACATCTCATACGAATGTTTAGAAGCAGGATTGGCCTCCGGAACACAGTGAATTAGGAGAATTAGTCAGAGATCAGTATATAGAGTTGGCTGAAAAGTACTGGGTGGTGGTGGGGAAACTCCATTAGAGGCTATTATGATTATAATCTAAGAATGCTTTCATCCTGAGGTTGTAATATGTCAGACAAAGGGAAATGTCATAATAGATGGGAGAAACACAAAAACAAAACTCACACTCAACTATTAATTTACTTGGAATTTAAAATCAATAGTTGTAACACAGCAGCATTTTTAAATAAAATTATGTCTCCATTTTTATCTTTAAAATATACTTTCTCAAGGGATCCAAGATGGCAGAGTCCATCACACATCATGTCTGGTCAGCAGGACAGCGGTGACTGCACAGTGACCGAAGCCCTGGCCCCAAAATTCCAATATATGTATTCGCAGTGTGTACTGCATATATCCACTTGCCGAAAACAGAACCTCTGCTAGTTTAAATAGAAAACATTTTTTCCTGTGGGGTGTCAAATACTTCACAGATTTGTAAGGAAGGCTGGGGACCCAAGTTATACATGAGCTTTCCAAAACAAATGTGAGTCCCATCACAAACCTGTGATACTGTGGACTTAGGGCCTCTCCTATGTTCTAGCAAAAGGTAGGAGGGCTTCTGGTCTCCTAACTGGGAAGCTGTTGCCATAGCTGCCGGCAGAATTGCCTTGCTTCTACCATGATCAGAAAGGCCACCAGAAACACAACAAAACAGGGACACACACACACACTCACACACACACATACACACACACACATACACTCACACACACACACACACACACTCACACACACACACTCACACACACACACTCACACACACTCACACACACACTCACACACACACACTCACACACACACACTCACACACACACGCGCACACACACACACTCACGAACACACGCACAGAAAGTAACTCACATACAAGAATCACACTACATGGAAAGTTTGGAAATGGCCTTGATTTGAAGTGTTCTTGTGTCCAGATAAAAGCCATGCATTCTAGACACAGATGAGAAGTACCGGGAAGAACAGATATTAGAAAAACTGTCATAAGCTGTCCGTTCTCATCCTCCATTTTCATCTTTTTTCCTAGATAATAATTCATGTTGTATCCAAGAAAACATGTTGTCTTCTATGTCCTATCTAAAGACTAAATACAATTCTGGATCTCAGACCTCAGGGAGGTGGAAAATTATCTTCATTATGGTCTGTGTGGATATTTGTGAGCCTGTGATCCAGACAGAGAGAATGCTGAGTTATCACACACACACACACACACACACACACACACACACACACACACACACACAGAGACAGACAGACAGACAGACAGACAGACAGAGACAGAGAGTCAGACAGAGACAGAGAGACAAAGGGAGGGAGAGAGAGAGAGAGAGAGAGAGAGAGAGAGAGAGAGAGAGAGAGAGAGAGAAGCAAGCATAAGCATAAAATATTTTCCTTAAAAAGTGTCAAAGACCACTTAACAAAACCCCAGTACAAGGTTTGAGAAGCTTCTTTGGAGCCACTGTCCAAGAGATTCCCCAAAACTTACAGACAATGCCATTGCCCTTGAGTGCACCCCAGAGAAGGAAGGTCAGTGCTTACTGCTAGTGACACCTTGCACTTCAGGTGCAGAGCTCAGGCCCCTCAAGTGGAACTGGCCTGAATATCCCCTCCCTGAAGACTAGGTTTTGTGTAACCAGAAGGTACCCTGCAAACTTCCAAAGGAAAGAAACAACCAACAGTCCTATTCAGCTATGACACGATATGAACGCTAATAATAACCAGCATGGCCCAAGAACCCAAAGACTGCAACAGTGACTTGAATACCTTGATGGTAACCAATTGAAGGCAATTGAAGGTAAAACCTGTTTAACAAGAAATAAACTATGCCAGGTACTGGAAACCTAGCCAACTGCTCAAGGCTAATGGGTCAAGGATCTTGGAGAAGAACCTACAACTACCACTTTACTAAACAGGCATAATCCCTAACAATGTCCTAAACATTTGTCCTTATGCCCACAGAAAAGTGTAGCCCTCACCTCTCATCAAGGGAACTTCTCTTATGCAGCAGACTGAAACCATTACAGAAAACCACAGCCAATCAAAATGCAGAGCCCAGTCCCAATGGATACATCCACGAAACACTTGTACCTAAGGCTCAAGGAGCACTGTGAGAGAGGGGGCAGAAGATTTTAAGAGCCAAAGCATTTGGGGGTTTGTTGTGATGTTATGCCTGCTAGTAATGTCAGGAGCTACGCCCATAAAGTCCCACTGATGTTCTTGCCGAAATGTAACAAGGAAAGCAAGGGTCCCACCAGGCCTTAAGCCTACCAGAAGTGTAAGGCCCTCTCTCTCAAGCCTACCGGAAGTGTAAGGCCCTCTCTCTCAAGCCTACCGGAAGAACTACAGGCAACTAAGGAATGCTGAGAGCAGAGGAAAACATCTTACCCAAGGAAGAACACACCAATTGGTTATCCAATTCAAAATGGTCAGCCCTGAAAACACATATAACTAACATACGGACTGAGAAAGTTTTATTTAGATATACATGTATACATATGAATATGCATATATGAATATTACAATCATTAATGAAAAAGATGGCAAAAAGGAGAGCAAGGAGGGGTATATGGGAGAAATTGAAAGGAAGAAAGGGAGGGGGGAAGTGATGAAATCATATTATGATCTCAAAGATAAAATAAATTAAAAAAAAAAACAAAAAACTTTCAACCTGTGAAAAAACAACTGTGCCAGGCAAGAATTAGGAAGATTGCTGCTTGGACACTGTTGTTTTCTGTGTTGCCTTATCTCAAAGCTTTGCTGTCCTGGAAGATATAGCTCTGGAATACAATTTGAAATCTGGGATTGTGAGACCTCCAACAGGTTTCTTATTATTTGGAATTCCTTTAGCTATCCTCTGTGTGTGTGTGTGTGTGTGTGTGTGTGTGTGTGTGTGTGTGTGTCTGTGTGAGTGTTTCCATAAGATGTTTAAGTTTTTGTCAATTTCTGTTGGAATTTTGATCAGGAGTGCATTTAATCTATAAATTGCTTTTGCTAGGCTAGCCATTATCATAATATTGACCCTACTGATCTGTCCATGAGTATGGGAAATCTTTCCGCCTTCTGGTGTCTATTTCAATTTCTTCCTTCACTGTCTTAAAGTTTTTATTATCCGAGTCTTTTACTTGCTTATTTAGACAACACAAAAATCGTTTTTTGACATTGTGGTGAAAGTTACTGTTTCCCTGCTTTTTTTCTCCATATGTTTGTTATTTGTATACAAGGAGAATGCTAGTTTTGTGTGTTAACTTTGTATCCTGCTACTTTGCTGATGTGTTTACAGCTGTAGAAGTTTCCTAGAGTCTTTACTGTCTTTTACTTATGACATCAAATCATCTGCAAATGAAGACACTTTGACTCATCCTTCGCTGTTTGTGTCCTCTTGATCTCCTTTAGCTCTTGTTGCTGTAGCTTAGACTTCAAGTACTATCTTGTATAAGTATGAAGAGTGACATCTTTGCCTTGTTCCTGATTTTAGTGGGGATGCTTTGAGTTTCTCTCCATTTAGGTTAATATTGGCTATGTGCTTGCTGTAAACTGCCTTTGTGTTATCCAACATTGGATTTTCTTTTTGTCAAAGGCCTCTCATAAATCTAATGAATCATCATGCACTTTCACCTTTCATCTTGATTATGTGGCTGACTGCATTTGTTGATTTACATGATGAATCACCTCTGCATCTCTCAGATGAAGCAAACTTGAATGTGTGGGTAATCTTTTTGATGTGTTCTTGAGTTTGGTTTGCATATATCTTACTGAGAATTTTTTTTATCTGTGTTCATAAGCAATATTAGTCTAAAATTTTATTTTTGGAGTCGTTATGTGGTTTGTATAAGAAAATAATTGTGACATCATAAAGATAGTTAGGAAATGTTCCTTCAGTATTAACTGTAGAATAATTTAAGGAGTATTTATGTTGATTCTTCTTTGAAGGTCTGGTAGAATTCTGATCCTTGAGATTTTGTTGTTGTTTGGGGGGGGGGTTAACTATTGCTAATGTATTGGTCAGGGTTCTCTAGAGGAACACAACTTACAGAATAAATCTCTTTATAGAGAAAGGGGATTTATTAGAGTGTCTTACAAGATGTGGTCCAACCGTCTGCCAATGGAAAGTCCAACAACCCAGCAGTTGTTCAGTCCATGAACTCAGCTGGTCTTCAATCTACCGCAGAACCCTGAAGAAGTGGGCTCTAATGCCAGGGAAAGAGTGGACTAGCCAGTGAGAGCAGGCAGGCAAAGAGCAAAACCTTCCTTCTTCCATGTCCTTTATATAGGCCTAGGTTAAAGGTAGATCCTCCCACTTCAAATTACTTAATCCAGAAAAATCCCTCACAGATGTACCCAGCCACTGGAGGCTTAGTTAATTCCATAAGTAGTCAGGCTGACAACCAAGAACAGACAGCACAGCTTCCATTTCACTGGAAATCATGAGTCTGTTAAAGCGCTTATTCCAACTTGTTTTAATATTCATGTGTGTGTGTGTGTGTGTGAGAGAGAGAGAGAGAGAGAGAGAGAGAGAGAGAGAGAGAGAGAGAGAGAAAGAGAGAGAGATCAAGAAATTCATTAATTTCTTTTAGGTGTTTCGGTTTGTGAGGTACATATTTTTAAAGTATGTCCTTATGAGTCTCTGGATTTCTTCAACATCATTTAAATTTTCTTCTCTAATTTTAGTAATTCAGATGTTTCTTTTGGTTAATTTTGGAAAATGTTGCTGATTTTCATCGATTCCGTTGGTTTTAGTTGGTTTGTTGGTTCTAGTTCATTGATTTCAGCCGTGAGTTTACTTCTTCCCATTTACTCCTTTGGCTTTTCTAAGGATTTCAAGGTTAAGGTTGTTTCTGTTTTGTTTCTGGTGTAGGCACTTAGTGCTACTAGCTTGCCTCTCAAAACAGCCTCATTGTGTCCCATAGGTGGAGTAGTAAAATGTATTTGCCACTAAATAAAAGAGGGTCTGTTTTTCCAGATTGCTCTACTTGCTCTTGCACCTGATGCCTAGCCCCATTCAAGCTGATGATGTATGTGCAGTAATATCTCTTAGGAAACAACCTTCTTCTACGTTTCAGATTTTGAATTTTCTAGACTTCAGTTTCAGAGAACAGAAGCCATTTTAGCTGGCTCAAGCAGAAAGGCATTTGGTTATACTTATGTTGAGGCTTAGAGACTCCTTTGGGGGACTGAAAAACAACCAGGGGAGTGTTTTGAGGGTGATACATGGAGTCTGGTCCCCTGTTAGAAAGTTTTCCATTACCATAACAAATATATGAGATAGCCAAATTATTTATTTATTTTTTAAAGAAGACATTTGCTTTGGCTTCTGGTTCTAGAAGTTTCAGTCTGTGAGTAGTTGGTCACGTTGTTTTGGGCCTCTGCTAGCACATCATGGTGGAAGTGTGTGATGGAGTAAAATTGTTCACCTTAGGGTTGAGAAACAAAAGATAGGAAAGGGGAAATGGCCAGTGTCCCACTATCCTCTTCAAGGGAATTCCCCAATGATCTAAAAACCTAAAGACTATCCACTAGGCACTACCTCTTGAAGATTCTACCATCTCCCAATAGCATGGGTTCTACATCTGTAACACATGAGTATTCACTGAGGGCCCTGCAATGACTGTAAAATGTCATGAACCAGAGAATCAGTTGGGGTTCAGAAACCTGTAGGAGATTCATGGGACCAATAAAAGCATGAATTCTACCTTGTAACTCTGATAAGCACATCTGATCAGGAGAGTCTAATCTTGGGTGTGTCTGTAACGCTGTTTGTCTTATCCTGGTCTATGGCATGTTCATCTAAGAGTCAAAGTTTCTTTTTCTATCAAAAATAGGTAGGGGAGAGACTGTCAAGAGCAAATAGTCTCTGTGGCTGTGGAAAGGCCTTTCCTAACTCACAGATTTGTGGGCTCATATACGAACACTCTGTGAGGGGACAAAAGTGTGAGATCAGAAGTGCAAGATCAAAAGTGTGAAAGGAAAACACAGTCTCTGAGCTGTGGGAAACTCTTGTGCAACAGTGTTTTCCAAGTTGGAATCTTTACAAATGTAATTTCTGGTTAGGAAAAAAAAAACACCCTATAAAGTAATCAGCCCTGAAAGACTAAGATCTTGGCTTATTCACTGTTTTTTTGCCCCCTCATGTGTTTTCATCCCCCGTGTGTTTTCATTTCCACAGTCTAATGATATAATAAGGATCTGAGATGTATACCAAATCTAATTTAGTCACTTCAAAATCTTAAACTCTTAATCTCTTCTTTGCTTATAAAAGGCCCTCCTTTTTCTTGCACTGTGGTTTCAGTGTTTGTTTTTTGTTTTGAGTTCACCCTTGCTTCTGTGAGGTTCGCCCTGAGTTCCTATCAGTCTTATTCTGATCATGCCTGGACACAACACAATGGGAAGCTTCTTGAGCTTCAAACTCTTCTTTAGAACGACGGCAAGTTACTGCCTTCTCAGTCAATTGGATAAGAAGAGCCCGCTGCGTTTTAATTTCAGCAGCAACTGAGGTGCTGTCGAATCCTGCAGCCCCTTTGAGCAGATGCGGCTCCTGCACTCACTTGCAAATTCCAGTTAATCTTTGTCCAGGTTTCTCTCCTGCTGACTTGACCTGAGAGGGAACCAGTTCTTATATTGAGATAGAAAATAGTAAAGTCAATAAAAATATAGCATTCATATAAGTCACACCAATCAGTAGCCCATTATGCTCCAGGATTCTAATAGCAAGAGGGAGAGAGTGATACTACCCACTTTGAGCATGCCAAACATCCCTCAGATGCTATTTATTTACACTGGAGATATTATATACAATACATGATGATTGAAGGCTGCTTTATATAACTTATAATGGTTATAATATAATTTTTATCAAAATATTTGAATAAGTGGACAAATATATTTTGAGTTTTTCTGCTTATTATTTTTCTTATTTTTGTTTTCTCTATGGTTCCCTAAAATCAATATTTTCTATACAGTATAAGCTATTTTACTGCCTAATTGTAGTAAATTTTCTCTAGGCATATTTACTTTTTAAATCAATTGGAAAAAACAATATGAAACAATAGTTACACTCCACAAAATATTTATTTGTTATTTATTAACAAAGACATAACAGAAGAACGTGCCATGCATCACTCAGAACTGACTCAGATGCTTAGCAAGCAGCTGCCCCTCCTCTGGCCTTCAAACTTCTCACACAAACCTTGCTTCCTCTTCTTTTCTGACAGTTGTCAAATAGAAGCCAGACTCATCTTTAATTTTTTCCCCAGACTCATCTTTAGTTAGTTGTGTGGTGGCACCTCATGGGGCATGCAGAGTGTCTGGACTCCCACCCATTGATGATGACTTAATAGGCTTTTAACAGATACATTTTTTTAGAGCTTCTCCTATTGGAGAACTAGACGAAGCTGGCCTGTGCCACAGCCATCTTTTCTCCAAGTTCTTCTCCATTCTCCCATTTACTTTTTTCTTTTCTTTCTTTTTAAAGACATCTCACTATGTAGCCCCAGGTATCCTTGCTTCAAATGCATAGAGATCCTCCTGCCTTTTCCTCTCCAGTGCTGGGATTAAAACCATGGGCCATCACCAACACCTACTATTTTCTTTCTTTTTAGTCTGCACTGCAAACTGTGCCAGCTCATTTTCAACTACTACCTCCAACACTTACAAACACCTTACAAAGGCATGTTCTTACTTACATATTGCAGGTACACTAATGCTCAATTATGTTAAGTAAACTGTCCAAAGTCTTGGCCTGAGAAAATGAACCAATGTCTGGCATAGTACATACAATGTAGTAAGGACTCAGAAAATTTTTAGATATGAAGGTTTTCAGACTATTTTTTAAATGCTAATCTATAAGAGAAGGTAATGAATACCACACTTGGTATTATTTCATTCACTTCACCATAGAAATGGTTGTTTATGAGGATGAATGAAGCCTTGTATTTCTATAGAAGTCAATGATTCCCCATAAGGAATTCAGATACCAGAAAAAAGATTATTAAAAGTACCTAGAGCCGGGCAGTGGTGGTGCACACCTTTAATCCCAGCACTTATGAAGCAGAAGCAGGTGGATCTCTGTGAGTTCCAGGCCAGTCTGGTCTACAGAATGAGTTCCAGGACAGCCAGGGCTACACAGAGAAATCCTGTCTTGAAAAACCAAAAACCAAACCAAACCAAAAAGTTATCTAGGAAGGAGCCGGGAAGAAGGCTCAGTGGCTAAGAGCATTTACTGCTCTTACCAAAGACCTGGGTTTGGTACCCAGCACCCATCTAACATGTAGGTCATCACTGCCTTTAACTTCAGTTTCAGTGGATCTAACACCCTCGGGCCTCCATGCGCACCTGCACATACAGGGTGTACAAACAATGATCGACCTTCTGATAATGGCGACATGTGCTAATGCAGGGCAAGTTAAAGCATATAAATGCAAGTTTATTGGAAGCAAGGGAGGGGCAGAGAGGGAGAGAAGAGTATGGAGAGAAAGAGAAAGAGATAGGGGCAGAAGCAGGGAGAAGGGGCAGAGAGATCGTTGGACTCAAAATGTCTGGTGTTACATAGTGAAGGGGAGGAGAATCCCCTGCCTCTGGGCGGGAGAACTCAGGGTAGGGGCAAGGTGTGCCAGCCACACCCTGAAGCAGGTAGAGACTGAGCAACATCTTAAATCGAACACGCACATGCATGGATCTTAACAAAAAAAAAAAAAGGAGGTTATATTTTTATTTTAAAGGGGGGATCTAGGAAGATTTCATAGAAACTAAATGTAGAAGTACACTAAATTCCACACATGAAGGCTCAGAGTGGAATGTAGCTCTGGAATTGGATGAGGATAAACTCTGTTGACCCGGCTCTTGTCTGTGTTGAAACTTAGACAAGTGACGGAGTCCAGGCTTGCTTTACACCACAGATCAGCAACTCTATCAGAACAATCTCTTCAGTTTCTTAACCTTGTCCCAAATCCTCTAGGAGGTGAAGCACATTAATAAATGTAGGTCATCTGGCCATTTGAAATTTATTCCTTTGCCAGAGCAACTGTGGTAGACTGGTCGGACAGACCATGCCCAGCCCAGGACTAAAAGAGCAGTTAAGCCACCCTAGACCAAGAGCTCCAGTTGCTAAGAACAGGGCAAAGAGGAATAACGGGGGTTAGTTAGAACAAGAAAAAGGAGTGGGCGTTCTTATTAAACCTAATAGCTGGGCATGGTGGCACACTCCTTTAATCCCAGCACTCAGGAAGCAGAGGTAGGGGAATCACTGTTAGATCAAGTCAGCCTGGTCTACAAAGCGAGTCCAGGACTGCCAGGGCTACACAGAGAAACCCTGTCTCAAGAAAAAAAAACATGGGAGAATAGAGGATAATGTTGGCCTTCCTGCTCAAATGGAAAGGTATCCTGGGACTTGGAAGCCCAGGAACCACACAGTTCTGAGGGGAGAAGGTATCCCAATGGAAGAGCATCCGTGAGACAAGGAGCACGGGATGCACACAGCTCTGAGAGGAAGGTATCCCCAGCTGAGCTCAGGAGCTCAGGAGCATCAACTCTCACCCACTTCTTTGCTCCATCTCTTCTTTACTTCCTTCTTCGCTTCTTCTGATGAGAGCCACAACAGGCAACAACCCTCCTCAAAGAGTTTGGAAACCACATTCCATGGAAATGCTACAGACATTTACAACAGCAGTTAGTGAGAACGGGTTACATTCACCATGTGTTAGTCAAATGTTCGAGTCTATGGCCACCACTTACTTTAAATACACCTCAGGACTGGAAAAATATGTGAGCAATTGCATTTGGAGGGCAGTTTCTTCAATGGAAATCTGCATTCTATGATGAGAGAGAAGTCCTCAGACAGGGAAACTTGGCTCAGAATGTACAAATCCCTACTGAGGCTCTCCAGGGAGGTGGTAACTTTGCTTACCCTGCTACTCAAAGGTTAGGCCCTCCTAATTATATCGATCAGGTGCGCCTGTGTGCCATGCGGGCCATACAGAAAACTACCCAGGTGCTACAGTACCACTCAGTGGGTTAAAACAGAAACCAGATGAACACTTTGCAGACTTTGCCTATAGAGTGCATGAAGCAGTCAATCGGCAGGTACAACATTATATGGCTGCAGGTGCTTTAACAAAAGTACTGTAATGGGAGGGTGTCGCCACTGTAGCATGCAGAGCAATTGCTCCAGTGCAGAGTGGAGAATTGGAGGACTGGAGGATTGCCACTAGAGATTTAGGTACTACCCTTAATCAGATTTAATCTAGCTATGCATTGAAAAGCTCAGGACACTGCAGGTAAAAACAAGGCAGGCTGTTGGACATGTAGAGGTCAAGGCCACTTTGCCCATCAGTGTCCTAATATGATACAAAACAAAACTGAAAACCCTCCCCCATCAATTTGCCCAAATTGTAAGAAAGGATTCCATTGGGCCAAAGATTGCTGCTCCAAAACTAACAAAGATGGGCAACCCTTAAACTTCTTCCAGGGTAGCAAGCCCCAGCCTCACAAATATGGGGGAAACGCACAAAAATATTATGGACAATTCCTGTTAATGTGGATCAGGCTCGCCTTTGGTTGAAACTAGAGGATAATATGTTTTGTGGTATTATTCATATCGGGGCTGAGAGAATTTGATTAAGAAAGGATGAAGTTCCCACTTCTTGGAAACTTCACCCTGGGCTGCCTGTAAAGGGTGTTGGCGGCCTGACACAGTCTTGGCAAACAGCTCAGGCAGTCACATGGTGGATAATGATGGTAAACAAGGGGCAATTACACCCCTCGTGCTAGGGGATCTTCCCAATAACCTCTGGGGAAGAGATGTCTTGGAAGATAGGGACATAGTCATTACCACAGACAGTAAAGCCTTTTATTGCATTATACAAGATAAATTGCATTTGAGGCATTCCCCCTCCAATTCTAAGGGTCACTACCCCAACACGACTCCAATTCCCCCTAAAATTGATATGGAATTCTGATAAGCCTGTGTGGGTGGATCAGTGGCCGATAGGGGGAGAGAAGCACCAGAAATTGCTCAAGCTTGTCCAAGAACAACTTGACTGGTCTTATAGAGTTTTCTACCAGTCCTTGGAATTCTCCAGTTTTTGTTATAGAAGAAGTCAGGCAAATTTAGATTCTGACATGGCCTCAGATCTATCAGTGCTACTATGCAGGCAACGAAAGCTATGCAGCTCAGCCTTCCTGCATTATCTGCAGTCCCTCATGGATACTATATTGTCACCATAGATATTAAAGGTTGTTTTTGTTCTATTCCTCTACATCTGGAGGACAAAGATTTGTCTTCTCCATGCCTGTAATTAACAATAAAACACCTATGAGCAGATATCATTAGAAGGTATTGCCATAGGGGATGAAAAATTGTCCCACTATTTGTCAGAGTTATGAGTGGGTAGCCAGTGACTGTCATGTGATCCATTATGTGGATGATACGTTGATTGGTCACCCAGCAACAAACCTTACAGCTGAAGTTCCAGGATGCCTCATTGCTTTGACAGAAGCTGGTCTTCACATTGCAGCTGAAAAGGTACCGACCCAAGAACCCTATTTGGTGTGGGGGTATATGGTTACCTCTGATGTTAGTAGGCCTCAAAAGTTACAGTTCTCCTTTCCCATGCCCCCCACCTTGGCTTCAGTGCAGACTTTTTTTAGGGAACTTGGCATGGATTAGAGCTTGCCTTCCTGTTGCCACAAGACAGCTCACGCCCCTTTCTCCTGCTTCATGGAGTCAAATGGTCAGAAGATATTTTAACCATACAGAGGAAGCAAATCAGGCTTTACAGGATGTTAATGCAGGCCTTAATCGAGCCCTTCTTTATCGATTTGATCCTGCTAAGGAGGTTTGGGGTCTTGTGATGCCCATGAGGGATTCCCTCCTGGGGCACTTTTCCAATTCCCCAATAAAATATTATACTGGGTTCACTTGCATATTCTCTGCTCCTAATATTACACCTTTTATAGATAATATTTTCACTCTTGCACTAAAGCTGCATAAAATATTCCTTTTACTGTTAGGTACAAAGCCATTTCTGATGTCCCTTCAGGCTTTACAGACTCCTCAGAGTCACGCTTTGGCCATCCTAGTTCACTCTTGTCATTCTCACCAACCTCAAGTCTTCACTGGTTGCCTTGAGGGAGCTGTGAAGTCAGGAGAACTGTTGGCCCTTTTCAGAGATTGGCAAGGCCCCATTAATACATTCAGTGACAGCCAATATGCTACTAATGTTGTTGAGGTTATATCTTTAGCTATCGGTAAACCTGCTGAGGAGCCACTTCAGGGGGAAACAGGTCTGGTGACAGCCTTCCTGTCATCCCCATTAGAACAAGCCCGATGGCTCCATTCTAGATTCCACAATTTGGGTATATCACTCTACACGCTTTTTCCATAATTGTCTATAAATTCCTGTAAGCGTTTCATACGTGCCTGTTCTACTTATGGCCCCTTGCAAGCCTTTGGGTCCCTTACAGCCAGCTGGTGCCAGTCTTAGAGGTCTTCACCCCAACAGCTTGTGGCAAACGGATATGACCCATGTTCCAGAGTTTGGTCATCTTAAATATGAACATGTCATTATTGACACCTTGTCCCCATTCCTCTTTGCATTAGCCGGGCCTAAAGAAAATGCCAAGATGGTTGTTGCTACTGCTAAAACTGCCATGTTGGTTATGGGCGTACTGTTTCAACATATCCTAGCTCTGCTTTTCTAGCCTTTTGCTTTGAATGGCGTGTACATACCTTCAGGATTCCTTACAGTCCCCAAGGACAAGCCATAGTGGAAAGAGCATCATGCCTTTCTTAAACAATTAAAAATGGGACACCAGGGATACCACCACAGGATAAATTAACTGAGGATCTTTTTATCATTAATTTTTAATTTTTTTTCAAAAATGGTCTGTCTCCTGCCTATAAACATTGGAGTGTAATGTTTCCCAGGATCACCGCTTTACCAGTAGTCTACTGGTGGGATTTTATGGACAATGCATGGAAGGGTCCTGTCCCCCTCTTCACCATGGGGCGAGGGTTTGCATGTGTTTTTTCCAGAAGGAACAGACAACATTTTAGGTTCCTGGTCGAGCCATAAAGATGTACTCTTGCACTGAGGGAAATGATGGAATCTATCCCTGAGTGAAGGAGAGGATGGTGACCCATGGTTCCAGATGGGTCACGAGGAATCGGAGACAGCGAAGGAGACCTCAGCAGACAGCCCCAGTTACCTGGGGAACCCTCAAGGCCCTTGTGAAGCAGTCCCAATAAGCGTCCCATGAAAGGCCCGAGACAGGGCCGTACACTCTGTTCTTACTCATGTGTGCAATTATAACTGCTAATTCCCAGGCACATGTCCACCCGCGGTTGTGGGCTGATGTTAGAAATCCTCCTATCTTACTTCCAGGAAGCTGGGATTCCTGGCTTCCAATCATACAATGACACCCACAGATGAATGAGCACCTATTTCCAGTGAACTCCACTCTGTGTCCCTCATTCAATGGCTCACTCACCCTAACCCAGCGATGGTGGGTTTCTGCCTAGATAAGTCTGCCTGCCCAGTGGGCTTTATCTTTTTGGCTAAAGTATCTGCTGGGGATTTCTCTAATTGGGTTAAAGTTACATGGAAGGGTGGAGGTGTAGTTTGCTTTCCCTGAACCTTTCTCACCAGAGGGAAGAGGTCAGACATTTACCAATGACTCTAAGGCAGGGATTAATGGGACGTTTCCTGCTCTATCTCAGAATACCATGTTTTTAAACGATTTCACCATTCCTGCCCATCCAGATATATGCTACCTTTGTGATTCCTGGATGGGATCTTTGCCTCAGTGGGAGCCCCAGTATTCCGATGCTTATCCATGGATAGATGTGTTCCAGTTGCATCTCATGCCTTTTTCTGGGGGCACCTTTACTGCAATCGAACTGATCATGCTGTCCCACAATTTTTCCAACGTGGCCCCAATCCTGAGGGTCGTTAACTCTTCTGCTCTACCTGGGGAACCCCTTACCTTAGTCCTGCATGAATTGCAGGCCCTTGTACCCATCCAAGGGGGGAGCGGCTTCTATGGTTCTCTTTTTGAGGGAAATCTCAGGCAGCCTTTCAGTGAAGGCTGTTGGTTGCTCAACTGCACCTGCACCAAATTTGACCTATATTGGTCACCCGTGTGCCAGGCCCTCCTTCTTTTTCCTCTCGTGGTTTCATTCGTCTTCTAGTAACTCCATCTTAAATTGCTCTGTACAAAATTGCACACTTTCTTCCCACTGGGACCCGATTAGGGGTAGCTCTTTCTTGCTCCTCAGGGAGCCACCATCAGCTTGGATTCCAGTAAACGCTCATGAAGGCTGGACGGGGGAATTATTTTTGTCAGGACAGACCTCCTCTCTGGGTCATACCAAGAGAGGTCTTGATATATCTGCTGTTATTACTGCTGTTGTTATGGGCCTTACTGCAGCTGCAGCTACTGCTACAGAGTGATTGCTTTACAAAACTCTATTCAGACCACAGGCAGCCTAAAGAATATGTCTAAGTTTAAAGCCTCTGCTCTTGATAAGCAGTACAAGTTAATCGGTTTCTTCAGTTGGGAGTCCTTAACCTTCACCATCAAGTGGGACAGCTACAAGATGATGTCAATAACTTATGGGATCTTGCACATGTTGCCTGCGATCCTAGGTAGACTGCTATCTGCCTCACTCAGTATCAAACGCTGCTCAGTAAAAGTAGTGCCATACAGCTCCAGCGCCAATATGTAGAAGGCTCCTGGAATACTGTCCCAGCCCATGGGACAAATTGAACCAAGGTTCACCTAAAAGAGGGCGTGCAGATTGAAAGTGGGGACAGAGACATGAGAAAATTGAGTCAAGTCTGGAAATGTCTGATCAAGACTCACTTCAAAGCAGACTTTATACAGCAAGGTCAACTCAAGATCTACTGTAACCTCACTTCCCCTAGCCCCCCAGGCAAGAATACAATCCTCTGAATGGCTCCCTGTAGGAACTTCCCTATTCCTCTGGGTAGTTCCCTGTAAGAACTTCCTTATTTTTCTGGGTGGACAATGCAAAGATAGCCTAGAACACAAGACCTCCTTCAGCAAGGGTCAACAACTCCGAAGGTCACAGCGTGCAGCCTAAGCACGGGATTTCTAACATGGCTGAATTTAGCATGGCTCCCGACAGAATACATCCTTCCTTTCTCTCCTCCATAAGCTCTATCAGGAGATAGTGGCTATAAACACCACCAGAGTGGATGTGGTTACCCTATCTGGTCTGGCACATTTCCTCCAGGATGTGCCTTCCAAACTCACTACTTTATTTCCACCCAGTAGTGTGTATGTTTGTTTATGCCATGGCAATTATAATTTTACTTAATATATTTTTCCTGATACGACTTAAAAATCATATACACTTCCAAAATCAGTGCACCAAAGTTCTCCTACTGGAGATTTTTAACCTTGAAATTAAAACAGAGGGGAATCCTGTGGGGAGTGTGGAGATGAGCCTCTTGAGGGCCCACAGAGAATGGTGAGTGAAGCATCAGCAGCTCCTAAGACTCCTTGAACCATCCTGATCCACTGCACACAATGTTGGTCTATTAGGGATTCTTAACACACTAGTGAAGTCTCAAAATGGGTTCAAGGCTAGCATGGTGACTGCTTCCCTTTTCTTTATGGAAGTCTCCAGTAGTGACCTTGCAGGCCCACATCTCCCACACTTACTCAAAGCTACACCAACCTAATTGCTATTGGTGCTTGAAACAAGTATGGGATGGCCTGATTAGCTCTTCAACATTTTAAAGGCCTTTACACTGCACCTTTGAGTCTGGTCTTCAGAGTCTAATTCCCAGGAATCTGTGTGGGCTCCAACAACATTCAACTCCCCACACCCCTCTCCCCCTTCCTGATCTCCATACTATTGAAGCATTCACATCATACATCCTACTTTCCAGGATCAAGGCAAAAGAAATACCCCTAATCCATCTTTCTTCTGTTCAGTTCTGAATTTCTTTTTTATTCCCAATAACTTAAAATGGAATTAAAGTTGTCTTTTTACTTAGGCCACCAACAAGCACTCTTCTTTTCCCCACTCCCAAGTTTATCTCTTTAAAAAAGTGTTTTTGGAGCTGGGTATGGTGGCGCACGCCTTTAATCCCAGCACTTGGGAGGCAAAGGCAGGTGGGTCTCTGTGAGTTCGAGGCCAGTCTGGTCTACAAAGTGAGCCCAGGACAAGCAAGGCTACACAGAGAAACACTGTCTTAAAAAAACAACAACAAAAAAGATGCTTTTGCCTTGTTACTACACAAAAGTATTTGCAGATAGTCCTTAAGGTCAAAATTAATCTAATAACATTGGTTCCTTCTCTTCACTCCAGATAGAATTATGTGCCAAACTTCTTGAAATTCCCATAATTGGGGAATCTCCAGACTTCTCAGCACTTTCCCCTTGCTGCCTCACTCCATACTGCACACAAGACATTTACTTTGTATGTGCTTCTTAAATCCTGTTAACTTTTTAAATTATAGAAACATAGTAAAATAAAAGAAAAAATTTTACAAATCTTTCATGAGCGTCAGGTAAACAAAGTGTCTTATTCTCCAAGACATTTCTA
Organism: Acomys minous; assembly: GCF_964271855.1. Lineage (NCBI taxonomy): Eukaryota > Metazoa > Chordata > Mammalia > Rodentia > Muridae > Acomys > Acomys minous. The sequence goes on from NC_140486.1 coordinate 52,316,985, forward strand.
TCCATGTGACAGCTTTTGTCCTTAACTATTCTTGCAATAGAAAACAGCCATGGAAGCCAGAGAGAAAAGAAAATCTAAATACACTAGAGAGGCAAGTGGAGCCCTTTCAGTCATATGGCTTTGGAACCATAAGGAGAAAAAGAAGTTTCTGGAAAGTAAAGAGCAATGCTGAGATAGGAAAAGGAAGACGCCCTGGTTCCTGATGGTTCTACCATTCTTGATAGATCTCTGGGGCTTAGCTGGATCTATGCGGTTTGTGTTCTGTGAGATAACTCTGAGTCTTGCAAATGTAGCCCTTGATTACTCTGGGTTACTTTGAATTTCTGTTTCAAAAATGTCAAAGCTGATTAGTATCAGTTTTAGTTCTGTTTGCCTGCATGTTTCCTTTTTTAAAACATGACCAGACATGATGAGAGAATTTTTCACTTCAGCACATATCGTCTACTTATTCCTTCCTGGAGTGAGTTTCCTACAGCAGGCAAGGTGACAGTGAGTTACCTTACTGGGACCCTGCTAGACCCTGGTCCCCTTAGTCAGGAGACCCCAGGCCCAGGTTAATAGTGGGTGTTTTATGTTATGCTATCTTAGTAAGGTGTGAAGGTCAGAGAAAGAGAAAAGGGATGAAACAACAGCCATCAACCCACCAGAGCAGCCAGCTATAAGCTCTTGCAGAGAAACTTACACTTTAGTCAAGTTGAAGGTTTTTCAAGCTCTCACTTGTAAATTGCTTTCCAGGTTTGCTAGGAAAATAGCACCTAAGTAAATGTCACCCTGGTCCTAAATGTTAGGGTACACAGGGATTCTTAGCCACACACCCCCAAAAACATTCACAGCATCTCTGAATTTGACTAGCAGGTGCATCTCTTTGCTACTTGGTGGGCAGAACCTCACATCTGCAGCCTCCCTGACACACTTGACAGTCTCTGATGTCTTCCCTTGGTCCCCAGGGAGAAACTATCTAGGAATCCAGCTTCTATTCACACAGCTATGCCAGGTGTGCTCTTCAACCTCAATGGCATCTCCCATGCCCTCAGTCTGTGACCTACTTGCCTTACTTAAAAGGTTTAGTCTCAAAGGAATCTCTATGGAAAAAAAAATTTTTAAAATAAATTATTGTGTTACTTGGATTCCCAAACAGGACATTTAAAAATCTTAGTAAAACTTGTGCCATGGCACAGTAACTTATTATCTGTCATGATTCTCTGAGTAGATATATTAAACAACTGTGTTCAGATACTAAGAAATAGTCAGCAAGAGGCCTTAACTCCAAAGAGGTCAAAATTCTACCAGAGAACTCCTATAGCTGATAACACCTTCAGCATAGTGGCTGAATACAAAATTAACTAAAAAAAAAAAAAAAAAAATCAGTAGCACTTCTATATACAAATGATAAACAGACTGAGAAAGAAATTGGGAAACAATAGCCAGAAATCATATAAAGAACTTGGTGTAACTCTAACCAACCAAACGGAAGACCTTTATGACAAGAACTTAAAGTCTCTGAAGAAAGAAACTAAAGATGTCAGAAGATGGAAAGATCTGCCATGCTCATGAATTAGTAGGATTAACATAGTAACGTGGCCATCTTGCCAAAAGTAATCTACAGAGTCAATGGAATTTCCATGAAAATTCCAACACAGTTCTTTACAGACCTTGAAAAAGTAATTCACAACTTCATATGGAAAAACAAAAGGTCGAGAATAGCTAAAACAATGCTGTACCATAAAAGGACTTCTGAAGGAATCATGTCCTTGATTTAAAGCTGCACTACAGAGCAATAGTAATAAAAACTGCATGGTACTGGTATTGAAACAGACGGGTGGATCAATGGAATTGAATCAAAGGTCCAGAAAGAAACACACACACCTATGGACACTTTATTTTTGACAAAGAAATCAAAACCAAACAATGAAAAGAAAGAAGGAAAGAAAAGGAAAGGAAGAAAGAAAGAAAGAAAGAAAGAAAGAAAGAAAAGAAAAGAAAGAAAGAAAGAAAGCATCTTCAAAATGGTGCTGGTCTAATTGGAAGTCTGTGTGCAGAAGAATACAAATAAATCTATATTTATCACCCTGCACAAAACTCATGTCCAAGTAAATCAATGACCTCAACATTAAACCAGCTATATTAAATAAACAGAAGAGAAAGCAGGGAACAGCACTGAACTCATTGGCACAGGAGACAACTTCCAGAACAGGACACCAGCAGCTCGGGCATAAGATCAACAATTAATAAATGGGACCTCATGATACCGAAAAGCTTTTGTAAGGCGAAGGACACTGCTAATAGGACAAAATGGCAGCCAACAGAACGGGAAAAGATTTTCACCAATCCTACATCCAACAGAGGCTAATATTCAAAAGAACTCAAGAAATTAGGCACCAACAAACCAAATCTAAGCAGAGACTCCTCAACAGAGGAATCTCAGAGCCTGAGGTCTTCCTTTAGGTCCAGGGCCCCTGACAGGATGGGCCTCAGCGGGAGAGGATGCATCTAGTTCTGCCGGAACTTAATGTGCCAAGGCTGACGGGTTCCCACGGCACGGGGGGGGGGGGGGGGAATGATGGGTTGAAGAGTGTGAGAGGGGGGCTGGGTGGGTGAGGGGCTGCAATCAGGATGTAAGGTGAAGGAATAAATATAAGAAAATAAAAAGGACGAAGAACAAATGAAAAAGAAACAAAGGTCTCCTGAACATGTGTACATCCATGTACTATAAAAACAAGTCTTCCAAACATGTGCACATGTATTATAATGACATCACGCAGGGTCGCCTTCACAGAAAGAGGCAAGTTTGTGTTAACATATTTTCCAGGCATCTGAGAGAATGTGAGAGAATATGCTAAGTGCTGTTTGCTGCCTTAAATTGTAAGAATGAGAGACATCTTCTCTCAAACTCGTTCTTCTCTACTGCCAAATCACGTGACTCTCCAGGGTGCGGTCTTTCACTTCTTGGCCTGCTGTTGTACACAGGTGTCTGACAATGAGCAATTTAGTACAATGTGAGTTTTGTGACCATAAACAGACTTGGTTCTGGAGAGCAAAAGTTGATGGAAATATACTTCAGCCACTCAGTGATTAAGTGTTTTAAGATCTCGAGCTGTGGTGGCTTTTCATCTGTAAAGTACACCTTTCTTAGGCCTGGTTCAGGCCTTAAGAACACTTGCTGTCTTCCAGAACACAGCGGTTGGATTCTCAGCACCTACAGGAAAGCTCACAGGAAAGTCAGTAACTCTGGTCCCAGGGGATCTGACACCCTCTTCTGGTCACCTGACCTAGAGGGTACTACACGCACTTCACACACAGTGCACAGACATGCATACAGGAAAAAAAAAAAGATACACATTGAAAAAAGTCAAACTTTGAAATAAAAACTAATAAATAAATAAAATTGGTGCCTGAGAAGAAAAATGTAAAAAAAAAAAAAAAAAACTATCTTAGGAAGCTGTTCAACGGATTCAATGAGCTAATTAAAATTTTGATGGGAGGATTATTTATTCTTACTGCAGGTCTATCAAAAATAATGACTCTAGTCCTTCCTGCTTTCAGTTCTCAAGCCACATATCTTAGTAAACGTAATTTGTAAACAACCTGATCTTTAGAGTTCAGACTTGCAAGAATCACATCAGATTGGTAACTTCACAGCTCCTAGGATAAGTGTCTCTCTTGTTCCAGTGGAAGAACCAGAACACTATGGTTGGTAAACAACTCTTCTGTATTTCAAGGACATTCTCTGAACTCTGGACTCCCTTATCTAAAGACCAGAAAAACCGTTTGGGTAAAGGTCAATTTACACTGTGGTTGAGCCATTTAGCTTTACTCTCCACCACCAGGCTAGACAACAAACAGGAAGTTGGGTCATCCTCAGAGGCTGAGACTTTTCTCACCAGACTTTGCAGCCTGCCTTAGCCTGACTTGGCATCTTCACAAGGGACACTCTGGATCCTTCTCCCTTCTCACCATTACTCCGCATTTGTTCATTCTCCCCGCAGCTTTGCACAAACCTTTTACAAGCAATTGGCCACGGGCACACTGGCTCTGACCCAAGCCCACAGGCAAACCCACACGCCTAAGGAACTCCGTCAGTCTCCGGGCGGCCCACACCCACGCGGAATCGGTCCATCCTCAGAGGCCAATCCGCGCCCTTCACGCTGAGACGCCAGCCAATCCCAGCGAACACACGTTGCTCCGCTGCCACTTCACGGTGGTCCCTAGAGGTCCGCGCGGGGCGGGGCTGTGGGCGGGGCCCACCCAAGCCGCTGCCTTCTGATTGGCTGTGGCCGGAAGGTGCCCCTCGCCCATTGGCTGCCGTGGCCGAGCTTGGGCTGGCTAGGAGCAGCTGGCTGAAACGTGCCTGGTTGCGGGAGCGCTGAGCTACGTTTTCCCTGACTCCGGGACCGCGACCGCGACTGCCTGTCATCCTCCGGTACCGGCTAGTCGGTCGGCCGAGCTGGGCCGAGCGTTTCCTGGAGCTACTCCACGCAGAGGGAAGAGAGATGGCTGACCCTGAGAGTCGGTGGTCAGAGAGTGCCAGGTGAGACCGGAGTAGAACGAGAGCCTCCGCCGCTCAAGGGCCGCGACCCTGGCAGGCCTCAGTTTCTTCACTTGTTAAATGGTGACAGCAGTCGCGCCCCTAGGGTTGTGGGGAAAGTCCCGAGGGCGAGACTCTGCAAGGGCCGAAATCTGCTCTCACCAGCCGGGCAGGATCCACTAGAGACACTGCCTCGGTGCTCAGCTGCTTACAAGTCCTTGGTTTAACTCAAGAAAAGTTACTGCCGCGGATTTCCTTCATGTCCGATTAGAGGAGATTATTTGAGGTTTTGGGATTCAGGAGGTAGGAAAGCAGTTAAATAACTACATTGTGGAGGTCAGGCATTTAAGTCGAGTTCTTGAGAGTCTGCCAGTCAGCTTCAGCTTTCAGCGTTTGTTTTTTCAGGACTGACTCAGATCGAAGAGCTTGATTTGGAATTCTTGTACCCTGACTTATTTGTCTTGGGGATCTTGAGCAGATAATTTTACAACACCCTTGGCGGTATTCCGTTTCTGTAAAGTAATGATCATGACAGGATGCACTCTTCGGGTTGCCATCAAAATCAAATGAGGCGCCACAATGCCAAAGTACCAAAAAAGTAGCCCAGTGGTAGGGCATCTCTACTTTCAAAACGATTAAAAAATAATCGACAGCATTATAGGCTTGTACACTAAGTTAGACTCAAAATTAGGGCTGTGGTGTCACCAAGATGTAAGTATTGTGTTGCACATTGTAAAGGGCATTGACGTCGCCAGGCTGGGCGTCCGGTGAGCATTTGAAAGACAGTCATTACACAGACCATTGAGGTATGCTCTCATGAAATCATAACTCCATCCTGAGCAAGGGCCGGTGTCAAAAACGGAAAGCTACTGTGCTTGACTTGAGTTAGAAAAGTGAAACTACTGGTTCAAGATAGAGTGGAGATTGGGCATTTGTTAAGATTTTCTATGTTAGAATGTATAATTTAATGAGGCCTTAGTTTGCTATCTTGTTGAAGAAAGTCTGTGGCTCGCTAAATTGTCAAGATCCACATAAAAACTGCATTAGTTGAATAATGAAAGGTTAAAAGTTCTGATACCAGAGAATCTTTAGTAAGGGTATTAAACTAAAATAGAACAAAGAGTTAATGGGGATGCGTAAAGTATTTTCTTTGTAAATTTTGTGCGTGCGGGTGTAGGTGCGCATGTAGCAGGGCTCGTGTGGATGTCAGAGAACAACCTGAGGGAGTCATTTTGGAAATCAGACTTAGGTGCTTTTAATCACTGATCCGTTTCATGGGTTCTAAAACACCTTCTGTTTAAAAGAGAGCCTCTTGTTATTTCATTGTGGCATCTAACTGAGAATTACTGAAATTGTGTTAGTCAAGACTTTGATGCTAATCCATAGTATCACGAAAATCTTCCCAGTAGCTCCCATTCAAGAAAATAGGGACATAGAAGACACAAACATAAAGGTGGGCTTCAAAAAATGGCGTAAATGGACAGTAGTTGGTTCTTGGCCTGAGGACTGACAGGATTATATGACTTTCTGTACAGAGTTGTTAGAGTTTGTTTAGTTAGGTGGTGCCTCTTATTTTTGTTACGGATGGAGAAATGCTTGATATAAGGTCAGGAGAGGAAAGCGTTGCGTTAGTAAGGAAATTCAGAGTGGTGTTTAAAACGGTCTGCTCAGTTGAAGGGCAAACTGTGCCCTTTGCTTTCAGTTAACCCCAGCGCTTGTTGTTATGCCGAGAGTGCTGAACCCTTGCCAGCTCCGGGACTCTCTTCCTTTGTTCTAGTGTAGGTTTTGAGAGGTGCTCTAACACATGTAAGGCAACTTAGACAGCTACTATTGTTTACCCTGGACTTGTGTGCAGGAATTCACTGCTGAGCGCAGCACTTCAAGGGTTAAAGGAGAACTTTTGATGTTATAGTTACTTCAGTCTCCATTTGCTTCCTCCTTCTGCATCCTGAAACAGGCTATTAATCAGAGTTTCTAGAGTCTTAGCGTTGTAATTGCTGTGAAGATTTATTTAGGTGATGGAACGAGTCAAGTGTGAGAGCAAACACTGAGTCCTGTCTATTCTCGCCGTGTAGACCGGGACGAATGCTAACATGCTGGTGAACACTTAGTAGTAGACCCCTCGGGAAGCTGTTCGTTCTTATTGTAATGGGGATTTTTTGTTGTTGTTGTTGTGCAGTTCAAAAATGATTGGTGTCAAAGGCAATCGTATTTTATTCCCTGGTTTTCTCCGGCACACTAGTCAGAACGGGCACAACCCTGAAGAGCTATATTTTATGATCCAAAAGATTCTGTAGCTGAATGGTAGACTATAAATGACTAGTTACAGTATGGGCTGTAAGAAAACACTAGAGGGGAAGCTAACCAAGTTTTTAGGGCAGTTTATCAAAAAAAGAAAGTAGAAATTAGGCAGCACTGCTCAGCTACATAAACAGCATCAAAAAGGCCTGAGCAGACATGAAAGATTACCAAGTCAAATGTTTTAAAGGTCCAGACTCTTATCTTTATAGGTAGCTTGTGTTGCTTACATTTCTGCCCTGGCTTTGTACAAGCTAATGTTTGCTTATGATAATAGTGGCTTTCCATTTCCTTTGATTTCTATCAAAAAGTTTTGGAAAAAAAAAAAAGATCTTATCTGCCACCCACAGGAAGCTAGCAGGAGACCTTTGGACTCACAGACCTCGGCTTAATCACAGTGATGCCACTACTGGATACATTTCTTGTATAAGCTCTCCAAGACTTTGCACTTGTTTGTAGCACAGCCTTGAGTAAGCTCGTTGTTCTGGCTGTCAGGTTGGCAGGCTCTTGGGCGGAGGTATAGATTCCTGACTGGTAGACTTGGAATGGGCTCATCCACTTCCCGGGGATAAGTGGGATCTATACTTACAAGTTTTACATCACTCTTATGGAGCTCAAGGTTAAGGTTATTGAGTTTTTCATGTATACTTTCTCCTCTCTCTGCTTAGTTTTAGTATTTGAGACTTTTGTACTCTACCTTAAGGTATTTAAATATTGGCTACGGCGTTGATTTATTTCTGTAACCTTTTGGTTTTAGATCTCAACTCCGGTTGGAAGTCAGGATAATTAATGAAGCCTTTCCTGGTTTTGTGTTTAGTGATTTGTTGGTTGTATAATGGACAGGCTTTCTCTGTTAACGTTTTTACAGGAGTAGATAGGATAGCGATAATGTAGGAATTATGCTAAGAAATTGGTATCAGCACCAAAAGATGATAAGACAATACCAATTCTTGTGTGGGAAAAAATTTAACAGTGATATTAAAAGCTTACTGTGTGTTTTTACATAGTGTTCTAGGTGAGTTGATATTAAAAACCTGTACGCCGGCCAGGTGTGGTGGCACAGCACGCCTTTAATCCCAGCACTCCAGAGGCAGAGGCAAGCAGATTGCTGTGAGTTTGAGGCCAGCCTTGTCTACAAAGCAAGTCTGGGATAGCCAAGACTACACAGAGAAACCCTGACTCAAAAATTAGAAAGAAAGAAAAAAAAAGAAAGAAAGAAAAAAAGAAAAGAAAACCAAATAAAACCCCATGTGCCACATGGGGTTGTGGTGAGTGTTAGTGGAACGTAGTTAAGTGAGATGGTTAAAGAGTAGGGTTACATCAAGAAGGAAATGAGCTTCAGACACGGCTAAGCGTAGTGAGGAATGAAGGATGCAGCAGGAACTTGCAGGAGTCTGTGGTGGGGGAGGAGTTTTAACTGCAGTGGGCCCTGTACGGTGTCAGCTCTCACTGTGGTTTGGAATCCCGTAGTCTAGGCAGAGAAATCCCAAGTCCAAAGATCAAAAGTCTTGACAAGCTTAGCTTGAGGAACAGAAAACCCTAGGAAATAGAACACCAGGCAATGGGTCTGGTGGCATCAATAGAAATCTCTATTAATCATTAAGGACTATTCCCAGCCTTTTGGCTTGAGAATCTGGGTTCAGTTGTCATTTTAATAATACATTGCTAAGAAAATGCTGGGCAAATAGAGATGCTTCTTCGATAGAAATGCTGAGTAGGCTTCTGGATGTGGACTTCGGAACTGCCTGGGGAGCGGAGAGTTAGAGGAAGACTTGAGCGTTAACAGCCTACAAATAAGAGAGCCAGCCCCTCCTCCTTCCAGCTCTCTCTCTAGTTTTACAATTTTATATGAGTGGTTCTAATAGCAAACTCTGACTATTATCCCTGACTATGGGTTACTCATCCCACGCTTTCAGGAAAATCCTCTACCCAGCTTCTACTCTCAGAGTAAAACTAAACAGAAGTCTGATTCGTTTCTTTGTCCTGGGGTCCAGACGCAGCTGTCTTTCCGAGCTCCCCCAGGAGAATTTATTCTGAAAGATTTGACTTACTCCAATATTTGCTGCTGACAATAACCTTGGTTTCTGTAACAGGAAGATCAAAATGGAAGGCCTGTCTGATGTTGCCTCTTTCTCAACTAAACTTCAAAACACTCTGATCCAGTACCACAGCATTGACGAAGATGAGTGGCGAGTTGCCAAGAAAGGGGTAAATGTGTAATTACTGTTTGGGTATTTAGTGTATGGCCAGTGACTTGTCTGATGACTTTTAAAATATCGGAAAGAAATATAGATGAGAAATAACGTGTTGAATGGATGTACAACCAAAATTCTGCGAACAGATGGGGTAGTGGTCATCTTAACAAAGGAAGGAACCCATTAGCTCTTTGCTTGTTAGACTTGATAATAGGTTCGTGGTAACTAAAGCAGTGAACAGTTTTCCAAGTCAACGAAGAGTGGATCATTGTGAATTTAAGGAAGGGTGGTCATTGAAAGTTTGCGCTCATATCAGATATATGAAGAGCTTATGAGTGACCAGTTAGTAGACCTCTTTACCATGTAATTTGTCCAAACTGTCATGTGGCTGAGGGTAAGAGCCAAGCTTAGAAGCAAGGCCCCTCTCCAGTTCTCCAGTTAGTGTTATATAGAGTCAGTTAATGATTGGGGGAAAATGTTAGAGGTTGGTCTGATATACTTTGATAAAGAGTGTTTATACCTTGCCTAAAGCTTATTCCTGTTTAACCAGTTAAAAAGCCATCACACGTGGGCAGGGAAAATAGGAGAGGCCTGGCTAAGGTTCCTGTGCTTTCAGAGACAGAGAATCTTGGAAAAGAGGAGAGACAGGAGGGGAAGAGAGGAGGAGGAAGGAGGCTGCCATGGCTTAGGTACAGGGAGAAGCACATGGCCGGCATGGATGGAGATTTGGCCCAGATGAAGAGTGTTAGCAAGCATTTGAGATTTTGGACGGGAGACAGCTCAGTAGGAATTATGAGAAACAGATGGCATGAGATTGGGTAATACCTGCCCCCGTCGGTAATGTAGTTTAGGGGATTAACATCTGCCCTGCCTCAGGTTCACTAAGGCTATTTTAAAACATAAAAGATGTCTCTGTTTTGATCAGGTTACAAAATACTGCTGTAATAATAATTATAGGCCTGATAATAAACATTAGGTCATCCTGATTAATTAACTACAAAAAAATATAGGACCTAAGTCAAGATAGCACAGTCACAACAATGATAGTTGTTTAATTTTGAAAAGGCATGAACAGCTTCAGAATGAGATACTTAATGTTCCTAGAGTCAGATTGAGTGTATCAGTAACAATAAATTGTTAAGATTGGAATGAAGCAAATAACTAATAGTCACTAATAGAGGGTTGCCAATGGATTGTAAAGGCTTTGAGTCTCTAAGCTACTGAAAACTCTTATCAGGGGTATAATGGAAGTACAGTGTTATACAGACATCTTTGTGGCAGAAGTACCTACTGTCTCTGAAAAATTGCTTAAGTTGTTTGTAATGCAAAGTTAAATGCTCTAACCTTACAGAATTAGTTATATGTGAGCATCCACCTGTGTGATTATCATCATGTAATATTTTATTTTTCTAGAAAGATGTAACAGTTTGGAGAAAACCCTCAGAAAAATTTAATGGATATCTGTAAGTAAATTCTCAGTTTTGTAACTCGTACGTATTACGTGATCACTGTAAAATTCAACTTTCATTTTTGCTTTCTGAAAAGCAAATTGGTTGTATGAATTCAAAGCCTTAAGGCCAAATACTTCATGGATTGAGTTGGATATAAATAATAGCAGTAGTAGACACATGCAAATTGGATTTCTTAACATGGCATACATGACCGCTATTCTACATTGGAAAGTATTGTAGTACTTTTTAAAGTTAATAGAGATGAGATATGATAGATACTGATTTTCATCCAGAAATTTAGACCCAGCAACATAGGAAAGATGTTTACTTCAACTTTCCCAAATACAAATAGCCAAATCACTATGATTTATATAATTCGTGATTGTCTTGTAGTTCTTCCTGCTATATGTGGTTTATTTTATTCATGTATAATAATATAAATATACATATTAAAAAAGAAAAATAATAAAAAGTCATTTTTTGAAAAGTGATTCTTTTGAGACAGGGTGGCCTTGGACTCATAATTGTAGTGAGTTTTCCTGCTCATGCGGTGCTTCCTGCTTTGTTTTCCTTTGTGTATGAATTCCTATGCCCAGGCAGCATTCTGTTTTAAAAAAAAAAAAAAAACTCAGCTGGAAGCTCCTATCAATAAGACAATAATGATTTAAGTATTTGATGTTTTATCATGACATTATTATAAATATTAAAAACTAGGCATTTTGCCAGGTGTGGTGGCACATACCTTTAATCCCAGGACTCGGGAAGCAGAGGCAGGCAGATCGCTGTGAGTTCAAGGCTAGCCTGGTCTACAAAGCGAATCCAGGATACCCAAGGCTAACACAGAGAGACCCTGTCTTGAAAAACCAAAAACAAAACAAAAAAACTAGGCATCTTGATACTAAATTATGAAAACATCTGTACTTGATAGAATGTTGGTAGCCTTTAAAGATTGCTTAATAGTAAAAGAAAATGCTCATTCTATAATACAAAATAGAGTTGAAGGCTCAGCACAGCCGTAGGCTTATTTTAAATATACAGCTGTAATAAGATGTCTACCTAAGACAGAATTAATCTCTAAATAGTAGTATCGTGAATACCATTTATTCTCCCTCCTGAGTCTTACAGTTGAGCATGAATTATGCCTGTAGTCAAGAATGTTCAAATCCTTGGGACTCAGCTCATCTTCAAAACGAAGCTTCTGGCCCCCTTAGTATATGCAAAATGCTCTGAAGTGCCGTGCCAAAGACACAGGTCCAGAAAGAAGAGTGTACACTATTTTTGACATGGACCTCGAGGTTGGAGTTGGGTTGAGCATTGTAAGCAATCTGGGAATTAACCCTGTAGATCAGTAGTTCCCACTGGGAGTGGGAAACATAGGAAGTGCCAAAGGAGCGCTGTGCTCAGAGATTTGAATGGTTTCAGGGAAATGAAGGGCTAATTCATATTCCAGGTCAAAGAAGTGTCACTGCCACTTAAGCGCGGATGAGGAGCTTATTTAGGAAGAAGTTGTCCCCATACAGCTAGAGCATCCAGCTTGGGGTGGAGAAACAAGCTTCCTAATGGTGCTTCAGCGCTGTACAAAGGCGGCATGCAGGGTTGCTCGTCCAATGCCCATCTTCCATTCTTCTTCGCCTCTTCCTCACACGGTTTTCAATTTACTGGAATAATATTGAGAAATACGGGAGTGATGAATGAGAACGCAAGAAGGGACTTTGCTGGGTTTGCAAGTGGCTTCCTGGAGTTCCTCCTGTTGTGTACAGATTTGTAACAGCGTGCAGCTTCCTAGGGAGAGGCCTGCTGCTCCTCTCCAATTCATATCCAAAGGCTTTTTAAGCGGCATGACAATCTGAGGGGTGAATGAAATGGTGACTTGCCAGTGTGAATTAGATTACAGTGAGGCTGAGGACGTATTGATGTTTTGGATCATCTTAGCATGTGCTTTGCCCATCTTCTTTTGGATTATCATTTTCATTGATTATAAAGGAATTATCCATATATAGCCTCTATCTTAATCATATACCCATTTACATGTATTATACATATCTTTTCCAAATCTATGTCTAAAACGTTCTTAAAAGCCAGTGGAGCCATATGTGGGTGCTCTGACATTACAAGGAGACAGTCTCACAGCCAACCCCTGGATCTCCCTGTCTATTAACCATCTTCTCTCCCTTCCGTAATGTTCCTTGAGCCTTAGGTATAGGAGTTGTTTTGTAGCTCATGTTTATTGCTAAACATGAGCTGAACAAGGAGAGCTACGTGCCAAAGGGGATGGGGAAAAGGCCTGGGAGGGCTGAACCCTGCGCAAAGAACTTCAGGCGACTAAGGAATGCTGACCGTGGGCGAAGTAGTCTTCCCCAGGGAACAGCACATCAGTTGTTATCCAGTACCAAATGGTCAGTCCTGAAAAACATGCAGACAAGTAGATACAGACTGAGCATCAGGTTATATTTAGGGATACATATGTATATACGTACATGCATGTAACAACAATTAGTGAATTTGAAAAACAGAATTGAGGTCTATATGGGAGGGTTTGGAAGGAGGAAAGGAAAAAGGGAAGAAATGGACATGTACTAGTGGTTGAGAGTAGCATGGAGTGTTAAATGGAAGTTTTAGGATGTCCTGTAGGCTGTTTAGGTCTACAGTACAGTGTGAAGGGGCATCCCTGTGTTTATGGTGACGTGTAGCATAACCTCCAGTTTTCTAACTTGACTGAGGGGCAAAGGACATATTTTGAAAAAAATAATTGGTAGAATTGTTATTTATTGGACAAGTTGTTAGGAATGTTTTTCTTTATAAAACCTCTGTTAATTTATACTCCTATTTTCAGTGCTAGCTCTGCACTAAAAATGTTCATTTGCATATTCTTTGTTTCTGTTTTTCTTTTCCAGATACAAAGCTCAAGGTGTTATGGATGACACTGTCAATAATGTGATAGACTTTATACGCCCGGGGCCCTGGCGCTTGGAATGGGACCAGTTAATGACTTCACTGGATATTTTGGAGCACTTTGAAGAGGTATCTGTGTAGTAACATTACCAGGGTGTGTGTGTGTGTGTGTGTGAGAGAGAGAGAGAGAGAGAGAGAGAGACAGACAGACAGACAGACAGACAGACAGACAGACAGACAGAGATACTACATATGTGTGGATACCAACTTTTGTATTTGCGTACTTTCATTATATTAATTGTAAATAGTAATCATAGTAAAGATGCCACAGGAGAACCCTGTTTTGCCTTTGAAAAGTTTGCTTCCCCATATTTTCATTTCTTTATCCACTTATTTTTTTGAGACAGGGTCTCACTGTATAGCTCTCACTGGCCTAAAACTTGCTGTGTAGACTGGGCTAGCTTCAAACTCAGGCATCCACCTTCCCTTACCTCTCAAGTGCTGGGATTAAAGTTGAGTTTCCTAACTTGAATGAGTGTTGATGCTGAGGTTGTTTCCCCCACTGCACCTCTACATTTGTTGCTTATGAAAATCTTTTAACATCTTTAATTGTAAAATTTAAGGATCTAAAAATCTCAAAGACAGAAGAACACCACCTTAGTATTTAAGTTTCTAGTTTAAAAGTGGATTTTCCAATTACATTAAATTAAAGTCAAAGACAGAGATAAAAATGTGGCCTTAAGCACTAGACAACTGTCTGGCTTATACTTCTTCATTCTGTTTGTGCAGTAGACCCATATAATTGGCCACATTAATTGAATTAGCCATCTCTAATTAAACAGAGATTTAGATACTGAATATGTGCCTTTATTTTTATATATCGTTGTCATGGTCATATAGTATTGACATCCTGAGAAGAGCTTCTCCCTTAGGGAGCATTGTGAATGGAAGCTCCCACTAGAGGCTGATCTTGGTGTGTGGCTCTGTTTCTAACGGTGACACCAGGCCTACCTTGTGTCTTTCTCCAGAGCTGCTGTGTGATGCGTTACACCACGGCTGGTCAGCTGCTGAATATTATCTCCCCAAGGGAGTTCGTTGATTTCTCCTACACTGTGGGCTATGAAGAAGGACTTCTATCCTGCGGTAATAACCTAAAACTCTCCTTCTTTCCTCAAGTCTACTTCAAATACTTACGGTTTTTATTCTGAGTCTTTCTGTATAAGATGTATTTTGAATCCTCAATTATTGCTAGTTTTTTTTCCCTTAAATGTTAAACTCTAAGTATAAGAATCTTGGAATCTTGAAGTGTTTCAGTAGAAAAATCTTTTTGAGAAAAACTACCATTTAATTAAGAAAATATGTTGTTGTTGTTGTTGTTGTCATCGTCGTCGTCGTCGTCGTCGTCATCATCATCATCATCATGCTCATTGCTCTTCTCTCTCCCTATTATTGCCCTTATCTTTTCCCTGGACTTTCCCTGTATGTCACTTTCTTACATCCATATTTCTCTATTTTGTTTTATGACCCACCAGGGACATCTGTGTGACCTAAGTTTAGAACTATCTCTTGGAGCCTGGTGGGTTCAACAGTGGGCAAACAACTGAAAATGGCTCCTCCTCTCCCAGAATGTATCAGTGTCCAACAGTAAGGGGCAGGGTCCCATGAGCCTCTTGTCCTTCAGTTGTTGACAGAACCAGTCCTATGGGGCCAGTGACAGTGACTGCAGTTGTGAGTTCAAGACGGCAGTGGTTGTACTGAGCCCGGAGGATGCCATTTGTGCAGCCCTTGACCCTTCTGCCTCTAACATGCCCCTCGCCCTTAGGCCCTGCTACTGGAACGTTCCCTGGGCTTCCAGGTATAAATGTCTTGTGTAAAGATGAGCACTCAAGCATCTCTGATCAGGTTTTATTCCCAGTTACATAATATCCTCTACTTCACACATAGCAGAAATGGTTAATATGACCGATTCTGAGAAAAGGATCCAGTAATTGATATTTCATGTTAAACACACGCATGGTAGACTAGGTATTTTAAAGAAAAATTTCCTTCATTGAATTGTGTTGTATTTTTCTTTTGCAATTAAAATCTTGCCACTGGAATCCTCCTACTTTTAAAATATGTAGGCAAATTAATACTGAGTTATATGTCATGTACACTTAAGTTGTAGTCAACCTGTACTTGTTTGTTTCATTAGTGAGTACTGAACTTGGGGATTGCTGTGCCTGTGGGGCGTAGTTATGGTACCACATATCTTGTTCTTGTCACTTTGAGGCCTGGATGCTGTGGCTAAAATTTGCAGTTTCCAAGGAGCTACCAAGATGATATTATGTCATCTATTCTGAAGGGATTAGAATTTTTCCTATTGCGTATCTACCAACCCTGTGCCAGAATTCTCTTTGATAATTATCTTTCTCGTTTTGCTGTGCTCAAAACTCCCAGGGATTAGTTTTCATTTAGTATGGATAAGAAGAAAACTATGAGAGTTATTGCTATTGCTATTAATGATATTATTTTACAACTCTCTTGTAGGGGTGAGTGTTGACTGGAGTGAAACAAGACCAGAATTTGTTCGTGGCTATAACCATCCCTGCGGCTGGTTTTGTATTCCACTTAAAGACAATCCAAACCAGAGTCTTCTGACAGGCTACATTCAGACCGATCTGCGTGGCATGATCCCTCAGTCGGCAGTAGACACAGCCATGGCAAGCACTTTAACCAACTTCTATGGTGACCTGCGGAAAGCTTTACGAAAGGCATGATACGTTCAACTAATAGTGCTGAGGTTTGCTGATTGCTCTCCCCCCCCAGCTGCATGACCTGTAAACGTCATCAGTTCCGTCTGCTGCGCAGCCTGTAGAAACACTGGAGGTGTTCTGGGTTCCATAGTACACTCCTACTTTATGTTAAAAATAAATAGCTATGTAAATAGGGCATTTAAAATTTCTTAAACTTTATTTGCACCCTGTTTGGTTGTAGAAGTGTGTCTAGGAATGGAAAGGGTGGAGGGCTAAGATTTAGACCTGTCCTTGGTGTAGTCTAGTCACACAAGTGGAACAGTGCCTCCGGAGGAATGTTTGGCTGCTTGGAAATTACAAACCGTGCAAGCTCAGTGCTACTCATGTTATTTTGGGTCTTTTTGAACATTTTGTAAAATGCTAATGGTTTGTAATGGAAATGTGTGCGTTGCCTTTGGTATGGTCTGTGTGTTAGGCAATGTCTTGGACAAAAGGTAGAAGCCCTCCATAGTCTGTAAAGATAAAGTCCTTTGTTTGTTGACTTGTACTATTTTAAGTATTAGAAAGACCACAAGTTACAAGAAAAGCCATTCTTGGAACCATGGGCACAACTAAATGCAGTTTAATTTTGATATCTCTGTAACATTTTTCTGCAAACTCTGTAAAAACGTTCTGTGTCTCTATGTGCATTTATATAAGAGTGGCTGAAAACAAGTAGGCATGCCCTGCTGACGTCACACTGAGCAGGAGCTGCCGTTACAGGAACCAGCTAGTGGTTCCCCCTCCTCAGCAGCCGAAGGCCACTGCTGAAAAGTCACATTCAGTGACTGGTCTACACATACTTCAGTTTTTAAAATATCACTCAGCTTGAAGCCACAGATGTTCTCAGTGTTGATGGAACTCCAGTCTGGAACTGTATCAAAAGCAGCATTAGATTCAGCCATGTGCCTAGCTGTCCCGGTACGACTAGGTTGAGCTATGAGTAGAGTATTTTAAGTGAACATTCCCTTCATGGCTGACATTCCAAATCATTCTCTGACTTTTGAGCATCTCCCTCGCTTAATTCTGAAAGGGAAATTGAGGTGACCCAGTGGCCACCCCCATGTTTGCGTTTGTGTGAGCACTCAGCATGAACCCCACCTCAGTGTGGAGTGTCCTCTCCTTCTGTGCTACTGTCACTGCTCTCCACTGCTGGCCTTATATGCTTACTTTTCCTTTTTCTGCACTGTTGGTGGGTGGGTTTGCTTATTTGTTCCAGCTAGCATGAAGTAAAGTGAGCTCTGGAAATAACTGCAGGCAGGCAAGCCCCAAACAGGCCTACAAAGTACATGAGGGTTCGGGTGCAGGAAGGTGTGGTTCCAATGCAGGAAGGCTGGATCTTCATTTACATTAGTTTGTTTTCCTAGAAGTGTAAAGTCAGTTCTTTACATTCATTTTGACAGTCAAAAAGCGTGCAATTGGTTTTTCTCTTTTTAAAAAATGGTTTTTCTTGCAACTGGTGCTGAAGACATACATGGAAATAAAGGTGGCAGTGTGAGCATTCCTGTGGGTAATTTCATGGCTTGTAGATTGAAATAACGCTTGTAGATATGCCGTAGAAGTTCCCCCGGAATCCTTTGTTTTCTGTTCTTACTCGCTAAGTTCCTTGTCTGAATTTATTGTAGCTTTCGAACTGCTAGATGTGTCATTACTTTTCCCTTCTGCAACAGAGGAAGAAAATGCAGAGTCCAGTGAAAATTGTTAATTGTTAGCTGTTAACTATGTTTTCTGCAACTATCTGTTTTTATTACTGTAGAGCAGAAGGTCTCATACATCCCATTGCTCTGTCCAGGATGACAAAATACTAACAGCGTGGGGTAAAGACTTTGTACCAAGACTGGATACATTACTGTCAAGGCTCTCAGTGCCTGAGCCAGGGGCCTCTGAGGACACCACACTATGCAGTCTCACCTAGCTAGTGTCTCTTTTGTTCTGATCAACTTAGACCTGAATAGTTAGGTAATTCACTGCTGAGCACTGACCCACAGCAAGTAAAATAGCCTTGATGGAAATGTTTTCACTCCATTTGAGTTTCAAGGTAGGTTCAGAAATTATATGTGAATTGCCTGAAACTAAGATTTACTTTTTATAAAGTGGCTTTTACAAGGTAGAGGTCACATAATATAGTTTACCAGTGGTGACTGTGTGAATTCTTTAAAACTACATTTGAGGAGTTTTGCAGCCATCTGTCACCCAAAAAGATCCCTGTAGTCTGTATGTATTGTGTGTAGTCATCTAACCAGAGTTTAATCCTAGTTGCCAGTATAGGGAAGAAGATGAGAACGATGGCATTAGAACTTGTTAGATTTTGCTTCTGACGGTAGAGAGGTGTGTGTGTGTGTGATGTATATGAAAATTTAAACTCAGGAACATTTATATGATTTAAGTGTGTTTATCTCAAGTATTGTAATGTAAAAATGATATAAAGTGGGAATGACACTAGCATATAGTTGGGGATGCTGTTTCTGTAGCAGTGCTATCCCAGAAAAATAATGCAAGCCATATATGTAACCTAAAGTATCTTAGCAAATGTTGGGGAGATGTCAGTAGTGAAAGAGCACTAGTAACTTTCACAGAAGACCTGACTCGATTCCCAGCTCCTACAGGGAGGCTTACAGCCTTCCTTACCTCCAGTTCTGGAGGATCTGGGACCCTCTGGCCTTTGCAGTCACGACACAGCGCACAGTGCTTATACATACATGCAAAGAGAATACTAATACACAGAAAGGAAAAATTGCACAGCTGAAATTCATTTTAGCAATGTTTTCCTTGACTCACTATATCCAAAGGATTTCAATATGCAATGGATGTAAGAAGTAATTGTGATACCTTATGATGTCTATTAATTCTTTGAAGTAGGATGTGTATTTTACTGCTGTAGATGAGCCACATGAGGCCTGCAGCAAGTGTGATGAATAACACAAACCTACAGGATGTGTTTCATGTACTTGCTATAGGAGGAAGTAGACAGTTCATGAGTTGCTTTCTTCTATAGCTGAGCACTTTCAGTACTTGCTGGATAATGAGTCCTTTAGAAATAGAAATACTTACTGAGTCCCAGTAAATTAAAAATTATTGCCTCAAAATTATTTTCATTTAAAGTAATGTTTGATAGGACAGTGAAGGACATGGAAGAGTATAACCTATCACATTGCTTATAGTTGAGCATTTCCTACAGCTTATAGCTTGTTAAGGAAGTGTGTGTATTCTAGAAGGACTTGCCAAAGCCTGAGGCTTTGGAGAAGTGGAGAAAACACTGCAGTCTTTGGCCTTCATTGGCTCTTGAGAAATTCCCTTTGCTGCAGATGGCAGTTTTGTGCGTTTATAAGAGCATAGTATCATCTTCAGGATCAGATGCTAAATTAAATAAAGGTAACAGAACCAGGGAAGCTAGTGGAAATCTGGATTTGGCAAGGACTCCTTTAAAACATACATGGTCACTGTCCAGCTCCTTCTGCCCTTTCTTCTTTTCTTGTGGTGCCGAGGCCTGGTGCATCCTGGGACTGAGCTACAGTTCTGGTCCCTAGGTGAGCTCACTGGATGTCTGCAGGTATGGGGTGGGGCGATATGGGCTTCATTCTAGAGCACAGTACTGGACTTGTAGTTTCTTCATCATTTTCTTTCCAGGGATTTTTACACACATTGCTATGTATTAAAGTTCATCTCTTACAGTCTGACAAATGATGTATTGTATTGAGATCAGTTTTTAGGAAGTTTATCATTTTATCAATCTGTATATGGAATTAAGAGTAAAGAACTATTGATATAAATGAAATGTATATTTTTTAAATTACAGTGGAGTATACCTAAATAAAGATTTCTAGATTGTTACTAGTCATTGATCTTGTTTGTGTACTTTACTTTAACCTTAAGTATTGACCAAATGCTTATATATTAAAATTTAGAGAATGGTATTTAACTCCTTGAACTATTTGAAAACAAAAAACATAAACCTGGAGAATAAAGTTAATACGCGCTAATCTGCCAATGTCTCATATAATATTAGCAACAATAGTGCTAAATCTTTATTTGCAATTTGCGACATTACATTGCTATAATAATATACCTGAGGAAATTAACTGATAAAGGGAAGAAGCTTGCTTTGGCGCACATGTCTCGGGGGTTCCAGGCCAGAATTCAGTAGCCTTGCTTTGGGCCCCTGGTAAGAGTAGCACACTAGAATAGGAGCATGTGCAGGGGAAAACCAACCATGCAAAAGAACCTTACCTCCTGATCCAGAAAGAGAAGAGAGGAAAAAAGACCAGAGTCTCATGTTTCCCTTCAGAGTGTTGCCCAGTGACCTGTGCACCTCAAATTAGGCACCACCTCAGAACTACTGCGACCAAGTTGGTTTTAGTAAATATTATTTTATTTTTTACATATACATTTTTATTACACATATATACAACAAACTACCGACAAGAAGAATCAGGAAACAATCAGGAATTATATAAATGTTACATTCTTAGTGTTTTGGCTATTTGTATTTGGCAGCCTTGAAGAAAACATCTTCTTGGTGAGTCTAAAATTCTGAATGTAAACCAGTATCTACCATATCTCATCATTATCACCTTACAGCAACTATCTAGACCTAAAAACATCTTAACTCCTAAACAACTAAGCTTAATTGTAAAACTAAACCATCTGGTCTTCAACCCCATCAGAGACTTGAGAAGGAATAAAATTGATTACTTCACCAACCCTACATCTGACAAAGGGCTAATATCCAAAATATATAAAGAATTCAAGAAATTAAACACCACCGAACCAAATTGCCCAATGGAAAAAAAGGAGCACAGAACTAAATTGCGACCAGGTTTTAAGTGCATGGACCTTTGTGGAGGCGCTCAGCATCTGAATGACTGCCACTCTTATGAAGCTTGGACAAATGGTCATTTTCCATTCCTATAGTAACAGCCAGGTCATCAGGCACATACTCAATTAAGCTAAGCTGGTAGGGGTAGTAGAAACCTTAATCTGAAATTGGAAGTAGTTACTAAGACATCAGTAATACAGGTTATAAAAAAGCAATTAGGGGTGGTGTGTAGTATGTAATAGAAAATATGAATTAGCATATACAGGGAGTTTCCATACCTAAACATCTGGCTACGTTACCTGTCCCCACTCTGATGGCTTTGGGTGGGGATTGGGTCCTTCTCATAGTTCATTTACTGTCTCCTGCCCTGCCACGTATGGACAGTAAGAAGGCAGCCTAGACCAGGTGCCACACCTCCAGGTACTTTCTTGGACTGGCCATTTCCTCCAGAAGTGCTAGAGATAAGTTTGTTTGTAATCCACACAATTTATACTTTGTTGTAGCTGGAGTGGACTTAGACATCTGGATGCAGGTAATCACTCATGTTTTTCTATTGAAGTGTTTAAGAACCGATGTTTCTGCCGTTGTCTTGAGCTTTCGCTTAAGAGCAAGCTGAGCAGCCCTGGGAATTGATTGGAAATCCCTTCAAGTTGAGAATACGGCAAAGACATGACACTTTCTGCGTGTCTCTCTCTGTCCCCACTCTTCCCCATTATGAAAGATCTAAAGGAGGCTGGGAACAGGAACGAAGATTTTCAGCCCCTTGGAGAGTGTGCACATGGTGACTTTGGGTGACCAGCCATAGCACTGCTCACAGGTGTATGTGCAGTTTCTCTGGGTGCCATGCAGGAAAATGATGGCCCTCTAATCTGGTGATGAAAACATTGTCTTGCTGGATTAAGAAACATTGGAACCCCCTCTAAAGACAGATGCTGCAGGGCTGTCATTCCCCTAGGTCATGAGGCAAGGGAGCTTTTCCTCAGGTTAACCACAAGCTGATGTTCCGTGGCATCTGACAAGACTGTTCTTTAGCGTCATCGCCATCCTCCTGTTGCTCTGAGCGGAATGTCCACAGTTTATACATAGGCTTTTGTAACCAAGAGATGACCCAACACTGCTAAAGTATGCACCATAAATGCATCCCAGGAGAGCGAGAGCATAGCCATGCTCCTGTGCTACCAACTGTGTGGGTGGATGGAAGACCGCAAGGTTTAAAATAAGAATATGGAAGAAACAGGTGTACCAAAATACATTTCTTTGTTCATTAGTATTTTTTTCGGGAGCATTATAATCCTATTTATATTTTGCTTTGGTGAAATTTCAGTATAGGGCAGATGACTTTATTAAGGGAAGTCTAGAGATTGCCAAAACGCTGATGTTAAAGTGAGATATGAATCTCAGGCTGTTTTGTGTGACGCACTGATTTACTGAGGGAGTGTCATTTTCTCCAGTGTTTCCTTCCATTCCCTCATGAGCCTCAACCTTAGGATATGGGTGTTTTCTCAGCAAAGGAAGACTCAGACAAAATGGTGGGGAACACTTGAAACATGTGCATGTAAGGATCGTGGAGAAAGGTCTGGCAATTTGTAAGTAAAACTCAACTGCAGAGAAAAGGGCCATGGGTTTTGGAAAGTGTTGTGGTCATTTTCTGCTTTTCTGTATTTTCTTATCTTTATGAGGAAATATCAGTTTTCAGATGGACCGATGCCATGGTGTCCTGTAGGTTTCCATTTTAGTGATGAGAACTGTGCTGAACGGTGGGCAGTAGTGTGCTTGTCCCTTCCCGGCCACCGTGAGCATATATTAGAAGCCAACGTCTTAGGTGTGTTAACTTCCTTTAATGGGTTTGTTGGATGAAATCATTATTAATGTCCCTTTCCAGCTTCATTGACTTCAACAATCTTTAGAAAATAAATATCTGGGCAGGCAGGTATTTAAAATACTATAGAGAAAGTACAGTTTTATCTGACAGAATGGGGAAAACCAAGACTCATTCAGCTATGCATTTCAGTGCTAAGAAAAATGCCCATGGCATGTCTTGACTCATGGTTATCATTCAAATCACAGACTGCGAAGTTCTGGTGGGCTCGTAGATGATTTATTATCACATTATACATGCAGATTCTTTTACAGATTGACCAGTTGCAAAGTACTGACTAGCTTTGTTTGGCATGTTCTGACAGTCCGGGTGAACTTACACAGTTACATTGGCCCTCACTAAAGTCGGCCTCCACAATTAGTCTAGCAGCATCCACTGCACTCACATCACATATTCTGTATTCAAGTTCTTGGCCAACACCCCTACTATCACCAAATGAGCATCTTTAATCATTGAATTGGGTTGTCCAACCTGCATCCAAGAAGAAGTCAGTGGGCTGTCAAATGTTCTAGATTTTTGGCAATTGGGAAAGAGCCAATGGCTGTCACGTTCCCTTCACGGAAAATGTGAACTAAGGTCAGTCTACCCACATAGAAAAGCACAGTACCTCAACTGTGAGCACATGGGCACGGTTTTGTTGAATGCTTTGCAAACATCTTATGTATTTACATTTATAGCCAAGCCAGGCTTAAAAACGCTTACCTAAAAATATTATAATTCTAGTTTTGTATTAAGGAATCAGTAGCACCATTTTGATACGTTTAGAAAACAAAATGTTCACAGAATAACGTTTTATTAGAAATAAATAATGTTTTATTAGAAAGGGAAAAGGCCAACCGTAGCCTTCGCTGTGTACAGTAAGCTAGTTTTTACTTTGGCCTCCAATTCAGACAAGTCCTTGCTTTGGGTTAACGACTTGTGATCCAGACAACTGGGACCCTGGGTTTCTTGCGTAGGATGATATATTACACTCCTCCAGGTTATTGAAGCTACTTATGCCCCATTGATCCAAAAAGCTTTCAGCCACCCATCGACGCAGATTTCATATCTGAGAAATTCGTGACAAGAGCATCTCAGATAACGCCATCTAAACCTGAAAACCCCTCATAGCACGTCCTCCTTTCGCGGCGTCCACTAACTCATTTTGTGTGTCCTAGCAGGATCTACTTCTTAGTATCTTTTTTCCCCCCTCAGTTGAGTTGATGGTCTGTCTCTGCCTCTGCTCATTTAATTCACTGTGGAGTAATGTGGCCATCTGCTGCCCTCACACATGACCGGAAATAAGCAAAGAGGTACAGGCCGGAGCAGTCACACTGTAAGCTAATTGTAATGGGCAGTTTTTTTAAAAAGTGCCTTGAAGATGAATGGCAAAACAGTGCCTCCAATAAGACATGTAATTCATTCTTTAGATTTTGCATACTTTTCCATTATAAACTTATAGATTATATGCACCGGACAAAAGAGAACAGAGAACTAAGAACCTGGCTGCCCCAGCGTGAGGTCTGAAGATTAGCGTTGGCATTGCAAACATGTTCTGATATGTCGGGTGGTTTTTATCCTGTTTAGACATATACTACAGGCTAACCAAATAGCAGGGGCAGGACCTCTGGAGAAGCACTCCACCTGCTTCTGTCCAGAGCAAAGACCTCAGGTGAGAGCTAAGACTGCCCCCACTGTCCACCACAGGACTGTGTGTCTCAGCCTTCCTCATCCAGTGACACGCCTCTCTTCTTTGGTGCCTGTTTCCCTAGCCCTGCTGGGCCATTCCTCAGTCAGGCATGTCCCCTTTCTCCTCCTCAGCTGCAAGGATTGGCTCGTCCTTCAAAATTAGCCATGTTCCTATGACGATGAGAACTGTGCTGAATGGTGGGCAGCAGTGTGCTTGTCCCTTCTCGGCCACCATGAACATACACAATCTTGGCACGGGACCATTTTCCCCTTGTCTACCCTGGAGTGCTTACCATCTGCAGGTATTCAGTGCAGGCTCTCTGTGGTTATTTGACTCTTTTTTCTTTTCTTTTCTTTTCTTTTCTTTTCTTTTCTTTTTTTTTAACTAAAATGTCTATCCCTGAAGGGTCAGCACTGGGCTTAGTTCATTTCTGATTCCTCTGTTGCACGTAATGGCTCACCAGTGAAAATGTGCTTTGAGAAAATGATTCCTGGGATGGGTTATTTCTGGGATGCTTTTGCTGTTAGTGGCTCGTGTCCTTAAAGCTTGCTTTCCATGTAGGCCAAATATCCTCCAAGCCATGCTGTTTAATTTCTAAAAGGAAAGGTAGCGATTGATTTTGACCTAGTGGTTTTAAAGTTCTAACAATAACTACCTTCAGACTCTGAGCCATCCCAGAAGCACATAAAAATGTGGAGTCCCAATATTATGTCACCTTTTCCCTCTCTGGTCCCTGCAGTCTGTCTCCTACCCATGCTACCCACCGAGGGTCATTCACGTCTTTTGTGCCCATATTCTGTGACGTCCCAGTGGCTACATCGCCTTACTGATTGCTGCAGCCATTTAAAGACTATGTCATTTAGTCATACAGTAATTGTAGATAGATGTCCCCAATGATAGGCTGATAATGGCTCCCTGCTCAGTATCTCGTTTGTGACCTCTGGGGTATGAATGTTGAGAGTCAAACGGAAATGAAAGTCACATGTCTCAATTTCCCTCAATAACCAGATTACTTGGTTCCCTTAAAGTATTTGTGACTGGGTCATTTTTATAGGTAGAAATACACTCACGTGCGCTTCTTGGGCTTCTAAATTTGCTAGAAAAGTAAAGTATGCACTGAAGGATCTTCTCACATGAAGCCAACACTCAGGGAAACATGGGTACAGGAATCTAGCTTTTAAAAGGAAAATTGGTTGCGTTCTCCTAAAATGTTGGTGAGCAAGTCGTTTTTATAGAAGAACACACCATTTCCTAAATGCTACTTAGATTTTTTTTTTTAAATTCACATTGTTCTTAACATTCCTAAAACATGTTCAAACAGCTAGAAATCTCAACCTCCATTCTGACTTCAAGTCACTAACTTCCTTCTTTTGAAATGATGTAATCTCGTGTTTCTGTTCTACATGGAAGTCTTAGTTTTACCTCCCACAGAGTTGTCATGAGACCGTGTATAGCACGTAACAAAGCTCACCCAACTCCTGAGACACACCCAGGAGAAATAACCTACCCAGGGAAAAACAAAGTCATCACAAAGCACGAGGCATGAAGAAAATTTGAGTTGACTTTTTGCTGTTGTTGTTGTTTTTTCTATAAAAGGCCAGATAGACATGTTAGGCGCTGTAGCTTGTGTGGTCTCCATTGAAAATATTCAGCACTGTTCTAGTGGCTTAAAAATAGAAAAATAAATAAATAAATAAATAAATAAATAAATAAAGCAAACATGAGTTTGACCATTAAAATAAAAATGATTTGAGTTTGTTAAGACAGTAATCTAAGTCCTTAGTTAAGATTTTCTCTTTAAGCCGTACTTTGCCTGAGTCCTGAAAACTCTGGAGATTTAAATTTTATTCCTTGGGGAAGCATATCCGGGGCGAGTTTTTAAATGTATGTTAGTTTTATATGTCCCAATTAGCCTCAGGTGTCAATTTGACATTTCCCCTAGTGATCAACCAGAGGTTGCCTTGATCAGACTGACCTTCGGGCATCGCTGCTGGGCATTCTCTTGATTACTCATTGATGCCCAAGGCCCAGTCCACTGTGGGCAGTGCCATCTGTAGGCAGGGGCCCTGGCCTGTGTACGAGCTGAGCAAACTGGAGAAGCAAGCCAGGAAAACAGTGTCCCCCATGCTTGCTCCACGGTCTGCCTCCAGGGGCCTGCCCAGAGCTCCTGCTGCAGCTTTCTCTCCTGAAAGGTGGAACCTTTTGGATAAAATAGACCCTTTCCCACACTGTTTTTGGTTGTGGTGTTTATCATATCAGTGAAACGAGAACATGCAAGTATCTCAATGACCAGAGATAAGAATGTTTGAAATACAAACTGGTAATGGTATTAACGTAAAACCCCAGCCTGATAACCCATTTTCTTTATAACTTTCATTCTCTAGATTTTTCTTTACTCAATTCACTGTTGCCACTCCCAAACACAGGAGATAGTCACAGAATTTAAGGGGAACAGCAGTATCTGTTGGACATAGAATGACAGACTACTTCTAGGTCATTTCAACCAAAGAACTTAACAGTGAGGAGATGTTAGAACATTTTTGTTGGATTAGAGATGATCATAAAAATATTACTGAAACTAAGAATGCAGTGACCAAAAAGAAACCAATCATGAATATGTTGTTTATAGTCACCTGTACAATTGTATACAGGTCACACTAGCATACAGTTAGCTAACCAGGCATACAAAACAGGTCAGGTTAAAAAGAAGGCGTGTATGGTCATACTTGTGTCATCTATAAAATATATTGTTATCCATGTTTCAAAGACAGGACAGAGAAAGCACACATCCGGAAGGCTTTTATCGTCCATAATTATCAGTGTCTGGAGACAGCTTCAGGAAGCAGTTTTCAAAAAGGTAAGGCCTGTTATATTTGAGGATCTTGAAGTAATCTTTTAGATGGAAATTAAGATTTTCCAATCTGACTGAAAATTAAATATCTGTCATTTTCAACACAGTGAATCAATGCGAAGATCAGATTTGATATCAATGTCTGTATCTACTCAGCCTTTCTGCTCAGCCTTCAGAATAGATACCCTGAAAACAATCATGAGCAATGAATGTGGCGCTGCGTTCTTAGAATTGCTCAACAGTACTTCAGCCTGAACCCGTGGGCAACAAAATCCTGTTCCTCTAGCTAGTCTGGAATGTTCCTGCCAGAACTTTAGAGGACCTCCCATTTCCAAAGTGACGTCAGGGCGGGTGAAACAAAACACCAACTTTGGACACGTTGGGATAAGCCAAACATGAGTGGCAGAATCTCATTTTCCTATCGTTGACCAAAGACAATACAGTGTTTAAAGAGCCATCCAGTCCGTCAGAGCATAGAGATCTGTACTTTGCGTCTAACTAGGTCAGATGCTGGGGAATCTTCTCTGAAACTGATTCCTGCAAAAGCTGTCAGATGGTCTGGTTTCAAACCCTGCCCCTAGTGGACTCCTGGGCCAGACGCCTGGGAACACAGTGAGTCAAGTCTTTCTCAATGAATCACAGATCATTTGTGAAAATTGATTTTAACCAGTCATAAATAGTTTGCTGCTCCTTTCCAAGGGAAGTGAAAAATGGTTGGATTGGGTCTGCATCATTTGATCTTAGGTGATAGTCCCCAAGAGCAATGACAGAAGCTTCCCTTGAATGGAAAGAAGAAATGGGAACTTTCTTAGCATTGCAGCACTGGGTCTCTCTCTCTCTCTCTCTCTCTCTCTCTCTCTCTCTCTCTCTCTCTCTCTCCCTCCCTCCCATCTTCCTCCCTCTTTCTCTCTCTCTCCCTCTATCCTACCTTCACTTTCAAGAAACTAGAGAGCCATCTTTTCCCCCCCTTTTTGTAAGAAAGTAAAATGTCTTAAAATTTCTAAGTAGAAAATTTTGTACACTTTCATCATGTGGTTATAAACACCAACGTAAAATTACATTTGCATATTTAAAACAAACAAACACTGGCAGGCACACAGCCTAATCTTCAGCAGCGTTCAACTGGCAAGTGCTTAAATGTCAGCAAGGACCCTCGTCAGGAATGTATTTGTGATAAGCACTAAGGAAATTGGGGTATGACCTAATGGGCAGTAATTACAAGGACATTTCAAATCTCATTAAATAAGTAATGTCTGGAAATTTCATGCTGTCTCAAACAAACCTAGACAACAAGACTGAGCCCTGGGCAGTGACAAGCAGATTATGCAATGGCACCATACCCATGCCATTGGCTGCACTGTGTAAGCCTAGTGCTAATTCACTTTGATGACCTCTTTCAAAATTATTTTTTACTTGGTTTTGTAAGAACAACCCTAAAGCAGAAGTGTGTTGTCCTTTCTGACATTTTTTTTCTTTTCCAAATTTGAAATGTGACCAGCTGCTTCTGAGCAATAAAAACTGAATCATGAAACAAAATGGCTCTCTTGAAGTTGCAACCTGTAGGCAGCTCATGGTTAGCGACCTTGCATATGATTCTGGAAACAGACAATTAAAAAAAAAAAAACAAAAAAAACACTGAGCACCCTACATTACAAAATGTCAAAATAGCATTCAATTTTGGTCCCTTTAAAAAGTAAGCTGCTTCTTTCTTTATAAAATCTGCCACCTAAAATGTCTATAGGACATTATTCTAAAATCAGTATGTAAAAGTTCCAAAAGTCTTTGTTTAAGTCTGTGTGGTGGCAGTGTTGACCAGGCCCTCGGTGAAACTGCATAAGCACTAGCTCCTCTCCCCATCTGTGGGCACCTGGCATGCCATGGTCATCATCATGTGTCCATCATGCAAGCATATTTTCCAGGAGGCTTCTAGAAAGATTGTCTACAGCCTGAGGAGGATGTCTAGCTTAGTCCAGTGTGTAGAGACTGGATTCTGTGTACAGGCTGCTCAGTAGGGACCCACGGTGGGCCCTCAGGCATTTTTTTTCTAAGTGGGAATACTGTTGGTTCTATGGCAGTGCTCAAGAAACTGGGAACGCCCGCAGTCAGGTTTCCAAAGCCAAAGTGGGGTAAGTTGGACTCAGACCCGCACAAACACAGTTTGACAATGCCTAAGGAAGTGTTGCTTTGATGTTATATTGCACAACACTTCTCTGAGACAATGTATATTCAGGGGCAGCCAATATTTAGGCATCTACATCCATAACATTTGCATCTTAGCTGCTCACCTACTTACCAGTGTGGAAAACTAAGTCAGCTCAAATCTAATCATAGAAGCTCACTGCTCAAAAGAAAAGTGTTTTAGGCTAGTCCAGTGTGTCTTACCATTAGGAGCCACTGGCCTAAAATAGCTCCCAACAGCCTGATGTAAACATGCTTAGAGTGCTGATTTAGAAACAGTATAAAAGTGATTCAAATTATCTCATTAATTTTAACTCTGATGTAATGATTTGTGTATACTGGATTGAAACA
The DNA here is from genome assembly GCF_964271855.1 of Acomys minous. Classification (NCBI taxonomy): domain Eukaryota; kingdom Metazoa; phylum Chordata; class Mammalia; order Rodentia; family Muridae; genus Acomys; species Acomys minous. Next base: position 52,346,864 of record NC_140486.1, read on the forward strand.
TGCTATCATTAATGTCATATTTTCTTTTTGGAATATAGCTAATAAAAATTTAAAGATGCATGTATACAGCTGTGTGAGTTGTAGCACATGCCTACAACCCCAGATCATGGGAAACTGAGGCAGGAGGATCACTATGAGTTTGAGGTTAGACTGGGCTACATAGTGAGTTCACGGCCAGCCTGGGATACATAATAAAACTTTGTCTCAGAAAAAAAATTTACATGTATAGCTTATACTTATTAAACTTGTTCTAGATAACTTTGCAACCATCCTGTTCTAATCTGTATCTTATTTATGTACTGTTGTGGCAAAAAAAAAAAAAAAAAAAGCTAACAGTTTGAGACCCACTGGAATCATTGCTGGACTTTCTGAATAGGGAAAATTGCATATTGTCCTCTGTGGTAAAATAACCTAGTTATATTGAGTACCTGATCTTGAAATGAAAAACAATAATGAATGTAACCGTATTTTTTCTCTCTCTCACCTTTTTTGGCTCTTGAGACAGGTTTTCCTGGTAGCCCTGGCTGTCCTGGAACTTACTTTGTAGATTTGGCTGGCTTCGGAATGAGAGATCCACCTGCCTCTGCTTCCTGAGTTCTGGAATTAAAGGCGTGTGCTGCCGCCACCACCTTGTAACAAACATCTCTTAAATGCGAATTTTAATTTGTTATTTGCTGACACTAAAAAAATTTTATGACTACATTACCAATTAAGAGTAATATCGGAATATGCTCTTTCACTTTAAGATTGTTTTCCTTTAGTTTAAGTCATCTTGGAGAGAGATAATTTTCAAGCAATATAAAGGCTGACTCTTCTTTTTAAATGGTAAGATAGTATTCTTAGGTGGTAATGTTCTATTAAACCTCTGATGATTTGACTGAGTATTTGACTTATTGCCCAGGGAAAGGACAATCTTTAGCATACAAGTTACAACTGAAAGCTGCTAGTGACATTTAGCTAATGCAGTGGGTAGGTTATGCGAGACGGAGTTCCCCTAAAGCTCTTATCACCAGGAAGTGGTGAGGTGCAATCATGAAAGTGACTGAGTCCTAAGACACACGAGGCGGTGACATTTCTAATGCTTTTCCTGTAGTCCACAGAGTCAGTCAAGGCCCTCAGCCCTGCTTCCAACAGGCAGCCTAGGCTGGGTTGAGTGAAGGGATGCTCTGATATTCTAATGGCCACCTTCTAAGAAGACCCCTTAGTCTTCTTTGCTCTTTCCAGATATGGGACACTTACCATACGTTTGTTAAGTTTGGTGAGGAAAGCTACACCAGGGACTTGCTCGTCTGAGATGGGAATCTCAAGAACGCGGTCTCAAAGGTTAAAAATAGCGAGCTTTTATAACACTCGAAATGAGAGTTCTGAGCAAGAATAATTAAAAAGGGAAGGAGGCGAGCATAAACGCTGTTAATTAAAATCAATTGGGAAATATTCGCCGCCCAAGTCAGATGATGAGCCACGAGTCAGCTACCCGTCAAGGACCCGAATTGCAGAATACAGAAAGTACTACATTGTCTCCTTCCCGAGAGCTGCTGGGAGTTTGTGCTTGACATACATACTGAAATTCTGATGCTCCTAACAGCCTGGGCAAACCCCAGATCTAACATAATTTCCCAGGGTAACTGTTTGCAATGAGTAAGATCAAATTATTAGTTGTTTTGTTTTGTTTTGTTTTTGACACAGGGTTTCTCTGGGTAGCCCTGGCTATTCTGAAACCCACTCTGTAGACCAGGCTGGCCTAAAACTCAAGGGATCCATCTGCCTCTGCTTCCCAAGTTCTAGGATTAAAGGTATGCACCACGACTGCCCAGCTAAGTTATTATTTTAATGAAAAAAAATTCTGTGCTGTTTATTTTTATTGCCCTCATTTTGGATTTTGAAAGTAATACTTTTAAATTAAGTAAACCCACTAAAAATATGAAACAATAGATAAAGTGCCCCTTTTCACACAAACAAGAAATTTGAGATACTGAATTTAGTATAATTTCTATGAACCAAAGGAAAATGTTTATTCTGAGAAAAACAATCATGCTAATTAAGGTCTAATGCTTTACCCTCCCTGAGGTCTGATTTAAGAGGTCTTCACTTTTTTTGTTTTTGCTTATTTTAAGGCAAATAAAAGTTCACCATGTGCTAAATTTCTTGACATGGAAAGTTTCAACATCATAAAATGTGGACCCTTCCATTGGGAAAAGGTGCTAGTTTTCATAGTGAATTTTAACCTTACATAGTTGAAGGGGAGAATTTTTCCGCAAACATTTTCTTACTCTAACAGTGTAAGTAACCTAACAATGGAATATTTTGTCCTTATTATATTCAGACATTCCAGCATCAGTTTCTGCAATGGACTTTTCCAGAATTTGAAACATGTTATTTATAGACTGTACTCACAAAATTGTTATGTGTGAAATATTATATAAGCTTACAATGTGAGAAATAAAAAGGAATTAATCTTGATACATCTAGGTCCTAATGATATGTCATTTTACTTAAATTTCTTTATTCCTAACTAGGTTTTATATATCTGAAGGGGTATTTTATTTGAAAATCAGGGTAAAGGAAAGAAATAGCAGGAATAATTTCCCAAGAATTGTAGACTGGCAGAATTTTATGATGAACGTTTTGAGTGTGTACTTAGAATGAAATAAGACATTATCTGCATACACTTAAGGGGGCTGTGGACTCAGGGCCTTATAAGAATCCTTTAACTTCTCAAGACCATAGGTGGATGGTGTCTTTTATAACCACCTACCCCTCTCTCTACCCAGCAAAACCTACTGAATGTATCTGGAAGTCATGGGAATGTGCCCTGTAACTCTAGCTGCTTTTGAGTTCAAAGGAATTGGCATCTTTAAAGACTTCTAGAGGGTGTAGGATGCCTAAGATTTCAAAGAAAAGTCAGCTTGCCATTTCACTTCAAAGATGTGCCACCAAAGGCTAAGAACATTTGTTTTGAAGTGTTGTGTTGTTTGCTGGAAATTTCAAATTTAATTCATCGGATCAGGTATCCATCACATGCCGCAGAAAATACCGTTATTTCATAAAGCAAACACATGCACTGAAGTTAGGATTACCAACTGGTATATATGGGTTGTTTTTTTTTTGCACCTCAAAACAGAATCACTGTAATGCATATCATGCGTCCCCACCTTCCTTGCTGAAAGACAAAGTACATAAAAAGCGGGGGTTGGGTCTCTGGATCTAAAGGAGGCCAGCTTAGTCCTCTGGCAGAATCACATCCTGCTGTGGAGCCCCAAGTCCCACCGCAGGGGCTTCTTCCTCAGCTGTAGGGTCTGTTTCTTCCTCTACACCCTTCATCTTCTCCCCTGAGCTCTTCACGGCTAGGTTACCCATCTTCATCCCGTCCTCCAGGACCAGAGGCTCCATCTCAGAGACTTTCTCCTCTTTTACATCTGCATCTCCTTCCACCTCCGTGGATGGCAGCTTCATCTCAGCATCAGTAACCTCAACGGCCACGTGGACCTCCTCTTGCATTTTCGTTTCCAGAAGACCTGTGTTGTCTTGGACATCTTGGGTGGAAGATGGCTCTGGGCTGGCCTTCTGGCTCTCTGAGATGCTGCTGTGGCTGCTGCTGGCACTTCCCAGCCGAGAGGAGGCCACCACAGCCTTCACTGCTGCCTGAGTATAGAGAGAAAGGTACTGAATGGTGTTTCCAGGGGAAAGGCCAAATTGCAATGTGATTTCTACTTTGTTCTATAGGTTAGTATTCAGTCTTTCAAGGTAAATTATTCCAAGATTGGTTGTCAGATGAACATGTATTTGGAGTAAAACCTCTTTAATTTCCAAATTAGAATTATTTCATCATATGGACAATTGAAGAAAAAAAAAAACGGTTAGGTGTCTTGGCCCCCTAGTGTTTGACGTTTTATATTCTCCATTCCTTATATATAGAAGGATGTTTCATGAGACCCTAGATGCACAGAGTTAGTTGGTATCATGGAAATAAAATTTCAATGCTCAAACTAACTTCAGAGATGGGTAAACCAAAGCAACTTAATAAAGGTCATTTCAAAATTTGACTATGAGTCTTCTCCTATTCATTTAACTTCTACCAGCCAGAGGTATACCTAATCACCATTTTATTTACATATATATATGTATATATGTGTATATATACACATATGTATATATGTATGTATATATATACACATATGTATATATGTATATGATAGTTTCTGTATTTTTTAGTAATTATCTATAATATGGAATACTCTGAGCTCAGTCTTCAGGACTATGGTGAAAGGTGAGAACTAATTCCCTTAGTTGACCTCTGACCTGCACATGCATGCTATGGCACACAGAGGAAGTATAAGATACACACACAGTAATTTAAACAGCTCCCAATTTTCATTCCAGCTCTGAACTTACTCCTTCAAGTGTTTCCCTTGTTAATAATGAATTAATAAGTTATACACACACACACACACACACACACACACACACACACACACACACAGAAGTGGGGGGGGACAAAAACCACTTAAGTGGTTTTGTGTTAGTACCTTAGGGGTTTAAAAGTAAGAATTTTCCAGGTTGCAGTAAATGAATATTTACCTTAAGCTTGCGCCTAGCATTGAATTCTTGGAGCTTCTTCTGAGCAGTGTCCATGTGGACAAAGTTGGCTGCCTTCCCTGTGACCCAAGGGTGCTGGAGAGCTTGGAATGTAGTCAGCCGTTTCTTGGGATCCAGAACAATTAGTTTCCTGACCTGCAATCATGAAGAAACACAGACTTACAGAAACTTAACCCCAGGCTGTGACTGTCGGAGCATTTTATCTGTTAGCACTAAGTTCGTGCTGTTTTTGAAAGTACTTCTGCAGTCAGGGACAGGACAGACCTCAGGAAAACAGCAGCCGACTGAGTTGCATTTGCGGAAGACCGGGACATATACCACCTGCGGCCCCAAATTCACAGAATTCTTTCCCCGGATTAGGTCCCGCCTTGTCTACTGACCAGAGGCCTTCTGAAGGCAGAGCCGGCCTCTGAGTAATTCTAGCCCCACTATGAGATTGCTTAGAATTCAGAACTCAAACTACACCATGCTTTCATTCAGTGGGCTTTAAATGGGGTTTAGTGTTCATGGCCTTATTGAATACTGTTTTAGGACATATAGTTCACTCTCTTTAATTCATCTGATGCATTTGAAGGAATAAGAGCTGGAATAAATGGCACTTTAAAATAAAAATAAGGAAGTTGTTGGCTTGCATGATATGACTAAATCCAACTAGTGACTTTCTCGAAGAGTTGCACTTGTTGGTGAAGATAGATGAACAGACAAGGAATTCCCAGGAAGCTCCACCAATGAAGTCTCAACCTTGCGCTCAGGAGCAGTGGCCTGGCCTGAGGAAGGGACTACCTGGACTCAGGCAGGCTCCTCACCTGGTTACGACTCTAGCTCCTTTCATGGCACAGTCACAGACACAGGTGGGTTGGAAACGCTTAGTTCCAACTCACAAGCGAAGAGCAGAAATCTGTTCAAAGACTCGGCTGCTGAGGTCAAATGCTTTGCAATGTAGTTCCTGAATGCGACCACAGGTCTACATTATGTGCAAGCTCATCTTAAGTACTACATATGGAGACTCCAGAGTCTGTCTAGACCTTGGTCCTATAAAATAAGATGCTCACCGTCATTTAAAACCCAAGGTCTTCCCTAGCTCTAACTACCGGGGAAAGAAGCAGAAACGGGTTAACAAAAGCAAACAGCCAGTTAAATAAGGAGCAAACGCATCTTATTCTCAAGTCCACGGAGTTTTTTCTGGATCACGTTTGCTAAGGAGTGAGGGTTTGAGGGACAGACACGGATTACCAGAGTGCAGGGACCTCTGAGTTCTGCATGGAGAAGTGCAGAAGCAGCACAGGGGCCTGGGAGGAGGGGCCAGAGAGGCGGGGCCAGAGAGGCGGGGCCAGAGAGGAGGGGCCAGAGAGGAGGGGCCAGAGAGTAGTCAGGCTAGGGCCCAGGTGGAAGAGGGTGAGGGTTTGGTCTTGAGCCTGTGGTAGTAGAGGAGGAAAAAAGCAGATGTACTCAAAGACTTCAGGAGGGGTTATGTGTACACACACACACACACACACACACACACATACACACACACACACACACACACACGTGTGCGCGCGCACTGCGTCCCTTCCTGCTCACATTAGGACAGCTATGAATCCTCAAGAATTTGATCCATGAAACATCAAAAGAACACATTCAAGAGCCACGGGGAGGGATGAGTCTTGGGAAAGGGGCTCTAGAAACTTGAATTAGTTCTAACAGTGTCTCCCTGCCACTAATCTTTGTGAGCTTTGGCACACTTAGCAAACATACAACTAGAAAACTCCTAAAGCCCTTGTATGATTTAAAAATAAACTCCTTCCTTTGGCACCCCCACCCCCACCCCCAAGGAATGACGGCCGCTGTTTCAATTATATGCAAGCATCCTTCTACTAGAAGAGGCAAAACATTCTCTAGAAGGGGTTTCTTAAATATTAATGGGCTTTGGCGTTAGACTGAATGTGAGGCAGTGCAAATCGAGCCATAAAGCATTCTATTAATAGAGTGGTTCTTGTTTATAATTCCAGTGGGACGTAATAGGGCTCATGCTACTGCCAGGGTATTTTAATAAATTTAATTTTTTCATGAATTCAATACTATTTACTTGGCATACATCTACATTTAGGTAAATAAGCCACATTGAAGCAGAATTCTGTGTGAATGGTGTTCGAATTCCCTAACAGTGTTATTTGAAAGGCCCTCTATTTACCAGGTTAAAAAAAAATTCATTAAATAATGCTATTATGGTAGTTAGCCAGGGAAGACTGAAGGCATATCTATTTTTCATTCTTCAAAGGAAAATGCATTAATGTGCCTCTTGAATTAAAAATACCTTAAAGTTATAAAGAAATGATTATGTCAAAAGTGGCTTATTTAAAAAATATCTTTTACTATTTCTTAGCTACACATTATTATCCCACTTTGTGTTGTTACACTTACCAAGTCCTTGGCGTTTAAAGATACTTCATCCCACCAGGGGGAGATAAAGTAATATTCACAGTTCAGAATTCTCCTGAACATGAACTGATCTCCTCTTTCATCATAGAATGGTTCAAACCCACAAAGTCTGGAGGGAAAAAAATAGAATCACGTATTTTCCATCACATTTCTGCAAAAATTCAAGACCTCTCTTTCTATAGTCCCTACAAGTAAATCTACTTGTACAGGTGTGTAATTGTTTTGTTATAATTTAAGACAGCATAAAATCACAACCTCACTCCCAGAAACTAAGAATGGAAAGAACCAAATTTCTTTTAAAAGCTATAATGACAACAGTAGCAACAACAACAGGCACAAAAACCACAATTAAAACAGTAGCATTTAGAAGTCATGATAATTATTTTCCAGCATTTTTTCTCGAGAATTAAAGCAGTATTAGACATATTGATTCAGGCTCCAATTTAGTATAAAATGGAAGAGTTAAACATACAGGTTTAAAAGTAGAAAGAAATAGAACTCCACAAAAATTAGCACAAGTCTGCTATTTTCAGATATTATTCTAGTTTGGATTTCAGACTGAAACAAGGTAGAGGTAACGTCGTTAATTCAGGCACCACAGGCAGCCACCAGATGGGCAGCCTGGGTTGACTGAGTTCTTGCAAGTGACCCTCATTTTACCTACCCACATTCACCTACCCTTTCCACTACAACAAAAGAAACAGTGTAAGAAAAGGAACAGGGGTGCACCTCTGACACCCTAAAAGAGGGGGAAAAGCAGGTGTCTGCGCTGGGGTTACCAAGCCTACACTGGTTAGAGACAAGGGACGGTTCTGGGTCACAAGGCGGGAAAGGGCAGCTCCAACAGTTAAGTCTTTCCAGGCAGATAGTTACCGGTTCCCTTGGAAAATCAAGTGGGAAAATAACGAAAAGTGGAGAGACCCCCTCTTTGGCTCTCCCTCCAAGGCAGCTAGGTTGCTGCGGTGCATCATGAGAAGCTTCCAGAAATGACTGTTTCCAGGAAGAAGCCTTCTCATATGTCTCTTAGGCTCACACAATGCTTCCATGGGAGAATGTTTGCCTCTTCCAAACACTGTGGAGCTATCCAGGGAGAATGCAAAACTTGGGACTAAAAAAAGACATCAGTGCACTGTCCCCTGCCAAAGTCTGCCCGGAGAGTCCTGTACCTGAGCCACCTGACGAGAGGGGTGCAAACACAGCAGGGTGAACAGGTCCCTCTCCTTGGATGCCCTGTCCTCTCTACCACTGGGAAAGTGGAGCCTGCTACTGGTTAGTCATGGAGGAAGTAGCTAGCTTTCCGGGCTTGGCTCATGGGAGTTACTGTGTTTCCTATTCTGAAAACCAAAGACAATAATAAAAGTCAGGGTCCTCCAGCAACTTTTCATCTCAGCCACGTCACTGACTCTTTGACGACCGAGGCAAACAGCTGATACTATGTCAGCCTGAAATGTCAAAATGGAAGAATCGCAACACAGAGTGGGAGAGCACGTACACGCACATGGCGTAAAGCTCCCGTGGTGGAACTTCAGTGGCAGTTTGGGAAATTGCCAGCATTACATTACACAGGGCATGGTGTGTAAATGTGCTGCACGTGTTAGCTCCAATCCTCTGGGAGGAACTGCAGTGTTGTAAGCAGAAGGAGAAAGTTGAGTCTTTGGTGACATGGGGCATCATCAGATGCCAAGTGCTAGCTACAGCTCTCAAAGGTAAAATGTCCGAAACTCCTGGGAGAAATGGCTGCGGGCCTTTGTTTCCAAACTAAAAACATCTTCAGAAATAATGAGGCCACGGCACAAAAGAGGTAAGCAGAAGTCTGAAGGAGTGACTTGTTAAACCAGCTGATGTCATAAAAAGAGGGGGCAACGGGAAGCAGAGGTTTCCATGTCAGTAAGAATTAAAGGCTGGGTGATGGCTCAGATGGCTTCCTGTACGAGCATGAGGACCTGAGATTGGTCACCAAAGCCCATTTTTTAAAAAAGCCAGATAGTGTGGCACACACGTGTAATCTCCATGTTGGGAAGGCGGAGACAGTAGAGCCTCGGGGTTTTCTTGCCAATCAGTTTAGCCTACTTTGTGAACTACAGGTCAGTGACAGAGACCTTGCCTCAAAAAATGAGGGACAGGACCTGAAAGATGATACCTTAGGTTGTCTTCTGGCCCTCACATGCTTGCGCACACAAGTACACACATGTGCACACGTACACCTGCACCCACACAGATGCGCATGCACACAAAAGCTAATAGAATTCTATCGATGAACTCATAAAAAGATAAAGCCCGGAGTTTATGTACACGGATAGCAGTGGGAAAAGAACTGCTGCCTCATTTTGGCAATCATGCTGAGATTTAACTGACGTTCACAACATAGCTTTCCCAGGAAGCAACAGCAGAGCAGATCCTAATGCTATCCTTTCCCCCACTGCGTCTGTGCTCTCCTCTCCTTTGGTTCTGAGCCACCCAGTGCAACTCATCAGATGTCTAGATGCCATAGCTGCAAGTTACCAGTCCCTAACTAAGTGTACGTGAAGGCTAAACAAAGGAGATCCCCAAGTCCAGTGGTAGAGCGCACGGATGTGCCAAGGATCCTTGCTGGTGGACTTGATGATAGTAAGCGGACTGTCCCTGACTTAGGGCTGATAGAGGCAAGAAACTGAAACACACCAGCCATGAGTGGCACTATCATTTTCATCCATAGCCTATGATAGCCCTAAGAATATGAAAACAGGAGAAATACAGACATGAGTCCAGCTGGTTTGGTACTGGCCCAGGGGGAAGGTGTCTTCAAGGATATGGTCTCTCTTCCCTCTTCCTCTCCCGTAACAGTGGCTTTTCCATGGAGCTTTACTTACTGTGCATTTCAGTTTTTTCAGAATAAATGCAACTTATTTTTCTGTTTTCATTTCCTCAAGTTCTCTAACAGCACCAAGTCTTCAACCCTTCAGGGCACATTTCAGCCCCAAATAATAACCAGGGACACGTTATGTTATGTTATAGAGGGAGAAAAAATTAGCTCCTTATTTGTGCATGTCGTAGTTAGGATTTCTATTGCTGTGATGAAACACCATGACCAAAGCAACATGGGGAGGAAAGGGTTTATTTCACTTTTCAGTTCCAGATAACAGTCCATCACTGGGAGAAATCAGGACAAGATCTGAAACAGGGCAGGATTCTGGAAGCAGGAACTGATGCAGAGGCCATGGAGGTATGCTGCTTACTGACTTGCTCCTCATGGCTTGCTCAGCCTGCTTCCTTATAGAACCCAGGACCACCAGCCCAGGCATGACGCTACCCAGAATGGACTGGGCCCTTTCTCATCAATCACTAAGGAAACGCATTACAGCTGGATCTTACACAGGTGTTTTTTAATTGAAGTTCCCTTCTTTCACATGACTCTGGCTTGTGTCAAGAGGACATAAAACTAGTCAGAACAGTGTAGTTTGTTTGTTTGTTTGTTTTTTCACTTCCTGTCATGTGGTATTCTTGCACATAGCTCAGGAGCTAAAATATTCTCTCTCTCTCTCTCTCTCTCTCTCTCTCTCACCTCTCTGTCTCTGTTTCTCTCCTCTCTCCTCCTCCTCCTCCTTCTTCTTCTCTCTCTCTCCCCCCCATCTTATCTCTCTCTCTCCTCTCTCTCTCAGTCTCTCTCTCTCCTCTCTCTCCTCTCTCTTCTCTCCCTCTCTCTCTCTCTCTCTCTCTCTCTCTCTCTCTCTCTCTCTCTCCACCCCCCCCCTCTGCCATGCGGGGACACAGTGCAAAGGAACTTTTCTTAAATCCGGAAGAAGCCCCTCAGCCGAGCCTGCAGCTACCCTGACCCGAGGCTTCCAGCCTCTGAGACTGAGACCTCTGAGAGGTAAAGGTCTCTTGTTTAAGCCACTCTGCTGTGCATCCAGTGACGGTGGGTTTAAGCAATCTTCACATATGTTTTCCTTCACTGTTTCCTTCAACTACATCACCACTTTGGCAAATTTCCTGAAATTCCTTATTCTTTTTTTTTTTTATTAGACAGCAGCTCAGTAATGGAGTTGGAGGTAGCAGAAAATGAATAATCAGCTCATTTTATTCACAGTGTTCAGCCCAAGGCCCTCAAAACCTTAACATACAGAAAAATAAATCAATAGGTAAATGTGCTTGAAATATTCTGATATGAAATATGCTAGTTTGGGATTTCTTAAGAAACAAGGGGCAGCTCTCCTCCAAGGACTAACAGTCTGTTTAGCAAGATGCAAATAAATGACAGAGTGTGTTAGGTGGATTCAGATTCTACACTCATTATGATCGTTAAGCATTTCCCCAAATGTGGGCTTTGCATAGGAAAACCAGCTAAGGAGAAGCCCTAGATAGATTCTACCCTCCAGGAAAAAAAATGTGAAAAGCAATATTCATCTTGAGACTGTGCTTTCAACCACCGTGAGAGTAGAAAGAGACACCACCAAAGGTCAAAGGGCAACATCGGTTCTCATGAGAGCTATTAATATCTAGGAAGTGCTAGGCAAAGCGTGTTTGCATAAAGGTTGCTTTTCATCACTTACAAGATGTAGGTGATTATTCCTACAGACCACATATCCACCTCAGGGCCGTAGGCACAGCCTCGGAGAATCTCAGGTGCTGCAAAGAAGGAAAAGGAGGTTAAATTGGAGTGTGCCCTCACCACTCACATTTTAATTGCTACTGATGAAAAGAAACAAATTCCCAACAAAATTTCAGAACTCTCACGCCCAATCTTCTCTCCCATAACCACACTAGGATGAACAAATTTCTCACATCTGTTTCTGTAGGGTAGACTGTCATCATTCGCTGTCATGGTGCATGCTATTAATGATCAAATTCTGTATCAAACTGCAATAACATGATATGGCTCGAATAAAATGGATAGAGGTGTCTATTTGCTCAAACAACAAACAAACAAACAAAAAACCCTTTGTACTCCACAGGACACTTTCTACGTAGACAAGGAAGAAATAAAAGTTAAGCACAAAGGGAAAACAGGCAAAATGATGCTTCCCAGAAATTGAGAGGCGGGGCAAGGACCACAGCAGACTATGGGGAGGGTTTGCTAAACTCTGGCATGAGAAGGTTGGCACAGGGGCAGGAAAGGGCTCTGACACATATCCTGGCCTTGCCTGCTGCACGTCAGTCCCCAAGGAGACACTGTCCCCTGTGTTCTTGAGGTCATGACCTTCCCTATTCCTTCTCTAAGGTTTATTTTATTAGCTTTCTCTCCTGCTGGAGTAGGAAGGTTTCTCAGCCTTGGCTTGGTTCTAGTGTGAAGAATATCATGATCCTTTACACTTTTATTACCCAAGAACCACGGAAATCGGAAGCTGACTGAATCAGGTAGCTCGCAGTGAGTACTGGGGGTGTGTACTGAGTCAACTTTGGGGGTCAAAGATGTTCTTGTCACCTATAATACATTTCTCTTAAAATACTGTTTATTAAGGAACTTATACTATATTAACTCCACTATAAAGCTAAGGTTAAACAAGGTCTAAATAAATTTCCATTTTAAGTCAATTAACTATTTTAAATAGTATACAATCTAAATCAATTAACCACCTTAAATAGTATAAATTATTTTCAATTACTAGTTATTATGACCTTGGCTTTCTTTGGAATCAGCTGACAGCACTTATAGTCTAGCTAAAGAGCTAAAAAGCTCTTTCCCAAAACTTTTCCAAATCCATTTCAGGGTCTGGCACACTGGTCCTTCAAGCTTCCTGGGCATCAGATGTCCTCACAACCGACTCCGGCAACCTCTCATCTCCTTAGAGTAAGAAGTAACAAAGAAGCAGGCAGCTAACTTCTTTTTGATAAAGATATCAAACCAGATGTGGTAGCACACACCTGTAACCCCAGCGTTAGGAAGTAAAAGGCAAGTGGGCCAGATAGTCAAGGTCACCTTCAAACCATCAGAGTTTGAGGCCAGCATGGATTATTACCAGAGCCTGTATCTGAAACAAAACAAATGCACCGGGAAGGACAGCAGCCTTTTAGTGATGAGCACTTAGCTCCTCTTCACACTTGGGGAGACAAAGTCCTTTCAAGACCTTTTTCTCAGCTGCATTTTAGTGGCATGGCATGTAGCTCAGAGGCAGAATGCACAGCTAGCATGCCAAAAGCCAGGAGCTCCATGCTTATTGCCAAACAAGATAAAGTATTTTACATGATGGACAATCAATCATATTTTCTAATGGCCCATAATCATTTACTGACTTTTCCTGCTGTCTTCTAAGTGACCTGAAGCTGCCTGTCTCTTCCTAAAATCAGCTTATTGTTCACGTTAGCACCCATGAAACCTCTGTTACAGTCTCCAGCATACCTACCAGCCCACTAGCAGACAGCTGTCTTGGTAAATGTTCTGGAAATTCCCTGAATGTCAGACGTGCCCTTTAAAAAAAATCAATTTGGACTGGATATAAAAACTACACGAAAGTTCAAACTGTATGATATTTATTCACTAGATCACAGAGTGTTCTTTTTACCCCCACTTAGATGACAGCATCATTAAAACACCTAGAGATTGAAGATCCACCTAGAAATTGTGATGGATTCAAACAAAAGCACTAGAACCAGTTCTGAAAATGGCATGCGGCTTCCTACGGAGATCATGGGTGCTACATTGCTCCTCCCTTCCAGAGGCCCTAGGAGAAAGCTACTGACACCATTTTGGTCCTTGGCTGTATCTTTATCCCTGTTTCAGGTAGGCTCCACGACTTCTTTCCTTCTTAATAGGTTAAAGCCATAGAGCGGCATTTGGTATAAGATTTTTCAAGCCCCTATTAACAACTCTTTGACTGCAACAAATCTGAAGTAAAAAAAAAAATACATTCATTCATTGATTCATTTGTGAAATAAATTCTCAATTCATTCATTCAATAAGTCATCAAATATTTACTAAGTGCTTGCTACATGGGAGACACTGTTAGGGACATGGGGCAATCATAAAGAGCTGAAGAGAGCAATTCTCAACCATATTATAAATTATGGCTGGTCAGAGAAGTAAATGTTAATTAAAAATAAACCGTAAGAAGAGATGCAAAGTGGTTGCTGGTAATCCTTGGAGGATGATGTCTTTGCTAGGAGACAACCAGCTCACACAGGTCAGAGAGGCAGCAAATTTCCAAGTGAGATGTGCTGAACCTAGAGAAGTTAACTAGGCAAATGGGGAGAGGGAACCTGAGATGAGAGGGCACAGAGAGCTTCAAGTGGAAAAAGCGACTACTGGCCAGCCCCATGGCAGCGAGGAGCAAGGCCTGCTCAGGCCCACAGAGGTAACGAACTGAAAGGTGCTCCCAGAAGGCAGTTAGATCTAGAGATTTTCTTTGCTATTAAATCTCTCCTCTGCTTTCTCTTTAGCAAGTCAAGACACTTGGTGATGAGGGCCACGACCTTGTGAGTCTGACTTTCCAGAGGCCTCCACTGCAATCGCTTCCCTGGAAAGCTTTGCCTTGGATTTAAAGAAATTTCTGGGAGCCACAACAATTCAGTATGTCTTTTCTTTTCTTTCCATATACATGTAGGTACAGGTATGGAGCAGCTGCACATGCGTCCATGTGAACATGTGGAAATCAGAGAACTGTCTTCGATGTCACTCCTCAGGAGCTGTCCACCATACTCTTCTGGGACAAGGTGTCTCGCTGGCCTAGGGTTTGCAAAGTTTGCCTGTCTGTCTTGGCTTCCCCTTTGCTGGGTTCACAAGCACATGGCAGCATGCCTGGCTTGGCACATGCGTCCTGGGGTTCTAAACTGAATCACACAGCACCCACTTGCCTGGCTTTGTGCATGGATGCTGGGGACCAAACTCAGACCCTCCTGCTTGAAAGGCGACAGCCAAGCTCTTGCCCTGTCTTTAACGCAGCCTGTGGATCTCTGCACTTTGCTTCTAGGGGATGGAACTTGTGGAGAGATGTGGGGAAAAGAGGAGGGAATACAGATGCAGAAATTTCCACGACTCCTTCCTTCTTCCTCATTCTGTCTGGTAAGTCAAAAAGGATGTACTCAGGGCAGCTGCCTAGAGCCTATAGCTGGGCAGACTCCAAATTGGGTACCTTTTTGTTTTGTTTTGTTTTGTTTCTAAGCATCTGTGCCTGATGTAGTCCTTTGTTGGGATGTCACGTGCATCTGCCAAGAGAAGCACCACACCTGTGTGAACTGGTGCAGTTTTTAGACTTGAACACTTTGCTGAAGGCTGCCCCGGTGGAGGTGCAGCTCAGACTGGAATTCATTGGCGATCAGGGAGGTAGCTCTGGTGAGCAGGGGTAGGGCCAGCTAGCAATCCCACGTGTGCCACACACTGAAGGGGTCAAGGGCCAGGAAGGTATCTCAGGCCTCTGTCACTCCTTTTCTATGGCTGGCTCATAAAGAACAAGCCAGAAGGGCGGGGATGATGTTTTCAGCACAAGTGACACAGCAGCGTGCGTTCGAAAGCACACTCCCTGTTCCCCGGAGCTCTTCACTAACTGACAGTGAAAACAGAACTTCAGCTCCCACCTCATGGTTTTCATTGAGGCTGTACACAAAGCCTCGCCTGGCACACGCATTGTATGGTTTTTAATTTGCGTAAACTCTAGAGCTGGCTGAAGGGCGATGTCTTTGTTACCGTTTTTAATAATATACTAAAAAGAAAAAAAATAAAAGAATTGAGAACACCTAGTGCTTTCAACATCAGCAGTAGCAACAACAACCCTCTCACACAGCTCAGTGTCTCATAAAAGTCACTTTTCTACGGTGCTGTTGAGCTCTTCGATCTCGGGAAGATCAAAACTTCCCACACATCTGAGTCAGACTGAGTCTCCCAATCTCTTCAAAGCCAGCAAGGATGCGCACATGTTTGTGCTTGAAAATCCATGTTTCAGTTTTCACGGGATAAGATGAAGGATAAACAGTGGAGCCAACACATGTCAATAAGAGTATTATGTAAGAATCTCATAGAAATACAAGTAAAAAATCAGAGGCTTTGGCTAGATCTGGGTAGGGGTTTAAAGTTTACTGCCTGTATTTTCCTTGGCTGGTGCCTTAGTTTGAGCGGGACCCCTGGGCCTAAATCTGCCTATCATAATGTTCTACTTGTGGGTTTCTAGGCCAATGGACAGAACATTCTCCACAGTTGAGTGGAGAGTGGGGAATGACTTTCACACGAACTCTGGTGCCTCATATTTGACCGTGTCCCCTGGAGGGGGAGACCTGGTGGCACTCAGAGGAAGGACAGCAGGTTACCAAGAAGAGACTTGATACCCTATGAGCATATACAGGGGGAGGAAATCCCCCTCAGGAACAGTCATAGGGTAGGGGAATAAGGGGAAAACGGGAGGGAGGGAAGAATGGGAGGATACAAGGGATGGGATAACCATTGAGATGTAACAAGAATAAATTAATAAAAAATTAAAAAAAAAATCAGAGGCTTAGAACTCAGTCTTTCAAACATATTAAGTATGGTCCAGACTGTGTTTATCTCTAAGGAATGCATAAAATTTCCCACCCATGATTTTCAATAATTCTTTTGAAACTTTTTATTTTATTTTATTCATATACTTTTTGCATTAACATCCCTAAATGGAATGTTTCTGTGGGTGTTCAGGGCCCGGATAGTGCAGTTTAAACACGACGTCTCCCACCCACTTGCCTTCAATCACCCCTTCCTTTTGACCCCTTCTCCTCCCCTCATTCCACCCTCACATATGTAATAATAGATCTGAATCCTTGAACAACTGTGAATTCTCTGGTACAGTTGGTTCTGTTATTCAAGTCATATCTTCAAGTTACACAGAAGTGGAAATTAAAAAAAAAAAAAGACTGCTCCAGAGATCAGCAGTTAAAGACTGCCTTCACATTAAACACTGTCTCTAAAATCACAGAGCGGCACAGGGGTGGGGATCATGTTGGTGGCATTCTCACATACAACGCTCTCAGCCACCTAGAGCCCAAAACGTACTTGGTTAACATTCGTCTAAATACTTAATCACTAGGTCCTCAATTTAGTGTCCACAGACAGAATACATAGATGGATTCTGTGAGGTGGTATGAGATGTATTTCTTGGGTGACCTCTACATTATCAGGGTTTATTCTTCATATATATATATATATATGTATATATATCTTTAGAACACAAGAGATGAATCTGTCAGATATTGTTGACACATTAAAGGCCAGAGAAGGACACCCCCCTCTTTTTTTTTTTTTTTTTTGGTAGCTGACAGGCATGGGTGTTAGAATACTATTTTGTATGCCGAGGCAAAAAAATCTGTGCCTTGTGAGACCCATTTCCAAAGCCCAGTTCTCTCCTCTGGGGCCTCTTTTTCTGTTTGAAGTTCTGTACATGGGAATACTCACACTCTATCTGGCCTCCTAATGGCGGCCCGGGCAAAGGATCAGTTTGGGATGTCTCCCTTTACGTCTTGGGGACAGATACCCAACTCTAGGGGACCTTGTGCACAGAGATAAGCACTAGGGAAGCCTGGAAGAGTTAACACCCAGTCTGTCTCTCCAAAAGTGAGAAGACACTTGACCGTTGGCTCAGCATGCTGGGGGAAATGCAGTGTACAACCCGGTAATCATTTGCTCCAGCTTGGGCCAGGCTCCACCCGTATCCCACAGAATATTATATTTGTTTGTCCTAGGAACCTCGTCCCCCAATAACCTTGAACATTAGTTCTAGGCCATAAAACATCCTTGTGAGTGACACCCTTGTGCTTTTCAACAGCCTAAGTGACTTCTATGTTATCTTAGGAAGGCCAAATCCTGAATCCCCAGGCACTGTATTTACCTCGGTCATTTTTCCTAGCCTTTTCTCTTGAGCAGTGTTTGTAAGTCAACAGAACCCATCTTTATGGAAGGAGCCATATGTACTTTGTAAAGTGCTTCCATTTAAATATGCCTTAAGTTTTGGTGTGCTAATGGGACTGAGTAATCGTAATCAGAACTTTTTTCCAAAATTATCCTCTTGAAATTTTGGCTCAGCCCCAGTACCTGAGTTGGGTTGAACCGAGTTTCATTCTCGTCTTTTTGTGGGTCCTTTCGGTGCTGTCCAGAAAGCCTCCAGACACCTCCCACACCAAACAGCCTCAAGTCTCGCGACTTTTAAGTGCCATCTATAGTCCAAAACCACATATCTTTCCATCAACATTCATGACTTGTTTCTGAACTTCACACATACACCCCCTCCACTTAGATACCAAACAGCCATCACCAGATTAACAAGCCGAAATCTGCTGCTCCGAATGGCAATGCCATCTCAGTACAGTTGTGAATGGCATTCTACTAGTTGCTAGTTCTTTCCTCTTCCCAACACTCCAATATAGCTCCGCTTGGCTACCCTTCTCTCGACTGGGCTGTTACTTCCCCAGGCATGCCCGCTGTTTGTTCTCTTTCTCTCTTTCACATTTCAAGGATTTACTCCTATATTCAAATCTTAAATGAATCATTCCCTAATTATTTATTTAAAATTACAACCCAAGACCCTCTTGTCACATATACTGCTCCATGGGAATGGTTACTGTTTTCTTTGTAATTTACACATTTTTGGTTCCTGGCTGTCTTCTGTTAAAACATATGGTTCTTCAGAAGAATCCTTGTTCCATCTTGCTTTGCTGTTTGCTGCTGTATATGTAATACTCACTGCACGTGGTGCATCCCATACATTCAATAAAGAAATTGATGTCAAAACTTTTCATTCCTTTTGCAGTGTTGGGGATTGAAACCATGGCCTCGCATGTGCTGGGCATGCATTACAATAGATGGGAAACAAACATGTGAGTCTAACTCCCGAGCATTACATCAGTGGCCCACACTCTGCCATTTGGGGAATTTTTTTTTAACAAGAAGGAGAAACCCCTCACATGCCATTAGCTGAGGGCTTGCAGTTAGCTGCCTACATTAACCCGACATTTAGAAGTCCTGATCTTTTATGATAACACATTCACTTGTAGTAGCGGATAAGAATGTCATAACTAGTCTGCCATGATACGGTGTGCATTTCTAATGTTGAGGCAGCCATGGTCTAAATATATCAGATAATTAATATTCCTCTATATATGGAAGCTCCCAGAATATTATTTACAGGAATATGTGCCTGTGGAGTTGCCAGTGGCTTCATATAGAGTGGCAGCTCATTCATCAGTTGTTCATAATTAGCTTCCATTTTGGTTTAAATAGAAGCACAACACATATTTGCCATTACCAGAGCCCGCAAATGGGAAAACGTTGTTATGCTCATGGGATTAGCATGTGGGGCATTTTTATGTATTAGTATTTCATCTGAATTATGCCAATAGGGCTGTCTCAGAAAATAATGAGAGGTTGGCAAATATTGAAAGAAAATAAATTCCTAACAGCTTCTGCTCTGAAACTAGAATATGAATAAGGACAGGCATGCAAATATAAAATTTGAACATATGTAGTTTAATTAACTAAGGTTATGAGTAAATCAGGTGATGGGTATCAGACAGAAATAACCTTTTCTTAGGCCTTTATCACATTAGTCTCTTCTGTACTTTTAACAGCTTTTTCGTGATTGGCACGGCAGCTAGGATCACATAAGTAATTTGTAACACGTT
Source organism: Acomys minous (assembly GCF_964271855.1). Taxonomy (NCBI): domain Eukaryota; kingdom Metazoa; phylum Chordata; class Mammalia; order Rodentia; family Muridae; genus Acomys; species Acomys minous. Next base: position 52,366,430 of record NC_140486.1, read on the forward strand.
TATTCAGCACTAACACCACAAATAACACATGCTGAGACCTGTGCTTCTTTCTTCAATGGAAAGACACTGAGAGGTGCTGAACATTTTATGGACAACTTTAGAACACTAGCCATTCGTTTCCTTTGTCTGGGACATAAATCTGTATTTCCTTGCCTGGAATTTGGTTTTGAACATGTATATTTCTTAGAAAACAAAAAATAATGTATCTCTGATCTTTCTTTTGCAATTCTTTTACAAAACAAATCCTCTCTTATTAACACTACTGGGCAAAGGTTCTAAGAACATGATCAAGTGGGCAGCTTCTTCTATTTTTATTTCCTGAGATATGACAGATGGTGTAACATAAACACATGCTCTCTCGCTCTCTCTCTCTCAAAGGATGTAATTTGGAAAGCCTTCCATTAAAATAGGAACCAGGCACAAGAGAATAACCGACCTTGGATGTAACCACCCTTACAACGGGCAACCAGAACCGCTCATCTCCTCCCAAGTGCATGGTTGCTAGGCACCTCCCTCAGCTAACATAAAGTCTCTGCATTATAAATATTAGATATTTTGGTTCAATTTTATATTTTTGACATCATTAATGGGCCCCATTGGGGGTATGCATGCTTTCTTATTCAAGCGAACAAATTCAGAGCTTCTACAGCCTAGCTCTTAAGCCTCAGGAAGCAATAACCCTCTCCTTCAGCCATCCCAGAGAAAGGTGGTGGGTAATTAAGCACCACCCATAGCTTCTAGACCACACACTTGCATGCATATGCACACTCATGTGCTTGTGTGCATGCACATATGTGCACACATGCACACACACACACACACACACACACACACACACACACACACACAGAAAAGGGGCTAAAGAAAGAGACATATGCACCACTAAAACAACCAGTCCTACCCTCCTAACAGGGCCCTGCCTTGCTTTTCCCTTGGGTTTCTGATGAAGGCCAATGCCCGACCCTACCCTTTCTAATGTCTTTTGCACCCTGAGCATCTGCTCTCTTTCCTAGTCACCCTGCAGGGTGTGCCGTGTTCATCCGCTCTTGACCCAGAGAGCACAATCTCTGCCTTTCCCGAGCCACACTGGTTATTATATCATAATAAGAGTCCTGCTCTCTGTTGCACAATAAGGAGTCTCTCCAGCCTTTTACGTGGGCTTCATCCTCGACACATCCTATAAATGGGCTGTTTCCCCTCCATCTACTTATTCTTGGAAGAACACAGCTGACTCTGAGGACAGAGCTTACCTGTGGAGAAGAAGAATGGCTGGACTTGAGGGAAATCCTGAAAGCATGTTTTAGATGACTTCAGATTTGTCTCATTTTAAAAAACAGATGATTGTAAGTATTCCTTTTCATAATTAAATTATTTCCTCATTTCAAAGTTCTGCAGGTTGCTTTTGGTCTAGGTTATCCACTTCCTTTGCCCTGGCATCACTAGGACCTCTGTTTTTTTTTCTTAGTTTCCTGTGCTACCATACACAGTTGGATAGTGCCTTCGCTCTAAAGCAATACCGTAGTGTACTTCCCTTGGGCGAGGAAATCATATAAGTAAATACACGTCTATACACAACTTGAACCTTGTTTTTTAAATACATATACATCATCCTTGCTCTTGCTGAAAAGTATTGCAAACCTGCTCAGCCTTTATGACAGTAACTCCATATATTTCTCCAGCACTTCAGAGTCCACAAAGCACCATCTCCCCTCTGAGTTCCCAAAATAGCCTCCCGAGGCAAGCTGCCTTCTTTGCTACTTTTCCCTCCATTACAGCCAATTACTCCTTTCCTGGTGAGCTGCTGCTGTAGCGGACTGGGAGTGTCAGTCACTCTTGACCACTTGGCTCTCTCTTTGCCCATTACACCCACTCCAGGGCACTGTGCATATCTGTAATAATAATCACAATAAAAACAACAACAATAATAATAGGAAAGAGGGTACCGTTGTAGGATGACTGTATCTATTAATGAGCCTGTTTATGTCAAGGACAATACACTGAATAGTATTTTTGTAATGATATCTAAACAGATTTAAGGGTAGGTCAACTATTTTCTCCAAGGAGAAGCTATTCATAGTTTTGTCATTAAAAGGGAGGAAATGGTATTTACAATAGCTTTCTAACTCGCCTGTTTTGTACATATCTTCCCTCCAAATTCATCTGTTATGTGTCACGTGCTTATAAAACCAAGCCTTGGTTTCAAAATACTATCCTGATTCAAAGCCTTTGTTGAATTCCTGGCCAATACTTCTGAATTCCTTACCTACAATACAGATTCTTTTAAAGCATAATTTATTTTGAATTGTCTGTTGATGTGTGTGTGTGTGTGTGTGTAGTGGGGGTGTTACTCCTGTGAGAGCATATAGATTCACTTATTGTATGTGCACCCTGCCTTTCCAACCCCATCTTGTACCTATGTCCCATGGACTCTATGTTCTTTCCAGGTGTACAAAGGGGCATAATGATTGGCAGCTTCCCTCTCCAGGACCCTCCTCTTCCGGTGCCCATGGACAGTGCACATGGCCGCCTCTCTATCAAAGTCCTGTTCCCCTTCAGTAGAGAGCTGAAATGCCTCCTCCTAATATACCTCTAGCCAAAGTTGGCACTCTATGTCTGTATCCCTGAGCCATTGGCTCGGATAAATATAGATACTGTGGCAGGGAACCCTGATTTACTTCTTTTGTAGCTCATGGCATCTTTGACAAGCAGAACATACTGATCTTTATCCCTGTGACCTCAGAGGTTAATGTGGAATCTATCAGACAGTTAATATTCCATGTTCTTTTTATCAATGAATGAATCATTCCTTCTTACAACGACTGTTCTGTGTGCTGAAAGAAAAGGCCCATTCCCTTGGCTCTTCGTGCATCCCTTAGAGGATGCTGCTTGCTTGCAATCCTAGAAAGGATTCTAAGAGAGCAGTCGTTTCCTCTATTTTTGGTCTTCCTGTTGTAGGGTTGCTCAACTCTTGGGGAATTGATTTGACCTACTTCTCTCTTGGCCATGCTTAGTGTTTTATATTAAACAATGACTATCATGTTGCTTGTTATCTTTTTTTTTTTCTTAAGGGAAATCTTTATATCTTTTCTCATTTTTCTCTTAATTGTCCAGTCAATTATATAGCATGACTGATGATAAAAAGACAATTCTATTTGGTACAACTAAATTCAGCCCTTCACCCCTCCCCACAGTCTTGGACACTCATAGGCATGAAGGGAATACAGAAGGAGGACAAATAGGGACATACGAATTATTATAGGCAGATATATAATAGTCAGTACAAATAGGAGGGAGGACCCAAACAGAAAACTGTTTAAGGGGAAACAACCTTCAAAACAAACCTAGAAGCTGCCCCCAGCAAACAGCACAGCGCAACTGTCTCACACTTTTAACCGAAGGACATGAGCCTTGCTTTATCAGCCGCTGGCAGAGGGAGCGTATTGCTTAACCGCAGTTCAGTGTTTCCCTTTCGCTGAAGTAAGGCAGATCAACCACAAGGCCTTGTTCGTGCCAAGACAGTTCTGCATCAGCAAGCTCCACCCTCAGTGCCCAAACTCAGTCTTAATGTTAAAGCCTAAACATCTGTGTTGACTCAAAAGTCATACAACGAAATCTTCATCTCCCCTAGGGTGACAGATTTAGAAGGTGGGGTCTTTGCTGTGGGATCAGACCACCGGGGGCAGGAGGGAGGGAGCCCACATGAACATAATTAGTGCCTACAGAAGAGGTTCAAGGGAAACACCAACTCCGCCGTCCTATGAGGACAAACTAGACAGCACAATCCAACAGGAGGCAAGGCCCTTGCCAGAAAACCAATCAGCAAGTCCTTGATCTCGGACTTCCGGAGTTTTGGAATGCAGCCAAGTCTGCTGCTTGTAAGCAACCCTGTCTAAAATAGTTTGTTACAGCATCCAAAATGAATAGAGTCACTTAGCAACAGGACCCTCAGTTAATTCAGGACAGCAATATGTCTCGTTATCAGGGACATTGTCAGTGTCCCTGGGAGTATGGAAGCTGTGACCGCACGTGGGCATTATGACGTAAGCAGAAGTGACATGTAGGCCTCAGCATGCCTATTTTACCATTAGAAGGTGTGCCTTTTTTGGTCTTCTCCCCTTCTTGTTGTATAGAACGTAGAAATGATGACTGATTTCCAGAAGCCAACATGGACTGTGAGTCCCCAGCACTGGTCGGCAGTGCTCACACAGCCATAGCTGTAGAAGCCCTTACTATTGCTTGTATGTAGACTCTGAGCATGACAGTACCACCCGCTACCTTGTCTAAGCCATAGCTGCTTTTTAAGAAGGGTTATGTGTGAGCTTTACACCTGCACACTGCATCTACATCCCTCCTCCCACGTCCTTCTCCCTCCTCCATTTCCTCCCGTCTCCCACTCACCCTCACAAATCCATAATTTCTTTAATCATTATCGGTAACATGCATATAAAAACCAACTGATCTCATTTAGCATCGCTTGTAGTCACACTGGTCCAGAACTGACTGCTTGGGCTTAGTCCATGCACAGGAGATCGTGCCTGGAGGAAACTGGCTCTCCCTTTTTCAGTAACCACAGAACACACAGGCACAGCAGCTGGTGTAGTCACTATTCCAGTCTTACTCAGACAACCATTTTGCTGAGATTTCATAGGTACATTGTCTGTTATATCTTGGGGACACTGTCAAGCAGGAGGTGTCCTGGGCCTCTGGATGCTAAGTCACAGTTAATTTACATTTTCTGAACTTACTATTAACCATGATTATTATTAGTAACCACTGGTTACTCAGCTTCCAAAGCCTTATGAGGTAGGATGAAACCACTTGGCACAATGGAAACATTTAATAGGAAGAGAAGTTACTAATTCTGTGCCATCACTGTATTTATGAAAAATAAAATTGTAAGGAAATATTTTTTATTCACCAGGTAAACTACCTCATTAAAAGCAAAATTATAAATGTTGTACATGAGCATGGAGACAGAGAAGGAATATCCAGGCTCTATTAATTCTGACAATGTGTATGCTCACTTTCACTTCCTACAGTGACAACATGATATATTTGACATTTTGGATGGTTATACTGTGTGTGGTAATGCTCACCTGGAATAATTGTGAGGGTGAGACAGGAGGTTGGTCACAAGTTTGAGGCCAACATGGACTACACAGTGGGTTGGAAACCAGCCTGCTCTACAGAGCAAGACCTTCTCTCAAAACCAAAACAAAGAAAAACAAACAAACGTATAAACCAAGTCATTTTATAATAAAAGAAATAATATATTGACTTATCTGTGGTGATTTTTAAAGGGGAAATGGATTCTTATGCCTGAGCCACTAACAGCGAGATGTGGGAATGGGGAAAGATACTTGAGCATTTTGGTCCTTAGTAAAATGAGAATGTGAAAAAGTTAATGTTAGAGCTACTTCCAGAACTGAGATTCTGGGCCTTTAGGATACACTTGCTCCCGAGAACATCTTACTGTACTTTTCCAACTGATCTCTATTAGAAAGTGTTAAAATGAGTCAGGTATGTGCTCTGTCCAGTTCTAAGGAAGACGGTTGTCCATAAATACAGATGCTATAGAAGAAAATGTCCAGTAACTCCAAACACCTTCTCTTTCCTGTTTCCATGATAGCTTTTGATCATATGCTATGAGATCAGCATTCCTTAGGCCAGAGGTCCTCAACCATCCTAACGCTGAGACCCTATAATATAGGTTCCTCGTGTGGTAGTGAACCCCAACCATGAAGTTATTTTCATTGTTACTTTATAACTGTAATCTTGCTACTGTTATGAATTGTACTGTAAATATTTTAGGACATAAGAGATTTGTCAAGGGAGTCACCACCCACAGGTTGATAACCACAGCTGGGCTTACAAGCCACTCCTCTAGAACCTGTAACCCTCTCCAGTGGAGTGAATACAGGAAACACTGTTCCTATGTGAGGCGGTGGCCTGCGTATACAGCAGGAGATTAATAAGTGTTTGCTGAAGATGTGAGTGAAAGGAGTGCTGTATGAAGAGACTGATGTTAGGAGGAGGTGTTGCATCATCTGTCAAGTGATGACTTCAAGTTTCATCTTTCTTTCCCCCTGGCGTCAACATTTCAGTTGGTTTATTGCGTATTTGTTGGCCGCCAACTTAAGGAACACCTGCTAATGTTTGCCAGTTGTTTTATTTCTGGTTCGGTTATTGCTGTCGTAATTTAGTTATAAAAAGGACGGGATGGCTCATGCTCGCATGGATCAAAAGCTTTTGTTCTGTCTATGAAGTGAGGGCTGGACACAGGGTGCTTTTAGCTCATGAGACAGGGGCGGGGGTGGGGGTGGACGTTAGCACTGTCTACCTCAAGGGCAGCCGGGAGACTGTGGGGGAACCCAGCGAGGCAGTGCCATGGATAACCTAATTAATGTATGCCATTGGTCTTCAAATAGGGGTTTCTTATGGTTGTCCCTTCCAGCTCCAGGTGCCTACAAGAAATACTATATCACGCTAAGGTCAGGGTCAGCATCACCAAGCCCTGGCCACTGTCAGGAGAGAGGCGTCCTTCAGCCTGACTGTTGGGATCCACGGCTGAGTCGACATATGCACATTCCCTAGCTTTGTTGTGTCCTGTCTATAAACTGTGGAAGTACTACAGGGAATGCAGCAGCAGACTGAGAAGGAATGCTTTTTCTCAGATTGGGAGAGGGTTAGAAAGAAATCTATCTTTCCACTTTATGTATTTCATGTCATTTTTCTCTTGATATGCTCAACGGCCAGAGCCAGAGGCAGGCTATTTCGGCTGTGAGCTCTGGTAGTCTGTGAGGCAGACCTGTTCTCACTGTCCTGTGTGCCATTTACAGTAATCAATCCTCTCTCCCACACGCCCTAATAAAGAAAAAGAAGCTTAGGACGGGCCCGTGGCTTCCGTGGCAACCACACACCCTGCTGCTCTCCTGCCCTGCTCTCAACTGGCTGGCTTTCCACTCCTGCACGTCTCCTGGAGTGGCTGCACCCCAACAGGCATTCGGACACAGGCGTGCCCTACATCCCAGATCACTGAGTCCACCCAGGAAAGAAAAAGGTGATCCAAGTACCATCTGTAAATGCCACAGTCACGCCACACCCAAGGCCAAGCCATTTAATGGCCACATTAAAGCATGTATAAATAGACACACTGGGAGTTAAAAGTAAAACCAGGTCATTAGGTAAAAATAGATTTCAATGAAGGTAAAATGCCAGCATTAAAAAGCATACCGCAGTACCCTGGGGTTCCACATACTGTCTTCATGAGCACTTGGTGTTCCACAATTTTAGAAAGTCCAAAATCAGCTGGAAACACAAGAGAGGAAGTTAGTGCACCAAGACTTCTCTCGGCTCGTAAAGGTTCTTCTGCTTTTCAAAAACAAAACTAACATATTTGTTGACTTCTGACGAGGTGTGGGGTGGCTGAGGGTGGAAACAAGCCACTTCAAAGGAACCTTTTTTTAAAAACCAGTACTTCAAGCCTTTCTTTAACTCTGGAAAAAACAAACATGACTCATCAATACATTTACAAATAGTTTATAATGCTTGAATTTCCTCTACATCTCAAAAAACATTAACATGCAAGGAAATTTTCTTAGTAACTGTAACTGTGATGTTTATATAAAAATCCCTGAGATTCATGTGACAATAACTCAAGGAGACAATATAGGGCTTAGTGATGTTCTTCAGAGTCTTTAGTTCACTAGTGAGATAAAACAAAACAAAACAAAGCAGACCTTCACAGATGCCGTGGAAGCAAGCGGAAATACCCAAAGTTTATTCTAGTTGAATATAAGTAACATCAGTACCTAATGTTTGACAGATAATAATTTATTCTCATATAATGAGTTAAACATTTTGAAGGGAGCCCAAATTATTTATATTCATTCTTTAGCATATAACCTAAGTAAAATATTATCCAAGTTGCTACAGTGATAACCTGTTGCCGGGTGACCTCTCTTCAGGAGTGTCAGAAAAGCTGCCCGAGTCCCTTCTTCAAGAGGCTGGTACAGAATGGATACCATTTTAAACTTCAAAGAAACAGCCCCCGTTTCCATAAGGCCGCTGACCGTGTCACTGAGCACAACAGGCAGGCCTTCAGAAAGAAAGGCTTTCCTGCCCAAATTAGTATCTAACCATCCACCCGAAGAGACTTCTTTAAGGATCAAATCTTTGAAAGTGATGTCAAAGGAAACAGAAACTCCCTGCTGTCTACTGTCTGTCAGGAGTGATTACCAGAGCAAGCTGGCTGCCCAGCAGGCTCTTCACAGAGCCTCTTTAGGTTCCTGCTCTCCTGACGCACACTCTGCCCCCTGAATTCTTCCTTGGCAGAAAGGCTTAATGTTTAGAGGTGTTAACACGTGTAAATCGAGGAGACACATCAGCTTAGCTCTGAAGGAGAACTGAGCGGAGAGCAATACCCTCCAATGCCTTTTATGCAGATTCTGCCGAGGAGGAGGAGAATTTCTCTCTTAGTACCTTCAAAGGTCTTTGGAAATGAAAATTTGCTTTATCAAGTATATGGGATAGAGAATGTAATGTAGGGCTCAGAGGTGAGGAGCACTGCCTGCTCTTCCAAAGGTCCTGAGTTCTATTTCCAGCAACCACATGGTGGCTCACAACCATCTATCCATCCATCTATAATGTGATCTAATGCCCTCTTCTGGCCTGCAGGTGTACAGGCAGGCAAAAACACTGTATACTTAAATAAATAAACGAATCTTTTTTTTTTTTAAATGTAACGCATTTTTCTCCTAAAGGGCTGATTTCAATGGGCAGATGAGAATTGCCCAAAGTTCAACTTCATACTTTTTCTGAGTGCTTAGATGGGGTGGGCTCCTCGAGTCAACAATGTTTGAGAAACTCTTATGAATTACGATATGTTAGTTACATATTGTCATTTGTAAGGTTCTATAAAGGAATGCCAAAATAAAAATATTATTTCATTTTATATTTCTAACCGGTCTGACCAACCACAGACCCTCTTTAAAGCCATATCCTCCATATGTGTGCAGAAAAGGGACCTCTTCCACCCTGACTCTGCAACAGCACCCTGTGGAAAACTATCTGCAAGTACGGTCTTCGAGTTTTCTCTGTTAATTTAGATCAAGAACTTTGTACTAAAGTTCTTCATTATATAAGACTAAGCTCCAAGTAATTTGTCAACTCCAAGTTAAGAACCAAAACACAAGTGACGTTTTCACTATGAACTTATCTACAATGCACAAGGTTATCTGGAGAGGTCCTCATGGTTGTCAAGCACCACAGCTGCTGCGTCTCTGAATGTCCAGCAATGGCGCAGGGAGGTCTAGCATGTGGCTTCAGGTTAACAGGCCAGAGAGGAGCTAACAAACGCCGCATTGGTTACTCACAGATGCCAAGTCTTGGAACGGATCTGGACGGAGACGACCCTGGCTAGAACAGAATCTAAAACTCCCTGGAACGCACGTCGTCTGCCTGGGGAAGGGGCCACGAGACATGAGGAAGCTCTCTTACCAATCTTGAGTGGTGCGTCTGGGGCTGCAGTTGCATAGAGAAGATTCTCCGGCTTGAGATCGCGATGGACAATCCCATTTTCATGCAGGTACTGCACGGGGGAAACAAGGAACAACAGTTGTGTCGCTTTATCTATGGCTCTGCGATCTGCGCCTGATGTTTCGAGATCTTCCATAATCTTATGGCTCACGGACACACATTAGGATTAAAAAAAAATACACATCACAAGGAAAGCGAAGTTAATCTGTTAGAGTATACAGATTAAGGAATAGCTTGTGAGGGCTCGGGGTGTGTGTTAGTGGGAGAGTGCTCCCCTAGGCTGAGAGAGGCTCTTGGTGGATTCAGAGGCTGCTTCTCTTATTTTTCATCCGCCTCTATCAAATTCATAACTAAGTTCTGCCCATTTTAATTCTAAAACGTTTCCCAAATGTCTTATTTCTTCACATCATCACCCTGGTTTGTTCCCTTCGAACTATTTTCCAACAGAGCCCAAGGAAGCTGTCATGTATTTTCCCTGGAAACAGGATGCTGGCAGAGAGCAGAGTTATGGCTGCTGCTGGCTAGGGAAATCTGCAGTGTCAGGTCAGAGTGGTCCACAAGAGAAGAGGCAGAACAGAACACTCAGACTCTAACTTTCACTCTGGCTGCGGCACGGGTCTCCCGGTTTGCAGAGTGGAGGAACATAGGTAGGCATGCTCTTTCGGATGCATTCTAACACATATGTCATAACACTTTAGTAAATGTATATCCAAAAATAAGCTCTAAACACTTGTTTTTTATCTACACCATTTCCTCCAAAACTCAACTCAAAACCTAAAAACATTCACTGAGTGAAAATTTTAATGAAACACACACTCACGCATTAAATAGATTATCATTTTAAGTAACTATCATACAAGAAAGCAATGGCAGATAGATAGGCCCGGGTTTAGACACACAAATGGTATGTTGACAGACTATAAGCCTATAAAGAAAAATGAAATAGCGTACACGCAGTCCACAAATGAACTGCACATAAAGCCCATTTGTATGTGAGATTAGAGCTAGTGCACGTCAAAGAGGGTTAAAAAGGATGCATGTGTGCTCGATTCATTTTCTCATTTTCAATGTATAATACCAGGTTTCAGAAAAGAGGAGATTCCAGGCTAGATACTATAGAAATGTTTGGGTAAGTACGTGTTGTATAAAAAATAATGCACAGTGTAGAACAAGGCACAAAAAGTGGCCCGCAGTTACAAAGAAATAAGCAGCGAGCAAGTTTTAGTATAAGAAAAACAGTATCCAGAATGCATACAGAGGAAACATCTGTCCAGTCTGGCGATCCCAGATGTTGACCAGGCAGGGCTGGGAGAAAATACCCTAGTCCGGGGCACAGGCGGCTTCTGCTTACAGGCGAGGAAGGGATGCTACAGAAGATGATGATCATCCCACGTAACAGCACATGCTTTATATGCTCAGAAGCAAGAGTGAGGCTGGGCAGTGGCACAGTAGGTAAAGCATGTGCTACACCAGCGTGAGGCACTGCGTTGGGATCCTCAGACGCCACCTAAAGCTTGGCACAGCAGTGCATCTGTGCCATTGTTCCTCTGCCAAGATGGGTGGGAGAGACGGGAATTCTGGGAAACCTGGCCAGCTAGTATGAAGTAGGCAAAATGAACAAGAGACCTCTTGAAGCCAGAGGTGGGGCTGAGAGCTGAGACTGACCTTTGACCTCCAAACATATGCCATCACATAAGCACACACGCATGCACGCGCGCACACACACACCAAAGAGAAAGAAAAGAAAACAGAAGAAAAAGAAAAGAAAAAAGCTTAAGTTGACATTGGGATGCATTAAAGGAAAAAAACAACAGTATTTGGCTGCAAATGAAAGGTAAATAAAATATGAAAGGGGAAATTTGTACATTTCCCTTCACAAACCTTTTAATTCACAGATACATGAACCACTCCTAGATTAATTATGCATTAGAGTATAAAATTTAAAAAGAAACTGATAGATCCCCTAAATATACCTTATCGCGCACCTCTTAAAAATGCAGTCTTCAAAAGCTCAAATTCTCCTTTAAAGAGTCAAAAGTAATACGGCTACTGTGTCTTCAGAGGGTGTCTAGACTTGTAATTAAACTCTCTCCATGGTCCTAACAAAAACTGTGTCATTGTGTAATGAAAGCTACTACATGGCAATTTGGTTTAATTACAGCTCTGCTGTGTTCGATAGGCTGTGTGTGGTTAATTGATAATGTCTCAGGAGTTGGTAGGAGGAAGTTTGAATCTCTTTTAAAATCTAGCAGGACACAGAGGAACTAGTCATTAAAGAAAGAAAACAGTGTTCTGGCTACCGTTTTCCAATAGGGAATAAAAGTTAAACTTCATGTTTTGTTCTTTTCTGTTTTTCAGAAAATTTAGAATTGGTATACCTAAATTTAAGTAGGAGTGCCAGAGTGAGTACTCTGTTTTTGTGTCATATCTGCATTGGACACCGGCCACTTGCATTGTCTTTACTTGAGCTCTGTCTTTATGGTTTCAAAACTGTCCATGGAGGAGAAGCATATCCCATGACCAGACCAACAAGACTTTTAGTATCACCTAGTGTAAGCCTTGGTGCTTCTCATCCCAAGTCTGGGATCACTGGTGTCTTACCTACTTCCAAGTCATGCTACATGCTCCTGTCTCCCTTATTAGCCTTGAGCCATTTCACCCACAGATACTTCATTCGCTTTTTATTTGCATTTCCACTGTCATCACTTAGTAATAACCTCCACTTTCTGTACTGAAGCTGCTACACTGTCATCTAGCCCACCTGATAAAGCCATATGCTTATAAGTCATAGAGCAACTCAAGCAAGGCCTGAGCTGAAAGCAGAAACAACTTCAAGCTGAAATCTCACACCTACAAACTGGTCTAACTTTCCCAGAATAAAAATGAAAAGTTCTTTAAAGTGAACCCCTAACTTGTGTCTGCGTGTCTTTCTGAGATAACCATTGATATGCACAAGCCAAATCAACATCCCTTGTCATGTTATGCATGTGTACTTTCCAGAAAATGTCCATGTTTCTGGAATGTTGTGCCCTCAGAAGCTCTATCTGTCAACCCACTGTTCCTGGGATAAAAACACAGGAGAGACAGGAGACTCCCTAGAATCCCAGAAGAGCAGCAGGCCTGGCATAAGCAGTGGCAGCCTGGCACATGCTGGGTGAAATCGTAAGACACCCTACCTAAAACAAAGTAGAAGGAGAAGACCCACACAGGAACATGCACACACACATCATACATACTCATGCACAGACATATACATGCACAAATCATACACACACATGCATCATACACACATGCACACATGCACATCGGTCACTATGGCAACAGTAACTAACACTGTACAGCCCATACAGTCATCACCTTCTCCACAGAGTAATTTCTTCTGCCTTCCATAGCATTTTCCTCACATGTCTAGCTTAACGTTTTAATGCTAATAATAGTCAAGTGTGTGTTTGTCAATATAAAAGATTGCCTGAGAACAGCATTTCTTACTGACCTTTGTACCTACAGACTCTAGATACAAACATGGGCGTGGAGTAGGTTTTTGATAAGTTATCTGCAAAAATAAAGTGTGACTGGAGTGACTGGTCAGACTTATGGGCCGGGTGAAGCTCACTATCAGACAACAACGAGAAGACACAAGTACCATGGAACGGATGGTCCGCCACAGCTGGGGGTCTAGCATGCTTGGGTTCCATGGATGTTTGTTAAATACATGATGAGATGGTACTTCTTGAGCTGGTGCAGAGCAAATCTATTTTGATAGGCACAGATACCATATGTCCACAGCACTACTTGTGTGGATCTGTGTTCAAGGACCTCAAGAGCTCAACTCACCCTGTTCTCTGTTAGGAACATCAGCTTTAAGTCAACAGACTGGGAGTACAATGTGGCACAACCTGATTAGTTCTATCTTTTTAAAGAGCAGAATCAAATCTTTAGTACTTTCAGGTCCAGCGAGGAACTGTGTCAGGTTGTATGCATATTTTATTTTATTTTCTTCTTTTTTTGTGTGTTTTTATTTTATTTTATTTTTTATTCGATTAATTTATTCAGATTACAACTCACTTGTTATCTCATCGCTTGTATCCTCCCGTTCCTCCCTTCCTCTCTCTTTCACCCTATTCCCCTCCCCTAGGTCTATGACCAAGGGGGACCTCCTCCCCCACTATATGGTAATAGGCTATCAAGTCTCATCAGGTAGCCTGTGTGCATATTTTAAAGACATCATTTTCCAAGACCTTTTCAGCAACTTTTGAGTTTCGGATGTCAGCTTTCTCTTTCCTTTCCCCACAATACATTGGTGATATCATCTCTTCCTATACCACTTCTGATAAATAATCTGTAATTGCCTGACATTAACAATATTTCATTGTGTTTATTAATGTGGGTGAAGGGATGAATATATTATATCAAGCACATGGCCATCAGAAGACAACTTCCAGAACTTGGTTCTTTCCTTCTATGGTGTGGTCGGATCAAAGCTGATGTGGCCAGGCTTGACAGCAAACACCTTCACTTGCCAGCGCAAACTGACATTTTCTAAGGTTCCTGAACTTCATAACTTTCATTGCTTCATGTAGTTCATCAAGTTCAGAAAGTTGTACGTAACATTTCTTTAAATTCTAGTGCCCATCATTCTACATGGACTTTAACTTATATTTGAGGTTGTTCCATAGATTTCGTCCAAATATCAATTTGATGCTCATTTTTACTTTTAAGTTTCATCTGGGATAGTGTTCTTTTTTTTTTTTTTTTACTCTCTTTCAAATTCATGTCCTCTATTTCTATTAATTGTCATTATATGCATATATGTATGTGTTTATGATATATGCATATACAGATATGCATCTATAAATATAACCTGCTCTGTCTGTATAATGTTATTTGTACATATGTTTTCAGGTCTTGTCACTTGGTATTGGGTAACTAATTGGTGTGCTCTTCCCTGCAGAAGACGGATTCTCCGGCTCCCAGCATTCCTCGGTATCCTGTAGTGCTTTGCGAAGGGTGAAGGCCCTGTGGTCTTTCCCCTGGTCCACATTAGCTGTCTGTTGTCACCGTTCAGCTCCTGGTTAGCAGACACATTAGTGAGACTTACTAAATGTATCTTCTGACATAAGTAGGAGACACAGACTCACACCACGCTTGCTGACCCTTTGGCTCTTAGGCTATCTCCATCCCTTCTTCTGAAATGTTCTCTGAGCCTTATGCGCATGAGTTGTGGTGGAGATGTAGCCGTTGGGACCAGGCTCCGTTTTGATTGGTTGTGGGTTTTATATACTAGTCTCCATCTGTTGCAGAGAGAAGTTTCCTTGGTGAGGGGGTGAGGACTACCGTTAATCTGTGACTAGAAGGGCAAATATTTAGGATGTAGTTAGGGATTACATTGGTTCAATAACATGGTGGCTGGAATAGCTTTTATCATTATGCCTAAAAATGCACTATATTTTTGTTTGTTTGTCATATATCTAATCTGTTGAAAATTCTGCCAAGAATATTTTTCTATCTTGGAATTAAGAGTTTTATTAAAATTTTTTTTTATCTCCAGATGTTTTATTTCAGAATTCTCAGTATGTCTTCTGCAAGCCTATTAAACATTCTCAGCTTCCCTCTGCCTTCTCAAATATGTAGGACGGAGCAGTAATAACTGTTTTAATCACCCTGTCTAGTGTTTCTGCATCTGTGTCTTGAGTCTGTCAATTGGCCTTACTTCCTGCTTCCTTCCATGCCCTGTAATTACATGTTAGATCTCGTGAAGTTTATCTGACTAGGTACAAGCACAAATGTAAATGTTATGTGATATTTTAAAACTCTGTTCTGGATACAGTTCCAATCTTTTGAGATCTGAAGTCTGTTATTAAGCTTTGTTATATCTGTGCACTGGGAGCGCATACTCTTCCATTCCCAATAGGAGCTACACGAATGCTTCTGTTCCGTGGTTCTTTCTCTGGCCTTGGACAGCTTTCTCAAGGCCAGTACTCAGCTGAAATAGTGAGAGTGGAGAGCGTTCAGCTTTACAGAGACCTAGCCCTCTTCCCTGTGTCTGTGAACGCGAGTCTCTGTGAGAGCACATCTGCCTTTGTCTTCTCACTGGAGGAAGGCGGCCTGGATGACCCGGCTTCTCCCCTTCGCAGCCTTGAAACATTTCAGCCAGTTTCACTCCTGACGTTATTTGTTTTCCGTATGCAGGAGTTTCTGTCTTGGTCTGACTGGCATATGATATCCAAGAACCATATCCCATATACTTCTTGTCTGAATTTGTTTGTTCCACAGAAAAGGATACACTCTTCCTTTACTTGCCCTTTCTCAGATACTGTCAACAGTAGTAAATAATACTGCTCTACAATTGGAATTACTTTACATATTTGATATTTTAAAGCCTATTCCTGATACAGCAATAAATACAGTTTATGCTATTTTTAAAAGATGACAATTGGAACAGTCCCATATTTAGCTCAGTAGTAATTAAGCCCAGCATTTCGCTTAATATTGAACACTTTCACCACATTCGTTCATAGATTTCTAAAGTTTCTAACAGCAAAGTAAGATGCTACTCCAACGTGATCCTCAGCCAGTAACAATTCCTTACTTACATTTGTGGGCCCCTGGCAGTATAGGGAACAGAAGCACATGTAAAATGAATCAAAGATACAGTGGTGTGGAAG
Source organism: Acomys minous (assembly GCF_964271855.1). Lineage (NCBI taxonomy): Eukaryota > Metazoa > Chordata > Mammalia > Rodentia > Muridae > Acomys > Acomys minous. The sequence continues at coordinate 52,382,632 of NC_140486.1, forward strand.
GTGAAAGTCATCTTAGGAAGGGACATTAATGACACTCAGCTTTGAAGAAATCACACTGATCAATCTCAAATGTATTAAACGGCTGAGCCAGTGCTTTAAGAATAAATATAGGCTGGACTGCATTCCAAGTAGAAAATGTTGACCCATTTTTATGTTCTACCTATATACTGCTTATATAATTATATTAATATCAACTGAAACAAAATGAACACTTTGAAGCATCCTAAATAGATTAAACATGCAACAATTATATAAATATATCACAATTACATAAATATATCACTGAAACAACCTCTGTAAAGAACTGACGTGAGGAACTAAGAGTGAAGGTTCCTAGTTTCCAGATATGGTAGCAATCTGAAAGTTTACACAGTAATGAAAACACTGTTCTGTGGCATGATGTATATAAATAATAATAATAATAATAATAATAATAATAACAACAACAACAACAACAACGATGATGATGATGATGATGATAAAATTAATATACCATATGTTCAAGAAACCAGAGAAAATACATTTTGGCCATAGGTAAATGCTTGAGGAAATAAATATCTTACCTGATTTATATGAAGTGTGCATATATCAAAATAGTACCTGGTACACTACTAATATGACTAATTTCTATGTATTATGTCCATTGAAATCTGAAATTTACAAAATAAACTTTGTATTTTACGGCTGTTCAGAAATGGTTCATATTATGTGACAGCCCAGAGCCTCTAGTTTCGTGTAGAGAATAATGATCCGAAGATCCGTAGGGTTCTGTGGCCTTATATCTGAAGGATATTAGGCAATTTTGTCAAAACACTGAAGGCTTCAACACAATGAATTTGAAGCTCCTTCTAGGTTTCAAGGATCTTTGCCCCATGTGAAATTTAAAAACAGTAAGTTCTCCATTAAGTAGAGCATTAATTGCCATTAAAGAAAGATTTAGCTCACTGTAATTTCAGATAATCAAAGGGCCTTAGGGCTAGGACTTTTAAAAATCGTCTTTGAAGGATTACTGTAAGAATTATAGAGTCAGTTTAGATATTGAGAGATTATCTAGACATAAAATCCCAAACTCAATTGCTTCTAAAGCAGGTTAACACAAATGAATTGAGCAAAACACATGATTGTTTTTTAAATAACTTTAATCTTGCACTGTGTGATAGGCCATGTTCTAAGAGATTTACCAAGCATTTTAATCTTAATAAGTTATTTCCTCTACTTTGTATATATATAAAAAAATAGCAACATTGATCACGCCATTCCTGGAAGTGCTGGGACACTCAGCGATCTAACTGGTCCTGGAGTCCCTAGTCTTACTCAGGGAACTGTGATGGCTAAAGTTGTTTTAAGTTTAAATTACTATGTTCAAGGGATTCTATAAAACAAAAATGCCTCTAACCTGTAGCCCCATTTGTCCAAGGACAAACAACTTCCAGGAATGCTGGGGGCTGTTGTTCATGTAAGATAACAAGCTTCTGTATATAAGTTTAGTTGCCCCAACTACACAGGATGTGCTTGATCACGTGGAGGTGGGAGGTACATAGGCAGGAAGTATGTCAGGGTGTATGGTGTCCACGGCTGGACAAAGGTGGGAAGGACACAGCCTCATGGGGTTTGCATTTATAAGCCTCCAACTAGTGCAATTCACTGATGTACTCTGGGGATCCCGGGTGTGGACCTGGCCAGTGTCCATTGTTCAACCAGTATTTAATAAAGTCTGCCACAAATTTGGCTTTAAAATTTGTGGTAATTGTCTTATTCTCTCCTGGTGACAATAACAGAACTAAGAAAAGGACGAAGAGAGGAGAAGTTTGTATTGATTGAGAGATCACACCTTACTCCTGTGTTTCACTAGGATTTTAATACTCCTTCTCAACAAATTGCTTTCAAAGGTTTGAAAAACAATCTACAGATTCAATAGAATTCACATCAAAATGCCAGCACAATTCTTTACAGACCTTGAAAGAGCAATTCTCAACTTCATACGGAAAAAAAAACCCAAATAACTAAGACAACCCTATATAATAAAAGATCTTCTGGAGGTATCTCCATCCCTGATCTCAAGTTGTACTATAGAGCATCAATAATAAAAACTGCATGGTACTGTCATATAAAGAGACAGGTGGATCAATGGGATCAAATCAAAGACTCAGAAATAAACCCACACACCTATGGACACTTGACTTTTCACAAAGAAGCCAAACCTATACAACGGGAAAAAAGATAGCATCTTCAACAAATGGTGCTGGTTTAACTGGACATCTACATGTAGAAAAATGCATATAGACCCTTATTTATCACTCTGTACAAAACTCAAGTCCAAGTGGATTAAAGGCCTCAACATAAAATCAGACACATTAAATCTGTTAGCAGAAACAGTGAAGAACAGTCTTGAGCTCATTGGCACAGGAAACAACTTCCTGAACAGAACACCAATAGCTCAGGCTCTAGGGTCAACAATTAATAAATGGGACCTCATGAAACTGAAAAGCTTCTGTAAGGCAAAGGATACTCTCAACAGAACAAAACAACAGCCTACAGACTGGGGAAAGATCTTTACCAACCCTACATCTGACAAATATATAAAGAACTCAAGAAATTAAACACCACCAGACCAAATTAATCCAATTTAAAAATGGAGTCCAAACCTAAACAGGGAATTCTCAACAGAGGAATATTGAGTGGCCAAAAAACACTTAAAGAAATTCTCAGTGTCCTTAGTCATCAGGGAAATGCAAATCAAAACAACTCTGAGATTCCATCTTACACCTATCAGAATGGCTAAGATAAAAAATTCAAGTGACAGCACATGCTGGTGAGGATGTGGAGAAAGGAAAACACTTCTCTATTGCTGGTGGGAGTGCAAACTTGTACAACCACCTTAGAAATCAAACTGGTACTTTCTCAGAAAATTGGGAATAGCTGGGAATAGACCCAGCTATTCTGCTCCTGAGCATATACTGGAAAGATGTTGCACTATACAGTAAGGACATTTTCTCAACTGTGTTCATAAGCAACTTTATTTGTAATAGCCCAGAATCTGGAAACAACCTAGATATCCCTCAACTGAAGAATGGATAAAGAAACACATTTACACAATGGAATCACTGCTCAGCTATTAAAAACAAGGGAATCTTGAAATGTGTAGGCAAATGGATGGAACTAGAGATCATCCTGAGTGAGGTAACTCAGACCCAGACCCAGACCCAGAACCAGAAAGATACACATGGTATATACTCACTTATAAGCAGATATTAGCCATATAATACAGAATAAAACAAACTATAACACATGGACCTAAAGAAGCTAAATAACAAGGAGGACCCTAGAGAGGGTGCTTAATTATTATTCAGAAGGGCAAATAGAACAGATACGAGAAGCTGTTGAAGAGATAGGGCAGGACGGCAGCCTACCATAGCGGTCCTCGAAAAGACTCCACCCAGCAAGGGACCCAAGCAGATTCTAAGTCTCACAGCCAAATTCTAGGGTGGAGCAAAGGGAGTCTTATGGAAGTGTTTGGTGGGGGGGGGGGGGGATAGAAGGACACAAAGGGGACAGGAGCTCCACATAGAGACCAATGGAGCCAACAAATCTGCGCCTGGCGGTGGGGGTGGCTGCAGAAACTGATGCACAAACCAAGGACCAGGCATGGTGAGGACTTAGACTCCCTGCTCAGATGTAGTCTATAGGCAGCACAGTCTCCTTGTGTGTTCCACAATACAGGGAGTAGGGGCTGCCTCTGACATGGACTCTGGTATCCACTTGCTGATCACTTCCTTCTGGCAGGGGGGCCTTAACAGGCCACAGAGGAAGAGGATGAAGGCAGTCCAGATAAGATTTGATAGGCTGGGGTCAGATGATAAGGGAGGAGGGCTCCCTCTTTCAGATGAGAGAGGGGGCTATAATTGGGATGTAAAGTGAATACATTTAAAAAAATTTTAAAAGTGAGAGAAAATCCTTCAATGGAAGTATCAGACTTCTTCAATGTGGGAGGAAAGCAGATACTGGAGATACAGCCTCTGAGAATGGAACTATGATGTAATGTAATGCATCTCAGGGAGAATCTGGCAGTTCCCCATTCATCCTGCCTCTTCCCCATTAGGGAAGCGCCCAGAGCCACCCTCCAGTTCGCTCTGCTCTCTGCTATGCGGAAGGACAGCTCCTCTGCTCTTGTTATGCAGGGAGATGGGTTTCTTGTTCTTACTGATGTTGTTTCCAGGCTGTACTCAACTTTTTCTTTACTGGAGCTGTAGTCTCTCTATTTATTACCTCTCCAGGTCCCCTTTGTTGGTCTCTGTGCAGTAGATATCCTATTTATAAGAGGTATGTCTACACATGGCATGTGGTAATCATTAAATGGCCTTTTTTCTTTTGTTAATTAGACAAAAAAAAAATCTAGTGGTTGTACACTGTCTGTGTACTGCCTGACTGATGGTCAGAGCTTGATCAAGAGCAAAAGGGACCGGGATTATCACCCTAGGGTGACAAATGTAAGCCAAATAAAATCTGGGGATTTTTTTTTTTACTTTACTCGCTGTGGCACACATGTGATTCTCATAAAATAGTAGTCTATTAAAAATTACATTGCAGCTGTTAACTAAAGTGCCCTGCATCTTTGGATGCAGAGAATAGGAATCTGGTAACTGGATGCTGTAAATATATATATTTGTCTTAAATATGTTTTATGCATTAGGAGCTTAAAACGTAATGGCAAATCTCGTAATCCTTACAAGGTGAAATAATTTAAAATTATTTTCACAGTGGAGTTGCTAGAAAATTTGTTTGTAAAGAATAACTATTATTCTCCATTCTTAAATTCTTTTCTTCAAATTTTAGCAAATAAAAATTACTTTAACACAGCTCTTCTCATAAATATTTATGCCATATAATTTTAATTCTCTTATGAGCACACCCATATTATAGTATCACTTAATAACATTTCTTAGGTGAAATCTCAAAGCCAATCCTCTACAACCTTTTCTCATCCATTGGGATCGAGGACATGAAATCAGAAAGGAGAAAGATTTACTAGATCTTTTAAAAGAAAAGGGTGAGTATCATATAGAAAATCATGTCAGAGTTTCATATACTTCATGTAAAATATCTGAGCAATTTTAGAGATTAAGAATAACCTCACAAATGTAATCCTTTAGAACTTAATGAAGATGTTACAGTGGAAGTTCCTTTAAAAAAAAGACAGTATAGTAGGGATGTATCTCAATGCATTGCTATCATATGAAATGCCTATGGGAATTAGAATTTTATTATATACAGGGTTACTGATTATTTGATGTATTCTTCAATACCAAATGAATGCATTTGTATTCTATTGGCTGTACTTGCCATAAGTAAAATCCACATTAATACCTATTAGCTTGTTTCCTCATTGTTCCTTGTATATAAAAGAAGCTGAACGAGTGAATGAGGAAACCCCTGCCTTCTGACAACCACTGTACACTTGGTCTCCACTGTAGTTAGACAATGTTGGAGAAGAAGGAGCTGTTACATGAGTGCATTTTGAACGCATGTGAAACTGTTGAGCGGGAGTCAGCCAGTTCATCCTCTGGTCCTGAAGCTACCAGTGCCAGGTAAAAGCAGCCCAAGGGCCCAGTCAACATCAGCTGCATTAAATTGTATGACCCGACAGACTTGGAACAACAGTTAATGATGGAAAACAGTAATCAAGTGGAAGACCTTGGCTACAATTTCATGACTATGTCCTCTGCCCATTCTCTTATTAATGATACACATCCCAGATGTGTATGTTGAAGAGCTATACCCATGGAGCTATTAGTACGCCTGCCTGTTTCTTCCTTAAGACCCAGGATCAAGAACAGAGTCAGGCAGAGGTCACAGAATCAGGACTAGTTAACTGAACATTTAATGGCGGGCCGGCCTCCATCATACTGGCCTGTTGACCTGTCTGTGGGGACATTTTCCTGATTGTTCACTTATGTAGTAGGGCCCAGCCTGCTGTGTGTGGTACCATCTGGAGACCCTGGGGCCTGGACTGTGTAAGAAACAGAGCTAAGTGTGAACCTGGATTGCGCTAGCAAGCAGCAGTTCTCCAGAGTCTCTACTTCAGCTCCAACATGCATGTTCCTGGCCTCCCTTTTCTCGCTGATAGACTATAACCTATAAGTGGAAACAAACTCTTTCTTCTCAAGTTAGTATTGGTTGGCCTTTTATCACAGCAATAAAAAAGCAAAATTGGGAGTTGAAGAGTACTGACTCCATCCCTGCTTGGATGACTCAGGTACGAGTCTCCAGATTCACATCTCTAGGTATCAAGTGTTACCTTGGAATGCCATGATCCAGTCAGCCTTTGCTTATTTCTACTGAACACAGAGCTGCCCATTGGAGCCTCTGAAGTGTGATCGCATCTCAGGCTAGTATTTCTCCAAATAAAGCAGTGGTTTGGAACTGAATGCTTTGAAATCTCCTGCCTTTATGGTTTTTTTTAAATTAAATTTTATTTATTTAATTGGAGGGGGCTAAACTGTCTCTTAGGAAAACTGGCAGACTATCAACCCAAGTGGGGCCATTGGTAGGGGGAACACACACTTCCATTATGGTTGGCAAATCACTGTGGTGGAATTTGGGGAAAGTGGATCTCACAATCTCCTCTCCTTCCTCCTGCCCCCTCTGTCTTCCTGATACATGCTGTAGTCGTAATAGAAAGAAGCCCTTGTTGCTGCAGATGCACATGATCTGGCAGCCTTAAGCCCAACTGGACACCTTTGGTAAAAACCAAAACACAGGAAGAGAAAGGGGAAGAAAGGAAGGGAGAGGAAAAAGAAAAGAGAAACATACATGATTCAAATGTTTTTTAGTTTTTAATAATAATGTGAGTTCACGCAGGTTTCTTTTCCTTAGAACCATGATCTAAGATTAGGACATTAAACAAAGAAGCCAGGAGACAGAAGTCTAGGTAAATGGAGAGGAGATGGCATCCTTAAGAAGAAGTCTGTCTCCTTCGGTAACTAGCTGAGAGCACAATCTCTTTCCCAACATGAAACTAAGTGGGCATCCTGGAAACTCTGTGACCCAAGTCACCACTAAAGTTATGTCCTGGCAGAGAATCAGCAAGTTTCCTACAAAAGCTAGAACTGTGTGACTCTTCTATTTTCTGTCTAATGATGCCACAGAAATTTGATATCCTAACATTTTATGACTTATTTTTTTAATTTTTAATTTTTATTGATAATATTCATATTACATCTCAATTGTTATGCCATCCCTTGTATCCTCCCATTCCTCCCTCCCTCCCTCCCACTTTCACCCTATTCCCCTCCCCTATGACTGTGACTGAGGGGGACCTCCTCCCCCTGTATATGATCTTGGCGTATCAAGTCTCTTCTTGGTAGCCTGCTATCCTTCCTCTGAGTGCCATTGGGCCTCCCCATCAAGAGGATGTGGTCAAATATGGGGCACCATAGTTCATGTGAAAGTCAGTCCCCACTCTCCACTCAAGTGTGGAGAATGTCCTGTCCATTGGCTGAATCTGGGTAGGGATTTGAGGCTTACTGCACGTATTGTCCTTGGTTGGTGTCATAGCTTGAGCAGAACCCCTGGGCCCAGATCTGCCTGTCATAGTGTTCTTCTTGTAGGTTTCTAGGACCCTCTGGATCCTTCTATTTCCCCAATCTCCCATACTTCTCTCACCTAGAGTCCCAATAGGATGTCCTCACCTCTATCCTGCTCTCCTGGTAAGTGAAGACTTTCATGGGACATGCCCCTTGGGCTAGTGATTTTAGGACTTGTTTATGATTGGAATTTTCAGAAACATCAAAGAAGCAACAGCCAACAGTCTTAAGAAATGCCTGCGGTGGTAATTTTTCAAGTTGCTCTCTTACGCACAATTCAATATAACTACTGATCACCTTGTAACTACTAGACTCTTTTGAGATTTAAAAAGATTTAAAAAAATCAGTGTCTGAAGCAGCAATGCCTTGTGGGTGAGTATCCACAGTCTACATGCCTATAGAGTCACAGAGTAGAAAAGTGGACACAAGCAGCCCAGCGAGAAGCAAAGGGACTGCAGTGCTTGTGACACGGCGTAGCAGCATTTTCACATTCTCTGTTGGCCTCCAAGGGACCATCTAGAAAAGCTGTTTTCCTCCTTGTTTGTGGAAGGCAGGTATGACCAGGCTACAGGGACAAAAGAAGGACAGGAGTGCCACCAGGGCCTCTCGCGCCTTCGTCACCTAAACGTCACGTATCTAACAGTGCCCTGCTGTTGTAGGCCTACAATCACCTTGCCCTACTGGGATTTACTGTGCGGAGCTTAAGCCCCCCATTTTGTTATTTTCAGCTGGTCCAGCAGAAATGGATGGGGACTTTGCGCCCACAGATGAATCCTTGAGTGCTGGCCAGCTGTGTACGCTGCCTGGCTGCTGTTGCTGGAGTTGTTTTGGTTCTTGACCAAATACAAATCCTCCTCATTCCAGAAAGTGAGAAGTGATACATTTTTGTCATTGTTTCTAGATTTTTTTTAAAAGTGAAAGTGGTAACTACCCCAAATTCTCCAATTCAGAACCTGACAGTAGATTCTTTTAACATAGACTCAAGTTTAAAATATCTCGCCCTCTGTTTGGACTGCACGTTGACACTGTTTTGGTCAAGACCAGCAAAAGACTTTCCGTTTGCCATGCTCCACATTTTGGTGTGTGTGTGTGTTGTGTTTGCGTGTGAAGGTCTGGGCATGCAAGCATCCATCAGTATGGATACCTGCCTGAGTTAGGAGGATTACGTTTGTGTGAGAAGACGACTGTATAGAGCAACAGAAAAGAGCCTTCATTTTGCATTTAATGAGACTAATGTTAATTGTCCTTGGAACTGAAAATTTTAATCAAAATTACAACCATTTTTTTCTTTTGGATTTAATGAAATATTACTAGCTGAAGGCAGTTTTGACATGGTAAAACAGAGTAAGAATGCCGAAAAGTATGCGGCCTGATTTAAAACGTAAACCTAAACCTTCTTAACGAATAATAGATTTTACAAAAAAAAAAATGTGGAAGTGAAATCTTTACTTTACTGGAACAATGGATATTGGTTAGCTGAGGCTAAAAAAAAATAAGCTGTGAGTAAGAAGAGATTAACATTATTGAAACAAAATCCTCTGGGACATATTTCCTCATTTTCAGCACACAAAAGCCACTGTATAGAGGGGGCCAAGGATACCAATTACCAAAATTAATTCGAGATCAGATAAGCAATTTAAACAGGCATGTAATCGCTAGTGAAATAGAAGCCATCATTAAAAGTCTTCCAAGAAAAAAAAAAAAAAAGCCCAGGACCAGATGGTTTTAGGGCAGAATTCTACCAGACTTTTAAGTAAGAGTTAATACTGTTCAAGATATTCCACAAAATAGAAACAGAAGGAACATTGCAACATTCATTTCACAAGGCCACAGTACCCTGATGCCCACAACAGGTAAAGACCCAACAACAACAAAAGAGAATACAGACCAATTTCCCTTGTGAACATATGCAAACAGAACCTAAGAACAAATCAAAAAGGCCATGCACAATGATCAAGTGGGCTTCATCACAGAGATGCAGGAATGATTCAACATATGGCTAAAAAACACTTGTAGAACTGTGCAACATCCTTAGTCATCAGGGAAATGCAAATAAAAAGTACTTTACATTTTTATCTTAACCGCTCTGAGTGAGGTATTCTGGACCCAGAAAGACAAATATGGTATTCATTTGCTTATATGTGGATATCTGTTAGTGAATGACACCTGAATTACAATCTGTAGACCCACACAACATAGGTATAGAGTAAAGGACTGGGGGTGGGGGTGGGGTGGGGAAACAAACAGATCTTGTTAGGAAATGGGAATAGAATGGATCATTATAGATGAACAGGGGTGCTGGAATGGAAAGATCAAGTGAGGGGGCAGAGAGAAGGGAATGAGGGGGGGGAATATGGTAGAGACAGCTACAATTAAGGACCATTTGAGAGGTAGTAGAGAAACACAATATAGTAGGCGCTTTCTAAACTATACACAATCATGAAGATGAACTAAATGAAATTGCAGAAATAATGGAGGAGACAGATTCCCAACGTGTCATCTCTTGTCACCAAATGAAGCTTCCAGTGATGGGACTGGGTTACATTTAATTGACCTGTTGGTCAAAGGTGTCCCACGGGAATTCCCCACCCAGGCTGCTGCCAAGACTATAGGTTTCTCTTCACAAACAGAGCCAAGGCCCCGCTGCTGAAGAAACCTATTCACTGACCTTCATTAAACATGAAGAAGTTGAGCTGATACCTCCATGAAGCCTTCACTCCTACTAGCATCTTTGGTACAGAAAGGAACTCTGCAGGCTACCAAACAAGAAATATAAACACCGAGCATCCACAAATCCTTCAACCTACAATGGTTCCCTGCCTGCAGTAACGAAGGCACGAAGTTTGTGAAAGCAACCAGTAGCTGATTTGACTTAAGGTCCACTCCGTGAGATGGAACCCATAAGCGACACTGATAGGGTGACCAAGACCCAGAGACTAGATAGCCTGGGACCCAGGGTAAAACTAAATACTGGTTTTAAAAAGTAGTGATAAAATGCCTCTTAACGATATTCTGCGATGGTGAGATCAGTGCCTTGTTCAGCTGTCATCAGGGACGGGTCGTCCTGCAGATGTGTACACTCTTAATTGGGATGACTCCGTCAAATCCCTCCCCTCAGAGCTCAGGGAACCCTGCAGAAGAGGAGGGGGCCAGAGTACAAGGGCCAGAGGGGATGATGGACACCATGAAAAAAGGCCCTCTAAATGAGCATGAACACATTTATATAAATTCACAGAAGAAAGCAGCCAGCACAGGGCGCGCACGGGTCTGCACCAGGTCCTCTGGGTATATACTATGACTTCCAGGTTAGGGTTTTATGGGATTCCTGAGTACGCAAATGAGCGAGTCTCGGATTCATGTTGACAAGTGCTAGCGTTGTAATGGTGTATCCTGGTGGCAAGCTTGATACACATGGGAAGAGGGAATCTCAGCTGAGGAACAGTCGCCATCATATGGCCTGTTGGGATGCCTATGGGGCCATTTTCTTGATTATTAATTAATGTAGTATGGTTCAACCTACTGTTCAGCGGCACCACCCTTAAGCAGGAAGGCCTGGGATATCGAACAGACGTAGTGTGATATGAGCCTGGGATTGAGCTGGTAAGCAGAGTTTCTCCACAGAATATGCATCAATTCCTGTCTAGAGATCCTGCTCAGACTGCCTCAGTGATGGATAGTGACCTGGAAGCGGAAATACACCATTTCCTCCTCAAGCTGCTTTTAGTCAGTGTTTAATCACAGCAATAAGAAAGCAGGACACCGCCTACACCAGGAACTGCTTTTAGATGCCCCATTTCCTAAGACTGAGATTCAGAGGGATATAGATTATCTCCCTGTTCTCAAATCTATTAAAATAATTAGATAAAATGATGTAGGCTCTGCCCGAGCCACTAATCTATTTTATTACACATTTATAAGCCTAAATATTAGGATATTGATAGAAGTGTTTGTTATTTCTTTGCTGCTAGTTGTTTCTCAATTCTTAGTGATTCTTCTTTGTGGTTAGATTATAATCATAACATTTTAATATTACACACCTTGCATTAATTAAAATCCATTATAAAATCTTAGCAAAAGGAAAGAAGAAGAGGAGGAAGAGGAGGCGGAAGAGGAGGAAGAAGAAATTGTCTCCCACAGGAACAGACTGATTTATTTCAAACATGAAGAACATTCTACATTCCCTGTTCTATCGTCACATCATTTAACTAATTTCCCAGAATTGTTTCACTGACACTAAGTAGACCCAAGTAGGCACGGTGTTCACAGAAACAAAGCACACGTGTCAGAAGCAAGCTGATTTTAATCGCCTTCAACCTCATTATCCCTTCCAGCCTCCCTTCACCTCGATTTAGCAGTGTGTGGGTGTGCATCTGATATTCAGTGAAACTCAATTTTTGGAAAATTGTGGGGCCAGAATCTTTTTATCTGGAGTATGCCCTTTGTGCTAAAACTGATGGATGGAAAATTATACCATACAATCATAATTAAGATACACTCAGAAGTTGATTCAAGGAGTTTGGTATGTTCGAGTAACGAGCAATAAGACAGACTATTCAAAGTGGCAGAAACACTTGGGAAAGACCAAGAGGGAGAAAAATCCACCAGGTGTTTTTCCCTTCTGCCTTCTACACAAATTATATTTCTCTTCATAATTACAAAGACAGCAAAAGCAATTCTCAACATCATCTACAGACTCAACTCAGGCAGTGAAAAAGATAACTAGCTCCTCGACATCTGGGTCTCCTTTTATAAATGGGAAGCTCCCCAAGAACTTAATAAGCAGGCTACCCCTCGCAGGCTACTGGGGCAGGATCAGGATATGTCCTCACTCATGCTAAAAGGGAAGTTGAAGGACAAGGTTCTGGTAATTTTCATATTTTGAAAGTGCTCCTCCAACAATGCATAAGACATCAGGGTGAGAGATGGATTCTACATATCAAATAATAAAGGTGAATTATAGAACTTATAAAATGTGTAAATTGTTATTCAGCACAGTACTCAGAACTGAAGACAAACAGTCACTTACTTTAGTGTTGATTCTTTTGTTTTTTATTTCATTAACTTCTAGAATCCCTCCTTGCCCTTTGGAGACTATGAACATTAGAAAACTATGAATTAACAGCATGAATTTTGAGAAGCTTTATTTTTAAATAATTTCTTGTATAATTAATGAAGTTATGATATCTCACCTTTAAACTCGTCTTTCTATAGTCCCTTTTATGGTGCTGGAATTTGAATTTTAAGCCACTGTTTTCCATCTCCTGCTGGTTCCTTTTGACTTTGCCACGAGTGGACATGAGGCTGGGAGCTGGGAAAGGATGACAGAATGGCTCCTTGTCTGCTTTCTGAGTCACTTCTCCTAAACACAATCCCTAACCATATGACCCTAGAACCGAGCTCTCTTTCACCTTGCAATGGCGTATCACTCAGGTAGCACCAGTTGGTCTCTTCTGTAGTTTCCACAGTCCTCTGAGGACATGTCAGTTGTACCAGCTGGCTGGTATGGCCATTTGCAGAGATCTGACTTTCAGCATCATAGGCGATTTCTCTAGGCTCACAGCAGCGGCGGCCAACAGTGATCCATCGCCGTGGGTGCACAGGTATTTTCATCATCTATGTTTTGATCATTGAAACTACCTTGTTTGCCCAGTGATAAGGATGATTATTTTCTGATACTGCTGCCTCCACAATCCCTTCATCTACGGACACAGTTGGCCTTTTCAGTTCCTCAGTATCCAGTCTATTCTGCATCAATTTATTCTCTAATAAGCTAAATCTCTTCTTTCTTAGGAAGGGAAGGCAGAGATGTTTTTAAAGCCAGGAACTCTTATTTAATCTTTATAATGGTATGTGTGTGTGTGTGTGTGTGTGTGTGTGTGTGTGTGTGTGTGTGGTATTTGCATGGTGTGAATAAGTGTATATTCTGACACACCTATGTATGCACATGTGGAAGCCAGAGGTCAATATGAGGTGTCTTCTTCTGTCGCTCCACACCTTAATTTTTGTAGTAAAGCCCTGACCAAAAGCAACTATGGAAGGTAAGGATTTATGTCAGACACTTCCAGGCAACAGTTCAAGACTTGATGGACATCAGGATGGGAGCTGGAGGCAGGGGCTGAAGCAGAGACCATAGAGGCATGCTGCCTACTGGTTTGCTTTCTCTGGCTTGCTCAGTTACACTTCGTATACAGTCCAGGCTCACTTGCCTGAGGATAGTAGTGCCCACGGTGTGCTGGGCCATCTACTAGCAGCTAAGAAGATTCCTCGCAGACATGGTTGCATGCATCTAATGGAGACAATTTCTCAAAGGAGGTTTCTTCTTCCCAGTTGTGTCAAATTGATGAAGAACCCTAACTGACTGAAATCTCAATTTAATAACTAGGCAGAATGCCCTGGCATCTGCCTGTCTCCCTGGCCCAGCTTCTGCATGGGTGCTGAGGATGCTAACTCAGGTCCTTGTGCACTCTACCTGCCAAGTCTTGTTGCAGCCTCAACTACCTATTATTTTGATGCTTAAATACTCAGGGTTAGGATGAAAGGCTTTAACACTTTTGTTAGCAATTCTTGGCTACCATTATCACACAATTCTTATTAAAAAGCTCTGTGGTTACAGATATAACAGCTTCTTAGCCTTTTTTTTTCCTTGGGAGTTTTTAAAGTAACTCAGCTCTCTATTCCACATGTACAAGTGTCTCCAGGTTCTGAAGTCATGGCTTTAAAATTGAGGTGTACCACAGGAACTGTGGCTGGAAAAGGAGAAGGAATGTGGCACTTGTGGAGGCGAGCAGGGCATGGTGACATGTTTGATACAGAGGCTCGGCAGGCAAATGGCCACTGGAGAAGAGCTGCCAATGGTGGCCATAGTGACAGGCATGGGGAATACAGGACATTCCCTTTTTTCTTTGTTTAAAGTTAACATTCTAACAAGGTGACTGCTGCAGACTGCTTAGAGCAACCCAGACCATTTAACCAGTAACTACAGTAATTTATTTCAAGGAGAAATAATACTCAGGAAGACCTAAAGATCAGCCTCAAAGGCTGACTGAGTTCATTCGAAACCAAAGGAGAAAAAAAAAACCTTTCAAATTTACTTACAAGTGCTCATAATTGCCATTAGAGGGGAGGGGAGCAGAAGTAGCGAAGGCATTGTAGGAGAAACACTAAGCCGCAGAGAAAGAAGATGGAAGAGTGGGACATATGTTATGGGAGTGATATAATTACACCTGCAACATTTCCCCCAAGCCCTGCAGTCTGTTTTCTGCTTCTGCGCTGGCAGCAGCCAGCCTAGATACAGCCTTCACAGGGGTCTGGAGGAATGTGAGAGCAATGTGAGATGTCAGGGAGTGTCCTCTCTGCCCTGCGCCTCTCACTAAACTAAAGCCATCACTACCAGTTCCTCTCCTGTAGGCACTATTTGCCTGCTGTTTCCAAAATGTCACCACGCCTTGCTTCCCTCCACAAGTGCCGCGTTCCTTTTATTTTAGCTAGTTCACTGGTGCTTCTCAATTTCAAAGACATGACTTCAGATTACTCTGAGTTCCCAAATGTCCCATTTCCCGTAGCTATCTATAGCTTTGTAGTTGACAATGAGCTATTTCAAAAATGCCAATCATCTCTCGCAAGTTTAAATTTGCTTTGCCTTCTACCTGTGAAACATTTAAGGGAAAGGTTTTATTTATTTATTTTTTTAAGTTAACCCTTAGTTTCAGAGATCTTTTGACAGCTTGTTTCAACGATCTTTGGCTTGAATGTGGTAGTCTAGAATCTAAACCAAAATTCTGTGAATGGGTAAAACAGTCATTTAAAACCACAGGATTAACAGTGGTCAGCTTAACTTTTCAGGCCTAGAATAGAGGTCTTAGGCCTTATCAGGGGTGACCCCGACAGACCCGCTGTTTCCTTAATTGGGTCTAACTCTGGAGTGTGGCAAATTCTGATGCTCAGAACACTTGGCTCTCATTCACTGAGGGACACCAGGGCTTCTTGTGCCCACTGCCTGCGGGGTTACCACCTGGAAGCGCACTTACTATGATGAACCCCAAGAACAATAGCCATGAAAAAGGTGGGGATAACTTGAAAGAACAAACATAAGATGGGGTTCATGTCACAGAAAATGAATGGAGTAACAATGAGGCAGGAGGGGGATGGTTTCGTTCATGGTGACAAGAAGCCATCGCTTTGTTTCCTGTGAACCGAATAGACCAGGTATCTCACTGCACACCAAGCACAAGGCCAATGGGAACCAAGCTCCCAGTTTTGTGGAATTAGGTGATAAGCACAGACAAAGCAATGGACAATTTCAGGCACTTGTAGGTTATGAAGACGATTGCACACGGCATGGTGAGGATGTGGAAGGCAAGGTCACTCTAGAGAGAGAACCTTTTAGTGGGAACCCGGAAGCAGAAGGTAAATCGCGGGTGAGTGTGATGAGAGAGGGTTTCAAGTGCAGAGAAAGTGGGTTCCTTGAGATGGGAATTAGCTTAGTTCTTTCTAGGGTCAGAACTACAGCCAGTGGGAGCAAACACGGAAGAGAAGAGTGGCAATCAAGCGCACCAGCAGTGGGTTGTGGGGAGAACCCCGCGTGTGGAAGATATTCTAGGGCACGTTAAGAAAGTGTGATTTTTTTTTCTTTCTTCTTTTAACCCAAGTCACTATGTAGACCAGGCTGGCCTAGAACTCCCTGTGTTCACCTCTAACTCACAATGTCCTTGCATCCACCTGCTGGGTGCTAGCACTGCAGCTTTCCTCCACGACACCCAGATGGCTCTCAGGTGCCAATGGTGGCGGCATCGTAGAAATGATTGCACTGGTTTATTACTGACGTCATAACTAGATAAGAACAGTAGATACCCGGGAATGGGAGTGTGTCACCCATTTAGGTTCAGCAGCAGATGAAACGCAAATGGTAACTTGAACCAGAGATTAGCAATGATCAAAACAAATGGTCAAATTCATGGTGTCACCTGGAATTCAACTAGCAGGATTCAGTGAGGTAACGGGGCAGTAACAAATCCAGGTAAAGACTGGGATTTTAGGAAACAGTTGTTGAGTGGCAAGGCCATCAAGATAACACAAGCCAGATGGGCACTGCCAGAGTTCTAGGCTAGCGTGAGAGAAGAAGAAATGCCTGCATGTGTCTACTCAAGGCTGCCTGAGCACAAAGGGAAAGGATGTGTTTGCGTGTGCAGTTGGTCACAGGAAGTTAGTTCTTGCAAGACCCATCAGGAGGGCTCTCTTCAAAATAAGATCATGCCTACAGTGAAATCACCCTGATTTTAAAAAGAGCAGGGATGTTGGCACACATCTGTATTTATTTATTTTTATATGTATAGGTGTTTTGTCTTCACACAGACAAGTGCACCATGCACTTGCAGTGTTCTACAGAAGAGGGCATCTGATCCCCTAGAACCGGAGTTACAGACAGTTGCAGTATTCTGTGGTGCTGGGAACCAAACCCAGCAAGAGCAGCAAGTGCCAGTCCCTCCAGTCCTGAAGTCTCTGTCTCATGGCAGCATCCAACAGACTAGTGTTCTAAACTGCACCATGAGGAATGGAGACGAACATTAAAAACTAGCAGTGAGAAAAAGTGACAGAATAGTAGCAGAGGTGTGGCTCTCAGTCTGTCAGCCTCCCTCACAGAACCCCCACCCCCTAGAACACTCCACAAACCCTGAACACTCCCCACACCCCAGAACACTCTCTTCACCCTGTGGCCACATTTATATTACACAGCTCTCACTCCGTACAGAGCTGACTGGACTAGGAAAGGTTGTTTGACTAATGCAGAGCCTTACATAGCTTCAGTCTTCAAGTCTGGACTGAAGATCAAGCAGTGTTTGTATCAACTTTGAGGAAGACTCGATTGAGTTTTTATGGCGGCGTGTTATTACAGGCACAGGATATTGACCGAAGGTCACTTTCTGAGCCTGAGAAATGGATAAAGTTGTAAAAGAGAAAGTGCTTGGCAAAGTTCAGTGTGCAAATGGTCCTGATAGCTCCAGCTGGTTGTCTGAGTTTCTTCACACACCTCTGCAAACATCTGGAAAAGCCAGCTCCCTGCCATTCTGTCACTTTCACTAAAATGGAGAGTAAGATCCAACTAGAACAATTTCTTTGAAGATGATTATCCTATTTGGGAAAATAAAAAAGTGTCCTGTCAGTAGAAAAGCATTTGAAAACAGAGTTATGACAAAGGACACAGGTATTGCTCCTGTTCAAAACCCTATACCAGCCGTGTAGTACAGAACATGTGCAGCAGAAAGAAAGACACTTGTGTGGTACCAACAGCAGACGATGGAGGTGGAAACACAAAACATACAGACCAGTGTGGGTGATCTGTAAATACCCTGCACGCAAGGCTGACCAAGGCTCGCCTATGACAGCTAAGCACGCACGCCAAATCACCAGCACTCCCCGACTTTAAACTTTTAGTTCATGTAATATGTAAAGCATCTTCAAATTTTCATATGTTGAACATAACTGTGCAATCAGTTTTTATCTGTCCAGATTAACATCGAATAAAGAATGCATGCAATGAGTCTCCAGTTGCTCTGACCTGTTGCTCGTTGGAACACGGCTCTGGTTTGTATGTTTTCCCAGCCCTTCCCACTACCATGTTAGGTTGACTGTTATGCCTGATTTAGAAGAGGAAATTAAGGTTTAAGGTAATTAAGGATATGCCCAAGCTCACATACAAAGAAGCCAAACTCGGCTCTGACTGCCAAAGTGCTTTTAAGAGCTGCCTGCCCGACCTGGACAAAGTGATGTGTGTGTCTCCCAGCAAAGGTCTGAATCACTGAAAGTAAGTCATTAACGTACACATTGCTTTGCCAGTATTGAACTTAGACCCCACAAAACAAAACCAGTAAATACAAGAGACAATTCAAGGCATACACGTAAGAACAAGAATCAGAAGCAAACAGAAGCATGTCTTACAACCACAAGCCACAAAGAAAAACACTGGAAAGGGTGGGTGACACGGGGTTCAGGGACAACTGAAGGTGGCTCCAACCTAAGTGGAAAAGGGGAGTATAGAAGCACTGAAAATCATTCCCAAGTTTGCAAGCCTAAGAAACTAGGGAGATAAAATAACCTAGAACACGGTTGCTTTTGTGTCCAGTAAGAATATGAATTTCATATCCAACATTCATGTAGCCAGGACCTACGTCATATATGAAGAGTAAAATTTTATTGCATCCATTGCAGTGTTTTTCCTTTCTTTCCTCTCTCTTCCTCTTCCTCTCCCCCCCCCTCAGCACCTGTGTGATATGTGTATTTACACATGTGAATGGATACGCCCATGTGAGTGTATGTGGGGAAGATGGGGAAGGTCAAATATCTTCTATTGCTCACCTCCTTATTTTTTATTTTTAAAATCATATTTATTTGTTTGGTTATTTAATGGGGTGTGTGTGTGTGTGTGTGTGTGTGTGTGTGTGTGTGTGTGTCCATGTGCCATAACATATGTGTGGAGAATAGAGAAAAACCTGCAGGAGTCAGTTTTTTTTCTTCTACCATGTAGAACCTGGGAATACAACTCAGGTCCCGGGCATGCATAACAAATTCCCTTAATCACTGAGTTGGATTGTCACCTTTGATTTTTTTTTTTTTTTTTGAGACATGGGGTCTCAGTGAACCTAAAACTCGCTGCTTCTTCTAGGGTGGTTGGCCAATGACTTACCAGGATCAACTTGTTTCTACACCCAGTGTTGAGGTGAGAGGCCAAGCCTAGCTTTTCACATATGTACTAGGTGTTTGAACTCTGTTCTTGCCTGCACAGGAAACACTCTTATCCACCCCAAACTTGTTTTTCCTGTGGTTGAAATTATTGGAACATGTGTTTGTTACTTTGGGTGATTCTTTAAGAAAACTAACTGAAAAATAATATACTTAATTGTGGGAAGATTGTATAGATGTTTTTAAAATTTTTTCAAGACAGGGTTTCTCTGTGTGGCCCTGGCTGTCTTGGAACTCTCTGTAGACCAGGCTGGCCTTGAACTCAGAGATTCACCTGCCTCTGCCTCCCAAGTTCTGGGATCCGAGGTGTGTGATTTTTTTTAAAAAACTAATTCTGGTAAACAGCCTCTCTTGCGACCTGTTCTATAGGCTCAGAGAATAATAATTTGTTTTGGCTTTGTACTCAACAATGAATCTTGTTGAGATATCCCAGCCAGTGACCAGAGCTGGAGAGATAGCCCAGCGGTGTAGGCCTATTGTTCTTCCAGAGGCCCTGAGTTCGGATGCTAGCACTCAGGTAGGGCAGTTCACAACTGCCTACCTATCACTCCGGCTCCAGGGACTCTGACACCCTCTTCTCGCCTCATGACACACATAAACACATGTATAAAAGTAAATAGTGGGGGAAAAAGAAACCAGTGACTCAATTGGAAAATTTCAGCCTGCATAGTCAAAACTTGTTTCATCTAGGCAACAATTACCTGAAGTTCAAACCAAGTTCTGAAATTCACATAATCATAAATGTGTATTTGCTTCCATAGTTAATTTATGAAGTTATGCTCCAATACAGAATTTTTCTTATATTTTTCCTCAAAAAATAAAATGGTCGGATTCATTTTTCTTCAAGTCCACTGGTTTATTTTAAAAGGAAATTCAGTCATCGTTACGCTTTAGGCTCTATATCTTATTCACCCTTATTCCATTTCCAATCAAACTGAACAAAACAATAAAGCCGACAAAGAACTACACTGAAAAAATGAGGGGAGGAAATGATAAAGAACACTAGAGCCTAGTATGAACTCATGACAGAACGTAAATATCTCCACAAGCCTACAGGGCGCACCCTTCTGGTCTGAGTAACTGGTTCGTTACGTGCAGTAACTGAGCATATTTTCTTGCTTACGTTTTAACCACACGCCTGTGCTTCGCTTACATTTGCATCACACACCTCTACTGCGTGAACGTGAACGAGGCCCCGCGAGAGGAAGCGACAGCCAGCAGTTAACGCACATCGCTGCTGGTTCTTACTTACAGCAACTGCCTCCAGGATTTGCTTCACGGCGTCAGCAGCGTCACGCTCACTATAGTATCCTTTCTCCACGATCCTAAAAGATAAAAACACAAGATGCTTCTCAGACGCAGGCGGTTAGCGGAGTGGATATTAAAGGACGTTAATCAGTCTCGGAGAAGACACATCTGAACAATTGCAGCAGAATTTCCTAAGACCAAGGGAAAGATTCTATAAACCACCATTCTAAAATCTTGGCTTTGCTTAGGAAATAGAAAACATACATTTTTCTCTCAGCTTAGGATAGCCACTCTCCCTGAGGAGAGGCAAATTTCTCATTTTAACTTTAAATTGCAGATTATTTTAAACATATGCCAGGTAGATTTTATACTACATGTATATACCCCACTTGCTAATTTATGGCTAATCTTTATCTTTGACTATTTACTTTCTCGCCAGTTTTGTTATTTTAAAGCAAATTGCAAATACTTAGATGACAGTAAATCTTTTAAAATCATAACATAAGCCATATCATACTTGTAAATTACAGCAACTCTTTAACATTATCAAATACACCCCATTGCAATTTTCTAAGTTTGTGAACATGTTAAATTTTTGTTTATCAGAATTAGTTTTAAAATAAAATTTATGAAAATTGAGTAATTATTTTTCAGAAAGTAGCTTCCTTTTGTTTCTATTTCTTTTAAATGTTACAGCAAGAAGCTATAAGCTGAATTAAACATCTATAAAATCTTTCAAAACTGGGAGACAGAGGAAAAGGAAATGTAGAACAGACTAGTTAGGATAAAAATAAAAGAACATAAGAGAAATCCTTCGATATTAGTTATTAAAATTTAGAAAGATACATTTAAATTTTAATTGAATTAGTTTAATCATTTTATTTTCCACCTACTCACAAAAATAGTAAAACACAAATTCACAATCTTTTAAAGGGTGAATATAGAATATTCTAATATCCATGATCATTTTATCATTTAGACACTTAAATTTTCTTTTGCTTTTCCTAATTTTGTATGTTGATCATATTTGCTCCCAAATTCCTCCAAGTTTTTTTATTAATTATTTCTTGAAAACTGTTTTATAGGTATTTCCTTATAACACTATGTATTTCCGCCAACTCATACTAAGGTGATTATGTCATAGACTTGTAAACACATACATAGATACAATGTTATGCCAGAGCTTATATGATGGAGAGATTTATTAATTCTCTAAGAGGAGCAGAAGCATCCTGAGCATAGACATAAAGTTCTGATGCCTCCCTACCTCACCTCTACCTTAGTCCCCACCTCCCCTACCTCACCTCTACCTTAGTCCCCACCTCCCCTACCTCACCTCTACCTTAGTCCCCACCTCCCCTACCTCACCTCTACCTTAGTCCCCACCTCCCCTACCTCACCTCTACCTTAGTCCCCACCTCCCCTACCTCACCTCTACCTTAGTCCCCACCTCCCCTACCTCACCTCTACCTTAGTCCCCACCTCCCCTACCTCACCTCTACCTTAGTCCACACCTCCCCTACCTCACCTCTACCTTAGTCCACACCTCCCCACCTCACCTCTACCTTAGTCTACACCTCCTCTACCTCACCTCTACCTTAGTCCACACCTCCCCTACCTCAGCTCTACCTTAGTCCACACCTCCTCTACCTCACCTCTACTTTAGTCCACACCTCCCCTACCTCACCTCTACTTTAGTCCCCACCTCCCCTACCTCACCTCTACCTTAGTCCACACCTCCCCTACCTCACCTCTACCTTAGTCCCCACCTCCCCTACCTCACCTCTACCTTAGTCCCCACCTCCCCTACCTCATCTTTACCTTAGTCCACACCTCCCCTACCTCACCTCTACCTTAGTCCACACCTCCCCTAACTCACCTCTACCTTAGTCCACACCTCCCCTACCTCACCTCTACCTTAGTCCACACCTCCCCTACCTCACCTCTACCTTAGTCCACACCTCCCCTACCTCACCTCTACCTTAGTCCACACCTCCCCTACCTCACCTCTACCTTAATCCACACCTCCCCTACCTCACCTCTACCTTAGTCCACACACTTTGTCTTGGCTTCTATAACCTTCTTCTGATTTGTGTCTAGGATCCTTGTGCTAAGATGAATTTTGTTCTCAGACAATTTTTCATCTTTGTCACAGGGTTATGTTTCCGGGCTTCAGACATTTCTTTATAAATATTTTATAAGTTGAGCTGACTGTTCAGACCACTTGAAACTAATTAAGGTCAATAGCAGGGAGCTCTTTATCACAAATGCAGGCTTATAACAGGACTCTAATAATAAGTGAAGATATTAATGGCCAAGCAAAAGAAGATGAGAGTGATGTGTGGACACAGCCTCTGCAGGACTTGAATCGTTCTCAGAGCTTGGCAGCAAGCACTGCCCACAGGAGTCTATAGATAATTATTCACAGCATCATGACTAATCGTCAAATGAATGGATGTCAGAAAAATTTCAGGCTGAGGCCATCTGGTCGACCCCTTGGCAGATGTTCTTTATCACCAGGAGCAAATGCACTGGACTGGGAAGTGATGCCCATTCTAGTTACCTTAGCCCTAACCCTAAAAGGAGATCATATCAGCTCTTCCCGAAAAAAAAAAAAAAAAACCAGTAAGCAGAAGGGTTATACGTTCAAAACAACATAGTTTTAGATATGACTCTAATATTGTAAATTTTCTTTGAAACTTACTTTAAACAACATCAAGGTGATTCAAATTCAGCAAAACAAAACTTGCTTCATGAAGTGACACACATTCTGTTATATGAGTCGGCTGGCATCTTTTTAAAAATGGCAATGAAATCGAATGTGACTGGGAAGTCAAGGGTTTTCAGCGCTATACAAAATGCACAAGTGACTTTGATTTTCAGAAGTAATGAAAGTACTCAATCATTGTGAGGGCTATAGAGCTAAAAGAATAATAACAGGAGATAATGCTGTCCTTTTTGTCTCTATATTGAAGCATACTCATTTTTATGCTATGTAAAATAATTGGAAAGTCAGTAGATGCTTCTGGAATTTTAAGATCACTTTCAAAGGCACAAGCCATATGATTTTTTTCTACATGACACAATTCCACAGTACACCATTGTTAGCCAGGCTGGGAGGTACAGAGCCTTCCAGACAACATGTCTCCTGCCATCTTTATGACAATCTTAGCCCAGAGGCTACCCTGAGACCACAATTACTATAGGTTAAGGAGGGTGGGGAAGAGACCCAGGGAGGCTTCCGTAGGCTCTTTGCTACACTATCCTGTGCCCCTAACAGCTGTTCCTTTTTATATACTGTGCTTCTTACTCCACTGCTTTGCTGTGCTGGTCTATAATGAATTCTCCCTAGCCGATCTATTTTCCTTCTTGTCATTTTCCTTTAATTGTAGGATAAAAAAAATACAGATTCTCTGAGGATCTGGTCTAATGCATGACTCTGGTGCATTTTCTTCTCTCGGAATAATTGTCACAAATTGAATTGAGCACATCCCCATCCAGGCAGTTAGCAGAGGCACTGTAGCCGAAGAGCTCACATCATGTCCTGAGGCCTCAGACTTCCTGGCACACAGATTAGCAGCCCTACTGCCTTGTAAGCCAATCATGGCTCTTTCTCAAATGACTTGGCTATTAGGTAGCTGTAGGTTCCTGTGAAACAGACATTGGACTGAGGAAAATGTGTAGCGAAGGATTCAATGTCAGAAGATAAAAGCCCCAAATAACATGAGTCTCAGGAATCAAATCTCAGTGAGTAACAGCATACCGCTGTGCTGCTACACACAAAATTCTATTAAAGTGAATACTTCTGTGTCCCTGTATAAATGTGGTTTGTTTGTTTTTTTACTTTATAAGCTTCATTTACTGCTTTTTCACATTTCACTGATGGCATCTTCATTTGTATGCCTTCAAGAACCAGAGAGTATTAAACTCATACATTAAAAAAAACAAAATGAAACAAGTTCAAGGATACCACTAGCACCTGTTATATGGGAGCACTAAGGAGCGGACCAGGCTGTGGATCCATGCGGGTACTGGCAAGGGAGTTGCAGTACAGGAGAAAGAGAAGGGCAAATCAAATTGCAGGTCTGGGAATGGGCCCGAGGGATTTCTAGTCCAATTCTTTCATACTAGAGATGAAAAATCTGTCCCGAAGACTCTATAAATTGCTGGAGAGTACACTGTTTACTCAACCACTCACTTGACAAATACACTGCCACGGCTTGCTTTCTGCCTTGCTCAGGATTTGAAATGGAGACTAAGAAGACGCATTGCCTGCCCCACCTCCTGCCAGTGCACTGTGCTTCTGGGTTGTCGCTCCGCCCGGCAAGGTCCTTGCTTCCATGTTCAACCTGCTAATTTCCAGCTGTACATATAGGATTCCTCACTTTTCTTCCAATATGTTTATACTGTGCCCGTTTTTACTGGTGTTGGTATAATTTTCTTTGGAAGATGCTGACAGTATTATTAAAAACATCACAGTCCAGGTCACTTTTCTTTCCTCTTTCCTAGACTTTGGGTTCCTTGGGCATAGAGGAAATGTGTGATGGTTCAAGTGAGAGAAATAAAGCAGGGATGAAGCCAGCACGGCGGGGAGACGCAGGGTTGTAAGTGGATATGTTTGACATGTTTGAAAATATATTGACTTGAACTAAAAATGTTGAGTAGCTTTTGGGCTTCCTTGGTTACATTCTTGTTTCAAAACGAAGAAAGGGATGGACTAATGCCAGGTAGGAAGGATCCTTTGCTATAGAAAAGGAAGTGTTAAGGCAGCAAAGGGCAGAAGCAGTTGAAAAAAAAACTGGGCAATGATACATATTTGAGAATTGCTACGAGAAAGAAGCAGGAGAAAGGAGGAGACACTGGTGCTGATGAACTTAGTGGTTAGCCAGTTCTCAAAGGCGGGGGCCCAGGGGGTTAAGACTTAGAACTGAGGGAAGAGCATTGAGTTCATCTTCCAACGTCCCGCCTACCGTGAATTTTGCTTTTCATCTACTCTGATAACCTGGTCGCCGGTGTGGCTTGGGCCACAGTGTATGCCAAATTCACCTAAAGGGAATGTAAGATGTTTAAGGGAAAGGTGAACCTTGAGAGGCTGAGAAAGGGAAAGGACTCTGGAGAGGAGACACATGAAAAAGGAGACACATAACTGAAAGGGCAGATGAGAGCCCATAGAAACAGATGACGCCACTGACCCAAGTCTACAAATGAGCAGATTCCGTTTCAGTGGGCACTCAGTTCTCCATAGGTCCTTTCGTTCTGGCCCCTGTCTGTTCACTTTTGTACGTCACCATTTCTTTCTCTAAGTGCCCTTCTCTATTGGATATTGCTAAGGGAGAAATGCCGTGTCTCCAACAGCACCGGGAAAGAACTGTCTGAACTGCTTATAATCCACTCTGTCCCCTTTCCTTGCCCCAACAAGCTTCTGCACTGCTGTGTCAGGAAACATCTGGCCCTCCTGGAAGTCCCACATCATGAAGTCACACTACGAAGTCTTCCATGTTTGCTTTCCTCATTCAGCATAGTATCCGGGATACATCTGTGTTTTAGAGAGTTTCCAGTGTGTCTGGACGATATCTGGTTGTACATTTTGCTTGTTGAGTCAACAGCTGATGACATCTGTGTTACTTCTCCTCTTTTAACAGGCTTTGAGCATCCAGGTGTCCACCAGGACCAGCATGCTGTACTACCCTCAAGGAGGAACAAAGGGAAACCTGCTAATCTTGTTGGTGCCCATGACTTTTTCTGTGCTGTGAAAACAACAACAACAACAAAAAAACTTCCTTCTTTCTCTAACCAAGGAGGCTCAGAATGTTACCAGGATCCAGAAATATCAAAAAGCTAATTTATAAGTAAGGTAGAATTGAATCTGACAGATTGGCAATTACTTCAACTTTATTCTTTCCCCAAATTGTCTAATCTCTGATGTTTAAGGATTTTCTGCAACATTTGCCATTCTTTCTGCCCTCTGAGAAAGGGGTACTTTTCTTATCTAACAAATCTCTTAGAGTCCTGACATCACCCACAAGCCCCAGGGCTTTCTCTGCAATATTCTTCTGAACATCACCCCTTCTCCCATGGATCTCACCTGCTTCACGTAGATTCCTTTCTATTTGGAAACTAGTACGTTCCCTGAGCTTCCTCTTAAAATGATAAACAAGTCTGTTTATCCCATGTGCCATATTTCCACTATCTCATCTCCAACCTTTCCTTTATATCCAAATTCCTACAAAACACATATTATATATTTGCTCTGAATTAGAGTATATATTTGCTTCACATATAGCCACAAAACTGCATAAAGGGATTTTTTTGAAAAATCTATATCTAAAACAAGAATAAACATATTAAGCCCACATTAACCTAATATTCTATAGGACAATGTGATAGTAACAAATGCTAACTTGATAGTCTAGAAGCCCATGGGAGGCAGACCTCTGGCCATGTTTGTGTGGGATTATCTTTTTTTTTTTTTAACAGACTTAATTCACTTGATTTTTCTTGTATAAAAACCCCTATGTGGTAGCCACAGATGGAGCCTGGGTCCTCTGAACAGAGACTCTCATGTGGGTTTTTCACAAGATGATAAGTGAATTTTTGATAAAGAGACTTGGTCAACACTGTTGCTTGGAGGAGCAAATGAGACCGTTCTAGGAAGAGTCCTTGCAGACTATCTTGCGGGTGGCCAGGATCCCAGGGGGCATAAAACATGGCTCTCATGGTTACTGATTATCCTTTATGGAGATCAGCTAGAGTAGGTTTCACTTCAGAGGATTACATTAACAACTACTTTTAGCATAACAACTGTCATTAGTGCAGACTTTTCCTGAATTTGGTTGACTCTGTTATCAACCAAGATATCAACCTGAGGAATGGGGGCAACAATTAGTCCTTCTTTCCGGAGTCTTTGGTAATGACAGTTGCATGAAACTTCAGTTAGTCTCAACTATATTAGTTAAAAATCCCAGAACTGACACAACAGATGGATATACTAGCCATGATCAGGCGACTGATAGCAACTCTCAGGCTGAATGCGTGGTTCTGAAATACAGTTACCCTTTTCCTTGTCTATAGATACTTTGTGATTTACTAAAGGAACATTTTAAGTTGTACAAAGTACACAGAAAAACAAATTTTAAGTCAGAGACATAAAATTCAAGCATGAGTTTCTAACACACTAATATTTTCTTTAGCTCATGTTCCTGGGGTCAGGGGAGGAGGCTCCACAAAGCTTGAAGTGTGGACGGGCTAAACATAGCTTTATACAAGATCAGCCCATATACCTTGGAGTCTCCACAAGTAAAGCCAACAGTGGTTCACTCTCTTGGCTATGATGTGAGACTGAACTTCTTAAGAAAGACTGTAAAATACCACCCGAAAAAATGGGGGCCTCTGAAAAACAAGCTGGCTTATGAATTCAAGACAATCTATCTTAGTAATTCTGGTCAGATGGCTCAGCCATTAAAGGTTAGGCTCACAACCAAAAATATCTTTACTAACTCAAACGTTCCATATCTACACAGCAAAGCAACTCCTTTTTATCCCACTTTCCCCCTAGAGGTTGCCTTTTTATAAGAGGAAAACACATTAGTATGGGTAAAAGAATTTTTGAGCCACACAGGAATGCCTGTGTTCAGCAATGGTGGTTAGGCAGGCTCCCAGCAAGAAAATGAAAACACCACTAAATAAAATAAACCTAGCCAACTGCCAGTGGCTGGAGAGAAACAGACCCAGGAGGAGAACCTTTTACTGCCATTTTCCAAAACCAATATAATTGTGTGTGTGTGTGTGTGTGTGTGTGTGTGTGTGTGTGAGAGAGAGAGAGAGAGAGAGAGAGAGAGAGAGAGAGAGAGAGAGAGAGAGAGATTTTTCGAGACAGGGTTTCTCTGTGTAGCTTTGGCTGTCTTGGACTCGCTTTGTAGACCAGGCTGACCTCGAACTCACAGAGATCCCCTTGCCTCTGCCTCCACAAGTGCTGGGATTATAGCCGCTCTTGGCTCCAATGTACTTTTTAAATATACTCTAAACATTGACCCTTACACATACAGATAAGTAGAGTTCTTATGCCCACGCCAATGAGGTTTCCTCTTGACGCAGATGGTGATGATTACAGAGATCCATAGCTAGTCAAAATGGGGAGAATAAGTGACCCCAAGAGATACATGTACAAAAGAGGGGTGACAGGGCTGTAAGAGCCAGACGAACAGGAATATGGTTGCCCAGAAAGGACCTGGATAATGACAACACCAGTTGACATGCCAATGGGGTTGAATGAAATCTCTCAAGATCTCACCCATAGATAAAGAACTACAGGCTGAGCGATGGAGAAACAGATTTATCCAACGATGGGCCCTCTGCTAGGTTATCCGATCTCAAGTGGTCAGCCTTCAAACATGTCCCCAGAGCAAAGGGACTTCACCGTGTACGTGAACCAATAATGTGAGCAAAGTCCACAAGAGAACACTAAATGAACTCAGGGGTGTGTGTGTGTGTGTGTGTGTGTGTGTGTGTGTGTGTGTGTGTGTGTAATAAAGAAGATGTCGTGAGTTTGAGAGGGAGTCAGTCTGTGAAGCATGGGAGGGGGGAGGAGCAGGGGTGGGGGATGACAGAGAGTTCCAGTAAAAAGATGGAAGAGTGAAAAACATGTGAGAAGAATACTCATGCATGAAATGCCAAAAACATTAATTAATTTAAAGCATTTAAGTTTCTGTTTGAAGACACAAGAGGGCAACACAGAAGTAAAGACTTCATTCAAAAGCCAAGGTGTCAGAAGGAAGCTACGCCAGCAATACCAGCCTGCCCTCAGAGGTGCCTTTGTTCCTCCTCTGAGGCATTTCCTGGTGTTGAAGAAGCAGCTGACAGGATGAGGAGCTGCCCAGAGCTGAGGGACAGAATTCCTCACATGAGGGATGTCAAGGAAGAGAGGCCCTGCTAAATCACACGGTGGAAA
This sequence comes from Acomys minous, assembly GCF_964271855.1. Lineage (NCBI taxonomy): Eukaryota > Metazoa > Chordata > Mammalia > Rodentia > Muridae > Acomys > Acomys minous. The sequence goes on from NC_140486.1 coordinate 52,412,146, forward strand.
CTGTAGACTTTCAAGACCTTCTGGATCTCTGGCATAAACAGAGGGGCCTTCCAGAGGCTGCCCTTTAATTCCACCACCACCACCCCCCCACTCGCACATACACACAATGTGCCTGTTCGTATTAAACTGTTTTGGTTTTATGTTCAAAGTAAGGAAAATCTGCTGTCTTCGAAGAGTCAACATCAAAGCTTGGTGTTCTGGACTCTATGCACAGGGTTTGTTGGCACTGGTGACTGAAGCCTCCTGTAAAAGATGAGCCAGGACAACGATGTTTACGACATTTACAAGGAACTCAGGAGGAATAAAACAAAATTGGGAGGGGGAGCACTTTCAAGTTCAGTTAGAAGCCCAAGGATACTTCTGGATTGGCTGTGAGGTGAAATACAATCATTTCCTGAGAGACAAAAAATGAAAACGTATCTGAAAGCTCCAGAGTTTGTTCAGTTAGAAAGTTTAATGAAAGGCAGGTTAGGGGTCTAAAAGCTGTGATAAGACTGGTAAGAACTGCACTCTGGGGGCTTTCTTTTTTCCTGTGATGTTAGAAGTATGCAAAATGTTTATATAAAATATATGGATATATAGATAGATAGATGTATATAACTTTTCTAAGACAGAAAAAGCATTGATTTTTTTTATTTCAAAGTCCTAAATCATTTATCCTGTGTGGGTTTTTATTTAAAGTCAACATGATTTGGATTTATTTAAATTTGAGCAGATTCTATCTGGATTTGACTGTTTAATTTTTTCATAAGTGTCATAAATCAGATCTTTAGTAATAAAATACAGCCACCTTAACGCCAATGGATTATCCCTGCATCAATTGCTCTGAGTTCATTTGTTAGGTCTCTTAGGGCCATCACTAGATGAGGAATAAATTCTCATCACTGCATCTCAATAAATTAGAACCTGACCTAAATGCACAAAAAGAAAAAAAAAATAAGATTTTTTTTAACTCTCAAGAAAAAGAGCTAATAGACTGGTTAATAATGCAGAATTTATTTCAACTGGACAAAATTTAAGGGTAAATGTGAGTTAAGCAGCATAATGCAGACGCCCAGTCATGACATCCATGCTAATAATATGACCAATTTCAGGGGAAAGTCTATCTTTTAAAGTCATGAGAGCTTGCACCTCAGTGAGTGCTTTATTGGCTCTATGTCAGTCTTCTATGAAATGGAAATACCTCGTTTATTTTACAAATTAAGTTTATCAAAACATTTTGGTTCTTACTTTTTTTCCCCCTAGAGCTGAAACAAATTTCATCCCAAATTCTCTCATGGAAGCTTCATAAGAAGGGAAGAAGAGGCTCCTGGTTACAATTAATTCAAGTGATGAGAGGTGGTAGACAAATCCTAAGTACCACTGGGGAGGGGCAGCTTCCACGTGGGAGTCTAACCTGCAACTACTTACAATTAAAGAACCTGAGATTTTTATCTAATAGGCCGTAATTAGCACAGAAACATGCAAGGTCTTCCTGAGGAGCTCTCATGACTCCACAGCCAGTAGAATCTTACTATAAATATATTACTATACCTAGACAAAGGCTGTAATAATAATAAAAAAAAAACCATTTATCTAACGTGGTGTTCAAAGGAGCCATTATAATGACTCCAGAATTGTGCCTAAGCATGTGCAACAGGGCGACTCTAGAAGACGCAGTCCACCCTTATCGTGCTGTTGGCGTACTTAAGATTTCTGAGCACAGAGCAGCTGCGAAGTCATTCCAAAGCTCGAGGAAGTTGAGTAACTTAGTCTAGATTTAGCTTGCCTTGAAGTGGTAGACGCAGGCTTCAGAGCTGGGACAGCAAACAAGTGCCACCAGGAGGTTACTCGTGTGTGTGTGACCACGCCTTGTTTTCCGGTCTCAAAATAGCCAAAAGAAAATCTCTCGGTTTCAAGGTTTACTTGCTTGTCTTGGTTTATCTGCGCTGCTGTAAAGGGATTGACTGTAGCCGTATAACATAGATAATATCTAAAAAGTCATTTGTTTTTCGTCGTTCTGGAAGTTAGGAAGGACCTGAGCAGGACAGCTGCGGATTGTTTCTGACACCTGCCTTGATCACAGACAGAGCCCTCTTTCCCTGCTGCCTTTCCCAGAGGGAGGGCTGAGTGCTCACTTCCGGCTTCTCTCATAAGGCCACTCTAGCTCCACTCACACAGGCTCCATGATAATCTATCTCCCTTACAGAGGCGCCATCTTCGGAGTGAAGGTTTCACTCCCAGGCTTCTGAGAGCAGCACTAACATTCCAGCCCGTCGTGGGTGTCAGGAAGTAGTGTTCTTCTTTCAAGAATCAAAGCCCATCGCCTTTGGCTACCTTTCTTCCCCGAGTCCATTCCTCGTTACAGTTGATCGTTCGTTCAGGAAGCGCCCGTGCGGATTTTGGAGGACCCGGGCACTCAGTGCTCTCATTTCCCCGTATCCAGTTACCTCTCACACAACTCTTACAAGACCCTTCCAGCAGCCTCTCACCATTTCTACGAGGGAATTACTGCCTGAGGAACCCCCCAGGGCCATCCACCACCCTCCTGAGAAGGCAGGGAGGAGACGCAACTATGGAAGGCAAAAGCTGGCTTGACCCACAGTTCTCCCAGGTTCCGGGGCACCCTCTCCTCTCCCATTCTCAGACATCTTCTTTGAGAGATAAGCTGTGAGCAAACCCCTCAAAGGAGCAACAAGCGGCCAAAGCAAGCCATGCTTTTCTCTGCAACATGGGACTTTTTACACAGACCCCCATACTGAAGAGAACAGGTTAAAGGTAGTCGTTTGGAATATCTTGACTTTCATGAGATGTGGATCATAACAGAGAACACAATTTAAGTGTTTTCTCATTAAAAATATCTCATATATACTACTATTTAGTTAAAATATAATGTGATTTTATAAAATTCTACTTTTTTGAGCATAGATGTTTATGAAGGTAAAAAGACAGTGTTTTTCTTTTTTAACTACTTATTTATCTAACCAGTTACTACCTACCTCTCTTTAACATTCTCCTCAGGATTTAGTCTAAGAAAATATATCAATTCACATAATCCTTCTACCGTGAGAAACCTTGGGAAATTTTCCTTTCCGTTATGTTTTGATGAAAAGAAACAAACATGCCTGCTGTTCTGCCCTCGAGTTCCAACTCACCTGTCAAACAGCTCTCCTCCCGTGACCAGCTCAAGGACCAGGCTGATTTCTGCGGGGGTTTCAAATATTTCCTTAAGTTTTATCTGGGGGAAAGATGGACATTAAGAAAGAACATCAACAATTGCTCATTCCATCTACCTTGAAAGTGTCTACAATTACGGACAAAACAGTCTGCGATACGGATAGCTGGGTCAAGTCACCTGAAGTCCCTCGTTCCAGCATTAGGCAGAGAGAGCTGCCCTCTCTTTTTCAGTTGTTGATTTTGTCATATGCCTCAGGTATTTTATTTTTCAAAAATCTCATTAAATTCTGTCATTTTATTTTTCATTTTGAAATAACAACCTTAAAAACGCTTGCTAAATTTGACTCAACTGTTGCAATCTTCCTTCCTTCTTTCTTTTCCCTAGAATCAAAGACAAGACCCTGACTACAAAACTCTTGGAAAGCATCATGGTTGCTAGGGGTGAGCAATGCTTTCTCTTGAAAAATAATCAATGTGGAATTAGGGCATGTGGTAGGACAGGCCACTGAGTAAAGTCTGTGTGGAAAAGCATGCTTTATCCATTAAAGAGTCACTTGTTTGCGAAGGGTTCTTTAAAAGAGTGGGGTAGAGAGCTGACTGACTGACCACACCAGGGTTTTATCACAGTCAGATAATCTAACCAAACACAGACATCGCGCCAGACATCAGAGTATCTAGGAGGCCAGCGCTGACCTATGTCTGAGGGATGAGCCACAATGGCTTCCTTACAAGGACATGACAGTGGTAACAGAGCGTGACACGGCGGAGAACTGCTTACGCAGAGCATCCACCGCACTTCACTGCAGACGGAACTTGGCTTTAGATCTGAGAAGCAAGGTGCCTGGTGCCACACTGTGGATGATCATGGTCCAAGCCACTTAGGACAACCCTGCTCTCTGATCAGCAAGCCTGCATGTAGTTGGGGAACATTTTTCGCTTTGGCCAGCAAAGTTTCAAGAGAACTCTACGGCAGCAGTTCCTGAGAATCTTTTCTCATCTAACTCTGCTGACAGGGGCCCTTCCAATTTCTTCCTTGAATATCAACCTGGGGATTTAGGAAAATGTGACGCTGTCACTATGGGACCATGACGACAAAGCACAGGGTGAGAAGTCAATACACCAAGGATGGGGAAAACAACAGGCACAGGCATGTGTGGTCCTGGGTAGCAACTCGAGATTACAGAACCAGTGCGACAGTCCATCTTCCTATTTACTATAAGAAAAACATTTGTGGGTGTGTGGCTAAGCGCACCTTTATGTGTACATTGTGCTTTGAGCACTGCAGGTCAGGCACAAAAATGTTTTAGGGTTGTTTTTTTTTAAATTAAGTAGATGGTTTAATTTATAAAGTCAAGTTGCTGCTGTGAAAATGATTTTGTTCTTTTTCACCTCATTGATTCCAAAAAGCTTTTTGTTAGGCATTTTTTCCCTCAGAGGCGTTGTCTGAATGCAGACTACATCAGAGCTCCTGGAAGCCGCTTACTTCTCCCATTCACGTACAGCATTTATTTGCATCTGTGCATTATTTCTGAAGCACATATCTCCAAAAGGCAGTAATGACTTTAGAAAGCAATGCCTTTTGCTTTACAGGCCTTTTCAGCAATGACATATTAAAAAGATAGGCAAACAAAAGAGGGAGAAATCCAGTGTTTCATTAGAGCAAAACAAAATTCTCCATTTTTCTCCTTTTATGCATAAAAAAGAGGCATGGTGCATATCGTTAACCCATCTATTCTGAAACTTATTGAATGTGGTGAGGTAAGGCCTTGAGCTTGCCCACGCTGCCTCAGCAAGAGGAAGAAGCCCCTCTTCCCCATCAACATGGAGAACAATGGTCTCATTCTACACTTTTGGAAATGATTTGAAACAGGAAGATAAAAGCCACTTACGATGTTTGGGTGTGAGAGGCGCAGAAGAACTCCTATCTCAGTTCTTACAATCTTCTTGTCCACCTGGAAAGTAAAAAGAGACATAAATAGAAAAGGACTCTAGCTTAGAAAAGTGTTGACTGTATCAGAGATGAGAAACAGCATTAGCCAGCTGAACAGATAAAATGATCAGAAAGGTGCGAGGTCTCCCTGGTCTCTGTCTCTGTCTCTCCTCTCTCCTGTCCTCACTCCCTCTCTCTTACACACACACACACACACACACACACACACACACACACACACACACACAGTCTTATTATGTAGATATGTAGACCATGGTGGTCTGTAACTCTTGGTCCCCCAACATCGGCCTCCATGGTGCTGGTGTAAAGGTGTGTGTCTTCACACCTGATGTTGAGGTCTTCTCTAATCTCCCACTCTTTCTTTTTACCCGTGTGGGCCACCTCTCTGCTTCAGAGACAAAGTAGATCCAGTAACCAATAGAGCACACAGTTACAAGACGTTTTGCATGGCACCTGTCAAAAATCATCATAACCGCCATTACCATACAAGTTCTTTAAAAATAAAGAATATTAAGGATAATTTTACAAATTTATATGCTAGTTTCCTTGGTTGCAACATATAATATGCATATATCACATTTATACTTTTTCCTGGTAAAAATAATTTTGTCATGCTCTATAGGTTTTTGATTAAAGAAATACATCACTATGTATAAACCTTGAATTTTTATGATAAGAAAAATGTTTATAAGGAAATATTAAGTCTCAACTACAGAATCCAGACACACACACTCACTATCTTCCCCCTCCCCCCTCTCTCTCATAACATCAAAGCAGAAGAAGGAATATATTTGAGACAAAGAAAGAGATCAAGGTGGGGAGCAAAAACAAACAAGATGAATACAAGCAAAACTCAGTGAAATACATAATGAAACCCATTATTTTCACACTAAGAAAAAATTTAAAACAGCCCAATCCCAATAAATAACTTTGCCATCATATATAATAAAATATCAACAATTATATACTTAATTTAAAGCTTCATAGCCATGAAAACTGTGGCCATTCATGAAATCGATTAGAACACTCAGAGTGCTTTTACATATTCATGCCAAAAAATACTGAACTAGTATTCTACTTTTGTGCTTCTGTGATAAAACACTCTGACCAAAAGCAACTTGAGGACAAAAGGGTTTTATTTGAGTTACACTTCCAGGCGACAATCCACTACTAAAGGAAGTCAAGGTAGGAACTAAAGGAAGAACTGAAGAGGAAACCACAGAGGAATGAATGCGGACTGGCTCACTTACTGCCCCATGCTCAGCTAGCTCACTCCCACAGTCCAGATTCACCTGTCTGTCTAGGGATGGTGCTGCCCACAGTGGACTGGGCCTTCCCGCATCAATAATCAGTTGAGAGACTCTCTCACAGACACAGCTACAAGCCAATCTTGTTGAGGTTCCCTCTTCCTAGGTCACTTGAATTTGTGTCAAGTTGACAATAAAAACCAACCAGAATAACTATTACTAGTAAAAAATAAACACGTATTCCATTTACGCTGGATGAATAGCAGCTTGCCACTCTGATATAATTTCTGTCTAGAGAAAGGTAGGGAAGATACGATCTGTCTGTCTTCACAACTGACAGCTAATACAGGCAGTAACATGGGAGGTCAGAGTCATTGTGAGCAGAGAAAAACAAACTGATAAGAAGCTAACTCAAGTGCTCGTGTGTCACAGTGATAGGCGTCAGGGCTTTCACTGTGAAAGAATAAGGAAGGACGTATCTTAATACATCGGTCCAGTCTTCTGTGACTCAAAACATTTGAAAACTGCTTTAGCAGTCTCCCTCAGAGACTAAATTATAGCTGACTTGCCCAATTTAGACAGAGTACGTACAGAGCAAAACTTTTCCATTTGCAAGTAACTGCCACCTTACTTAAGCTTACCTATGTTATCACTGAAAAATTTGGCACATGGAAAGTCAGAGAAGATCTATCCAGAGAGAGCCAAACACGGGGGCTCAGTGTCAAACAATGCCCTCTCCGTGGTGACTGTGGTTCTATATGCTCATTGTTCCAATTGGTCGGAAAGTGGCTGCAGAAGCTCCAAGTCTTTCCTCTTCAGCGTCACATTTCAATGGAAGGGAGAGCCATTGTCGCTTCTCTATGCTAATGTCACAATTTTCTCATTATTTTGTGTTCAATGCATAAATCTATCGGTAAGAGGCATGTGACTGTGACAGAACTGAGCAGGGTAAGGAGCAGTCTCCTTTGATCAGTTTTGAGAGAACCGGAACTTTGGGTTGGGGCAAGACCTGAATCTCCTAAAAACTGGATTCTGTCAGATGCTGAAGGCACCGCTGATGATTGTTTTATTATTTCTTCCCTCTCTCATTTGCTTCCCTAATCTCATGAAATGTTACTTTCTGCTTTTGCTATGTACCAAACAAATTAATAAATCACCAATTTTTATTAATTTATAACAATTCTAACAGTAAGTAGGTCTAGTACTCAAATTATGGTTGTTAAACAGTAACATGCAGACTCTACAGAGTAGTAGTTTATGCTGTTCTTTCATAAAACTCTTGTAAGTCAATACAGAAAACTGCTGTGTGGCAAGTGTTTCCCTGGTGAATGAATCTGACAAACCCATTTGTAACTGCCTTCTGCCTTCTGCCTCTCCTCCTCTGGTGTGTCATTTTGTCCTTTATTTTGATGCTACTCATGACACATGCTGAAAGGAAAAAAGCAATGGAAGAGAATGAGGTCTAGCAAACATGAAAGATAAGAGTTGAAGTTTGGATAAGCCACTTAAAATACTTGTTGGGAAGGAAGAAAATATATAGCTCCCATTACATTTCAAACACACACACACACACACACACACACACACAGAGAGAGAGAGAGAGAGAGAGAGAGAGAGAGAGAGAGAGATACAGCCAGAGAGGCATGGTCTCTATGCTTATTCTTCATTGAATGTGTAATGAGTGTCTATCACCTAGGCTTTATGTGCTCAGATCTATATTATACAATGTGGGACCTACAAAAGAGCAGGAAAAATAATGTCTTTTCAGAGGAAGATTAGACTTTAATTTGGGGATAAGATTTATCTTTATAATGCCATCAGAAGATGGTGATGAATCTGTTTTGCTTAAAGCTCCATTGAAGCCTAATGAGATGGCAGGCTTTCTGTGAGGAGGGCTTGCAGAGAGCCCAGGCTCAGTTCCCAGAACTCACATGCTGGCTCACAACTGTCGGTAACTCCAGCTTCAGGGGTTCTAATGCCACCTGTGACCACCATGGCCTCCAAGCGTATATGTAAGTGCACATGCATATAGTTAGGTATTCATAAATATACATAAAAACAAATTAAAATCCAAACCTTCATCGTTCAGTGAAAGATAACTTTCTAGGTTGAAGTATTGCTACTAAAAACTGGGTTTATTATAAAATAAATTTTACATTATTTGACATTTAAAACACATGCAATTGTAAACAATAAATAAAGAATGGGTTAAATGTGTATGTGGTGCACAGAGAAAGTGCAATGTGGGCTGCTGATGACCAATGAGTGATGACGACCACGGAAGCCAATTGGGTATTGGCAAGAGGCTCCAGGATGAAAATGGAAGTTCTTTAACTTAGGGGGCAACGTATAAATTTCATGAAAAACTTCCAATGTGCAAGAGCTACTCGACAAATGTATAAACCCTCTGCAAGGATAACCAGACAGACAGATTTTTTCCAAAGCGGCTCATTGAAAATCTATACAACCTGGTATTGGTATATAAAGAGACAGGTCGATCTATGGAATCAAATAGAAGATCCAGAAATAAACCCACACAGCTACAGACACTGGATTTTCAATAAAGAAGCCAAAACCATACAAAGGAAAAGAGAAAACATCTTCAACAAATGGTGCTGGTCTACATGGATGTCTGTATGCAGAAAATGCAATTAGATACATATTTATCACCCTGTACAAGTAGATCAAAGACCTCAACATAGGTTCATCTAATAAAAGAGAAAGTGGGGGAAAGTCTTGAACTCATTGGCACAGGAGACAACTTCCTGAACAGAACATCAACAGCTCAGGAACTAAAATCAACAATTAATAAATGGGGCATCATGAAACTGAAAAGCTTTTGTAAGGCAAAAGGCCCTGTCAATAGAACAAAATGGCAGCCAACAGAATGGGAAAAGGTCTTTACCAACCTTACATCTGACAGAGGGCTAATATCCAAAATATATAAAGAACTCAAGAAAATAGATCCGAACAAACCAAATAACCCAACTTTAAAAATGGGGTACAGAGATAAACAGAGAATCCTCAGCAGAGGAATCTCGAATGGCCAAGAAACAAAGAAATGTTCATCATCCTTAGTCATCAGGGAACTGCAAATTAAAACAACCCTGAGATTTCATCTTACACAGGTCAAAAACTCATAGCAGCTTTATTCATAATAGGCAGAAACTGGAAACAACCCAGATGTCCCTCAACCAAAAAAATGGATAAAGAAACTGTGGTGCATTTACACAATGAAATACTACTCAGCTACTGAAAATAAGGACATCTTAAAATCTGCAGGCAAATGGATGGAACTATAAATGGTCATCCAGAGTAAGGTAACCCAGACCCAAAAATACATGCATGGTATGTACTCCCTTGTAAGTGGACGTTAACCATAAAGCACAGGATAGCCATGCTGCAATCCACAGACCCAAAGAAGCTAAGCTACAAGAAGGACTCCAGGGGGGGGATGTTTAAATCTCACTCAGAAGGGGAAATAAAATAAGACATTGGAGATGGATAGAGGGAGAGAACGGGGTAGGAAAGGGGATGGTGCGGGGGTCAGGGGTAGGGTTCAGGAATAGGGAGAGCAGAGGAGAGAGGGCCAGACGAAAGAATGGAAATCAGAGTTGGGGGGGCATCTCTGGGATTTAACAGAGGCCTGGGATAGGGGAAGCCCCAGGAAGTCTGTGGGGTTCACCCTAGCGGAGACTCCTATCACTGGGGACATGGAGCCTGAAGTGGCCACCTCCTGTAGCCAGGCAGGACTTCCAGCAGAGGCATAAGGCCACCGACCCACCCACAAAACCTTCAACCCAAAATTTGTCCCACCTATAAGATGTGCAGGGACAAAGATGGAGCAAAGATTGAGGGGAATGGCCAACCAAAGACTGGCCCTACTTAAGAACCATCCCATGGGAGAGAACCAATCCCTGACACTAGTATTGTTACTCTGCTATGCTTGTAGACAGGATGCTCACATAACTCCTCTGAGAGGCTTCACCCAGCAGCTGATGGAAGCATGCAGAGACCCACAGCTAAACATTAGAGCTTGGGGAGTCCAAAAGAAGAGTTAGAGGAATAGTAGAGAGAGCTGGAGGGGTCAAGGACTCCACAGGAAGATCTACAGAGCCAACTAGCCTGGACCCATGGGGGCTCACAGAGACCGAAGCACCAACCAAAGAGTATGCATGGACTGGTCCCCTGGGACCTCTGCACATATGTAGCACACGCACAGCTTGGTCTTCATGTGAATCCCTCAACAACTGGAGAGGGGTCCCTCTTTTGACTCTGAGACCTGTCTTTGGATTCTGTATCACTAACTGGGCTGCCTTGTCTAGCCTCAGTGAGAAAGGATGCACTTAGTCCTGCTGAGACTTAATGTGCCAGGGCAGATTGGTACCCATGGGGGACCTCCCCTTTCTTTGAAGAGAAGGAAAGGGAAGAAAAGGGTAGGGGTGTGCAAGACAGAAGAATGGGAGGAGATGAGTGGGAGCTGCAATCAGGATGTAAAGTGAATAAATTAAAAAAAATAAATAAAAAGAAAAAGATGTTGAAAGTGAGGGAGAAACTGAAATAGTGCATGTCAAAGTGTCACTTACAGTGGTGGCAATAAAAATCAGCATCATTATTCTCACTCAGATAGAGCTCCGTGTTCAAAACAGTTTCACACAGCCGCAGGTGCAGGGGCCCACCCTGGAGAATGATTTACTTGAATTTTAAATGAGAGGAAATCTTCCCATTTTGGTTTCTTAAAATGTTGTGGAAGAAAAGCCTGATGGATTATTGTTTGTTTTAAATAAAAGTCACCATATTGAGACAAATTCACACCCTCCTCACAGTGAGCCAGTTTTTTATAACATGAGACCCTGAATCTAGGCACATATGGTGAATTCCATGTACAGTTATAATAGAAGTTATATGTTTATCACCCTAGGTCAGCAACAATTTCCTTAGTAATACAAAATAAATGCCATTATATATGTGATGATTTTTTAAAAATTATAGACCTAAGTCCCTGACTCCTAAGTTAGAACTCGTGCCCATTCACTGTGCACTTAGGACTTATGTGGTACATGACCCTCCCTAATATTTTCATGTGTTTCTGGCCAATGTAAAATGATAGAAGATGGCATAATCCCTTGACCTTTTTTATATTTTCATTTCAATAAGAAATTTTTCTAATGCAAACACATGTTCTAAACAAGTGCTTTCCATGTTACCTAGCACATATTCCACACTACTGTCTTTTAAAAACTGAACATTAGATTATATTTATTGCAGGAATATTCAAAACACATTCAAAAAACATTATAGAAAACATTCTAGGTTGGTAATTTGTTTTAAGTTCAAAATTAGTTGCTGTATGAAATCAGTTTTGCAAATACATTTTTACAAGATGCTCTGTGTCACTGCGCCAATTTAAAGTGTTGTCTCAAGATTGTAGAAGAGCTTTCCGATGGGTTGCTGAAGTTTTCCCTCTTCTAGTTTTATATTCTAAATACTGTTAAATTTAGTTTTTGCTTAATAAAGCAAACAAATCAGAGCAAACTGATATGTGTGTGTAGAGTACATGACAAGGCTAAAAACCATGCCACCATTGTCCTGTCCCTGGCTGAGACGGGCTGGAAGAATCCAAAGAGGCCTTTGGCCAATCAGTACATTCTGAAGCTTAAAGATTTACTTTTATTTTCACTTACATGTTTGTGTTTGTGTATGTGTATGTGCGAGTGCCTTGTGTGTGCAGGTGACCATGGTGGCCAGAAGAGGGCATCAGACATACTGGGGCTGAACTTACAATCAACATGGGTGCTAGAAATTCATCTTAGGTCTTCTGCAAGTGCAGCAAGCAAGGCTCTTAATTGCTGAGCCTTCTTTCCAACTGCATGAATTTCAATACTAGAAAGACAGACGGTGATCGAGTCACACTCATACTTTTCAAAATATGGTGTTTTCTTGCTGATCAAAAAGAACTTTGCCTCCCACTTACATTCTCTGTGTCATTGCTGTGACTGCCAACATAAAACAGATTATCCCTAACTGGCTTGGGCATCTGGGGATTTTCTGTAGAGCTCTGTTTCAGCTCCTCTCCTTAAATTACCCCAAGTATTCAAAGAAATATCTTTATTCACTCCTGTAATTGTTGAAATAGTCAATAGGTTTTGTTCTGTTTTCAATATAAAATATACCTTTTAAAGTTTATGCATAAAAAGTGAAATTATTAGTACACTTAAAAAGAAATGCAGACAGTACCAAAACTTCACAAAACTCAAGATTTCTCAACCTAAAAAGAACCTCCAAGTGTGTGTCTGCTCTGATGGTAGAAGTTGAGTAAAAAGAAGTATATGGAAAAATACGGTTCATCAGTAACATCAAAATCCTCACAAAAATGGGTCTGATTAAATATGGACCCTTCGTTAAGATAAGCAGTAGATGTGATGCTTTTGCCAAGATGATGACAAGATGAGGAAGGATTTCAGGTCCTGTGAAGAGGGAAGGACTTGGAGGAAAAGATAAGAGCCGCTCTGGGTTGTGAAACACTGACAGCGAGAGGCATGGCAGGGGGAAGAGCTGGAGGAGACAAACAGATGCCAATCTCTACAGGACTCCAGTCACCTGATCATGTTACTTGTGACCCTGGTCTGGAACCTCTATCTTCTGAGTGGGCTGGGCGTCCGCTCTTGTCTGCAGTGTCTCTATCAAGTGCAGCAGCATTTCCATACAGAACTAGGGCTGGAGAGATGCCTGCCACACAATCATGAAGCTCCAAGTGGATCCTTGGCAGCCTTATAGAACACTGAGAATGGTGGCACGCTCCTGTCTCTTACTACTGGGGAGGTGGAGGCAGGAGCTCACGGACCAACCATCCCAGGCAAAGGCATTATCCAACTAACCTCACTGAGAGACCCAGTCTCAAAAATTAAATGTGGAGGGCAACCAAGAATAAATACCCAACCTTGCCCTTGCCCTCTGGCTTCCACATGCCAACACACATGTGTACACACACACACACACACACACACACACACACACACACACGCGCGCGCGCGCGCATCCACAGATACATTAAGCTTAACTGTCAACAGAAAATGGGAAGATCTAGTTTGTCTGTATTCTTGGCCCTCTTTGGCTCATTTTTGGTTTGCATAATTTTCAGAGAATAACACAAAGCGCAGACTCGTGCTCTCAGAGGCATTGTGAAAACATGAAACGTATACACTTCCAGCAGATACATAAGAAATGCCTTTAAGCTTTCAGAGTGATTCCTTTCTACGTGGGTTCTGCTTAATTTCCTGACACTTGGCAGGCCTCTGTGTGACACCCGCACACTTGGAAAGAGATTTGACAAGTGGAATTTTGTTAAATTCAAGAGCAGTCCTAGTCTACAAGGAATTGGAAGCCAAGGCCTGCCATTTGAACATGAGAAAATCAAACATGGCACACACACACAATTAAATGGAGAAGCTCTTACATAAAGCCAGTGTCCCCAGTGACTACAGAATTCTAACTAAGGAGGGTTTCTTTTATTCCTCCATCTTCTTGCCCAAACATAAATCTGGACATCTTGTGACTGTCCTGCTTTTGGCATAGACCCTAGAAGATACCTGGATTGGTTTCAGTAGGACCTACACCACAGATCCTGGCTGAAGCTTCTTACGGCTATGACTCGTCATCGCTGGCATGCAATCTTTAACTTTCCCTTGGGGTCACTCCCTGTCCCTCGTTCCTGTTCTGAAGATATTTAGCATACACTTCTCTGCTCAGCTATTATCTTCATTGGTTTTAGTACTTTAGGTAACAATGAAATGATTCATTGATCAGGCAGGACGGCTTCTTTATCCCTTACTCAATTTTTCCCCATTTCTTTCTCTGATCCTGCTTAGTAACCATTCTCATGGCTACACCTCAAGCTATTACAATCCATTGGACACTACAAAAACCTTGATATCCAACAGTGCGCACTGATCTCTTCCCTCTGCCTTAACTTAGAGCCCACAGTCTGTTAGCTTGTGTGTTGGTCTACACATTCTCTTAGCTCCCCTGCCCTTCTCCCAATCACTTGTAATTTCTAGGCAAAGTTCCTAAGCTGATTAAGCTTTCCTCTTATTCTATTTCTGTGTCTGGACTAAACCCACTTGAGGGAAATGTGCAGCTCTGTTAACTTCCAATTTTAAATTTATGACACTGAGTTTAAGGGGCCCTTGGTGTGCTTATTCTACAGCAGAAGCATTCGCAGCCTCTCTCCTCCAACCCCTGATACACCTGCCTCCCTTCACTCTCCTCTCCAGGCATTGAGAAGGCATAAAAATACAAGGGAGATTATTTTATCATCATCATCATCATCATCATCATCATCATCATCAACAACAACAACAACAACAGCAGCAAACAGTTTTTCTCTATTAATTCAGCAAATACTTTTTAGTGCCTAAAATAGACTCTGGAGTAGTAAAAGAAAAAAATCTCCGTTCTAGTAGAAGCAGAATATGAGTAAATGACAGGTCCTGTGCCTCTATGTTCTATATCGCAAGGGATTAAAATGAAGGCGACAGTAAGAGAGCTGCTGATAAAGTAACACTGACACAGCCACGTGGGAGGGACAGTAAGGTGTGGCCACAGATGTGGAATAAGGCCACCATTTATACAGATGCAGAAGGCAGGAGAGAAGCAGCATTAGAAATATACTAATAAAGGCATGGCCCTCTGTACTGAATTCACGCTCCACCTGTCCCCTTCTCCTATTCCAGCTTACCGGTATGCTCTGAGGAAACCAAGAATATTTCTTCCTGAGTCCTTCCACATGGAGCTTCCTATTACTTGTCCTCAATCAACCACTTGTCTCCCGAGTCATTCAGTGTGAGTTTGGGGTCAACAGGAAGGAGGTGACGGCTCAGAGGTGAGGTGATGGCATGCCATGCACGTGGCAGGGATGGACAGGGAGGTATAAACTGTCAGAGAATTCAATATCTGGTTCGATATTTCTAGTGCATAGCCAACCTCACTGTGGGCGGAACAAGAAGAGAGACTCTAAACAACCATTTCCCTTGGCTTTGAAAACTGCTGAGAGTCAAAATTGCCTCATTCATCCGTTACTAGTCACCTAAAACTCTGAAACTTTAGGAGAGGGAGGCTAACAGAGAAGAGAAGAGCCTTTGTATAGAGGATTGGAGTAGAATTTAGGCAACACAAGAACATCTCCAGAAGCTTAATCTAGAAAAAATGGCATCTACAGTTTGGAAAACAAAGCCTATGGAAGAGGTGGCTTCAGAGCAGCCAGTTCCTCCACAGTGAGTCGTCAATAGGCCTCCCTTCTTAGATCCTCAGTACAGACCTTCCTGGTCGCAGACACTGTGGGTTTGCTTCTTTGCTTCTAAGGGGAGAGTGTCTTTTTAGACCATGAATGAAAATAGGCTTAGCATCCCTGTGGGAGATAAAAAGTGGAATGAAGTTTATACAAATGATTTGGGATGATGCCAGAGCCCCACAGAAATTAGGGCTGGCTTAGCAGAGAAGATGAAAGGAACTGGTGTGTGCAGGGCAGACCTTCAAGGAGCTAGGCTCTCCACTCTCCTCCTCTTATCTCTGTTCTCTCCCTAGAGTTAGGACCGTTCGGGGGGTAACCCTGATCTAGTTCCTTTCATCTCTACAAAGATCTCCCCATTCAGCACCCCCTATCCAACTCTGTTTCTCAATGGGAGATGGTTAATATATATATAATGGTAGCTTAATCCTGGTTTAATATCAAGTCTTCACTAGATGAAATTAAGATTAGTTAGTTCTCATCCCACCATTTTAGGTCTTAAGACATGTGAGTTTGTATGCGTGTGTGTGTGTGTGTGTGTGTGTGTGTGTGTGTGTGTGTGTGTGTGTGCCAATAATTGAGTGGAGAATGACTCATTCAGCCAATGAGAAGCATCAAGATTCCCTAAAGGCCCACATTAACAGTCACCTGTGGTTTCTAAACATATAACATGCTATTCCAATACTACTTATTTAAGTTGGAGTTTCACAAGGTAAGTAAATAGCAGTCTATGAAATACGATGTATAAGTAGCAGGCAGAGTCACTGACTTATAAGTCCACCTGAACTAATACTCAAATCCTGCCTGTTTTTCTCCTCTACTGGTTGTTGTTGTTTGCGACAGGGTTTCTCTGTGTAGCCATGGATGTCCTGGACTCACTTTGGTAGAACAAGCTCACCTCTAACTCACAGCGATTTGCCTCCCTGAGCACTGGGATTAAAGGCATGTGCCGCATGCCCGGCTCCTCCCCTATCATTTTATACACAGGGTTTTCAGCTGTCAGAAAGGAGCCCACTTGAGTATTTCCTTCAGACACCACTCCTCGATTTTACAGTTCATGATTTGCATAAGATACAACAGCAGAATTGATTAAAAGAAGACGAAATGATGGGACCTCCTGTGACATGACCTTGACAAGAAACAGCTTTCCATCTTCCCAAAGAAGATGCTAACACGAGTATGGTCAAGTCCTCTCCAAAAAGGACCTGATATTCCAAGATGAAAAGAGAGCTAATGCCAAGCATCCCAAAGTCTCTTCCCACTATTAACAGAGTGGGAAGAAAACAAACATATACCATGTATTTTCAAGTGTAAGATGCAGAAAATATGAAAAATAGCTACCATTGTAATATAAGTAGTTGTCAGTATTTTGTTTTATATCCTTTTAGCTATTAAAAAATGTCTTTTCCATATTTTCAAACCAGAAAATATGATGTTACTTTTTCCCTAAAAGTGTCACTAATGGCCTGCCTGATATCATTAATGCCTAGCCAAATGTCACATCTGTTTTTTACCAATTGAACTAGCATAAACCTTGTGGTAGTGACCATCCTTGGCTGTACTTAAATTTTTTCATTGTATCTGACAATCCCATGGATTGTCTACTCTGAGCCCTCTCCTGGGTCTCTGAATCTGTACATGGATTACTTACAATTTTTCTTAGACAAAATGTAGACACTGATCACAATCATCATTATTGGTGTTGTAACGATTAACAGTCTGTGTAGAAACTTCTTAGTCTACGGTGGATGTGTCAGTGCCTTTCTTAGGATGACATTTACAAAATTAATATTTTCCTGTCTTCTGTTTAACATTTTCTAACTCTGGCAGGAGAGGCCACCACAAGTAAAAGACAGCTTCATCAAATCCATAATTACACTTTATGATCATGTCCCTGCCAAGCAGTGACCGGAGGGAGGGACTCATATGTGTTTTCACTTAAATGTACATTTTCCTTGGCCTTTTCAGAAACTGGGACCAAAACAGCACTCCTCTCTTTAATTTTAAGGAACATTTAAGGCAATTTCTTACGTTTAAGAATTACTACTGACCATTAGAGTCACACTTCAGCTGTCTGTAAATCAAGCACCAGCTACGCCCAACATATATCCGGGTCCTGATCATTTCTTTGTACCTTGAGTCATTTTACATGGTCAAGATCATTCTTTTCAAAATGCTTTTACAGATGTCAAGAGGACACAGAAACGGTGCGGTTTAGCCTCCAGTTTATGTTTCTTTCACTTAAACTACAATGGCTCTGTTGCGTGGTTCCTAAATCACCCAAGTGAGGACAGAACGCCAGAGAAGCTCAAAGTTCCCAAGATAGTCCTTGATCTGGGGGATTCTTAAAACTAAGTCATCAGCTCTCTGTCATAAAAACCAAGCCATTAATTATATTTAAAAAGTTCATGCTTTCATCATCTATTAAATAATTGAAATGGAAACACTGGAGTCATTAGCATTTTAAAACTCTTCAACTAGATCTTGTCAGTGAATCCTGTATCAAGAGTATATTTAAAGAGAAAGCACCTTGATGCTCTTAAGGAATTACCCTAGCACCTTGCCCGACCACCACTTCCTCCCCCAAAGTAAGATCTTCCAACATCCTGGTGTCTGCTCTTCAAAAATGCTAAAAAAATCATTTGAAAAATTAAACAAAATAACCTGATGCCATGATTTAAAAAAAACATTGTTCTAGACTATTCTGATGTCAAAATCTGAAAGAAAATTTCTAGCAGTGACAGCTTTGTATGTTGTGAGAGAAAAAAAAGTTTACATGAAATGATCTATTTAGCACATTTTTCGGTTTCTGGGATACAGACAGGAAGAGAACATGAACGGAATCTATCCTGTAATCAATGCTTGCTGCAGAGAGGACATGGGAACCTGGTACCTACAGCTGGCGACATGATTGTGTCCTATCTACCCCTGAGACAGCTAAAGGGCCAGCATGTGTGGTTCACATGTCTTATGCTCCCCAGCTGCTCTTCCCCCATTTGTTAGCAGATGTCTTGGTCCACTTTTTCTTACTATGGAGGAACCCCTAAGACTAACTATTCCTTAATAAAAAAAAGAGCATTTGCCTGAGGATTCTTAAGGGCTGAGGGAGCGAGGCATTCAAAAAGCAAGGTGACAGAATTATAGCATGGACCTCTAGGCTGTGTCACAAGTTAACAGAAAATTAGGAAAAGGACTGGCTGCCTGCAGAAGTGATAGGTGCCTTGCTTTATAGCAGGCTCTAACATGATGCTGTCACAACTACACTAATCTCTTTCAAGGGTGGCATCCCATGATGTAATCATCTCATAAAACCTCATCACTTCAATACCATTGCCTCAGGGACTAGGCTTCCAGCACATGAACCTCTGGAGAGCTCATACCCAAAGCACAGCAGTGGGTAATGTGGGCTGAGACTCATTAAACTCAGGCTTTAACTGAATTCAGAGAGGAACTATATTGCTTGTGTTCTCTACGCAGATACTACTACTTGCCCTAGCTTTATAGCCTGATTTAGAAGCCATGGCAGACTTCTTTATGTCTGTGTCAGTAAGTGCCTTGTTTTCTTTATCAGTTTGGCAGGGAACAACATCCAATCCCAGTTGCTAATCTGGACCAAGATAATTCCCGATTTGATTTGATTTTCTCCTTTCAGAGTCTCGATGACACAAATACAAGAAAGGCCGTGTTTTGACACTCAGAAGTCTTGTCTTGCCCTACGTGTTTCTGTGTACTTCTGGCAAATTGCTACAACTCTATTAAATCAAACAGTCCCACCACTGAGTCCTTTGCACTAACAGAGGAAGGAGGTGGCTGTGTTGATTGATCGCTAGTAATTACTTGCCGGCCCTGTTGTGACTGGCACGGGACACTTACTGTAAGAACTACTGAAGGAACCTTCCAGAGTGTTCAGTGTGAAAAACACTAAAAAAAAAATTCAACACTGGAACCTACTTGGCCCTCTTCTAGTTAAAATCCTCCTGCACACAATCATTCCTTTCCTCTGACGTAACTGAAGGTAATTAGTGGCTTTCGCCTCTTTCTTATATTATCTGAATGGATAAAACTTTGACTAAGATTCAACTCTGTACCTTAAGTGTAAATCTCATGAAAACTTATTTTTTTCCTCTATTAATATTGAAGTTACGGCTTTCTCGTTTCTCCTTAAGATATGAACACTAAGTGCATTTGGGGTGACTGACTGTGTGGCTTCTGCCTCTCTCGGACATGACTCTCTTCTGAACTCTGGGTTTGTATCCATTTCCTACTGTCCCTGTCTACCCCTTTGGTTACAAGGTTCTTCCCACTCAGCTCCTGGAGACTTCTGTCCCTCTCATACGTCCTCCGTTTTTGGCTGGTTACACATTTCCTTTCTCTGTTCCATAGATTCAACTTAAAAGGTCAAGATCATTTTAGCTTCAACTTCTCTCTGGAAAAGTACCAGGAGGGAAAATGTGGTCATTTAAACAGATCGTATATAGCCAAGCATACTTATCTTATAAGAATGCTTATTTTTGGGGGGCAACACCACATAGGCCTGTTCAATCTATCAATATTTACCAGCACGCACACCTCTTTCTCTTACCCTCTCTCCCAACCTCCTCACTGATTTACTTCTGGATTGTGGTGTTAACAAAGCAAAGCAAAGGAAATGAAATGGCCATGAGCACTCAGCAAGTATCAACACAGATGAGCAGGCAGAAGTATGGCAAATTTCAGTCTCAACAAGAATGTTGAGACTTGCAAGTAGTCTCTCGGATGTGTACAGTGTAACAGGCCAAGATCTGAACATTCCACCCACCCAGCCGTCATCTCTCCTCGTCAGACACACACCTACTTGCTACAGACTAAAGAGAAATAATCTCTGTTCCAATTTCAGGAAACCCAGCTTAATAGTCCCTAGGAAAATCAATATGCTCCAACTGACAGGTGCTTGAAAAAGTTTCACTTCACCTGACATGGCTTGTCATCTGGAAGCCACTTTCCGTAATGTGTCCTAAGACCTCGACTGGGACTGAAACGTCTCTTTGTGCTTCTGATTCATTCCTCCTTTCCATCGTTAACCAAACTGACCTTGTCTGTGCTTTCAGAGGACGCAAATGGGTGGCTCATAGCAGTGCTTAATGGCAGCACATCTATAAACCAGACTAAAGCCTCTATCTTCTCCTGTGCATCACAGCAGTTAGTCAATGTGTGGCCTGTGTCCCTAAAGGTTAGGTAGAAAGAGAAGGAGGAGACAGACGCTGCCATTTATTCATCTCCAGGGCTCACACCTTGTGACCATGATCTCCCATCCTCACTCTCTCTGTGTTCCTACGATGTCAAGATTTTTTGCATCCTACATGTAAGTGAGTTCATGATTACGTTGGAGGTTGGTCTGACGTATTTTGACGCTAATTACTGCTTGCTGTCTCTGTGACCCACCTTGCCTAAGAGCCTAACCTGTTCAGCCAATAAAAGGCCATCACACCTGGGCAGGGCAAATGAACAAGGTGTGGCTAAAGTTCTGGGGCTGAGGGAGACAGAGAGAATCTTTGGAAGAAGAGAGACCGGAGAAGAGGAGAGGAGAGGAGAAGAAGGAAGGCCGCCATGGGTTAAGTGGAGGAGAAGCCGTAATAATAATTACAGGCCTACTAATAAACATTATTAAGCCATACTGGTAAAGTAACAGCAACATATTTACATGTCTGCGTTTGGCTGACTGCACATGCTGGAAAGTTCTCTGGGGTCCATGAATGTTGCAGGAAAGGACATGATCTACTTCCTTCTAAAATGCTGTTTTATGTAGTCAATATTTTCTTTCTTCATTCATGGTCTGAGGACTGCTACTGCGAATAATGCTATAATGAAACAGGAGGAAGGACAACCTCTTTGGGGCAGTGATCTTAGTTTAGGGGTTTCATATCCAGTGATGGCATTGCTGAGTCAATGCTAGTTCCATTTTCAGTTTTCCTGGAGAACCTCCATGTTGATTTCCATAATGGCTGCTACAGTCTACATTCCTGCCAAATTTTATCAAGGTTTCTTGTTATTCATATGCTTGGGTAGTACTTTTTTTTTCCCCCTTTTAACCATAGATATACTAATCAGGATATTGGCATCTTGCTGTGACTCTGATTTAACAAGGCGGGTTGAGCATCTTTTCATGTGTCTGTTAGACACATGTGCATGGCGGCTTTGCAAGGATATCTGTTCAGGCCCTTTGCCCATAGCCAGTGATTTGTATTTGATTTCTTGCTAATGGGTTGCTTGAATTTCTTAAATAACGTGGTCATTAACTCTTTGCTGACTAGATGGGTTGCAAGTATTTTCATTTGAAATTATTCTTTTTGTAGCGTAGGAACTTTTTGTTTGCTTTTGTGAGGCAGAGTCTGTATGCTGCTCTGGGTGGCCTGGTGTCGCTACGTCACGCATACTAGCTTCATACTTATGCTCCTCTTGCCTCAGCCCCCAAGTGCAGGAATGTGTGCCCATATGCTTAGCAGAGTGGGGTAGGTTTGTTTTTTTTTTCACTCTATTGCCCAGATTGACCCTGAACTCTCGGCTGAAGAGGTAGTCCTGCCTCGCTGCTCCCTCCCTCCAAGCAGCTGGAGACAGGAGCATGGCACCTGGTTGGGTACAGAAGCATTTCAATTTGATACAGTCCTACTTGCTTACGCTTGCTTCTGCTATCTGTATTACCATGACAAAAAATATCATTTTCCAAGTTATATCCTGAATATTTTCTTCTACAAATTTTACGGCTTGATAGCTAACATTTAAATCTTTAGTCAATAGAAGTTAATATTTGTAGTACGTGAGATAAGGATCTAATTTTCCCCTCCTTGTGTGACTGTGTGTGTGAGAGAGAGAAGGGGGGGCGGAGGGAGAGAGGGAGAATGCATACACATGTGGAGGTCAGAGAACGATTTGCAGGTGTCAGTTCTCTTCCCTAGCATGTTGGGTCCCAGGAATTGAATTTAAATTGCCAGGCTCAGGGGTTAAGTGCCTTTATCTGATGAGCCATCTTTCCAGTGCTAATTTCATTTCTACATGGAGAGATAAAGGTTTTAGGACATTATTTGTTGTAGATAGCATGTTGCCTCTGCTGTTGTATTCTTGGCATCTTTATCAAGTACCAACTTCCCTCAAATGGGTGAGTTTATTTTTAGGGTATGTATGCTGTTCTATTGGTCTCTATGATTTTTATCACCATATCATGCTGTTTTGATTACAATAATTTTGTAGCAATTTTATAAATAACGTCCAGTGATAATTGCTTCTTTGTTTGTTTTATTCAGTTGCTTTGAGGTTTATGTGCATGTGTGTGTGAGAGGAGGGGGGGCAGAGAAATTTCACTATTGCTTTTCTATTTCTATGAAAATGGCATTGGAATTTTGGCACCGGTTGTGTAGATCACTTCGGATAATATGGGCATGATAATTCTTCCAAAACACAAACAGAAGGCATCTTTCTACTTATGCATATCCTCTTCAATTTCACTCATTGTTGTTTTATATATTTTAATGTGCAAGTCTTTCATTTCCTTTGTTAAGTTTATTTTTAAATATTTTATGTCACCGTAAATAAGACTGTTTTCTTGCTTTTTTAGGACAGCTTGCTGTTTAGTGCATAGAAACATGACTAATTTTTTTTTACTTTAGTATTGAACAACTTCATTAAATTGGTTTAACTAATGCTTACCAATTCTAATGGCATTTGATCATATTTTCTGTATTTCAGAGAAATTGTAGGATAGGCTGAAATACTGGACTTTCCTTAATAACCATCACGGAGTACAAACCAAGGTGGTTTCAGAAGCATTTAAGAATGAAGAATTCATGACGTGGACATTTTAGTTCTATTTACCAAGAATTAACTTATAAAACAGCGCTCGGTGGTCTCCAAAGTCTCCACCCTAAGAAAAATAATTATTTGAAGAAATACAAGTTTTCAGTAAATGTTTAACCTTTGCTTGGATCCAAGAAATGTTGCCTTTAGGAGTTTCTCCTATGCTCTGGCTGAGGATATCAGAAATGTCTGGGTGTGGCAAACAGTTTACATCAATGTCTCCCACACATACTCAGTCAAAAAGGGCACCACGAGTGTGTCTCATTAAGGCTGACTTCTATCCAGATAAAAAATGGTAAACTAAACAATGCTGTATGTCCCAAATAGTCACAAACTATAAAAATTCAATATACTGAAGGAATATCTTGCATATTTTTTGGTAGACAAGCCTTGCCTCTAACTACCCCAGTGTTGTTGCATGGTATCCTGACGTGTCAAAGACAAAGAAGATTCAATGGAGAAGAATTGTGGGTCTTGGAGAAATGGAGCAGCTGCTAGGTTGCTTATGAAGAAATTCAATGTTTTAAAGGCAGTTATATTTGCTAGAACTGGAAATAAGTGGAACTGGGCCATCTGCAGAAGAAGGCAGGCTGCTTTCGGTAATGAAGAAGCAGACAAAGGTCCTGAGACACAAACAAGAGTCATTTCCTGTGCATAAGAAGATGACTCATAGGTCAGAGTCAAAATGATAAGGAACAAATGCAAGATATGTCCATAGAGACATCTAGAAAGCCTTTCTTAGAGATCAGAGCTGGCCTCTAAGATAGAACATTTCCTAACCCAACAAGAGGGAGAGAGCAGTAACATTTACACAGCTTCTTATGTGATAGAATAAAAAAAAAAAAAAAACACTGAGAGAAGAGCCAGCCTTCCCAGCCCCGCCCCTCCCCACCCCAATCCCCAAACACAGCAGAGTGCCCCAGCTATCTGTATTTATGTGGACCACATGATGAGCATAAAACTAACAACCTAACAAAAATCCCTCGGCTGATCATCTGGTCAGACTGTGAAGAACAGTAAATCGTGTTGTTTAAGTGCACTAAACAGTGGATGGATTGAAACATTACACTGGTTAGATGTCCATTACTGGCCCATAGGTCCCAGAAACCTGAAAAGTAGCTTAATTAAAATAATTTTAAAAAATGAAATTCTGCTGGAATGTGGGCTTGATCACTGTAGTGAATAGACAGTGATAAAAGTTGTCACTTATTTCCAAAGTCCAAACACACACATTAAAATGTAGCTATCCTTTCATTTCTTAAAATAAAATATTAGAAGTTGTTAGTAATGATTTCAGCTCAGTAATTCTATGTGTACTGATAAAGTGCTAATATAGCTGAAACTAATAGTTCAAAGCATGTTTTAGCTAAACAATACTCAGGTCACAGCAAATGTTTCTATTTAATATCTCTGAGACTTAGCTGTAAAACGGTAATATCGCAGGCTGGGAATGTAGCTCACTGATTTAAAAATAAAAGCTTGCCTAACATTCATTCACATGGCTCACGGTTCTGTGTTTGATCCCCAAACTTCAAAAAGAATGAATAAATGATTGAATATGTGTATGTATATATTCATATAACACACACATATACATTGAGAAACATCTGTGAGTGCCATTTTGAATAATTTTAAATTTCCTGTTGCTAGTTTCCCCATAAAGAGATATTAGTGTCTGCACTCAGGTATATGTATCTGTGTGTAAAATGGGTGGCTATGGCAACTAATGTCCATCTGTTGCCCAAGGTTCATCACTGAGT
Organism: Acomys minous; assembly: GCF_964271855.1. Lineage (NCBI taxonomy): Eukaryota > Metazoa > Chordata > Mammalia > Rodentia > Muridae > Acomys > Acomys minous. The sequence continues at coordinate 52,437,373 of NC_140486.1, forward strand.
AAAGAAATACAGCACATCTGGGTTCAAAATCAGTTCTCTCAATAGGTGTACCATATTCTTTCTAAAGGGATTTTAGTGATTACTGAGATAAAAATTAGCAGGTACAAATATAAAGAGGGCTAGACTGGAGAACAGGGTGACTGCCTGTGAATGCCTAAAAAAGAAATACAATGCAAGGCCTGTGTAGTTACACACATGCTATTATACAGTTCTAGGCCTGGGTACTTACACACATGCTATTATACAGTTCTAGGCCTGTGTACTTACACACATGCTACTTCAAGTAATCCTATTTGGAAACAGGTAAGGATGGTATTACTTCTAAGAGCTGAGAGGCTTGCCCATCCCTCCCGGTGGAGACGTCATGGGTGTTGATCTACACGGTAGGTAGATGGAAGCCTATGTCCAGCCTGTAACGTTACCTAGAGCATCCCTCCACATTCCCCCAGTACACCACAGCCATCTGCTCAAACTCTGCGAGGATGAGAAGAAAGTCTGTGTGAAGTTTTTAAGTAACTTGGGAGTGATCTCAGTAGATCACAGTGTGTGGTTCTCCCCCCGAAACAGCACAAAACGTTGTCATGAAAAAGTATATCATTTGAAAGCAACTCATTAAATTACTCAAGGACAATACTCCCCAGAAATGTATAGGTAACTTTTAAGCATAATTACTAAGATGACAAAACTTGGGCCTGAAAATACTGTAGCACCGTGGATCCTGGCACATGGCCCTAAAGTATAAATTAGCAAAGAGCCACAAGGCGGAGACTTTCTAACCTACGTATCACAAAGCATACATTTCCCTAAGTTGAAAGGCATAAAATTATAAACCTTCTCTGCATGCCACACTAAATGTTATTAACAAGAATAGTAAAGCCAATCCCATTTTTGCAGTTATGATGAAAGTACTCCAAAAGTGATACCGATTTCGTTCACACAAAAGTACACAGTATGTGGCCCATCATGGTGGCGCATGCCTTTAATCCCAACACTCTGGAGGCAAAGTAAGATGGGTCTCTGGGAATTTGACACCAGCCTGGTCCACGTAGGGAATTCCGGGACAGTCATGGCTACACAGTGAGACCTTGCCCCAAAATAAACAGATAAATGTACACAGAAGTCCCATGCGTCACTTAGTTTCCAATCAAGCTAATGAGAACTCCAGAATTGCATAGCACTAATTTGTATTATGATAAAATGTCTTTGTGGATTCCCTCCAATAAACTC